>NW_027269261.1:88789380-90171880 GCF_023055355.1 Agelaius tricolor | reverse complement strand
GTAGGCCTTTTTGAACTCAGACCTTAAAAAATTTCAGAAAGTTCTAAGTAATGACTCAATAGACATCTTCTATTTCAATTTCATCATCATTTTTCAACTCAGGAACTGCCATTAAACACTTTCCCTTCCACTCTTCCCTGCTCTTTGCTGTCAGACCTCTGCAGGATGCTGCTTTCAAGGTTGTGGTCAGTGATGATTCTGTCCAGATGTACAACAGTACCACCCAGCCCTCTCCAGCCAGATGGGCACTTACTTTCTCTCAGGCCTCCTTTGACACACGTAACCTCTTTACATTTCTCTTGCTAGCCAGCAAATACTTTTTTTTTGCTGCTGACTCTCCATAAACCTTTAAGAAAAAATCACTTTTGATTAGTCTGGCCTCAAGCAGTGTACAGACTCCTCATTTGGTCCAGCATCAGCAGCTAAACTCTTACCAGTGTTGGTGAAAAGGTGAGACAGGTGGGTTTGAAAGGCTGTGGCCTTCATGCAGGGTGGCCAAAGGAGGAGGCAGCTCAGCTGTGGTACCCCACTTCAGTCAACGATGTGCAGGAGACAGAGGGATGTCCCTGGTAGGGTCACCATTGAGTAGACATGTTGCCTGTTTTCTTGAGGTGGCCATGAGAGATCAGGAGCGCTGGCTCTGGCCTTCAGTCCTCTTCTCCTGGCTACCATTCCTGGTGCTGCTCGAGCTGTGTGCCCTTGTCGTCCAAGGATTGAAATTTACTCTGCCCCTGCTTTAAAATAACCAGAACAGTTCAAGGTCTGATCTTCTTAAAGATTTAAAAATGGAACTATGTGGCCAGTTGTCCCGCCTGTGACTGTATGTGATGATAGGATAAAGTGTATTCCATGTGGTAGCTGCATTGTCTTGTCATTAGCCACTGCAGCAGCATTGCCTGTCCTTCAGCAGTTTTTAGGGTGTACTCTTGTAATATTTTATTTCTCAGATGAACTCCTAGTTGTTTCTTCTGGGATTCTTTAGTGATTTATTAAAAAAATAGTGAAATTCCTAGGTCTTAGGTAAGAAAATGGGTGTGGAATTCTTGACATTTCTGGGACTCATGTGAATCACATCAAGGGTGAGAGAAGCATGAAATCTCTGTCCTTAATGCCATGAAGCCATCAATGAGGAGAAAATTCCTCTTTTTGTTACCCATCTCACTGGATATAAAATCTCTCCTGTTGGTGGTTATTATTTTGAATATTTCAGGTAGTTGAATATCTCTTTCAGAGTTTGAGGAGTGGTTGCCAGTACAGCTCAAACAGCTCCAAACCTTTTGTTTGTGCTGGCAAGCCTTTATTTTTATCCTTGTTTTCTATCTTGTGCTACTTTAATTTTCACTTTCTATTTGGCTTATGTTTATCTCTCTGTTATTCTGCATGTGACCATAGGGCTGTGCAACAAAATGCTTGCTGGTTATCTGGTATGCTGTTTTAGTGCCGTGAAATGACACGTCCCATTTGTGCTAAACGCTCCATTACTTCTGCTGTGTTGTATAAACACACGAAAAAGAGGGGAAAGGGATCTTTGATCCAGATCTAAAAAACATTACTAGTAGGATTTTGATAAAGGATACCTGGCATGGTTTGATTACCAAAGTAGAATAATTTCTCCTGTACAATAATTGCTAACTATATGAGACAAATAATAAAGCATAAATTTGCAGTGTACATAGGGCTAATGGTATCATAATTTTGCAGACTTAGAAATACACAAATATTCAACAACATTGCCCTTTTAATGTGTTATGCACCTGTTCCATGTTAAGAAATTACTACATTTCCCAGTCACAGACATGCTTGACAAATTATAGAAATCTGTGGTTAAGTGCAAACCCATACAAATCTGCATGAGCTATTTCATGTTTCAGTGTTAGTCATTTGTTTTCCATGTCTTAATCTTAACCTCTTGTTTGTGATTAAGCAGCCTGTAAGACAGGTCAAATTGCACACAAGTGTTGGTCTAATCCTTTATTCATGTTGTACTTAGGGGTTTTCATGCCAGAAAAAGTTGGTTGTTAATCTCCCCATAAAACTTTGCAGCCTCGGTGGGTATAAATTTGTATCTTTTACGTGTTTTGTTTAAAAAAATACCAACAAAACCCAACAGAAAACCCCAGTATCAAGATAAAGAAACACAACAATCCCTGGTGGTTGCTTTAACAGCTTTGATCACCTGGATCTCTGCCTTAAACCAGTGCTGAGCTTCCATTCAGGTCTGATCAGATTAGTCAGATGTCCAAGACAAAGCCCTTGGTGTGGTCATCACTGAGTTGTGGTGGTTCTCACAGGCTTCAGTGGTAAACTATTTTAATGCTTTGGAATATCATCTATCTATGCTCTAGCTGTCAGGTTTTTGAAGAACTTTAATTTTCCCTCTTCTGAACCTCCAGTGTAGTCCTGTTAACTCTGTCTCTTTCCTTGCTGAGACCAAAGTTATGACTTGATAGAATTTAGTTAGCTGAGAGTGGCATTTTTTTTTCTTTAGTTACTAGCACTTTCATTTATCGTCTTCACTTTTTTTGCTTAGGGTTTTTATAAAAAAAACACCAACAACTGATATAAATGCAATATATCAATTCTGTTGTCCTTGACCTTTTCTTTGGTTCAAGAGTGACTTAGAAAGTAAAAGTAACTATAAGTTATGATTTGGTTCTCGGAAAAAAAATAAAATAAAAAGAAACAGCAGAAAGAATTGGTAATAGAGAGCTGATAGCCTTCTCAGGAACAGCTGGTAAGTATTGTTAAGTCTCAGAAATACCTACATCTAGAAAGATAAAAAGGCATAAAGGTTACTAATTATCTGCAGAGGTATATTTGGAATGCATTTATTCCTAGATAATATTTAGAAATGGATAAATTATAGAGCTACCATATTCTGATATGCTGTGATGGATGGGACCCTTCAGGATCATCAAGTCAAACTCCTAACCCTGCACAGGACACCCCAAGAATCACCACGTGCCCAAGAGCATTGTCCAAACACTTCTTCAACTCTGTCAGGCTGGTACTTTGATCACTGCCCTGGGGAGCTGTTCCAGTGCCCAACCACCCTCTGGGTAAAAAATCTTATCCTAAACCTAATCCTCTCCTGACTCAGCTTCAGGCCATTCCCTCAGTTCCTGTCACTGTCACCACAGAGCAGAGATCAGTGTCTGTCCCTCCTCCTCCCCTCACAAGGAGCTGTAACTGCAGTGAGGTCTCCCCTCAGTCCCCTCCAGGCTGAACAGACCAAGTGACCTCAGCTGCCCCTCACAAGGCTTCCCCTGCAGACCCTTCACCGTCCTTGTGGCTCTCTCCTAGGACTAGCTGCAGTTATACTGGGTGCATTCGAGTAGATTGACCTGGAATATGCAGAAGTAGGGTAGGATTGTTGGAAACACTGATCTTGTAACCAGTCCTTTAGATCTGATTCTTATATTTCTGCTGTCTCTCTTTTTTTTTTTATTTTTTTTTAATTCTACTTCAGTGGCTCGTGATTTTTGAAAAATTGAGTTACTCTTAAGAAAAATAATCAAAATTTAAAGTATGAATGAAAGAGGATGTGCAAGATCAGGGACTCTGTAAATTACTGACTGCATTACAAAATGTAATTGTCAGCTGTAAAATAACAATAATGTGTTTCTTCTGACCTATCTTGATTAGATATTATTTTACATTTTTGTGACAGTGTGCCACTAAATCTACAGGAAATTAGGCATAACAGTGTACTTTAGGAACATTTTCTGTTTGAAAGGAGGTGGTATCATGATGACTGTTGAAGAGATGTAAGCAGTTTAAAAGAAATACATTCTCCACACTCCAGTTAAGCTCAGTAATGCAATCTAATAGAATACTGTTTAGAAATCTTGATACCCACATGTATTAATTTAAAAATGTACATGCACTGAAAATTTAAATTTGCAGTATTTCTAGGGAAATTCTCTCCTCCTGTGAAATTTATGGAGGAAGAATAACATTAGCAGTATATTAGTGGTAGGTGACATTAATACATTTTGAATTAGAGAGCATGAAGATTTGCAGTTCTCCATTCAAATGCTGGAAACTTGTCTTTAATATTTTACATAGTTTCTGCTTTATCAAGATAATATTTTTAATAGATATCTTGAGACCATTATACTATGATCTCTTTAAACATATATTATTACTAGGCATCTTGTTGTTAAACCAGAAACTGTATCTGTGTGAAATGAAATCAGCCTTGGCCCATTGCACTGTAAAGTCCTTAATCATCTTTTCTGATGAGAGAGAAGAAAAAGAAGTATATATTTAGGTAAAAAAACTTCTTTTTTTTTTTTTTGTACAAACACAGGGATGTCATTTAGAAAGATATATTTTTTAATGTGTTTTTCTGTTAACCCATGTCAGACCCATGTGGAAGTGTTCTTTAAATCAGTAGGTCCTCTGGTCTTACCTAAAAGTCACTTTTCTAAAGTAATTTTTCTAAACAGACTTGGATACAACTTTTTCATTGTGAGTAAAGGGATCAAATGTCACAAGTGCACCTGTATGTTGAGCATGCTACAAATGAAGATACAAATTGAGTCTAGGAAAGAGTTTAATCATAGAACAAATGTCTACTTTGAAAAGAAACACGTTGGCATTGTACCTGTACATAGCTGCCCATCTGTCACAGTATTCTGTGGTGTTACAGTATAAAATTTTCTGAGCCTTACTGTCACCTTTTACCCCAGTGCCTTGAGAGTAATCATCAGTGAGCAACTATATCCTTAGAAATTCTTTAGAGGCTCATCCTAGGTCTTTGCTGTATTATTCATTCTGGATCCTGTCAGTAAAATGTGGAATACTTCAGTGGAACTGGCCTCTGGGGATAAAGTCTTTGGGTCTCATTATTGCAATTCCTTTTCAAATAAGCAAGGGAAAGTCAATGGTAACACCTGATAATGCCTGGCAAGTCATTCTGTAGTTATTTCTCAGCATGAGGAACCATACATATCTGTCCTTGGGACGTGTGCTGGTTTTAGTAGATTTCACATATACATGACAAAAACAAAGAGGAAAGCTAAAAAGATTTTTCCAAACAAGGTATACTAGAGGTTAGACTTGCTTGCATTTTAAAAGTGTCTATTTCTACTTAGTTTTAGGTATAGTTAGATGCTTCTTGGTTCGTATATTCAGAGCGACACAGAAATGCCTTACAGGAGCATGGGAGGAGGATAAAACTCAATTTTTGTAAACAGTAAACTTAAGGTCTGTTTTCTAGATAGATTGGCTTTTATGATTTGTTTCACTTTTATCTGCCAGAAGGTTTAACTCTGCTGCAAAGTTTCAGCTCCAGTACACAGTGTCACTGCCCTGAGCAAGCTGTTGTGCTTTTATGATGGCAGTGAAGCAGCAGGTTATTTATAGCTGACAAATCAGTGAAAAGTCACATTAGCTGCTCTGAAAACTCCACATACAAATAAAAACTTGACCCTCAGCAAGCTCTTAGAGCAATTTCAGATCCTTTAGTTTAATCTTTCCTTTTGTGGATCATTGGGTAGGTAATAAAAGCATATGAGTGCAATACAGATCTGCTGACTAAACCCCTGCTATTTACTTGCTGCTTACTTTTGAATTTGGAGTGTAGCTAATAGTTTCAAAGGTTGCTACATATTTTTCCACTTTATCTTGCTCAAGTTACTAAGTGAAACAGGAAGTTAAAATGCATGTGAGAAATTTCTATTGCTCATAACTGCTATGTCATCTCTGTGAAAGGCAATCAGCATTACAGCCCAACGCTGGAACAGTGATGTTTATTTAAGAGGATTGGTGGCCAGAAATAAGCCACAGTGTCTAATCAGACACAGGCCCTGCCTGGGCAGCGAGCCACAGCGTTTATTGCGTGTGCATTTCTCATAAGCAAAATGGCTACGTACCGAGGCGGGTGCAAGTGAAGTCTGGAAGAAATTACAGTGGAAACAGCAGTTCTTAACTTTCTGAGGCGGATTTAAGTTTATTTAAATGTATGGGAATGAATGAAACTGTGTGGCTGTGAGTTTCAGACAGCCAAATGGGGAATGTCTGTGGATGTGTGAGGGCTGAGAAGGAAGAACAGTGTTTAGATCCTGCCAAAGCTCCCTTAAGTCCAGATAAACATTCCCCTGGAAGAAAATATTTCAGAAGAAAAAGGAGAAAGAAATCAACTGAGGTGGGATCAGATTCAGTGCATGTTAAAGAAAATGAAGAAAAAAGACAGTGTGAAGTGGAGATTGCAGAAAACACCGAGATTCATCCCAAGAGTGTGGGACTGGCCGACTTCCTCCCCGGGAGAGTGACAGTGGCTGGTAATGCTCTGCCTGTGAGTACAGACCTTTCACTTGATATTGCTAAAGCAAAAGTTTTCTTGGGCGAAGAAAAGAGTGATTCTCTTTGTGGGGAGAGCTTTCATGGTGATAATCAGGGGCTCGCCAAGTCTGATGAAACAGACACACAGTTAAAGGAACAAGACAAGAGCAATTCAGAGAAACACTGTGCATGGAAAAGGAAATGTTCACAGGATGATAACAGGAGAGAATTAGCATTCCTGAAGGAGTCCAGTGGTCTTTGTTATAGAAAAGGAACTACTTTGGATTCTGCTCTCCACATTTTAGGCAGACAGCATGAAGAAGCAGAGTTAAACGTAACTTCTTGCAGAGTCATTGAAAATGTTCCAAAATGTGAAAAGTTGTATCATTTTCTTTCTCAAAGTATAAGTGATCCGTTACTTGAACAAAAAAGGTTTTATCCTGATGCTGTACTTTCCCATTTGCCAAAAGAAAAGGCATTATTTATCATTGCACCAAACAGGAGCAAGGTAAATATTTTGATACAGTGCATTATTTTTGAAAGTTAGCTTAGGATAAGTATTTGAACAGTAATTTTTGTATTACAAAAATATCTTCACGACACTGTGTATGAACCTTTTACCATGTTATGATATTTGCTATGCTATGGATATTTGTAGGACAGAACATATCACTTGATCTTTTTCAAAGGTTCTGTAATAACTCTGTACTTTAGGACTATTGCTATATTCTTGTCCTATTTTTCTCTCTGTAGTTTGATCTGCTTCCCAATTTAGGGAAGAGATTTTCATGTTAAAATGTTGCTAGAAGGTGGAGTGAGTGCATTTTAGAGACCTCATTCAGTATCTGTGAATTTCAAAATACCTGTAAATTTCAGAAGTATCTGTAAATCAGTAGCAGTAAATTTTCTTACCACCTCTTCATGGTCTTGTAATTCCTTTGGGTTTTGTGTCAAGGAAAGGAATATTTCTAATTCTCTTCAGTTATGACCAGTAGGAACTGAAGAATGATAGAGCTATGAAGGCAGCTTGAAATAGAACAAGTGAACATTAATCCTGTTAATAGCACTCTACACTTCTTTTAAAGGATCTTTCCTCCCAAACTGTCTAGATGAGCTATTAATATTAGTTATTAAAATTCCATCTTCCTCTGAGGGTAGGATTATTTTTTTTTTACAATAAAAAAAAACCAAAATACAATCTTAGTTGCAGAATATCTGAAGGAAAGTAAAGTTTTGGTAACCATGCTTACCAATTCAATCCATATTTCTAGTTTTGTCCCACCCATCTTTGGGATAACTGAAGTCTGTACATGTGAGTCAAATGCTGATACCAGGATCTGGTCCAAAATGGATCCCCCATGCTCAATGGGGACATCTGAGCTTTCAGTTGAGTGAGCAGAGGGAATGGGCATATGCCAAAGGCATTCTTTCCAGCAAAGAGCTACCTAAATGTCTTTTACTTATGTAATTTACTTTTCTAACAGGAATCAAACAATACTTTGTCTGAGCTTAGTTTTTTAAACATAGATAACACACCCATTACACCACACAGTTCACAATAGTACAAATAACCTCCTAATACACACAGAGATCTTTGCCCTCCTAATCTTAGCTGGAATTCAGGAACAGCTTAGGAATGTTCTTTGATTTGTATAAAACATCACTGCTGAGTAAGAGGGTATGAGGTTTGTTCAGCTAAGCATGGCTGCTTTTTCCTGAATAATGAAAGTAATGCCACTTCTAATGCTGCTGCACTAATTACTCCAATCAGGTCTATACCTCTTGTTACCACAGAGCAAAGGAGAAAAAAGAAGATTTGTGCTGAGCAACTACATCAACTGATATTGAGAAAACATTTCAGGAATATGAAACTACTGACACATCAGGCTAAATGCCTCAGTTGCTAAAATCAGTTCAGTTCTCTTTCTCAACCCAAGTTTCTCAGTATAAGTAATTTTAAGAACACCAAGGTTTGACCTCTAAACAAAACCAGGAAAAACTAGATTTCAGACTTTAATTACTGTACAAACTCATAACCAATTTCCTTCTGATTGTTTTTGAGAGCTAAAAAAGCATTTTAATGTCTTATATTTGTCTTTTTTATACTAAGCAAAGCTGGCATTTATGAGAGCTTGCAAAGGTCCTGTTGATGGCCTGAGCTGGCACAAAAAGTTTGCAGTTAGCAATCTCAGCTTTACTATTTTCTTTACTATAATTACAGAGATCAGCAGCCTTCCCTTACCTTGTCAACCTACCTGTGCTGTAATGTACTCTCAGCTTACACAGTGCCTCAGCTGTGGCACAATTGAAGGCATGTTGACTTTTCAAACTGAGAAGCAGACACCAGAGCAAACTCATTGGTACAGTTGGATAATTTGCACTGTAACAGAGATATGACATTTTACCCTCTGAAACAGTATGGCCCCCTCTACTGAAATATATCCTTTGAGTTTCTTGCTGTGGCATGGTTTCTTATGCATGTAAAAAATTATGATTTTGTGTTCAAGTATGAGCTGCTTCATTACCTCTGTTTTCCTGATTACAGAGCTCAGCTTAGAGGGATCTGCTGAAGTTTTGCTCTTGGTTACTCATTACTAACTTTGAGAGAAAAGTTTCTTACTTTCTGCTGAAGCCTAACAAGCATTTCTCAGATCACAGTGTGGCCAGGAAGAGAGATAATACACCACCAGAATCATGCAACTCTAGCTCCTTATATATATACTTTTGTGCAGTTTAGTGCATTATGTCAAGTTTAGTCTTGCTTCAAAACATTTAGAATTGGATGGAATCAGAGGGTAGACTTCTTACTATCTGTATGAGTCTTGCTCTTCTTCTCTTTGTGGTGTGAAAATGAACCACAGAAATCCAGCAGCATTGTTGATCTCTTGGAAAAATCTTCTTCAGTCTGCTCTGCTCTTTGGGCTCCAAACTGCATCACTAAAATCAGTGCAAGGAAAGAGCTTGAGGCTTTTTGGTGTTTGGATTTTGTATACTGTGTGATGCAGGGGCAATTTACAGGCTGAGAAAAAGCATGTGCAGTAGCAGAAGTGAACATGTTTTCCCAGTTATAAGCAAGACAGAGTATTTAGTGCCAGTTAAGACTTTGATCCTGAAATAGAAGGGCTGCATAGAGAATTACCTTATTGCTTTTTCTTGCATAACTTTTAATTCACAGGCTTTGAGATAATTTGGAGAACTGTATCCCTGGCAAACAACTGCTCAAACTCATGCAAATGCTGTAATTCGTTCTTTCCACGCTTAAGGAACAAATGTGCTCTATTTAAGCAGTTTATAGTGACCAAATGATAGGCTTGTGGGATACAAAAGGTTCACACAAACTTTGCTTGGAAGGACTAAATTTTATGAGTAGAAGATTTGATTTCCCCTTAATTTATTTTCTGTTCTATCATTCTTAGTTTAATAGTTCTTCTGTTTTTCTCCTATGGGAAATGATGTTAGAAATATTGATGATAATGCATAGTTGGTGGATAAGTATCTCTACTGTCCTTATGGGATTATCAAAGGAAAGATGGGATCTCTCCCTTTCTCTTAGGCCTTATTTTGTTGTGGTGGTATTTTACTTGTTAAGTAGTTTTAACTTAATAGGGCACCTTGCAAACTAGAGCCCATATTTGTAGGTGTAATTAAATATAACCATTTGACTCACCATTTCACTTAGAGTATTTCTAATTTTAAAATACTATTTCAATGTTTATTTAAAAGTCTATTTAAAAAGAAAGTTTAAAAAGTTTATTTAAAAGTTTATTTAAATATTTTAAATGTTTATTTAAAAATTGTTTTGCTTTCTAGCATTGGTGTTTGTATTTTTCCCTTACGTAGATCCAGCAGATACAATGGCCTGTGATAGGTATCTGAAGGACTGCATTCACAACTTGGGATTTTGGGGTTACTTGAAATGTTAGCCTTGAAAGCTGAAATACTTTATTCAGAGAACAGAAGTGCTCAGGCTGTTTCAGGTGTCAGGCTGATGTTAATGTTCCTTAACCTGTAGTGAAATGGGCTACCTCTATGAGTGAAAAGCCTTTTCCTTACTCTTCAGATAGCTAGCTAGCATGTTTGGAAGATTTTGGATCAAAAACCTGTTGATCTTCATGTAATAAATGGAATTAATGTTTTAGCCATCCAAAATTTCAACTGAGCTTCCCTAATAGTCATGTTCAGAGTAAAAATTCTCCTTGTGTTTCTGTCCATGACTAAAGTGTTGTTTATATCTAACACCAGATACTAGTACAGTCTTCAGAAGTTACCTTGATGTTTGAAATGACTTGTTTCCAGAGGAATCTAACGTGCACTCAAACATGCTGTGTTTGCACTCTCTGCAGTCTGAAGTGCACAGATCCATCCCTGCTCAATTAACCGTGAAGGAGGCTGAGGGTTTGAACTCAGCAGTAAGGAAGGGCCATTAGCAAATTGCATTGTTAGCTTGCTCATGCTAGAGTATATTAAAAAAACCTGATAATTAAGGATTATAATACATAATAATTAACAGAGGACTTTCTGAAAATTACAGACAAAAAATATAGGTTTGGGTTTGTTGGGTTTTGGTTTTTTTTTTTTTTTTGCTAGACATCTGGCACTTGGGGATGACATCATCTCTTTCAGAAACTTTGTCCAGATAAGCAGTATATGGTTGACTTCATTTACATTATGATCTGGTTGTTCTGTGATGAATAGAAACTAAAGCTACTGAAAAAACATTTAGTTTGCTTTCTTGCTTTGAAATCCCAAACAATAAAGCTAACCCACAGAAAAATCTTGTATTACAGCTGAGTTCCCTAGATTTTTACAAGAAAACTTTCAGAGTGATTACAAGTTGGTCTTTTGCCACATTGTATTTTCTGTTTTCTTTACAGACACGACTCATCCCGTGTGTATTTCATTCAGGAAATAGTCTTTGCAGGATTTTGATACCTAGAAAGTTACAAATGATCACAGTTCTCTAATGTGTTTTGAACAAAAAAAAAAAAAAAAAGTTTTTTTTCCCCCTTCTGTTTTATCTTAAAAATGTGCTGAAGCTGGAGACAATAGGATGCAAAAAATGCTGTCAGGTTATTTAGGGGCTAGGTGAACAGTTAAAATTGTTTTGCTTTCTAGATTGGTGTTTGTATTTTTCCCTTACATAGATCCAGCAGATACAATGGCCTGTGATAGGTATCTGAAGGACTGCATTCACAACTTGGGATTTTGGGGTTACTTGAATAGAAAGAAATGTTTTGTTTTTTTTTTTTTCTTACATTAAGTTTATTTATAATTTACTGTATGGGTGTAAATGCTCATCATTCTCTGAAAGTATGAGAGATGGTAAAGCAGAAATTGCAGTGAGCTCCATTGCCCTGACATCTCTAAGGGTCTTCCTCTAGTTCCCTGCTTCCCAGTGCTTCCCACCACCTTGTCTTAGGCCATGACATAGCAATATCAGTAGACAAGCTATACATCATTATTTACACTGTGATTTTGTGGCTCTAATGTGAGAAAACCCCATAATTTCCAGCCTAGCCTGTTGGAATTCCCCCGGTCAGAGCCCAGACAGAAGATATCTTTGTGTGCAGAGATTCTGAGGTTGGGAGAAGTTGTTATGACCATCCCATCTGACCTCATGGGTGTAGCTGCCTGGTTTATGCTGGAACAGGATTGCTGGAATTGGCACAGCTCAATTTACAGCTCTTCTGCATCAAACTCAAGTACCCAGAGCTGTTGGTGGGCAGAGCTGCCCTGAGCTGTGGCCTCAGGCTGGCTCTGGAGCCAGAGCACCCCTGTGTCTCTGCAGTGCTGGGTGTGGGAGCAGCCTCCTCCAGGGGGGCTCATTGAGGTGCCTGCTGTCTATTCACAAGCTGTGGCATTGCCTCAAGCCCTCTTGCCTCTGCCCAAGCAGCTCTGCTGCTTTTTGTAATGGCTGAGCTACATATTCAGGTTGTTATACAGTGCCTTGTGGTACAGGGGTTCCTATGTAGTTCATAATAACACCTTATATTGTCTCTTGTTAGGATAAGTGGTAAAAGGCAGTCACTGAGAAAAATGAAAACATGCCATAGTACTTCTTTTGTCAAGGCACATCTTATTTTTCTTCCATTTTAGAGTTTACCTTTACATTGAGTACAATTTCTGTAATATGAGGTACAAACAATACATGTGCAAATTAGGGAAAAGTCTGCTTTATATTTATGCTGTAGTAGTTTTCCAAGGAAACTGACTGAACTTCATTAAGGGATGATCTAAGGTACCATAAAGTAGTATTTGGATGTAAAATTCCCAATACTTTCCTGCTTTCCCTGATAAGGAGTTGATAATCCTTAGATAATACAGTTGAAAACTGAACCTTCTTGATCAGACAAAATTTCTATTTATAATCCTTCAGTCTTTTAGTCCTAAAATTAAAATTCCTAAAATACTTCTCAGACAATTTTGTCTTAAAACTGTTATCAGTTTTCACTCAGAATGACTGTTTTGTCACTGAATTTCAGGACATGTACTATAAATCAATTTTTTTCAAGAGAGGAATTTCATAGCTATGAATAATATAAATATGGTTATTGTATGACTATATACATATAAAACATATTGCAATTTATATATACTTATATAGCATTTTTACATAATTGGTGTCATACATAAAAATAGATTGTATTATCAGCATAAATAAGCAGTTAAGTATTTTGCATTATGCCATAATTATATTGTACCCAGAAATTAAGAGACTGAGAACTGGCTAACTGAAGAAAACTGAATTTTGTATTTCACATTGAAAATACTAAGAGTGCATAAGGATAAGACATGAGAGAATATTAATACAGTACCTAAATAATAATTGTATTCATGTATGCAGACACCAGACAATAAATTCTCCAGCAATGCGGAGTGATTTTTCTGCAGTATTTTAAACATTCTTATGGATTAGATGTAACTTTAATTTTTACATTAACTGTGTTTTAGATATCTGATATCCATGTTACTGGGGAGTCAGAGGACATGTCTGCTAAAGAGAGACTGCTCCTGTGGTCGCAGCAAACAACAGAGGGTTATGCTGGAGTACGTTGTGAAAATTTCACTACCTGCTGGCGCGATGGAAGGTTATTTAATGCCATCATTCATAAATACAGGCAAGTACTCTGTTTGCTCCCTTGGAAAATGTTAATTACTGCATTTTAATATACAAAGAGAGAGGGCTCTATGGTTTATGCTGTAATAGAACTGCAGCTGTGGAGATGACACTGACTCTTCCTCAGTGATTTCCTGCTCCTTGCAGCCAAAGGATGCCTTGTTAACCTTTGCATGTCCCTCCTTCCTCAGAGAAGTGTTTCCAGGAATCCTGTACATCTTTCATGGGGCATGTTCAAGCTGCTAGGAAGCATGTTTCCAGAATTCAGTCTCCTCCACAGTCCTTTTTTGTCATACTGATGTTTAAGTGTAAGCAGGGCAGAGGCAGAACTGATCACCAAAGTCCAAAACTGCACTGCTGGTGAAAGACATCAACTACTGTATGACTGTATGATATGTCTGAGATCCCTGTCTTCTTCCTTGTGTGAATTTACCCTTGGATGGCCCTGGAGTGTAGAGCTTCTTCAGTGTTTCTATGTAGAGCCCAGACCTACTCTGAGATGCATTTCCTGTAAAAGGGTATTCTCATGGAAAATGTGACCAGCTGGCTTGAATGTTCTCAGTCTGAGAAGGGATTTCTGCTTTTGTGACCACACTCTTACAAAGTTAAGCAGACATTGTAGAGTCACTGGTGGCTGTGACCAGAGACTAAAGGTACAGGATATTAACTTGAAATGCAGCTGAAAGTGTCTACTGATAGGACAGGATTTCTGATTCTGGATTCTAAGTGAGAATGGGTCTCTTTTGACAAAGCTGACTTTGGCATCAAGCTTGTCAGAGATTTAATCATTGATCTCCTCACTGTTCTCTCTTGGTTGGTGATGTGAATTTATTCTGTATTTTTTTGGTTCCTGAAGTGACTAAGAAGGTTTGTGTCTTAGAGGACCACGTGGGAGAGTATTCTGCCGGCTGGGTTAATCAGTGTGTACTAACTTGTCCTTCACTGCACGAGGCTTTCTGGGTTTATCATAGCATGTGTAGGTTGTAATCTATGCCCTGGAGCATATAATAAGGAAGTTTAAGGGTACATGGTTTCATTGGTATAATTTGAAGGAGTGCCCCCAGTAAAGGCAAATTTGTTTTCTTTTCCTTGCACATCCAGTGAACAGAGCCTGGAGTAGATTATTTTGGTTTTGGATTTCCTCTTGTGGGATCACTTGGCCCACCACAGAAGGAGGTCTAGGTAGACACAACATACATGTGATCCTTATCACATGTATGGGGATTAGGACACTAAAGTAAAATGGGAGACAGGTGCAGCCTTTTCCTCACAGGCTGTGTATAAAGGGTATAAGCATCATGCACAGTGCTCCAAGTCCCTGAGAAGCTGGCTGTGGCAGTGCATAATTTCATGGTAAAACAAAGCTGCATCTCAGTCAATGAGTTGTTTTCTGACATGCTTCTGTTCTGGGTAGCGGGTCAGGGAGGAGGTGCATGCCAGCAAGAAAGTCTCTTTTAGTAACATTGGCAAGACAAAAGGAAATAGCTGGCTGAAGACAAGGCTGTTTTACTTGGGACAGAACAACCAAAGAAATGAACATAGCACAGGCAAGTATTTGAAAAAATAAACAATATGAAAGATACAGAGGGATTGGACAGAGAAAAAAAAGGAAGGAACTTAATGAGATGAGTAATGGAAAATATTTCCCAGAGCTTCTTCAGAACCTTGTATCTCTTGCATAGAGCAGTGTAGCCTTAACTGCTCAAGCAACTGGTAATTATGGTACAGACCAGTTAATAAATAATGAAAAACTTGAATTCTGTCCTCCAGCTGTGCAAATGTTAATACCTTGGGATATGACTGAATTGCTTTGTTGGATCAGTGTTTCTGGCATTACCCTGTGAGTTTCATTCATAGTGTTTCAGCAGGGAAGAACAGGCACCTTTGACTCCAGTCTGTTGCACAAAGCAATTGATTCAGTGACTGGGGAGCAGAGTCCCCATTTTGTGTGCTTCTGTGCCAGTTTCCTTTGAGCTTAACTTCTGTCTGTAAACATAACTTCACTTAAGGATTTTGTCCTTTCCAGGAATGTTTACCAACCTTATCTATTTTGCTGTGAGAAGTTACAGGTTGTTGGATTCCATTTCAAATGGAATGAGAATGAGATTCTTCTGCTGATTTCAATGAGTTTCTATTTTTCTTTCCTTTTTTGTTTTGTACCGTTAAAACAGAGAATAATTTCCAGCTATTGCTCACAAGAGAGGAATGACCTTCCCAAACAGTCATCTGTTATTTTTAACTATATTGTTTTACTCCAGAGACGTCTTTTAATGCTTCATTTGTCTTCTGAGCAATAAGTAGGTTAAACACTAAAAGATCTGCACAGTTCTGGCAGTGATTCTCCATTTGCTCTGTTTGTTTTAGTGGCTCCCAGTTTGTGGATCACAGGTGGTGTCAGGAGCTGGTCTGAGCATCCTGTGGGTGCTGCCAGCCGGTGTGCTCCACCAGGGTGGATGACCAGATGTGCCTGCTCAGGCTGTGGGGTGGGACCCTGGTGCTGCCACTGTGGAGCACCCCCATGGGGACACAGCTGTCAGTTGTGTTGCAGTGTGGCAGCCCCTGCACCAGATGTGCTGTGCCCACTGGAGATACTTCTCTGTGCAGAGGCACCTGGGCTGGGAGGAGAATCAACTCTGCAAATGGGGGACAGGGCTCTTCAGGTGGGACATGACTTCCAGTCCTGGGAGGGCTTTAATTGGGCTCAGACCTTATTTTAAAGGCCTGACATTTAGTGCTGTGACAGTAAAACCCAGAAGGCTCAAATACCCAGGTTTGGATCTAGAACTGCAGTTGTGCTGAGCCACAGTAAGCTTACTGTGTATTGGCTGGAGGGCGTGTGCTTACCCATGCCAGGGCACAGCAACAGGAGCTCCCTCAAGAGGTCCCTCAGGACAGGGCCTGGCAGGTTGGCCATTCCTCTGCCCCAGTCAGGAGCAGGGCAGCCAGGGGGGCACCTGGGCAGTCCCAGCCTTTGCACTGGGACCTCCCTGGGGCTGTGCTGGGGCTGGAAGTGCTGTGTGTGTTGCCTGCAGGGTGGCTGCACCACTGCAGGGCCATAACTCAGCTGTGGGCCAGAGGCCAGAGCACCAGCAGCTCCCAGAGGACAGCCCTGGCCCATAGCCCTGGCACCAAGGCTGAGAGACCTTCTCTGGGTGCACCATTGAGAGCACAAGCCATATGAGTCCAACACAATCCCTACAGTCAGTGGTCCATGAGACAGGGAGATGTCACTGTCCAGTTCCAGGTGACAAGATAGGAGTGGCAGGTCATAATTAGTCATACATGATTTTTTTAAATTGCAAGTACATACCAGCTTCTAGACTTCAGGGGATTGCTGAAGCTGTGAAGGGCTGGGCGAGGAGCTGGGCTGTGACTCAGCTCCAGCAGGCAGGGAGCCTCTCCCTTCAGCAGAACTGGCAGTCTGCCCTCTATTAATGGCAGGTTAGAATTGTTTCTTTTGTTTTTCTCTCTTGACAGAGGATCTTAGCACCTTTTTGTGCAAGCAAGCTGAGATTTGTGGTGCAGAACTGCAGGAATAGTGCATGGATATGCCATGTCTCCCTGCTCCCCCAGGAAGCATGGGAGATACTCCATAAGGCTGGGATTTCCCTGTCATCACTGTCATACCCACTGCAGCATCTTGATGCACACTGGTGGCCCAGTGGGTGGCCCAGGTTCCTCCCTGTCCCCCTGTCCTCCCTGCACCCACAGCTGTGCTGGCAGTGCTCCACTTGCAGTGTCAAGCAGGGATGTGGGCAGTGTAAGGTGCTGGAGCTCATACACTAGAGTCATTCACCCTCTCTCCTGAGCAAATGCAGGATATTTATTTTCTGTCCCCTTGAGCAATGAAGGTTAGGTTGTCAGAGCTTCTCATAAAGGTGTTCAGTTACTTTCTCTGTCACTTCTATTAGGAGTATAAATGACTTGCCAGTAATTTTGTAGTGCTCTTTAAATCAAGGTAAGTAATTTTATGAATAATGGAAATGAGAGGGGAAAATTTCTTTATTTGAGGTACTTGGATCCATATACCACTTGATTTTTTCCCAACACCAAATTTAGAAAAAAGTAATTTTTTTCTATGTGAGTAGATTCCTTATATTTTCAGCTGTTTGCAGTGGTCCATGTTTACAGGGAAAGATTGGAGATTATTTGGCTGAAATTTTGTAGAGTATAGAAAGTTTCCATTTCCATCCTGAACATGGTTAAATCCCTGGGAAAAGGGCTTCACACTGACTTCAAGAACTGCCTTGGAGGGGCTCCATTGCAGGCCCTGGAGTTTGGTTTAATCATAGAATCACAGAATAGTTTGGGTTGGAAGGGACCTTAAAGATCATCTAGTTCCAATCTTCCTGCCATGGACGGGGACACCTCCCATTAGACCAGGTTGCTCCAAGTCCCATCCAGCCTGGCCTTGAACACTGCCAGGGATGGGGCATCCACAGCTCTGGGCCATATGTTCCAGTGCCTCATCACCCTCACAGAAAGGAATTTCTTCCTAATATCAAATCTAAACTTACTCTGTTCTGTGGGAATATTTGTCCTTACACAGAAAGACCAAATCAAATTATAACATTAAAAAGTGTGTTTTAATACTGGACATTACCAGATTTGTATATGTATTTAAACATATAAGCTATCACACTGTTTTTTAACCTCCACATTTCTCTTCAGATATGTGGTCAGGCCTTTAGAGAAAGCTGCAGATACACCCAGGAGATTTAAAAATATGCTGTATGTCTCATCTGTTATATCATTTGCCTTTTATAGCTTGATTTTTCATTGAAGATGTATGTTATTTTATTCAATATGTTCTGTTGGAAGAAATCTGACTTCAGGCAGTTTCAAAATTATGTGTTGTTTCTTCTGTGCCATCATATAGTATGTAGCAAAAACCTGGAAGCCAGACTTTGAAGTTGGAGGCAGACTTTAATCAGGGTGTAATGCCCAGATTTTTCTGGAGATACTACCACCTACACCCTGGAATCTTCATTCTGCAGCATTATCACCTTATGTATTTCTAGTCACTAGTCTAGGTTTTGGGTAAATGCTCAATTTCTCAATTTTTTTTTTTGGTTTGTTGCTGGGTTGGTTTTTTTTGTTTGTTTTTGTTTGTTTTTCTTTTTTTTTCTGTACATGCCTTTTGACCAGAAATAGGAAACACTAATTTTTTAGAAGTGTATCCCAGTTATCTCCCCTATATATAGAAACAGTTTTTTTCTATAGAGAGTGAAAGCTGCTCTTATTTCAGTAGGAGTCATATGCCAGATGGGGAGCTAGTAATCTATATTGTAGATCTACATTGCACTTGGCACATACATTTCTTTTACAGCAAATTCAGATAAAAGCTTATACCAAAGTAGCCAACCTATTGTTTTGATCTCAGACTGTCCTGAACCTTTGGTACATAAGGACTACAGGAAATTTCAGTGAAAATGTGTCTGAAATGGAATTGAAGAAATAGTAAAAATAATAGCTGCAACATTTACGGATAGCTGGTGCCTGCAGGTGCTCCATTAAGGACAGTGGTTGTTGATATTCAGAAAACAGACTAATTGTCACAGACTAATGAATCTTATTTTCTAGAGAAAAAAGATGAAGTATAGAGGACAGGATCAGTTTAATATCACACATGAATGTTTTCTTGTAAAAATGTGTTCCCTCCTTTATACATTTTATTTTTGTATTCTCACAGCTTTTACAGTAGAGAGTTAATTTTGATTTTAGCATTTACAAAAGGAATTTCAGCAAAAGCATTATGTTCTTCTGTAACCAGATAGTAGCATTTAATGAGTAGCTTCAGTGGTGCCTGGATGGTGAAAAATAGCATCTGTTCAGGAAGCCCTGCAAGCTCAGTTCCCAGAGAAAGACACATTTTTTAAGTTCTAGTCTCAGGTGTTAGGTCTGTTCTAGTAAATGAAGTGGGTCCAGCCCTGGGGGTAAGTGGTACTGCAGGTCTGCTTGGCTGAGCTCTCCCTCTACTCCCAGACAGGGTGCAGCTCCTTTGGAGCTCTCCTGGGTCAGTGCTGCCCTGGAACTGGGCTCATGTGTTGCCTGGCAGAGTGTGCCAGCACTCACAATGGGCCACAGCCACGCTATGGGAAGGACTAGGAACTAATGCCATGGGCCCTTGCTCTGCCTTTGTACTCTCAGACAGGTCCAGCTGTGTCCTGACCTCCAGGTGAATGTCAGCAACTATAGGAGAGAAAAGGGATAAAATGTGTTCAGGTCAGGCAGCAGTGTGACAAGCAAGCAGGACTGTAGTGTACACGTGAAAGGTTTAAGACGAGAAAACAAGTGAGGTTATTTCATGTGATGCTGTTCCAACCCTTGCCAAGGCCACATGCAGACAGTTTCTATAAACTTTGGCACCACCTAGCAAGGATTAGAAATGCTACAAATAGGGAAGGTGGTGATAGAGTTAAAAGGGGTACATTTTGTGCACAATAAAAATGTTTTTACTGTATTAAAGAATTTCTGTTGAAGAAATGCAGGAATCTGATACAGAGGAGCCTTTGTTACTGCTAAACTTTGTGCAAGACCTTAATGAGACCTTAAAAATACAAAGCCTGTGGTTTTAAGCTGCATTCAGTGTAGAGAGTGAGTGAGGAGATGGCTACTGTTCCCAGGCAAAAGAGGGACAGAGGCTGACAGTGAATGCAGCATGGAAGAAGTGTGGGTACACGGGGTGCTTCATGTGGGAGGAAGAGGAATAGAAGCTGCAGTGTGTTCCCAGAGGAAGCAGCAATGTAACAGGTCCATAAATGCTAGATAAAGTGAGACAAATTTTCCAGGGTCAAAGTGCTTTGCTTTTGAAATGTTGCTATCATTACTCAGTATGCTTTCAGAATTACGCAGTGGATGTTTTTCTGAGTGTGGTATAGCATGAAGCAAGCTAGATTGATTCCTTCTAAATGACTGCTCTGGTTTGGAACAAGCTGTTTCAACCTTACCCAGGATGATTTGCTGTGTATATGTAGTTGGTTGAACACTAAGCTCCTGGCCAGCAGTGCATGTGGCATCCCTCTGATGTTAAAACATGTTGCAACTGCTCAGGTACTGACTTGAATACATTCCTTAAGGGGAGGGATAATGATGCCTCAATTTGCAGAAACATGTTGAGCACCCTTGGGGAATGAATGAGAAAGAAACTAAATATTACACAGTGTCAAGCCTTAAAATGCTAAGGGATAAGTTTTAAATAAAGAGATTAGTTGGGTCTGCTGGTTTTGGCTTGCTGTTTTGTGACTTGTACTTTTTTGTAACCCAGCTTTAACAGAAAGAAAATGTGACTTTGGTTGTGTTGCACCCCTCTTTCCATGCACCTCATGGTGTGGTTCCTACTATTTTCAACAGAATTTGTTGTGTAGAATAAATGAACTTGGTGTTGAGAATTGGCAATTTGGGAAAACATAAACTGCATTTAGGGTGCTTAAAAATATTGACATGTTTTTAATATTACTTGCCTGAGTATATTTCTAATGGATTTACAAATAGCAAGTTACCTAACCTGGAGCTTAATTGGATGTACTCAAAAGAATTCTGTGATGGCTCTTGGTAAAGGCTGTATTAAAATAGCACCAGAGGCATGCCTGCAATTTCAGCATCTTGTGTTGTGGTGGTGGTTAGCCTTAGTGGGTATTAGATGGATGACTTCCAGTCATTTGGGTTGATTAATTTCAGACCTGGGTTTGAAATGATGTCTGGGTATATTGTGCTGAATCCTACTGCAAAGTGTAGTTTTGTTTTTGCTGTAACTCAGAAAAAAAACCCAATCTGGGATGAAATCAAAGCTTTTTTTCTTGTCATTTTAATGGGAATAAAACATAAAGTAACACTTTCATTGAAAGGCCAGGTTTTTTTAATTGGGGGTTCACATGTTTTGTACTTTTGCATCAGCAAAGACCAGGACACCTAAGGGTGTCAGAAGTCTTAATCCAAAAGGATGGGGTATCTGAGCATATGTGCCAGTGATAAATCACATAGGGAAATGTCTTGGTCTTCTGGGAATGCCTTTGGCAAATTTGTGGCACTTGGAGAAATGGTTGCCTCCAAGACAGGACAAGGAGCCTTTGGGAAATTATTTGAACTCTTTACAGTACCTCACCATTCTTCCTCATTGGTAACTGTACTAATCCCACTGGGAAGCCATTCTGTCAAGCAGCCACTACTGTGGTCTGGTGGGCATATTCTCAGGATGCAGAACAGAAAAACATTTTAGTTGGGTTTCTTCATTGTCTTTTTGGTATTCACAGTTAAAGGAAAAGTTATTATGATTATTTTTGTGGATTGCGTGGTGTGGGTTGAGGTTATGAGTTTTTAGCCTTATTCCCATTTAAATTTTATCATAGCCAAAAATTGCTGAAGTTGCTGTACCATTACTGGTTTTGTAATGATTGGAACAGCTCTTAGTACTAAGAGAGTGTAAAAACTGATTTTAAAGCTAGTAAAAGGACTAACAGATCCTTTCTAGTTTCATTCATGTTTGTACTGAGTTTGAAACCTGCATTGCAAACTTACTGCCAAGTTGTGATTAGGGTTTGTTTTGCATGGCTAAAGATGAACTCCACATTTAACTAAAAGATCTTTGATATTGCAATGCCACAATTGTGTATATACCTAAATTAATTGGTATGGCAAGTTTCAGGTAAAGTTTTGCCGTGCTAACAAAGGTAGGACAGGCAGCTTCATTAGGTTTGTTAAATTCAGTGCTTGTCAAGTCAAGGGCACGCACACTACAAGGAATTACCTGAGGTAGCTCTGTATATTATTAGGGGATTAATTAATGTTTGGGCACCTGACAGCTTTTGCTTTCCTTATTTTAAGTGCAGTTAAAATATTAATTCTTTTTCTGTGGGAAGTTTTGATATAATATGTTGGGATGTCTGAAGAATAGACATGCATCTGTAAATAGTGTGCCCTTGTTATACTGTCCATTGCAATTGTTTTTTTCAGTTTTATTCATCATATCTGAAAATTTAGATGAAAAACTGTGAAGAAATAAGCAAAGGAGAGCTGAGGGGTTCAGATCACACGAGAATTTTTCAGCTCTCAAGGAAATAAAAAGGCATTTTTGTTCATCTTTATAAAGGGGCATTGAGTGAAATCTATAGAGATACATAAAATCATGTAGTGCAGGCATTCCTGTCATATCAATGGAAGAGGACAAACCAAAAACGATAAAAGGCACAATGATCAAATTAACAGAGTATGTAATTGAGGCTGGGGACCTGTGGAGATTTAGAAAAGATTTTGCCACATACTTGAACAAACAATATGCAGAGCTGCATGCAGCAGCATGCTTTTTTGTTTGTCACAGTTGTAAGGATAAAGCTTTTCTATAGTGACAGTTTTATAATTGAAATCTTTGATTTTCTCTGAATTCTGGACTGCTGCCTAACTTCAGTGACATCACAGCTCAGCTTCACCCAGTGGTTTGATGCCTTGAGGTAACTTTTTTTATCACCATATCATGTGTGAATTTGAGCTTCTGAATGAGGGGGAAGTCTGGGGTGTAATGGAAGACAGTGTTCACTCAGAGTTGACCTTTTATGTCCTGTCCTTGGCATGGGGTTTTTGACACTAAGGAACCTGCTACAGGACCTTGTGCTGTACGTCCACGTGGTGGTCCTTGATTGTGATGATGGAAGAGACCAGTAGCTCCCTAATGCCACAAAGTCAAACCTCCCTGACATTCTTGAGCAGAAACTCTCCTCTTCTTCTTCTCTAAGTAATCAGACTACCCCTGAAAAAAAAAAACCCCAGGAAAATGTGGTAGGCATATGTACTAGCAAAGGGTACCTCTGACACTGGGATTTGGTCTCCTGGTCATGACTGTGTGTGAGCACTGCAAACGTGGGGAATCAAGAAAAGTGTGTGGGGCACAAAGAATGGTATGGGGCAGCTGAAGTCCAGCCATCATTCCAACTGTGTTATTGCCTCAGTCTTTCTGAAGCAGGTTCTTTGACAAGCTGCTTTGAACAGGGCTTAGATTTCTACCTGATGTGGGGACAAATTGCTTAGTAAGTTCTAAAATAGTGGCTCTACATGGAAACTGCTGTAAACACGTTGGTATTTTTATAACTTTGTTAAGAGATAGGCAAATGGTAGGCCTAATTCTATAGGTTAAATAATATATTTTGCTCCATCATCTCATTTATAGAGTTCTTGGGAAAGTAATAGGAGATACATATTTTAAAAGATAGAGCTAAAATTTCAGTTTTGCATGAAATTTTTTTTTTTTTTTGCTTTGCAATGTTTCTGTTATTAATCAAAATCTCTAGAATTGATGTTTTTTTGTTTGTTTTTAATATTTTTGTCTATGATTGTGTATTCTGGTGTGGTCTTTCATTTGTTCTAGTAATCCTTCCATTCCTAATAAAGGCATGAGTCTTTCTGTCACCCGTCCTTTTCATTTTTCTGTGAACAATGGAAAAAATAAGTTGAACTTCTATAAGCATTTTCCAATTAGAGCAGTGGAAAAGCTAATTGGACTGTAGTGACGTGGTACATTTCACTCTGCATTTTCAGTCATGTTTTTTTGAGAGTTCTGCTTGAAAGTCTCTCTGTTAGTGTTTTAACTAAATATAAGCCAAGAATGAAATATCCTTTAATATCAGGTTATTACTCAGGCAGCATGCAGAGTTTTGACTGAGAAAGAATTGTGGAAATTAAACAGTTTAGATGGTTCATATAAATAACTTCAGGCTTCTCAGCCTTCTGAATGCATTAACAGAATTTTCATGTTGAATATTACTCTGATATACATGTTTTAGTAAAGCTTACCATTGTTGTAACTTGAGCAAGTGTCATCCCAGAAGAGTGAGGAGAAGGATGTGATTTCTTCATCATTGACTGGAAAATAAAGTTTAATTAAACATCTTTTTCTGGTTTGAGGTATAAAATCCCCTTCAAATATAATATTTTATTTTAATGGGCAAATATTATAGCTGCTAATTTGGATCTTAAACTATTTTGCTAGGTATTAAGTTCTGGCAATGAGAAAATCTACATGTACCTAATGTTATTTATAATGTACAACTTGGATTTCAAGGAGTCTTTGCAGACCAGAAGTATCTGCTGTTATTCAGATACTGCTCTCTTCCCTCTCTTTGTGGTACTAGGTGTTGTTTTCTTGAATTTATCATAATTTTGTTAGCTTCCTAATTCATGTTGTATTATTTACGCTTTTTTCCCCATAATTTCTGATACAAATTGTATCTAATTTCTAACACCTACACTAAGATCTCAAATGGCAGCAGCAGATTTTTAATAAATTAAATGATTAATGGCTCTTAATGTGGAAGCCAAACCCTTGACTTAGGTGTGGCTGCAGCAGAAGCATCTTCTTTGCATGGAATGTTCCAACTTGACTGGTGTTTGGGATGTTTATGTGTGTTTTCATGGCAAGGCCCCAGCCCACTGAAAAATCTGCCATAAGATGACTCACAATATTATGACAGAAGGTAGAGTCATTGTATGTTACTTAAAGAGCATTTTGTTTAATTTGGTCTTGATTATGCATAATCTACTTAATAATGCTATGCAAATTGATACAAAATGTATTTATAATACATTACAAATAACTTCTACAAAACTCATATATTTGCTCTATAGCCTTAAAAAAAGTGGAAATGTTTGCCATGATGGACAATGCTTTTAAATTAAAGTGTTTGCTTCAACTATGACAATTAATGTATTAGAGGATACTCAACACAATTGCAATTTCAACAGTTATTTTGAGTTAGTGGACAGGTATGTCTGCAAGCTTACAGCAAGTAAAAATGGCATTTTTTTATATTTAAAATTGCAAAAATCCCCACTATTAAACAAAAGGAACAGTATGGCAATCAGTGATTTTTGGATGATGAGCCGTGTTTTTTGGATGCACTTTTTCAGGCTAAAAAAGTCCTTTACTGAGCTCTGGGAGGTAAACTCGTTTCCCTGTAGATTTGCAATACATCCCTCTACTACTTGTGAAGAGGAAAGGGTGATCTGCAGAGGGGGAGTCCCCAAGCCCTAGGCAGCATGATCTGGCTGTGCCTTGTGCCAGGTGCTGTTGCATTCAGGTGATAATGCTTGTCTTTTCCCTTTTCATGAGCCATCAGTGGACTTGTTCTCAGTCAGCTGTGGAGCCTTCTGACTGCTTTAAAGAACCAAAGACATGCACTACCAAGACAGGCAGGGATGCCATCTTCTGTAGTATTTTCTCATAGACCAAGACTTCAGATAAATATAGACCAGTTAATCTAGTTCAGTATACTGTGTGCTAAGTGTATAATTAACTGGAAATGGCAGTATTAGTGTTCATTGCAATTTTCCCTTGTTCTTAAAGGGAGCTGTAATATAGTCCAATGCTGGTAGGCATTTCAGGGATGGGAAATTATGTTTAAAAGATGGGGAGGCATCTCACAGAGTTGGCTGTTCTTCAGCTGGGTGGTGAAGCTGCAGCACTGATGTAAAATGATTTATTATGGAAGAGCAGTTGTTTTTATTGATTTCATTACCTGTGTCTCGGTGAGAACCATGTTACCTCTTCAACTGAATGAAAGCTTTATTCTAAGGAGATTGTGTTAGTGTCTGCAGCTTGCAGCTTGTTTTCTGGGAATACTCAAGGCTTTTACAACATGCCCTTTCATGTTCTGAGAGTTGGCAATCAGGCAGTGCAAGTGATTTTTCTTGGGACATTTTTATCAAATGTGAAACAAATGTAAAGAAGGCAGGAGGAAAAAAATAGCCTAAGCAACAGTGTTACACTTACAAAAATCTGATTCTCTTGTCAGAACTGCTGTTAAAGCAATCCTTATTACTCATACCATCTCTATTATTGTGGCTGACACAGGAGATGGGGGTGCTCAGTTTTCTTTTCTAGTATTGTCTTTTATTTTTCATGGATTTTCTGTGCTGCTGAGAGCAACAGCTGATATTGGTTTCACTGCATTGTTTTCGTTGCAATGAAATTCAAAGAGCAGCGTGAGCTTGATCATGCTCCCACTGAGCATATTGGAAGTGGAAAGCCCCACTGCCTCAGGAGGATTATATTGCACTGCTTACATTTTGTTATTATTAAATGTTCTTTCAAGGCATAATGGGTGCAGTGTTATTATCTGTCTTGTAGACTTGTCTTCAAAAGAGCACAAGGAACACAGTGATTCTAAATGGCTGAAAAGAAATAGATTTTTATTTACAGTGCCCTTGTAGTCAGTTCAAAGTCAAGATTGTACTGAATTTCCCAGAGTTAATGCCATTTTGTTATTGAGGGAGTTTAGGGTGCTGCCAAATGAAATGTTAGCATTAATTTTGAACAATTGTATTTAACAGTTTTATTTCTATCCCTTGCAATTATTTAAAACTTCTACTTGGTAAAACTAAGAAAATAGTTTCTCTAGAAGCAAAAATGAGAAAATTTAAGAACTGAATTGTTTGCTGACAGTTATATGCTAATTTTTTTTTCATTTGGTGTTTTGTTTTAGGTATTTTTTTCACGGTGAGTCTGGTTTTCAGTAAAGTAGGATTTCAGAAGCAAAGGTTTCAGACCCTTGTGGCTCTAGCTGACTTCAATGAGATGAGCTTTTGCTTTTTTTTCTGCTGAGCTTTGCTCAGCATGTTTGAAAATTCCTTATTTCCTTTTGGTGGACAGCTTTGAGAATTCCAAGTGCTGAAAGAGACAAGGAGCAACACACTGAGAATTACGAAATTTAAAACTCACCTCCTACACAGTAAACATCAAGGACAATATTAGTTTTGAAGTTTTACATTAATTGAAAACATTAAAGTAGTGATGCTGGTACAGGATTGATACAGGATAATAATTATGGGCCTTGAAAATATTTATAGGCAAGATTGGCTTAAAACAATTATTCCATTAAAGCAAGCATATTGTGGCTGGAAATGGAGTTTAACAGGATGAAGGTATGGAGGTTTAAGTGCATGGGACTGAGAGTTACCTATAAGAGAACTGGCACCAATGTATATCTGAAAGCAGGGCTTAAATGCATTTGAAGAAGACCTCTTTAAACTTCATCAGAAAATGTTGACGTGATGTTTTTGTGACTAAGCTTTGTTACTGTGTGGCTTCTAACACATGCTGAAGAATTTGATGCAGAATGACTGAAAACTTGTGAAAGCAGTAGAAAGTAACTCCCTCCTGTAAAAGAGAAAAGTGAATTTAATCTCAGGGGCAGTGGAAAGGACAAGATGTTGAAATACAATGTCAATGCACATGCATAAGAAAATAGAGGTGTATACAAGGGATGGCTGGAAACCAGCTTGTACATGAAGAGCAGAATGTTGTAGTTTTCTGCTGCTTGTGTTTCTCAGTTAGCAGTGGTCTCAGCTTGTTCACCTAGTTTTAGTGAAATCCTTTTATAATGAAAACTCTGTTGTTGTGTCAGTCCATGCTCATGGTTTGATTTACCAGTACAGCAGTAATTTAAAACTGGTAAAGAGTTGTAATCAAGTGTTGCTGTTTTTATTTGACAGGCCGGACCTGATAGACATGAATACCGTTGCTGTTCAAAGCAACCTCGCAAATTTAGAACATGCTTTTTTTGTAGCAGAAAAACTTGGTGTTGCCAGACTTCTGGATCCTGAAGGTAAGAGATCTACAGATGGCTTTGTTGCAAAACCCTCAACACTAAAATAAAATCCAATCTGCCTTCAGGTTGTAGCTGTGGGCATTGTTACAACTATGTGATAAAGCACTGTTCTGTCTTGCTCTTTTAGACGTCGATGTTTCCTCACCTGACGAAAAGTCAGTAATAACTTATGTGTCATCACTTTATGATGCATTTCCCAAAGTACCAGAAGGTGGTGAAGGCATCAGTGCAAATGTAAGTAGAAAAACAACACTTGTGTAGCGTGTGAGCTACATTAATAAAATTTTGAATTTCACTCCAGAATGTTAGCTAGATCTTCCATAGGACTGCTGTCACACTTTTCTTTGACATGGTTTTTCTAAGCTGAGATTTTAGAGTCTTAGCTATTTCATGTCATGGACATGAAAATATTTGTGCAAAGAGCTTAACTGAAAACAATGTGTCTGATTTAGAAAAAGATCAAGTCAAAGTTCTCACTTTTCAGTTGTGAATGTATAAATTATGCCTTTCTGATTCTTACCAGCTTGAAATTTATTAATCTAGAAAATATTTTGTTTTCAGTAGAATTATTTGGGATCAAAACTGAAGACAGAAATCATACATTTGAAATCTTTAACTGATTTTTAAAGAGCAAATAAATATTGTCTCAGAACTGCAGGATTTCAAAATCTGTTTTCTATTTACATGAAGTCTTCAAAGCTGAAGCAGAAATGAGTTCTTGATGATTTTCACCTCTTCTGTAATCTGGGTTTTGCTTTGGCAGGATGTTGAAGTCAAATGGGTTGAATATCAGAATATGGTGAACTACCTCATGCAGTGGATCAGACACCATGTCACGATAATGTCTGACAGAACATTTCCCAATAATCCTGTGGAATTGAAGGTGAGGTGTGGTGGCTTGGACTGCTTGTTAGAATTGCACTTTATCTTACTGACTCAAAGCATACTTGAACAAATGACGTGCTTGTTGATTTATACAATCAAGTCAACTGCAGAACAGTACTACTTGATAACCTTTTCAAAGTATAATCAATATGTTGCTAGCATATGAACAATCAAAAACAAATCATTGCCTTGTCACTGATTGTTTTTTGTAGAACTCTAGTTGAACAGTATAAAGGTAAGCTTGTGAAGAATATTAGAAGAGGGTTTGGAGACTAAGGTTATATTCACTGCAAATAAAACATGATGTTATTTTTCATATTTCTGTAGGCACTTTATAATCAATATTTACAGTTTAAAGAAACAGAAATTCCACCGAAGGAGACAGATAAATCAAAAATCAAACATCTATATAAACTGCTAGAGGTAAGTTTTAACATCATTGAAATGTATAGAAGTTTCTTTTCTGTGGCCTAAAATAACAAATACATACGAATTTTAAAGGTCTGGATAGAATTTGGACGCATCAAACTTTCTCAAGGCTACCATCCAAATGATATAGAAAAGGAATGGGGAAAGCTGATTATTGCCATGCTCGAAAGAGAGAAGACCCTTCGGCCTGAAGTGGAGAGGTATGCTAGTGAATATTTGGCAGGCTTTGTTAATATATTTTCTATTGTTTTAACCCATATTGAAATTTGTAAATATCTTCTTCTATGACAATGTCCATAATATTTTTCTAGATCAAGCATTTCTGTCTTTGTTCGAGGTCTGAATTCTCTGCCTGCCTAGAGGCAGGTCCAGACATAAACAACTTTGGTGGGCTCAGGAGGTTGTGACAAACAGCATCTGTGCCTCAGATCATCAAAACACTTATGCACATATATAACCACTTTCTTTGTGCACTTAGTCAAAGCTGGGTTTATACCACGTCACTGTCTCCTTCCATCTTGATTTCATATAAGGACCATCCTCATCCCTTACATGAAATGTGTGTTTTTCTTGGTGCACAGCGTTGTAGAGGTTTAAAAAGTTGGTGGTACTTGAGAGCACACCAAGTGTTTAGATGTGGAAAGGCATAGTTGCCTTTCATGACAGTAGGCTGTGGGACACTTTTTACATCACTGATGGCATATTAAACATGATTAAAGTCTTGATGCAGTCTGAGAGCATTTTTTCCATGGTATGTCCTTATAATTTCTGTGGGAGACACAGGTCCTATCCATTATCCTGTATCTACCTGTGGGTAGATACAGACACCTGGATCTGGATTCATTCTGCTTGACCTCATGCATCCAAAGGAGACATCTAAGATCTGAATCACTTCTTCGTAGAGAATCTTGTTGCTGACTTACTGGTGACGACAGGGTGACCTATCTCTCTGGTTTAGGTACCTGAAACTAGGTGTAAGGAATCCAGACCATTGTATAGGAAGTCCTCAGCAAAAGAGATTTCAGTCAGAGGACAAAGCCAGTCAGAACTGATTAAACATGTGTCATGCTTACAAGAGCAAGAGCAGGACTGAAATGGCAGATTCAGTAGGAGGTGTTGATTCACAGCACCTGACTGTGGAACAAGTTCCTACAGAGGAATACAAAGTTGTCCACACTGAGTTCTCCCTCTTATGCAGAGCAGAACACTGGAAAGCAGCAGCAAAAATACAGCCTGCTAGGTCTTGTAGGTTAATCTGTCCCAACCTGCTCAAAGCAAAGTGTCTGGCTTCACCAATAGAAATTCTGTTCATACTTGCAGACAGCTGGATTATCTTTGTTGAGAATTTGTGTAAATGACATAAGTTTATTTCTATTTTTTATATGGTCTGAGCACAGATAAACAAACACGAACCCAACTTCCTTCCCATATTTCAGGAAGGGTAAACACACTTAGTTGACAGGTCATATGGTGGTAGTCACTACAGGTAATGTTCACTGTAAAATGATAGAGAAAATGTCATTAAGTGCTTCTGGCTCAGTCACCAAGTTAAAAGTATTGATTGATGTGGACACAAGAACGTAATTTGTGTTTGTTGCACTGGTTACCAGTGCATCTCATCATTATGAGGTGCTGATACAGCTGCTGGGGTGAAATTTGATTGTGGCAAAAATGTGACTTCAGCCAATACTGAAACCTGGTGAATAATAAAACTTGACTTGAAAGTCTGTCGAATACATCTCAAAGTATCAACACAAACACACAGACAATGTGTGGCCAGATTGGTATATGGGATCAAAATTAATATGGTGCCAACGAGGAGAGTGCCAAACTGAGCTCTAGTTTGCAAAACTAGCAGAGTTTGGCATTGCTGCAGGGGTGTGTCTGTGCCTTTGCTGAGCTCTGCTGCGTAAACAGTCACCTTATGGGATGGGTGTGGTTGTTCAGGAATCCTAAAAGCAGGCGGTGAAATACTGAAAGAATCACCCCAGCCCAAAATCTGAGTTAAAAAGTAAACTTGAAAGCAGTGATCAGATTTTTCTTACTTATTTTCTGGTCAAAACAGCTGGAAGCAATTGGCTGTGCATGTGGAAGAAGATGAAGGGAAATCTTCAGGAGGACAGTGTAGTGGAACAGGGCAGTTAGTGAAGATGCATGCTTGGACAATGCAGGAATGACATTAGGTTGGATGGTGTATATGTGTTTCAGATTATATTGTAATGAGCTGATTAATCCTGATACTCCCCCAGTTTTATTGTGCAGTCCTATTTGAAGGAAGAGGAGTCAGCCCAGCCTGGAGGTTATTTGTACTGCACTGCCGAGTGTGGACTTCTCCCTTCACTCCTTTTTGAAACTTTCCATTGAAGAGTCTGAGGGACACCACAAAGAGTTCTTTTAGTTCTTACTTGGTTTATAGTTATTTAGTGACACTTCAATCAAATATTTGGTGTGTCTGTTTCCTAGAGACGCCCCATTGTTGCTGCCTAGTCTGTACTTGCAAAGCTTTAATGCAAGGTAGGGAAGCCAAAAGCAAGGTAGCGTACATAGCCCCAGGTAAAATCCTTTGAAGAGCTGGCAGCATATTAATTGCTGGGTTTTAAATGTGCATACAGAAGCCTATATAAAGGAGGAGTCTAGGTGTTTCAAAAGCCAGTAGTGGAATTTCATCCCTAGAAGCTGTACATTTTGCAGGGCTTTTATCTTCATTTTTCAGCAAATGCAAACAGCCAGAAGATCTGTGCTCTGGATGTAAAGATGAATAGCAGTAGTTACAGCTATCATAGCAGTGATTCGCTGTTTAGCAACAGCACGAGTACTCGGACCAGCGTCGACTCTAATGAGAATTTCCTTTCTGTTAATTGTGGTCCCACGCTGATTAAATCTTGTATAAGCTTTGGTAATGGAACCTTAGAAGGGAACAGGTAACTTGACATATGCCTTTGTGCTTTGTGGTAGATGCTGTTGATTCGTTTGTTTGTTTTTAAAGTCATGCAGCATGATTGTAAATATAAAAATAACATAGTACTTATTTATTTTCCTGAAATGCTTTGGCATCATCTAGGTTGGAGATGCTGCAGCAAATTGCGAACAGAATTCAGCGGGACAGCCGGAGCTGTGAGGACAAACTGATACTTGCCCGGAATGCTCTGCAGTCTGTAAGTCAGTCGGGGATTTTACTTGTCTGTAGTCATAGATTTATAGAAGTTGAATGGCAAAAATTTCTTAAGGGTTTGTGAAGGCAACCTTAATAGCTGCTACTTTTATTTTCATTGAACTGTTAAGGTAGCATTTCTTCAAGAAAATACCACAAGTTGCCTAGGGTGTGTTCTGTTAAATTTTTTTTTTGTTCTGTAGTTAATTAAATGCTTCACAATTGTTTCAAGATAAGAATAAGTTTCTTTTTTTTTTTTAATATAATTCTTAGAGCTGATATCTCTTTGGTTTTAGCTGCAAGGCTTATGACTTTTGCTTCTTTATTAAGGACACCAAGAGATTGGAGTCAGGGCTCCAGTTCCAGCATGAGGCAGAGATAGCTGGGTATCTTCTTGAATCTGAGAATCTTCTCCGCCAGCAAGTGATTGATGCCCAAATTCTTATTGATGGAAAATACTATCAAGCAGACCAGCTTGTTCAAAGGTACTTTACAGTATGTTTATGTGAATAAATAAATGTCCCAAATATGGATTCCCATTATGGAAAAAAAATTTCAGTTGTTTATAACTATGTTTAAACTTCACGGCCTGTCACTGGGCACCTAAATATCAGATATTCTGGTGGGTGCATTGCCCACAAATGTTGAAGACAACAGGAGCTATTTGTAATTATTTATGAAAATGAAGTCAATCCCTGTTTAATTCTTACTAGATATCTGTGTGTAAAGATGTTAGCTTGCTTTATTGCATGCAAAACACATTTAGAATTTACTAAATTTGATGTTTTAAATGGAGATGAGATTCTGGTGACAGATGTAGATGTATTAACAGGTGATAGGTGGAGTAACATTAGGTTATGTGTAGCACTGTGTACAGTGTTGGCAGAAAGAAGCATTTAAACTACATAATTCTGTTCTATGAAGAAGTGGCTCCAAAGTTTTTTTTTTGAGATTCATCCTTGGACTGATTGAAATGAAGTGCATAACTCCTTGGCAGTGAACTGAGGTGTTTGATCTACCCCAACATGTAGTGTCTTGTCAGATTTCTGGTTTGCTGATTGTTCCCTGGATTTGTGTATGGTGCATGTTAGTGCCTATATCATTTTTTCAGACTTTGCCTGATTTCTGCATTTATTTTCTGTATAGAACTATACGCTGATATTCCCTGTACTTTCTAATAAAAATATTTGCTTATAATATTTAAGTGCAACTAAAGCGTGAGCGATAACGTCAGCTCATATCACTATTCACTTGATCATGATAAACCTTAATCATAAGCATTCATTGGGTTATTTTTTAATTCTGCTTTAATAGAGTTGCAAAACTTCGTGATGACCTGATGGCTCTGCGGACCGAGTGCTCTTCCGTGTACAGCAAGGGGCACGTTCTGACCACGGAGCAGACAAAGCTGATGATATCAGGAATAACAGAAAGCTTAAACTCAGGATTTACATCAAACCTAACGCCTGAATTAAATGCTGCAATGACACAAGGTTTAACACCTACTTTGACTTCTTCCAGTATGACATCTGGCCTCTCATCAGGTCTGAGCTCCAGACTGACGCCGACTGTGACTCCCACCTACCCGCCAGGCATCCCGCCGCGGCTAATTCAGAGCTACGTGACGGGGGTCGACAGTGGGACTCTGCAAACACTCAAACTGATGCAAATCAGAAAACCTCTCATGAAATCGGCTTTCGTGGATCAGAATCTGACAGAAGAGGAGGTGAACATGAAGTTTGTCCAGGACCTATTGAGCTGGGTGGAAGAAATGCAGGTAGCAATTTTTGCAGAAACAGTCAATTTTTTAATGATTTACTTTTTATAGATCATGGCTAATCTTTTCTTCCTGTTTGTAAGGTTCAACTTGATCGAGCAGAATGGGGTTCAGATTTGCCAAGTGTTGAAAGCCATTTAGAAAATCACAAAAATGTCCACAAAGCTATTGAGGAATTTGAATCCAGCCTTAAAGAAGCTAAAATCAGTGAGGTACTGCACCATGTTCTGTATTTCTTTGATTGCTTTCTTACTGGGTGACCCATAAAGTGGTGTTGAATTTTAGAACTGTGTTTAGATTTCAGTCTAACTTTTATTTCTAATCTCTACATGACTTATGATGAAATCAGAAGACCTAATGGTTTAACATATCTAACCTTTTTATTGTCTTTTGATCTCATATACCAAATACAGATCCAAATGACTGCCCCTCTTAAACTCAGTTATGCAGAAAAACTGCACAAACTGGAGAGTCAGTATTCAAAACTCTTGGTAAGTTAACCATGTTCAGCTTTTCAGTGTGCATAATTTCTGATAAGGGATGAGCTTTAAATTCTGATTATTTTAAATATTTTTCTTTTCTTTTTAAAAAAGAACACATCAAGAAATCAGGAAAGGCATCTAGATACTCTTCACAATTTTGTGTCTCGTGCTACTAGAGAGTTGATATGGCTGAATGAAAAAGAAGAGGAAGAAGTTGCGTATGACTGGAGTGAAAGAAACCCCAATATAACAAGAAAAAAGGAATATCATGCAGTATGTATTGCTAATATAATCCAGAGGGAATTATTAAATGATCTTTATTAATTAGATGGAGTTCTACAACTTTTTTTTTTTTTGTCTGAAATAGGAATTAATGAGAGAACTTGATGAAAAAGAAGAAGTTATTAAATCAGTACAAGAAATAGCTGAGCAATTGCTTCTTGAAAACCACCCAGCCAGGCTAACCATTGAGGTAAGTTAGTAAAACCAGCACCAAAACAGGAAAAGTTTTGGGATTTAAGAGAGCTGAATTCTGGGGGAAAAGGGGGAAAAGAAGGCAAATTTTGAGAAAATAAACAAGACTCTAAATAAAAGGGGCCTTCTAAAATTTCCTCTTCAGCATCTCTGTTGTATTTATCTTCCAGTTTCCAAAAAGTAAAACCACTTTTTAAAAGTTATGGTTACACCTTGGATTGCTTAGATGAAATCTCCTGGAACTCCAAAATTAATTGGTCTGTAGAGATGTTTCTGGTCATGCAACTTCTAGAGTTGTTGATACAAATTGCATTGACAGACTGAGGGCACAGAACAGTCCTTATGTGGTTTCTTTCCTGTTGGATTGAAAGAAATTTCAGTAAGAGCCTTTGTCATCACTTACCGTATGTGCAGGTTCCTAATATGATTTAGGGTTGGTTTCATAACTCACTTGTCAGTGAATTATGAAACTTGTTTGGATGGTGGAAATCTGACCAGGTGATATGATTTACTTCAGGCTTGAATCTAGTTCTCTGTTATATATGTAAACAATTTATAGAAAAATTTATTGTAGCTGTTGTAGGGTCGTAACAGGTTTTCAAAGGAGAATGTAAAACACTTTTCCTTGTAGACCTTCAAGGAAAGAGTAGATAAAGACAGTGAGTGGTCAAGACTGAAACAATAAAAAGCTGATTTATTATACAAGAATAAAAAAAGTCAGAGATTTTTACTGTTACATTTTTACTGTTCTTCAGCTCTGCTAGTGTACATTTGCAAAAATGGGAAACATGAAGAAAAACCCTCCTTTCCTTCCTTCTCAGGATACTTGGAATAATAAATCACTTTTTTTTGTAATGTGGACAATTCTGTTCTTTAAAAATATGAGCTGTTCTAATGGGCTCTTGCTGGTGTAGTGTGAAACCAGGCTGGGGATGCCTGTTATGAAACCAGGCCATCGCAGTCACCGTGACTGTGCAGGTTATGCTGTCTCCAATGATGCTATACTGGGATATTTATAAAATACCCTTTAAAAAATGATCCTTTTCTGCAGAACAATATATGCATTAATGCATCCGTTTGGAATTCCTGGAAGACAATGGAAAAGCTGTTTTGGACGGGGGGTGAGAGGAGTCCGAACCCCGGGATTGGGGAGGATTTCCCAAGGGCAGGAGCGCCCCCTGCTGGCGAGGCGCGCGCGGCTCCTCGGGCGACCCAAACTGGGATCTCGGCCCGGGCTGGGGTGGGATCTCAGCTGGGTGTGCAGAGCTCCTGCCATTTACCGATCTCAGCTGGGTGTGCAGAGCTCCTGCCATTTACCGATCTCAGCTGGGTGTGCAGAGCTCCTGCCATTTACCGATCTCAGCTGGGTGTGCAGTGCTCCTGCCATTTACCGATCTCAGCTGGGTGTGTAGAGTTCCTGCAGTTTACCGATCTCAGCTGGGTGTGCAGAGCTCCTGCCATTTACCGATCTCAGCTGGGTGTGCAGTGCTCCTGCCATTTACCGATCTCAGCTGGGTGTGCAGAGCTCCTGCCATTTACCGATCTCAGCTGGGTGTGTAGAGTTCCTGCAGTTTACCGATCTCAGCTGGGTGTGCAGAGCTCCTGCAGTTTACCGATCTCAGCTGGGTGTGCAGTGCTCCTGCCATTTACCGATCTCAGCTGGGTGTGCAGAGCTCCTGCCATTTACCGATCTCAGCTGGGTGTGCAGTGCTCCTGCCATTTACCGATCTCAGCTGGGTGTGCAGTGCTCCTGCCATTTACCGATCTCAGCTGGGTGTGCAGTGCTCCTGCCATTTACCGATCTCAGCTGGGTGTGCAGTGCTCCTGCCATTTACCGATCTCGGCTGGGTGTGCAGTGCTCCTGCAGTTTACCGATCTCAGCTGGGTGTGCAGTGCTCCTGCCATTTACCGATCTCAGCTGGGTGTGCAGTGCTCCTGCCGTTTACCGATCTCAGCTGGGTGTGCAGAGCTCCTGCAGTTTACCAGTTGTATCCAGGAAAGGCTCCAGCTGTTTTGATTGAGTAAATAGGCACACAGAATTGTAGATGAGCCTAGACTGGAGGAATCTCTCGGGAGCTGAGCTCCCAGCAGGAGCTGGAGTACTAGCAGGGATTTGTTTGGCCAAATTCTGACCAGGTCACAGGATAATGATTTCACAGTCCCTCTGGGCAAGTTTTGTTGTGTTTGACTATGCTGTGACAGGGTTTCTTTCTCACATCTATTTGGAATTTTCCTTGCTTCAGCTTAGTTTTCCAGGGTGAGGTGGTCAGGTTTTAGTTGTTTGTGTTTCTTGCATTACTTTTGTGTTTCCTAAATTCTGTAAAGATATGGAAGTTTTAGTTTTCATTTCCATTTGTAAAATATATCTCTCTTCTTTAAAGGCCTATAGAGCTGCAATGCAGACACAATGGAGCTGGATTCTGCAGCTCTGCCACTGTGTTGAACAACATTTGAGAGAAAATGCTGCATATTTTGAGGTAAGAAAGTAAATCAAACAGAATATGAAATAATATAAGTTCTATTCATAGTCAAAAAGTTCCACCAAAAGCTCTAGTTGTTCTCTCACAGTAACTCTGGAATTGACATTTGTCTTGTACTATCACTAGATGATAAGCCACGCTCCCACAGTGTTGCCACAACTCAGTTTCTTCACTACAGTTATGTCTGTTCACAGCAGATGAAAATCTGGCCTGAGATTTTTTTAATGTTGCAGCTGCAAGAAGAGACTCTGAGAATGAAACCTTGTTCTCTCCCTGTTGTGCACAATGGGAGAGCATATTCCAGATGGTTATTCCAGGACTACTCAAAGCAAAATGGAATGTGCAGCATTAATAATAAAGAGAGCAGAGAACACCCTGAGAGCAGAAACATCCCATGAAACACCTGTCTGACTATCTCATTGTCACCCATTCACATACTCAGCAAATGATTAAGTTACTTGCATGAACATAGTAGACAGAGGAGTTTGTTAGTTTTGTTTGTTTTTAAATCTACTCATTTAAAACATTCAAATTATAAGGATGAATCCATAGTGTCTTCTGGGTTGTGTGATTGAAGAGAAAGGGAGGTGATGAAGGGGTGAGATGCCTTTGGACTGAGAAAGATGAGATCCCAAAGTTAGGAACGGGACACTGGAGAAGCAAAAGCAATTTGAGCTCCTTGTGACAAGGGGAAGAAACTGGAATTCTGGATTTAAAAAGGGGCCTTAAGGGAGAGAATGGGATTTTCCTTCCCAATTGTGCCTAACCAGGACCCTTGTTTGGGTGTGCAGATACCCTTGCACAACTGCCAGGTGTGGCAGTACATTTCCCTTCCTGAACAAAATGTTTGCCCCAGCTATGCTGCTTGGATTTTGCAGCTAGTTTCTACAGTTTGTATGCTTCATCTGTGTTTTCTATATGAAAGTAATTCCACGGAAAGCAAGATTGGCTTAATACATTTTTTTCATTGCAGGAATGGCCATTAACTGTAGGTTCAATAATTGCCAAATTAATTTTGCATGTAGCTCATACCAAGAATAACTGGTGTTAGCAGTGTGTGCCTTTTTGAAGAGTACATTTAGACATGAGATCATGAGTAGCTGAGTGAGGTGCAGTGGTCACTTCAAGTGATGAGAAAAGGTTGTTTTAAAAGACAGCACTTGAAAACCTCAGTGTAGCTGATTCTGCATTATTTAGTTTGTTTAAAAATAACCCAGATAATTATTTTATCCTAGTTTTTCAGCGATGCCAAAGAAGCCATGGAATATTTGAAGAATTTAAAAGATACCATATACCGAAAATACAGCTGTGATAGATCAAGCAGTCTTCATAGGCTGGAAGACCTTGTCCAGGAGTCTATGGTAAGATCTTTAGCTGGAGCCTAGTAGCAGGAGCTACAATGAAACAAGAAATGTGTAGGCTATGGTGGGATATAAAACGTGTTAAGATTATTCATTTAAAGTAAAGGAAAAATGCTGATTTTTTTTCAGAATTTATAAATAAATGACTATTTTTCATAACTTTAAAATACAATTTTATTTGCTTGTATTTACAATACCACATATATGAGGACTGTGGCCTCAGAAAGATACTTTGTTTTTGTAAAGTGTGTTACTTTTCAGAAACACTGTAGGAGTCAGGGGGAAAAAAAAACATAACAGGATCAAAGAGGCAGTACTGTATTCTGGACTTCTCTGATGACGTGTTCTTTTCTTAACTGTTCTAGGAAGAAAAAGAACAACTCTTGCAGTATAAGAGCACAGTAGCAGGCCTTGTGGGAAGAGCAAAGGCAATAATTCAGCTGAAGCCAAGGAACCCTGACTGTGTACTCAAAACATCCATTCCAATTAAAGCCATCTGTGACTATAGACAAATTGAGGTTAGAAACTAAAATTTCATCAAACCAATTACAGATGTAAGAATTCAGCTAAAGTTTCATTAATTACCGTGTTCCTGGAGAAAGCTGGGCTGTGAATTTCTTCCACCCTAGTAAACAAGAGCAAATCCTTTGGTTGGAACATTGGTTTTGTTGTTCTGTTGCTTATTTGTTGACAGCATTTGTAGAAGTGCTTTGTACAATTATTTTGTAATGCTTGGCTCATCAAATGATTCTGCTTTTCTGTTAATACTAGATAACTATTTACAAAGATGATGAGTGTGTATTAGCAAACAACTCCCATCGTGCTAAATGGAAAGTCATTAGCCCCAGTGGTAATGAGGCCATGGTTCCATCTGTATGCTTTACAGTTCCTCCACCAAACAAAGAAGCAATAGATACAGCCAACAGGTAGGGACAAAGTAAAGCTACCTATTTTCTGTTAACATCCACTTACATGAAACTTAGGTTAAAATAATATCTCACAGTTTTTTGGTGGATTTATTTTTGTTGTTGTTGTTTTTGGGGGTTTGTTTTTGGTTTTTTTTCACCCTGTTTTCATGTGTTACCCTGATCTGAAGTTGGAGTTTTTTTGTTTCAGGATTGAACAGCAATTTCAGAATGTTCTGGCCCTTTGGCATGAGTCACATGTAAACATGAAGAGTGTGGTGTCCTGGCATTACCTGACAAATGAAATTGAAGTTGTTCGAGCTGGCAATGTTGCCTCAGTAAGTGTTATGACTAGGAAGGGCTCTCAACCATTTACTAGGAAGTCACAGGATGACTAAAACTGTGTGAGAGCACAAACTGTTGCAAGAAGTATTTGCAATACTGAAAATGACACTTTCCTACCTAATTTATCACTGTTACTGTTGGAAAGAGGAACCTGAGATAGTTCTTGAGGTGTCCCTACTTGTCCTTGCTATTGTTTGCTTGCTGCATGGTGTTAGATGGGAGAAATGAAGTCTGATGTAGGGTTAGCTTAACAGAGGCCTTTCCTGATGTCAAAGATTGAAAAGGATTTTATGTTATTCCTTACCTGTCAAGTGGACTCCAGCTAAGGAACAGAGAGCTTTCAGAACCTCAATTCTTTGACTTTACCATCTTAGTAATTTATCAGTATTGCTTTTTGCTAAAAAAAGCATCACAGCAACTGTGTGAGAGATGCACCATTGCTGACTGTGCTTTGGGTCTGTAATCTGTTGCAGATAAAGACAATGCTGCCAGGTGAGCATCAGCAGGTTCTAAGCAATTTACAGTCCCGCTTTGATGATTTTGTGGAAGACAGCCAGGAGTCCAAAATCTTTACAAGCTCTGATACAGCACAGCTGGAAAGGGAAGTTAATGTTTGCAAGCAATACTATCAAGAGCTTCTGAAGTCTGCAGAAAGAGGTAAAACTTAGCTTAGAAATGTAGAAAAATGTCCTTATGAGAGAGATTTTGTCCTTCAATTTGAGATCTCTTTTATCATGATGATATTATTTCTGCCTGTGTTCTTTTGAAAAAAATAATTTAACAATGTGTGCAATTCCATTGTATAGAAGATCTTAATTTTTTTAAACTTTGTATATATTAAGATATGCAAAAATATTGATGTGTTACATAATATACAGAACGCTACAAGAAATTTTACACCTAAGAATTTATTATATGCTTTACAGCTCCCTGCTTAGTCCTGTGTTCCTTGTTTTTGAATGCTGGAAAAACATGCTTGATTACTTTGAGTTCATGTTAGAATTAGAACATTTTTCACCCTGTTAAGGCAAGGAAAATGTCCTAGCTACTTTCTTAGCTCCACAGGATGCCTGTAGTTACTGCTGTCTTAACTCTAATTAACACTGTATTAATACAGTGAGAACAGAAAGCTTAGAATAGCTCTTCTGATTTACTGTTGAGTAGTTGATGACTTAAAGAAATACAGTAGTGCAAAGCTGATTACTTCATTAGCAAAGTTCACTCAACTTCAGGAAAGATGTGGTGCCCTGTGCATCTGAAAGAGGATTCATGTCCCTGCTACCACTGATTAAAAGAATCAGTCACTGAATTTAGCAACGTCACCATAGAGTAATGCCTGTGCAGAATGACCACAGATTGTTATCTTTCATATGTGAGGAGATGATTTAATAAAAACAAAATTTAAGATTTCCTAAGATTTGCCTTATAACCAGAATTTTGATGGCAACTTGATGGCATTTTGGCCAGTCACGAAAACACCTGTAGAGCAATGACTTTTTATAAAGTCTGAGAAGTTATGGTGAAAATGACATGATGACTTTGATGGCTAACATATGCCTTAATTCTCTCAACAGAGGAGCAGGAAGAATCTATTTATAATCTGTACATCTCTGAAGTCAGAAATATCAGACTACGACTGGAGAGTTGTGAGGAGCGGTTAATACGGCAGATCCGGACACCGATGGAGAGGGATGATGTACATGAAAATGTGCTTAGGATTTCAGAGCAAGAGGTGAGCCTTTGAGAAAGCCTGTTTTTGCTTAGGAAAAGTTTTATTTAAAAAACAAATATGTCCTGACTTTTGAGTGTAAGCCAGGAAGGTTTGCAGTGTACCTTGAAAAGAGGAGTCAAATATTTAGCTTTGTATGTGTAATGTGAAGCTAAATAAATCATATGTGTTATAGGGAAACTAATGGAGGTACCATTGATCAGCATCCTTTTGCTCACAATAAGATGTTTGTGAGCAAAAATATGCTGATCAATGGTATCTCCATTAGTTTCCCTATTACACATACATTTCTCTTCAGTTTTTTCCAATGGTGTCATCATCGAGGAAGTAAAGGAGGGCAGACCTGTACTCATAGTGATATGTAAAGTATCTATCAGGTTGATTTAGGATGAAAGCACTATCAATCACCTTTCATTTTGCAGAAACTGAAGAAAGAACTGGATCGACTCAAGGATGACTTGGGAGTCATCACAGATAAATGTGAAGAGTTTTTCAGTCAAGCTGCTGGTTCACCTTCAGTCCCTACTCTGCGCTCTGAGCTCAATGTTGTTATACAAAACATGAACCAAGTTTACTCCATGTCTTCCATTTTCATAGATAAGTATGTACTCGACTGTCTTCCATCACACATGTTATGGTTTATAGTTTTCTCTTAAATTGAAACAATTAGTATGAATAACACTGATCAAGGAAAAGGGAGTTAACATTTTAACATTGTATAAAGGGGTGCCCTGTGACAAGAAAAGGCTGAAAAACATGAAAGTGTTCAGTGTTGGCATTGATTTTTGTGATTTTATGGTTTTATTTAATTTATTATTTTTTTATGGTCCAGTTAACAGGGGGTCTGTTTTTCAGATTAAAAACCATCAATTTGGTGCTGACGAACACCCAAACAGCAGAATCATTAGTAAAACACTATGAAACTAAGTTGTGTGAAGAAGAGGCAGTAACAGCTGACAAAAACAATATTGAAAATTTGATGGGTACATTAAAGGTAAGAAATGGTTGGTGTCTTTTCATGGGCAAATAAAAAAACAAGACAAAAGCTATCTGTCTTTTAACACCTGATTCCCTTATGCTTCACTCTATAGGGTGTCAAACATTGGCTTGTGTATTTAGTTTTAGGTGGTATTCGGATTGGCATTTCAGAAAAAAATGGCTACTTTGGAGCATTAGGATTTGGATAGGTTGAAAGCATGTTCCTGCTGTTACAAAATGCATTAAAGTATCTGAACTTGCAAAAGTGGCACTTGTAAATGCTGCAGTAAGATTTTCTTTGCTCTTCAGAAGGTAGCACATACTTACAAATTTACATAACATGTATTTATGTTTTGTAAATTTGACCACAATAACATTCTTGCTGCTGCTTCAGTGTTCTAATCAGGGTTTCTTAGAAGCTTGGCAGATATCTTTGAGAAATTGAAAGATTGAAGTTCAGCATTTTTTTTTTGCTGTCTATAACTCATTTTGATATGACAAATTATGAGTAATGCTTTTTTGCTAGATAGAATGGCATCTGCCCAATAATTTTTTTGAAAGCTATAATATCTAAGATGAGTGTGTTCATTTGATCTCTGTGTTTTGATCTATGTGTTGTGGGGATTGCTGTTACTTAGAATTCTTTTGCAGTTTATTGCTTCAGACCCATTCCAGTGCCACTTGAGTATTTGAGCAAGCAGAATAAAATATTAATTGAAATATTTCATTTATTCATTTATACAGCATATTCGTGTAAAATACTAATTTATAAAATAGTGTCATAATTTAGGAGTTAATTACAACTTTTTTTTATCACCTACTAGCAATGGAGATCTGAGGTAGATGAGAAAAGACAAACATTCCATGCCTTAGAGGATGAACTGCAGAAGGCAAAGATGATCAGTGATCAGATGTTTAAAATGCACAAGGAACGTGATCTTGACTTTGACTGGCATAAAGAAAAAGTTGATCAGTTGGCTGAGAGGTGGCAAAATGTTCATTCTCAAATTGAAAATAGGTTTGTATGACTTTTTATTATATTCTGTTAATGTTTTAGACTGTTTTTTAAAATTTATTCCTGAGGAAAAACAATCAGAAGTGAATGTTAAAACAGGTCTGAATAGTTTTCTAACTGTTTTTGGAATGTGCTGGGATGACAAACTTTAGTTTGTCATTATAGATAGCCTGAAAAAGAACATTGAAGATGGTGCTGTTGATGTAAAAGTCACACAACAACCTGTCACATTTTTGTCCTCCTTTTCTGAGGAGTGAATATACATTCAGGTGCAATATTGAAGTTATTCACTTGTAATTAACTAGTTTAGTTGTGTCTGTTTAACATTACTGGAAGTTAGAAAGAAGATGAGAAAAGGTCACTCATTAAAAGCTGGCTGCAGAATAGCTAGCTAAAGTTCCACCTCTGATTTTTCATCAGTTGTTAGTGTGACATAATTTAAATTATTAAACAGTGGTTTTATGAGGTACTGAAGTGTTCTTATTTCTTCAAGAGAGTAAGCATGAACCACATGCTCTCCTGCCAGGACTGTATCCTGAACAGAATATGCTGAAAAATGACTGCTAATACATAGTGACTTCTGGTGTAAACAGGACAGATTGTGGTAACTGCAGTACAGTTTTAAACAAGCTGCCTTCTGTAAATATTATCTCTGCTTCTTCCTACGAGCTTGACACTGATAATCATTATACAAAACCTATGTACAAATATTGGCTGCAGTTATCATGATCCTTTCTCTTTTTCATGGTTATTAGCTTTAAAACATGATTAAGTATGAAACCTGAGCAAAAGAATTTCCTTTGCTTGCTCTTTTTTAATCTCCTTTTGGCATCTTAAGAACAGCACTACAGCAATTCAAAGTATTCATTCCACGTTGAACTGTAAAAGGTTGTATATATCTGTTATTCTGCAGTGTTGAGTGGTCATATTTATATGATCTTTTAAGTAGAATCATAGAATATCCTGAGTTAGAAGGAACCCACAAGGATCATCGAGTCTTACTCCTGGCTCTGCACAGAGCAGCCACCAAAATCACACCATGATAGCAAGTAACAGTTCAGGATCATGAAAGAAAAACTGTCAGTATGTCCCTCAGTATGGAAATTACTTTAAAGAAATACACAGACCTCTCATTTTAGGTCAAAACCATGATTTAAAATTAGATGTATATGTTCAATTACTTTTGCACATTAGCATATTTACAGTCTTCAGTTTTAATGTAACTCCTGCTGTTTTGTGGGAAGCACGGAGAGTATGGTGAACCACTACTTGACTCCAGCATGGCACTCTCCTTCTTGATTCATAGGCCACATTTTAAATACTCTCACTTCTTGTAACAGAGCTGATTGCTGTAGCAGAGCCCTCCCTCTTTCCTGGGGTTTCCAGTGCTCCTGGAGCTTCAAGCAGTTGAACACTCTAATGAGGGATATATAGAGTTTCTTGCATAGTAGGATCTCTCCTGGATGTCCTTTATGACAAATGGAAAGAGTTCCTCAAGCTGGGAAGCCCTAGCGTTTGAGAAGTGAATTTGCTGTTTAATTAGTGTTACACCAGATTTTATGCTGTGAACTGTAACAGAGCTAAGGCATTTGAAGCCTTTAAAGCTGTATTTGCCTTAGTGTTGTATTTTTTGTCTTTAATAATAATCTTCTCCCCTTTGATTTATCTTATAAAATAAAATCAGGTTGCGTGATTTAGAAGGTATTAATAAATCTCTGAAGTATTATAAAGATACTTACAATTCTTTGGACACTTGGATTCAACAAGTGGAAGATACTCAGCGAAAGATTCAAGAAATACATCCTGAAAATAGCAAAGCATTGGCTAAGCAATTGAACCAACACAAGGTATGAAAGGGATGTCATTGTGGCAAACCACAGTGGTAAGCACTGACCAAAGAATTAAAATATCAGTGATCTCAATATTGTTTATTAATATGAATGGCTTATACCCATCAGCCCTTACTGTAAAGCTCCAAGTAATCATGATTTTATGATTTTGTGTTTCTGGTGCAGCCATGAATATATCACCCAGTGACAATTGTCACTGTCATATAGACCAAATTGTTTGGTCCTTCAGTGTGCAAGAGCATCAAAACCTTAAAACTTCTGGACTTGCCTTACCACATAATTCCATATTCAGTCCTGTTTTTTTTATTTATGGATGTAGAAATATTTTCATGGAAGCAGAGCTAAACTCAACATGTGTCTCCTGCAAGAAGGAAATACAGTATAAATAGACAGGATAATACATTATATGCATGTAATGATATATTCCTGGTTTTATTTTAAGTTCATTCACCAACTATTAACCTGGCAGGTTTTTTCACTGCTTCTGTACTGTAAATCTGATTAAGCTGAGGACATAAGTGTCCTCAGCTTGAGCATAATTACTTGTACACATATGGATAGGAGCATATTAGGTAAAGTCGATGTTAATGAGCCATCTATTTATGTTAGATAATGTTAGATAAAGTAGAAATGTTAATTATAATGGTAACAAAGTAACTTTTTAAGATGAAAATGTACATTCATAATTTACAGATGCTGGTTTCTGAGATTGAAATGAAACAAAGCAAAATAGATGAATGCCAGAAATATTCAGAACAATACTCAGCTGCTGTGAAGGTAACAGTAACATTACACTTATAGTCCTATCTTTTAGTGTCAGTATCATGTATAATGCCAATGATTTTGTGTATTTTCTCTTGTACAGGACTATGAGTTGCAGACCATGACCTACAGAGCTATGGTTGACTCCCAACAAAAATCTCCAGTAAAGCGACGAAGAATTCAAAGCTCATCAGACTTCATTATTCAAGAGGTAAATGGGTTTCTTATGACAGGAAAATGTGAGTCTTTCCTTAAAACAGAGTAAACACAAGAATTAAGTTTTGGATTTAATAATTATTAAATACGGTAATCCAAAAAAGACTGGGTTTTTTCTCTATACATACATGGTATAACAAATATTCTCTTGTTCCTTATGCTGCAATTTGGTAGCAAGACAGCAAAATGCAGCTGATTAAAAACAGTCATCCAAATGATAAAAAGCTGTATGAGAACTGTGCCTCAGTAAAACTGTTTAGAAATACCTCTAGACTGGATCTTGATCACAGTAAACAAGAAGTTCATCTTGACCATAGTAAAACCTACTGGATCTGGATGCTTTGATAGATTCTAAGGCAAATCAGCCTCATTTGGGTGAGAAAGATAAATCTGTCTCCCTGCTACCTCTTAGAGAGAGGAACCGTGACAAGCATGGCTTCTCCCTCTTGAAACCTTTTCTTACAGGGGGAAGAATCAAGGGACTGCAAAGGCAAAACATTGTCTTCTGTTTCTTCTTCTTATGGATCTACTCATAGATCCTTAGGATATATTTGTTCAAGTGCACCTTGTTGACAGCATTGAATTGTGGAATCAAAATTAGAACTTTGATTCCACAATCATGATTTTGAAATCAAAATCAGGATAGGTTCTAGAGCAGTGTCCATCACTTCTTTCAAGCTTAATAGGAGTATTTACTTCTATGACACTTACCCTTCCTCCTTGTTTCTCTACAGTTCATGGATCTACGGACTCGGTACACTGCCTTAGTGACCTTGATGACCCAATACATTAAGTTTGCAGGTGATTCCTTGAAAAGACTGGAAGAGGAAGAGGTAGGTCATTCTCTGGCAGTCAACCAAGCAAAAAGAACATCTAGGCAAACAAAGAGCAACATACCTGTTGGAATAATTCACAAAGTTACCAACAGACATGGAAAACTAAAACTCCTTATGTAGTGCACATTGAACAGGAATGTAGCAGTGTTAGCAGTGTTATCATTCAGATAAGCAAAATCCTCTACCATCTATACATTCTACCAGTTCTTCCACCTAGAATGATCATATGATTTGCTGCGTTCTGATGAGGATGTAGTTAAAATTTAAATACTAATACTTTCAATTTTAATACCCTAGGGCTTGATCTTTTGGATAAAAGCAGACATTAAGAAGGCAAATTCACCGTGTATACCCTATGTATACATATTTTTAATATTCCATAGTATGGATTAGTCCAATTAATTGACAAGTTCTTTCAACAGGGAGATGAGATACCTTCTTAATTAATTTCTGAAGTTAGTTTGAGCTGTTTAGGTTTTTTCTTCCTCCTGCCTTTCTACTGTATTGATTCCTTGGGGTCAGACAGCATTTTATTTATGCTTAGTGTTGGATCTTACTAGCAATAGTACGTTACTGACATTAGGCAGAGGAATTATTCAAAATACATTTTTGCTGCAGAGCAAACCTTCTAAATAATTGAGAAAGAAAATAATAACCAACCCTCTAAATTTTTCACTTTCTTTTGAAAACTGTCTCTCAGAAAGAGATTATTTAGTAGTTCTTAAGGACTACATTGTTTTTTTATAAATTGGATAAATTTGCAGAATACTACCATATGGGTATAAACTTTATTGTTATTGTTAAAGAAAAAAACAGTTCCTAAATGAATGTTATATAATTCTGGTGCTGATTTTGTCTTTATTGGCTTTTCTTGCTATTGAATACCTGTGAACCAACACTAAGAACAGCATGTGTCTTTGGGCATCATAAAGTGGTGGAGCAAACTGATGGAAATACAAAATATTTATTGATAAGTAGCCATTGTAACTGAGGATTTAGTATGACTAGTAATGATAATGGCATCAAGGATAAAAATTCAGTCAAAGAACAAAGATCAAGAAATGTGTGAATGTCAATAGACTTCATGTTCTTCAAGAACAAGTGGAATCTTCCAAAATGTTTAGAGTTTGTCTGCTCTGTGTCTCCAGGGCTGCTCTTTTTTGAAATCAAGTATCCCCCATCTTCCTTCCTCCTCTGTCAGCCTTCTAAATTTTTGGTAGCTTCTTTGAAGATAACCTAAGCAGGTTTCCAGTCTCAAAATAATATAATGGGGTTTCTTTCTCTTTAATCAGGATAGCAAATCAGAAAAAGAGTAATCATTTTCAAAAGAGGAATGAGGGTTTTTTTCTTCCGGGAAGAAAAATTCTTCACAGACCTCTGAAGTCTGTGATTCTTCCAAGATTTTCTTTTATGCCAGTCCTTCTTTCTAACTCTCAGTAATGGCATTAAGAAAACAGAGAATAACAGAAAAATAAGAAACTTTCCATCATATCACAGTTTAATCCATGTGCTGTCATGCTCAGAGTTTACCAGGAGAGAATCAACTCCAGCAACCTGTGAAGTCAGCTGAAGGCTTTCAACATTTGGGATGCAATGAAGATCTTGAATTGAGAGAAGAAAAGAAACCTAATGAAAGCATGATGGATGTGGAATATTTGCAAAATCAGAACTCTTCCAGTAAACCTGAATACTCAGAAAATAAACTGGAAATGAACAGAAGAAAATTAAATGTAGACAGATATGATAAAATCAAAACAGACAGAACATTTAAGCAACTTCTAAATGTCACTGGTCAAGAAAACAGCATTAGTGGCAACAGAGACAGTAAGGTACATACAGAGCAGGAGAGTTTAATGGGTTTTGGTAATCAAAGTAAAGAAGAAAAAAATGGCAGAAAAGATTGTTTTGTTTCAACTGAAATCTGTGTGAGCGTGAACAATGATCCTGGTGAAATGTTAAAGGAGCAAATTGCTAATGGAGAGAGACAGAAAACAGAGGGGAAATCAAAGAAGCTGCCTAAAGTGGAAATGATACACAAAACCAAAGGAAAAAAAAATTCAAGAAGGGCAGGGAGTGATGTTTCAACAAAGGAAGAATGTGAGATGCAATCAGAAACTGATTTTGACCTAACAACAAAGAAAGCTGAAGTAACTCCAAAAACTGCAGAGCAGGCCCTGGGTATCAGCCCTTACAAACAGCAACATTTTTTACAGAGAACTCATTTTCACTGTCAGCATAAAGAGCATTGCTTTACAGAAAGCAAAAGCCATAATACTTTAAAATCTGAAGACAGAGAATTTCAAGTGTATGAAGAAAAAGGTGATTCTCTTTCACGTGCAACAGATGCAACATCTTCAGAGAAAGTTGTGTCCTCTTTCAGAGAGCTGGCAGTGCACAATGGAAGTGAGAACACTAAGTTAAATTTGCAATCTATGAGTAATCCAGGTGTTTATTGTAGTGTTGAAAGGAATATTGACAAACTGCAGAAAGCATCTCTGGATAAAGATTACGTCCTAGTAGAAAATGAAATCCTAGAAAAATCAAATTTAAATTCAAATAAAGCCAAGAATAAAGAGCAAGAAATTTTGGCTCTTTCTTCAGGAAATATTTCAGAGAGTGACTGGGCAGCAAAAGTCTCTGAATCCTATCCATTAGATTTTCAAGTATCACCACTGCAGAATGATGAACATTTAGGTACAGAATTGTTAGGAAATGCTGGTGATTTAAATGAAAATTTAGGTCTCTCAGGAATTTTTTCGGGAGGAGAGGATTATTTTCCATTATCGGAACATGAACTAACAAAAAAGCTTTTAAGTCACCATGAAAAAGTAAGTGTGAAGAAAATACCACAGGGTAACACTTATGGTTTGGACAGCATAAATAGAAGTGGGAAGAAGCAGAGTGGAGAAGACAGGCTAGAACAGGGTCAGAAATGCAAAGATTTATCGCTAGTTTTAGAAGTAGACAGTAGAGATGAGGTTAACAGCACAAAGGTCCCTGGAAAAACCACTGAACTCCAGAAAATATTCAGTGAAAAAGTAGGCATAAAAGCCTCATTTGGAAAACAAGAAAAGCAAAAAAAGAGAGAGAAACATAATGAAGAGAAAAGGAGCACAACTGTTGTTAAGGTACCAGAGTTTTTATGCAATGCAAATGAAAGAGTTAATCTAAGAATGATTCTAAATCAATGCAAATCAACATTTGAATCACAAAATATGTCAAGGTCAAGTGATTTAAGGTTGATTGAGCATAATTTAAACAATGAATATGTTAATCATGTATTAATTACTGTACATTTTGAGATTTTTAAGTTCTTAGAAATTAATCTTTGTTTATTTTATGTTAATATTTGCCATCCTTTTCTCCACCCAACTGATGCTCAGCATGTTGACTAAAAAATGAAATCTAAGAAGATGCAGTTTGTTACTGTACCTTTATTTTTAGGTCTTCTTTTTCAAGCATAATACATTAGATTTTGTGTTTATGTGAGTATAAAAGATCTGACAACAAATCAATTTACATACTTTGTTCTATTGGGGGCTGTTCAAAATTATAATACAGGGAAATATGGAGAGGAACTGGAGAAGCTGCCTTTGCATTAGCCTTTTAAGAAAAGTCTCAGATAGCATACAAAAAATCAAGTAAATCTGGCAAATTTAAAGTAACCCAATGGTTTGTTTGTTTGAAAATGTTGCTGTCATTACCCTTCATGCCCTGTTTGTATGATCATAGGAATATAGGTGTGTTCTTACTTCATGTTAGCTCACATTTGGTAACTTAGCACCACAACAGTGCTAATGAAGACAAGGTATGTATAGTTTCAGCCATATTATTACTGGTGATTACACTCCTTGCTCAAAGGACTTGCTCTGGATCTGCCAATATATGGAGACTACCAGCCAACTGGTTTTCATTAGGATTTTCCTAATTACCCTGTTTACACTTGTGTGTCTGCACTGCAGAGCAGCTGTGCTCTTGCTGGTCCCCCAGCTGGGTCAGTGGGGGCACTGGGACTGGGGGGCACACCGTGCAGCACAGATGTATGGGGCTTTGGATATTGCTTTTTCTGCAGCTGCTGCATCTTGGCTCTAAGATACTGTTTCTTTTCTTGGAGGGGATTTCCAAACTCTTCTTGTGTCATTTGTGCTTGCAAGCTTAAATCTTTGTTCCAGCTCCTGCTGAACTGATTGAGAAATGGTAGGCCACTTTCTCTTTGGGAATTCTTGCACACTGTATTCAGGTCATTGTTTGCTCTGCCTATTTGTTTGGAGAGAAAGCCAAAGTGAGCTGTTTGGTGCTGCTTTCTGCTAAGAGGCATCTGACTGAAGTGAGAGGCTGCAGGATTCCTTCGCTTTGCCAAGGGTTTCATATTTGGCTAATGGTAACTTCCTGAAGCCTTCAGGAGAAGGTGATGGTGGTGGGAACTGCTCATCCTGCTTTCTGGACATACCATGTATGCATGAGTAAGTATTTTCCCTTCTGCTTTTCTAAGAGCCTAATACATTCCATATGCTGTATTACAAAAAATGCATTCCAACTTATCTTATTCTTTTACAGATTTTAAGGAGTAAGGAAGCATCCGCACGTCAGGCATATTCAGATCTAATGGCACAGCAAAATAGCACAGCTGATGAGAATAAAAAACTCTTGGGAAAGGTAAAAACACTTGAGGAGATGTTGGAGAATATGAAGAAACAAAAAAGCCAAGTGGAACAGGAGCTCCCTAAAGTGAGAGAAGCTGCAGAAAAAGAGCGGAAGAAGCAGCAGAAGGAGATGGAAGAGATCTGTCTTCAGAAGACCAAGGCTGAGCAAGAGGCAAAGCAGTGTCGTATAGATCTAGAAAGCATTGAGAGAGAGAAAGCAGATGCAGAGCAGGAGTTGGAGTGTGTTAGGCAGTTCATTTTTCAGGCAGAGACACAAAGGAGTATACTGGAAGAAAACCTCCGTGCTTTTCGAAATCAAATAGAAGAAAGCACCTTTACCAGAAGAAACCTTGAAGACCTTCTAAGAAGAAAAGATACTAATCTTCATGATTTAGAGAAACAAAAAAAAACCTTGATGCAGGAACTGAAGAAAAAAACAGATGGGGAAGAGAAACTTATGAAGCTCATCAAGCAAATGGAACAAGATCTTGACTTTAAAGGGAACCTATCAGAAATAAAACTGCAAGAAAGAGAAACAACTGAATCCAGAAGGAAGATTGTTGAAGGCACATACTCTGTAACTAGAGAAACTTCCCTGCCAACTTTCACAGCGGGGCAAGGCAGCCAATGTAGGATTGATTCTGAAATTACGAGCTTCCAGAAGAAACTAGAAGCCAAAAAAGTAGAAGAGCTTAAACAAAAGATAGATGAGTTGACCCTTGCTAACAAAAAAGCTGATAAAACTATTAAAGACCTGAAATATGAACTGAATGAAATTGAACTTCAAAAATCATCGACAGAAGAAAAGTCTCGTTTATTAAAAGAAAAACTAGATAAAGTCAACAGTGAACTTAAATGCCTAAAAATTAAGTTGGAGGAAAAAGACCAAGTAGAGCAGGGATATTTGCAACAGTTGAAAGAACTGGACAGGCAGCTACAGAGAACCACAGGTAAAGCTGAAGAGGTCATGCAAGAAAATATGGAACTTAAAAAACTTAAGATGAACTATCAGGAAGACCTGAAGTCTGTTCAGCAAGAAAAGACACAGCTAAAAAGAGAAATAGAGGAATTAACCAGATCACAGACAAAAACTGAAATAACTATCAAACATTTAAATTCACAAATCAGTTCCCTTCAAAAAGAGAAGCTGGCAGCTGAACACAGAACACAGTCATGTAAAGGAGAAGCAAATAATCTTCAAGACCAATATAGGAAAATTAAAGAACAGTTGTTTCAAAAAACTAAAGTAGAGAAAGAAAACCAGCATGAAATTCAGATGCTGAAGAATGAATTAACCAAAAGCAATCAGGTGTCAGAAACATTGAAAAAACAGATAGAAGACCTTAATAAATGGAACACTGAAACAAAACTACTGATGAAGCAAATTCAATCTGAATCAGAGAAGATGGCTTTGGAGAAAGAAAATATTCAGAGGAAAAATGATGCTTTGAAAGCCCTAGCAGATGGTTTCAAAGAACAATTGCGTACAACAAATGAACAATTGCACAAACAAACAATAATTGAGCAAGAATTCATATGTAAAATCAAAAGCCTAGAAGTTGATCTTGCAAAAACAAAAGACTTAGCTAGTGACTATAAACAAAAATGTGATAAACAAAATGCGTCCACCCTTAGCATTGACCGGGAGGTTAAAAATTTAAATGCTCAGATGAATGCTCTAACTGTGGAAAAGAGAATGAGTGAGCAGAAGATGGCACTACAACAAGCTCATATACAAGAACTAAGTAGCAAATTAAAAAAATTGCAGGATGAACTCCATCAGAAGACTCTGGATGAACAGATGGCACGCAAGAAGATGATTCTATTTCAGGAAGAATCCATTAAGTTTAAACACTCTGCAGAGGAATTTAGGAAAAAAGTTGAAAAATTACTGGAATCCCATAGCATCACAGAAAAGGACATATCTGGTATAAAACTAGAATGTGTTGCTCTTCAGCAAGAAAAGCATATGGCTGAGGAAAACATCATGTTGTACAAGAGGCAAATGGAAGATCTGCAAGAAAGGCTCAAAAAATGTCATGAACAACTACAGCAAGGGAAGCAGGCTGAGATGGACTATCACCAGAAGTGCAGGAAACTCGAGGAAGAATTGGAAGTGCAGAAGCGCATGGTTGAGAGCTTGAAACAGAAGATGGATATGCAGGTCAGGGAGAGTGAACATAGATTTGTTTCATTTCAGAATGAAGTTCAGCAAAATAATAATCTCCAAGATTCTGGATTTAAATTGAGCTGTGAGAGAAGAGGAAATGATTTCAATTACCTGAATGAGACTGCAGCTAAAGAATTTGAACAGCTTCCTCCACGTACCTCACCTTTGTTAAGGCAGAAACAGGAAAGATCAGGTTTTAAATCCGATCAAATAGAAGAAAATACATTGTATGTGAGTGCTGATGACACAATACCAAGAGAGGTGCAGTTTCAGATGTCAAGCATAAACCAATCATTAGAAGATTCAAGTTCCCAGTCTTTTACGGAGTTTGTTTCGCAGACGAGTACACAGTTCCAGATAACTTTTGATAAAGCAAGCCAAATCTCTGGAACATCTGAAAGGGACACATTGAGGAACAGGAACCTACACAGTTCCAGACAAACCATTAGACATGGAGAAGACTCAAAACATGAATTAGGATTGGTAAAACTGCATCCCTTGGAGGTACACACTACATTTTGTGAGGGTTTGCCTTCCTAACGGTGCCTTTTACAGTCCATTTGGTTGGCTGGTTTTGGTTATGCTTTATTACTATTACTATACTGTTTAGTATTTCTTATGTTCGTGTCTTGGTGAAGGGAACCCCTTCTGTCTTACTTAACACAAAAAGCTTTATATTAGATCTTACTACCAGGTTTGTTAATGTCTAAGAAAGATTATTTTAAAAATCTGCGTTGAAAATAGGAATTCACATACACTGTTGTGTCTTTATTGGTCAAAGTAAGTTTTGATTAAGAGCAGTAAGCTCATATAGTTACAAACAACATTTACTGATGTTTAGTCTAGTCATATTCCTGTTATTAAATAAATATTTGAAATGGCAAATGCACTTCAAAACTCAAGCTATTTATATATCTCTGCTTGCCAATCCTAGTAGTGGTTCTCCTTTCTGACTTGCATTCAAATTCTTCCTTTGGTTTCTCTGGTGGTGGATTTAGGAGCGAATTATGTGTACAGCATAGTCTGCAGTTGTATTTCTCACTGTGTCAAAAACTTCCTATTTACAGATAGTGAAGAACAAGCACTATGACATGCATGTTGAAGTCACAACATTAAACCAAGAAAATGACAAGACTTTTGGTAATGAAGAGAGAATGTTTCAGGGATACAAAACTTCAGAAGGGTTTAGGAAAGAAGACTTTGCAAAGATGAGCTCTTTCTTAGGAGAAGAGGTTTTGAGGACTGTTGATGATGCTACTCAGCTGGAATATTTTACAGAGGAATATGATGCTATTAAATTTCAAGGTCTCCGACATGATGTAACTGCCAGGCAGTTGACTGAAGTTAAACTTTTAGACAGGCTCACTGTTGAGCAGCTCATTTCAGGGCAGAAAACTGTTGGTGAGGTTCAGAAAAGTCTTGAAAAATTTTTAACTAAACCTACAGCTATAGCTGGGCTGTACCTTGAATCCAGCAAAGAGATACTCTCTTTTGCTTTGGCAGCAAAGAGAAAAATAATGGGAAAAGCACTGGCCTTGGCATTTTTAGAGGCCCAGGCAGCTACTGGTTTCATTATTGATCCCACAACAGGTCAGAAATTCTCTGTTGATGATTCAGTTCTTAGAGGGCTTGCAGATAGTGAATTCAAGAGTAGACTGCTTGAGGCAGAGAAAGCTGTTCTGGGTTATTGCTGTTCTGGCAAAGTGCTGTCTGTATTTCAGGCTGTGGAAGCTCAACTTTTAGAAAGACAAAAAGGTAAAAATATCCTTGAGGCTCAAATTGCATGTGGGGGGGTTATTGATCCTGTAAGAAGTGTTCGTGTACCTCCAGAAGCTGCTGTGCAGCTTGGCTTGCTTAATAACACAATTTTAAAATTTTTGCATGAGCCTTCAAGTAATGCAAAATGTTTTCACAATCCAAATAACAGGAAAGCTATGTACTACTGTGATTTGCTGAAAATGAGTTTGTTCAGTGTAAGCAGTAAATGCTTTCTGCTTCCAGTTGGTGAAAGGAAAATAAGTAGCCCATCAGCAGAGAAAAGTCATAAAACTTCTGTAATAAATGTTGACACAGGAAGTGAAATGACTTCATATGAGGCTTATCAAAAAAATTATATTGATAAAGCTACATATCTTGAGCTTTCGAAACAGGAATTTGATTGGAAGGAGTCTACATGTTTTGACTCTGATGGAAATTCTTTTCTTTTGCTTACAGATCTTAAAACGGGTGTACAGTTTAATATTGAGGAGACCTTAAATCAGGGTAGAATTGACAGAGCGTTAGTCAACAAATATAAGGAGGGCCTCATCACAGTTAATGAGTTTGGTGATATTTTAGTTAGCAGTTCACAGCCAAATAAAGATTTAAACAGTCCTATTGCAGGGTTCTGGCTTTCTGAAACCAATGAAAGAATTCCAGTCTTGAAAGCCTCACGCAAAAATTTGGTAGACAGAGTTACTGCCCTCCGATGTCTTGAGGCTCAGGTTAGTACAGGAGGTGTAATTGATCCATTCACAGGGAAAAAGTACAGTGTTTCAGAGGCTTTGCAAAGGGAGTTAATTGATGATGGCTGTGCCAAGCAAATCCAGCAGTGTGAGCTGATCTTTACTGGGATCATTCATCCTGTAAGGAATGCTGTTATGTCAGCTGTTGAGGCTGTGCATTTAAGTGCCATAGACAAAGAAATGGGCATGCGCTGCCTGGAGTATCAGTACTTGACTGGTGGCTTGATAGATCCAAAGTCTCATTCCAGATTAACAATGGAAGATGCAATTAAGAATGGTATTATTGATGCTATCACAGCTACAAAGATGAAGAATGAAAAATTGCACGTTAAAGTTTTAACATGCCCCAAAACCAAGAAGAAGATAACTTACAAAGAAGCTTTAGATAGAGCTGTTTTTGATTGCCACACTGGGCTGCGGTTGTTAGAAGCAGCTCAGCCCATGAAAACAGGAATTTCCAGTCTTTACTATGATTCATAGTGGACAAAAGATATTAATATTTCTTTTGGGCTCTGCTTTAAAACCTGTTAAAGTTAAGGAAAATATCTGTGACAGCCTTTATGGAAAATCATAAGTGGTGTTTTCTAGCAATAATTAGTTGCTGTAAAACTAATTGTTATGAACAACTAATTAGCATAAACCACTGGATCTGGAATTCGATATTACTTATTGCAAAACTGAAATTTATAGATAGGCAGACTCAATTTCAAAATGCAATCTCTGTGTGTTCAATCTTTACCTAAAGGCCTTGTCTATCATTACTTTACATGTAGGTAGTGCAAATGAGAAATTATACTGAAGTTGATGAAGTTAATATTAGTTCAAAGTGGGTGGATTTAGGCGAGACAAGAATCATATTCTTACAATAAGGTTGAGAGGGATTGACCATTTTGTGAGTGAACACAGTGCAATATTTCATGTGACCTGTTACTTAAATTAAAATTACAAATCAGTCAGCAGATACCATTTGTTTTACAAGAGTGGCGATAAAATATACAACAAATACATAAATAAATAAATCTGCAGTGCAGTAAGCATACGTGCATCAGTACTTTTTTTCACACTGATATTTCATTAATTTTAAGGGGCTGCTTACACCAGAAAGTTGTATTTCTTGTCCTGAGTTTTTCTCTAATTTCATGTTATTTTTTTTCTTAGAATTGTCTTCTGCTCTAATAGGTAAATAAATTACAATTACACATCAAGTTTTTTATAAAATCATTGAAATAAAATCTTATGGTATATGGAAGGGCTTGACTGTGTTTTCTCAGTATTGATAAGAGTCCACCTAACAGATTGTATGAAAAGGAGAATGTTTTCCTGTGCAGAAAAAGATTAAATGTCTCAGTATTTTACTTTTATTTTTTATTGTTTCTGTAGACATAAAAGCAATGTATTCTTCCTAATTGTAATTTGGTAATCCATGTGCATAATGTGCAAAATACTGTTATGCTATACTGGTTGTACATATCCTTATGTGAGGGTAATGCAAAGGCAGCAATTCAAAGATACTTTATATGCAAATGCTTTTGAGATTTTATCTGCTGAGTAATGGCTGGGAAGCTATGCTTTTTCTTGCTATCAATCATTTTATAATGATTGCATGTGTGTATGAATAAGCACATTTATCATAATTAAAAATCACTTGAGGTATTCTTTTATTATTGTTTATAATTATGTGCCATTTTTGTTCCTACATCAAAGTGTCATAGTAACGCATGTGGTGGTAAATAAAAAAGAAATAATTTTATGTTTATATGGTGATAATAATGGCATTGGGATAGAATTGTGTTTCTACAGACATTAATGTTACATATTTCAACAATTTACATTTACATGTTTCTTTACGATTTGTGGCATTCATCAGAAATCAATGGAAGAGGAAAAGAAGGAACATGTTGAGAAAGCTGGGGATTTACTGAAATGGGTGTCAAACCTCAGCAAGACACTCAGCAAAGAAGAAGGAGAAAAGGCTGAAAAGACAGATTTACCTAAGCAGCAGGTACACAGAAATCTTATGAATAAAGCACCACTTTCTCTTTTTGGGTTTTTGCATGGATTAAAAGGCCAAAATAATCCATAAATACATTTTTCCCCCTACAAATTGCCATCCACATTTCCCTCAGGACATGATTTCACATTTGGTTGTGAGTAGAGAGTTGGGTAAATAAACATCAATGTTTGGGGACACAAGCATGTTACTCAGGAGGAAACTCCCACTGCTTTTTCCAGACCTCGTGTATGACACATTCTGACACTGTAAAATCTCAGTTGAGAGAAACTGGACCCTGCACACCATATGTCAGCCTTTGTAGAGGGAGAATGCATCCTGTCAGGATGGCATTTTGGGCCAGGAAGGAGAAAGTTGGTAGGAGGGGCCTGAGGGCCAAGTTTCTATTTATTTGCTTTTGAAAAGTTAATCTGAAGGGTCTTCTTAAGAGATAGTCAAAACTGCTGTCCTAGGAAGTTCAGCAGATGTTGACAGAGGCCTCTCTGTTATCACACTAGTCCAGATGCTGTTGGAGTGGCCCAACTTGATGCCTTGTATTTAACGGGACATTGTCACTATGTGCAGTTGTAACTCAGACCATAAATTTCCATCTCTGACGTTTCATGTCATTTCTAGGACCTTCTCTGCTGGGCTTGCCCCATGAAATAGCTCAGTTACACCTAGAAAGGTTTCAGCAGGTAAAGGCTTACCGGCATACTGAGCAGCAGAGGGACAGAGCAGTGTCTTGTCCACATCCCTCAGTAAACTGCTGGGTGTGTCTTGCAAACATGATTTTGGCCCTCTTGGCATCCTGTTCCTATGGTTTTATTTCGGTGATGCTTTCTGGTGCCAGAGCCACTGGACCAGCATGTTCATAAGTCCAGCTTGCTGTTGGGAAGGTTGGCAGTCCTGATGAACACTGTTCCAGCATGTAGCTTGTTCAGAGAGGACCAGTGCTAGCTCTGAGTTTGTCCTTATATCTACAGGAGGAAGTAAGCTTGCACTGATTTGAACATATTGACTGGTAAATTGCTAGTAGTTAAAATCAGAATTTGCAAAAGCATTCAATGCTGCCCTTGTTAATGACTACGCTGCAAACCTTTATCAGTACTGGGCCAGCTCTCAACTCCTTAGTAAGGACATCTCAGCTTACCACAGCAACTGTGGGCATCATCTCCTCTGTCCAGCCTGGGCCTCCAGTGAGTAACCTGTGAGTTGGCTGTCTTGGCTTCCTCTGGGAGATGAGTGTTTGCTGAGGGTCTTTGCTTCCCTTGTGAAATGGCCTGGTGAGGTGGCTGCACTTTTCAGAGGTGCCTGGGTTTGTGTCTCCACTGAATAGCAATGATACCTTGTAAGTTGTGTAGAAGCATGTAGAAACTGGTGATTTCATAGCTAATGTCAGCTGAAATACATTTCACACAGAGGATTGGGGTTGCTGTGGAGTGTAGCCAGGTACTGGGAAGCAAAGCTGGTGCCAGTAGTGACAGGGTGCACACAGCAGCCACAGTGACACTGGTTCCCTGAGTAAAGTGGATTTTTTGACCCCATTCAGCCTGCTCACCTCATCTTCTTGCATAGTGCATCCAGTGGTTCTCTTGGTTCCTGTGCAAGCAGTACAGGTGATGAGATTGTGGCTTGCTGGTGGTGATTGCAAAGGGAGACTTTTTGGGCCCTTTGGTACAATGCAGACAAGGAGAAATTGATTTTGTCCAGACCAAGGTGAATGAAGGGCTCAAGCACCTTGCTCGAGACCTAGCACCTATGTTGAAAACATCTCCAGCTTGCAGAACTCCCTTTTGATAATTTGCCTTTATGGGTGCTTTTTTTGAAGAGACTGCAGGGAGATTCTCAGGAAAGATAGAAGATTAAATTCCCACAAGTTCCTCTACCAGAACAAGTCCTTTATTGGGGAGGGCACAGAACTGATAGTGTGGAGAATATTAATTAAGAATTCATTTTTTCCCAGGTGTCTCATATTGCATTTGTCTCTGTTTTTGAATTTCATGAAGGCTTGTGGTCTTCTGATATGTTTTTTCAAAAATTTGTTATCTCTTATTTTGGGGAGCAACTTCTTGAACATGACTATTGTACACAACCTTTATAAAGCTACTGTAAAGTGTGCCAATTACAATAAGTGATTTTAAATGATTGGTTAATTTTCCATCAAATAACATTTTGAAATATTCTATTTGTTTTGCCCACTAGTTTTCTAAAAACAGCTTGCTTAATCAAAAGGCATATCACAATGACTTACTCATATGTAAATGATGCAATTCCGATAAATAATACTGCTCTACTGATAGCCAGTATTTTTTTAAAAATCAAGCTCTTTTATTATTGAGATTAGTCCCAGATACAAATAAGGGTTTGTTTGTTTGTTTTGTTTATTTATATACATTATTAAGTCTTGAACACAGGTTATTTATTTTTCAGATTTCCCTTCATGAAATGTCAACCAAGAAAGAACAAATAGCTGAAGCTCTGCAGACAACTCAGTCATTTTTAGCTAAGCACAGTGACAAGTATGCCATTTTTTATTTTTCAAATAGTGTAAAATGAATTGAATAAATACATACTGTTTGCTTAAAAAGAAATCATATCCTTATAGATCTAATTGCATGTCGTGTACAGTTTGGGAGTTTTTTATCTTCTCATTTGGTGAAGCTTGATGCAATTTTGTTGATTTCAAGAATTTGACTTGGTTTGTATACCTCTGGTCATCTTAAAAATATTAGATATTTAAAATTTCATTTGAAATCAAAATAATTAACGAATTTGTAGTAAATGAGTACTTGAACTACCTATCACAAGATTTTTTTCATTTGTGTCTGAAAACAGATTTAAGTTACTAAATTGCTGAGATATCTCATGACTCCTTGATGGTTATGTTACCTGTCTTGACTGGTAACCAGTAGACAAAGGCCCATGCAAAAGTTAAATGCTTCTTTTCCTGAATAACTGCAATGAGATTGTAGCTTTCTTGAACATCTTTGTAATTAGGCTGTATTTTTACCAGACTACTTGTACTAATTTCTGTTCCCCATTTTTAAGTAATGGTAGGCAGATCACTCCCAGCAAGTTACAAATTACCCAGAGATCTCCTCCTTCCATTTTTTTTTCCATGATAGAATGACAGATGAAGAGAGACATGAAATGGAAAAGCAAGTTAGATCTCTCCAGGAAAGCTACAGCTTGTTATCCAATGAAGCTTTAAAGCAGCTGCAGGAAGCACATCTGGGTGATGAAAAGATGGAAGAAAAGGTAACAAGATTCAAACTTAGATTTCAGTTCCTCTTGAGATTTCTTGCATGGTTTTCAAATGACACATGATCAGCAAAAGAAGAAGCTGCAATTAACAGTGTGTGGAAGGACTAGATATTTAATTGACTGAAGGTTTTGTGTATTTGCTATGAAATACTGTATGTGACCTTACCTGTGCACATGAGCATTCTATTCATCAAACTTCTTTGGAAGAGTCTTAATAATGTGTGCCTTGCATGAAGAAAGATAAGGAAATCATTCATCTCTTAACTCTTCTCTTAAAAGCCATTCTTTGACTGCTAGATAAGTCTGCGTTTCTGCTGCAATAATGACACCATAAAATAACATGTTAATCTCTCCCATATATTACTCAGAAATATCCTAGAAATGATCTGCTTTCAGGTTTTCCTAAATTTTTTCTGGGTATGAAAATGGGAGAACATAATACAATTTTCTCTGAGACACTATGAGTATATTTGCTAATGGATATTAGTCTTAAATATAGAGTGAGTATTCTCATATACATATAGAGGCAGAGTCTGTGTAATGAGTTCAAATAATGTTGCCAAACTGACTTCATGCTTTCCATGTGAACTAAATGCAATATTTGGTGCTGGAGTATCTGATTCCATATGGTTGAGTGTATATACAGAAATGCTGTATGCTGTAAACATGAATAGCATGGTTGTGTTGAATCACATACTGTTTCCAAATATTCTAACCTTTCACAGACATTTTTAGCATGAAAATGTGCCTTTCAGGTATATGTTCTATTTGCCCTCTCTGCAATCATTTCTTCTATTGTCTTTCACTAACCCTATTTATGTATGCAAAGCATAGGTTTTCAATTCACAGATGCATGTTGGTTTTAAATCTTTTATCACATCGTGTGCTGTTGAATGACTGACATAGATCACTTGTGCATTTGAGCTGCTAACATTCACAACATTCCTCCAGGCCTGGTAAGTATATGTTTTTATGCTTATCATACATTCAAAATCAAAAGAATATTTTAAACATATGATCCAAAAAGGATGATAATTTTTCTTTTATATTCCCTTTTAGGTGAATAAAGTCATTGCTGGTGTCATTGACCAAACAACTGGAGAAGTCCTTTCAGTCTTTCAGTCTATTTTAAGAGGTTTTCTTGACTATGACACTGGAATTAGATTGCTTGAGAATCAGCTGATTCTTTCTGGAATAATTTCTCCAGAATTAGGAGTGTGTTATGGTTTGGAAGAAGCTAAAGCCCATGCCTTAATTGATGAGCAGATTCTGTTGCAGCTGCAAGAATTAAGTAACGCAAAGAAGCTTATCTCAGAATCATCATTAGCAAATATTCCAGTTGTTTCATCTTTAGAACAAGGTCTGATTTCAGAACATCTGGCTGTTAAAATTCTTGAGAATGAGCTTTCAAGCGGTTATTTGATTTTGCCATCTACTGGAGAAAAGCTGTCTTTGCAGAATGCTTTCCAGAGAAATCTCATTTCTCCAACATTATATTCCAAACTCCTAGAAAGACAAGATACATGTAAAGATCTCATAGATCCCAACTGTGCTGAGAAAATTTCCCTTGAACAGATGGTTCATAGAAGCATAGTACATGAAGCAACAGGGTTAAGACTCCTGTCTGTGAAACCACAAGAAAAAGGGAGAATTGTGTTGAAATGTGGAAGGAAGGTAACTATTTTGAGGGCAGCCCATGAAGGGCTGATTGACAGGGAAACAATGTTCAGGCTACTGGGTGCTCAGTTAATGTCTGGAGGTATCATTGACCCCGACTCAGGGAAACGAATGACTGTGGAAGAGGCCATGAGACAAGGGATGATAGATCAGGACACTGCTTGTGGGATCCTCACACGTCAGGTTCAGACTGGTGGAATCCTTTGCCAAAATTCAGGACAACGCTTGACTGTTGATGAAGCTGTGCAATGCAACTTAATATCAGCTACCAGTGCTCTGCTGGTCTTAGAAGCTCAGAGAGGCTTTGTGGGACTAATTTGGCCTCACACTGGTGAAATATTCCCTGTATCAACTTCTTTGCACCAAGATATGATTACAAATGAATTGGCATTCAAAATACTGAATGATAGAAAGAAAATAGCTGCACTTTACATTGCAGAAACTTGTGAAATAATCAGTCTTGACAAGGCTGCAGAATCAGGGATTATAGACAGTAATACTGTATCTGTTTTGACCAATGTGACTTTACCAGATAAAATGCCCAATGTAGAAGAATTAAAGTCCCTTGGTAAAAATGCTGCAAAGTGGTTATCAACTTATGAATTTCTGCCATCTGTATTTCATGGCTCTGAGGGAGAACATGAAGTTTCTGGCACAGAAGACTCTGTATGTCATAATCTAGATGAAGCTAAGAAATTATTCATGTCTTACCTGATGGTAAATAGTTATATGGATGCAAACACTGGACAGAGACTTTTATTATATGATGGACAACTGGAAGAAATCATCAGTATGTTGCTGGACGGTGATAGTGCTGGGTACAATGCTGGTGTGTCAGAAATAGAGTTTAGTAACAAATATGTAAGTTCAAAAGGAATTCACCTAAAGTCAGCAAACAGTGTTCAGGGTGATCTTTCAGGTGCTGAGAACTCTGGTAATAACAGGATATGTAATCAATGTGATGATTTTGGGAATTACATATCTTCACAAGAATATCCCCATGTCTGCAGGCCAGATGTTTGCAATATTCTTGGTACTGAGCAATCAGAATATACACAGGAGATGCAGTTAACTACCCCTGCAGAACTCAGAAATGTAGTGAGCAGCACTCAAAATTCCATGAAGAGAAATGAACTCAGGGATTTTTTGGAGGTTTCTGAGTGGACAGAAATCTGTAAGCATAACAATCAGCAGACAAATTCAGGAAACATTGAAGGATATCCTCCAAATGACTCAAATACAAAACTTTTATCACAAACAGCAAAAGAAGAGATTTGTGTGGGAGGCAGTCTGGATAATGAAAACACGAATGATAAAACATTACAAAATTCCTCGAGCATGAATGATTTGTCAGATAAGGAAACATGGAGGGAGCTGGAAAGGTGCAGAGACTATGGGCCTCCCATATTTCAAGCTGACAGTAGCAGAATGGTACTGGATAACAGCAAGAAAGATAATTTTCAGAGAAGTCTTGATCCATCCATCACTGCAGACACTGAATATAGACTTCCAGAAGAATTGATTAGTCAATGTGGTGTCACGCCAAAGTTTGAAGACAACAGATATGGTGCACAACTTCTTCAGGAGTATGCAGGTCCATCTCTACAGGACTGTCTTTATATCCATGGAAGGCCATCCCTGGAGGATTGTGCTGATTTTCAGAATAAACTGTGTCTAGAGGACAGCATAGACATGCAGCATAGGCTTTCATTGGGTGGTGATACTGTCACACACGATGGACCACCTCTGGGGGACAGTAACAGCAGAGCACAACGGCTGACAGAAGAAGAAAGTGATCTTATATTCCACAGGTTACTGCCGTGTGACAGTAGCTCTGACTCATCAATAGAGGAGGATGATGGCATCCCACAGCTTGAGAGTAGCTGCTTGCAGCAAGGATGTGGTGAGGTGGCCTCTGAAGAGGACAGCTCTCAGTTGGATGATGGTGATGATGATGATGCCTATGAAACACCTCAAGGTGATGATGATGACAGTGATGTCTATGATACTCCACAAATTGATGATGATGATGATTCCTCTGACACTTCTCAAGGTGATGAGGGGTTTCACACCTTGCAGGTGAGGGATGATGATATACCAGAGCCAGAATTGGCTGGAAGATCAGTTCCATTTGGTTTTCTGGAGGAGAGAGGTGGTCGAATAACCCTGAAAGAAGAGACCAGCTCTTTTCAAGAACTTGCAGCTAATGCTGGAGAGAATGTTTATGTGAATGTGAAAGGGCAGCCTGAGAGCATAACTAAAGCTTCTGCAAGTGCCAAAACTATGGAGAAAACCCTTGAGGGAAGGGAAAGGACAAAAGGGAGTTTTGGAGAGAAGGAGCATGAGTTATCAGTTACTGTTGAGAGTGAAGGAACAAAGGAAGGAGGCATGAGCTATTTACAGAATATGTATGAAGCAGATGTACAAGACAGGAATGAAGAAGTTGAAATGAAAGCAAAAGGTGACCTGTGTGAGGAGGAATCTGAAGGTACACAGGAGGGGGAAGATTATGAGGAGGATTATGATAGTTATGATGACTCTGACACTGATTCTGACAGTGAAGATGAAATGGATATTTTTGATTCACATCATCAATGTATAAGTAAATGTGACCAGCTGTTAATGTCAGTAGAAGATGTAGAAAGGAGCAATGAAAACAATCAGAATATCGATGACTACTGCTGTTCTTTAGGCCACAAGACAGGATATACTTTGCAATTCCAGTCTAACCATGAAAATGGAAAACTATCCCCAGTAATATGTGAATCAATGTCAAATATTTCTGAAGAAAGATATGTTGGTCTTTCATGTACCAGTGAAGAAGCCAGACAGCAGGAAACAGAAGATGAATATGGGACTTGTGTCAAAAGTGAACACATGCCACAAGATACTGCTGAGCCTATTCAGTCTGAAAATACCTTTGACACTAAATGGGTGTCCACAAAGGGTGAGGAGAATAATGAAACACAGTTTAGGGTTCCAAGTTCTCAGCTTCTTGATGGTACTGTGAAATCTGACATTAGTGTGACAGCCTACCTACAGCAAGCTGATGATGACCAAGGTACCTGGACAAATTTGCTTCTCTCAGAATGCTTTACTGATAGCATGAATGAAGACAATAATACCATGCCAATGTTAGATTCAAATCATGGACAAAGACAGAGAGAGGCACTGCTTGCAGAGGAAAAAGTATTAAATCATATGGACCAGCTAAAGGAAAGCTCATCCCAAATGGACAATAAATTCCTTACAGATACTCCTTATGTGAGTGATAATAGTTCACTTAGGGACCCAACACATCCAGACACCAGTTGGAAGCATAGTCAAATAGAAAGAGGTTTTGAAATTCTTACAGAAAATAAAAATACAGTAAATATTATGGAGGAATGTGATGTCATGGGACTAAGTAATAGTCCCATTCAGATGGAAAATCTTGGGGAAATATTTGATGCAACAGTAATTAAAGCTGCTAGAGAAACTCCTGCTGCAAGTAAAGAAAAAGTAAATGTTGATCAAGGTTTTCTTGACATTCAAGGGGCAAGATCAGATGAATTTAAGAGAGGTGATAACATTTCTCCTCCTTTAAAACAACATACAACATTCATAAAAGAAGGTGGCCATTCAGAACACAGTGAAATTGAATTCTTTTTTGAGGACATGGAAAGAGGGGGAAAAGGTATACAAAATGAAAAGGATTTTCTGCTAAATATGGAAGAAATGCATTCAAGTGAATGTAACACTTACTCTTTTCCTCCACCTGATACAGTGAAACCAAAGGAGATTAGCATAACTAAAGAAACAGAGAGGCTTAACTGTCAAAATACCGACAATGTTCTGAAAGACATTCCAGAAAACAAAAGCAGCAGTTATAGTGAAATTTCCCCCACAAAACCAGATGCTTTAGGAAGTATTGAGGATGCCAAAGAGTTAGGAGATGGAAGTGAAGTGCAACCTACTGGGAGACATACCCATACCACTGATGTTTCTTCTGCAATTCTGAGTAGCATGGGGACTAAGTTGAATTACGGTGCCCAGAACAAACATGAGATGCTGAAAAACACAAAGGGAGGAAATGTCATGGTCAGTGACACTTCCTCCCTTGGAAATGGTTTCAAAAAACAAATGTCCATGGAGTCATTGCAAAAAGAAATGGTACCCTGCAAAGATTTTCAAGTAAAGGAAGGTATTTCACAATCAGCAGATGTGTCTGACACACTAATGGAAGACTTACAGAGTATATTACAAAGGAAATTGAAAATGGGACAGGTTTACTGCAAGCAGGAAGGTGAACCCCTGAGTTACTCTGATACCAGAACTTTAATGCAAAATTTACTTAAAATGGTTGGAAGCACTCAGCTTGAGAGTGAAATGTCTAGTGGGTCAAATCTGAAGCAAATAAGCAATGCTGTTAGAACTGCATTAATGGTCACCACACTGTGTGCAGAGCCCAAGGACAATGATGCTCCTTCACTGCTTTGGCCTGATTGCAGAAGTCCTGATCTTCTTCATGATATTCTGAAGCATGAATCCTGCAAGCAAAAGACAGCTGATTCAGATGAAAGGTGGAGTGAAACAGACATGAAAGCTCCTGTTCCCAAGCTTGCTACCAATGAACTTCTGGAAATTTTTCAAAACTCACTTGGAGATGAAAGTACAAGCAAGTTAGAGGAGCTGATAAATGGTTTGCTTAGGAGCTCACAGGTTGCTGGTACTGCCACAGAGCATGAGGGTAAAGGCAAAGGAGATGGGCTTTATTCTCTTTCCTCAACAGAACAATCAGAGCTTGGATCAGAAATTGATGAAGAGAAAGCATTGACAGATAACAGAACCACTACTTGGGAAAGTGACCAAGAGCATGGGAAGACACAAAGCCTGTCCAAAGGCTTTACTGAGCCTGCTTTGAAAACAGAAGAAACAGTCATAGGAGACACCCCCACTAGCATGGTAAGTAACAAGAATGTGTTCAGTGTCCTGTGTTAGTGGAATTGCATGGATCTTTCCAAGTGGTGGAGAGAACAATTGAACTGGAAAAATGGTTGAAAAATTAGATTATAAATTTAAAATAAATCATAATAAACCCAAGGAATTTTATTACTTATTTTCAAGTCAGTTGGGAAAATCTTATTTTTAAAACTCATTTTCAGTTTGATGGAGTACAGCAATGTTTAAAGTTAACAGAGAAAATGCAAGAACATTTGGCAGTGCTTCAAGATATGAAAAACCACCTAGATAAACAGCAGCCTATTAGTAACAGCCTGGAAATACTAAAAGCTGAACTGGAAGAGCTAGAGGTAAGTAAAGTGTTCTTTATGCTTGTACTTCAGTGATGGGTGCTAAATATAGCCCTTAGGTTTAAAAAGGGAGATTCAAAATGTAATTAAAGCAATTCAGATTTAAACATTTTTAGTTTAGTAGCTTAAAGCATTTTTGATGTGTTCTCTTTGTAGTCATTTGAATCAGGACTGGCTACCTTTGCAGTTATCCTAAAAAAGGACATGAAGCTGGCAGAAGAATTCTTAAAGTCTTCTAACAGGGATATTCCAGAAGAGAAGCTTAAAGAGCTAAAGATAAGCTATGACTCTTTGCAGGAAGCATTTTTGGAGGTCTGTGATAGATCTTCAAAACGAGCAAAACAAATAGTCTGCGCTGTTGACTTGGAAATGGTATGTTTTGAGCAGTGTATGTTTTTACCTTGATTTTCTTCAAGGCAATTGGGCTAAAATAAAGGAATTTGGATTTTCTTTATTTTATCCTAGTATAAAGATACATGTATGATTCAATTTAATATGGTAGAAAATGTGAGTATACTACAGGAGCATAAATAAATATACAAATTCCCTTTCTAGTCTAAGCTTGCAGGATTACACCAGCAACTTTTTAACCAACTGCAGAGATTTTCAGACTGGATCACAGAGAAAAATAAAATCATGAATGACTTCACAGTGAATACTAATGATATAGAAGAGATGAAGAAAAGTTTACAGCTACTTAAAGTAAGTTCTCTTTATGGCAGGTGTTGATGTTTCAATATAGCTCCTTATTATTAATTATTAACTAGGTTTTTTATTCCTTCTCAATAACCTCTATGGCCTAAAGAGAGGACTAGAAGTAATTACTTAAGAAGACAACAATTAGATAATCCAGTAGTAAAATCTTGTTGATTTGCTTTTTCACTTGCAAATAAAGTTTCATAGAGTTAGGATTACTGAGAATGCTATTGGTTCTACTTACATTTGTTGCAATAGATCTGAGCCTTTTAGAAATCTAATATATAATACAAGTATTTCAGTGATTAAAATTGAATTTTTATGCATTGGGTTCAGAATTTAACTGAAGTTTAATTGTCTTCCAAATCAATTCTGTGTGAGAACACAAGATGGGAAAAGATAAAAAGGTTTCTTCATTACACACTCCATAAAATGAGTAATGGCAAACAAAGCAGATAAAATTTTTAGTAAAGTTCATATACTTCTATATGTATTAATAATAAAATCTATTTTAGTTGTTTTAATGTGCTTAAATAGAGTTCCAGAGAAATGGTATGGTCATAGGGGCTCCACAGTATGTAGCTGCTGGTAGAATTTGCCACATTGCTAGAAATGGTGACATTCCTGCTGTGGAGTTAAGAATAGGAATGATTTCAAGTATATAGTTTAAAATTTCTGGATCTTCAGACCAGATGTCACCTAGAAATGTTACATCTAACCTGCCATAAATCTTTTAGAGTTGAAGGTCAGTCAGTTTTCAAAAATCTATGAGAGGCCAAAGAAATAGAGATGTACAAGATCACGTATTTTATTCATTGGGCACAAGCTGTCCTGAGGCAAACCATGTGGAAGTTCTAATGTCATACCTGAATGTGGCAGTATGATTCTGAGTTTTGATTTTCCATGGCTAAATTGTATACCAAAAGCATTTTGGGATAAGGGCTAAGAAGAGATGGTAGACATACTTGTGGTTTATTTGTACTCAATTTTTCTTGCTAGTAATTCCCTTCACTTCATTTACAGAACAGTGCTGCAGAGCTCAGCTGTAAAAAAATGCAACTGGAGACAACTGCTTTTGATGTTCAGTTCTTCATTTCTGAACATGCTGAAGATCTTTCTCCTAATCAGAGCAAACAGCTACTGAGGCTCTTAAATACCACCCAGAAATCTTTTCAGGAAGCACAGGAAGCAGTAACTTCTCAAGTGGAAGGTTTAGAGACTCAGTTACAGGCAGTGCAAGAGCTGGGTGATCAGAAGGTTTGCCTTTCTGTGTAAATGTGTGCTGAATGTTTCTGTCTATGGATGAGGAATTTTTATACCAGCATGCAATATTGAGTGTATTTCTATCTTTTCCCTTTTTACTACAGATACATTTGTAGCTCTACAAAAATGATATTGATGAAATTTGGTGAATTATCATTTTTGTCTTTCTTTGTTATACTCACAGAAACAGCATATTAAATTGAGAACAGACACAGGTCTGCTCTTTCTAGCAATGAGAGAAATTTACTTGAGGTTTCTCACAAGTGTTGTTTCTTCAGCAGCTCTATCAGTAATTGATCTGAGCTATATTGATCACTGAATTTGCTATTGCACCATTCCATAACACTTTGGTCTTGCTGAACATTTTCTTTCTCTTGAATTTGCCAGGTCATCTGCTTATGTGATCTTTTCTCTAGATTTTCTAGTCCAAGAACGAGATTTGTTAAAATCCGTGTAGCATGGATTGTTTTGACTGAGATGGGTTAGAGGGACAAATATATGAGTGAATCAGCCAAGGTACTTGCAGTTCTAGGTGTGGGCACTGGGAAACCTGTGAGTCAAGTTGGGCCAGTTACTTCTTCAGCAAGTGCAAGCAGCCTTTGTAGAGTCAAAAGAGGCTGATAAGATGTTGCAGGTTAACAGCACCTCCTCTTCTTTCATAGAAGCACTGGTAGGACTCAGAATCACCACCTCAGCCCCTGGTTTATGTGTAAATAAAAGAGCTTTAATATTCTGAAGACTTTGTATTATTTTGCCATTCCAAGAACATTTATTTCTACTATATTTTGTGAAAGAAGCATAAAATTGAGTATAGGAAAGGCACAGATAAGTTTTCTAGGACTTTGTAACAATAATGAGCTTGCATGTTTTGTTCTTCTCTACTGCTTAAAAAGTTCACAGTTTCTATTCAGGTAACATGTTATGCATACCAAAAAGAGCTAACTCACATTCACAACTAACCTCTGTTTTGATGTCCTTTTTTTCAGAATTAATAGTGTTTATCACAGGTTTCAAGTGGTTAAGAGACTGGATTTTCACTCCTGCTGTTTGGAGATTTCATCCTTCCCATATGTGCATGGCCAGACTTCTATTGGGCAATTCCATCAAACATGGTCTCTTTTACTTAAAACATATTTGAAGTTTATCCATAACTTCTGTATGTTCATCTTGCTCTTTGTACCACTGCTATCATGTTTACAGCATACTTGAAAAATAATTGCTTTGCAAAATTGATGTTCAAAGATTTCTAATATCTATTAGAGTGTTGGTTCCTGAAGTGAGGATTTTTTTCTTATTGTTCAATTGTACTTGGCTCTAATATAGGACGTGGCTGAACAGCAGCAGGAGTGCAAGGAGAAACTGCAGGAGATCTGTGATTTGCTTACACAGACTGAAAATCGACTCATTGGGCAGCGACAGTCCCTTGGTATTGGAGACAGCAAGGCTGAGCTGGAACAATACCAGACCAAACAGGAGGTAGGCACAGTCCTAGTCTAACAGAGAAGTTAAAGAGGGCTGAGTGCAGAGGAGAGTGACTCGACTCTTTTGTTGAGTAACAAGGCTTGTCATGTGAGAGGAGAATAAAATAGATTCATTTGACCTACCAAAAGTAAAGGCTTAGTGGCATGCATTTAAACTGCTGCTTGTGAATACACCCCAGTGTGTGCCAGTGGGAGAAGAGAAACTTCCAAATGAGGAGACACTAGAATAGGGAGTATGTGCTACACATTTCAAGAAGCACTCTTGAAGCAGGTGTGAATTTTGTTAATATATTAGCTTAAGATTGTTCTTGTTGAATGTGATAAAATCACACATGTTTATTATGCTAAAATAATTTAGTGAGCATCAGGAAGTGTTTATTCCTGTTCACAGCACTTTGAAAATTTTTTCTGCAATGTTTTCTCTTGCCTGAGGCTTTTCATTGCTTCACTCTTGCTTTGTTTTGAATTCTGGTTCATATTAATGTTTCTTGCAATCTCTTTGGTGTCCTCATGTAGCAAACCCCTTTGAACAGGCTTGCTTTCCTTGCTCTTCAGCTGTATCCAGTCATCTCTTAGCTTTTACTCTGTCCTGATAGAAATTGAGTTTATGATAGTTAAAGGACTGAAGTATTAAAATGAGCTACAGTTTTAGCTGCTGTATTCTAAAATTGCTGCAAAATCTGTGGTCAAGAATGAGGATCAAATGTTCTGTCTTGCATCTCCAAGATTGATACACTGCACAAGAAGGTGAAAAATGTCATTGTTTTAGTACCTGGGAGAATGTATTCAACAGTGTAATCATTACAAATAAAGCTCCTCTCAGATAATTGGAAGGCAGACCAGGAAAACTGCTTTGGGTGAATTAAAACTAAAGATCTGTCCTCTGTGAAATTCAATGGAAGTAAACAATTTTGAGAGACTGAAATATTATGATTGATTACAGTAGAAGAAAAAAAAATTGTATGCCATCTCTGGCCTGAACAAACCCAAGAAATACGGGAAAACTTTCACCCAGGAAAGATGATTACAGTTTTCTGACTTCTATTCAGACAGCAGCTTTATTTTCAGCAGCTTTCCATTAGGATAGTTATGGACCAGAGTTTGTCAGGAGACTCATTTTACTAACTGCAGTGTAGCAGATTTACTTGAGCCTTGATTTCTAATAAAATAAATATATGTTCTGCATATGTGGAAACACAATATTAAACTGTTAAAGGGAAAAAAGTGGGCTCAGTCTGAATAGGACTGTAAGCAAACAGATTTGCAATTAAAAAAAAAAGTTAGATTGAGCCGCAACAACATTGTCAGATGTTTGCCTTTGATTTTAATAATTGTCTGCAATTTATTAATGTATCGTGCAGCTAGGCAGGAACCAGTGTGGTGCTTACACCTAGAAGAGAGATAGTTTAATAAAGTTAATTGGAAAGATCTTATGAATAATTTATTTACTCCTATTTCCTTTCTTTTTTTTATCAAAAGGAGATCCAAAAAGACATGAGAACAAGTGCCCAGACACTGGCAGAGATTGTGAAAAATACTGAAGCCTTCTTGAAAGAGAATGGAGAAAAGTTGTCCCAAGAAGACAAGACTATTCTGGAACAGAAACTAAATGAAGCTAAGACAAAATGTTTGCTTCTTAGCCAGAAGGCAGAAGAGTCCAAAAAAGAACTGGATAAAGCTATGACAACAGCAATTAAGCAGGAAACAGAAAAGGTTTTTAGGCAACCCTTTCATACCTTTATTCAAACCTATTTCATGTCTTATGATATTAGTTGTGAAACTTACTGTTTGGTGGGTTGACCTTGTCTGGATGCCAAAAAGCCATTCCATCACTTCCTTCCTCACCTGAACAGGGAGAGAAAATTTAATGAAAGGCTTGTGGGTTGAGATAAGGGCAGGGAGACATCACTCACAGCTGCTGTCACAGGCAGAACAGGCTTGACTTGGGGAAATTATTTTATTACCAATCAAATCAGAACAGGATAATGAGAAATAAAAACTAAATCTTAAAGATACCTTCCCTCCACCTCTGCCTTGTTCCTGAGCTCAGCTCTGCAGTTCTCTCCCTCATTCCTACCTCATTCCACCAGGGGGATGGGGAAAGTGGGTTGTGGTCAGTTCATCACACATTGTCTCTGCCATTCCTTCCTCCTCAAGGAGAGAACTCCTCACACTCTTCTGTGCTCCAGTGTGGGGTCCACAGTGTGGGGTCCTGGACACAGGAGTGGGGTCCTGACACAGGAGTCAGTCCTTTATGAACTTCTCCAACATGAGTCCTTCCCAAGGGCTCCAGTGGGGTCCCTTCCATGGGGTGCAGTCCTTCAGGCACACTGTTCCAGTATGTGGTGTGGAATGACCCCATGGGGTCACAAGTTGTGCCACAAGCCTGCTCGAGTGTGGGCTTCCCACAGGGTCACAGCTTCCTTTGGTCATCCATGTGCTCTGGAGTGGGGTCTTCCTGGGGCTGCAGGTGGATCTCTGCATCCCCTGGATCCCCATGGGCTGCAGGTGGCCCTCCATGGGCTGCAGGGGCACAGCTGCTTCACCATGGGCTGCACCAGGGGCTGCAGGGGAATCTCAGCTCTGGCACCTGGAGCACCTCCTGCCCCTCCTTCTGCACTGACCTTGGGGTCTGCAGGGCTGTTCCTCTCACATATTCTCACCCCTCTCTTCAGGCTGATGTTTTTCACGTTTTTTTTTTACTCTATTACTATGTGATCCCAGAGTTGCTATCACCACTGCTGATGGGCTTGGCATCAGCAAGTGGTGGGTCCATGCTGGAGCTAGTTGGCTTTGGGTCTGTTGGACATGAAGGAAGCTTCTGGCAGCTTCTCAGAGAAGCCACCCCTGCAGCCCCCCTGATTCCAAAACCTGGCCAAGCAAACCCAATAGATATTGATAAATTGTGGAGAGGTTCATGTCATATTTCATTTGGGTAACTAATGAACTGTTGGTTTATTCTCTTATAAAATAAACAGCAACCTTTATATCAATCAAACATTTTCTTTGATGTTAATGTATTGTAAATGGTTTATTGGTATAATTATTTGATATTTTGTGATCTTTAAAGAAGATTTCTATATTGAAACTCTTAAATTTCAACTCAGGTTGCAGCCATTGAACAGCTGGAAGAAAGTAAAAATACCATAGAAAACCTTTTGGATTGGTTATCAAATGTGGATAAAGAAGCAGAGCATGGCCGGAAATTTAAGCAAGTGATAGAACAGAATGGAACACACTTTGAAGAAGGAGATGTGAAAGTTTTGGAAGGAGAGGAGGATGATGTCAATGGGAATCTGCTGGAAATGCAGCAAGACATTGAAACTCAGGTGGATGGACTTGTGAAAAGCATAGATGATAATCTGAACCAGCAGTATCAGAAAGTCAAGGTATTGTGACATACATTTGTGACATACATATTGTGACATACATTTAGATGTATCACTCCTTATTCAACACAAGTGAACTCAATCTCATCCTGTCTGTCATAGGCTTTGGAGCAAGTACTAGGAAGATAATAATACACAGTGCTAGGGATTTCAGTAGTTAGAATGTATTGCACATTTGTCACTTTTTTGCTGCTACTGTAGTTGTTTCCTACAAAATAAGAGAAAGGACACATTCTGCAAGGTAAATGTAAAGAATCTTTGTGGTGAGTCTATTATTTTTTGTAGTGAGAAAATTGGTGCCGGCAAACAAAATGCAGAAAGTAGCAATATAAATTCATACTATTTATGTGACTTTTTAAAAAATCTTTGTGATACCTAGATGATTCATCCCCTTTTAATTCCTTGTGACTACAGATTGCAAATTGATGCAAATAATAGTTTACTGAAATTATAGTTTTCATTTCCTACAACTTTAACACATGGGCAAAGCAGTGTTTCAAGGCTTCAGAAGAGTCAGTTACATAAAATTACAGTGCAGCATTTTAAAAATATATTTTCCTGGTAAGTTGGAAGCATTTAAAATAATAAGACTTTAGTTTTGTTTGCTGACTTACAGCTGAGAAACCAAGAACCTTTAGGTGTGAGTTGATTGCCACCTTAAAGAAGATTATTATGCTTGTAGCTGATAGTATTTTGGATTTTCTTTTTTATTAAAAAACCCCAAAAGCAACCTGAGAAAATAGGGTTATTATTGGGTTTTGTATACATGATATTTTTACTTTATTTTTTTGACAGTTAATTTCTGCACCTAGTGCCTACAAAGTAATTGGCCACTGTAGTCATGGAAGAAAAGCATCCTGTTTATTTTACATAGCTATTTTTCATGGGAGACGTTAAAGAGTGAAGAATTTTTTGAAAGAATCTATTTGAAATATGCTTTTCATTTGGAATATAATACTAGTTCCTGGACTTAAATATTTCTATAGTATTGAAAAATTTGAAAGCACAGATTGTGTCTTGATTTTTTATGTCAGCTGGACCTGTTTTATAACTAACTATATTTGATAAGAATCATGGCTCTTGATTTTGAAAAAATGCAATTTCAAAACCCAAGTAATAATTTTTGTTCCCTGAGTGTAACAAGAAAGTATCTGTACTGTGTTTGATGCTTTTACTCCTTTAGGTCTGCTTGTCTGTAATGGTAGCTACAATATAAGTAATGGGACATGGAGAGTTTTGATTTGGAAAGTGCCTTACCTTTGAATGTTTTATTTGTTAAATCCCATTTTGAGACAAAGAATTAGGAAAATTTTGATTTCATTAAGTACACTACCATAAATGCTAAGCAATCAGCAAATTAATTTTGTTAGGAAAAACATTAAAGAGATTGACAAAGTCTAGTTTTGCTCTACAAAGTTGTGTTTTGGAATTTCAGGGGAAAATATTTGTGTGATATATGCATCTAGGTATTGTTGAGTTGCAATGATACTTGAACATTTCCATATGGTCATGGCCATATGGAAAAAAATTACCATTGAGTATTTTGTAAATTTTTTTTAACTGCACAGAAATATGGTGACTAAGAGTCACACTTTCACTGAAATTACTGACAAAATGTAGGGTTTATAATAAACAATATTAACATTAGAAAAGCCTTTTATCATTTTGATGGTCTTTGTTTTACATGTCCTTTACTAAGGAACCATGTGAGAGGGTGCTGGTGGTAATTTATTATTTTATTTGTAGGCTCAACATGAGAAAATTATTTCACAGCAGCAGGCTATCATAGTAGCAACTCAGTCTGCTCAAGCACTGCTTGAGAAGCAAGGGCATTACCTTACCCCTGAAGAAAAGGACAAGATGCAAAGGAACATGAAAGAGCTGAAGGCTCAGTATGAGACTGCTTTGGCTGAATCAGAACGAAAAATGAAATTGACCCATTCTCTGAGGGAAGAATTGGAGAAATTTGATGCAGACTATAGTGAATTTGAAACGTGGCTGCAGCAGGCAGAACAAGAACTTGACAATTTGGAGGCAGGGGCTTCTGACTTCAGTGGTATTATGGTCAAACTGAAGAGGCAGAAGAGTTTCTCAGAAGATGTTATATCTCACAAAGGTGATTTACGCTATATCACAATTTCTGGACAAAGAGTTTTGGATGCTGCGAGGTCATGTAGCAAAAGAGATGGTGTGAAGGTTGACAAAGATGGCATTGATACTTCAGCTACGTATGCTGAAGTGCAGAACAAACTGGATAGAGCTTCAGATCGCTTCAAATCTCTCTATACTAAGGTAAGCTCTATTTATGCTGAATAGGAATGACTGCTGTAATTGATTTAGCAGTTTGTGTAGGCAGGAGGTAGTTGATGAAACAAACACTGTGAGAAGTTGTAAATTCTTTGTTTCTTGAAGTTAGATAACAGAACAAGATTCTTTTCCAGATCTACTTTAGTTAAGTGTCAGACAATTAAAGGTCTGAATGAATGATACTTTCTACTTTGTGTTATAAGGAAGAAATGAGACCAGAGTTCTTCATTCTTCTTTCCAGGCTTAAACAGCCTCTGAGGCTGTGGCAGCTCAGAATGCCTTGAGTAATGTTTTGGGATGGAAAGAAATTGTAATACTTTCAAATGGATAATATTACTTTATGTTACTTGCAATATTTCCCACAGCTGCTTATTTACTTGGTTCCCTACTAATAAAATGAGTGTAAAAAGAGAGAGACTATACTAAATATAGCATGTAAAGTTTCAATTTTAATTTGTATCCTGAAATAATTTGTCCTGATGTGACCTTTGTTGTCAGCACTAGCATGAAAGAACTTAGTGATTTAAGGACAGTAATTATTTTCCACTGCTCTGCCAAGTAAACATTTTATCCTTAACAATATCAGATTAGTGTCTAACTAATGAGTAATTAGCAGTACAAAATCCTCCATGTACAGGGAAGATAATCTAGCTCTCTGTGCCAGGTTCACATATGGAATCTGCCTGATAGAACTAGAAAAACACCACCAGTTAGACTCACATGCCAATTTCCAGCTGTTTTAAAAAAGCCAAGTGTTGTTCAATATTGATAATATCCCAGAACTGTAAACTTTTGAGATAATTATTAATTGAACCATTGAAGAGAGAGTTGCTGTCAGTAGCCTTTGACTTGTGCTATTTCATATTTTTCTAAGATCATGGGTTCAAACTCTTTAGAGCTTCTATGTCCACTGGGTACAGTGTTGGTCTACAACAGTGGCCATGTTTATCTGGAAATTTTTATCTCTTTAAGGTTTTCATGCTCACAAATGTAAATTTTATAAAGGCATGTATTTGATTACATGGTTAAAAAAGTAGTGTAAAACTTGTTTTCTTGGTTTGTCAAGACAGCTGCTCATTTACAGAAGCTCATTTTCCCTTTCCTGCTTAAATGGTATGAATAGAGCAGCTAAACTGACAAATCTATTGACATATTAGATTTCTCCAGTTGGTTTATTGAATTGCTTTGAGTATGAATGTAAAGATTTCATAGCAAAATTTTCAGAGAGCTAATTTTTATGCACATAAAAATCCCTGCAGCTTTATTTGTCAATTTTCCAAATTCTATCTTTTCCATATATACATTTAGCAGGGTTATAAGAGACATGCTTTTAATATTTGACAATAAATATGCAGAACAAAGTAGACCTTTTGTGTCTTTAAGGACAGAATTCTAAAAAGTGAGATTGTCCACAATTAGTGAGATTTTCCAAGCTGTAAATGAATTGGTAGTAATCTTTTTTGCCTTTTGTAAACGTTTCTTGCTTTTAATAAATTCTTAGATTGCTTTAATTTTATATAAATGTATTTGCACATGTGTGAGACATGATTTTATAGGCTTGTATGTTGAAGGAATCCTGAAGCCAGTTCTTGGTTAACTGGTTATCTAAATAAGCATGTTCTATGTCTGCCCACCAGATGGAGACCAAGTACCATTTGTGAATATTAAAATACAGTCTCTGGAAGGTTCAGAATATAAATATTTAATGTAACTGTTCATAAATATTATGACTTCATACAATCAGATTTTGCTTGTGAAACCATCTCCAGAAAGTCTGAAAGAGCTTCACTGACTTTTTTATGTGACAATTTGCTGTAAATTTTGGGGCATGCTAACATATAGGATTAATAGGATCTTGTTCAGATGACATTTTTAAGTGAATAAAACAAAGCATATGCCCAATACCAAGCCATATCACTTTGGATTCACTGTGCAGGTAAGGTAGTTATGAAAACAGTACTCCACTGTCTGTATTTTAATGAGCATACATATCTCTCCTGATTTTAAAAAAAATTCTAGCTTCTGGTGGCTTTCTACATTTCTATTTTCCACTTGCTTTCTACATTTTTGCTACCAGAGTTCTGATAAAGAATCTTTATATTGCTGAATCAAACATTATTCCTGAAGTTTTTCCTATTCTATTACAGCAAATAAGATTCCAGTTGTGCACCTGCATCACTGGTTTAATCCTAAATCATCCTTTAGGAACACAAACTAGAAAGACCTGCATAGCCTGTCCAGCTGTCATGTCTTAGTTCAGAAATCAGTTAGTGAAATGATGGCAGGAAAAAATAATGCAGTACAACAGGAATGAATGTATAACTTTGAGATTGGTATGAAATGCAGCATGCAGTTAATGCCTGCATATTTGCTTGTTCCTTTTTTACTCTTTTAGTGTAGCATCCTTGGAAATAACCTTAAAGACCTGGTGGATAAATACCAGCATTATGAAGATGCCTCATCTGGACTTTTGTCAGGTCTCCAGGCCTCTGAAATAGCTGTGAATAAACAACTATCAGAGCCAATTGCAGTGGATCCCAAAAATCTCCAAAGACAACTTGAAGAAACCAAGGTGAAAAGCTTTGAAATGCAGCAGCACTTTTGTCCTAAAAGGAACTGGTTTTTTTCTGGAAAACAGGATGATCTAATATAATCCAAGTGGCTGCAGGCCAAATTCTTGTCTTGCATGGGGGCATACAGCTTCTATGGTTCTGAAATTTGCCTGTCCAGAGCAATATCTGAAAAGCAGTGGGTGAAAAAAAATAGGGTACCAAGATGCCATTAGCAGTGGTGAAAGCAAGATGTGTTTTCTATCTCTTAGCAAATGATAGGGTGAAATCTGGAAAGTTTTTGAACTAAGAAAGGATTTAGTGATTATGGTTTCCTGTCAGAATAAGGCTTGGATAGGGTTCCAGATAGAGAAGTCCATTTGATTGTTGTCTGTAACTCTTGACTTTTTTTCTGTTCACATTTGTGTGTTACTTCATTATGAAAGGGCTCATACTAGGTGAACAGTGTGATGTGAGTAGTCTGTCTGCCTGTTTCAGTTTCACCCAGTGCTATATGTCCTGCAGAGAGTGAATTTAACATAATTTGTGTTGCACAGAAAAAGTGTTTTTTATTTTTTGCCCCTGAGGATGGAACTGGTGACTTCATGTAAATCCTAGTATAGGCAAGACAAGTTAGTGATAGAGCTTGTGAAAGTAAAACTCTGGATATCAGTATAAAGTGTAGGTCTGGAGAAGGCTTTAGGAAGCCAAGTATATGGTAAGTAATATAAAGTTCCATACAGTCTTCATCTTTGAACTGACTATTATATTTTCATAAACACATACTATAAAAAAATGCAAGATTATTTGGTTTTTAGTGAGCAAAACTAATCATCAGGCACTTCCTCACTGTTTAGTCTGTGCTTGGTCAAGTATCAGTGCAGGTCAGACACATTTACTATTGAAAAATCATAGACACATTTACTATTGAAAAATCATAGTCAATGGCTATTGGAAAGTACATGCTTTAACCATTTCCCTCACATCAGCCTGAGCAGTAGTTCCCTTTATCTATGGTGTCTTTCAAATTGGCCATTGGAAATGCCCAGAACTTTGGTGCATGACAAGAAAAGGAGACAAATCACAGCTGTGTTTAAGACAACAAAATTAAAAGTGTAATTTGTGAACTCCTAACAATTGAATGTTTAGGTATATTTGTGCTTCCAAGCCCTGAAAGAGTAGCAATAAAACCAATTACAATTTGAAGCTTCATTTAAACTTTTTGTTCCTTATGCCAAAATGAATTATATTCTCTATAATGCAAATTTTCATGGATGTAATACAAAAGGAGTGAGTGCTAGGGTTCTTTTTATGAAATGTCTACATGGATTACTTGCCACACAAAAGAGCACTCAATGGCTGTGAGTCGAGAAGAAGGGAGAGGGTACAAAATGTCAAAAGATTCAAAGGAAGAGAAAAAACCAGGAGGCTGAAGAAAGCAAGCCAATTAATGAAAGCAAAACAAAGAGTATTTTGAGGAAGTCAGGTGTTGCAAGTTAAAGCTGTCCCTTGTAGCCAACGCATGCAGCTGATAATCCAGCTAGACACAGGCCTTGGCAGCATGGTGAGGTCTAATCTTTTTATGGGGATTAACTGTTCTGCAGAATATTCTTCACTGCCTCTGGCATCAGCTTGCTTGCCTTCTGTTAGCATACAAGGTTTTCTGGTACATCTTTTTCTTTCTTTCTCTCTTTCTTTTTTTTTCTTTTTATTTTTTTCCTTCTGCACAAGCTAGCCTAAGCCTCTTCAGATCTCTTGGAGATTCATTGTGTCAAATGGATCAGCAAGATGATGCACTGTGCTCTGGCACACTCTTATGCTTTGGGTACCAGTGCTGAATGCACTGACAAGACTTCTTTGTGCTGGCAGGACACATAGGATTACCTTTTCATTCATATATTCATTGAGTATGAATGAATATCAACAAATAAATGAGATGTCCCTTCATTTTGGACTTGTATAAGTTTCAAGTGAATCAAAACAAGCACTAGCACAGAGGTCTGAAATAATTTAAAGATTATTTACCCTTAAGTACTCTTACACACTAGAGAGAAGAAACCACTAGAAATTGATTCAGCCTTACTGTTTATGTTGACTCTGGAGAAAATAATGGCTGGGCTAGTCTCTGAACATGTGTTCCTTGGTGAGATGGACAAACCCAGGCAAAATTCAGCCACACTGCTTCAGGGGGTCCTGGCTGTGAAGGCAATCATCTTGTTTCAAGCTATTCCTGTTTGTGCTACAATATCAGCCTGGTCCTTTGTCAATACCACTGCAGCTGAATGTGTAACTGCTGCTGTTGATTGTGTGCTTTTCCCTCCGAATTGTTCTTAGATGCTGAATTGAAAAATGTGTTTATTATAGTCTATACAAAGGGTCTTTAGAAACAATTAATCAAAAGACACATTTGAAGTTACATACAAGAAATAAGTTGGGTCAGACAAGTATTCTAAAACAAGGTAAAAAAGATGGTGCATGAACTAAAACAAGGGCCAGAAGGTTAACAGCAGCCATAACCACTGGTCAGGATTTTTCTTAAGGAGAGGTCACGAATTGTCTTAGTTTATTCCAAGTACTGAGCTTAGGTTCTGTGATGTATCTCAAGTCTTGCTTATGTAAATATGTACATTTAAAAGTATATGTAAAAATGTAAACTGTACTGAAAAGCATAACTGACAATAGTGGAATTTTACAGGTTCTTCAGGGACAAGTGTCTAACCACCAAATTGCTGTAGAAAAACTGAAAAAAGCTGCTGAAGTGTTATTGGACACAAGGGGAGAGTTGACACCAGACAAAGATGAGATTCAGAAAACACTGGGTAAAATATTTGTTTTTCTTAAAGCCTCCTTTTTATCACTTGTATCTGCATGCATGTTCTGGAAGAGAAAATTTACAGAGCTTCCACATTCTTATGTCACTGTTCAAGTCCATGTTTTGTTGAGTCATAAGTCATTACAACACAGTAATTTTATTGTTGGTCTCTCTCCTTGATGGATCCATATGCTTTTCACTGTCATTTCATTTTTTTCTTTTTGCAGAAATAGGGATTGCTGAGCAGAGGTAGTGATTTGCTGAGGATCATAAATTCTCCAGAGAAAAATGACTCCAAGGAGCCTGTTTACAAGCAGTTATTTGAAGTTTGCTTAGCTTAGGAATTACTTCCTTCTAATTTTAAGAAACTGTCTGTGAAGGGGTTGACTTTGGTGAGCTGCCAGATGCCCATCCACCTTCTCTCTCACTCCCCTTGCTCAAGTGGATGGGGTAAAAATTAAGATAGAAAAGCCCACAGGTTGATATAAAGATGGGGAGATCACTCACTTTTTACTGCCATGGGCAAAATAGACTTGACTTGGTGAAAATTAACTTTCATTTATTGCCAAATAAAACAGTTTTGGGAAATGCAAACAGACAAATTGCATCAACACTATCCTCCACCCCACTCTTTTTTCCAGGTTCACCATCACTCCTTCCTTCCCAACTGGTCCCCCTCCCTCCCTGCCAAACGGTGCAGTGTAGATGTGAAATTGGGTGCTTGTGGTCATTTTGTAATTTCTCTGCTGCTGCTTCCTCCTCACACATTTCCCCTGCTCTGGTGAGGGACCTCTCCACAGGCTGAAATCTTTGAGGCTAATATTGTTCCAGTGTGGATGTAGGCTGCATTTCCTTCAGGAAATATCCACCTCCTCTAGCCTGGGTCCTCTATGTGCTGCAGTGTGGTTATCTGCTCCTGTCCTCCACAGGCTTCAGGGCAATCTCTGCTCCAGCACCTGGAGCATCCCTCTTTCTTCTCTGACCTTCATGTCTGCTGGGCTGTTTTCATACTTCCTTTCCCCTCATTTCTCAGTCCCATGTAGTGTTTTCCATTTTCTTAAATGCATTTTTCCAGTGGCACCACCAGTTTGGCTGAGGAGCTCAGCTGTGCCCTGGGATGGGTCAGCTGGAGTTGGCTGGAACCATCTGTGTCTTCCATGGGGCAGCCCTTGACCTCCTCTCACATGAGCCAAAACACTAACAAACCCTGTCACTAACAAACCCCTACCACCACCAAAACTTTACCACCTACACCTAATACTCTTTACCTATCAATTGTGAGAAGTAGCACAGCATGACATTCACTGTCACTGTCTGAAGTTTGAAGATGCTCTGTGTGTATCACCCAGCTATCTCTTCATAGAATCTCATAAGTAACTTGCAGAACAACAACATAGAACAATGGTGGCTTGACTCTTTGGAGTTGGTGATAAAACTCTATGGGAGGTACATGGAGCTTGTAGCTTTCAGAAAGTTATTTTGAAAGTGTTGGATGTGTAATGAAGAACCATCTGAAAGAACCTCTCAGATCTCACAGTAACATAAGAGACATAATTGTAGAAGACCTGTCTTAATACTCTGTTATTTTATTTCTTGGGAACAGTCAACAGCTGTCTTAAGCTAGAGCTACATGGAAACCAGTTTCTAACACTAGGAGCTACAGCTGTATGCTACTCCCTCATTTCCCTTGTCCAGTGTGTGTCTTGGCTCTGTTTGAAGTTGTTGGTCTTTGCTTCCCTGTTTTTACTGACTAAAGCTGACTTTTTTTTTCTTCATTCTAACGTAGCAATTTTTGACTCAACTGGTGAGTGCTGGTGAAGTAAGCTAAAAGCTTAGTTTGGCTAGAAGAATAAATTGAAATATATCTTCTCTTTATCAGATGATATCGTGGAAAGATATGACAATTTGTCCAAATCTGTGAATGAAAGGAATGAGAAGCTTCAAGTAACTCTGACACGATCCCTAAGTGTGCAGGATGGTTTGGATGAAATGCTTGATTGGATGGAAGGAGTTGAAAAGAGCCTTAAAGAACAAGATCAAGTACCTTTGAATTCTGCTGCTATTCAGGACATTATTAGTAAAAGCATTGTAAGTAGCATTCTTTGAAAAAAGAAACAGTTGTTTGATAGTTCAGATTTAAAGAAAGAATTAAAATCTTAGGTTGGCACCTTTTATGGATTAAAAATACTTACTAAAGAGGAGTGTTGTATGAAGTGAAACGCTCATAAGGATTTTTGTAGCTGGAATAGTTACACCAATGGTCTAGGTGTAGAGGTTTGTTGCTTTATATAGTAGATGAATTTCACTTGTTAAAATTTAGTTGCAAGTAATACAAAGTAGTTCTTGTATGTTTCAGATGCTAGAACAAGACATTGCAGGTCGCCAAAGCAGTATAAACACCATGAATGAAAAAGTGAAGAAGTTCATGGAAACAGCAGATCCATCCACTGCATCCACACTGCAAGCTAAAATGAGTGAGCTCGCAGGACGGTTTTCTGAAGCAAGTAACAAGCATAGAGAGAAGCTTATGAAAATGGAGGAATTAAAGACTAAAGTGGAGTTATTTGAAGGTCTTTCAACAAAACTTCAGTCATTTTTAGATGAGAAAAACCGGGCTCTAAGTGAGACAGAGGCACCAAGAAAGGATGTCAGTGAAGTGTCCCAATACATGCAGGTACTGTAGCATTCAGTTTGTATGTGTTGTGGGTTCTTAGTCTAACTCATCTAAGTGATTGAATAAGAAACAAGGAATGGTTTTTTTTCCCAGCATTGGTTGGTTAGCTAAAATCAAGAGTTAAATTTTGAACGAGTGATGGTAAAGTCTAATATGAAGAATGTAATCCTATTTTGCAGGAAGCTAGTGTAGAATTGGCACAACACAAGAAGGATCTGGAAGTTTTGAAGCAGCTCCTTGAAGAACTTTCATTCCATGCTCTTCCTGGAGATAAAGCACTGGTATCAGAAAAAGTAAATTCTTTGTCAAAGAAATTCAAAGAGGTAGAGGAGACAATAAAAGAAAAGTAAGTTGGATAATCAAAGTGTTTCCATTTTGGCTAAGAACACAGTATGAATGTTGTGATTACTGCTATCCTTTTGTATGCAATCTGAAGATATTGCAGTTGACCAGAGTAAATAAGGGATTTTTTTCTTGGAAAGAAAAGATTCTATTTGAAAATGTGTCTGTAGTTAGTCTGTCTGGCCCAAGAGCTCTAAAAATGTCATAAAGATATGTAGTTTTTCAAATTTTGTGACATTCACAGCATTGTTGGCAATTTTAAGAAAACCCTACTTCTTCCCTTCTGTGATAGAGCATAAATTGCTGCTTGTATATATTGCTTTAGAGTACTAGTTGGCATCAGGCTGCAAAGGGAAACTGGAGAAATTGTAAGAGATTTCATAGAAGTTACCTTTGCAGTAAGACTAGGTTCTGCACATTCTGCTTATATCCATAAAATTAGCTTTTTGACACTTTGAATTTAGGAATAGTAATATCAGATTAATAATATTTGTTGATTAATTCTTAGAAGAAAAACTGTCATTTCTTTGTCTTTAATTGTCTAGAGAAGAGGATGTATCATCTTGTCAAAAACAAATGGATGATTTTGAGCTCCTTGTAGAATCATTAAAGAAATGGATAAAAGAGACGACAGAACGAATTCCAGCAGCGCAGCCCTCTCTGAATACAGAGGAGTTAAAGAAACCTTTGGAAGATACATTGGTAAGGCTTTGCAGAATTGAAATCTAGTTGAGGGAAAGACACCTATTACTTATATTGAAATACAGGTTTAAGGTGTAAGCAGTCACGGTAATTGGGACTAGGGGTCTGCATTTACATTCCCATTTACTTTTGTAAGTGTGCAATAGATTCCCAAGCAGCAAAATTGTTCCTTTCTGTACCCTAATGCTCTTAAGTTTGAAGTCAGTTTTGTAATGAACAAATTACTGTCTTTCTTGACCAGAATTTAAAAGATGAATGGACATTAAAGGCACCTGAACTGCAGAAAATGAATAGCAGAGGAACCTTGCTGTGTAGCTTAATCACTGCTGTGACTTCTCCTGCAAAACTGAGAGCAGTTGCCAAATCAGGTATGCTTTTGTATAATCAGGTAAATCTAACATTCCAAGAATTTTTAAAACCTTCAGGACAAAAATTGATATTGTTTCACCATCGGATTAGCATTCTGAATATTATGGCTTGTGAGAAAACACTTAGCCATGTCTCTTCTGACCATTGTTTGCTATTTCTATTTAAACTGTCTAGCTGCTGTAGAAATTCAGCACACATTCTCATTGTTTTACTCTGCCAAAATAATGTTGAAGTGTGCTGATGTAAAAGTTTAGCGTGTCCTAGAGTTGTTATGTAATTCCCAGATAGGGAATAAAATGACAATTTCACAGTTGCTTTCACCTCATCCCAGAAAGCTTCAGAGAATGAGAAATTGACTTTTTCTGATCACTTTTGGGTGCTTCACATACCCATCAAGTCTGCAAGCAGGAGAAATACAAACTTTGCTTGGCAAACTCTGATGTACCTGCACAAAGATGCCTCTTTAATGGCCAAAAGGCTATTTTGTGACACCAAGCAAACACAGAAAGGTTTGCAGAGTTGTGGAGTTTTTGTTAGAAGGGTAATGAGGAGATGGTTTATATAAAAAATGAGCCTAGGTAAATGTACTCATCCTAACATGATATCATAATTACAATTAGTCAGTATTTTATTTGAAACAACAGCACAGAAGGGAAACAATTTTGTATCTCAGCATGATTTTCCTGGGCCAAAATGTGTTTTTTGTCTAGACCAGCTAAATTCTACTGGCAATCATAATTTAAAGATAGCAAGTCTATTTCCATGATTTTTTTTACTCTAGTGCTAAATATTAATTTGTTTTACAGAAACCAGTAATTCTGCCAAGTATCATTCCAGACATAGTTCAAGGACATTGGGGCATTTTAATAGCAATAAGCACATTTTCAGTCAATTCTTGAACTGACTAGGTCTGGAAATAAATTCAAGTGTGTTGGCCTTCATTGGTCATCTGTAAATGACTGGAAGGCTGGGGACTGACAGAGGATACCTATTGGGTAAAAGTAGAAAGAACACTTTCTTTCTTATATCTCTTTGTAATAGCTGCCTCTGGTTTTGTTTGGTTTTTCTTTTTTCTTTTTTTTAAGTTTTTTTAACTTTAAATAAAAATCTTTCAAAGAACAATTTGGAATATTTTATGATCTATTTGGGCTCATTTCTCTGCCTCTTTTCTACTCATATGCATCCAGATAGAAAAAATAATAAATAGCTATCACATAAGAGCAGCTATAATCCTCCAGACCAGAACATTTGCCCTCCTTGACAAGAGCTGCACTGTGTATCACTTTATTGCAGTTATAAATACCAGAGTCCAGCTAAAAGAGTGTGAAGATCTACAGGACTCTGGCTGGGGTCTGTGACTTCTCTTATCTGGTTTGTTTTCTCTTGCCATCCTGCAGCTGCCACTAATGTGGTCCTCACTGTCCAGCTGGTACTGTGCACAGCCTTTTCCAAGGCAACCATTAATGTTCCTCTGCTAATTGCTCTTCTGGGAATACATGTGTGCAGGAGAGCGGGAAATGATTCTCCCTGCAGCTCTCTGCAGTGTGATCTCGTGGCCCTGCTCTTTGCTCTGACTCCATTTTACAAAGCCCATTAGCTCTGGTTTCAGAGGCTCTGATATTATGGTTAATCAGCAGGGCTGCCTCAGAGTAAGGATTTCAGGTATCAGAGGGCCACATTGCAATTCCTGTCATGGAGCACATGCTTCAGTCTTGCTTATGACAAGATAGGAAGGGATTAATCCAGGTGCTTTCGAGAGCTTTCTGTGCAGAGTTACAATGCACATAAACCAGAATCTTTTTAAGTTAGAAAAGACCCTTAAGATCATGAGGTCCAAACATTAACTCAGCACATCACTAAACCATGTCCCCAAGCAGCATATAGACATGGTTTTTAAATACCTCCAAGAACGGTATCTCAGCCACTTCCCTGGTGCGTAAAGGTGCCCTAAGTAGGCAGTGCCTTTGGTTGTGGTGTCTGCAATAAGCACTCTGAGCCTCTCTGCTGTTTAATGTTTAGTGCTCTCCTCAGTCACAGCATTTGCCAGCTCATCCTCTCCCAGACTACACCTGTCCCAGCTGGGTAAAACTGTGTTCTCAGAGGGGAATGGGGTCCTTTGGGGGAGAGGAAGGAAGTGCTGTCTGCAGTCTGGATGTGAATAGGCCTCACAGCTAGGGCTCAGAGCTTTGGCCCTGCTCAATGGTTTGGTACAGAAGTGTGAGCAGTGGTTTAGTACAGAAGTGTGAGCAGTAGGACTGCTGATACACCATACATATGTGCACCCTTGTAAGGGCATGCATGTACACCCCACCCTCTGTGCACTGCTCTGCCAGGTGATAACCCCTTATGGTCCTGGCTGGATGGAGCTTTGTTCTTCAGGTCATAATGACAGCTATGGGTCATGCTGTTTGGAAGAGGAAATGAGTGCTGGGGTTATGGTGGGGAAAGGCTCAGATAAGCAAGAGGCTTCATCTCTTTTGATCCACAGGTGGCACAATTTTAAATGGTGAAGGAGGAGCTCCAGGAACTCAGGATTTCTTGAAAAATAAAGGTCAGTAAAAATTTCAGCATGTGACAAAGAATTGTTGCTTGCCAATTACTGTTAAATGTGGAAGTATTTTTTAAATGCTGTACATAAATCTGCTTGTAGATTTATGTACAGCATTTAAAAATACCTCCACATTTAACATTATTACACTAAAATTTCACATCACCATCACATAAGATAATTACATTGACTAGGGCGTGACATTATAAGTAATTACAACAATACCTATCTTACTATTGTCTTTGAAGACCAACCAATCTGGCCTTGTTTTCTGAATCAATATATACTTTTATATATACACAGGGACAGATATTTTAATATAAGACATGACTTTTGAGAAATACCTTTCAATGAGGATTGAAACTTTGACATCCATCAGTATTCACAACGTGTATACACACAAGGAGACTCATTTTATATACATTTCTATCACTGTGACTGACTCTTTTATAGAAACAAAGGAATTTTTATATAAGGACTTTATAGTAGCTGAACTGTAGCCCAGTATATTCAACTTTTGGTCATGGTATTGTTACTTAAAATACTAAAACAGCAATGGGTAGAAAGATTGAAACATACAAGTCTGTGCACTTGTATGTATTGAAATAATGATTTCTGTGAAATAAGAAGTTCTTGCAAATAGCAACTTATATTAGCTCATTCAGCTGTAGTGTTGCCACATTTAGAGTGGATTGAGAATAACTAACATATTCAGTGACTTCTTACTTAGGGGACTATTAGCTACTGTTCAGTACTGATTCACTACATTCAGTATTGTTTCAAGGGCTTGTAACTTCTAACACAGTCTTTGTGCACCTCTTTTTACAGAACTGACAACTGTTCAACAAGCCATGTCTAATGTAAATCACAGCTATGAAGATTTGGGAGTTTTGTTGAATGAAAAGATTTCAGAACTAGAAAGTATGCTTTCAAAAATGCAAAATATTCAGGAAGAATCAGCCTCAATGATGCACTGGTTGCAAAAAATGGACAAAACTGCATCAGACTGGGAAGCTGCTCCAACAGATAGTGAAGCAGTTAAAGCCCAAGTTGAACAACATAAGGTACTTTGTGCCTTCAAACAAATACTTTCTCTTGTAGTTATTAGGCAGATGCTATGAAATAACTGATATCTCAGTCTAGCTTAATGTTTCAGAGAGTATTTAAATGATCCTACTAAGCATATTAGTCAGGCTTAGAGCAAATCTGGCAAACTGTGTCAGTGGAGTAAAGGAACACTGTGTCAGAGAGAATGAGTTTTGCAGGTCAGAAAATAATAATTTTGGTGGACAGTTTGAAAAGGTGAGGCTATGCTGATTGTGCAATAAACTTTTTTAATCTTAGTGGTTTAGAGGTTTATAATAGATTACTTTTAATATCTGAAGGGCTGTATGTGTCCAAAAGCTGTTTCTGCAGCTGCTGGCTCACTGATGCTCCACAGACCTCCCGGTCTCTGCAGCTGCAGTGGCTTATGTCTCCTCCAAGGTTTCTCTTCAGCAACCCTGTCATGCTTGTTAAGTTATATAGCTGCACAACAGCCTCCTTCCCCCTTTATAATTGATATGAGAAAACCACTGATTCAGCAGTGAGCTTCTGTCCTCTTTCAGCATTGGAGACATATGCTTCCCTAGCAATGAAGGACAATATTTACACATTTAAGGTTCATCTAGAAAGGGAAATGTAGTGGATAGGGAAAATTCTTTTCTTGCTTGTGATTGTATATATACAAAGACAGAATTAGATTTAACTGAGTTTCTTTTATATTTGGCAAGTCACCCTTAAAAATTAACTTGACCAGCTACCAACTTCCTCAGAGTTGGATAACATTCAATCATAAAACTCAGACTAAGTGTGAGAGAAAACTAGCTCTTTTCTCTTAACAGAGAATGTGCAAAGCTATTATGATCATCTAACCTGCAGTGTAGTAATAGAAAAGTATTCACAAATAGTTGGAAAACTGAGTGAGTGCCCAGGGAAGAGTCATCTGATGCACTGCACCTTTCACTAGAAGTTCTACATCAAGTACAGTTTGTTCAGCGTTTACTTTTGTGGGTTTTGGATAATTAATAAGAAACATTCACTTCTGTCTGCAAGAACAGCATTAATTAGGATTTACTGGAGTGTCTCAAGTTAGAGATCTCAGGTTCTCTTCTGTTAGGTTTACACTTAAAACTCTGATTCTCTTTAAACTATGGGTTTAGGAGTTCTACATTAAATTGTCTGTGATAGCAGGACTTCTACTGAGGTAAATGAGGCCACACCACACCCCTCTCTGTCAGAGCTAGCTGGGTTATTTCTGCTGTGAACTATATTGGATATCAGTCAGTTTGCCTTCTGTACACAAATAGATTCCAAGTATATGTGACTATGATGGGACCTAGTGAATCTTATTTATCTGAATTCTTCTAGTTCTGTCACTTCTTCAAATTAAGCAATAATTATTAATATAATTTATATCTGTCGGGTTCTCTCTTCCAAAAAAATTGACTAGCAACATATGTCATTATAATGTGTTTTGAGATTCATAGCAGAAAAGTAGTATATGCAGGCTAGATATTTATTTTTTTATTTTCAAGATTTGCATCTCAGTATTATGGACTGCAAACTTTACCATTCTTCTTTAGTTTCTTATTTATTTATTTTATCACCTAAATTTTCAGCTTTTTGAAACTGAATTAAAGCAAAGTGCAAATAAAGTGCAGGAACTGAAGGACAAAGTTACAGAGCTGTTGGAGAAGAACCCTAACTCTCCTGAGGCACCTAAGTGGAGACAAACATTGGATAAAATAGGTATTTCAATAAAGCTGTATTTTAGCTCAGACTGATTTGGAAGTTGTTTTATTATGAGGTTTTTTAATTTATTACAAATAACAAGTATTTTTAATACCTTGTTTCCTCTTACTTCTTAAATTCTGTGGAAATAACTCCATTTGCATGCATGTAGATCTGAAGTAATTCCAGTGATGTCCATGGGCTTTGAATTTGTATTAGTGCACAGGCTATAGCTTGACTCCCTGTTTGAGAGGCTTTATCTTTTTCAAACGTTGTGCAGCTAAAACTTGACTGGCCAGTAACAAACAATACATATATTTTGTTCTTTTTACAAAATATAAGGTGATTCTAATTTAATGTAGAAAATGGTTTGAGTTCTTGGTAGTGCTCTTCTGCATGTATTTCCCCATGAACTAGTGGCTTTTGGCATTTTGTGGGTTTGGTGGTTTTTTGCTGTTTTCTAAAACAGTGTAAATGTTGCTAAAAAAATAAATGTTGCTAAAAAACCTGTATAAATGTTGCTTTTAAGAAGCCAGTGAAAATAAAGAAAATTACCATGCTTAGTCAATAGATTTTCAGATATTACAGCACTTAATTGTCATGAGCTTTTAAAAATTGGTTTTATGTTAATCATATTTTAAATCAATTATAGGTCAATAGCATGGTATGTCAATCTTGTTTCATAGTGATAGGCATTTCCATTGCTGCACCAACAGTAATTTTGAAGCTGAGAATTTTCCAGTCTTTCCTGCTTGTTTCAGAGTGGAATTCTGAAAAGTTTAAGGGGCAGGTAAGGTCTCCAACAGACCCTTAGTAGTGTTGAAAGGGGATTCATACAGAATGAGCAGAGGACTGTGAAGCAGCAAATGGAACTGTAAAAAACAGGGATGAAAGTCAGGGACAGGGAGACTTGGCAAAATACCAGAGCTGACTGAGCAAGCAGTGACAATATCAGAGAGGGGAATGGGGAAGTTACAAGATTAAGACTCAAAGGCTTCTCTGGAAGGCACTTGCCATACTGGAAAAGACCACGGATTGGCAAGGTGTGAACCTAAGCTCACACAGTGCTTTTGAAATACCTTTATGCAGAAGTATTCTCATTGTCCAGCATTAGGTACCTGGTTTAGATGTTTTAGATGAATGATACAGACATTAGAGTTAGGCTTTTTCAGAGGGCTGTTCAGAGCTGAAGCCTAATTTTCTGCTTCTGATCATCCTTGAAAACTTATGAGGCTTTATTATTGACTAAGCAGGGATATTTGTCTATCTAAATCAGGAACCTGAGTTATAACTGAGTAGAATTCTTTGCCTTCTATATCATTTGAGACCAAAGCCTAAATTTGGGGGTATTTCATTTAGTAATATTCTAGTGTAATTTTATTACATGTGAATATTCATTGCTCTAAAAATTCCACACGTGGCTGACTGTCTTCCAAGTGTATGTGGGTCTGATTTATAAGATGTTATTTGCAGAGTCACTGCAATAAGGCATCTGGAGTTAATCAGCATGAAGCCTTATGAGAGAGCTCTGTTTATGTTTCATATATAGTCTGCTGTCTCACAATCCATCTGCTAGAACATGCATGCAATGTGTTAACATTACCTTTGTTAGATTCCAAATGGAAAGAGCTCAATCAAGTTACATCTGAGAGACAACAAAAACTGGAGGAGTCTTCAAATTACCTGATCCAGTTCCAGACAGCAGAAGCTCAGCTAAAGCACTGGCTTGTAGAAAAGGAGCTAATGGTCAGTGTGCTGGGACCATTATCAATTGATCCTAATATGCTGAATACACAAAAGCAACAGGTTCAGGTGAGTAGTGCCAACACACACTATTGATTTAAGTTTCTTCTGCCTTTTTGCTATTAGCAAAGTACTATTTTGCATCTAGAGCAGAACATGGTTAGTATAAGCCATTAGATTTGTTTATCTTTAGGTATCAGCTTACATCATACTTTACTACAGTAATTACAAGAAAAAATTATCATAAGAATGAAAAGAGATCAGAAAAGGTAAAAAAAAAATGTTGAGGAGACATTGATCAATGTCAGTATTGTTTAAAATGAAGTATTTGAAACATGAACTATGATCTAATACTATGTGAAATACTATGACTCAATACTGGTTTATAAGTGCTTCAAAAGTCTAGACAGATGGCACAAGACTATCATGTATCACTTCACAGTCCTTAAAAGTTCAACCTAATTGACTTAGAAAGGGTTTGGAATGTTCTGTAAAGTAAAACCATTAGATTTGTCCCTTCTTTTGCAAGCACTGTGACTTACTGTCAAAAAAATCCAAAACAACTGAGAACCAGTGATATAAACTTAAAAGGTCTTACACTACGCATTCAGTCATTTTGTGAATTAGCCAAATAGTCTCTGTTCTATAATAAAACATTGCAATATTATGTCAGAGTACACCTTCTTTGAAGTTCTTTCTTAAGACAAATATCAAAACTGTCTAGGAAAGAAGATGCTGCTTGAAACTAAACAGCCCTTACTTTGCTTGGTGTGGTTTCTTAATTACTGTACTATTAATAGAATTCATTGTTTACTTGTATCTCCTGGTTGAATTTCTATTAGATGTTGTGTAAATTCACCTCATTTTTTTCTGTTTCTTTGATGTAGATACTTGGAAACAACACAGTTTATGTAGAAGGCACATTTATTTCATTGGCTTTTAAACTTGAATGCACTCAATAATAGAGTTAGCTACAACAAATTCTACATGATTTTTTGTCAGAACCACTTTTTTCACATGAAGTAAATCCTTTTTAAAATTCTCTTTTTTTTTTCCCCTAGATTCTGCTCAAAGAGTTTGACACCAGGAAGCCACAATATGAGCAGTTAACTATGGCTGGGCAGGGGATTCTGGAGAGACCTGGTGAACATCCACCCTCACATGAAATTGTAAAAGAGCAACTGGCAGCTGTGGCACAGAAGTGGGACAGTCTAACCAGCCAGCTGAAGAAGAGATGTGACCGAATTGACCAAGCCATTGTGAAAAGCACAGAGTATCAAAGTTTACTCAGAAGTCTCTCTGATAAGCTAAGTGCCTTGGATAATAAACTCAGCAGCAGCCTGGCTGTGAGTACACAGCCTGATGCTGTGAAACAACAGCTGGAAATTGCTAAAGAAATGAAGGAGGAAATAGAACAGGAAATGAAGAATATAAATGTAGCACAAGCTCTTTGTGAAGAGCTGTCAACACTGGTTGGGGAAGAGTATTTGAAAGCAGAACTTACAAGACAGTTAGATGGCATCTTAAAATCATTTAAGGACATCGAGCAAAAATCAGGTTAGTATTTATTTAAAGAAAAACAATAACTAAGGCATAAAGTAAGGTAAAAGCTTCTAATAGAGGTGAACAGAGCCTGGTGGCAGCTCTCTATCCAGTCCAACCCCCAAGCAGTTCTACATTAGAATTTAGAAGAATCCCCATGCCTTGAAAAGGTAAAAACAATACTGGGGATCTCTATTGAATGGTTTAGGAGATAACTTGGAGTAAAATAACAAGGCTGCTTTTGTCATGTCTTCCTTCAGGTGCATCTTCACTGAATTAGAATGCCAAGAGAGGATGCTGTTCATTGAGCTACCAGCTTCATAGGGGCAGAGTATAAAGCAAAGTAATAATTTTTAGGCAAACACCAGTTAATGGCTTAGGGAAACACAGTGGTAATTGTATAAAACTGCCAGTGACAGAAAGGGGCTGGTAGTCTGCAGCCTTTCCTTACCTTGTGAACAATAGAACTGAGCAAGTAATGCATTGCAAGTGATGATATCATACTTTGTTCTCCCTGGCAGCCTCAGTTTTGGATTTTTAATTTCCTCTGGTTATGAGAAAGTTCAAAGAATCTCCCAAGGAGGATGTATTGCCTGTAGGCCATGAGTTAGACACTACTGGGTTATACCACTTCATATTCCCTGTGCTTACACTGCCTAGTACCATGGATCACAATTGTGTGTTTTTTACCACCAAAATCTGCTCAAATGTAGACACAGACTGGATAAGCTCACCTCATTTCATGTCCTATTGCCTTCTGTATTACAGGAATGAGACTGCCCCTTGTAAGAAACTTGGTTGTCTGCCAGTGAAACTCCACATACTAAGGACTGGCTTTCTTAAAGTTAATGATCATGCATAATACAATCAATATTAGTTATTTTTTTTTTCACTGAATACTAGCAGGTTCTGCTAATGAACCTCTGTGCTGCCTTCTCCTTTGTAGATAACCATGTTCAGCAGCTTCAGTCAGCATATACCACTTCTCATCAGTTCCAGCAGATGTCCAAAGACTTTGAGGCCTGGCTAAGCAAAAAGAAAGAAGAGCTGAACCAGGCTCGTCCTATTTCAGCCAAACTTGAGGCCTTGCAATCACTCATTGAAGAACAGAAAGATTTTAAGAAGACGATGACTGATCAGATTAGTTCCTATGAAAGAATTGTTGCAGAAGGAGAAAGTATCTTACAGAAGACTCAAGGAGATGACAAAGCAGAGTTACAATCCCAAATTGCCACACTCAAGAATAACTGGGATGAAATGAAAAAAAAGGTTAAAGAAAGGGAAGATAAATTAGCAGATTGTCTGGAGAAAGCCCTCAAATATAAGCAGCATGTAGAAAATCTGCAGCCATGGATAGAGAAGTGCCAAAGCAACCTGTGTGAACTGAAAGTTGGCATAAACCCTGTTGAAATAGAGGATTCTATTGTTCAGGTGAGGGCATGGCAGAAGGACCTGGATAAACACCATGGGATGGTGGAACTAATAAACAATTCTGCTGAAAGTTTGCTCAATGCAAGTCAAACAGATAAAGAAATTATTCAAGAAGAAACTAAGGTGCTGAATCAGAATGTGAAAGTGGTTACAGAACAGTTACATAAGAAGAGAGAGTGCTTGGAAAATATGGCACAAAGACTGAAAGAGTTTCAGGACTCATCCAGGGAAACTCAAAGACAGCTTAAAAGTGCCAAAGAGCATCTGGAAGCTCATGACTCACTTGGACCACAGTCATTCAGTAACAAACACCTGACAATGATGCAGGCCCAGCAGAAAGCCTTGCAAGCTTTAAAGCCTCACGTTGATTTAGCAAAAAAGCTTGCCCAAGAGCTGGTGGTAGAAGCTTCTGATTCAGCAGGTGTTTCTGACCTCTTACTCCAAGCTGAATCTTTGGAGCAAGAATACACTGCAGTGAAGCAGCAAGTTGAGGATAGGTGCTCATTCCTAGAGACCAAACTGCAGGGAATTGGCCACTTCCAAAACAGCATCCGAGAGATGTTCTCTCAGTTTGCAGAGTTTGATGATGAACTTGATAGCATGGCTCCAGTGGGGAGGGATCTCAAGGTACTGCAGTCACAGAGAGAGGACATAAAATGTTTCATGAAAAAGTTGGAGGATCTTATAATGAATAATGAAAATGCTAATAAAAACTGTAAAATTATGCTGGCCACAGAAGCTGAAGCTTCTCCTGATCTTGTTGGTATAAAGAGAGACTTGGAAGCTCTAAATAAGCAGTGCAACAAGCTAAAAGACAGAGCAAAAGCCAGGGAAGATCAAGTGGAGGGTACTATTTGCCGTGTTGAGGAGTTTTACACTAAGCTAAAAGAATTTTCCACTCTGCTTGGGAGAGCTGAAGAACATGAAGAGTCACAAGGTCCTGTTGGAATGGAAACAGAAGCTATTAATCAGCAGCTGAATACATTCAAGGTAGGAAGATTGCTTTCTTACTATTATAAAGTGTTTTACCATAATACCATTTTATTAAACATTATAGTGAAAGAGCCTGGTTAAGTGCAGACCTCAGAAGAGTCTTGTTTCACAGCAGTCTGTTCTGCCTGTATGCATTTTATCTGTTTTAAATGGGGATCTTATGCTCCAGAGAAGCTTTCCTTTGCTACAGCTTGGAACACATTGGAAATTTTACATCTCAGCTCCCAGTCCCTGCACCCCAATTCCCTCTTCACCTCTCTTCACTATCTTGTTATCTTCTGTAATCCATCTGCCTTTCTGTTTTTGAGAAACTGCATATTGTCTCTATTTGATGTCCATGTATTACCCAACTTTCATCTTCACAGTGGTGTGAATTTTAGACTCCAGTGTTCACATATCAGCCCACATTCACTTTGCTCATCTGAGTAGTTTAGGTTTTTTTCATGTGGATATAGCTTTCAGGATATTTAGGTTTAAGATATTACCTTTTGCCATTTTCTGTTCTGATACACTGGCCAGTTTTGCCTCACTGAATTCCACCCTTACCTAGAAACATCCTAATAAAAAGAAAACAGGCAAAATAACCCCCATATGATATTGGGATTTTTCTGTAGCATCCTTATCCAAAATGCACTCCAGAGCTTCTGTGTGTAGCTTTTTTAATATGCCAGCTAGCAATCCATGTCCAGCTCAAATAAATGCATTGCAGTGATAGTGAGTGTTAATTGAGCTTTGCTGCTGAAATAAGTACAGATATTTGCTTGGATTAGGTTACAAGAAATAAATTTCCAGTGCTCATCAGAATGATTTATAGATGTAAACAGTGTTTGAAAAAAATCATAAATCTCCTAGTGGCTATATAGTAGCACTGAATATTCTGAACACCTTTGGTTTCATTCCAATATAATATTGATTCAAATGTTTGTATGTCTTGTACATTAGTTGACACTTGATGATAAAGCCAGACCTTCATTGCAGGATTTGATAAGCCATGCTCTTTGATGATCTTGGAAAAGAATCATTACATGGCTGGCCAACAGAGGGTGCATTTTGCTTGTTTAAGCTATATTGAAAAGGAAAATTAAACCAGAAAACTTTCATCTGGGAATTTCAAATGGAAGTTACTGTGAGTTTTGGTGATCTTTGAGAATGCATAAATAGAGACAAAAATCTTGAACAAATAGTTACATTAAGAGGAGATTCCATTAGACTGGGAGGATTAAAATTGTATGCCAGTCTATCCTAACAGTCTATATCAATTTAAAAGAGAAACAAATGGCTTTTCTTTGTATATGGTTAGTAAAACACTTTGGATATTGGAAAATAGCAACAGCTCCTGCTGTGAAGGCTCTTGCTTACATTGACTGTACAGGACTTCAGTTGTAGCCAGTTTGGGATCTCTGATTTCACCACATTTCTTACATTTTCAAACATTAGGAGCAGCTTCAGGTCTTTGTTAATACGTATTTTACACAATCAATTGTATATGTACAAATATGTGTTTTATTGTAAAGAAAAATGTTTCTGGAGTGTTACAAGCTGATGAGCAGATGGTAGGAAAATCCAGTTCCCTGTGTGTTGTCCCAGTGTTTTAGTTCATCAGGGCATTGGACCCAACACAGCAATTGAGCAGTTTGGGAGTGAGAGACCTGTGCAGACCAGTGGGGTGACAGCATCTCTGATAATACAAGGGCTTGTGTGGTAAGGAGACAAAAAAAAATCCCTGGCAAGACATAAAGGAGAACAGTGATAGCAGCATGTTTATATCCAGAAGTCTACTCTGGGATTGTATTTATATGAGATATTTATAAGCTTAGAAATGTGTTTTGCTTGAAGCAACTATTCTAGGCCATGCTTTTGCTTATGATTAAAAACACAATGCCATTAAACAGGAGGTGAAGAATGATGAAAAAGTGAAGGGGTTGTTTAAATAAGTGAGAAGCAAATGCAGAAATAAAACAGCAGAGTGATGAGCCTTTGAAGAAAGGAAATAAGGAGACCAGAATGGGAAATTTTAGTAAGTGAGAGTGTAGTTAGTGAAGAGATACTGATAGCAGGAGGATAGGGATCAACTCTCCTAATACTTGGTGTCAGTGCTACTGGAGTATATCAGAATTGCAGTAAGTAATCTATCTGTTTATACTCTTTGCCCTTCCAGAGAACAGTTCTACCTGAGGCAGCAAACTGAAGGGAGACTGGATCCCACAGATCCTGCTCCACTCATGATGTGTTTGTGTTTGCTCTGGTGTTTGTGCACGTACGCAAACACACACAACCTGAAAGTGTGGCTGTGGCCACCAAACCACTGTCTGGCTCCTTATGTCTTTAGCTTCTGTGGTCAGCTACAGCCAACTCCAGTTCCTAAAGAGCAAAGCAAAAGAGTTATTCTTTGTTATAGATCTATTAACATGAAATCTTCACTCTTCAGGGAAGGATCTTGTATAATGGGCCAGAGGTGGTTTTTGTGGTTTAACCAATTTTTATGTACAAAGAGTTAGAGCTGCATGTATTTTCTTGGCATGACATTAAAACACATAGTGCTTTTTAAAAGATAAACTGGCTTTGAGTTGTGTTTTATATATATATATTTAAAATGCATATGCATACTTGTTTTATTTACATTTCTTCTTTGTAATGTGCTTATTCCAGTCAGTATAGAGTATTAAATTGAAAGTAGGTGCCATCAGTGTTAAATTGTAAGTAGTTGCCATCAGTGTTAAACTATATTTATTTACAGTGCAGTTATAAAATTTACTTTCTGTAAATGAAAATTTCAGAGCAGTTAATTTCAAAGGAGAACCATGATTCTTACTTCACTTCAGGAAGAGTATAATCAAATGAAGAATTTATCTCAATTAATATAAAACACACACAGAAAAGTACTAATTAACTTGGCTTTGTAAGACACTTTCTACCCCAAAGTCTGTATGCAATGTGTAGATTAGTCCTGAAAGGAAATTTCAGTAAATTAGGTTTGTTAAGGTACGCTGAGTCTGCCACTATTCTTCAAAATCAAAACAAAAAAGAATTGTGCAAATGGACTGAGCCAAACACTCTGGGTTTGAGTAGCTGCACAGTGCTAGAATGTTTGCAGTTGAAGAAGCATTTGCAGCTAGTTTCTCTCTGAAATACAGAAAGAACTCAAAGTTGAATTATTTTATGTCATTCTTCTTAGTAAAACCAACATGTCACTGTTACAGTTTTCATGAGTATGTGGTTCATTTGATTTTTGCTTTTATTTTCGGATTTAAAGTAGATATAGTCATTAGAGGTTACCTTCTAATTGGACTTTATGGGAATTTTTAGGTAGCCTGGGTATTCCTGCCAATAAGCGTGAACTAAGATTTTAATTGGCTTATGTTATAGAACCACAGAATTGTTTAGGTTGGAAAAGACCTCTAAGAACATTGAGTCCAATGTTAACTCAGCACTGCCAAGTCCACTGTTAGCCATGTCCCTAAATGCCACATCTACATGTCCTGTTAGTTATGTAGAGGGTGTCAGTCCTCTGACTATTGCTTTGAAGGCAAATAATGTTGAAGGCATAATCAGAAGTTTCTCTTTAAGTTTCTCTTTGAGCTAAGTGTTGCACATCCCATGCGCTGTTTACAACCCCTAGAATAAGATACTAAAATCTTCCATGGGATTTACTACACTTACAGTCTGTATTGAAAAGCAAAGGTAATATAAGCAAGTATTAAAATTTTTTAAGAATTGAGTTTTGAAAGTGACTTAACCTGTCATACAAAAGTCTTCAGCAGAAACAGTGAAAAATGGTAAACTATTTTTAAACTGTTAAAATAATTTTGCTGTTGAACAAATACAGACCAATTTCAGATAATACACTTCCCCTAAAAATCATGCAGCACTTTCTGAATTCAGCAGGGATCTATCTGGTTTTGGTTGTTTTGTGTGAAAATAACCATGGATGATAGGACCTTTCATCCAAAGTATCTAAAATTCTTTTCACCTCTTTACCATTAGAGTATATTCTCTGCTAGAGAATCCAGAGGTGATTATCTGTTTGGCATAATCCAAATGTTCTATGGCTGCTCACCAGAGAGGAGGAAGAGAGAATTTGTTTTGCATTACCTTAGTGTTTTGATATGTAGCTGACTGTTTATTAAGTAAATCAATAAACATGAAGTGTGGTATGTTTGTGTTTCTTGCATACAGTGTATCCTGCTTGCTGCTTAATGCAGAATGCTCAAGCTGATTGTAGTGGATGCACTGTGTTAAGTTTCAGCACTAAGTGCCTTATGCTGTCCTTAAACTGAGATCTGAATTGTCCCTAAAACTGATGGCTGCTGTCACACCAGCAGCTCAGGTCGTTGGGGTTTGGCTTCTACTGGAGTGGAGCTGCTCGGTCATGGCAACTCCTGCTGTGGTGTTGGCAAATTACCTGTGAGTCTCCCAACCCTTCCCCTCCGTGATTATGAGCTGGAAGTGTAGGTGCCAAGTGTCGAACTGTATTTAAAAGATGTCAATTTCCAAATCTGGAATCTTTGTCCTGATAGGCTGGTTTAGGGCTCCAATAAATCCCTCTGAAAAAGAGGGAGGGGGGGAAAAAAAAGATCTTTCAGATATAGTTAGTTTTTTTTTTCCCCCCCAATATTTTAATGTTTCTGTCAGTGGGAACTGAATTCTTCAGGAGCGGCTGCCCTGTCAGCCAACACCACCCTACACTCCTTCCTCAGAGCCAGTGTCCAGACTGCAAATAGTCAAAGCTGGACTGAACTTTGCATGTCAGGTGGAGCAATGTGTGACTATTCCAACACCTAATCTAAACACTAAGCGAGCTTGGGGGATTTTTAATTTTTTTTTTTTTTTAAGTAAAACAGCGGTAAAGTTTCGGTGTAACTTTGGAAAGGAAGCCTCCATTGAAATGACTGCTCCATGAGACGGGGCGATGGCGGGCGCGGTGCAAGCGCCGCTTCCTGCCCTTCCCGGAGTTTCCCCCGGGCAGGCAGCCGGCCGGAGCGGTGCCGGCCGCTCCCGCGGCTCCGGAGCGGGGCAGTGATGTCACCGCCGGGCGGGCACGGAGCCTCCCCGCCGCCTGCCCTGCCGGCCCCCGGCACGGCACCGAGCGAGAGGCGCGGGCGGCTGGGCCGATAAGGAGGCGGCGGCGGGCAGGGCCGGAGGGAGGGCAGCCCCGGAGCGGCGCTCGGGGCGCGGGCGGGCCGGGGGCCGATGTTTGCTGGGAGCGGAGCGGGGCGTTCCTGGCGGCTGCAGCGAGCCGAGCCGGGGCGCGGGGCGGGCGGGACGCGCCGGCGCTGCTCGGCGGGGCTTTCCCTCCCTCCCTGCCTCCCTCCCTCCCTCGGCTCCTCAGCAGCTGCGCCTCAGAAATGAGGAGGAGGCGAGGGCAGCCCGCTAGCTGCAGCTTGTAGTCGGGACCTGCCGAATGTAAACCTGCCGTGCCTTCGGGGAACGCGCCACGCTTGCTCGGCTCTGCAGCTGCCTTAAAGAGCGCTCCGGGATGGCATCGGGAGAATCGGGCTGAAACATTCGTCTTCCGACGGGCTGCTCAAAGGACGCGTTGGCTTGGCTGCTAGAAAGTGATGTTTTCCTGTGGGACTTGTGGAGGCACCGCGAACGAGCCCGTTACGAGAGGAGGATAAGCTGCCTTTCAGATCAAGGTTATTTATAGCTACTGCCAAAAAAGTAAAGGGCTGTTTTATTATTCTTACTGTTCTGGATTTAACTTATTTCCCCCCACCCCCCAGGATTTTCTCCGTGCCTTTGGTCAGGACCATACAAGTCACTGTGGATTCTGTCTTTTTAAGCTGCCATGCTTTATTTATAAAGAAGATGGGACCCTGCAAGCCAGCTAAATGGATTACAGTTAAGCAGTCATGTACAGAAGATAATGTACTGCCTTCTGTAACACTTGTTCATTTGAAGGCTTATTTGGGAGATTTCAGATACAGATTCTGACCTGGAAAAGTAAATGAAGCCTTCCACTGAATATTTGACATATTGGGCTACTGCTGGTTTCTGCTATACTTTGTTTTTCTGTGACATTGGGACATTTCTGTTACTTTCTTACTGAAGCACTTTATATTTTGGGGGGTGGAAAACCTCATATCCAGGTAAAGTCAAATTTAAACGGATGCACTGATTATGAATGACCTCAGCCACTTCCTATCTTATGATGTATATTTTCATATCTATGCATCTTATGCTAAGGGCAAGTTTACTATTTCTTCAGATTGCTAGTGTTTTTTAAATGTTTGCCTTGAATCTGTGAAAACGGAGGTATACTTGTGTGAATACTTTCAACATGGGGAAGCCACTTAGCAGGCCAGACTGCCTACGTCAGAATCCTCCATGTGTTGGCAAAGGGGAGGAAGATGAGGATCTAAATATTGAAGACTGCTACGTTCCCCAGAGGTCTATCTATGACACTGTGCGGCTGAATGAACAGATCGATTCAGGCTCCAAGGGCAGCCTCTCCTCGAGGCATTTCACAGACCGGACCTTACCCTACAGTCACAGAACACTGGACATCAGTACTTTGTGCTCCAATGGTGCCCTTACTTCTTCCAGTGTTTTTGAGCTCCGAAGCCGTGAAGCTAACAAGTTAGATGAGAAAATGATCTTTGATGCTCTTAAGCTGAACAGCGATATAATTCGGACAGCTGGGTTGCCCAAGGTGAAGTCTCACACTGAAAAGAAGGAGCACAGACGATCGTGGAGAATGCTTGTTCCACCCAGCTTTCCCGATTACACTAATAGAAGTGAAAGCTCCTTTAATGAAACTGCTGATCCGTCAGAGGCAGCTAGACTAGGCAAATGCAAATGGGGTACGAATTCTCTTACCTCGGAAGAGGATGATTCTGGTTTATGCAGCCCTCCAACAGAAAGGGAAGATAAACAAGATACACCTTTAGCAGGGGAGCAAACTCAAATACGAAGTGTGTCTTCTGCAGAAGACATCCATGTAGTAGGTCAGTTCACACCATATATCCCAGCAATTTGCAGAGAGCAGCAAACCCCACTGCTTGCAAGCATGAGTCTCCCTGTCAAGGAAAACTGCAGACTGGCTTTGCATGACATTTTACCCTCTGGAAAAGTAAAACAAAACAATGCCCAGACATGTGAGAGTGATGAGGAAGAGATGGAGGGGAAATGCTCCCACTTACAAGGTTTCAAAGAGCAAATTCTGTCACATGAAGATCCTCTTCAAGGTGATGGAAGAAGTATTACCCCTGACAAAAATGAAGTGGAAAATGCATATGAAGTTCATGAAAAAACTAAAATGCAAGTCACAACAGTAGAGGAGGATTATGTGGATGATATATCTCTTCATGTAGATGTTTATTACACTAATGCTGCTGTAAATACCAGTGACTTGGATTTCGCAAAATATGAACTTTTATCTGATACAGAGGAATGCAGTGTAGTATGTACAGGCTCAAATGAAATGGCATTTTCTGTTCAACAGCTTGAATTAGATAGCACTGTAAACTGTTCAAAAGTTTTCTCAGAGAGAAATAAAGGCAATATCTGGACTACTGGCATCCAAGACACCTTGGATACAGTCTGCAATGGCCTCTTGTCCAACAAGGTAACTAGAAAAAAAATCCATAGGTTTATGAAATAGTTGTAGTGTAACCATAAAGATGTTTGTTTAAAACTCTTAAGTCTTGCCATCATTGCAAAATCGTAACTTTAAAAAAATTATTAATTAGGCAGATGCAGTGATCAGTGCCATTTGCATGCAGGGCGTCCAAAATGGGTGAAATAGTCAGTGTGGGAAATGAACTGGGGGCAAAGTCTGAGGGCGTGGTTGTCACTCCAGCTGTTTGGAGCAGGGTTGTTACTGCCCAGCTGGTGCCTGTTGCTCCCGACCTGGAATGGCTCCGCCGTGCTCTGTCCTGGTGCTCGGTGCCTGCCCCGAGTGCGGTCGCGGGCTGTGCCGTTCCAGGGCAGCCGCGGCCATGTGTTCTGAGCAGCCTTACTCATCGAGGTACAAGCAACAGTATCAGATGGTTGTGGTTTCCAAAGCAGGCAGATTAAAGGCTCACCGCCTCTTCTGAAAGATGCCTTTTGCATTTGTGTGCCAGAAAGCAGATCTGACGTTACAGTAGTATTTTACAAGCGCAGGATCTTGCAGTGCTTTGTGAGTGCTGGGTGAGGTAAGAGAGTAAGGGAAGCTTTGTAATAAGGAAAGGGTGTTTGCCGGGTCTGTAATTTTTTTCTTCCCACTCTGGTTGAAATCTGAGATACTTCAAGCTTTGTTGCTAAGTTGTTCTGGTAAACTTTAGCCTCAGCAATAATTGTAATTTATTTTAAGCTTCTCTCCACAAAGAATGTGTGCATTTTTAAAGGGCAGATTATGTAGATCAGTCCTCTCTGTGGTAGGACGTTGTTCTCAAACGATGGGACTTCATAGCACATAAAAGAAGAATTTTTTATTGATTCTGTGTTGAAATATTATTCTGCCTCCTCCTTACCCTACAGTCAAGAAAAACACATGCATTTTCCTTCTTTTAGAAACAGCCAACTCATTGCACGCTCTCAGTTTTCATGTAACCACAGTCATAGAGTTTTTAGTTGTTTTTTTTTTTTTTTGTCTGTAGGACAAATCTCTTAGGGATGCTTAATTTATTTTACCCCTCATGTTTAGTGTACTTGCAGTAGCTCTAGATTAACTTGTCAAGCTGGTGGAAGTGTGCTCAGCCACCTGAGGTCTGCAGCTTTAAAAGCAATCACTTGCCACAGTGTGTTTGTTGCAAAAGAGGAGAGTTGCTGGTACATTCAGAGTGATCTCTGCTTTTTCAGGATGCTGAGAAAGGTTGCTTTGAATGCACTAAGTGTACACCAAAACTGTTACTGAATGCTGCTATAGAAATTGAAGGATTTAGGGTCAAAAGTTGAGCATTCTTTAGCATTGTTTATTCATTGGTTATTTTTCACTGGCCTGTGTAATTAATTCAGGGGCTTCAGGCCATTTTCTGATCTCATTGACACTTGTGTCAGTGCAGCTTAATGCTGCTGAATACAAATGGAGATTTACATTGCTGTTGCTAATGGTAATAATCTGGCTCTGAAAAAGCCCAAATACCTGCAGGAGTAAAATAAAGCAAACACAAAACTGTTCAAACTGTTGTTGGGCACGGTCAAAGCCTTGGCAATTAGCAAGAGCATCCTTTGAATGAAAGCCCATTTTCCTGGGTGTCTGCCGGGATATTGTTTCAACAGCATCCGTAGTGCCTCCTCCTCACTTGTTACCATTATAATTTCCTTAACAGATCTTAATATATCTCTTCCTTCACTGTTTCTTTGACTTAAAACTTTGGGTTTAGTTCTATTTTGGAAAAATGCCCACTTGTCTCTCTTGGTCTGTGCCATTTTTTGTTAGATTTTATAGATAGATAATTAAACAGATAAATTTGTCCAGTCTTTTTTTTTTCCCCTCTATCAGAAGTTTTCTTTTTTCAACCCCCTAAAGTTTCACCACCTCTGTTTTTCTCTGTTCTTTTCCTTCCTATCTAAAACTACTCATGGAAATGTATGCCATTTCCCCTTCTATGATGCATTGAATTTACTCTGTTTAGATTGAGTCTATTCTGTTTAGATTTATTAATGGTTTCTTAGGAAGGTCCTGACAAGGAATGGCTTCCTTTCTCCTAGACACCAGTTTTAAGTAACGTTTTTGTTGCATACTGTCATGTAAACATCATACACATTTTATGACTGAAGTTACCATGTTTCATGTCTGTCTTGGGTTTCAACTGCAGGTATTCCAGAAAGAAGAAGTTGAACCCTTACAAGTAAAACAACAGGAAGTAAATTGGTTGGGTCAGGGCCTTATTCAGAGTGCTGCTAAAAGTACCAGCACAGAAAACCTTGAACACGACCTTGAAGATGTCAACACCCGATGGAAGACTCTTAATAAGAAGGTTATTATCTTCTATACTGTCCTGCTTTTATTGTGTTCTGCCTTTTGATTATTTGCTTGCTGATGTCTTTCAAAATACAGGAAATTAAACATTCACTAAGAATATGAATTATATTTGCTTTACACAATCACTTTTTTTGTAATTCTAAGGATAAGATTTATATTGCTAAAAGCCAGAGGTGTTGCTGTCATTTATAAGGTTTTGCCAAACTTTCTCTAGGTCTGTTCTAGATTTTTATTCAGGAAGGACTCACAGAATCATGAAATTGGGGTTGGAAGAGATCCCTGGAGATCCAGTCCCACTTTCAGTCATTGTTTGCATGTTTTTTTAGCTTGTTGTATTTGCTCTGTGTACCCTGTTGTACCTGCACAGAGCAATGATACAGCCCAGCTTTGTGTGACTGGTGGAATGTTTCCTTTACAGCACATTAAGGATTGTATTGCTTGAGACATCAGAAAGTAGCACTGCTTTGAAAAACTGGCTGTAGATGTTTTTCTGTACTTTTCAGAAGTCTTCCTTCAGCCGTAGCTGCTGTTGGAAATGGAAAGGGTGGGGAGTAAAAATGGTGCTCATCTTCTACTCTATTCCTGAAAGAGTGATGCAGCAGAACCAGATATACCTGTGGTTCACATATTTGCCTTCTCCTTTCCTATTTTTATTTCTCATTGATGGTATTATTGGGCCTTATTAAGAGCTGTTACTTTGAAATCCTGGCTCATTCTTTCTATAAGGAAAGTAAAGACCATCTGAAATGCAAACATCCCATCAGTATATTTCATAATACTGTAGCTACATAAAGCTGGAGTAACTTGTAAGGAATGACTAGAGCAGGCTGATTTACTGGGAGTCAGTCTATTCTTTTCATTGGATGTCTCCAGCCCCAATTCATGAATTTGATTCATGCTGAATTGTGACATAGTGCTGTTATGAATAGTTATAAAAACAATAGTATTTATTAGTGATATTGACAGCTGTTCTAAATATTTTGACTAATTATTTCACAGAAATAAAAAGAATAGGTGAGATCCTCTGCTGTTTTTCAGGTTGCCCAGCGTGCTGCACAATTGCAGGAAGCCCTCCTCCACTGTGGGAGATTTCAGGATGCCCTTGAATCTCTGCTTAGCTGGCTCATTGATACAGAAGATCTTGTGGCTAATCAGAAACCACCATCTGCTGAATTCAAAGTTGTCAAGGCCCAAATACAAGAACAGAAGGTAAGTGAAATGGTTTCAGAATCTCCTTCCACTGGACCAATGAGAATAAATTCCCAGTCTTTGGCAATCATAATATCTATTCAAGTGTATTATATTACACTGGGGTGTGCTGAGGTGTTTAAAGGAGCCATCTGTTCAAAACTCAAGACTTTGTCAAGGCTTGGGAGGAGTGCTCATCTTCTTGGATGTAAGACAGAGTGATACTGTGCAGTCTGAGCTCTGGTTTATTAACATTATCTAGAAAGGATGTTAAAGATCCATTGGAAAGAGAGAAAGCACAAAATCCAGTATTTGGCCATTTGAAAGGTAGGAAATAAAGCCTAGTAAATTTTTACTCTACTACTAGAGATAAGATAAGGTTGCAGATTACGGACTTAAATCCTTGGCTCTTGATCTTCATGTGATCACTGTTGGTAATTAGTTGGAATCCCATTGGGAAGTGGCCTGTGCTAATGTAGAAACTCTATCAGGGTCATCAACTTTGTCATATTTTAATAGTGGTTATAGAAAAAAGAATGATAATGTAGCTAATAAAACATACAATTCATGCAGTGTGGCCCACTGCCACCCAGGGATTTAATATAAAGTTATGGCCAGTACAGGTTGTTGTCCTGGGATACCTGCAGTGGCAAAATGTTAATGTGTCCAAAGGCACCTAGGGAATGGAGGAAGGGAGGATTGCAGACAGAGGCACATTTTATTCTTCACAGAGAAGTTAATGTACTACACTAGATTGGTGAACTCAACTGTATCTCATATAAGTGATGAGTTGATTATACAATAGTTTTAGTATCCATTTTCCCATCTGTCTATGTATCCGAATTACCTCTGTGAAGCCAAATCTGGCAGGGCATGCAGTTTTCCCATAAATGTTCCTATAAAATGTAACTTAGTTCTAGATAGCTGGATTCCCCCAGGAGTGTTATGTAGAACTTTGTCCTCTATGTGTTCACTTTTTGGGCTGCCACACATCCTTACCTCAGAGAAACCAGGGTTGTTGTTTGGGCTTCATGAAACTCCAGTGTACTTGGGAAAACAACTGAGAAACTAAAATGAGCCTGTATTGGTCAGGGAAGGAGTTGATGTGTGTGTTATGTGTGTCTCTTTGATTGGCTTCGTTCGCATTTTTATCACAATATAGGCATTATGATTTAGTTTTTGGTGTTGGGTTTTTTTTGTTTTGTTTTAAGGGCTTTTCAAGAAGTCTACTGTTTGCATTATTGCAATATTTCTTAATAACCTGCTGCTGGATTGCTCTCTCTGCAGCTCCTGCAGAGGCTGCTGGATGACCGCAAACCAACTGTTGAGGCAATCAAGCGCGAAGGGGAGAAAATTGCGGAGTCAGCAGAGCCTGCTGATAGAGTGAAGATCCTGAAACAGCTGAGTTTCCTGGACAGCCGATGGGATGCCTTGCTCAGTAAAGCTGAAACAAGGTACTTGAAATTCTTCCATGGGTTTGAAAAATGTAGACATAGCATGTGATGGATGTTTAGAAGCAGCATGTGGAACTCCATACTGTGAAGCACTACCATGCTTTTTATTGCATTATGGCTTTGCGTCTTGATGTTGATATAATGAGTCCTCTGAGGGAAAAGTGGAGAAAAGTGACCGGAAGAGACAAAAAGCTCTTTAAAAAATGTTTAGTCCTTTGTGATAATCTGCTAGGATTAGCCACATATGTATCTTCTGAACAATTTTAATTAATTATCTCTGCTAATTAATTAGAATGCAAGTGTTTTGAGGCAAGAACCGGTTTTGCAATAGAATCAAGTGCAAATTTTACACCCAACAAGTAATAATGATATTCTGTTGGAACTTCAAAGTCCTGAATTGCTACAAAGAAGAAATTGCTGCAATTCTTTCCTTTTTCTTAAATATTATCTGCAAAATTAGTTTATGCAGAGGTCTGGATAAACTAGACATTTGCACTCTGCAACTCAGAGGTCATCATAATGTCAGTTGCAGATGTATGCAAGGTGCTGAGCTCCCTTAGTTTTCAAGAAAAAAAAGGACCTTTAAAGTATATAGATATATGTATTTTAGCATATATATATATATATAAAAGAGATAGAATATATATATATATTATATATTCTATCTCTTAAAAGACATTGAGGTCCACTTCAAGTTCTAATTGGAAAAAAATCAAACCAAGTCCATGCACATAGCATCTGTGTAAACACAGACTTACATTTACAAGTTGTTGTCAATGGATAAAACACCTGTAAATTAGGAACTGGAAAGTGTCTTTGAATAACTCTGTGTTGAAAGGGTTAGTCAACATGTTTTCTGGGTGGGGATTTGAGAAGGACAGTCTTTTTCAGAGTAGAGAGAAGGCTGTATGAGACAGCTTGGAAAAAGGCCTATAATTGAGAGTAAGAGAGGACTTGGGAAGTTGAGGAAAAATTTAAAGTGCACAGTGAAGCTTTGCAGTGAAGATCAAAAGGTTTAGTTGGGACTTAGAGTAGCATTGAACTCACCTCACTTCTGCTGTCTTCTGTTCCTTCTGGTAGCCTCTCTTTAGCTGAACCTGTTTTGTTACCTCATACTAATAATAGGATTATTTAATTAGTCAACCGCTAATAGATCATTATTTCCTTTTTTTTTCTTCTTTTTTATTGAAGGAATCTGACTCATTAGCTGGGGTAAATGTTAATATAATGTTTAATTTAATAATATCCTCCCAGTCTGGTGATATCTAATTACAAATGAAATTACAGCTTTTTCCAAGCCATCATTATCTGCAAGCTTGTCTCCATTGTTCTTTGGCTGGTCTCTAGAAATGAAGAAGGAATTTGAAGATGATTTTGAAAACTATGTAGAGTACCCCACAGAGTGTTCCATGGCTAAATTTGTCAAGTCTTACCTTGTTTATAAGCCTTGGAAAACACATATAAATGTAGCTTTTATCTGGAATGAGATCCTCATTTGAAGAACGTTATTGTGATGTTTTCATGTAGAACAAATCTCTCCTAAAAGTCTGCTTGAATGACATTTGTTCAGCACTGCTTATAGAGAAGACTTTGCTGTAATCAAGAGTCTTCTCTGACATGTAATAAACTGAATCAGGAATGTTTTAGATACTACTTTTCTGTTTGGGAGGTCAAGTCTCTGTGCTTTATTAATGTTGTCTCACTAACTTTATTGAGAGCTTTTATCCAGGACAAGAGAGGCAAATTTAGAACCAAATAATTCTGTTGTCACCATTGAAAAAATGTTTAAAGATATTTTACAGCACTGAGGAAGCATTCTGGTTCAGTAAAGCCTTTGCCTAACTTTAAAACATGTATAATAGTCAAGGGAATGTAACTTTATGCTTTAAGACAGCTGGAAACTTGAGAACTATCTTAACTGGTGATAAAACAATGTTTTGCTGAATTGAGGGCTAGATTATTTTTAGCAAAAAGTATATTAGTAAAGTGATATTATTTTTATTTTCAAAACTGGTATATTAACCAAATGCCTTAGAGGTGTTTGTTTGTTTTTAATTTTATTTGATTTTTACTTTACCTTGCTTTTCACTAAGTATCATGGATATATGTCTGTTTCATTTGGTGACCCGTTCCTGCAATGAGATTGAGTTATTTCTGGAGTGTTTTTCAAAGGATTCAAGGGACTTTTTTCTTTATTAAAACTGTTTGATACTCACTTCATCACAAAAGGTAACCCTTCCCTTGGTGCATTGGTAGGAACCGTCAGCTGGAAGGCATCTCGGTGGTAGCGCAGCAGTTCCATGAAGCTCTGGAGCCACTGGTGGAGTGGCTGACAGCCACAGAGAAGAGACTTGCAAATGCAGAACCCATTGGGACACAGGCCTCCAAACTGCAGCAGCAGATTGCTCAGCATAAAGTAAGATACAAACCACTCACTTGCTTTGGTCATTCTTTTTAGATGCTTCTGTAAAGCTGGCAGAGCTGTTGCACTGTACTCATTTCACCATATTGTTTCATGTTTTTCCCTTGTAATTTAAGTTTTATACATTTATGTTGACAATATGTCCTTTTTTTTGTTCAATTTTTCTTGAGTTCCACTTAAATTTATTTTATGTTTTTCTGATTTTCTTTTCCATTATTCTTCATTATTGACACTAATATATAGGCCCTAGAAGATGATGTCCTAGCTCACAATAAGAGTTTGCATCAGGCCATTAGTGCTGGTCAGTCTCTAAAGACTATGAGCTCCAGGGAAGATAAAGATATGGTGCAGGAAAAGCTAGATTCTGCTCAGGCACGATACATTGAGATTCAAGAGAAGAGCAACAGCAGGTCTGAACTTCTCCAGCAAGCTTACAGCAATGCTCAGATTTTTGGGGAGGACGAAGTTGAATTGATGAACTGGCTGAATGAAATCCATGATAAACTGAACAAATTGTCAGTCCAAGACTGCAACACAGAATTGCTTGAGAAACAGCACACTGAACTACTGGTATTTTGATTTCTGTTCATTTCTTATTTAATTCATGTTTTTAATTTCATTTATATCCCCATACATCATTTATTTTCATCACTGTATTTTGTTTAAAATGTCAGTATGCTTATTCTAAATAAAAATAATATATTTTTTTAGGTCTGTGCTAACATAAATGACCTTTATTCATAGGATCTTCAGGAAGAGATTCTTCTTAGAAAACAAAATGTTGATTTGGCTATACAAAATGGCTTAGAGCTTCTCAAGCAAACAACAGGTGAGAACTTACATAAAACTATAATTTGTCATACTTTTTTTCCTTGTACTTGCCTAAGAAAATTAAAGTGAAGCTTGTAAATATGGTTCATATTTACTGGTTAAAGCAATCATAGTTGTTTGTTTTAATAAGGTTTGAGGTCAACCTAGACTATGTTTTGGGGCCAATTTTACTTTTAAAGTGAGTGAGCAAAAGGCCTTTTTTGCCTGCAGAGAATTTAGCCCTTGAATCCTTATATTATTTTAAGTGGAAAATTATTCTAGTGAACCTGCATTCCATTCCTAATAGTGAGTTATGGACATTACTCATAATGGAGGGATGTTTGGCAGTGGACACAGTAAATTCCCTGCAGGCATCCACAGATGAACAAGATGTTAGACTACCTATTACTGCAAGGGGAAAGCTTCAGCCATGGGAGCCAATACTGTGGGAAACGTTGCATTCCAGTTATACACAATGTGTCTGTTCTGTAGATCAACATCTGTCCAGATTTTCCTACACTTATAAAGTTCTTGAACCCTTTGAGACGTACATATGTTAGTGCAGGGTGGTATTATCCTTTTCTGTTCCAAACTTTGACATTACACATATTCTATGATGAAATCTGAACATATCTAATATTATGGCTAATACATTTCTATGCATTGTTTTTCTTTTAGCCTTTTGAGTTGTGTTTCAAATGGACAGCAATGAGGGTGGATTGTGATGTCAAAATCTAGTGTAATTGAAAGTCTACTTAGTAATATGTAGATAATTTTTTTTTTGTTCTTTACATTTTCAGTAACACTTTTATATCTTTTATTTGGCCTTTATAAGAAGTATTGTGAATTTAAAGGTGGATTTTTTTCAATAAGAACATTTCTGTTTAAAATTGGATTTAACTCCTTACTTTGTAATAGTTTGGTAAAACAGAAAAAAGACAGAAGGACTGATCCTGAACTGAGGTAAACTTTGTACTTCTGTGGGTAGTGATGGTAGGATAATTTACAATAGTTGAAGATTGGCCTTGTCACCTTGTTTGGGTTATTTTATAAATTAAATACTGAGTTTTCTGTAATATGCAGAGTTTGGGATTTTAGTTTTTTAGTTGTGGTGGTGGTTTTGTTTTTGGTTTTGTTTTTTTTAATATTTGTGATCATGGGAAATAACATTCCTTTAATATTTTAGGTGATGAAGTTGTAATTGTTCAAGATAAACTGGAAGGCATTAAAGCGAGATACAAAGATATTACAAAATTAAGTTCTGATGTATCCAAGACTTTGGAGCAGGCTCTGCAGCTTGCAGGCCAACTGCACTCAACTCATGAGGAACTCTGCAAATGGCTTGATGAAGTAGAGATGGAGTTACTCTCATATGAAAGTCAAATACCAAAGGGTGAAGAATTAAGCCAAGTACAAGAAAGACAAAAAGTAGGTTTAGAACCTGTGAATGATTTACTGTTCTGTGATTCAGTGAGGTTTTGTGTTACTTTATGCTTGGTATGAAATAATTTTTTGAATAACTAAATTTAGTGTCAGATCATTTGAACAAAAGTAACAATAGTTAAGAATCAAACTCTTTTTCCAGAGTCATCTGTTATGATCACTTATGAAATTAGGCTGAAGTTTATTTTTAGCACAAGAGGAGAACAACATTTTCATTTTATTCGAGGAGCTACCTAAGACTGGGAAACTTCATAGGCTGTCAAACAAAGTTATTTTAGTTCTTTAGCTGTGGCATGGATAAAATTGTGTAAAGTGTCAGCATTTTAAACATATTACTAATTTTCTTTAACGAGATCTATTTCAAAAGAAACTATGGAGTGTAAGCTGCATGGTATAGAAAATGTTGAGGGTGGAAGCTTAAAAAAATTCTATTACATTTCTTTAATAGATGGGAAGTTTTATACAGATAAAAGGTCGTTCCTTTGTGTGAATGTGTGCTTGAAATTTAATCCAGTCATTGCAGAAATGATTTGAATTCATCATATTTTGCTATATTGCATGCTGATTTCATTTGCTGCTCATTTAGTTCCTTATGGAGTTGCAGTTCACAACCATCCATTAGTTTTATTTTCTTTGGATGCTTCACAAAGTACTAACAATTCTTAGAAAATTTTCAGACAGTCATACTGAATAGAGAAATATGTTTAGGTTAAATTCTGTGGAAAATTCTCTTAAGGATCACTTACCTTTCTGTCAAACAGCTTACAGTATCAAAAAGGTAATACAGTTTAGCTGAAAAGAAGGATTCTAAGTTAGCCCTTTGTTTTGTGTGGGAAGCATTTCAGTTCTGCACTCATGGAGTAGTTGAAAGAATGAAAAATCTGCAAAGTTTGTATGTTCTGTTCATATACTGCCATGTTTAAATGCTTTAATTGTTTCAAATGGCCTTTTACAGGAGCTGAAGAAAGAAGCAAAGAACAACAAAGGCTTAGTGGACACTCTGAATGAGGTTGGCAGTGCCTTCCTGGAGCTGGTGCCGTGGAGGGCCAGAGAGGGGCTGGACAAGATGATAACGGAGGACAACGAACGTTACAGATTAGTGAGTGACACCATCTCTCAGAAGGTGGATGAGATCGATGCTGCCTTCCTGAGATCCCAGCAGGTACTGAAAACTGTTCTTTGGACAGTAGCAGTCTCTGGACATGTGTACTAGAACAAAAGCTGTCGTATAATAATGTTGCCAAAAGTTTCTTATGCTTGAGCAGCAAAAGGCCCATTTAATGAAATGGGACTCCAGTGTTAAAATATGAATGCCAGAAATCTGTTAGTCTGTACTCTGTTGTAGTTGTCTCCCTTTTTGTTGATGTTTGATTGCAAACAACAATATTTTAGCTAAAATTGCTGTTAGTAATCTGTGGCTCCTTAAGTCGGAGTTTGCTTAAGAACTGCATGGCCCATATTTTGTACATCATGTTGTGTTAAGTAAAATGTGGGCCAAGATCCTGAGCCACTTTTCTGGAGGTGACACTGATATTGCTAGGCTGGCCATACCTTTTAGCATCTGCTGATTGTCTAGCTCCTCTGCACGTTTGACCATTAAATGCTGGATGACCTTGTTCAAGCTGTAGTGGAGGATTTAAATAACCCTTTCATTAATATCCACTATCCTTTTCTTCTTGGGGTGCAAAACCTGAGTTATTTAGTATGTGGAGGTTTCTTTACATGCATAGAAATATATGTGGATACACTTTGAGAGCTGGGCCCTAATTTTGTCACTAAGTAGTCTCATATTTAAGCCAGCTTATAAATGCGTTATGGAAACAGTTTTCCAGTTCACACGTACAAATATTGGTGAGACTTCTCCTTTTGCTGTATAGTTCCCTTAAACAGTTGTAAGAGGACAAGAAGAAAGCATGTGTCATAATTTCAAAATTTGCTAAAAGCTGACTAAAAGAGGCAGTAATTCAGATTTTCTTCTAACTGAGCCTAAAAATAACTATAGGTTTCTTTTTAAGGGGTTTGATAATTAATATTTTCTCATCTCATTAACCTAAGTCTCAAAAATGAAGGGTGATTTCTATTTTATTTTTTTAGTGAGCGATAAGGTGAGATAGGAGATTATATATTGGCTCTCCTTCAGATTTTCTGAATTCCACGAGTACATTGCATCCTCTAGCATAAGTTGAGCAGTTTCAGATCTAGACATGAAAATTCCAGAGCTGCTATTCCACTAGCTAATGGAAGGGCACATTGCACTCTCATCCTGCATACCCCTAACCTCCACTTCAGCACATCATCACAATAAACTCCTATACACCATATCCTGTGATAAGTTTTGGGTGGCTTAATGTCAAAGGGTAAGATACTTCCCATTTAGCTATGCAAAATAAACATTTTTGGAGAAGCTCGTGCTCTTTCAGTTTGCCCTGTGGCAATTTGTGAAGTGCCTATACTATTAAGTTTTGGCTGGAGGACAAAGCTCCTGAGAATACAAGGCTTTGGTAGGAGTAAGTGTGGGTTTCGTGTCAGATGTTCCTGGACCAAGGTGAGGAATGCTGCAAGAAACACAGATGATTAGGCAGAATAGCTTCATGTTATGAATGGAAGCTGGAAGAATAATGCAATGCCCAGGGTTTTTAACTACCTGGGCAAAATGGTCCCAGACTGATAATAGAGATAAATTCAGCTGCATGGTTTAGTCTTTGTTTATCAAGAGTGAAGGCCGTGGTGGGGTGCTCTAGTGAAGGAGTCCTATGTAAAAACACAAGGTCATATTCTGCCTGTTCTTCACTCTAAAGCAGCCATAGAGAGTGCTTTAGAAAGCATTCATGGAGAAAATCACAGCATCATCATATTCAAAATTCAATCATTCCTGATCAGAAGAAAATGTACCACAATGAGCTATGCTTGGTTAAACTGGATGGGGATTAAGTAGGTGATTTTATAGTGACTCCAAGTGTAGCTGAGGGCTCATAAGTAACTGCCATGTGTAATGGGAAGAAAATATTTCAAGTTTTGGATGCAGAGAGAACCAATTTTATGCTTTTTATTCCTTAATGTTGTTTTTAAGCATCACAAATTGAAAATCCTATACCTTCAGCAAATTAAGTTTCGAGTCCTTCCCTTCCTCAATGCAATTTAACTTGGAAGTTTCAGTGCCTTGTCTTGGTTTTGTTATTTCTATTAAATATTTCCTCAATATTACTTACATACCCATGAATATTTGGTATCAGGAAGTCACACTGCAGTTAGTTTGTACATCCAACACATTTGAAATCATCTTCTCCCTTTCAGTCATAAATAAATAGACTTCTGAAAATCTTGATTGTGAGCTGTAGTTTCTAAAGCCAGGATTTAACTAGCACTGGTGCATGTGCTTCATGCTAATGTTTACAGTACTGATTATTTCAGAACATACCTTTCTAGTAGGATGTCACAATATTTAGGACAAGTCTTACTTTCTGTTACTTTAAATGAGAAATGACATATAGTGAAAAAGAATGTTCTGCTCTTTCACATAACAAATGAATTATAAAGGCCAAAAAAGATTGACTCATAAAGAATGAAATCTCAGAACTGTTTCTTTCATTTTGTGGGACTCATGATTAACCACTAAGACAAGTCTGTGTTAGTGACTAAAGTGAATTCCAGTTATATTAAGGAGCAGGGCTGTTATGGACTACAGCCATAAAGGCACAGATCAGCATATTTTAAAGACAAGTGGGACTGAGAGTGTTCAGAAGATTTCTGAGGGAAGTGTGGGCATCAACAACACAAGTAGCAGGTTCTGACCTAAACAGACTTTCACAATAAGTCAGGGCTATATTAAGGTTCAGGTCATTTTGGAGAGGGGACAGAGTTTTAACAAATTCACTAAATAAATTCTTATTAGTTTCTACAATGGGCATCTGGTACATCCCATGTAATATTTCTCTATGGCTTGGGCTCAGAGCTGTCCTGGTTGAGTACTGCAACATGTGCATGCTAAAATGCATGCCTATAAACTTGTTCTGAAGAGAGAATGTATGATTTGGTTTTTTAAAATTTGCTCTCACATTTCAGAAGACTTAGATCCCCAAATTCTTCATTTCATGCTTTTCTTTGCAAATTAGTAAGAAACTCCTCTCATTATATTAGTGCTTTTAGGAAATTTCTGAAACATTTAAATGTTGACTATTGTAGTCAGAAGTTAATCTAAAAGTCAGAAGGAAAAGGACTTGCTGTATCCAAATGCTCAAAAAAACTTTTGCATTTAATCTGAGGCCTAGATTTGGATGAAATCCTGTCTTCGCTAAATTCAGTGAGGTTGTTGCACTAACTTATCTGAACTGTGATTGTTTTGCCTTGATCATTTAATACCAAAGCAGCTCTTCAGATTAATAGGGTAACATCAAACAACTGTGTTTCAGGCTAATTCCTACACTAGCAGTAATAATAAACACAGAGATGAAAAAGACATGTAAAAGTAGAACAAAATGAAAACAGGCAGTCTAGTTAAAACTCTGAGATTATCATCCTTTTTTATTTTCTTATGACTGTTAGAGAGCTGTAGGCTTTGGAAAGAAGTATTTGCTTCTGTTGCTTTGTCATGCTTATGAATTAAGCTGCTTGTATTACAATCCCTGAGAACCATGCTGGGCATTGTATCTCATTTATATAAAACTCTCAAATGGAAATTGAGAAGCTATCTTTCTAAATTTTCAAAAATATGCTGTTTAATCTTCTTTAAATTTTTTGAAACTGTTATTCTAATTTCATGTCTGTAGAACTGCTGAACTGATTCTTGTCTCCCTCATTTAGTTTGATCAAGCAGCTGATGCTGAATTTGCCTGGATTGCAGAAACAGAAAAGAAACTGATGTCTCTGGGTGATATTAGGCTTGAGCAAGACCAGACCACTGCTCAGCTGCAAGTTCAAAAGGTAAAAGAAATGCATTTCCAACTGTCATGTTAATTATTGGCCGGCACACTCTCCATCTAGAAAATGTACTGGCGTGATTTAATTTTCAATCCAATCATAATTAATGCATTTCAAAACCAGCTTTTGCTCCAAATACTTTATTTTTAAAAAAATATTATTCTAACTAACTTTTATTGTGTTTCAAGGCTTTTACCATGGAGATTTTAAGGCACAAAGATACTATAGATGAACTTGTTAAATCTGGGGATAAGATCATGAAAACATGCACTGAAGAAGAGAAACAGATGATGAAGGTAAAGTTCCTTAAATTGCAGCTACAGTGGTAGATATGCAGAAAATGTACAAGTAGAAGGGTTCCTATAGTGTCTTTTAAAATACTAATGAAAAAGCATTAATTACAGTCACTTCCTGTCTGAGGATTGTAATGCTAGAGGAAATGCTGTTGTGCATTGCTCTCCTTCCTTCAGGATGTCAAGAGAACAAACGCTGTGTACTTGCTTCTTTGCCTGACACTAATTTGGAGCCCCATTTGTCATCTTCATCCATAGTAAACAGTATTTTAGCCCATAGATGATGGAGTAAAGACGTGTTAGTCATCTGGGTTGATGTGTAAAATCTGGCAGTTTATCTTCCAAGTTCTTTTGGGTCAGTGATGCTCTGGGTGTGAACATTTCTGTGCCAAATTCACTGGCTCTGCACCTCAGTGTGAGTCTTTACTTTCATTTCTGCTGATTTCCATGTAGGCCTTGCTTGCCAAGATTATTCCATCCTGTCACAGCCCATGAAGTGCATTCTTATGACTTTTTTTATTACACACAGACACAGAGAGCCCAACGTCAGGGCTGCAAACATGTAGGGATGGATTTTTCATGTTGGCATTTGGGAAGGATTAGTTGTGGGGTTGGGAATTTTTTGCTAAATTATGGTGAGGCTGGGTATTTTGTGTAAATTCAGTCCTTCCAATCCATGAAAAACAATGCTTCAGTAATTGTGTTCTGCTGCAGGATCTCTGAATAAATTTGATTTGCTCTTAAGTGAATTTAAAAGAGATGAGGTGTTCTGCCTATGAAACTGTAGTCATAAGGCAGAGCAGTTTTGTGTGAGTCTCTGCTAAATATTTTTATTTGTCAAAAGTACTGTATATCTGTGTGTTAAGGTTATGTTCTGTCCTCTGGATAGCATCTCTATGCTTAATTTACATGCAAGACATAACAAATGAAAGGATAGCTTGTTCTGCCAAAGGGGAAAAAAAAAAAGCTTCTTCATATTCAATGTCTTGCTTATATGTAGTTTTTCCAAGGCTAGGATTTCTGTGCATTGTCACATGTAATATTTCATAAACATGATAACATGGGCAGTTTTCCGCAGGAAAAATATAGCTAGTATAGCTAGTTGATACTTTCATTTATTATTACATGCCCAAATACATTAAATTAGTAATGTATAAGCCTTATAGTTCTATCACTATTATCTATGTTATTAATGGTAATACATTCTCATTAAGTAATGTAGGCTAACCTGAAAAATAGTGTTTTGTGGTTTCTGTTGCAAATTTGTAAATGACAGCTGCAACAATATCCTGTTAGCTTGCCAGAGTGGAAAAGAAAACTCCACCAAAAAAACACCAAACCAAACTAAACATCCCAACAGATTTTGTGTATTTTTCCTCTTGCTTTGAATCAGAAATGCTGTGGAAAACTTAGCTTCTGCCAAGTGTCACTGAAGATAAGTGTCTGTCGTAAGGAAGCTGGGCTAAGATCTGTGGTCAAATCATTTGCAGCTTGACTAGAAATCTATGAATAAAGTGTTATTTGTAAATATCAGTATTGTTAAATATTTTCTAATTATTTTGCAAGTACTCTGTCAAATTCTGGTCTCCCTCATTGTTGATTCTGTCCACCTTAAACAGTGATACTGTAGAAACATCAAAATTGAAATTTTATTCACTGTGAATTGGTGCTAAAATTATCAAAGAATGTTTGGAAATGAAGGTAAGAGACACATGGAAAAACATACTTTTAAAAAATTAATATTATTTTGCAGAAAAAAATTGAAAGCCTCTTACAGAAATATGATCAAGTCTGTCAAATGAACTCAGAGAGAAACCTCCAGCTGGAACGGGCTCAGTCCCTAGTTAACCAGTTCTGGGAGACTTATGAAGAGCTTTGGCCATGGTTAACTGAAACAGAAATGATCATCTCTCAGCTTCCTGCACCAGCCCTTGAATATGAAACATTAAAACAACAGCAAGAAGAACACAGGGTAAGTGTTTGGCTAGTTTTGAAAAAGAAAGTGTTAAATATCAGGAAGTATTTTGCTTATAACTGTGGAGTACTCTGCAAAATTCTTAAAACTATATCAATCTTCTGTTGAAAAAAAGATAATTAAAACAATAATACAGAGTATATATACATTTTCAGTCATGTCTCTGCTGTTTACCAAACTATGCATGTAAGCAAGAGTGTCTGGGGAAGGCAGCAAGTGATGTGTAAGCATAAAAGAGGGCTAAAGGGTAATAATTGCCATTGTCCTGGGAGAACTGGAGACATAAAAGTTATTATATAAGAAGTATGTATATTTAAAAGTACTCATTAATGTCAGTACTGGAACAAACCAAAACAGAAACAGAAAGAACAGATGTGGGATGTTGGAGCAAGAAACAAAAGGGGGGTACAGTCTCTACACAGATATGGACATATGCTGATCTTATGTATGCATAAAAAAAATAGCTTTTGTTTTGTTGGTAACATTGAAACTAAACTTAGCTGAGTAAGAAAGATGAACAATTAGAGGGCCAAGAACTGATTGCTTGGCTATCAATCCCCCAGTAATTTATCATGTGAAGAATGTTTGTTGTGCAATAATTAAATAATTGTTTACCATAGCATCACAAACTAGAGGTGACAGTGTTGTAGACTGGCCACTGTATGGGTTCTCTTACATGGATATATAATCAGTTTGGATATATAATCAGTTTGGATAAAAATTGAGGTGTTTCATCGGTGACTGCTAGTATCACATGGAATCAGATGCAACCCACTGAGGTTAAGAACCTGCATGTTTTAGCAGATGCAAAACCTGCATGGCCACTGGAGATACCTGTTTCTCCCTGCTAAGCATGGAGTAACTAGTGTTTTTTTTGTTTCAGCTGCCTCCATTAAGTGACTCAAGTTAGATAGCATGAACCCTGGCTTCAAAGTCTTGTTTACTTTGAGACCAGCTAATGAAATGTGCCACTCTTATGTACTGGTAAACACCAGGTTCACTCATTTGTCTTCCTATTATGTCCAGAAATAACAAACATGTTCTGTTAAGACTAGCTACATAACATAAGCTTTACAAACTACCTTGATTAGTCACTGTGAACCATATCATGCTTGCTCTACTTGCAGGATTGTTCCTCATGTACTTTAATCATGCTGCTTCTATAAGAAGCCTTTCAGATGAGCTTCTATTTTTGCATTTTCCCCGGGCTGTGCCATTAGCTGAGATTTGTTTGTTAAATTGAAGATTAATATCAGGCACTTTTAACACGTAATCTGCTCTGAAATGATTGTTTGCTAGAATTGTTTACCCAATAGTAGATCATGGAGAAGACCAAATAATTTGTTGTTCTATTAAAAAGAAGAAGAAGAAGAAAAAAAGGTAGCTCTCAAATGTGAATGAGAACTTAATGTTTCTGTTCTGATCTATTTACTGCTGACTATCTTTGTTCCAAGTTGTGGAATTCATAGAGTTGATTCTATGTGAGTAACATGCAGTTAGTTTGGTTTGAAATGAGCTGTTGGCAGAGTATTTTAGCATAAGGTTTAGACCCAGAAATGTGCACTCTTTTGGCCTTGTGTCAAATCATCTCTTTGTGCTCAAAAATAAACCACACAAAATTATTTTCTAAAAATTTTCAAACTGTTCTTATAATCACCTTTACTTCCTCTAAACTAATCAACGTTATTTTTCTTGTGGCAAGGTGTACAAATCAAGCTATATTCAAAGTAAGTAGTTAGAGTCAGGGGGGTTATTTTCATTTCTGTTTTGTCATTGGGAGACTGAAGAGTTGTGTCACTGTCTTCCCAGCCTCCTCAATGTCCCCTCTTCTGGGGAGGAGCAAGGAAGAAAGCCAGCATCTGGATTCCTTTTTAAGGGAAGGACTGTAGTAAAGAGAAGAGAACTTATTTACACTGAGACTGATATAGGCTCTTTTCTGGGTCTTCATTAATTAACACAGACTCTCAGCTGGGAGGAGCAGTGCATGCTCATGTTCCTGCACTGAGCTATTGGATAGAAATGCATGGAGTTCACAGCACTGAGAGGGACAGTGCCTCTCACAAGACTGGGACTTTTCTGAAAAGAGAGGGATGAGATGAGAAAGTAAATTAAATGAGGGAAGGCTGGGGCTACTCACACAAACAAAACCCTTTCCCTTTTGTCAGTTCTATGGGTGCAAGCAAGAAAAATCTGAAATCCTTATACAAATTGGAAGACACCTTGTGACATTTCACTTCCACAAGCCCCTGCAAAGTCTTCAGGACAATTTTTGCTTCTGGGGTGGATGATGAGAAGGAGTAGACAGCTGAGATCAAATATAATGCACTTACTAATTACTTGTTGAACATTGTGTAAGTTAAATAATAATGCTGTTATAAAGACAGAGGGGTCTTGTGGCCAGAAGGGAGATGGATAAACAAGGTTGATAGGTCTCTACTGATCACCTTGCTTGTCCTTTTGCCCTTTTCACTGATTTCTTTGACACTCCCTTGTGCTGGTTTCCTGTTCTTAAATCAAGGATAATTTGAATTAATTTTCTTGCAATGCTGGTGCCTCTTTCTGTGATGCTCTTCAATGAAAGGCTTTGCAGCATGTGACCAATATCAACATGAAAAGTATATATGTGGTGGCGTGACGCCCATGTCTGGAATATCGTTGCCCTTTCTGTCATTATAGGTACTAAATATGATGGGCAATGTCTGTTGTTAGCATCATATGCATAATGAACATCTTATATTTTGCCTGTAATCATATGTCCTGCCAGAGTGTTTCCAGTGTGTGTCTCTAGTTCTGATGTTTTATGCCTGCATAGTTCTATGTTGGAATAGGAATGGTCACTGGCAAAGCAGTCATTAACTTTATTTCTGCTTTACATTAAGATGAAAGGTATTTGTTTGGAATTTCTTGCCAGCTGGATGTGTTGGAAGTGTGGACAGTTGTAATGTGGTGGTGCAAGGGTAAGAAACTGATAAGTTGTTTCATTTGTTATAGCAACTGCGTGAGCTGATTGCTGAGCACAAGCCTCATATAGATAAGATGAACAAAACTGGGCCTCAGTTGCTGGAGCTGAGCCCAGGAGAAGGCTTTTCTATCCAAGAGAAATATGTGGCAGCTGACACCCTGTACAGTAAAATTAAGGAAGATGTCAAAAAGCGAGCACTGGCACTGGATGAAGCCATTTCTCAGTGTACCCAGGTATCAATTAAGGTTTAAAGTATAATTGGGTTCATTCAATGGAAAAATACACATTGTCATCTTACATGGTTATATCAAGACTAAGCTATGGTTTCATCTGGATTTTTCAACCTAATGGTCTGTGAATGTTCATACCACTGCTAATGGTATTGATTTTTCTCTGTCTCGAGGGATTATAATTTTATATATTGGCCAGTATTATAACTTGGCAGCCATTGAAAAATGTTAAACTGCTTAATTCTTAAGTAAAACTAGTGGTCTAAAAATGTGGCCTTTGATTTTCACTTTTGTTTTCACTTACTGGCCTGTTGCTAGCTGATGCTTCATTTGTAAACAAATGTTACTTTTGATCAAATGACCAAAAGTAACATTTGTTTACAAATGAAGCATCAGCTAACTCACTAACTTGGGTGTAGTTAACTAACTTGGGTGTAGTTATTTCTAGAAATTAGCAGCTGTGGTTAGCAGTAGGCAATGGAACTAGTGGGTAGTTTAGCAGTGGTAATGGCATTGGCTCTTTGCTGCAGACTCCAAAAAACGTAACATTATGCACTGAAACTGCTACAGAAAAGTATTGCCAGGAAATTTAGACTTCACAAAATGCCATCAGCATAAAACTCAGGTCAAGTCCCCAAAAGCTGCATATTCTAGCTTCATCAGCCTATGAAATGAACTTCAGTAGAGTATTGTCAAATGTTGTGTTCTAGCAACTCTTAAGTATTGTTAAATATGGGTTAATTGTCATTAAATTCACACTGAAATTTTTTCCTCTACCCCAGATTTAGAAAAGAAACTCAGTAAAACTTTGTACATAAACCCCTACAAAAACCTGAATAAAAGTACTTTGTTCTGTACTGCGGTTTTTATAGGAAATTCCCCTTTTTCCTCTCTGTTCACTGGAAATAAGAGCTATATTCTGCTTAGGTCTTAAATACTAAATAAAGAAATACACCTTGAAGACCTTAACAATTCTACATTCTAAGTAATTTTGTCAGGTCATTATAATTAATGTCATATTCCTTATCCCTGCAGCTGAGTTTAAGAATGTGAGGCAAAACTAAATGACATCAGATATCATCCAGCTTTTGAAGTGGTTATCGACATATTTTATTTTTTTATATATACATATATATATATATATATATTTATATTTACTAAACTTTCTAAACTTTCAGTCAATCTAAACACCTTCCTTATTAGCACCTCTGAAATATGCCTGATTATTTAAATCCTCTTTTTTTCTTTGTCATAAATGTTTAGTCCTCCTCTTATGTGGAGCTGCCAGTTTGAAAATGAAGATATTTATTTAGTGTTAGAGTCCCTGTTTTGTATGTGATAGACATCAACATGTTGTACTGGCTAAGTACAGAAAGGAAGAATTAAAATGCATTCTTTGCTAACACCTAGAACATAATCAGATGTTGAGAAATTACTGAATTATTTATGCAATACTTTATGGTTCATTTTATATACTTAAATGTATACACAGATGGCAAAGCAAAACATTGTAATGCCTACAGAATGTAATTATATAAAATCTTTTTTTATGAAGATATGTGAATATGGATTGTCAGATCTCTGCTATGATGTTTATGTCAATGTTTGTCTAGACAGTCCTTGAAGAGTAATTATTTAACTCTTCAGGTTTGAAATTATATTAAATTGCACTGTGTATCAAAGGAAGGACATAATGTATGAAGCTAGAATGAGACATTGTAATGACTTGCATTTTCTTCCTTTTATGTTCTAAAACACTTTGTCTTATTTGTTGAAGTTGGTACAAGGAGACCCACTGAATGCACTGACAACTTAAAAATGTGATCTGTGTCCTAAAATTAGATGCAAATATTGCCAAATTAATTTCAGTTTTTATCACTCTTGTTAGGTTTTGTTACCACAATCAGTTTCTTGGGAGTCTTGAATGTGGGAAGGCTACTATTTCATAACACATTTTGTTGGCTTGTGTGATACTTTTAACAAAAACACTGAGGCCTTTAATGTTAGTCACAGAGTCAGATTTGAAGTGGGTCGTATGGTGGGAAAAAAGTAATTATTGCCTGTGTATCTTCTATTGAATAGAAGGGATGTAGCTATTTGTTCACATAAGGTAATCTTGTTTGGCTGTGTTCTTTCTTGCATCTTTTCCAAGTGTTTTCAGGAATGCTTTTTGTAGATCCTGGAGAGTTATTAAATGCACCCACAATTTATTGATTTCTTTCATTTGAAAGGGGCGTGGTGGTGCGAGATATTGAGGAATCTCTAAGCATCCAAAAGCATATAATAAAGGCCAGCTTTGGACCTATCCCAAAGGCTGAACCACTTTAACACAGCTGTAATTGAGTTTCTGAGCACCTACCTGGGCTCAGTCAAACATGGAAGAACACAGTATATACATTGTTGTGTGCTTTTAGTTGCAGAAAGTACCATACCTTTACTGCCCTAGCGAGCACCTCCTGGCCACTAACAGATGTCTTTTTACATATACATACCTTACATATAAAGCCCTAATCAGAGGTAGTATATCAGTATGTTGGTCCTAACAGGAAAATATATGTTTTTAATAGTAAAGTACAAATCTTCCTAAAATGATGAAGTCAGAAACCCATGGCTCTCTAAAGCTACAAACTACATGAGTTTCACAGGACTAAATGTAAGCGGATTCTGCCATGGGTATAGTACTCTCAGAGGGAGTGGCTCAGGAGTGAAACCAAAGTTAATAGAAAAGTTCTTGAATTTGAGAGAACCTATCATTTTGCAAGGTTATTTTAGTAATTTAGAATTGAAAGAGTCTAGAGGGAGGTATTGCAATTTGCACATGCATATGTTGGATAGAGATGTAAAGTACTTTTTTCCAGGATAATTTCAGATGCCATTTTTTAGTTTGTTTGGTTTGGTTTTTTTTTTTAATATTCTAATTTGTCTGCCATGTCCTTCTGTCCTGTGGCATCCTTCTAGTTCCATGACAAGATAGATCCAACTCTGGAGAGTCTGAAGCGCATAGTTGAACGTCTGAGGCAGCCACCTTCGATCTCAGCAGAGGTTGAGAAGATAAAAGAGCAGATCAGTGAAAATAAGAATGTGTCAGTGGATCTGGAAAAACTTCAGCCAGTGTATGAGACACTTAAACAGAGAGGGGAGGAGATGATCGCTCGCTCAGAAGGTGCTGATAAGGATATGTCTGCTAAAGGTAATAGACTGAGAAAACTTTCATGTAGTGGAAATGCAGTAAGCTGCAGCATATAAAATTCTTCATTTCTGATGACCTCTAATCTGGGGAATGTTCTCCAGGAGAAGCTGCTTAAGATTTATAAAAACAAAACATCATTTAAAATAATTCATTGTGGATATGACCTTTATTTTATTTCTAAAGGCCATTGTGTTTGTTTCCACTTAACATTATGAGGAGTCCTGCAAAGAAATGTTTTAGAGTCTAAATTTTAAAATGTACACATATGTTTCTGCTGTAGAACTGTAGAGAGATTTATGACCAAGAATTGTTTGCCAAGGTAGTAATCTAGTTCCTTTGTTGTTTAGCTGTTCAAGATAAACTAGACCAAATGGTCCTAATTTGGGAAGACATCCAGACCCTGACTGAGGAAAGAGAGGCCAAACTGTTGGATGTAATGGAACTAGCTGAAAAGTTCTGGTGTGATCATATGGCTCTTGTAGCTACTATTAAAGATACTCAGGACTTCATTCGAGAACTGGAGGGACCTGGAGTTGACCCATCTGTAGTCAAGCAACAGCAAGAAGCTGCAGAGGTCAGTAGAAAGTATTTTCTTGATTTGAAGTACTTTATTTATGCTATGCAGAGGAGAAGATATTATTTTGTAAAGACTAAGAGGGATAATTGTGTAGAAATTTTCAGTAATGGTATCTCAAGAGTCTACAGTTAATAACACATATCAGTGCTTAATTGCAATGAGCATGCAACATGTGCTTGTCATTACATTTCCTTATTTGTTTGTAAATATGTACATAATAACCATCTCACTGAGACTTTGAAAAGTTGTACATACTTGAGATTCCTCGAGTCGTACGTAACATCCAAATGAAAGGTGGACAAATGTACTATGCTCTATGTATTATCCTCTAAGCCTGTAATTATTTATACTGATAGTTAAATGTTTGAAGGTTGAATGATAACCTCTGACAAAGAAGACACTCTGATTAAAGAAATCTAATTTAAAACTTCCTGTTTACTTTTTCTATCTCAAGCAAAATGATATCATAAACCATTGTTACAATTTAGACTGATGTCAGCTGATTTCATCCCTGCACTGCAAAGGGATGCTTATTTTCTAAGTCCAAGTGACTGGAAGGAAAACAAAGGTGGAATCCCACTGTGTTCTGTCTTAAAAGCAAGTTGTACATAGGTTATTAAATTTAGTATTAGCAGAGTTGGCTTTTTTTTCTCTTTGTAGGCTGCTAAAGAAGAAATTGATGGACTACAAGAAGAGCTAGAAGCAGTTGTGAGCCTTGGCTCTGAGCTGAGAGCTGCTTGTGGAGAGCCTGACAAACCCATTGTCAACAAGAGTATAGATGAGGTATGGGAAAAGCAGATGCTTAGGTCTGCTATGTGATAGCTTGCTCAGCTGAAATTTGTATATTCCCTATGACCCCAACACATTTTGAGAATAAAAATTTTGTGGCAAAAGTGAGACACCACTGAAGCCTTTGTGGTATTTGCCTTTTGAGTGAATAAATCTTGGATTAGAATGTACACACTGTTTTATTTAATTGATTTATGGTTTAGAACTTTTGTAAAAGACAGGTTTTTTAAAAAAATAGTTGCTGATTAGTATTGTAGGCGACTATTTCTTGTAAAAAGTAATGCTGGAATAAATTTTGGATATGTATTCTTCATGCCAAGTGAGACATCTTAACTGAGACTATCCTGTTTGGATGTCTATAAAGTACTTTTTATTTCTCCAGTCTTCAGCACTTTATGATTCTTTTAAGGTATTTTTATTATGGTGATGCAACTCCAAATGATTTAGTAGTATTTCCTCTACTAACTTTTGGATCTCTGTTAATAAAAATATTCAATCAATATTGAAGTTTACAGCTTTTATAATTCAGAACCTCTATTGAATTCTGAAAGAAACTAGTTCTGCAGTGATAGGGAGGACAAGAGTGTTAATACAGAATAAATGTGAGCTAGTCATGCTTAGTTTATTTGTATTATTGATCAGTGAAGTGTTAGTAAATGCACATTATATAGCAGTAAAATTCTTTTGTCTATGGGACTAAATTGTGCTTATTTGCAGCTGAATTCTGCCTGGGATGCACTAAACAAAACATGGAAAGAACGTGTGGATAAGCTTGGGGAAGCTATGCAGGCAGCTGTTCAATACCAAGATGGACTACAGGTAAGATATGTGACATACCTAACCCAGCCTTGGGTCAATGGGATTTAATGTGATTGCAGTAAAAAGTGTCATGTGATTAGGCAGGTGACAAGTGCTGCACTCTGGTTGTAGTGACTATTTTCTTGAGTAGGCAGGGTTTTTTTCTCAAGATTGGTTGGGGTTGGTTTGTTGGGATTTTTCTGCATTAAAGAGTGCATATATTGTGTTGTTTTATTCAAAATTAATGTCCCCTTGTTTGTTGATAAGAGCAGAGGTTTTTTGGCACCACACATTCATAGTAGTTCTGCTCACAGTTTCTTGTGATAGTCAAGGCAGGTTAAAGTTGTGACACATTTGGTCTGAAAGGAGCAGAGTACAAGTCTATATGCACACTTGCTGCTGTTTTCTTTGAGTCAAAGACAATTAAAGCACTTGAATTTTATTCCACCTTATAAGTAATAATAATTATTAACATAATGTTGCTAAACCATTATTCTTAGTATAATTTATATTCCTAGTATAATTTATCCTATCACAATACTTTAGAAGATTATCCCCTTTTTAAATCTATAGGCAAATGTTCCAGCAGTTTAAAGATATCTTGTACACTGTGCTTCCCAGAGCTGATGAAGTTTAAAGAAAAAGAGGGGTTGTGCTTTAGATGACCTTTAAAGGTCTCTTCCAACACAACCTATCCTTTGAAACTATGATCTTTTCTCTGTATGTGCTGTTGGGTTTTTTGTAGTTGTTTGTTTGTTTTTTCTTGGTGGAATTACTGTCTTCCATGGTTCATTAAATCTTTAAAACTCAAATTTCACATGACACTGAGGGCAGGTACTGCTGTATTTGGTGCAGATCAAGCAGCAGACCACTCCTGAATAATAATGCAACACGCCTGTTTTGCAGTGCACCATCACTATGGATTTTTGTCTGTGTTCTCCTGTGTTCCTGCTGTGCAGAGATTGATTAGACAGAATCAGCACCATTTGGTTTAAGTACTTTCTATTTCCTGTAGCTGTACAAGGCACATCCTAGCATCAGAACTGGGGAGACATAATTTATTTTTTATTTTTTATTTTTTTAAAGTCACTCTGCATTATCCTCTAGAGATTCATTGTAGCTCAGTTATGATCCTTCACTGCCTAGTATGTACCAAATAGGTAGTTCCATGTTCCTTACACAAATAGCTTGCTTCAAAAGTTTGTAATCCTCATTTAAGGTGTGTTATCTTTCCATTTTCACTCCAAACAACTGTAGAACAGAGTTTGTCTTGTGTAAAATCTGCAATTTTTATGAATCTCCTGAAAGGTAAATACAAGAAGTAGATTGCTGCTCAGCATGAATAATTCTGGCTGAATCTTGCTGCTAATAGAAGTCCAGTATTGCAGAATGTGCACTCCTGTAACTGTTACAGGGGTATTTGTTCTATTGTATTACAAAGAAACCTAGGTTTTGCTGGGAAAGTTATTTTCTTTGAAAGAGAACAGCAATACTTTCTCTGGAAAAAGGAAAAGTTCTGATATTTTACTCAATACAACTTTCAAAACTAACAGCATTTCTCTGCTCACATTTAAATATCACACTGTGATTTTCAGGCGTTATTTGACTGGGTAGACATTGCTGGTGGCAAGTTAGCATCTATGTCCCCAGTTGGAACTGATCTGGAGACAGTGAAGCAGCAAACAGAGGAACTTAAGGTATGAACTAGCCATTAATTTCCTTTATATTTCCATTTGTCTGTATTTTTCGGTGTTGCGCAGTATTTTTTGAGAGTCAAATACAATTTTCATTTTCAATTTTTAGTAAAGAAGAATTTGCATGAAAATTTAAAAATATTTAATATCAAAGTTTTCATTTTAAAATGCACTTAACTTGAAAAAGTATTCCAAATTTTGTCTAGGCTACATTTTATTTTTTCTGATAGCCCAAAAATAGTTGTAGTATCATTCATTCTCTGTCAAAAACGATGAAGTTATTATGTGCAGGATTCTTCTGCTATTATGTTTTCTTGCTTCTAACATGAACAATTTCTTTGAGGCTCTGAGAGAAGGCCTCCAAAGCTTTGCTTCTGCCATTAGAGCCTTTATGTAAATGCTCACACAGATCATGACATTCCCAATATGTGAGTAAGGTGAAAATCAAAATTCCAATCTAACTTGGAAATCTGTCTGCAGGGATCTGTACTTGTGACCAAATGTACTCCTGATGTTGGGATGCTGCTATGCCATATTTAAAAAGCAGACATATGTGAAGATCAGAGAAGGTTCTTGGTCTTGTTGCTCACTTGTAGATTTTGTTGGCTGTGGGCAGGTTGTTTTATGTATTTTATGATGTAACTTCAAATGAATTGTGACCTTACATAGTTCAGAACATATGTACACAAGATGCCTTCAGACTGTTGCACCAATTGTGTGTTAAAGAAAGTGTTCTACTGAAGAAAATTTGCTTTCACTTCCTTTCAAGAATAATTCCATTTGAAATTTATAACATTATCACCATCACAACCACAAGAGCTAGAACACAGAATCGTTCTGTGATTCTATAATCATTATTTGTGTTTCATTTACTTCTTTTCTTTTTCTATTTACCATAGCAATTTAAGACAGAAGCTTATCAGCAGCAGATAGAAATGGAAAGACTGAACCATCAGGCAGAACTATTGCTAAAGAAAGCAACACAAGAGAGTGACAAGCACACTGTTCAAGACCCTCTCTCAGAGCTCAGACTATTGTGGGACAGCCTAGAAGACAAAATTATAAGTAGACAGGTAAATAAGCTTGGAGGTGGGGGCTTTATTAATGATTTTGTTTTTTGTGAAAAATTCTTTGTTATGCATAATGCTTATATTAATTTACACATTCCTTTTAGTTTGGAAGCTAAAAACTTATATATAATAGCATTTGAATTGTACAATTAGTTTAGTTTTTAAAACTTTTTTAAACCTTCTTTTTAAATTTTCTGTCAGTAATGCTATGCTGAATGATTATTATTGCATTTTGGTTATTCAATGATGTCTTAAGTAGCAGTTGAAAACATGTTTATATGTGCAAAGTAATAGTAGCTGCTGAGCTGAACAATTGAATAAAATCCCATTAACTTAATATTAAACTATTTTGGTGTTATTTCCTTAAATTATCAAGCTGAGAGATGTGAAAAGGTCCTTTGAGGTGTGTTATTTTTTCTAAACTGAATAATTTCATGACAAAGAAAAAATTTTAAAGAGATCATGCACCAAATTGCATTTATATTGAAATTATGTTTTAAGTGATAAAAAGCTACTAATACATCTGATGAAAGAGCCTTCAATCTTAACTCTGGTCTGGTATGGCTTCTCCTGAGGCCAGGAATTTGAGCCTGGAATGCAAGGCTTTACAAGGGAATTGCTAACTCAGCTGTAGTTATAAAGCATTGCTTGTACTGGGTAACTGTTCCTCCCTGGCTTTTATTCTGTCTTATGTGTGGACTCTGCTCTGGGTTATGGTGACTAATGGTAATGTAAGACAATTCAATTGCATTGTGAAACGATTTTCTTGTTAACTTTATTTTTACTGTAGCACAAGCTGGAAGGTGCCTTGTTGGCCTTGGGGCAGTTCCAGCATGCCCTGGATGAGTTACTGGCATGGCTGACACATACAGAAGAGTTGCTGAATGAACAGAAACCCGTGGGTGGAGACCCCAAGGCTATTGAAATTGAACTTGCCAAACATCATGTATGTAATTATAATTAATTTGGTTAATAACCAAAATGTTCTTTTGATATTTATCTTAGGGATGAGTCTTCTAGTAAAACTTCACATTTGATAAATAATTCTCTACATATACTTTCAAGATGCAGACTATAGCTGGAATGAAGGCTTAGAATAAGTAATATCTTGCCTCTTACTCCTCCACGTGCCTTCCTTTCTTGCATATGCTATGCAAGTGGCGTAGGTTTTAGCCAAAAATAAACAGCTTACCCTAGACTCCACCTCTAATCACCTTTCTTTGACCTAGGCAATTCAAAACCTGAACCTTCCTGAAGCAGTAAGCTCTTTGATTACTGCTGTTTAAGCCAGGCCTCACAAGCTGCATGACTCTTGCATATCTTTGGTTCTTTCTTCCCTCTCAGAAAATAGTGATTTGTTCTGAATTCTGCAAAATTGTGTGTCAGTTGGGTTCAGCTAAGATGGAAAATGCTTCTCCGAAAATCTGTGCAAACTCCCATCTTTTTCTCTGTGTTACTTGCAACATAGGGTTAAGGGTTTTTTGTTTGTTTGTTTGTTTTAGTATTTTTACTGATCATTGTTATTTTGAAGCCCATGGAAGAATGATTCTGCTATGCCTTTATTTTTAGAACATCTCCTAGGACTAAGAGATTTTCCCTGCCTCAGTGTGTAGTTCTGTGCTCTTCATAACAATATGTTCTTTCTGGGCTTGAAGATTTCAATCTAACCTTATAATTCCTCTCCCTTTAAATCTGCCATTTAATTTTTGGCCTGCATATGATGTAAAAAGCGCTCAGAGTCCATTTTGGATTTTGAGAGAATTGATTGAAATTGACAGTACACAGATAATTAAAGTATTTTCATTGTCTGTGTTAATGCTGCTATGCAGCTTCTGAAAACTTTTGGGTGGTCAGTTGGAATTTGAACAGAATACAGTATCTACATAGCCTATGTGACTATTGTTATAAACAGACCCTTTTAAAACAAAGTAAATAAAATTACAAAGCCAGGTTCTGCTCCATGAGCCTTTTATGTTCTTATCGAACGGAAGTGTTTCACTAGTGAAGAGCATCGAGGCATCATTTGTGTCTGTGCTGAAGGAGTTCAGCAAACACATGAATGAATCTACTTCCTTTTCATAATACAGAGTTTATAGGTTAGAAAGTTCACACAGTAGTACATCCTGTGGTAGCCTGTAAAAACATCCACCTCTTGAATAACTTTGGAAAGAATAGACCTTGTTCTTAGTGAGTCTCAGCAGGAAGGAAGGGATAAGATGCATCTGCTTCTTTGAATACCTTTTTTTACCCTGTTAGGAAAATAAAATAATCTGATTCTCAGCTTAGAAGAATTAAAGTAAATGTAATGTGTGTTTTGTATTCAAGGTCTGCTTGTGACTTGCTATTTCATATTGTGCTCCACATAGTTTATTTTTAAGTTTCTTTGTATTTAGCTTTGCATTTTTTCCATATGCTAGTACTCTGATGGGGGTGAGTTTCAGTCAGACTCCATGGAAGATAGGAATCATAAACTTGAATTTCTTAGATAGGGTTTACCATTCTCTTCCCAGCCATTTTATGTATTTCTTTTTCTGTTCTATGTTAAAGCTTTTTTTGCCCTGCTCTCCATCCTTCTCAAAACAGCATTTTCCCCCAAATGTGCCTTTTGCCTTTTATGATTTTTACTGTGGTTGGTGATAAGAGGTTTTCCAGCAGATTGAGGAGGTCTTTTGGTGTTAGTAATACAACTATCCCCTAGCTTTTAGCACAGGTCAAGTGTCCTGGTAGCCTGAAAGGAGTGATAATGTGAAAGGAGTTGTAGCCGTGAAATGGGCAAGAAGACATTGTGGCAGCTGGGTTGTTGTATAGCACAGCAGGCACATAGTATTCAAAGAAAAATCCTGTTAAAAGAAAGTATATAATAAATTTAAAAAGTGAAGAAATAATTATTCCCTAGCACTACTAGAAACCTTTGATAATTTCAGAAATATATGCTTTCAGAAGGAATATATTATTTTTTTCCAAGATACAAAAATAAACTTCAGTATTTTGTCAGAATGGTTGCTGTCAGAATTGTTAGTGCATTTGATTGAAGAGATCTAAGAGCTTTAATTTCTGACACCTGTGCTGATGTTTAACTATTGTCTTGTCCTTGGACTACAACTGGCTCAGTCACTGTGAGTGCCTTCATTCAGTAACTTACTGATATGACCATGCTGTGTTACAATTGTAGGTGCTACAAAATGATGTTTTCGCTCATCAGTCTACGGTGGAAGCTGTTAAAAAAGCAGGAAATGACCTGATTGAATCAAGTGCTGTTGAAGAAGCAAGTAATTTACGGAGCAAGTTGGAACTCCTGAATCAGCGCTGGCAAAACTTGTTGGAAAAAACAGAGCAAAGGAAACAGCAGCTGGATAGTGCCTTGATCCAGGTGAACAGGAAATGATCAAATATAGAGATAACTCAGAAAAAGTGTCTTTTACATGAAATACACAGATACATGTATTAGAAGTTGGCCGAAATCAAAACCATTATGCAGATGCTCCTGAATCTGGAGAAATTTTGAATCCAGCTGTATCTTCCACAGCTGGACATTGTCCCTTACAGTGCTGATATGAGAATTCAGCTTTTGGTCTACATGTTTGTAAAGGGTGAAATTTCTGTATAGTTGTATTATTCAGGGAAACCATGGTGTCACAGTAGTTATTTTGACTGCTTTTATGATTTCTATGGTTTTTGTCCTTTAGATTGAATTCAGCTAGTTTGTTAGTTTGCTTTTTCCTTTTTTTCTTTCTTCTTCTTTAATTTACTTTGATTATTACAAATTTCTGATTATATCAATTGCAAATCTGCTTATGCATCTGAGCTGGTTATTGTAATGGAGAGCATTTAAGTTATCTCTAAAATGATGTGGTATAATTTAGGCTCAAGGTTTCCATGGTGAAGTTGAGGATCTGCAGCAATGGCTGACAGACACTGAACGTCAGCTGTTGGCATCAAAACCTGTTGGAGGCTTACCAGAAACAGCAAGAGAGCAGCTTAATGCACATATGGTAAGTATCAGTATTAGAATGCTTTGCAAATTGCATTTCAGGACTAACTATCTTTTAAGGGTGTTTTTTATAAATATAGAGTGTGTTCTATATATCACAAGGTCTGTACAGTGTCTTAAAGAAATTTAATAGCTTTCAAAACAACACTGTTATTTACAGTGTAGTTTAGAAGCCTGTTGGGATATGCCCAAAGCTGAAGCATTATTAGTGTTGAGACAAATAAAACAACTTTTGCATCTTTACAAAAGGTGATTTTTCATGATTTCTATTCTTCTTTTCCCTTCTGACCCCATAACTAAGTTTATGATTTTTCTAAAGTTTGAAGATGAACCTAAAAATGGCCCACATTCACTAAACCTTAAGAGACTTGATCCTTTATTCTTTATTTAACCAAAGCTGACAGTAAAGTCATCATTAGCATAGAAATAAGAGGGACTACTGGCTCATAGAGGCAGTGCTTTGATTAGAAATGGCAAGCTGACCAGGATGACTGAATTATTCCCTTTCTTTTAAGAAACATTCTGTGGATTTCTCTTCTTCCATAGAACCATAGAGTTTTTAAAAAGACACTTAAACTTGATCTCTGGCCTCTAAGGAAGGTGGTTCTTACTGCTCCATTTGTGTAAAATCATGATGAGCTTTAGACCAGGATATAAGCCCAAACCTGGTGATCTGAACCTCAGAGGTAACAGTGATACTGAACTGTACTTGAACTGGAATATGCTTGACTTGACACTTCCAATTAGAATGCTGAATTGTCATGTTAAAAATCAGATTTTTTTTTTTGAATGGTGCTAAAGATCATTGGTTACCAACACGGGGCACTTTTTTTCCCCCTTCCTTTTTGTCGTCAAAAATTTGCCAGTATCTATAACTGATAGGGAAAGTAGTTTATAGTTTTAAAATCATATAAGACAGGAAACTAGATCCAAACACAAATATTCCTGTTGTTTTGAATCCCTATAATCCTTTTCTATTTTTCATAAAGGAAAAACAAAAAAGGGAGAAAAATAGGTGGTAGGGTTTTTTTTCCCCTGTGAGAGTGGACTCATGATTCTCTGAAAGTCAGTGGTGATCTTTCCCTTTTTCATCCTGCACTTATATCAAGATGCAAAAATTTTCATGGAAGGCTTCAGAATTTTCTTTTAGTACATTCTTTGCTATGCAATTTTTCCACACTTACAAAGGCACTTAATTAAAGGGCCCTTAGTTGAAGGGCCTTTATGTAATAGTCAGAACAAGTCTGACTGTCCCCAGTAATATACACTCTAGATGTAGAATCCCTCCCTAACTGTACATGTACATTTTAACAGGATGTTACTGTCCTGGTAGCCATCTGCAGGCACTGACTTGCTATCAACCCTTAAAGCACAGAACTTGATTTCTTTTTGGTTAAACCTTAATGCACATGTGCAGATATGTGTTAATTCTCTCCTTTTATTTTTTTTTTTTTTTTCTGAAATGTTGAGGCCACTTGTCATGTTGTCTGCTACATTCCAACTTCAAACTTGGCTCTAAGCAGTTAGAGCCAGCTGTGTCAGTTATTGATGTGAAACTGAAGGAGAAAGTTTTACACTACATTTTGATTTGTTCCTCTTTGGAAGTAATGTTATGAACCATGTTCTTTAGTATAAGGCCTGTTTCCACAGATATGAATAAAAGACAAAAATAAAAGATATGAATAAAAGAACGTCAGCCATAATTGGTTTACAAATGGAGTTGAAATTGGGCTGCATTTCCAGCTAAAGCAGCTCCAGGAAAACAAAAGATATGAAGAGATATTACAGAATACCAGTACAAAAGGGGTTTAAAAAGACACCTTTTTAGCTATCCCAGTGCTGCTCAGACCATCCCTCTCCTTTTCCTAAAACAATCATTCTTTCCAGTTCCTTCCTGAAGTAGTAGGAGGAAGCAGACTAGGGGACACCACTTTCCATAGTCCTCAGAGAGAAAACAAAGAAGCTTTCTGTTGTGTCAAAATCTTAATCTCATGAATGAGCCTGCTTCTTGCTTTTCCCTCCTATGTGGTCAGGTACAGAGCCCTGTGTACAGTATCTCTTAACCCCCCAAAAATGTCTGGTTTGGGCTCTTCTCCTGAGAATCAGAGGGAAAAGTACTTTTCTTCTTATTTGTAAACCACTTATTCCTCATCTCCTTGTGAAGATGTTCCTCATTTGTGAGTCTGCAGCAGCTTCATTGGTACATTTTGATTTGTCTGTTGCCAATACTGAACGTGTCTGTTTGAGTCAGGGGGATGCATGGGAGCTCCCAGACTTTTGCCAGCTTACCAACATAATTAAAAAAGCATAATTATTAGAATAGTTTATAGGTAAAACACATTGTTACCATTATTATTACAGCTTTCTTATTATGTCTGAAATGTCTTCAGCGCTCATGCCTGGCAAGTGAAGATACTGACAATGTACAATAAACCAGCCCTCCCAAGCTGTCCCACCCACTTTTGAAGGGTATTGGATAGGTCTGGACTTCCAGCACACTGTGTAATGCTGTGTTTTGTGTTTTGGCTACAGATGGACTTTAAGCCAACCAAGTTGTAGCAACTCTTCTTCAATAAGTGCATAGTATTTACTTTGCCAGTCTTTGAACCTCAGAGAAGACATTGACAGACAATACATTTCCTGAGGAGCTGTGTCCCTCATTTTCTCATTTGGCTTTCTATGAATTACATGTGTTTCCTTTATTAGTCTTAATCATACCTGCTAAATGTTGGGGGAGGAATAAATACTATACAGATTTTTATAAAGAGTATTGAATTTCTACCTTATTATTTCTGATCCTTTCTTTATTTAGGAACTTTGTGCTGCCTTTGAGGCCAAAGAAGAGACATACAAGTGTCTAATGCAAAAAGGCCAGCAGATGCTTGCAAGATGCCCAGAGTCTGCTGAAACAAATGTTGAACAGGACATAAATAACTTAAAAGAAAAATGGGAATCTGTGCAAACAAAACTCAGTGAAAGAAAAGTAAGTGTTTTTACATAGAAATAGAAGTGTAAATCATGCATTTAAGTGTGTTAATGATCAGTGCTTTTATGGATGTATACTTGCCTGATTTTTTACATTTAAAATCAGTTGTAGAGACTGGCATAATTCAGTGATGTGCTTAGAAAGTACTGGGGAAAATAAGATTCAAGAAGTTAATTATCCATAATCGGGGAGGAGTATGGTGAGAATGGCCCAAGTCTGTTTCACAGAAATACATTAACTGATACTGTTAATGCTTATTTGGTAGGCTAGGGGTTTTATGGGTTTTATTGCAGTTATGAGTTTTTATTCAGTAATGGACTGAACAAGAGACTGAATGATCCTTCAAGTTTATCTCCTCAGTACAGAATTGCTGTGTTAATTTTCCTAGATTTTAGCCTTTTTTTTTTTAAATTCCCCAATGCTTGGCCTTTTGCTATTTACTTCAAGTGACTACCTTCTGTTCTAGCAGATCAATAGCATGATTTCACTCATATGCAACATACGTTTTCTTGTTATTAATTTCACGTGGCTTTCATTCCTTCACGAAATACAGTCCACTTGTTCTAACTCAGTCAAACCCATGATTGCAAACAGAGAAACTCTCTGTACAGCACTGATAAGTATAAAGCACAAATATTTAACTCACAACTTAGCTGTATTTTAAAGTCATAACACTCACGTATCTTAAAGTAATAACAAAGTAAAAATGACAAACTAATTAATACCCAGTACAAGCAGCTTCTTCTAGGAAGGTGTAAGGTTGAAGTGCTCAGTGAGGTCAGCAGTGTAAATGTTTGAAAATCTCTGACTGCCGTCTCATGATCAACAAAATTCTGCATCCCCAATTAGTTTCTGTTTGGGCAACCAAAATGACAATTGGACTGAATTAAAAAGAAGTGCTCTAGGAAAACTTACTCTTCATTAAGTGCAAGAGAATAAATTTGATGACCTACTTGAGTCTCTTCCAAGTGCACTACCACCTTAGATTTCTGAAATTTTACTGGTTTAGCATCGAACTTGATAAATCCAAATGTCCCATTTGGATTAAGTAGTAGGAAATATGCTCTAGTGTGGAAAAATTTATCTTGATACTAGATGCTGTATTTTCTATTCATCTGTTATATGTAATTTTGCTCTAACTCCTGTATCCATCTCCTTGAATATGCTTGAATATAAGCTGTTATTTTAAAACTCAGAGACTTTGAATTGGAAAAGTGCTTTAAAATGCTAAAGTAAAATGGTTTACTCTGAAGTGCTGAACTAAAATGGTTTCCTTGGCTGAAGCCCCCGCACACTATCAGCTGCTAATAAAGTATGACCTGTCTTTGCAGACCAAACTGGAAGAAGCCCTCAATTTAGCAATGGAGTTCCACAACTCACTTCAAGATTTCATCAACTGGCTTACTCAGGCTGAGCAGACTCTAACTGCAGCTTCTCGGCCAAGTCTTATCTTGGACACTGTCTTATTTCAAATTGATGAACACAAGGTATGTAAAGAAACAGATGTGTAATGTTTTTCTCCCACTCTGTGGAGATACTGTAACAATGTCCAAATGAATCCTATAATGCTGGCACTCAGAGAAACATTTCATTTGTTTTAAAATTGTGTTTTGTAGTCTTTCTCACTACATCATTCTTTATCAGACTGGGTTTTTTCAGTGTTTACCCAACACAGTATTCAGTAATTTTTACCCTTTTTTTCCAAGGTTTTTGCCACAGAAGTGAACTCTCATCGAGATCAGGTCATAGAGCTGGACAAAACTGGAACCCATTTGAAATATTTCAGCCAGAAACAGGACGTTGTCCTTATTAAGAATCTGCTGATCAGTGTACAGAGTCGATGGGAAAAAGTAGTCCAACGCTTAGTTGAAAGGGGAAGAGCTTTGGATGATGCAAGGAAAAGAGCCAAACAGGTAATGGGACAACAGCTGTTATAGAGCTCTTTGAACTTAGATGTAATTGCATCCAGATTCTTGAAGAATATGATGCTTTAAAACACTTACAAAGCAAGCCTGGGTTTAGTGTAACAGACAGTGTTGAGTTAGTGGAACGATTTCTGTGATTCAATCCCAGAGCACTTCATTTGGGAAGTGAAAGCATCATTTTCAACCCAAGCAGTGACTTCTGTCTGCAGTATAGGATAGTCTGAAAAAAGAAAGTTACAGTATGGGTTCCAGATGTGTATTAGTGCCATCTGTCTTCAAAAAGAAGTTTCATAATCAACCCTGTATATTTTAAAGAATGTGATGAGCCCTTTTCACTAATCTGTGGGAGTATTCCTTAGCATTTTCTTCTTGGGTCTATGTTGTGTCCTGATTTATACTCAACCCTTATCACTCAGTTTCTTATGTTAGTTACTATACCAATATCTTCTGTGTGGTAAGATTTCTTAATTTTTTTCCTTATAAACCCAGAGAGGTTGTTTTTTGGGGGGAGGGGGCTGTTTTCACAGTTTTCTTTATTTGGGAGGATACGTGCTTTTTTCCTTAGATACGTGTTTCCCTCACTAAGGAACATAAATTATAAGATGCAAAATGTGTGAGAAGAATCTAAGCTGTTTAAATACCAACAGGAAGTTCTAGCTCCTTTCTATTCAAGGGAACATGATCATTCAAGATTTGGTGATGTTCACAGCTAAACCATGTTCCAATATTCACCACTACCACCATTCATTCAGCTCACAGAGCAAGAAGTTCTCTGGGCAATGAATTAGCCCACAAGCCAGTTGTGCTTCTTATTTTCCAGCAGTTTCTATTGTGCACTCACACATAGAGCAGTTCTGCAATGAGATGGGTTTCATCTCAATATGCATTTACAAAGCTTAATACAGTGTTATTAAGATGACAACTGTGTATGTGGAGTGTGGAAGGAATACTGAAAGCTGCTGGTGTCAAGGCCTGATCAACAGCCCTGAACAACAGTGTCTTAGATGCCTTGAAAGGTTTCTGAACTAGTTTCTTGTGCTTCCATGTGTAGGCAGCCCAGGCAAGAAGAATTTTCAAGAGAGAGAGAAATAACCAGCTTAAAAAGATCAAAACCCAAATGGATGACACTTTGTGAAAGCTGGTTGAATTTTTACTTTTCCCCTGCTTCCTTCCCTGAAGTGCTCTTTTCTTTGAAACAGGAAGGAAGATCAAAAATCTGTTCCTTGCTCATCAAGATATCATTTGATATAATGAGAGTTTTTAAGAGTGTTACAGGCAACATCTTGGGCAGTCATGCAGACAGAAGTTGTCTCCAGTGATTTCCTGCCTTGGTCCCATATAAGCAATAGCTAAGCCCTGTTCTTTCTGTATTTACTATCCATTACTAAACCTGTAGAAATCTTAATGACCAACACATCTGACAGATACATGTGACGTGTGCACATCATGCACATTAAAGGTTGTTAACTCACTTGATGAAGGGAGACTACTACACACTGGGCACATGGGTAGACCAGTTTTGTTTAAGAGACCAGGGAGAAAAAAACCATCAAATTTTGTCAAAGTTTGCCAGTCTTGGTTGGGGTTTAATGCTTTTGGACTGTTTTATGAACCATGGAATTTTAAAGTCTATGCAAATCCTTTTTTCCTTTAGTTCCATGAAGCCTGGCATAAACTTATGGAATGGCTGGAAGAATCAGAGAAATCTCTGGACGCAGATCTTGAAATTGCAAATGACCCTGACAAAATAAAGATGCAGCTTGCACAGCATAAGGTGAGTCATGACACACAAAATGCCCAGTGAAATGTAGGTAAGTCTCTTGGCCTTGCACTGTTCAGTCATCAAAGAAAGTACATTTGCGGCCTCACTACAATGGAATGTTTATTCACATCAAGTTTAATGATGGTGTTTTAACAGGGTGGGAATGAAAAGAACTTTTCAGAGTACCTGATATGTGGGGGAATGGTTAAAAATGAAGAGGAAAGAATAATACAGCACCATGGAAACTTTAAAAAGTAGATTAATACCATTTCAGAATAGAGATCTCTGAAGAGGCTTTTCTTTCTTAAGTTCTTAAACCAAACATTTACTGTCCACTTACTTGGGTTGAGATTTTTCTTTTAATACTTCAGGACAACTTCAAAAGTGAAAAAAAATGTTAATCAAGTATTTTGATTGCTTTTTATGTTAAGTGGAAATATTTATTTAATTCCATTAATATGGAAATATTAATGAAATACCCTAGAAAACACCATGACAGTATTAGAGCAAATACTGCCTCCATATTTCTCTTTATTGGATTCAAAATTCTGAAACCATCTTTTCAGAAATTCAGCTGTAAATATGTAAAAATCTCTCTCATTCACTTGGCTCGTCAAACTTGTGATGATAGTGTAAAGCTCTGTAATTCCATCAGACACAGCAAAAGCAAAGACAGAAGTAGTCTTTACTTCATTTTGACTGACTTCTTTAAAATGCCTAGAATAATATATTATTGAAGATCCAGTGGATGAGAGGTAGAATCTTCAGAGATATTAAGACTTCTCTTGGGACAGTTTCATTAAACACTAGAATCATTTCATTTTCTACATTTTGACATATATTTACTTTTTATGTCAGTTTTATTGTTCTCCATTTGCTTATCTTTTTTAATATTTCACAATATCCTGAGGGGTTTTCATATCTAATTTTTTCTTTTCACTGTAGCTTCTGGTGATTGCCCTTACCTCTGACAAATTTTGTCATGTATAATAATGACTTCATCAGTCTGCTTTATTTTTTTATCATCTCTCAGGTTGCATGATGTGTTGTTTATCAGCCAGGAAACCATTCTCCTTTAATATAGTGAGAGCTGGCAGTTGGTCAAGCAAAAATAATTTTACCTGTATCTGCTGTTAAAAACCTTAAGATAAAACCTACATTCTGTTATGCCAACTCTGCAATTTCACTTTGTTTTGGGATTGCTGCTGTTGCCAGAATTTGAAGTCAGTGATCTGAACTGGCAGGGGGGGATCTTGCTGTTATGATAGTCTGAGTCTTGCTAATCTTCTAATCCTTTCACTCCTCTCTTTTCTTTACATATTCAAATTCCTCACAGTATGGTCAGCACTGTGACTTTGCTTTGAGGTTTTCAGGATTCTCCACCTGTATCCTCATCCCATCTTCAGAAATGTTAAACCTGAGAAACTTGATATGTGCTTTATACCTACAGCAATACATTTTATGAGACCAAACTTCCTCAAATGGACTGGCAGACTCATCACTTCTGTCACTGATATCTTTTCTTCAGCTTCTTTCGTGTAAAACGCCTGCAGAGCATTACAGCTTGAGTTGCTTGAATCTCTTTAAGGAATGGGATGAAACTGGTACAGGCACATAAGGGTTGAAACTGGTGATCTGGAGAAAAAAGATGAATGTGTGAGAGAGAGGGAGTTTGGTGAACTTTGTGACTTTAAACTTCAAACACCACCCTCTGAAGAAATCAACTCAATTGTTTTTTAATGAGTTGTCAAACCTCCCAACACTGCAACGTCCTTCCTTGTATTTTGAGTCTTTTCCTTCCACTCCCACATATACTCTGTGTCTGTCTTTGTCTTTTCTGTCCAGCCTTGAAGGTTTCCTTGCTCCATTTAGTTAAGGATTTTGCTATCCCATCTGAATGTGTGCTGTAAGCAATAATTTGGACTCGCTCTCTGCCAGTCATTACTGCCAAAAAAAAAGTCCCTGAAAAAGAAAAGCCAAGATAATATGTTTTCTCTCTCACTCATATCTAGCATGTTGCCAGGGACTTTTGGGGGTTATTCATGGTCTGTTTATTGGAATTTTCTTCTCATTTTTAGGAGTCAGGAATGGAAAAACCCGCACTAGGTCACCCAATCCATTCCTGTGCTAATACTGAGTGTTCTTACAGAGCATTTCTATGATTCTGGCTAATTTTATCTGTATGTGCCCATCTTCCTTAGAAGAAAGGTATCTAGGTGAACAAAAATCTCAGTAATTAACTTACCTATCTGTTCCTGGCAGCTTAAACCAAAATCTCCTCTCAGTTATACCTGAAGTCAAATGAAAGTAGATATGATTTAGTTTCAGGGAATGAACTAACTGCAGCCCTTTGCCATCTTTAAATCTGTTTTTCCTGTATGATCTTTCTGTGGCAGCAATTTAATTGTGTTTCCTTGTGCAAAATAGTAACATTATGTAGTGTTAAGTAGTTAACAAAACCCATCAAATAAAAGAAGCATAGACATATTGTTTGTATTGAAGCAACTAATAAAAAAGCTGGATATTTTGAAAATTGTAGTTATTTTTACTGTAGTCCTAGCTTGATAATTATGTTTTTTCTTAAAGTTTTTTTTCTTGTTTTATATGAGGAAAAGGAAAAAAATAGTAAGGAAATGCTAAATTACGAAACATATTTGATGCTAAGGGTTTTCTAAATCAAATTTGGGGTTTATTTTTTTCCAACTGATTCTCTGCTAGCACTTCATGTAGGTGTGAAATAAAACATTTCAAGCATTGCTGCAATTTAAAAGCTGCCTTGTTGGGCTGGTGCTGTCTTTTGCCCGTGTTCCTTTATTTAGTTATTTACTCTGTCAGTCAGTTAATTCCTGTGTGGTAGCAGATGAACTGTGTTTCCTGTGCTCTTTTGTGTATGTGAAAAGCTTCCAGAGGATCTGTGCAAAAGGAGCTGGCAGAGCTAGTAGGCACACTCTGTCACTGTTGAGTTCTGGGGCACAAAAACCTGCTTATGATTTTTACTTCTAGCACAGATTGAGTTATTTGGATGTTTCCTGACTGCTGCTTCTGCACAGAGGTTTCCCAGCTTGGCCATGTTGAGCTAAACCAGAATAACCTTTGTAGCTCTTGGGGAGCTCTACAAGTGGCTTGAAATCTTAGTTTGTAAGAATGTAGTACAAAGAATGCTCAGTTAATGGCTCCCAAAGTATCAGTTCTTTCACATCCTTCTGACTGCTAGGCTGAAATTTGGGAATATTACAGTAGGGCAGGAATCATTTTCCTCACTGAAGGAGGAATTTTCCCAAAGTTGTTCCGGTGAGCAGAGAGCTACATTTCCAGAGAAGGACAAAAAGCAGGGGTCTCCTAGTGCCAAGCCCCAGGTGCACTGTGGCACTAGCATAGAAATTTTACAGTAAGTTTAAACTATTCTTGCAGCAACATTTACAATTTATGCTGCAAATAGTATGTTAAAAACTAATTAACTATGGCCTGTAAGCAGTTAATGATAAATGGACATTTTCTTTTTTTTTTCCATATATATAGGAATTCCAGAAATCTCTTGGTGCCAAACATTCTGTGTATGATACCACGAATAGGACTGGACGTTCCTTGAAAGAGAAAACCACCTTGGCTGATGACAATTTGAAACTTGATGACATGCTGAGTGAACTAAGAGATAAATGGGATACAATTTGTGGAAAGTCAGTGGAAAGGTAAATGAAACTCAACTAATTATTCATCAAATAAGAAAAAGGCTTCTATTTTTGGAATTTGTTGTGTAAAAGTAGAACCAGAGTGGCTAGCTTGTTTGAAAATTAAGAATGCCAAAGCAGTAAAATACTGCAAATGCATACTTTGCTCATGGTATGGTAGAAGAGCAGGGGAGGAAGTAGAAGGAAGAGCCCTTTAAAAGGGGAAACTTGAAATTCTCTGGGAGTACTGGTCAACAACCAGCTGATCATGAGCCAGTGTGTGCCCAGGTGGCCAGGAAGGCTCATACATCCTGGCCTGTATCAGCAATAGTGTGGCCAGCAGGAGCAGGGCAGGGATTGTCCCCCTGTACTCAGCACTGCTGGGGCCACACCTCCAGGGCTGGGTCCAGTTCTGGGCCCCTCACTGTGAGCAAGACATTGAGGGGCTGGAGTGAGTCCAGGGAAGGGCAGTGGAGCTGGTGAAGGGTCTGGAGCACAAGGGCTGTGAGGAGCAGCTGAGGGAGCTGGGGGTGTTTAGCCTGGAGAAAAGGAGGCTTGGGGGTTACTTTATTGCCTTCCAGCAGTGCCTGAAAGGAGGCTGTAGCCAGGTGAGATTGGTCTCTTCTCCCAGGCAACAAATGACAGCATGAGAGGAAACTGTCTCAGATTGCACCAAGAGAGGTTTAGGTTGGATTTTAGGAAAAATTTCTTCTCTGAAAGGGTTGTGGAGCATTGAAACAGGCTGCCCAAGGAAGTAGTTGAGTCACCATCCCTGGAAGTGTTCAAAAGGCACATGGGTGTAGCACTTGGGGACATGATGTAGTGGTGCTGGGATAGTGGTTGGACTCAATGATCTTACCAGTCTTTTCCAACCGTAACACTTCCATGATTCTATTATTTTATGCTGAAAATATTTTCCTGAAGTGTGTAAATGATTATTTTATCTGTGTGTGGTTGTTTGGCTTTTTTTCCCCTCTCAGACAAAATAAACTGGAGGAAGCCCTGCTATTTTCAGGACAGTTTACTGATGCTCTGCAAGCTCTCATTGACTGGTTATACAAAATTGAACCTCAACTAGCAGAAGACCAACCAGTACATGGAGACATCGATTTAGTAATGAACTTGATTGACAACCATAAGGTAGTTCCAAAAATACTGGTTTTTAATTACTGGGCTGCAAGTAGCATTTTAATAGTATCTTTCACTGTTATTTAATTTTTAGAAATATGAAATACTTTTGTAACACAAATGTAGTCAAATAGAAAATGTTATAAAACATACATGAAAGAGGACAACTCTTAGTGACTCATTAATACCAGTTAGCACTGAGATATTCTATTTTATTGTGCTACCCTGTGTATTTATTAATATCATGTCATAAATCACAAATATGCATTAGCAAATGTATGTCATGGGGCAAGAGATGGCAAAAATTATTTTACTGAAAAACTCTGGGGCAGATAATTCTTTTTCAGTCCATCTGTTAACTAAATATCCCATGCACTTATCATGACTACTGCAGCCTTTCAGACCTGTGGGGCTGCTGTATATTTATTTAGAAAAGTAATTACAGTGCTAAAGTTATGCATAGATTTCAACTAGACGATGACCCAGGGAGCCTGTGTTGGAAACCTGCAGTATTATGTTACTGAAGTAGTTTTGGATGTGGGAACAAGTAGGAGATACTGGACTCTGCCTCTGAATCCCAGTTTTGCAGTTCAGTATGTCAGAAGAAATGACTGCTGAAGTTACTTGCGTTGAAAAGGTGACACAGAGGCAGAGCTCTGCAGCCTGGGAAGATTAGGAGGTGAAGGTGCCTCTGTTCATCCACCTGTGATTTTCAGTATCTCATCCCCACTGAAGAGGAGATTTTGGGCCTCCAAAAAAAGAAAAAAAACCATGTTTGGAAACATGGGTTGTCTATAAAAATTAGCCTGCACAATGCTTCAGTTGCTTCTGAAATGCCTCTGTCTATCACAAGTAGGTTGCACTCAGTGGCATGGCACACTGTAATTATCTTCTTTTAAGAGCTTCTTTTAAGTAACTGGAGCTTGTTCAATCTACTGCTGTAGTGAACATACTCCCACATAAATATATGAATAAGCAACGAGATCCACAACCTTAGTTAGACCCCCACATGGGGATTTATTTCTGTTTGGATGATTTTAAACCCTCTCCTTGATTGTTAGCTTTTTATCTGATCTTTTCCTGCCACAGCAATCTTATGTGTTAATCCGTGTCAGATCAATTGCTTTGATAAAGAATAGAAAGCCAGCAGTGGTAAGGAAGACTAGATTTCCCATGCATTGCACCAGAATGGATTCTTGGGATTTGCCTGACATTTTCGTACCATATTCCACTTTTATTATGTTAGAAGAGAGTGTTAATATCTTCCTACAGAATCTAATAAATAGAACTTAGACGTTTTGCATCACTTAAACGGAGTTACTTTTGACAAAAATAAATCTGTATTTTCATTTCTTTTCATAACCAGTAGTTTTTTCTTGTTTTTCACATAAGCATTCTTAATGAGCTAAACATTTCAAATATATATGATGGTGTCTAGGTTTTCCAGAAAGAGCTGGGAAAAAGAACAAGCAGCGTCCAGGCTCTGAAGCGCTCTGCAAGGGAGCTGATAGAAGGCAGTCGTGATGACTCTTCCTGGGTCAAAGTCCAAATGCAGGAGCTGAGCACTCGCTGGGAGACAGTTTGTGCCCTCTCAGTATCCAAGCAAACACGACTGGAACAGGCCCTTCGGCAGGTAAAGCAATAATAATCTTGCTACGTGTACTATATGAGAAGGAGTGAAAAATATCTTGCAGTTTAGTTGCCAAAAATTTAATTTCATTTTCACTTGATGTCATTCCCTCTTACTTCATTTGAAAATACTCATTTATGTGCTAATACATTGCTTACCTTGTTTATCCTTTTACCACAGCACATAAATAGTGCCTCTTAGCGTTTATTATTCCTGTTATTATTAGTCTCTGCCACAAATGCAAAACAAATGTTTCGAAGACCTTACCATCTAAGGAAATCACTGGAGTTACAGTCAAATATGAAGGCTGATAAAGAACTATGCCCCATTCACAAGAAGCAGGAGGTTGCAATCATATTTATGCTTTTTGTGCCTTATTGGAAAGAAGTAGATTTGTGTATTGAAAAATTCTTTACATTGGCACAATTAAAATGCATGGTGAGGTACTTCAGAGAAAAAAAAGAGTTGTGCTGAGTGCAGTCATGACCTAGAACAGTCTATGTATGTCAGCATTATGTGGTACCAATCCCAATAAATAGGTGTGTCTGTATTCTTTCCAAACCTGAGATAATACAGATTTTTCAGCTCTCTGAAGATACACTAGCTTGGACTGATGCTAGAATGGGGCTCCTGCAGTAGCAATGTATCCGTTATGCACAATACTCCTGCTCTGCTTTGCTCAGCAGACACAATCCTGAACTTACCTCAAACACTGATTGTGTCTGAATATGGCTGTATCCAAAGGTGAATCTTTCTTGTTTTCTCTAGACACAAGAGTCACTCTCCAACAGGCTGTCAATTCATTTTGCTTTACTGGTGCTTTAGACTGTGCAGAAAATAGTTCTCCTCTCTCCAGCTGGTCTCTGAAAGCACCTCCTGTGTAATTTGTCAGTGTAAAGAATGTCATGACATTCTCAACTGAGCTGCAAATACAATATAAATCAGATGGCTAAAAGCATGAACAGGCTTTTAGGCTTCCTATAATTTTTTTGGGAAGCATGAGCTGTTTTTACAGTTATGAAAATGTAGTGCTGTATATCATTGACTTTTTAATGGAAAGATAATGTGCCGGTACTGCTGGATGATTAATGATTCCAAATGTGGGCTCGATCTCCCCGTGTAAGCTGCAGTGTGTCTGTCAGGTCATCTCATAAGTGACCATGACTTCTTGTATCTTAACAGGCAGAAGAATTCCACTCAGTTGTCCATGTCCTTTTGGAGTGGCTGGCAGAGGCAGAGCAGGCTCTTCGTTTCCACGGCATCCTCCCAGATGATGAAGAGGCCTTGCGAACGCTGATAGAGCAGCACAGGGTGAGCAAGAACATGCAGAGAATCCTCTTCATTCTAATGGCTCTCATAGGTGGTAAAATAAGTCTATCCCAGATAGTTCTATCCAGCATCCAGTGTTGGAGCAATTCTTTCTGTAGAGAAGCTAGAAATTTGATGTAGTTAAGAGTTGGATGTCCAGACTGGTGTTGGGCTGTTGTTTGAGTCATCTTGGCTTATTAAAAAAAAAAAAAGGGCCTTTAGGAAGTTGCTATAAAGATATAGAGACAGATGCAAGCCCCTCTGTGGAGCATACCATGCCTGTAATTGCCACACAGACTGCTACAGTAGCAAAAGTGTATCTGTCTCCTTAGCACCATTGACCTAAATAGACTTTTCTTGCAAGGCCATTTGTAAATGTCAGCAGAATGATGTTATCATCCATGAACTTTTTGTCATGGTGAAACAGCATGCTGCCATACTTCACATGCATTGGCCACTGTAATATTGCAGTGGCATAGGTACTGCAGGTAGAAAATTATAGGCCATCAAACTAACTTTGCAGTAATGAAATGGGAAATTGGCTAAGTAAGGATCATAGAGGTCAAATTTTCACTCTCCAAACAGGAGGCTACAAACATGCACAGGGCAGCCTACTCAAAATAGTACCAAGGGTGTAGTGCCCACAGTGTTATAGAACAAGTCATAAGTCCTGGATATGTTCATCATTGCTCTGAAGAAAGTTGAAGCAAAATTTATGAAATGGAGGTTGGAAAAGCATCCTGTTTAAATTGAGTTTGCCAATATTATTATGAGGAGTACATGCAAGATAGGACTATTAAATGGTTCTTAACTGAGGGATTTCCAATGTACTTAAAATGCAATGTTTTGAAAAAGTTTTCAGTTTTTGTTTAGGGCCCTGGAAACTGAGTGCTAGTCATAAACTGGCAATTATATGTACACATCAAATGTGTGTATACATCAGTGTGTGCTGATGTAGGAACCTCACAGTGTGTTGACTAATGTTGGCAGCAGCAACTTAATATCTCTGTTCAGTGAAATGTCTTTTAGCTGCCTTTCCTCCACATGTGCTTCACCAGTTCCCTTTTATTTGATTTTTTAATCTTCTGACTACAGAGAAGGGAACTGAGTGAAATCTTTGGTCCATTGAAATAATTAGAAAATAGAATTTTAAATTTCTTCCTTCACGCTGAAGAGGGATTAGCAAAATATTTTTGTACTAATTTTAAAATTTGTGCGGCCAAAGCTGAAGCATAACTTGGAACCTCAAGGCAAAGTTTGTCTCTGAGAAACCCTGTCCAGCTGGGAAGGATGACAGCTAGCACAACACAACCAATCTTGGTGTTAGATGTGGCCATACTATACTTAAATTTTTTTAGTAGGCTTTAGAAGGTATTTTCCCAACATTTTCATCTTAAAGGGCAAACAATAGAAAGAGAAATTTTCAAGCTAAGAAAGATTATGATACCACAGTTTTACCATTCACACAATCTTTCTCAATAGGTCATCTCTCCTTTTAAGTTTATAACATTAGCTTTCAAGAAAACAAAAAGAAAATAAGGGAAGAATACATATATATTACTTTTAAATACCATGTATGCATTATAATGCTGCATACTATAATAACAATGCATGACTGAAATTATTACATAAATATGAAATGTATCACCCTTTTTTCACTGTGATTTTTTGTAAAACAGTTTTATTGCATTTGTATTGAACTACATGTAGAAATGTTTCCTTCGGGACAGTATTTTATCCAAATGGTACTGAGAGCTATAGTGGGTTAATGCACTGCATTGCTCAATGAAAAGCCTCCCATTTCCTCTTTTGTAAATGTGTGTGTCACTGGTTTGCCACAGAGTTCAATAAAATTAGGGAGAGTTTAATACACTGTGACTTGTGTGTCAGAGATTTAGTTCTTGAAATACTCTAGTACAGCTGAGCAGGGGAACACAATGGAGGTTTTTTGCCCATTTTCCACCTGCCTCTGGCTTGTTTTGGTAATCTCTCATTATAATCCAATTCAACTTTTCCAAAAGCAGGTTGAACTGAAATATTGTAAGGATGCATGTGTTTTTGTGAGAGAAGGTTTGCTATTATGATTTGGGTCTTAAAGTCTGGCAATAATTAAAGCTTAAATCAAAGTCAATCAGCAACAAATACATTTAAATATAGAGCCTACATATTCCAAGCTTCTAGAACAAGGTAGAAGAGATTATATTTTACATTTTATTTCATAATAACTTCATACTTTGTAAAGGCACAGGATAATGTCATTATGAGTTGTTGAAGAACCTATTTGTACAATGTTTCGGTGATTTTGAATTGTCTAGGACCTGACTTGGCTCATCTTTAACTTCATCATTAATCCAAAATAAATGGTGTTATGGCTGGAGAGAGGAAGAGTTAAGCTTTCAGAGACATGTTTCCATTTTGTAGCCTAATTAAAAATGTTAAAGTATAAAAAAATTTCCACTAGGCACTAAGAGATAATAGCAGTTCTAGTTAAGGATGCTCATAAAGACAAACAGACTTGCATAACATTTAGGCAGAAAAGTAAAGCCATTGTAGTAGCAATGTTCAACAAAAACAAAAGGGAAAGGGGAAAAGAAAAAAAAGAGAAAGAAATGCAAGCTCTAGAAAGGATAGGAGCCTCCTTTCAGTTGCTTTTTCTTATTGTTGTTTCCCCCCCACCACATCCATTTCTGGTCCTGCTATCATTGGAATACCAATAACTATGAGCTTGGATGCCTAAAGCTGTAAACATCCTTCTGCTTTTACGAGATTTTTTCCACATGCTGTGTCTCTCCCCTTCAGCTGCTGAGTTGTCACATTTGTGTTAGTTTAGTAGAGCTGCTCCTGAGCTCTGTCATCTTGTCTGAGCATGCAATTGTTGGACATTTCTAGCCTGTGGAAGGAGCTTGATAGTTATTATGAAGAAGTACTGTAACTGACAAACCAAGTTCATTGAAATGTTGCCAATAGTGATTCTAACCATCATATAGCTGGTTTACAGCACTTCTAAATGCTGTGATTTTCCTTTGTTTTTTTATTAAGGGCATGCATCTTCCAAGGATTTAGATTGTGGTGGGCTTTTAAGGAGCAGCAAGCTGGGATAAGGTTTTAGAGCTTTCTTTAGTACTTTATGTGGAATAGGCTTTTTAAACAGTTTAAGCTTTTCTCATACAAGTGAAACTTTCCTCTTGCAATTTGAATTTGCTTGAGCAGTCAAGAGGCTCATCACCTTCCAGATTATGCACTCAGATTTCTCTTGCAAATTTTGTCAGCATCTAATTATAATTATTACCACTGTTTTAGGAATTTATGAAGAAATTGGAAGAGAAAAAGGCAGAACTGAATAAAGCAACAGGTATGGGAGAAGCTATTCTGGCTATCTGCCACCCAGACTCCATCACCACCATTAAGCACTGGATCACCATCATCAGAGCCAGGTTTGAAGAGGTCAGTATATGTTGAACCATCTTCGTTGCAGCAGTCCATCTTTGATTAGAACACAGCTGACAACTAACATGGTAGTTACACTGTGAGGAAATGATCCAGCTGTTGAGAACTAAACATTTAAAATACCCATGGTGATGGATGTGAATACTGTGCTTCCCTAGGCTTTCTTTCAAAACTTACAGGGCTTTAAGAGCTAAAGCAGATGGTCAAGCTCCTTTGTTTGTATGTATTAAAGGAAATACTGTCTGACACTTCCCAAATGAGGAAAACCAATAGTTTCTAGGAGGAAATTGAGAAGTTACAAAGGAAAGAAAATACAAGGGCAAATGTGAAGGATTTTCTGATTATATTAGAAAAGATTTCAGTCCAAAATATTCTTAATCTAGAAGATATCTAAATGATTTAAGTGGCTACAGGAAGGTTGTACCCTCAGCTGTTAAGGTAATATTTTCTGGTTTATATTAAGCTTAAAGAAAAACAAAATACTAGTGGTAGCAAAGTGTGGCTTCAGGAGTGCCCAGCAGGAAAACTGACACCAAATCCTGTGTGATTCACTAACTCACACATATAGTTAAAGTTTTTAATATGTTGCCTGAATGTGCTAGTTACAGTGTTTAGCAGCACCTAATCCTGAATATCTGTGGAAGAAATGTGTTGGACTAGGAATTGTAGTTACCTAGCTACTGTTAGTGATCAGCCACTACATTTAACACCTTTGATATGCAAATATCAGTAGGCCTAAGCAGTAGCTCTGGGTTCACAGTTAGCAGAGCAATTTTAAAAACATGATGAAGAGTTTCAGATGTGCACATACTCATGTATTGGTTCCTTTGTCAAGGTCTTAGCATGGGCTAAACAGCATCAACAGAGACTCGCAGGAGCTCTGGCTGGACTCATTGCTAACCAGGAGCTGCTGGAAGCCTTGCTGTCGTGGTTGCAGTGGGCAGAGACTACACTGACTGAAAAAGACAAAGAGGTCATCCCCCAGGAGATTGAGGAGGTTAAAGCACTTATAGCTGAACATCAGGTAAGGATCAGAGAGGGACATGTGTCACTCACAAGGGGTTCACATCTCAGCTACGCTGCATGATCAAGTGCCAATCTCCTTTGCTATTGTTTCTTATAATAATTGAATACAAGCAAGGATAGTATTAGGAATAAAAGAAAGCCCACATGAAATGTATGATAGTGCTGCCACCTTAGATCCAGTGCTGCAGTGTGGCTTTACTGATTAAATATCAAAAACAGGTTTATGAAGTGCCAGAGGGAGCTGCTGGTGTAGTGAATGCTCATAGATTTACCTCAGCTTAAACACCAGAGCTGTCTCCCTTCTGTGAACTGCAGTCTGAACAGCAGGATCTTGGAGGCAAGATTCTGTTCTGTATCACCTCACCACATACAGTTAATAAAGAAGTTTGACAGATTGGTTTTTAGATTTAGCCTTCTTTTAAAAGCCAGGCCATAGTGATCTTAAAAGCTTATATGGCTGATTTTTCTTATCTACAAAACATTCATCTGTGTCTATATTGTGAGGCTGGCATTATAAGTGTCTTTCTGTGGGTTTTTTTAAACTTTGGTGTTTTGCTATTGTGTATGTTTTTCATTCCTCTGGTTACTTTTGTGTATTGTTAATTAAGATCCCCTCTATCTGATTGCAGACATTCATGGAAGAAATGACCAGAAAACAGCCTGATGTGGATAAAGTTACAAAGACCTATAAAAGGAAAGCACTTGAACCCTCTCCAGTACAATCTCATATTCCTGTCCTTGATAAGGGGAGAGCAGGAAGTAAGTAACAGCGTATTTTGGGGTGTGTCACGTGCCACTGCTCTATCTGTAAAGTTTACAAATTGCTAATAATCCAATAGGTTTGATTAACTTCTGGTGAAAGGGGGTAAAGTTCTCTTTGCTGACTTTTCTAATTATCTCTCATTTTTATAAAGCGTGAGGAAATTTCTCAGACCAGACATGTATTTTTACATTTTGTCCTAATCTTCATGAATAGCTATTTTTAAAGTGTGCAGTCTTTCCTGTGCCCTTAAACTTCCAAGAGCAAGTACATGCTGAGTCTTTGCAAATCTTCCATTATCTGAAAGTGCAGACAACTTCACAGAGAGATATAGAGACAAAATTGTGCTCTTACTGTCTATAAAATTATATTAATCCAGTTAGAAGTGTATTCAGGGAAGTTGAATGGAAAGTGAATCATCAAGTGAGGAAATTGCTTTTTGTATTTTTAGATATACTTACCCATTGTATTTTATACTTACCCATACATGGGACCTGCTTCTGAAATGAGGTTGTTTACTTTGCAACTCTGAGAGATTTACGAAGATTTAATTTAAACTGTGAAGCTTGACTAGTGGAGCCCTCACTAGCTGCTTCTGGCTAGATAAAAGAGGCTGTAGCCACCATTGGGTTGTTCCCCAGCAATGGTAAAAACAGGAAGAAAAATCCCACTATATGGAATCATCTTGGGGTATGACCTCCTTATTTGGGACAGGAAGGAATAATTTTAGGAAGTTCAAGTGCATTTCATGTGAACATTTGTTTTGTTTGAACTGGGTGAGCCCTATGCCTTTTATCATGTTTTAACAGGAAAGCGTTCCCCAACACCAGGCATTTATCCCTCAGCAGCCCAGGCACAAATTGAAACCAAGAATCCACGGGTAAACCTTTTAGTCAGCAAATGGCAGCAAGTTTGGCTTCTGGCATTGGAAAGAAGGAGAAAACTTAACGATGCTTTGGACAGACTTGAAGAGGTCAGAAAAGCACTGTACAGAACATACATACTTTTTGCATAATTTTCTTTACCCTGGATTAAATTCCAATATTGTGAATAGCTCCCATAATTGTTGTTTTATATTTTATGACACAACTAACTTGAAAACACTTTGGTACAGGTGCTTTAATGTGCTTTAACAGCTGTCATTGTCATTTTAAATGAGGAGAGCTGAGATATTTAAAATGCTTGTGTAGGTCCTCAAAAAATCAATTATTCAAAAAAACACAGATGGTATCTATCTCATTGATGTCCTAGATTGATGGATTTCAGCTGAATAAAGTTCTTTCTGTTTTTTATTAAGCTGAGAGAATTTGCCAACTTTGATTTTGATATTTGGAGGAAAAAATACATGCGGTGGATGAACCATAAGAAGTCTCGAGTGATGGACTTCTTTAGGAGGATTGATAAAGATCAGGATGGAAAGATTACAAGACAGGAATTCATTGATGGAATTCTTTCTTCAAGTAAGTTTTAAAATTAATGTGATGTTGAACTTGGAACAAACATCTCATGAAATCTTATTGTCTAGATAGTGTGACCTATGCATTTTATTGTGTTAGGTCACAGATTTCCTTTTGAATTTATTAATTATTATTACTTTGTAATTATTTTACTTAAAACTATTTCTAGATTCTAGAAACTCTTTCTAGTTTTTTGCATTCTGAATCAGGTTACAAATGTCACATTTATATTATTGTCTAATTAGTAGTTTGCTGGTTTATTGAACTCAGATTGTCATTCCTATGGTACACTAGCTACTTCAACAATTACTTTTTGATTGATTACTCATAATAGTAAAAAGCACCTTATGTAACTTACAGATGATTTTCAAAATCAGTTCACAGGATCATATGATTTTTATTAAAGAACTTACGTAGAATAGTTTCAATTACAGAAGGAAACTCTGCAAGTTTTGAAACCAGTGTTTTCATGAGCCATGACAATATTAATATACCTATATATTAAGGCTTAAAATGCCAAGCAATCAAAATAGGGATCCTTTTCTTAGAAAGGAATTTTCCTAGCTTTCCTGGTGGATAAGTATTCCTTAGTTATGGTGCTAATGTATGTCTTCCACATTGTATATGTGATGATATTTCCCTCTAGGAACTGACTCGTAACAGATAAGGACCTAATACTTAAAATAATCCTTTATCTTCAGATCATGGAGACTTTTGCTTTGAACAGTAATGATTCAGAATTGGGCTGCTTCTAGCAATTCATTTTAGTGTTACTCAGTAGGAAAATATTGTACTCTGTGTATTTTACCCCTGCTTTAGGAAATGCAGTAAAGGATCACTATTTTGCTGAATTTTGCTGTTTTGCTTGAATTAATAAAAGTTCATGAAAAAAACTAATACCACCAAGAGGTTAAATAGTTTACTCTTTTAACTCAGTTGGTATCAATTTATTATGACCACCAAACACTCCTGATATAATCCTGGTTCATCATCTTGAAATTTTCTTTGACCATTTAATTGAGAATCTCTGCTGTGAGCTTCATCTAAAGAAGGACTTAATGAAACACCATGCATGGATCTGCACTGAGAAGGCTTCACATTCCAGATTTAATCAGCACTGAAATGCTTGCTTGACCTTTCCTCACTAACTATTTGTCTTGTTAATTTCTGGTATTTTATGCACTTTGGAGGTCAAAATGTTAACACCCCCCCACCCCCCATATATTTTACAGTTTAATCTGTGCCCTTGCTTTTGTCTCTAAGCCACACTATGGTACTCATTTTTATCCAATATCTGGGTAACAGTGAAGATTCAGATTGAGGTTTTTTTTCAGAAATATTCCTTCACTTGTTTGAATGTCCTTATTTTTTTGATAAGCACTATCTGTCACCATATGCCTAATCACCTTCTAATATTTGTGATAAAGCTTCTCATTGTAGTGGGATTGAAAAGTGAAAAAATTTCTGTTGCTGTCTTTGCCCTGCAGAGTTCCCTACAAGCAGACTTGAAATGAGTGCTGTTGCAGACATTTTTGATAGAGATGGTGATGGATATATTGACTATTACGAATTTGTAGCAGCTCTTCATCCAAACAAGGATGCATACAAGCCTCTCACAGATGCTGACAAAATTGAAGATGAGGTACATTCTCTGCTTTCTTAGGTTGCATTCTCTTCTACTGGGGTCATATTCTATGATAATCCACTTTATTTTCACTCCTAGTTAATTTGAAGCTTACTAAGTACACAAATCTTTGTAACTGTGATATTTAAAGTAATTATCCTGTTGTGGTTTTTTGCAGGTTACAAGGCAGGTAGCGAAATGTAAATGTGCAAAACGGTTTCAAGTGGAACAGATTGGGGATAACAAGTACAGGGTAAGTCATTTAAGGACCTCAGTTCTTTCAGCTTTCTTCATATGACATGGTTTACACAAGGAATTAGGCTATATGAATTCACAAGAATCTTGTATGACAATTACACATTTTCTTTGAGATTGTCTAAATGTTTTTTTCTTGTTAGAACATATAGATATGTTCTAAAAATATGGAAAACTGCTGATGCTTGTATTTATTTTCACTCAAACTTCTGAAGCTGTTTTCAGTCATAGGAATTTTTAAGAGCTAACAGCACACATCTGTACACATGCATGTGCACATGAATACATATGTACAATATATCCTCAAAGGCTGGTCTTTCTGCCTAGATACCTTAAGTGTTTAAACTGTAGCTGTTTTTCTATTAGTTTCATATAAACAGTGACTGATATTTTCTTGTGGTATTGTGTTGTACTTCAAAAATCTTTTATCAAAGTGTATTCAACCATTTTTACACCCTTTTGTCATTTTATTGGAACACGCATACTTCTGAATATAAGCAAAGTGTTAGATATCTGCAGAATTATTTTAGATCACAGGAAAATAAATATCACACAGTAGACAAAGATCTGCTACCCCTGGATTCAATAACCAGAAAAATTTGAGGTAAAATATGCAACATTTGGCTAAGAGAGATTAATAAGTACTTGTAGATTTTAAAAGACCACAGAAACAGCAATGGGAAGGAAACGAAGGCCTTGAATATTTTCCAATATTCAGTCTCTGGATGGCTAGCTACCTGCTCATCTCTCAAGTAGATACTTTATTTAGTATGTCTAATGTGTTAGTTTGCATGTGTTCTAGGTCATGTAGAGAATTTCCTGTAAACTAATCGTGTCTTTCTTCCATTTTTCATTTCTTATCAGTTCTTCCTGGGAAATCAGGTATAAACCAGTGGAATGTGTTATGAAGTTTTTTTTTGGGTCCTTTTGGTTTGGTTTTTGTTTTGGTTTTTTTTTTGTTATTTTCTCTCTCTCTTCCCCCCCCCCCCCCGCTAACACATATTTAAGCTTGCAATGGTCAGCCTTCTTGCCATCCTTTAATTTTCAGCTAATTCATTGCTGGTCAGCTGTGGTATTTCTTTAAATGCTATGGAGCATTCCTTGTCTCAGGATCCCTCCTATACAATCCCTCACCTGCTTTCTTTGGTCATTTTCCTCATTAAGGAGATTACTTTTAAAGGAACCAGATAATGGTCAGCAGTAATTCCTATAGTGAAAAATCTTGAGCATTTAAACTGCAATTGTAGAGATCACTATTATCTAATCAGTTTTATATTCAAATTCTTCAAAATTCCATAGTGTTATTTTTAGGCTATTTGATTAAAGGCTAATCATGGCAAACAGATCCCAGTATCTTATCACTTATTTATTGCAAATTGCACAAAAAATACTTTCATCTTTGCAAAAAAAAGGTACAGTCTCTAAGCAATCAAGCAGACTGATTAAGAACCTAGCTGATAGTTATTATTTTATTTCCTAACACAGTGAATCTTTAAATGCATATTTTGGAAATAGGCAAAATAAAATTGCTGTTCCCCAGTAGACTAATGCCTCTCCCAGAGTCTTTTCAAGGAGCTATGGCGAGTCTATAATGTGCTGGAGCTGTGTTTAAGAATACTTTGTGTCAGCTGGGTCACTGGTGAGTCCTCCCTCAGGAGGAGATGCTGCCCATTGCTTACTCCTGTGCTACACACTGATACACAGCTTCCCGAAGTGCTAAATCACATCTGCCTAGTAAGAATGGAAACACTCTATGCAAACCAGGTATCAGGTTAGTCTTATACTTTTAAAAGGGCAGTAATGGATGTAATCCATTCTGGACATGCTAGTGTTAACAGCAATAGCCATTTTAAATCTCAAGATGTTGAAAACGTGGGTGCACTCTTGTTTACTAGCAGAGCCTGTTGAAGTATAGAAGAAAGCATAGAGCAGTGGATAACCTTGCCACATGCCTCAAGCAATACATCTAAGCAATAATTTAAAATATTTTCCATGTATAGAACAAGTCTCTTTTTGAAAGAACTGTTTGAAATTATGTTAATCCTTTTATCTATCATCTGTACTCTCAGATCTGGGGAACATAGGGCATTTCTTGAAAAACTCTTACTGATGCAGAACGGCACCTACAGGCTATTGTCAAGAACAGGCCTTTTTGTATCTTAAACTCCTTTATGTTTTTACCTCTGGTTATTTGAAATAATGTTAAATACTGTTTAAAGAAAGCTGTACCAGGCTATTTTAGGAAGGAAATCAACCGAGTTACCATAAGAAGAAATGCAGTGATAGGTACTATTGCATTACCATGTTACTTTCCAGCCCCACTTTCTGAATTAATTTCTAGCTGGGCAGTTTCCAAAGCACACTTGACCCTTGGTGTAGTTGCCTGATGGGGTCTAACTGACTAATTAGTCTGTGATGGGGAAAAAAAAATAAAGAAAAGAAGAAAGATACTATCTTCAGAATCACTAGGAAAAAAATTTGGTAGGAACAAGCCAATGAAAATAAACAGTGTTAATTTGGATGCCTTTTAAAAAAAACCTGTGATCTACATATATAAAATGGTTCTTTGTTTGGCACATATTGAATGCATTATTAAAAAACTCTCAGAAATAATGCTCATGTAAATGTTCTTACTTATAACAAATACAATTTATTATTGAATTGAGAAGCAAGCTTTGCTTTTGTTTGGTTCCTAAAAGTAATATTCCTTTAAACTTATTCTCTCTTCTTGGCTTGAATAGTACCAAACAACTAAAGTCATCTAACAAGTAGGGAGCACATTTTTGTGTGGTTTGTTCAGTCTCCTCACTGGAGCAAGTAGGTACTGTTGAATTATGGCCAGCCTTCTCCAAGGGTCAGAGATTGTCCCAAAGAGGGGCATTCAACTCCCATTGGTTTTAGTGAGTGCTCTGCATGTTTGTGTGAGGGTGCACTGCACTTGGCCTGGTCATCTGGTATGAAAATATTTTAGTAGTGCTGGCTTAAAAGTACTGAATTCTTCTGGTTAGTTTTCTTGAGATTGTGAGGTCAGCATTTTGGTTATGCTTTTTTTGATCTGAATTTGAGTGAAGGTACTGCGTACAGGTTTTGTTACACAGGTTTCAAGAGCAAAATATGCATTAGGCCTGGCCCAAAGGACTCATACAAGAACTTAGTATGAAACAGACTCTTATCTCTGAATCATGAAGAACCGTGATGTGTAGTCAGAGGAATGACAAACATAATTATAGTTATTAATCAATCATTGCTTCTTTAATGTTCCCTTCCTCACATGCACCTTGCTATAGGTAAGCAGTGTCAGCACTGTAGTGCTATACCTGAAAATATTCCCATAGATTAATCAATTGAGAGAACTGTGCAACACTCATAACACGTTGAATTTCCAGATTATATACTGCTTGTTTGAAGTGATGCTGCCTTCCTTTCAGCTGACAACATTAAAAATCAAGACTGTTGTAGAAGAGTGTTTGCTTAAGATTTTACCAGTGAAATAACGCAAATAGGTCTTCATTAATTTGCACAAAAGCAGACTGTAACCAATCAAATAATGTACTACTAATTTTGCTTCTTTTATGACCTCAGACATTTGAGAATCAAACATAAAATGAAACCTGAGTTTCTTCCTTATCATCCTGCCATCTTCTTTTGATTAATGCAGAGCCATCTGATTTGAAATCTTAACAGCTTTAATAATCTGCATAAATAAATTGATTTTTTTAGCATTTACTAATTATTAAATATCAAAATAAACTTTTTTAAAGGTCTGATTTTTTAACCTATCAGTGTTGAACTGCATCTGAATGCTTGAGAAGCTCAGACTGTCATTTGATTTTTATTGCAGTTTGGTGACTCTCAACAACTGCGCCTTGTTCGTATCCTAAGAAGTACGGTCATGGTCCGTGTTGGAGGTGGCTGGATGGCACTTGATGAGTTCCTAGTGAAAAATGATCCTTGCCGTGGTATGTAACAGAACTGTTAAAGACTTGCAGCTTATTATTTGGATGCAGTCACCATTCATTGTCTCAAGATGGAGATGGACTTGTATAAAATGCCAGTTGTTGTAAACATCATCTCACTAAATGTCACATTTTTGTGAACTTTAAATCACATGGTTGAGATCCTCTCAGTTGCACTGATGTATGTCTGGAAAAACTGTGGTGTCTTCTGCACAGTTCCTTCAGTGTAATAGTGGTGCAAGTAAAAACTGAACTTAGCCCAAATAGACTTGATGGTATGTAAGTGGCTTGTATGACTTGGCAGAAATAGCACACAGAAATGTCCAATAAAACCTTCTCAGCAACACAATAAGTCAAAATAAGGCAATTGAATTGATGAGTAACACCACCACCACAAAAACCTCTGGCCAGTGACTCTTCCCAGTCTTTCCACCTTTGTAACCTTGTCATTTCCTTGGCATCTTCCCCAGAAGCACTTTGTAGATCCCTGAGCCTTACACAAAGCAAGTGGAAAATGTTCTGGTCTGGAGGACATTGTGCTCCGTGGGAGCAGGGAGTGCTCTATCACTGAGCCCTCCAGGACATTGCATCAGATGAGCTGTTTTCTCAGGACACAATACTGAGGACTGTAATAAGGAATTCCAATAAATTATTGGATATTTATTAAGTACTGTATCTTTCAGTGCCAGCCTAGGAATAAATTGTAACACTCTACCCGTCAATAGGCATGAGAAAAATGTTTGGGGTACAACAGAACTAACCAAGTTAGCCCTTCAATGTAGCCAGATCTTCTGAGGCACATTTTATTTTCTACTACTCTTTTGAGGAATAGAAGTAGAAAGGAATAAAAGAAGGACCCTTTTTCTTGGGTATATTTGAGCAGATGTCAACACAGAGGGTCTAAAGAATACCTGTAAGAATACTCTGTAAAATCAGCATCACTGGATGTTGTGCATTGCTACCTAATCCTTGCCTGGTTGAAATCAGTGTTGCAGGTTCAAACTTTTCCTAAACCACTTCACCTAGCAAATTTGCGTTTCCACCAAGTGCTTCTTGTGTATTCAGATGAATCATATCAAAAAGAACTGTTGTCATAAACAGTTTCCAAAGTACTGCACCTAGTCATATAAAATCTCTTTAGCTTGTATTACTTCTTTATGTCAGCAGATAAATACCGCTGCTACACAAGTACACTTGGGACTGTAGCCGAGTCTGTCCAAACGCCATTTCCTTTCTGCCTAGGGGACCTTTGAGAGCTCACCTCAGAACACTTAGGGACAGCTTTTGCTCAAGTCCTGTCTTTTGGCCTGGTGCTCCAAGTCTCTTGCATATGCAGCTGCTGTACTTGATTTTTCTTCTCCTGCTAACGATTTTCTTTAATGTGACCCATGTCCTGTGTCATTTTTTCTAGTTCATCATCACGGGAGTAAAATGTTACGTTCGGAATCAAACTCTTCAATTACCACTCAGCCTACTATAGGTTGGCAAACCCCTCTCTTTGTCTCCCTTCTCCTCTTCTTCTCTCTCTTAATTTCCTTCCCGCATTTTTTAATATATGTATACTTTTAGCTATATGCTTCACCCTTCATATTTAGCTTAACATGTTCCTACATGGGCTGGTGCTTTGCAAGCTAATTTTTTTGACACGCTTGAAGAGTGTTTCAAAAACAATTGCCATTCACACTGACACAGTTAAATGCTAACGTCTTGCATTTATTCATGCAGAACATTCTCTTGTATGTGTGTTTGTATGTGTGTGTGTGAGTGCTTAGCCACCAATTACTTCATCATAGTTTGAGTTTTATGTTCATCATTGCATGTTGCCAAACTACATAACTTCATAGTTTTGAATAAATATATTTGCTGCTTTCCTGTAATTTCTTCTAGAACGTCCAAGCAAGTATTATTTATTATGAATAGCTGTAGAGTTAGCAAAACTGCCCATCAGGTTGTGTCTATGTATTAATAGTTGATTGATTAACAATGATTTAGCACGTTGAGCATTCCATTATCACGCTGACTTCCTTTGACAGTGGTTCATTCCTGCTGGCATAAAGTATTAGAATAAGTGAGTCCTGCACATAACTCTTCTGTGTCTAAAATAAATGCATTACATAGTAATGCATTTTATTTATTGCTGAAATGTGTTGGAGTTGGCATGGCAAAAATGGCAATAAACAGCCTTGTGACAGATTTCATGTCTGAAATGAAATGAACACCTCTCTTTGCAGCTAAAGGGAGGACAAACGTGGAGCTGCGTGAAAAATTCATTTTGGCAGATGGTGCCAGTCAGAGCATGGCAGCTTTCCGACCAAGGGGCCGTAGATCACGACCCTCTTCAAGAGGTGCTTCTCCCAACAGATCCACTTCTCTGTCAAGTCAAGCTGGCCAGGCAGCTGCCCCACAGGCTGTTGCTACAAGTACACCGAAGGTAAGGAGAAACCTACAAAACTGCCCTGGTTAACAAATGGGATATAGATTGAATTTTTGGGTTTTTCCTCACTCCAGTAATATTGCTGCTTTCTCTAGCTGATGGAGAAAAAGTATCTCCATTTTATTTCATAGTCTGAGGTGGATATGAGAGTGTTTTCAATATGTTTTCTCTACTGTTTGTTTGCAACATGGCAGTAGAAGAATTTCTATGTGTAAGGTGTCACATAAGCTAACCGGCAGTTTGGGAACTGCTCTGAAAGATCAACAAACCTCTCCATTTCACTTGAAAAATAAACTCTGTCATCTCTTCATTTTAGAACATTTGTCATTAACTTTTTCTGCTTAGATTTTATTTCTACCGAGATTTTGAAAGCCTGGGTATCCTTCTCCGTGCCATAGTTTTCCTCTACTGTCCTTCACATTTTGATTTACCATTGTTTCATACAGACACCACATCATTTAACACGCAACTATGGTAAACCATGGTTGACAAACAGCAAAACATCAACTCCTTCTAAGCCACCAGAATCCTCAGACTATCAAGGGTCATCTGCAGAGGTACAGTAAGGACAGAAATTCTAGTCTAATGACTTCCTTCACTAAAACTGTCACTTCACTAACAGTCACTAGAGTTTCAGTACGTCTAAGCTGCAACATCCTGTGTATATTAATGCATTGTCTTTGTTTTAGACCTTTGTCAAATTATTTCTTACTTTTTCCCCCTCCCCAAAGTTTGTTTTGGTTTTTGGGTTTTTTTAATGTTCTATTTTTCATGGGGTTTTTTTAATTTTTAGGAAAATACAGCCTCACTGAGCTAATGTTTAAATCTCAACTGCTTAATAAATCAGGAAAATATGGAATGAAATAGTTGAGTAAATGTGGAAAAGTACTTTTTTAAAAGAAAAATAAAACATTCAATATACTTTGCAGGTTTTTTTCCTAAAATTGTTTACTTTGAATTCATTAAGTACTACAATGTTTCTGAACTGCAGACACGAGATTAATAAATGATGATCTCTAGTGCAAAACCACTAAATAAAGAAATACCCAATCACAGTGAAGAAGATGGCAAAAAAGTCTGGCTGTGATACATAAATCTTTACAACAACTGAAAGTTTTGTTTAGGGGGTAGTGACCAGTTATTGCTCTAATAGGATAGCTATTTGATGACTTAACAGGAAGCTAGCATGGCTTACATGGAAATTGCTAGTATAGCAATTAGGATTATGCTGGCAATTAGGCTGTATGACCAAAATTTAAAGGGGCTTGAAGCCAAAGTGTTTGCTTCAATGTCATTACAGTCAGTGAAAAGATTGCAGCTGGATCAGGCTGCACACTGATGTGTCATTAGTGGGAGTTACTCTTGCCCTGGGCTGGATGGAGGGCTTGGAGCAGAGCAGCTTGTGCTACCACCCCCTCTGTTGTATCTGCTTTTCACAAATCTACACTTTGATGCCTATTGCTGTTCATGTGACACCTTCTGCTGTGAAGTTTCCATAACCTCAGCATGGCTTTTCTCAAAGATGCACAACATTCTTCCTCCCTCCTTCTGTGAGTGTTGTTGTGCACACTGCAGGTGTGTCTGTGGGTACAGCACTGCAAGCACACGGGGCTGTGCCTTAGACTGATTAACAGCACAGAGTTTAGTCAGTTGTCAGTTTCTAACATATTCCTGTATTTTCTTTAATCTCTTAGCTGGTAACTGCAGTGAAAGATTAATTGATGGTACATTAAAGGGTTTATAGACATGGAAAGGTGTTGTTTTCATTGAATTACAATGACAGGAAAGCGGCTGGCCTGATTTCATATGGGGGCACTGTATTTCTTATCTACTCTTCCAACTGCCAGTAGTTTCAGTGAGTTTCTTTTATGTAAACCAGTGTGGTTTAAGATTATAAACAGAATGATTAGGGTGGGGTAGGTTCAGTGGATTTCTAAGGCATTCTGCAGCATTTACTGCCCAAGAGAGTAGTTATTCATTTTATATGTAAACTGCATTTGGGCTTAGGGCAAAACTGAACAGGCTAGTTCTATTTTTCACCCTAGTGATTCTCTCCCAATGCCTTGTCCAGAGTGCAGCAGTTTCAGTGGAGGTAACAGTGTTCCCTTTCTCCTTACCCTCCCAAGCAGTGTCTGTATGGCAGAGGTTCCCAGGGCAGGGCTAGCTGTATGTCCAGCAGTGTACTTGGCTGTAATGAGAGTTTAACATTGTGACCTGCCCTGTCAGAGCCAGCAGATTGCCCTGTAGCATCTCAGCACTCTTTTGTTCAGAAGTGGTCTGAGCTGGCAGCTGCCAGGCAAGCTCCTCCCATGCCTCTGCTCTGTTCTTAGCTCAAGGCAGCTTCCAACACACTTCTCTGGATCTTGGTTTTCAGTACCTAATTCTACCTACAGTTGTATGGGGATCAAAGGCACAGAATGCAGGATCCTGGGATCCAGGCCACTCCACAAACTGCATTCATCACTGCACTGTTTTTTCTAATTTTTGAATATCTATTTTTGTGTTATTAAATTACTGTGAATACTGTAATTTTCCTCTTATTTGCATACACCTCTTATTTAGTGAGTGATACTCATTTTGAAATCTGACGATTCAATTTTTGTGGCTATGAAAGAAATTTTGGGCAGATTTGGGGCAGATTGTAAATGAAGACTCATTTCAGAAATAAGAAAGCAGGCAGGGTGAGACTAGGTAGTAGAGACACTGTAAGGCAGTATACTGGCAACTGGAACTTTTACAATTAGTCCTATGCCCTTTTTTCTGTTTTCTCTTGTTTTGGCTTGGGGTTTTTTTCCTCCTAGCAAAAGGTTTCTGAAATTTGGTAGCCTTGTTTCAATTTTAAAAATATTTTCATCACCTATAACTACAGCCAGAATGGTGGAAATTCAAGTTATGCAGATACAACATCTCAGTATGTACCATCAACTAATCTTACCTGCTTGACTAATTATGAAAAGGTAGCTTTTTTCTTTCTTCAGATGTGTTGAAATATACACAAAGATGCTAAAATGTTAAGCAGACTTAAAATTATTCTTTTGTTGTTGTTGTTGTTTTACATTTGGACTACAAGTGCAAACTGCTAAAGGAGCATTCTAAACTTTACATTATGAATAATGCCCATAGTGACTTAAACCAATATTTCAGATTCACAGTGAATGTTATGATGATCACATTCTAAGCTCTGTAGTCCCTAATACTAGTCCTTGTCTTCAGTTAAAAAAACATTTTTTGTGTGTTTTGGTTTACATAGGGAACACCAATTCAAGGAAGTAAACTCAGACTGCCAGGGTATCTATCAGGGAAGGGTTTCCACTCAGGAGAAGACAGTGGCATCCTGTCAACAGCAGCTACCAGAGTCAGAGCTCAGTTTGCAGGTGAGTGTCTTGACTTCAGAGATTGATCTACCACTTGCTTTGTTTTCCACCTGAGCACTTAAGGTCACATTAGGGGTCAAGGGAAATGTCAGAAGAGTGAGAAGGAATAAAAGTTGTACAGTCTACCCATTGCTGAGGCTGCACATAATCAGGCCCTCCATTCACATGTTCAGCTCTGGATGTGTGAATTCATGCCTGCAATCTTCTTGAGAATGGTACCTTCAATGTATCTGCCCTAGGAACTAGGGAAGAAGCATTTACTCAAAGGATCCAGTTCTTTACAGTATTCAAGTTGTTCTCAATTGTGATGGAGCAAAGGGGAGTCACGTAGTCATGACCTGTCTATTTCTTTTGGAAGAACTGCAGGGAGCAGCTGTAAATTGCCTTATTAATGGAATATCCCACAGAGATTTTAAAAGCAGTATACAAAAATAGAAAGCAGTGAAGCTGTGCTTTGCAACACAGTGTTCTTCATACATCAGGGAACCAGATTTGTGAAGATCAAAAATGCTTAATAAGTAATTGGAAAATTATGAAAAACCACATTAATTGTTTTCTGTTTAAGATTCCTTGTTGAGGTGTTTTCTTCACAGCACATTGTCTGGGCAGGCTTTTACTTAGCAGGCTTGCTGAGAGCTCATCTCCTCAGCCCTTTGTTGGGCAGGATGTCTACTTTGCCCTTGTTTACTTGCAGCTTTCATCTGTATGGATTTGAATTTTTTTCTTTTTTTAAGTGCTACACATTTAAATATTGGGATGTTCATTTGCATCTCCAAGATGCCTATACTTAGAAATCATGAATGCATGAAGAGACCAGATACTGATTTTTTTTTCCCAATTAATAGCTGAGAAAATGGCACGGGAAATAAAGCCTCTGGCTGTTGAGTGAAGGTACAATGCATGTCTAGGAAGTCAATAAAAGCTGCCAGGACAATGAATTTTTGATAAGATAGGCTAGTGATGAATTAACTCTGTGTCAGCATTTGATCTTGCATTTCCTTTTCTTTAGTGTGAGACACAGCATCACTTAGCCTGTGTCTAATGCCTGGCAGAAGTCTAAAGTTTAGTTTGTGCAATGAGGAATTTTTGGGGGTGCCAAAGACCTAGGAAAGACCTGCACAGGTCTCCCATCCTCACCATTAAACCTGGTAGTTATCGTCTCTTTTTTAGACACCAGAAGAACTCCAAGCAGACCCGGCAGCCGAGCAGGAAGCAAGGCTGGCAGCAGGTCGAGCAGCCGCCGCGGCAGTGACGCGTCTGACTTTGACATCTCAGAAATCCAGTCTGTGTGCTCAGATATGTCAGAGACTGTTCCTGCCACCAGCAGGCCGACACCCCGAGCAGGCTCTCGGCCAGGATCCGCCAAGCCTTCGAAAATTCCAACTCCCCAGAGAAGGCCACTAGCCAGCAAATCGGACAAGTCCTTGAAGAGATAATATGATTGGCTCCATAAAGGTCTTTTCCTTTTGCATTAAATATTTAAGTTCATAAGATGTAAAATATTATGTAGAAATTACTGTGAAATATCGCAAGAGGTGGATTTTTAATTCTGCAGATGGCCTTATTTGTGTATTTGTCTTCTTATTTTATGTGTATAATTTTTGTCGGATTTTTTGTTTTGTTTTGCCATATCCTGTGAGAAGGGGAAGAGTTCTAATGTAAACTAACAGTTGTACACAGTAACATGTAGAAAGTACACTAAAAATAATTGCCGAATGTACAGTGTACTGAATGTACAGTAAGTCTCTGCAACCTCAATAAAAAAGGCCTATCACTATGTCATTAGTTAACAGTAAAGGATACCTCATGATTTTTCTTTAAAAAAGAAAAAGAGAATACTGAAAGCCAAAAGACACAATTACACGTTTTGAGCTAACTAAACAAACACTAAATGATGTATGTCAAAAGTACTAAGGAATACAAACACACCTTCACAGTACCCTTATTTATACAGCATCTCTCAGAGAACTCACAGAGTTAATTAAGCACTTGCCAATAATATGATACTCCAATACCTTGCAGCATTTCTGTGCCATTGCTTTCAATGAGGCCAGACAAATTCTGGATATCTGAACTATTATTCTGTAAGAATATCAATATAAAGTGCATTCATGTAAATGTGAGGTTTTCTTTTGCTTGAGTGGATGGTAGCACTGTATCATTGAACTCATTTTGTATCAAAGCAATTTTGCTTGCAGAAAGCTCAGAAATAAACATGTCCCTTAACTTTATTTCTATTGTATTTCTTATTTCACAGGAAGGTATTTTCTGTGTTATGTTTTAGAGCATATGCCATTTCAGATGACCAATAATTACCATAGGAACACAGGCTTTAATGTTATTTCCCATTATCAGCTATCTGATTTTGGTTAGCTACTGTATTTGTTTAATAAAACACTAAATTGCACATATCAGAGCATATGAAATTATATGTAATTATTATGTGTCGACTGTTATTTTCTCCATATTAAACTGTGTCTTTTACATACCATGTATAAAATGCATAGAGTAATTCACTTGCTCTGTTAGTCAGTGAAACATTCTAGCCATGCATGGATTCATTGAAAGGATAGCTAATAGCTCAATTTCACTGGAAAAAAAGGTGCAGCTTCAAATGGGAGTGCTGTAGCATGGCTGGATAGATGCTGTGGTAAGTAAAGACAGAATCTCTAGAACTTTCAAATAATATCAGAAAGACTTGTGTGGGACTTGGCCAGATAAAATAATACTCAAAAGATAATTGAATCAATCAAAATCCATTTCTATCAGGATTTCCTTCAACACAGAGTTGTACAAAGGTTTATAGAAAGCCATGATCAACCAGTCCTACCTGGCTTGGGAATCAGCACAAGTGTTTACTGATAACTGAAGCATCAGTCTCTGCTGCACTATTTTATCTTTCCATTTTTCACCTCTCCTGTTGCTTCTATTCATCCAGTGATTGCTTTCCTAGAACACTAAAATAGATCAGAATGACTTTGGTGCTTTTTGAAACCCCCAACACCCTTGGATAGTTTTCACTATTTACAAATGATAGCTGAAATATCTCTACTTGTAAGCAGGAGAAAGGAAAAGGATAGAATTTGGGCACTTGCATGGATAATTTGACAGAGAGGTGGTGGTGCCCAGTGGAAAATTCTTGGTGCATTTTAACTACAAGACTGATGTTCAAAGGATGTGTGGGGAGGACAAATCTCACTCCTTTGCAAGGGTACATACATAGATCAGTCCTTTGTATCCCAAGAGCAACCTACCTACACAGGAGGTAGTGTTGGCACCTACTTAAAGCACCTTTTATATTGCAGTCTTAGCTCAAATATCTTTTTAATGCTTCATTAATTATGCAACTTTATGGAATTTTTGTATGGCTACATTGTAATGTTATAGAAATATTAGAGGGGTGACCAGCCTCTGAGAAATCCAATGGCAGCTAACCCAAGGACAAAGTAGATTACTGTGACTTGCTAGTCATTGCAAAATGGGGGAGGATGGAAGTGGTAAAGTGGGAAAGTTCATTTATTGGCTGGAGAGAATCATCCAGTGTCAGAAACCAAATTAATGGTAAATTAAATAGGACTGGGGGTTTAGTGAAAAAGCTTAAATCTGCCTCCAGATGTTATACCTTAATTAACTTCTTCCAAAAATTAACTGCTTTAGATTGATACTAAGAGAATTTTCAAAATTCTGTTGCCTGTGATACAAAGTTTATAGTGACAAAAGTCTGAAAATAGATAATGGATGCTGTATACCTCTGTGACCCAAGGAGGAATCTGCAGCATTTCATGGAAAAGGCATATTGTGAACATATGGATAAGTGATAGGCAGCTCAGTTTTAATGAACTATTTTTGAAAAGAACTTAGTGGTATTCAATATCCATTTTTCTGTAATTGAAAAGCATTTCTTGTTCAGTACCAGCATAAATGGGAGATGAAGGATCAGCCCTACAAGTACATCCCCACCTCATTCAGTTGCATGAGAATTTAACCTCGTCATTGGAGATGAGTTTTTTGCCCTTTTATTGCCTTCCTTTTAACAACAGGAGTTGATCATAAATTCATCAGCCTGCTAGGTGACCATGAGTCAATTACAACTTAGTGTGGCCTAGACTCCTTTACCTGTTCATTCTGTAATTGTCCTGCATGGTGAAGGAGCTGAGGTGATGGGCTGGGAAGACGGGTTGGACAGCCTGTGGCTATGGCAACCATATTGTTAAGTGAATAATGTATATTTAGCACTTGGAAAAGCTTGCTCAGTTCTAGGCTTCTTTTTCATTTTCAGCGCTCTGCCTTTCTGTTCTGTTGCCTTCAAAATAGGAAAGTTTCCATAAATTTTCTGCAATCTGCAGATGAAATTTGTAGTGATCTAATGATACCTCCTGGTTTAGGCATCCTCAGCTTCAGTTAAGGTATATTGTGAGTTTCTTACATGCTAATGCAATCAATGACAGTAATTCAGGCTTTGACTCCAGCACATCTCTTTACAAAAGCATATGAATGATTTTATCTTAAATCTTAATTTAAAAACTAATGCATTTCATAAAAACAAACTGATGCAAGCAGCTATGCCATACCATAGTGAGCAGCAGGGTTTGGACCCATGGTTGCCACAGCTCTGACAGGGCTAGCAGCACCCCACATGAGACAGGGGCTCTAGCATTAGGTGTGTTCCTCCCAAGCGTGTGGCAAGCAGATACATTGCTGAGCACTTGCTCTTAATGGTCTGTGAATGACCACGGGGATGGAAAATGAGCAGTGCTTCATTCCCTGCACACCAGCTGCCCTAACTGCTTCCAGGTGTTTCCCATTCTCAGGCCCTTGGGTGGCACCTGAGCTCACCCTGGAGAAGAGGTTTTAGCTAGATGCTTGCCCTGACTGGGGGTAACTGTTAGGAGGTTTATAGACTTGTGCAAGGTGAGTAGGCTTTTATACAAGAAAGAAAACGTGCTTCCCTAATGAAGCTTGTTTTCTCTGCTGAATTTGAATAACCTGTTTGCAGACACGGAGGTGGAAGAGATGGTTGACTTATTTGCTTGCTCTTTTTTTTTTTCAACAGCGCAGGTAGGTTACTCGTGCCTGTGGAAAATAAAAACCTTACATTTCCTAAAAACAGAAACATTGCAAAGGGAAAGGGAGCTCCTCAGAAATGGATGCAGCAGCACCTTAAATTCTGTGGAACTTGCACAAAAATACTGGGTGGTTGTTAGTATTGAGGTATTTTTAAGTCCTCTGCTAAAGAATTGTTTGGAGTTTTGCTCTTGCAAATGAAGTGGTATCTGACCTGAAGCTAAAGAAACTTTGGGGGTTGTTTTTTCATAATTTATTAGTTGTTCTGATCAACTGAAATAGTTTAAATAGTCTGAATTGCATCTTGGGGTGCTCAAACTGTATTTCTCTATTGCAAGGGTATAGGAAAGTATGATGAAGGTGCCTTGTGTAACTTAGCTGGAATCCTGGCTGAGTAAGTACGAAAGTGTTAATACATGTGTTATTAGCACTTGGATAGTTGAATATGAGTAAAAACCTCAACCTATAAATCAGGCCCTGTCAGCATTTACAATACTGTTTGTTCTTCTGAGAGGAGGCAGATGGAGCGGTGATAGCTTTGTCCTCAGGGAAAGCTGATGTGGAGCTTTTTGTAGGGGTCATGATGATCTTTACAACAATTGGAAAATTATCCAGTACCATTCTTTTTTTTTCTTCTTCTTCTTTTTGGGGCTTGATCCTGCCTCTTCCAAGTCTTAGAGTCACAGAATAATTTAGTTGGAAAAGACCTCTAAGATCTTTTTGTTCTTCAGGCAGAACAATGGGAACCTAGGGATCTATGAAAGAGTTTGCAGTGTCTGTCCTATTTTTAAAGACAATGAGTTCACTTGATAAAGAAATATCTCTATAACTTAAAAACTTAAAATATCAAAGTATAAAGTATAAAAGACACCAGTGGGGATGAGGAAAACAGGCTTGTAAATATGAAATATTGAGGAACTCCAGTTTGCTTATCAGAAGAGGGGATGTGACTTTAAGCAACACTGATTTGAAGTTTTATAGACCAAACCAATGAGATAAGGTAATTTAGGCTAGGTAATGTCCACCAAAGACTGAAGTAGCTAAGCTGCTACTTGGAGTCATCTTGTGAGCATGAGAGGACTGTCTAATACATAATGGATGTCTTTTCCAGAAAGATACTGGTAAGCTTAAGAAAAGTGCTGATCGTTTTAGACTTGGAAAAATGATAGGCGCAGTAATAAATGAGATAGTAGTGGAAGCCTGAATAAATACACTATGGAAGAATTGGCTTAGCTTTTGAAGGGATGTCACGCCTTAGAAGCAGCCTGAAAGTCCTTGAAAGGATCAGTGAATGTGGACAAAGGTTGAGATTGACCACATGGCTTTGCAAAAGAAATCAGTAAATTCTCAAAGGAGTGAGCACTTATGGGATCAGAAGAAAGGGCTTACTGAGGGTAAATAGCACACTGCAAGCTAGGAAAGACAGGGCAGGAGAACATGCTCAGTTTTAAGAGAGGAAAGAGCTCTGCAAAGGAGCCCTTGACAGGTTTTAGCACAAAGCTGCAAGTGCTGGCTCAGAGGTTCCTGAAGTGCACATTGTTGGACGGGTGCTCTGGAAAAAAGCATTGCTGCGTTTCTGTGACTCATCGCATCTCCTGGGGGTGTGCATTGCTTTCCACTGATGCTGCAGTGGGGATCCTGCAGTGACTGGCTCAGCCCTAGCCAAGTAATCTTCAGATGGCTAATTCAAGTAGAAGGAATCCCACTCCAAATCAATGAGCCTTATTTCAAGCTAAAAAATACGGGATGGGATTTTCCTGAGTGGTTTGGGAATTCTGCTTCTAGCTTTTATTACTTTCACACCTTTTTGCATACCCTAAAATACCTTTAGTACACCAAAGTATGGCTCATCATAGAATTTTGAGTCATTTCTAGCCACATTCAGGAAATGCAAACCATGGAAGAGGGGTGGAAAATCCCATCACATTATCACTCTCATACTTTAGGAGCTTTTAGCATTCCCAGGATCCTTCAGCAGCAAACCCAGGTACGAGGGTGTTCCTCTCTGTGTTGCTCCCAGTCACATGTACCTCTGCAAGGCACCTGCCAATCCTGTTTCCTTTGACTTTTCCAATTGTTGATCCTCTTGGGATCCACTGGCATAAGGGAAATGAATGTGTCTTTCCGGGCATAGTGGCAGATCATGCACAACCTCAAGACTTTAACCATTAAAAAACTGAAGTAATTGAAAAGAATACCATGTTGACTCTTCCTTTCAAGTGTCCTATGGATCTGAGGAAGATTAGTGTTTTTTTCCAAAAGACATAAGCTGTTCATTAGTATGGTGTGGTTGTTCTGGGTTTTGTTTTGCTTGGTTTTTTTGTTTTGGGGTTTTTTTTTGGTTTTTTTTTTTTTTGGTTGGTTGGTTATTTTGTTTGTTTGTGGGGTGTTTTGTTTTTTCCTATTTGCCTTCTAAATAAACACAATTGAGTATGGCCATGCATGAATAGCTCTTTGTGAAATGAAGAAAAATAAGTAACTATTTCTTTGAATAGTTATCCAGTGAGAAATTAATCCAGAGCAACAGTTTATTATATTGGAACTTAAGGGCAAAGCACAGACATTCACGTTAAAGCAAATGTAATTTCTTTTGTAAAAATATAATGAGATGTAGTAAACAAACCACAATTAAATTGGGCAAGCCTAAAGAAGGCAAGATGCTTGCAGTGGGGGCTGTTTCAATGCATTGCTATTGTTTTTTCCTCCCAGAATGTATTTGCAAATATAGCTGTTCTGAACTGTACAGCAGCTCTGCAGCATTTCCTATTAAAATGAGCTAACTGAATTTTCCAGCCCATGTGTATGGCTCTGTAACAAGAGCTGAAGTGATGCTTCCTGTGGCCAGATGGTGAGGAAGGTGTGTGAGTACCAGCTCCCCAGCTTGGCTGGAGCTCCTGGTTATGGTCTCATGTAGGCAGAGCTGTCTCTTCTCCCAAGAGACCTGGCAGTGACTCTTGGGAGGTGATGCCTCATCAGTTCTGCTGATGTTTGGGAAGAGCATGAGCATGATCACAGTGCTTTCAGACTCTAGAAAGACTTCCATAAGTCCACTGACTAGATCAATGCAGACTTCTGCATGGGACTTCTACTAGTAGAAGGAACTAGTGAAGAAATAAGCTTTAAGAATTTGTTATCTACACACAAGTCAGGTCATTCATTTCTCTCTGTTTTTTGTTTGGGGTTTTTTGGTTTTTTTGTTTTTTTTTTTTTTTTGTATGTTTGTTTGTTTTGTTTTTTGGGGTTTTTTATTTGGTTTTTTTAGGGTTTTTTTTGTTGTTGTTTATTTGTTTGTTTTTTCTTTTTTCTTTCCCTGTCCCTCCAACCCTTCTAGCTTATCAGGATTTTTTAAATCTTTCTAGATTTTTGAGGAGGCTTTAATTCTTAATGATGCAAAAGAATTTTAATGTAGCACTTGCTAATGGAAAAGCTCTTCTTAATTACCATTGGAAACTTCAGCCCCTGAGTGAGGACTTTATATTTGGTAGCTTTAAAGTTTTCCATGTGAGAGATCTCCTCCTCCCCTCCAGGCTCCTACTCTGTTTCCAATAATGTGTGCAGGGTTCTCCAAGAATGTTGCAGTGATCTCATCTGGTAAAATAACCCTGGTGAGTAGTAGCCCAAATCCTCCATTAGGCTGTATCTGGCTGTGGGGTCACCAGGCTGCCACCACCAACCTCTCCCGCATCGCAGGAGAGATGCCCTGGGGCTGGGGCTCACTGCACTCCTGGAGGCAGAGGGTAACAAAAAGTGTCTGGGAGCACAGCCAGGGGTGGCAGGAGGCTGCTTGGAGGCCTGGTTTCATGAGAACAAGGTTTGTCACAGCTGCCACAGCTCACACCCAGCAGCAAGAGGGTTTATCCCCTCCCACCCAGGACAGGCCATGCTGCAGAGGAGAAGTAGATAATTAGTCAGGAATTTCCTAAATAGCAATACAAACTAAAAAGGGGAAGTACCAGGTGGAGTTTTTCTATCAAAATGCCAGAGATTAAGGAATCTTTTCCTTGTCTTAGATAAATGGCCTACTGTGTCCAGGATGTCTTTTCATATGGTCTTTATATAAGTCAGTCTCTGGCCCTGAATGCTGTGCTATTGAACTCTAGGGTATAAGATATGGTCTCCAGTACTACATAAATAAAAGCAAATCTTTTCAGCTGAGTAGTCAAATGATGTTAAGGGAGTTTGAGTTCAGGCAGAGTGATCTAATCTGGCTGTCAAAAAATTCAATAAAACCTCTGAAAAAAAAATTTAAATGTGCAAAGATTATGCTATGATTGTAAAACTACCAAAAATTTTCAGAAGAACCTGTTGGATGGGCAGTATTTTAGGCAGCTGCATTAACATAAACTGATAGTTTGGAGAATTCACTTTTGGGGCTTGCTGTTGGATTTTTTGCAATTAAATGCCTGTGCATGAGCTTACCAAACTGAGGTCATTTGGATGTATACATGGTTTGGAAGGTAGAGTTGGAGATAAAATCAGTTGGATTAAAATACAAGAGGAGAAAGACATCATTGGGTTGTTGTGATATTAACTTGCAAGGAAACATTTTTTCTGTAAACTCACATATGTAGTCTCAGAATGGAACACCAGCTATGTCTATCTCTGGAGAGATCTAACTAACAATGTATGTCAGAAAAATTATAGCATAATTTATTCATACCTCTCAGAACAGCAGAAATAAGGCTGAAATCCATGTGCCGGAAAACAAAAAGTGTTGTACTAGTTCCAAACCTGTCCAAGGATGGTCTATAAGAGTGATAAAATGCCATGGCAAAGAAAAAAGCAAATTAAAGCATAGTTCCTAATCAAACTCTGAAATAAGTGTTAAATTCAAGGAAGAATAGACTTGTCAATTAGAGTGAGAGCAGCAAGCCCTGAGGCACAAACTTTTTTCCTGGCTCTGAGCATTAGGGGTGTGGGATGAGCTTGGGACTGACTTGATCAGGCCAGGAGAAAGATGGCTAAAAATCAAGTTCATTTAATTTTTTTCCAGTCAATGTTTAGTTGTGTTTTCTGTCAAGGTTATTCTTTAGTTAGTCTTTCAGAAGGGGAGACTGGCCAAAAGAAAAGGACTCTCACATTCAATGTCATATCTTGCAAGAGCTATTCTTTGGCAGGGCTCTGTTCTGGGAGTAAAGCAGGAGATGGACAGTGCTTCTTCAAGCTGATAACAATGTTGGAGAGTCTTTTCTCAAAGAGATGCTGCAAAATGTTGCAAAGAAACAAGCCAGAGTATCGGGCTGGATGATATTGGGACTTTTCTTAGGCTGGTACTGCTGTAAGAAACCAGTATAAAGCACTCATGTTGGTGATTTTTCTACAGTTAAAAAAAAAAAAAAGAGGTCAAGTTACTGGAAATATGAAAAATGCCATAGATGATAGTTTCCTGGCTAGTCTTGGTTTGCCTCAGTAATGTTTTGGTGATGCTGTGCTTCCAATAAACAGTCTAACAAAAGACTTTCTGTTTCCAGCACTTCTGATGGTGACTCTTCTCTCAAATCTCTTTGTTGTCTGGTTTGGTGAAGTGGTTACGGCACCCTGCCAGCACTATTCCTCTGTCACTAAAACTGTGTGGACAGTGATGACTAGCTGAGCTGGCAAGATAGAGATGGCATTTCTTGCTCACAGAGTCTGGGGTTTTTTCCTTGGACTTCATAGTTCTGGGTGGAAAAATGATGATGACTATTTGGTACTTCTGTTGCCTGTGGTGAATGAAACCAAAATGCAAAAAGCAATGTAAGAACGCAAAAATCAGTAGATGTGAGTACTTTGAAAAATCTCAGATAAATGCAAGCCTAACTTTAATCTTTAATGGATTGCCTTAGGATGTGTTTTCGTGTTCATACACATCTCTCCGTAGCATATCAGTTCACCTGGAGAATGGAATCCAAAATGTACTGAAACACTTTTCTCTTTTTTCTTCCTTTTTTTTTCCTGAGGCCAACAGGTGGTCGATTTAGAATGGGATGAGTATTCTGTGTACTGCCAAACTTTATCTTGTGTTTGAGATATCTTGTTATCTAAGTCTTGTTCCAAAGAAATGTTTAAAATTAAAAAGCAGATGAGATGGGAGAGAAAAAAAAACTCCTCTTGGTGAAGATAGAATTGCTCTGAACAATGTGCTCAAAGAGCAAATGTTCAAATGCATCTTGTTTATAAAGGCAGTAGGTACCAAAGCTCTCTGCAGAACAGAAATATTCAGTCCTCATAGGGAGTGTCCTAAATACAAATCAGGGTTACTGTGTCACTGCTGCTCCCTCATTCTGGTATCTGTAACCTCTGCAGAGAGCTGTTTTGCTCTTACCATTTTACATTTAAAGAGTAGTAAGAAGGGAAGCAGGACTATGCCACCTTTGTAGATAGGAAACAGAGAAGCAGATTAAACCCTTTGGCTGGGAATATTCAGGAAATTTGCTGGCAAATTAGGAAGCTGGTTTGGCACATGCTAATCTTCATCTTCAACCTGAGCAGAACATCTCTCTCTTTCAAGAACGTCATTATTTAATTATGTCTGTTTAGGAAACTAAATCTAATCCTCCTTGTCTGAGAAGACATCCTGGCTCATCTGGACATTCAAACTGTGATTTAAAAATAGCTACAAGTCTGTGTTTACTCATGCAATATTATCTGCTGGAAAGGCATTGGACATGCTAGTTACAAATGTCCAAGTCCAGCAGTTACACTACACTGTGACCATCGAGTGTTTCTGCTAGGGAGCACAGGCTCAAGGGCAACACAAACATGAATATGAATTTGCCTTTTAGTTTGGGGCTCTGGAATGTTTCTGTTCTAACAGTGTTCTAATAAAACCAAAACATTGACTCTTTCCCAGCAAAGTTAAAAATAGAACGTAGGCACCCTAGTTCTTATACGGAAAGATAAACTGCAAAAGGAGATTGCACAAAATGAAAAAAACATCCAATTTAAAATGCTGATGTTTTACTTGTGTCTCAGAGCTGCTGCACTCCTGCAACAAGCAGCTGCTATTTCTCCTTCATTTTCCCATGTAATTGATTTATTCTCATGACTGAGAATGGCATGATGCAGCACAAACAAGACAAAGTCTTTCTGCACAGTGGCCCCTCTGTGCCTCTGACAGGTGAGCTGATGGTGATTCTCAAGTCTAGATGGCCTCAAGCAGCTTTGGGGCTGTGCAAACTGTGCAACCAGAATCCAGTAATGACATAGGTCAAAATGTACTTCTGCTCCTGTTTTAGAATCTCAGACACATTTAGGCTGGAAAAGTCCTCTAAGATAATTGTCACACCATTAATGCAGAACTTCCAAGTCCATCACTATACCATGTCCATAAGTGCCCCATTTACCCAACTTTTAAATATCTCCAGGAATGGCGACTACTTCCCTGGACAGCCTGGTCCAGTGCTTGACAAACACTTTTGTGAAGAAATTTTTCCATCTAAACTTCTTCTGGTTCAATCCACTTCATGTATATTTGGGTCTGGAACTTGTTTTGTAGATGATATAAAGCTGGGAGGAGCGGCTGATACTCCAGAGTGTTGTGCTGCCATTGAGAGGGTCTTGACAAACTGGAGAAATGGTAACCAGGAGCCACACAATGTTCACCAAAGGGAGTAAATATGCAGTTCTCCACCTGGGAAGAAGTAAATCCAAGCACTAGAATGGATGGAGTCTGACCAGATGGGAAGCAGTTTTGCAGGAAAAGAGCTGGGGCCTCTGGTAGATACAAAGTTGATGTGAGCCAGCAGTTGTCCTTTGGTACAGGTGTCCAGCAGCCTCCTGAGTTGCACCAGCAAAAGCTTTGCCAGCGGGATGAGGGAGGGGAGCCTTTGGCTTCACTCAGTCCTGGTAGGGCCAGGGGGCCCTGTCCACTTCTGGGCCTCACAGAACAAGACATGGGGGTAGTAGAGGGAGGCCAGCAAATAACCACATGATGAAAGGATTTCTGCATTAAAATGAGAGTGAGAGACAGGGAGATGTTACCTGACTGGGGCAGAGATGGGAGTAAAGATGGAAACTGACTCTGCTCAGTGGTGACCTGTGAAAGGAGGAAGGCAATGTGCTGAAGTTGGAGTGCAGGAAGAATATTTGGGGACTTTGCTGAGAAGATGGCTGAATGCTGAAAGAGACTGGCCTAGACAAGTTGTGAAGTTGACATCCTTGGGAGACATTAAGAACCTGACTGGTTTTGGTCTTGAGTGGCATACTGTAGCTGGCCATCCTCTGAGTGGGGAGCTGGGCTAAATGATCCCTAGAGGTCACTGCCAACCTCAGCAATTCTCTGATTCTGTGATTTGTAACCTCATCCTACAATAGGAAAATTGTTATTTTAAATGATATTTGATATTTATAGGATTTACTACTAAAGGAATATTGAGGAGCATCAGCCACATCTACGGCTCCCAGTGGGCTGTTTATACAGGTAGACAAGACCTAGGACCATGAAAGAGAAGGGCAAAGAAACAAAGGGATTAGCTGAAGGCAAGCTGCAAGCCTTGTCTTCCTCACTTCTTGCACAGTACTCTATTCATAAGTAGGTTTTTCTCCCTCCTCCCCACACAAAAACACTCTGGATTTTGTTTCTAAGTCTGCATGGGTAAAGAATGAGATATGAATGCACAGATCTCACTTATAAATTTACTAATATAGATTATATTTCTGAAACAAGTTTGCCCTCTATTCAGCAGCTGGGGGAAACAGGGGTACATTCATTCTGTGAGAACCTCTTCAAAGGTCCATTCACAGCCATTCATGGGAAGTGCTACATTGCTGGGCATGTGTGAGAGAAAAAGCACTTTAATTGAATGCATGAGTATCTAACTGACTGCCAGATTGTGACTGGCCTCTGTGCAGGCCCAAAGTTGCACATGTTCTGCTGGGAGCAAGAAACTGCTGTAGAGACAAGCCATCCTCTTACTCTACGAGCTGCCCAGGAGACCAGGCACTGCAAAATGAAGACAAATTTGTCAAGGTGGCCATGGGAACTGAAAACAAGGCTTCTTGCAATACAGATCATTCATTTGGCCAAAAGAACTCCCAAATGTGGCTTCTATCTGTGTGCAGAGCAGTGAGCTGTAGGTACTCTGAACAGAGCTGAATGCTTTTAGCTTTGTGTAGGAAATGCTGGGTGTTAAGTCCAGTCTGGGGTACAAAGTTACTGTGAAGTAGAAGGATCAGTTTCAGTTTTATGCAGTGTTCTTGTGACTTTGTCTCTATAGGTATCAGCAACCTCCTTGTCTCTGTTCAAATTCTGTTCAAACTGTACAAGTCTGCTCAAGAGCAAAACTTGGCTTCAGCTTTCCTACAGTGCTGTGGGATGTTATTCTCCTCTGCAATATGTGCCCACAACTCTTGTTCCATGGATGCAGAAGAGGTCACAAGTCATGTTATTTTTAAATGTGGACTCCAGTTTCACTCTACCTTTGCTTGCTTGTTGCATAAAATGTTTTTCATTTTCTGTCCTTCTGTTATTAAAAGCTAATCTACTTATGTTTTCATCAAAAAATACCTGATGGACACTGACTAATAATACAAAGCATCCATAAAGAAGGTGAAGAGGATGGGCAAAGGCAGCAGGGTATTCAGGGATGCACCTAACGCTGTTCATTAAAACTATGTGAATCTGCTTCAGGAGATTTGATAAGCATTGATTTTGCTCACAGAGAGCAAAAGATAAAAAGCAGCCCCCCTCCTCTTTTTCTGCAAAATGAAAGGAACTGATGTAATTGTTCTAAATCCAATACAATGAAGTGCTATTGGAGCAGTGCCAGCAGTGTACTTCCTGCCAGTGTCTGCTCCTCCAATCAGTTTAATTATGAGCAATTGTTTGGGTTGTGCTGTGAAGAAATATTAGAGAATGGAAAAAAAGAACATACTTTAGGTCACTACTTTGCAACTGATTCATGGTTTGGCAGAAACCATTAACTAGATTTTATGCTTTACAGCACTGTAATAGTATCACTGTGGATCAACCTTGCCATATAAGCACATACAGCACAAATCCACCGTTTATTTTGACAAGGCTCTAGTTGAAGCATTTGAAAAATGCTGAAATAACATCAGCTATTGGCTAGAATTTTTGGTTAATCATGTGCCTACTCTTATCCAAGGGATCTAAGCAGGCTATGAAAAACTGGCTATTGTTAATGTCTCCTATGTTTATCTGTCATGTCAAATTTTTATAATAATTTTTCTTGTGCTTGACACATTTCTCATGTCTTGCTGCTGCATGCAGAGGTATTTTGTAATCCTAGATCAGTTCTTTTGGAAGGGTAGACTGGGGAAAGCTGGTTCTTCTCTCAGCTTGCAGGATTGCTCTCCTTCTGATTGTTTTTCTTGGGATACTGAAGGCTTAATTAAGCTAACAGGATTGCTCTGGAAGTGAATCCTGATTAACATGTACTTCAGCTTGTGTGGAATGGTTTCAATGCAGACTAGAGAGGCTCTTTACTGGGGCAGTGCCTCTGTGCTGATCTCCTCATGCAGAGATCTTGCAGGACAAAACCCAAAATGCCTATTAGTGCTGCTCTGCAGCCTGGTCAGCTGCCAGGACGGGAGCCAGCCGGGCACAGCACTTGGCTGTGGAGGGGAGGAAATTCTCACAATGCTGAGCCTGATGTAGCCACCCCTGGTGTCATTCCTCTCCAAGCAGAGAATTTTAGATTTCAGACATTGTTAGATACTATTGATCAGCAAACTAGGAAAAAAAATCCCTTGGAATACAGAAAACAAAGAGTTCATAGCACTTGTGGCAAGTGTGAGTTTCAGGGGCTCATGCCTAGATCTGATATGACATGCTGCAAGAGCATGCTCCCTCCAGGAATGTCATATAAACTAGCCCAATCTGGATGCTCTTCCTAGGGAGGACAAAAGATGCACTTGTTTTCATATTTGCTAATGGAAAATGTTCATTTTTCCCCCCCACTCTCATGTGAGCTGTGTATATGCTTTTGTTTTCTGACCCCAGAACAAATCTTGGATAACTAACACATCTCTCCTTGTACTATGGGAGTGTAATATGGGATTAAAGCAAATAAATTTTGTAAATGTGGCAGGTGGCATTTTGCATCTCTGCCAGGTTCTGCAGTCTTTGCATTAAGCTTGTTTCTTAGATGTAGCTTAAGGCTGCAAAGTTCAAGGGATACAAGGGTCCAGCTGTTGGCAAAAATGTGGGGATCCAGCTGCAAATCATCTGTGACTTGGGCTGCTCCAATTCTGATGTTAAAATGTAAGCAATGGTCATTTCTAGAGAGTTCTGAATTTCAACAGAGTTCAGAAATAATAGTGAGAGGAACAGAAGTCCTCTGTTTGGATCCTATGTTTAGTACTTTCTCAGATATCTGCTTAGCTTGAAGATCATTTGAGAGATCATATTTTGCCTGATGGGGTGCTGCACCTCAGTTACCTAAGCATGTCTTGGAAAATAATTTTCCATCAGGAAGCAGTGTTCTCTGTGAATACAAATCCTTCCCACATAGAGATGTTGCAGAAGGAACAATAATCTTTGTTCCAGGAAACAGAGAGATGGCAAATGAAACTGCTGTTTAGAAAAGTAGGATCAAGAGCATAATTGGAGATAAGGAGATAAGATCATGTGATGCATTGATCATGAGATGTAACCAGGGAAGAAGAGATTAAAATCACTCTATTCTAGGTCAATTGATTAGAATAAAACCATGAAATACTATTTTATTCTAGCCACTGACATACTAATAAATAAGGGCAGAGGTGGTCTCATAAAGAAATTCCCATTACCACTGATGTTTTTAAGAGCTGTATTTTGTCTAAAAATAAAATTTGTTACATTGCCAGGGTTATAACTTTTATTTTTTCCAGCCATATTCTTAGAGTTGCCCAGAAGAGTGTTGCTGATTTGAGAGCATGGCTACAACCTGATCTGCTGCTGCCTTCTGCTGAGCCCTCTAAAACCTTCAAAATGAGATGAGTGCTTACCTGGTCCTTTTACCAGTCTCATTGTACTGCTTAACTACTTGCTGATTGGAAGCTTTTTATATTAGGGAAAGTTGTGTCCCCCTGATATCCTCTGGCTGTTCAGTGTTGAACCTCATATTTCCTTGCACTGCCTCATCACCAAATTTTCACTTGTGTTAAGCTGCCTCTTCTTCTAAACAGTTTATGACTGCATTGAAAGGCAGAGTTCCCTAATATAACCTCCATATGAAAGTTGATATTTATTTCTGCATTTTGTCCTCCTGCCCTTTAAAATGTAATTTTATAAAGGATGTCCCCTTTTCCTTAATATCAGCCTTTGTTTATTGTGGTTTATTGTGTTTATTTGGAGGGACTTTATTCGACTTTTTGTTGAAATCCAAGAAAACTATTTCAGGTACATTGACCTTGCAGTGATTCTGGTAGTGTGCTGAGACATAACTCCCTTGTTTTCTGGGAACACTCCTCCTTAGGCTATCACATTGATCTGTCTGCTGCTTGTATTTTTTGCTACAGTTTCTACTGATCCCTCAAGTCCAGAGGTGAAATTTATTAGTTAGCAAGGTAACTATTCAAGTTACAGAGAATGCTTGAAGGGAAAAAAAAAAAAAAAGAAAAAAATTAATACTGAATTTGCCTCTTCATATTTCCCTGGTATTTTCACTATTTTATAGCAATGTCTGGAGTTGGGTATTAATGCCAAGGAACATTTGGTCTCCATATAACATCTACCAGTGAAGATTTATGTGGTCTTTGCATACAGCTTAGTATATAGATGAACTGTAGCATGGCAGTATTCCTGCAATGCCTGAGCACTGGTACCCAGTCCCATCTGTAGCATTAAGCCATTGATTCAGGCCAAAATCACACCAGAAACCTTTCCAATTCTTGCCTTCACGTGCAATTCTTGGGCACAGCTTGGGAGCTAGAACACCACTGCCTCACCCCACCTCCCTTTTTGGTGGGGGGATTTAGTGGTAAGGACGAGTTGCTCCATGGCATCTGGCCTGAGTGCTGTAGAGTGGTCCCAGTTCTGGTCAATGCAGAGCTGTAGCCATGGTGCTCACTGTGCCACCATGGGGGACTCTGCTGGATACCAGCCTGTGACTGCCCTTGGGTGAGGGGTTTTATCTGTTTATTAATTTTCCTTCAGAAAAATGTCTTGGAAGATCGCAGTACATCAGCACTGGGAAAAGCTGAGTGAGCTATAGTTGATTTGCACAGACTTATTCAAATTCCATTTAGAGACCTGCAATGATTTTCTTCCATCTCATTTCTCCCATGTGGATTTCTGCTGAAAACCTGCCACGAGGCAGTGCCTGTCTGCACATGTCTCAGCTCCCATGGCTCAGTGGCTTCTCTTGGCCTGCACAAGGTGCCCTGTGATCCTCCAGTAGCACTGGCTCATGAGTGCCCTCAGCTGAGGGACACAGCTGCTCTGGATTTGCAAGTTGGTCTTTTCAGACTGCTTCCACACAGCCCCCATACACACTCTGTCCTGTCTCATCACAGAGCTCTTGGGTCTGTCCTGCTGCCATGGGACAAGCGCTCCATCTTCATGTCGTGCTTGTGCAGAGTGATCACAGGTAGGGTCCTTCAAAGCAGCCCCACCTTTTGCATGTTTTCACATCTCTGACAGAGTTAATTCATGGGGTTATTATTTCATGGCACCCACTGATTGAAATAGCCTGTGATGTTTTAAAAAGCCTTTATTTCATTATAAGGTCCTCAGTTTCAGTGGCTTTCCATGTTTTTAAAGTTGGCAAAAGTCTTTGGAAAGATATTGATACTTTTTCTTCCTCTTCCCCCATGTCTATTTCCTTGCAGTGCCCTCACCAGAGTAACCCAGGGAGTGAGCTCCTGCTCCTACAAGGGTCTCTAGTACATCCATACCAGAGAAAGCAGTAGTCACCTTCATGGGCTTCCACAGGCTGGTCCTTTCCACCCAGCCCATTTTCACAGTTAGTGAGACTTAAACTCCAGGGAGCTACCCTAGCAGAGCAGCACTGTGGCTCTGGCTATGCCTGGCCAGCTTGAACAGAACAAAATGAAGATTAATTGACTCAATCTGACAGCATTAACTGGCCACTGAGACCCAAACTAATATCTCTGTGCAGGCTGTTGGCCTTACAGTATATAATCAAACGCTTGTCTGTTTTCATATTCTGTCTCTGCCACTGGCCAAGAGCAGATGCTTTGGTTAATGATGTTTATATCCAGGCCATCTTGCTAGGAGTCCCCCTCAATACTGCTAAAATGACTATCCTACTGTAGGGTATATATAGGACCTTAAATAAGATTGATGTTAAAAACTCTCTACATGGTATAACACAAGAGACAGTGTAAGAAGCTCTCTGGGTACTGCTGTAATAAAATTATTTCCAGCTCACATTTATTGTAAATTATCTGTTTTCATTTTTTTTCACCCTCAAGAACAGTTTGCATTTGTGGCATTAGAATCCTTTTCATGGGTCTCTCAATTCATGTCTCCTTTCATGCTGTTGGCTATGTTATAAACTCTGCAAGCAGAATTGGCTTTGCACCCTAAATTGCGCACTTTTAGTGTTTTAAAATCTAAAATCCACTACTTTTGAATATTTTTTTTGCTGGTGAGGCTAGTTAAATCTGCAAATCTGTTCATAAAGATAAAAACTTTTTAGGTCTCTCAAATGTTCTTATCAGAAAATAATAATGTATTATATCCAAAATAGTAAAAACTAATTTCATTCTTTTTCTAATTATAAAGCAATTTTAAACAATTTAAGCAATAAAAGTACGTGGCTAAAGGAAACTTATGGTTTTGTTTTGGGGGTTATTGGTTTTGGATTCAGTATGAACTTTTACCCTTTGGTTAATTTTTACCTGCTTTGCCACATAAGAATTCTCCTTTGTTTGCAACCTGCTCTGTAGCTGAAGAAGTGAAAAATGTGAAGACAGAGATTTTTATGGAATCACTAACACTATGATTGGTACTGTCCTTCTCAATGTAGATTTAATTATTTTACTTTTTATTTTTATCTCTTTTTTTTTTAGGTCTGTGCTTTCTTTATGAATCAGCTTTCTTTGTTCTGGTGTGATTGCTATTGAAGTGGAAAAAGCATTTAAAATTGAATTCCTATAGCATTCAGGTGCTGCTAGTCTTCTAAGTACTCAGTCAAAAATGGTTGTGGTTATCTTCTGTTATTTGTGTTGTTTCTATTCAAATATGTTGAAGGGAGTCCTATCCTGCTGGGTATGCTGTAATTGTTCCAGTTGTTGGAAATGCAATTTCCAACAAAGTGTTGGTTTGTCTATCTGGACATCACAGCTGGAAGGCAATCCAGCCTTCCTGTCAGAAGCATCTTCTACAAACAAGTTCACAGGCCATGCACGTGGGCCTGAGAAATCTGTGCTCTACAGATTTGTCACTTTTCTCTTGGCATCCAAAGGACTGAGATAAAATTGCCAAGATGGAGGGATGCTGCACCAAGACAACTGTCCTATGATGGTAAAGAGTGACCACCACTGGCACAAGGGACTGCTCTACCCTCGCTGCTCTAATCATGGTGTTGTTGGATTGGGGATGTGAAACAACTCTACTCTTGGGGTTAAAAAGAAAGACAGACCTCAAAGGAAGAAAAGCTTTACTATACAAGTTTCAGTGTCTGATCAGTAATTAAAGGCCATAATGAAGTCTAGAAAAACAGTACCTGTTTAACTCTGCTTTGTGCCCAGCAAATGACTTGAGGTTGTGCAATTTCTGTAGTAATTCTGCTGCTGTTTCTAATGCTGTTGAATAAGGAGTGATTTCTTACCACAGGTGTTATAGATATTTTGCTAAACATTATTTAGATACTGATGACTAGTAAAACCAACACAGAGTACTAGGAATGACATGGGATGCTTATAGATTTTGGTGATCTTTATGCCATATCTACTTTGCAGAAAAAGAAGAATGCTTTGCTATAGGAATTTAGAAGTAGGTAACAGAAAACTCAGCTGTCAAGCAAAAAAAATATCTGGAAAGTTTAAAAAAAAAAAAAGCTCACTAGTCTGTTTGAAGCAGAAACTACCCTGTCTAGAACATTCTTCAGAAAAACTGCACTTTAGACTGAGCAGCTGGGTTAGTTCTGGAAAAGAGTAACTATTTTGAATGACTATGATGGGCAGAGTGTTTTAAAAAGGGGGCTAAAAAATAGACTATGGGAGAAGTGGACAATGAAGCTGGTATCTCCAACCCTCTCATGAGGGTGAAGGTCAGGAGCTGTAAAGAAGCCAAGTCAGTAAAGAAGGTTAGCTTGACAGAAGCATCCATAGATGGTAATGAAAGGAAGCAATTAGGCCAGCTCCTCCCATGGTATTCTGGCATCTTTTCCAAGAACAATGAAGAATTTGGATGACAGGATTAAGTGCAGTGCTGCTCTGTGCTAAACCACTGAATGCTCCTGGGAAGCAGTGCTTACGCTGCCTTGTCATCCTAGGAGATGGGTAGAAATGTTAAATTACAGGCAGTGGAAGGGCCTGACTGTTCATCCTGAGGTGCTGCTGGCATCCTTGGTTCTCCAGGCACCGCTTGCCTCATGGGTGGCTTCAGTTTTTGCTATTAATACACTTGCTGCCTTTGAAGGAGCTTGTTAGCACAGGTAGCACCCCCAGCAGCTCTCAGGATCTCTCCTGGCCCAGAGGTGGATCAGCTATTTGTGTGAGTTGTGCCTGCATAAGATAACAGCCCCTCAGCGGGCTGCGGGCCAGCGGTTCCAGGCTGATGCCCATCCCTGAGGAGCACTGAAAGCCTGCTGGGACATGCCCCACACCCTCCCCTGCACAGACAGCACTGATCCCCCTGTCCTTACCTCAGCTGCAGCCTGCAGAGGTGGGATTATTTCAGTAATTTTTACCACTCTGGGCATATTGGCCTCAGGGCACTGTCAGACTGGAGTGAGACATGCACACAATGTGATGCTGGAGCAGTCTGTGCTGAGCCCTGCCAGCTACACAAGACATTTTGGTCTCTATGCAAAATGCTTCTTTTGCCTCTTCCTTCTGGAAGACATACATTATCTAGAGTTTTCATTCTCCTGGAAAATCCCTTATTTCTTGGATGAAACTCATTTTATTTCTTTAAAATTTCAGAGGAGACTTGGTGTTAAATGCTGTCTACAGAAAATTTCATCTTCAGGCTTTTCAACACAGATGTCTTTCTCTCTGTGGGGTAAGCAACCGAAATTCAATTTCAATGAAAAAAAAAATAATTCTTTTTCCCTTTGCTTGCTCAGTTTTGTTTTTTTGTTAATTTTGTTGCTCACAAGATTGTTAGGTTTAGCTGAGAATTTAAAATCTTACTCCTTGCGTCAGCCTCTGGGTGATTACAAGACTCCTGGGTTAGGTGCAGGACCTGGGTGAGTTCCCCCACTGCAGTGCTCTCTGCAGCTTCCAAATCTGGAAAATCTTTGCATGCTTTGTGGGAACTTCACGTTATTTCTCTAGAACAGGGAAGAAAGAGCTAAGAGAGGAAGAAATTGTAAAGCTTGTAGCCAAGTCAGTTTCTAAAGTTAGGGTGGGAAGGTATGCAACCATTTAAAACCAGGAATCTAACCAGCTCCCAGAATAGTCTGATATAAACCTCTTGGTAAAGAGTTTTGATGTTAATAGAGTGCCTAATGAAGGTATCATGCTTCTCAGTCCCACAAGGGTTTTTCCTCAGTGTCTGCTAACACACCCATTTGCTAATTCTAAACATTCGCTCAGGCTCCTTGTTTCTCTCCACTCAGAAATGTAACTAAAACCAAAGAGTCCATAATTGTGGACAAGACCACAAAGAAAGTAGCAGAGATAATGAAGGTATCAAGAAGAAAAGAGACACATGGGTGAATGAGAAAACAGAGAAGCTTACCAGCTCTGGTGCAAAGCTGCCAGAAGTTTGACTGACAGGTGAAAGCAGCTCAAGAGACCTGCCTTTTTGATAAGAACAAATGAAGATATTTTAGGATTTGAAGTGTAGGTAATTTTTCAAATGTTGCTTTTATTACAAAGCTGGGCTGGTTAAGAAAAACATGCAGTCCTGGGGGGATGATGATGCTAGATCATATGAGTCAGATTCTGCCCTCAGAAATAGTTTGGTAGGCAATCATAAGCCAAATGTAAAAAGTGTGATTAGATGCTAAATTTCACGCCAAAGAGGAAAAAAAATAGAGGAACTGCAAGCTGTGGATAAAGTTTTGCAAATCTCAGAACTCAGAAAGGTAACTAAAACATCAGTCAGTGAGGATTCTTCCAGAGTCCACTAGATAATTAGGCAGAGCAAATAATTAAACATAAGTCTTAAATCATGTCACGGTATTTTCCTCTGGTTATGGTGACATTTGTTTAATACACTTAAGTTTCTCCTCACAAAGTTAGGAAACTATTACTAGTTTCCACCAGTGAATCTGGTGCTTTATGCCTTTGTAATAAGTAAGTTTAAGATGACAGTCTTAAATTAAGGTTAAGAACTACAAGTAAACTTACTTATTACAAAGCATATGCCTTTGTAATAAGTAAGTTTACTTGTAGTTCTTGCTCCTTAGTTTTTCTATTGGTATAGATTTTAATAATGCTTCAAGAAGTCATTCCAGTTTAAAAAAAACAGATCAGCAACAGAAATACTCTCATTTTATTGAAATAGTTGTACTAGAGTATTGTGTGCTTCACTATGAATCAGCTCAAATTCACTATCAAGTCTGTATAAACTAGTAAGAGGTATCACCTATTCTGTCAAGTCTACCCTCATATCTGGACTTGTTTCTTACCCAGAGCCATCAGATTCCTGGCTTGGGAATCTCTAATACCCTTCTCAACTGTTTGGTAACACCCCAAGTTCTATTTTCCATGGAGAAAGCCTGAAGGGGAAGAAAACCCAGTAGTTAAAAACTACAAATCCAGCAATGAGATGTAGTGTCAGAGGTACTGTATAGTGAAATGTCCAAAGTGACTATTTTAGTACTTAAAGTATTGGTGAAATTTCAGATCTGATTCTGTGGATGCTTCACTCTTAGAAAAAATGTGGGCCAGAGATGGACAGAGTTCAGCAAAAAAGAAACAGAAAGATAGAGATTTTAAAAAATCATGTCCTACGAGTTGAAGGCAGTGTGATGTTTAGTCTAGAGAAGACTGAGGAGAGGCGTGATAACAATGTTTGTTAAAATATTTTAAGCAATACTCCAAGGAGGAAGGGAATAATGATATTCCAGAGGGGAAAAAGCACAAGAAGCAATGTTCTTAAATTGAGGTGAAGGAAACTTCTGTTAAATTTTAGGGGAACATAAGCTGTTCTAATATTAAAGATAGCCAAGGAATGGAGGATCTTGACAGTAGATGTGAGAGGTGATGGAAGACAATTATTACAATTTTGTAATAACTCCCTTGGGGTTTTTTTACTTTTTTTTTTTTACATTTTACAATTTACATCCTGCTGTGTAAATATCCAAAGTATGCCTGGAAGGATTTAGCTCAGTTTTTTAGCAGCTGTGGTGAGCTGCATAGTCTCTTAAGGATAATTGAGGGTGACCATTCTTCCACCATGACATGAACAGAACTAATGAGAAAAAGGCAGAAGCTGTTGCTCATCCAATGTAGGTGGTTTCAGTCACTCAGGGCATGACACCTGGGTTTTGGTAATGCAGGGGGCTCTAGAGGGGCTCTAGGGTTTTGAAAAGGAGGTGTTTGAAGGCAGACATGGGCTGCAGGTAGGTGTCAGCTCTGTGGGTGCCGTTGCTTAGATGTTGCTGGTCAGTATAGAAATGACTTTGCCTTGAACCTTTCAGGGTGGTTTCTACAGTCTAAGCTTTCATCTTTTTTTCTGTTCTTCAAGTGTTGTGTGTGCTAAGGCCAGGGCACCCAGCTCCCATGAACTGGAGAACCCTGTTCTGTTTATGTATATTTGCCTCCTTGCCTTTCAGCTTTCACTGACACCCTCTGGGCTGCAAAGACTGCTTGGGCCGAGTCCACTCCTTCCAGGATCCAGTTCCCCTAACCAGCATATCAGGCCACGGATGTTTCTCTTGAAGGAAGATACTTTCAGCACTTGATGTAGTTTTGCTGCTTAAGGTCTGTTTACAGTCTGGACAGTCCTTATGCCCCGTTGTTCCCATGATCGCTCTTTGTAAACTGTCACTTTCTGCCTTCCTTAAGAATTGTCCTGAAATCCATAAGCATGGGATGGCAGCCAGAGGTTGGTGGAACTGATTTAAGACGTGAGCTTATCTGCCTCATTAAATAACCAGAAGAAGCTGGCTGCAACTTTCCTTTAAAAAGCTCAGTCATACCAACAGCAGAAGATTAGGGTATAAATAATCCATTTGGCAGGGTTAATACAAAAATACCTCTCTGTTGCTCAGTACTTGTTTTTCATCCGTTTTCTTAGTTACACAGCTTGGCTGCCTCTGGCACCCACTATGCAGTTTCTATTTTGGGCAGCTCCAGAGTAATGGCTCTCAGGGCCCACAGGGCTATGGGGCTTTCTTCTCAAAGTGGGGCTTTCCCTGATGGTGAGGGAATGGACACCCCGCTCACCAGCTGCACTTTGAAATCACACACGTCTCCCAGAGCAGCTCTAAGCAGATAACTCTATTTGTCCAAAGGTGCATCCCCAGCTCTCCTCCTTCCCTGGGAGTGCCTTTGGCTGCCTGGGACCCTCAGTCACCCCTCAGGCGCTGTGCGCTCCCTGCAGTTTTGTTGCCTAAGCCTCAGGGATCAGTGCAGACTCCAGGAATGAAGCTTTCCTTCTTTTCCTCCCCCCGCGTTCCTGGAGGCTGCCCCGGCCATCTGGCCGCATGACTCACGGCTTTTAGGCCCAATGAGGGGCCGAGACAAAGGAGCCATTCTTCAGCTCAGGCTCCGGGCAGCTACAAAAGCTGTGAGATAGGAATCTCTCCCTCTCCCTCCTGGAGACCCGGGCCCTCGTGTGGCGCAGGAGCCCCTGCAAAGCTGGCATGGTGTCCTGCTGCTCCGCCGCTGCCATTCCTCGGCACCTCCGGCTCCTCGGTTTCCTGGGCAGGCCCAGGTTGTTTGTGGCGGCTGCCAGACACCGCCGTGTTCGCTCCCTTGCTTGGCAAGATGCTCTTCTGTTCCCAGCTGCAGCTTTGCCACCGCTGCGTGTGACTCGGGACACAGAGCCCGGGCAGAAAGGTGCTGCTGAAACAGGCCAGCAGCCCTCGCTGCCCCCTCGCTGTCCTTAGCCCTGCTGGACCCCCCTCGCCAGACAGGAAAACTCTATTGTCCTGAACAGAACCGTGCTACATTGCCTAAGCATCCATCAAATGCAAGAAATGTCTTACTTCTGCCTATTCACTGCTTGTTTCTGGGCTCTCCATGAGCTGTTTATTCAAATATAGTTGTACCTAGTATATTTTTTCCAGTGTGTTAAATTTTTCACCGCAGGAAAAGAGTACAAATCACCCTTGTGCTATGTTTGAAAATAATTCTTGTTTTGTTTTCTACAACCCCAGTTGCAGAGATAGTTGTAACTGGAAGACTCTTAGCAGATACTCTGTGTTCATGCCTGGAAAATCCAGGTAGAAATACAGGTAAGTCTGTGGTGTCAGGGCTATCATATACTGAAACTAATATATTTAGACTTTGCTTCATGTTTTGGGCTGATCAGAACTCTGTGCCCCCAGGTGAACTTTAAATCACAGTTGATTTGCTGTATTCCAGGTCTGAGCTGTTGCTCCCAGTGAGCTGCCTGCTCTCCTGGCAAAAATACTGAACTAAAAAGGAGAGACAAAAAAGGAGAGCAATGAGCTAGTTGTAGATGTGGGGGTAAGGACCTCATAGAAGAGTAAAAGGCATCATCTCTTTTGCTCGTATTTTTGCATGAGGTGGAGGTAATCCAGCAGTTTAAGGCAGGGAAGATACTGGGGGAACTAGGCCAGGCCAAAACAAGTGACACCTCAGTGTGCAGTGCCAGACTTCCAGCTGTGAAGAAACTGTGTTGATTCTTATCCCAGTGGTATAAATGTATGTTTCGTCAAGGCTGAAAGGAAGCTCCTGATCCTTTGCTGGCACTTAGTGCTATAAAAGCATCAGAGTTAAGCAGGCAGAGACCAGTGGAAGCTAAGTGGAACCTGACAGCAAAAGCAATAGGAAAAACACTGTGAGCAGGACAGGGTGACACCCCAGGCCCGACAGGAAGCCAGCAAAATCTGGGAAGGAAAGACTCTAGCTTCAGTGTTTGCATGGGTGTCTCTCTGACAACCTTGGCAGGACAGTTCAGTCCCAGAGAGCCATGGGTGAGATGTTTTTTAGCAGCTGTGAACCTGGTTATTGTGTGCACTGGGCCACTCCTTCTCTCTGCTATTGTTTCACTTTTCCGGCTTTGTTCCTTTTAACTTTTCCATCTGATCAGACCCCATAGAAATTAATACTACTGTAAACAACCACTTAAGACAGTTCCATATGCTTTAGAAATAATATTCATGTTTTTCAGTTGAGAAACAACTGCACTGAATTAAACCTGCCCAGGCTCTTCAGCAGGCCCTGGTGACCTTACAAACACAGCACTGGGACAGTTCTTCAGTCAATCCCTGCATTCTGTACAGTAGAGCACTTGTCTTTTGCAGGATTTCCACTCTGCCAGCACTCACTCTGTGAGCATTGTGTTACCTGTAATTACACTTACTACAGCGTGTGCCAGTAAAAATAATTTGCCAGAGTCAGGTGTGAGCATGAAGTATAATTTAGGTGTACGTACAGGTACTTTGTGCATTGTAACTACTCAAGATGCATTATATATCATGATGTCCTATGTGGGTAAGTACTTCTTATGGATAGTTCATTCAGCTCCAAGAGGAAGTAGGATCTTCATTCTACTTTAGGAGTTTTTAAATTTAGGAATAATGCTCCATAAAATTCTGTGTATGTGTCCTGTCAGTGAATTCTTCTTCCTTGATTGAATTTGCACCTCTCACTAAGAGATCTCCTGTCTCTTTTGCATTTTCACTCAGCTACCAAGAAATTTACCTTATCTAAAGCATCAGCTGCAAATACACTACAGCTGGTTGTAGGACAGTCCTGCAGGAGAGCCCTGCTATCTTCCCATCCCCCAAGCACAGTCCTGGCTGTTTGCTGTTCAGCAGTTCTGTTGCACGGTTATTTTCTTCACTTTCACTGTCTGCATCTGAGTATTTACAGTACAATCAGCTGCCAATATCTTAGTGAGAAACACAGCAAAACCTTTTCTGTTTCTGAGAATATCTGCTTTTGCTCAGGCTACTCTGTCCTGAATTCCCAGGGATACAATAAGGAATAATTTCATTGTGTTTTTCTTACAGCCTATTTTATGGTGTCAGAGGGGTTCTCTAGTGCACTCACTATGTTATCTAGGTGTTCACTGATATATACCTTCATCCAGCTGATAGCTCTTTGCTTAATTTACAATTTAAGCCACTGGATTTTGCCAGTATTTGCAAGGAAAACTCCCCTGCATGGTTCAAATTTCTGTCCATAACGTGTGCATTTTTCCCAGCATGTGCTCAATATTTCAGTCCAAGCTCATGAATTGACTGCTTAAAACCAGCACCAGAAGCACAACAGTTGTGACCTTTGGGATGTGGACATCTGTTCTGCTCTCCTGCCAGGGCAGGCTCCACTGCTGGAGCTGCTCTGTGGCACAGGTATTGCCAGCTCAGTGTAAAGTGTGAGCAGATGCTGGAGGCAAATGCAGCTGCCTCTGTACCCTCGCTGACTACAAACCATTTTGTGGTGACTCTTTGTAGAAGGTATACCTTCTGCCTTGTTGTCCTTGCAAAAATCAGTAGGAGAACTCATTTCCAGGAGGATACCCCAACCATACAATGAGAGTGAGTTTTTTGCAAGCTATAAAACACATGTGCATTCTTTAGTTAAAGATCTTTTACAGCTCTTGTGATTTAGACTAGAGACTTTTAGACAAGATGTATTTTATTCTCAGCAGTCTTTCTGCAGTCAGTCTGTCCTTACAAGGAAGATTATTATCAGTAGCTTTCCATAAAAAATCAATGTAAACTAGATGTATCTGCTAGTCAGATTATACTAATGAGAACTGCACAAAATCCATTACCAGATTCATTAAAATATTTTCCTTTTTTAAATTTGGCTTCCAGCTTAGAACAGCCTTCAAACTATTCCATTAGTGCTGCTGCCTCCCCTTTCTGTTAAGCTAAAAGCCAAGATAACGTGTGCTCAGAGCAAATGAATGATGCAAGATGATCAGTATGCCGGTACAGCTGTGCTGGAGATTTGCAGTTGCATTTAAGCCATTGGTAAATTTACACAAGCATTTCAGAGATCAGACTAACTGGCTTCGAGGCAGAGCACAGTACCTTCCTCCTCTTGATACAGATGTCATTAGTTCTGGAAAGAATGGGACTACCACAGAATTATTTATACAGCAAGCACTATTTGTTTTAAGAGATGGTCTCTGAAGTGAAAATAGTCTCAGAGATTCTAAAAACTTATTTCTGACTAAAATAAACAAATAAGTAAGGTCTTGTAAACCAAACGAAGATGTAAGGAACCCTTCCAATGTTTTTATGAAGTCATTTGTTGACAGAACTCAGTGATGAGGATATTAAAGGAGGAATATTTAGTAAATATTTTGCTGCCCTCCACTGGACAAGCAGCAGCATATCCCCAGCAAGGACGGCGCCGTGGGACCGTCTTACTTCAGATGCAATTGAAGCCGTGAGTTCTACCTCAAGCGAGCATTACAGGGGTTTGATTTTTGAATTAAAATTGGATGGTTTCAATTTTAGAAATAATCGAAAAATATTAAAGATCTGCCTGGTAGAGCAGAGCTACCTGTGAAGGTGTGGACCAGAAATTGTTGTGCATTCAGGGTCCAGAGGTATTTTACTCTTTCTACCCTAATCAGAAGAGCAATACAGAATTTGGGGTTTGTGAATAGGTACCTGGAAATAGAAAAGATGTACTCCTTTCTCTACTCCTATAATATTTTGATCTATGAATATGAGATATCTGCAGGCATGTATGCCTGTGGATGGATTTTGTGCTTAGTCATTGTACATAACTTCTGTGGTTTACAGCAATGATGTCATGTTGACCTTGCTGTTAATTTATTAGCAACTTTGTACCTGCTGTAGTCCTTGACAGAGGACTAACAGCAGTATTGTATCTAGAAACATTTATTATTAAAATATTTTCCAGTTTGAATAATGTTCGAGATGATAGCCTGAAATAATTGCTTTATCAAGCCAGGAGACTGAGGCAGTCGCTGGGACTGAAGAGCAAAACATTCTTGTGAAAGTAGAGAAAGGACTGCTTAGAAGGGAAGGGGATTTGCAAAAAAACCAAAGAAGTAGCAGACCTGCATAGACAGGGGTCAGAATTGGTTGCTGAGAAGGCTGGAAGAAATATTCACTGTGTATCTACAGTTGGGAAATTTCCTGTGTAAGGGACGCTTTTGATGACCATAGGCTTGATATATGATGTGCAGAACACTTCCTTTGGGACTCATTAGGTTTCCATTTGTATATTGCAGAGCATATATTGAGCTGACCCACTCAGGCAAGGGACAGTTTTTAGGTTTGGCTATGAATATTTTCACCACTTATTTTGTTCTGACATTTTCATATGAAACACAGGAAGTGGAAACAAGAACAAGAAACATTAATCAGTTTGTTTTTGGTCCAAGAAACTAGGCGTGATTCATATCAGACAATAAAAATGAACCACATGATAATCAAACCCTGAAGAGCCTGAAACCTGCTGGTAGCTGTTTGTAGGAGGATGACCACATATGTTTTTTTTAATGTTCATGTAATTTGCAGTTGCTGTCTCAATATTATAATTGAAAGGATTATGACAGAACAGATTTTAGCTCCAGTCTAAGTTTGAAAGCTACTTAATAGCTACTATGTTAGATTTAATTTATCCTAGTTGATAATCATGCTGCTACTCTCCTGGTTCGAGTTTTACCTTACTATTTCTCCAAATGTCAAATATCTGTTGTTTGGGGTTTTATTTATATTTGTAATGTTGCCTTCCTGTACTGCAGAAGTTCTACCCACCACAGTGTATCCATACCAGGTGGCTGTTCTTTGTGACTGCCCCTAACACACAGCATTTGATTAACTGTGTTACAGGAATTCTTGCATTTGATTTCTCTCCCTTTTCTTCATAACAACATGTGATTTTATTCAGCATAAGGAATTTTATTCAACAAAAAGGAACAACTGTTCAAACTCCAGTTCATATGAGATTTTTTTAAATGTTGGTATTGTAGGAATATTAAAAGCAATTTTTTTTCCTGAAGGTATCAAGCACAAAATGTTCAGGCTGTCTTTTAAGGTAAATATACACGTACTTTAGCAAAAATGGCATAATGATGAGATTTGTTTTGACATGAGTAATTTTGATCTTTACCTTCTAAAAATAAAGAGGAAAACTCCTGGCTCGTTCTTATGGTGATCATGATAAGAAATAAATCTGTTTAATATCATACTGTCCTATGTTGAAAAATATTATCCATGTCTGGATAATTAAATTCAGGAAACAGGAAAGAGAAAATCATCAAAACCATGTGAAAAAAATAAGGCAGCTACAATAGTCATCTAGTGAAAGTCTGTAGGAGAGCAGGAAGCTGACTTTTTAGAGCAAACTTTCAAAGTAAAATCCAAGTGTTACATTCAACACCTAAATCCACTTCTCAGCAAAATAGGGTTGAATTATCCCACTTCTTGAGGGTTTTTAACACATGTTGGTTAAAATTCTATTATTTTTCCACTAAACATGAGGAAGTGCTATATTAGTGTTCTACCCATGGAAGATGCTACCTGCTCCTTTCTTATTGTAGAGGATTCTTCAATATAAATTTCAAAAGAATTATTGTGTATATTTCTAGACCCTGATTTTATATATTTACATGTGTAGCACTTATAAATCTTTTGCTCTGTGTAGAGCTAGAGTATGTTTAGACAGAGATTCAAAACACATTAAATAAGAACACTTATTAGGTCATTAACTTTTTTTTTAATTTTCAGACATAGTTTTTTTTGTATAAAAATAACTTCAAGGCTAGTGCTTAAGAGGTTGTTTGTACTGGCCTATCACTAATAGTGATCAGAATCACCAGTAAATGTCTGAATGATAGATACATGTATAATGTATCCTACCACTCATACAGTGCAATTTCAGGTTGTTTTGGTTCTACTGGTGATACTCTGCAGTACTTCATTATGCCTGTATTTAATCAATGCTGCAGGTGTGCAAACAAAAATGGTCTCTCTTATTCCTTTTTCCTCCTATCTGAAATTTCTCATTTAGAATTAGTAAAAAATACTATCTTTGTTACAATAAGCATGCTATGATGAAGAAAAGTGGAGAAGTAACCATGATTTTTCTTCATAGTTTATCCATGATATTTTAAATTTGAAATAGCCAAAAAAGTCTGTTAATAATACTAAAATACAACATGCTTTGTGGGTTTGTTTTCTTTTTTTTTTTTTTTTTTTCTGAGAGAAATGAACTTAAGTTCATTTAATGGAATTAAAAACATCCTCTTTTATTATAACATAACACTCCTTTTTTTTCAATATATACATGTATATATGTTATTATGTATTTATATGTGTTTATTTCCTTTGTGTATAGAAGAATTAGGAGACATCCTGAACTGTACCTTCATTTAGGACACAATTTAAGATCAAGCTTAAAATGGTTTACTTTCTCATGAAAATGAATAGAAAACATCCAAAGATTATGCTATTTTATAAAGTAACCCACCAAATTTGTTTCTAAATCCATGAGTGGGTTTTCAATGTATTCTGAAATCATAAATCTCCTTTAGTTGGTGTAACATGCTGTGTATCAGTACAGAAGCACTGGTGCTGAGTTCTGTGCATGGCTGCAAGATTTCCACAGCTAATCCAGTGCTGCCACAGTCTGTGGTCTGCAGAAAGACACTGCAGCTACGTTTACACTGCTGAAGCCCCCATGTAAATTCAGTGGATGCAATTGGGTTTCATGCAGCTGGATAAGAAATGCATTTCCTGACAAAACACTCCCTTTTTGTGTATAATTGCCTATGGAATAAGCAACTCTAAACAGCAGATATTTTTTTTCCCAGGGCAAGAAGTCATTGTTAGAGCTGGGGAAGGAAATGTCTCATACCTTCCGACTAGTCTATTGGTTTGAGAGTGCATTTACTGTAGAATGCACCAGGTAGCCCAAAAAAGGAAATTCATAAAAATTACATTGAGCTTTCTTAAGGGAGATATCAAGTAATCAATTTAGGTGCAGATTCATATTTAGGAAGCTGGGACTGTGTGTTCTCCAGTCCAAACCATCCTAAACTTCTGGTTTTAGTAGGCAATGAGGAAGCAGGTCCATAATTTTGTCTTTGTCTGACTTCCTCTGAGGCAGCCAACAACCCCTTGGGAGTCACCAGTGCCAGAGCTAGGCATGTCCTTGGCCTTCAGACTTTCTTGGAAAGAAGAGGAGGGTCTTCATTCCTTTGAGTTGCAAAACCTGACAGTTTTAAAATATAGTCCAGGAAATAACCAAACCAGATACATATTCTACTGGCAGCACTCACAAGATATTTCTTGATAAGTATCTGCCTCTAAATAACAATTTCACCCCCAAACAGATGGGCAGAAAACTCTACCATGGACAAATTTGTAAGGATACACCCCAAATAAATGAAAAAAAAACCCTATTTCCACACTGCAATATTCAAACTTCTTCAGGAGTTCTGGTTGTCTGGGGCAAGTGAGTTAGCTCACAAAATGTAGCCCATTATAGAAATCCTGCCATGAATCACAGGAAAAGCTCTATGCAAGTTATAAATCAAGCTCTCTGATTTTTTTTAGGAGACAAGACACTACTAAACAAACAGATCATTGTGTTAATTGCAATCAATACACATAAAAGTCCCTTGAGATCACTCACTTTGGCTGTACTGGAAGACAACCCACCTCAAAGGATCAGGTAAGTGGGCAACCTGCTCTTGGTAGTCTCATTTGCTGTGCAGTTGTCAGAGCAGTCCTGAGTGTTGCAGGGAGAGTGGCCCTGGTGTCTCCAGCAGAGGCTTGTCGAAGAATAAAAATTAAAATAGTGACCTTTTTTCCTTTGAACTTACCAGACATATGCCTAATTAGACTCAGGAAACCTTGTGCAGCCAAATCCTTTAACTACTCACATTACAATGTGGCTCTTGATGTGGATATCTCTGCTGCATTAGAGGACCATGAAAACAGCCATGTGAGAAACCTTGAAGTGTGATTTATTGAATGGATCTTTTCTCTATTTGTCAGCAGGCATATTCTAACAGCCCTTACATGTATTTTTCTTACAGTGTGGCTTACCCAAAAGGCTTCCCATCTGAATAGTCCATCACTGTGGCCTTTTGAGTTTGTGACAGGCAGTCTGTGGCTCAGGTGGAATTTACAGCAAGTCAGTAGTTCTGGCAGCAAAGACCATGTTGTCATTCATGTCCTGACAGAAAGGCAATCTCTGTGTCTCTTCTGTACTACACCAGATCAAACACTCATGCTTAAGACTGAACAGAATGAAAGGAAAGATTTTAATGGTCCTTGGCATAAGATAGCATTGAGCAAGAAAGGAAATAATGCAAAATTATTTCTTGATTGTTAGAAGGTCCATTTTATCCCTTAAAGTAAGGAGAGCAACACTTGAAGATGTGAATATATTTTGCTATGAAGCCATCAGCTCTTCTGGTTGGTGGATCAGGCAGGTGAGTCACTGTTTTCTTCCTCCTGGTACCCGTTACGAAGAAACATGTGTTGATGTGTTGATGCTGACTGACTCCCTGATGGGACTCACAAGTGAGTTCTTTTTCTGAGAGTTTAACCACCTTTTGTTCCAAGTGCACCCATTTCCATCCTTGTGTAATCTCTTAAGGAGTGTCTTCTTTTTCTTGCAGTCAGTATCTTTATTTTGTGGGACTTTTTTGTTGGTTTGTTTTGTTTTTTTAAGTCTGCCAAAAGCAGTCACTTTTACTGAGAATTTTTAACAATCTTCGGGCAGATTCCCACCCCAACTCCATCACCCATTTGTCAATCTTATAGAAATAGGGGGAAAGATTCCTGATTTTTACTAGAATAATGGAGCTTTTAATTGTGGGAAGCTTGTTTTTCTTTTTTCTTATAACAGAGTTACCCCTCTTAGGGGCTCTTTGTAACTAGTCAGTGTTTTTCTTGCTAATGGAATTAAGTATTATTTATCCAGCTCCTCCCTCTAGTGGTGACCAGAGGGCTCAAAACCGAAGGAAGTTTTCATGCTTTATATCTACAGGTGAGCTTTATATCTACAGATCACACAATCCTGTGCATTGGTGGCACCCTTGTTTTCTGTAAATGCAGTATTGTGGTTACTAAGTCCGCTATTTGTGAAAGAGTTTACTAATTTTAATATTTTTTGTGGATACTAAATCGAAGAAATTAAGAGGGAAAGAAAGCAATTGGAGCAAAATTAGATACTATACTTTGAGTTAAAATAGTGTTGCTCTTCATAAAGCTGCAGTGAGTATTTGACCTAAAATTTTCAATTGAAAAAGAAAATTATTTTATTGTTGAAATCAGTAGAGATGTAACTGCCTCCTAGTCTGTATTCAATTAGAAGACTCTGCAGTTTCTCCACAGGACCTGAAATCTTGTTTAAGGGGAGGAATCTACTGGATACATGTAGAGATGAGTTTAACCGTTTAACCAGCAGAGCAGTGTCAGGGCCTGTGTGGAAGCAGAGGCTTCACCAGGCTGATGCACACAGTGGCTGCAGTGCTTGAGTGGTCACAAGCTGTGTCCAGGAGCAGATCAGGGCTAGGGCTTTGGTGTGTGGGTTTGTTTTACCCATATATTTGTTTTCTAATTACTCTCATGGTGTGTGTAGTTAGACAATTATTTAATGTGTCCCTGAGATGCTCTTAAAGAAACTTGAAATTCGCTGTAATGCAGATAAAGCCGCTTGGACGGCTGCCGGAAACTTCCCGATACAGCCAGGCTGTGCTCTCTTCCCGGCAGTGCAGGCTTCCTCTCATGATTACTTTTCCTGGTGATTATTTAATATTAGCTTGCCAGTTCTCCCTAATTTTCTGTGATTGTCTGAGAACATGCAGCTTTTTTTATTGACTGCGCAGCTGAAATGAATTTATAAACAGAAAGAGCAAGTTTTAGTCTCACTCTGTATATGAAGTGAGAACATTTGGAAACTGATTATTTTGGTCAAAATGAAGAGACTGATGGTCATTGTGAGTTCTGTCTGTGGTGGGGGCTTAGAAGGGGGTTGGCATTTAGGGATGGATGAGAGTTGCTGTGCTTGTGAGCCAGCCTGCTGCTGTGTAGGTCACCTCCTGAGGGGTGCATGGGTGCCCTGCTTGATGTGGGAATTGCAGGAGCCCCAAAACATTTATGTGATTGCACTTGCAGTGTCTGCCAAGGGACAGCTCTGCTACAAGAATTTACAGCCTTTCTAATGTACTCTGAGAAGAAGCAGCTTTGCGGTTCCTCACACAGCAAAAACAAAACCAAAGCCAGAACCAAGTGCTGTTCCCCAGAGCTGCTTGCTGCAGTCCCAGCTGGTTGCCTGCACTTGGCACAGACAGGCTGTCTCTCTCCACCTCCCTCTGCCTCCTCCCTGTCTGCACAGCCTTGTCTTTGAAATCTTCTTCCCAGATGCAGGGGAAGAAAAGGCCTGCCAGCTCTCCAGTGCTTGTTCCTCCCCAGCTTGCAGAGTCACTGAAACTTATTTGCCAGCAAATTTGCCTTTGGATGGAAATCAGAACTTGGAAAATAAATAATGCCTCTTCATTGCCACCATGGAGACAGGGCTGAACTTGGACAGTCACTGGAACCCACAAAGCCAGTGTGTCAGCAGCATTCAGCTAAGGTATGGAGCCCCAGGCCACCAGATAACATTTAAACACAGTCAGCTGTCCCTGAGGAGCTTTCCATGTCCACGTGGAAGTGCTGCTGATTTCCTTTCGTGGCCCATTTTTCTTTTAATACAACTACCACGGGCAAAAAGGACAGTCTGAAAGATTTATAAATATAGCAGCCATATGCTGCAGTTTCAATATCAAAACAAGGTACCACCCTTCTCTCTTACCAGGCCAGCTCTGAATCAAATAGGGTGAGAAGCAGAGCAGCACCAGGGTGCAGGTGGTCAGCACAACTTTTTTATTGCCTGCACACTGTGATCCCACAAAAATCTCCAAATATCTTCCCACACCTCTCCCCTCTGCCTGTGGAAAGGCACCTGGGCTCCAGAAATCTGGCCTTGTGTAAGACTTGCTTGGCTTCTCTCAGCAGAGAGGAAGCAAAGGCCATGGCGTGTTAAGGATGGCTGCTGTGGGATTTGGGATTTTAGTCACTCATTAAGAAGTCAAAATGCACTTCTGATCCTCTGTGGGGGGAAAAAAAAATAAATTCACAGACTGAAGCATTCTGGTGTCACTCTGAGCAAGCTGTCATCCTAGCAGCCAGACCTAAAAGTACATGGAGGAAGCGGAGAGGTTTTAAGCACTGCTGTCATGGTAGGCTCTGCTCTGGTACCTGATCTCATCTGCAGTGTGCTGTTACATGTCCTGCATGTGTGATGTGAAGGTTTCTGAAGCTCAGCTGTCATGTTTGCCAAATGCTGTAGGCTGCACTAGAAATGCTGGTTTCTCAGCCATGAGTGTTTCTCTGAATATAGGCTGCTGTGGGAATCAGTCCTAGGGTTAGTAATGGCAGCATCTTCTCCTTGCACCTCCAGGACTGTACTGAGCTACAGGGTAAAACTACAATATCTTCTGCCTCAAGGTGTAACTAGAAGGTGAATAGAAAGTGCTGTGCTTCAGCATGGTCATTAAAAAATATTCAACTGTAATAAATTCACTTAGAGCTTACAAAATTCATTTATCTATTGTTAGCAGAGTGATCGAATAGAGTATGGAATTGTCAGAGTTGTGGCACAATTGTACAATTTTACTGGATTTCTACTTTCATAGGTCTCTGATTAAATTTTCTTTTTATTTCCTTAATAATGACAACAGTTTTCTTTTTCAATAGTACTTGTTTAAGGTAAGAAAGGTCAGGAAAGAGTACATGTTGGATGGAATAGCACTTGCTTTCTATTGTGCTTTAAAAAGTCTGACATATGTTGCTACCAAGCAAGCTAACATTAAATTTTAAGGAGAAAGTTAGTACCTTTACAAGGAGCTATGCCACTTTTTCATCAAATTTTTAATCTCAATTTTTTATCTGTAAATGGTGAATATAAAATCATGTGGGAGGAGAATTACCTTCTTTTATAAATGATATTAAATGCTTCCTTTGTGTAACTCCTTTACATTCCCAGAACCTTAGGTTAAGAAACTTGGTCTGTATGAAGATATGGAAATTGCTTAAAGTTACATAATTGCTTGAAAAATTAGATGAGATCAGTAATATAAAATTGCTAATTTGGTTGACAGGTTTTTAATGCTGTAGTATTTTCTATATTATGAATGCATTTCTCTTTCAAACGGGGACAGCTCTTTGCCTGTTTTAAATTCTCCCTGCAATACCTACGTGTGTCTCCTGTAGTTTTAGTGTATTATTAGAGACTAAAGTTGAAATACATGTAGCATAATGCCATTATCTTCAACAGAGCAATAAAATTGTTATTACTGAAGGCAGCTGGTAGTACAAATTACTTTTTTCCCTTTGGGGAGTATCTGAAAGACTTGAAACAGAGGACAGCCCACAGCAAAAGCAGAGAAGGTTGGTTTTATGACTTGTCTCCTATGTGAAGGTTTTGTATTACTCTTACTGTCCTCTTTCCACGTTCCATTGTCTAATTTCAACCAAATGTGAGTCATCTCAGAGTAAGGAGTCAAGGTCCCACAAGCTTTGGGAAATACAAAATAATAAAAACACGAAAACCTAACCACTAAGAATGGCTGGGGTTAGCACTCTGGTTTGAGCAAGAGAAGCAGAACACAACTTCTCTTTTTCCTGGCAGCAGAGGCTGGTCAGGATGTCATCTATGCCCTGTCAGAGGTCTGGACTACCTGCAGCTTATGGCAGTTTTCCCCATGTGGCAAACTGTGTAAAGGCTGGCAGAAGATATGGAAGGAAAACAAGGGCTGAATAGTCTATAGTGGGGATGTGTAAGGGTCAGTGGTGACAAAGCATACTGAAACAACCTTCATTTGTTTGCTATTGCAGCCATTGCCAATTATGGCTTCAAAACTGAGAAACAAATATGAAAGTTGTGTGGTAGGGAAAGCCTTGGTGTGCAAGTGGTGATACCAATGACTCAAAGCCAGCTCTCTTGCTGAGTGAATACTGAATTGGCTCTGCAGGATTTCTGAACAATGACACCTTTCTGACCATGAGCTTTTCCTGATGACTTTCAGAAATTTGTTTCTGGTTACTTATGGGTTTTGAATGATCTTCTTTTTTTCTGTCACAGAAATAGAGAGACTAAAACTTTCCCTGTCATTAGACCCAGAAGGATGTTTCTAGAGAAGATTTCTGGCTCGCTGAATCTGTATTAACCTTACAAGGAAATTAAACCAATCTGATAAGATCATAGATATTTGCTTGTAAATTTTTTTCTTATTTTTGTAAAAGTCATTTTTTAAAACGACTACATTTGCATATTTGACTGTAAACATAATTTTAGCCTGGATACTAGAAGAAGGCAGTACAGCCAAACAGTGTTAACCAGATAATTACAGGCAATTTAGGTAGCATTTTAGTGAGATTTTTTTGATGGAGCTGTTTCTACTTTATTTTCCTAATGTTTCTAAAGCTCCTTAACTTTAAAAGGGACTACCTTTTCTAGACATTCTTACAATTAGAAGTGTGTGAAAGAATGTTCTTGGTGCAAACTTCTGCTTCTGCAGACAGCATGAGGAAGTAACATGCCAGCAGCTGCTCCCTCTACAGAAACCTGCTGGTGGTTTATCCAAGACATTGGGATATTCTTTTATATCCTGGGCACTAGGTAAGTGTACTGGAAGAGAAAAATAGGCCCATTTCACAAATCTAAATGTTTCTGAAGCACTGATATGGAACATGAAGGACTTTTATTGGTGTAATGTTATACTTGATTTTGTTCTCATTGAGCTAAAGCTGAAATGAGTTTTCCATTTCCTTCAACAGGAACCAAGGGTGGTTTTTTTACCTGCAGGGAAAAAAATACAGATTTATTGTGTTTTAATGTCCAGGATTTGGTATTGGCAGGCTACAGAGGTCATTTCAGTGAAAAACTGACAGAAGCTTGTATGACAGAGGCAATGCCAGCTGGCTCCAAGGCTGAACCCATCAGCGACAATGGTAGCACCTCTGAGATAATAACACAGTTAAGAAGGAGGAAAAACATTGGTTGGGCAACTGCAGCCAGAGAAGAGAGAAATAAAAATATGTGAGACCAACAACTATTCAGGCACCAAGGTCACTGAAGAAGGAGGGGGAGGAGATGCAGGAAGTACTGGAGCAGAGATTCCTCTGCAGTCCATGGTGAAGACAATGATGAAATCTAGGGAAATGAGACCATGGGGTTCAGGAAGTGTTAAGCTCATAAGTTCTGAAAGGGTTAAATTTGAAAGGCTATTTAATTCATTGCTTTGGCTGCCAGACCTGTTATTGGGGAAATAATATTTGAGATACTGTATATTCTAGATCTATCTTCCAGCTGGAGTTAAGGTCTTTCCTGATGAACCATGTCAACTTGAAGCTACTGGACAAAGGGAAACAGGGGTTTAATCTTTTCAGCTGCTAGAACACATCCCTCTGCTCTGGTCTGCTCAGCATTTCTCTCCTCAGCAAGACTATCAAGGGAGGGAGGAAGACAGAAATAACAACCATTCCCAAAGTTTCTCCTTGGGGAAGCAACACAAACTGAGACACTTGTCTGCAAGTGACACGAGACTGAGTTATGAGCATCAGGAGCCATGAGCAGGAAGGATCTGCTAGTTCAGGAAGGTACAGGAGGACATGGACTTGGTGAGTACAGAGATTTTAAAGCTGCTTTAACAGGGCAGCTGGGGATTTTTCTGACTGGTTTTTTCAAGGTGTTTTATATGTCTTTTTTTTTTTTTGAAGATACCTCACTAATCTAGAGGCTTGTATTTTTGGGTCAAGCAGAAGTCAGAGAAGGGTCTAAGAAAAGCACAGTCTGCCCTGAACCACTGTGTGTGTGCTAGTGCTGCCCAGCACTGAATGACATTTATTTCACTATCTTCACATCAGCTCAGCAATCCTACATTTTCTTCTACTTTGGAGGCAAAAGTTACAAATTATTCGAACTGACTGATGTGATGTTTTGCTGAAGAAAAAAAGGATGAGATCAATATCCATTTATACTTTCATAATTGTCTTAACATCTCCATTTTCCCCATCTTAGTGAAGAAAGTTCAGCTCATAGACTGGCCTCTGCCTGAATGTGCAATGAGTGGATAAAAGAGAGCCTGTGACTAGTCCTGTAAGCATTAAATTGTTCATACCACAGCTGTTATAGTTAGGCAAACATAAAGATTTGCTGAGCTGATGATTTCAGAGCCTGATCTTGTTCAGAGTATTTTGTAATGAATATGACTTTGAAATCTGGTAGTTTTGTGGTGGTTTTTTGTTTTTTTTTTTTTTTTTTTTTTTTTTTTTTTTGTTTGGTTTGGTTTGGTTTGGTTTTTTTTGTGGTGGAAGAAAACCTAACAGCTAGGACTTTTCCATTGATTTATATGAGATTTAGTAGGTTTCAAGAAGCCTTTTAGATGGAAAAAGAATTTGATATCAATCTTAATGCAAAATGTTCTTAATGAGAATATTTTCCACGTTGGAAAATAAATTTTCTGATGTTAGGAAATTTCTCATCCAAGACTGATTGTATTTATTATACCACAGCTTTTCTTCAGTTAATCAGACAAACCACATAATAGATGTGCTATCTTAGGCATGGCTTTTATATCTGTTGTTGACTTCAGTGTGTGGCTCTAGGTGTTCTTACTTCATGATATTTGAGCTGCTGTTAGAAAAAAAATAATTTGTTTTCCTACGGGCTTTTATCAGGCAGCGATTACTGGAGTGTCTTCTCTGTTTTCTAATGATCTAGATTTGTTTGACAATACCTTGTATGCCAAAGGAGTCTTCTTATATTTCCTTCAAAGCTGTGAAATTGAGTAAAAAAGAATGAAATTGGGAGTGGGGAGAAAAGACACTACTACAGTACTAAAAGACACTGAAAACCCCTGAAAAATTATGTTCCACTGTATTCCTGCCCACTGAGACCCTGGTATTAGCTGCCTACTCATAATCACACAAAGAAGGACATGTTTTCTGGGACATCTTTTGAAATAAACAGAAAGGAGAGTTCTCATATGAGATATCCACTGGGTGGCAGAAGTAGATCAGAAAAAAATGGTATTCAAACATAGGAGAGACATACAAGTCTAGCCACTAAACTGTTTTGTAGCAGCACTATATCAGCCTGACACCTGAGCTGGATGTGTTTGAGATTAACATGAGATACTATATTAGATAGATTCCCCTTTCTGTATGTAAGAAGAAGTAGATTTGTGGATGTGCATTCTCATCCCTTCTTTCTTTTTACCTCACCAACTACAGGAACAGTATTTTCACAGCAAAAGAGAGCCTGGACTGCCCTGCCTTATGATCCTTTTCTTTCCACCCCTTTTGATGGAAGATGCTGTGGCTGCAGCTGGAGGCTCTGCTGTTCTGCTCCCTTCCTGAGCAGAAACTTGCTGCTTTGGAAAAATTACACAAGAAGGTGTCTTAAACTCTGTCTACTCCAATGTTGCCACAGCTAAAAGCAATTGTTAGTATTGGTACAACAAAGATCCCTTCCAAAGGTACTTGTGCCCAGGTGATCCAGGTCCTTGAGCTGATCACTTTTACCTGTAGCTCTCCCTTTGTTTGACCTGGGACTCAAACCAGTTTAAGAGAGGAGCTGAACCCAGTGTAAAATAGTGGGCAACTAATTAAGAGATGTAGAGGGAAGCCGATAAATTTAATAGTGATTAACAATCTTCACCTCACTGTGGTTAGAACTGGACAAGTTTTAAGCAAGCCCAGTGAAAATGAAGGTAAAAGGGCAGGAGTTATGGACTTGGAAAGCAATGAAGAACCAAGAGGTAAGCTTTATCCCTGAACATTTTTATGATAAAACTAAATTTAAAACACAGTGTACATATTTCTGTCATATGTAATTCTGTTCAAAGCAAAGCTGACACTGTGATCCAGCATGCTTCCTATGGATGTGTGTGTGCTCTGGTGTGATAACTGAACATCCTCCATCTGTCCACTGTAAAGCCTCCAAATCCTAAGTGACCTAAGAGATCATGAATATAATGTTTCATAAGAATATAATGCAGGGGTTTGTAAGAATATATTATTTTGGTCCACCTCCTGTTTTGTTTTGGTGTTTTGTGTTTTTTAAAATTAATTTATTTTTTTAAAATACATTCTCTACAATATCTGTGAGAAAAAATATAACTAGTGTTGTCATTGTTTAGGATGTTTTTACAGAGAAGTTGGCCTTCTTGCCAGAATTTAAATCTGTTGTTTCACTGCCCTCCAAACACTCCTGCTTCATAACTCACTCTATCCCCCCTTCTCTGCTCTCTGTGGAGCTCCTGCTTTTTTGCACTGCTTGGGCAGGAGAATGATGCAGTAACCAGCATGGTTAGTCTCCATGAATACTTTTGCCCTATTAAATTCAGGCCTCAAGAACATCTTTATTATGTGTTTTATTATTGTGAGGCTGTGGCTCAGAAAGACGTGCTGCCTGGCAGGTGGGCAGAGCAGTGGTGGGACGGGCCGAGCTCAGCATCTGGAGGATTATGTCCAACTGCGTGTAGGGCCATTGACCTGGAATGCTTTTAATTTACAAGGGTAGTTCCCAATAGCATATTTCTAGCATTCTTTCTTTAGAGGGCCATGAATGCCAAGTTGTAATAACTAAAATGAGGTCAGCTATATCAGGCCCAAGCTATTTGACAGCACACTTTGCAATCTCTGGAATGAATTGGATGAAAGAAACTGTTCAATCTTGTTGTGGTATGACCTATTCCCCCTTTTAAAACTAATTATGGCAGTATTATTCCACTTCGAACTCTACTGTTATATGTACACAACAGTATGAGATTTTGCATGTTTTCTTGACCCACATGGTAGTGATTTTTGGATAAAACTGCTTCTAGCTATATTGTGTCTAATCTTTGAATAAAAATATAACAATATGATTCCACTGCACATGCATATTTAACTACAAAAAATTCTGTATTCTATGCAAATCTTATACACAACTTGTTTTATCTATATTTGAAAATCAGTAGAAGTTTCTAAACAAAAGTTAGCATTCTGTAAACAGGTGTGATACACACAAATAATGTGTTTGCTATTTTGAGTTTTTTTCACTGAATAGCAACAATCTTAGTCCACAGCAGCAAGAGTGGTGGGGGAAAGAAGGATGTTCTCCAACAGTCTGTATATTTTTATGCCAGATGTAAGAAAGTCTGTTGGGTACACTCACTGAAGAATTGCACGTTATTCAAATGGTCCAGGTCCAAATTTACTGCCAGAAACAAATTCTTTCAGCTAGGCTTAGTTCTGGGTGTTGTGGCATTGTGAAATCATAGTATTGTTTAAAAAAATCATTTAAATAATTCCTGGATATCACTTAGAATAATTCCAAGTTTTGAAATCTGAATGAAAATTGTAATGTTATTAAAACATCTCAGAAAACTAACCTAATCAGGTCTTGTCAATATTTAATTTTAATGATGTGTAAAATGCTCAGCACAAAATTTGCTTGAAGAAAAAGGAGGATACAAATTTCACCATCTTAAAAATAAAGAAAAAGCCCCTGAACACATTAAATATACAAGAAGAGAGCTCTGCTATTGTGGTTTGGTTGGTTTGTTGGTTTTTTTTAGTTCTAAACATATAGCTGAGGTTACTTGGAATGCCCTACTGTATTTAAATAACACATGTTGAAATATGTTTATTTTTTGCCCTTGCTTTTTCTAGTAAGGAAAATTAAATCTAAGACCCTCTACACTTAGCTACTGGGATGGAAATATTTTTATTCATGGAACACATAACATAATCTTTATTATCCTCTGTATTATTTTTCTTTTTTTTCTCCCCTTACTATTTAAATAAACAGCAGAAACTTAAGGCAAAGTTTAGCTAAATTTAAATTGTCATTGATCTATACAAAAATTGTACCAAGTACTCATGAGCTACTGTTATCAGCCCAGAAGAAATCATGATCTTAGGGACATTGTATGATGCTGACATGAGCTTTGGACATGCAGTGGCTTACAAAACTGCTTCTAGTAACTTGAGTGTATACATTTTCCAAGGAAACAGTCCAGATTTTCCGAATAAAAGATGCTGAGTGGAAGGACATACTGGAATCGGAGAAAAAAGCCAGGGTGTGGGAAATGTTAACTCACAGAGCAGTTGAGTAATGCCAGCTGGTCCCTGTTCCATTCCCCAGTGACCTTTCTGTAAATGAACCCTGGCATGACTCACCCAGCACTCCCACCTCCACACCTTGCCTGCCCTCCCTCCCTCTGGGGCAGCTGAGAGCTTGCAATGGCAGTCATCTTCATTTGGCTCATTCATAACAGCAATTTGGTGTTTGGGCTTGGGGTTTTTTTCAGCTCCTATGCATAACATCCCTGTCTTTTCCTTGGGTTAAGGTAGAATTCAGCATAATGTGATGTAAAACTGCACCCTTTCAAAAAGAAGCTAATTTTTGCCTTTCTTCTGTAAGGTTCATCTTAACACTTCTTTTAAAAAATTTCTTCAACTGAGTATTGTCTTCTCAACTACCATGCTTTTAATTATTTGATGCCAGTTTAATATGGTACATGTATTACCAAGGAAAACCAGCTCAGTATGACACAACACATGATCTACCATCTTTTTCTCATGTGTCAAAGGGCAATTAACAGTGATGACTGCAAGAATATTATCTATTTATCTTGAAGGAAAGTATTAGTCTTGCTTCACTTCCTAGGTTTCCAGAAATCAAGTTCCCAAAGACACTGGGATCAGATTTTATGTCAGACACAATTTTATTGCACCAGTTTATTGCTGAACCTTGTGTAATAACAGGATGGACTTGATTATACTTTGAGCAGTACTTGAAACTACAGAACTGGAAAGAAAATTCAGTGGTTCAGTGTTTTCTGAACCACTCAGGATCCAACAGACTTGAAAAGGAGTCAGAAAATAATTGAGCCATTTCAGTGAGCCATTGGGGAGCAAGGCAAGCCTTGCATCACAGAGGCATCATGCCATTTCAGGAGTCTGTAGCTCCTCAAATGCAATTCCATTTCATGTCCTCCTTTCTGATTTTTTTCCCTATCTCCCCCTCATGTTTTCCTTGTTTTTCTGGCTGTATCTCATTTTTTAGCTTTTGAAATGGAAGGGGGAATAATCTATTTACTTAGTGGGAATTTGTATGTGTTAGGCAGACTGAAAGGGAAGAATTGTTATTTCTGGAGGTGCCAGAAGCCTGATATCCAGGAGTTTTTCCAGGTATCTTTGTTAAAAAAAAAACCCCACTGAATTTTAGGCTTGCCTTGATCATTTCTGATTAACTTAAATTTATAACACCCATTCACAAAAATCTCCATGATCTATTTTTAATGATATTATTATTCCCCTGTTTCTTGTACTTTGACAACTGTTTGTATTATATTAATTGAATGGTTGACAGATTATTAAGAATAGAAGAATTCAGTATAAAATTACCTTCCAGTGCCTGTTTCTCAGAGTTACCAGGAGGAGTCTTATAAAAACTCTGTACTTAACTATGTAGTGTTAGAATAATGGAATATGAATAAAAAGCCTATATTTTTGTTCTAAAATCTTCTACTGTAACATAATGCAAATCTCGAATAATCACAGAACTCTTATCTATTGTACTCAAAATCATGAATTGTGTTTTACTTACTATAAATTTATAGATGTATATGAATTTTCAATAGAGAGGATATAAATAATATTTTAATTTGATCAGTTGCAGAATATGATGAGAGCATTTTTCACAAACTTCTATTATACTTTAGTAATTATAAAGTTTTTCTGTGGAAGGCTAGAACATGAACCAGGCAGTTTACTTAAGTAGCAATGTAATGCTGCTTAACATTGTTTTCTCATTTGCTCACAACTTACACATTTTTGAAAAACCAGTAAATTAATATACACAGATGAGAAGGGACCTGCTCAAAGAACCAAATGATAGAGGAGGAGGAGGAGGAGGAGGAAAGAAAGATGGACTTTCGTTTAAACATTACTGATAGGGAAAAGGATCCCCCTTTCTGAAATCCCAGCCCTAAGGAAACCCATTGCAGTTCTATCACTGATTTTCTTCCATGTAAAAGCTATCTCTACATCAAGAATAAATTTCTAGTATTGACTAGGCTATAGTACAGGTGCAATACTTTGTGATGTCTGACTTTGCCTTAACTCACTTTGGCTTCTATATCTTTAGTGACAGTGGTACATAGGTCATGATAAAAACTTAAATATTATGAATTCTTAATTAATACAACAAAAAAGTTGCTCTTGAAATGCAATCAATAATTATTTGCTTGATATTTGCAAACAGACACGGCAAATGGAACTGTTACATTTAAAGTTGGGGAACTCAAAAAATATCTCATTCTCTTTTTGAAGTCAAAAGAGAATGAGATAATAGTAGGAATAATGCAAAATGAAAAAAAAAGGACAAGAAGACAATCTTTTTAAATAATGATAAATAAACTTGATAAGATATTTTCTTGATAAAATGGGACTTCTTCATTGTTTGACACCTTAAAAAGTAAATTAGGGAAACATCCAGAAGAAACTATTTAGGATGGGGACTATGACTTAATGATATTTTTTCCCCTGCTTATGATTCATTGACTTCCATGACTTCAACTTACCTCAAGCTATCATTTTTTTAGGTATTAACAGTAATGGTTGACTTTTTAACTGACTTTCACTAGCTGTTTTAAGAATTAGCAAAAGTTTATTTTTCAAACAGATTTTATTTTTCTGATACATTTAGGAATCTCTGTAGAGTCCATCTGACGTGTGTCATAGGACACATGCAGCCATGGTCATCAGCCTAGTCAGGTTCAGCGTTTGATTATAGGCTTAGCCTGTGGTTGGACTCAGACTGATGAGTGTAGAGGGATACAGTATGGGTAAATGAAGGTGGTGTAGAATGTAATCTTATCCCCCAACAAGTTGCAGCTGGACCAATCACTAAAGATTAGGAGCAGGCTGGATCTTAACAGGCCACACCTGTAGCAAATAAGAACAAGTGGTATAAAAGAGTGGATTGGTGGGATCTGGAGTTAGATGACTACTGCAAGGACCAGGAATAGTCAGTGCTTGGAGGAGCTGCCTGCAGGAAACATTGAGGAGGTATGAAACTCTGGTGATATGGAATCTTTGCACTATAATGATAATAGAACTCTTGATATATAAGACAACAAGTGAGATCCAGCTCAAAATGGTTTGAATGTTTCCACTTGCTTTCTGGACTTTAGAGGAGACAGAGTACCACCACTCAGGTAGCACATCAGATTTGGTCAGCTGAAAGCCTTCTCCAGTGTTCCTGAAAATCCACTTTACAAAGAGGTATTCTTAGAAGTCATCCCAAGTCAGGGATGAAGTTACTCTCACTAGCTCTGCAGCTGAATTTAAATAACTGACCGCTGTTCACTTTCCATCATTGTGGTGTTATTTGAATGCATATTTAGGCATCTTGTGAATTCACAAACACCCTAGCAGTTACTCTGAATTCTGTGCTCCATATATCTGTTAGTTCTGTATTCAGTAAGTAAATTTATGAAAGAAGTGGGGGATCTCCATAACAATCAATGAACTTTTGTAGTTTTCTAATTTTTGGTTTTCAACAGTTTTTGTTCTGTGTCAGTTGAGCTTGACAATTTTGTTGACAATTTAAGAACATACTAGAAAAGTTGGACTTATCAGAGGTACATGGCAAGTAGCTGGAATGAGTCAGACATGGCATAATTTAGAAGTCATTCCCTGCTTCAGGATTAATCTTTTGACTGTTTCTCAGTATAGAAGAATATAGAGTAGAAAAGCTTGTATTTTCTGCTCTCTGAAGAAGTTCTATGTGCCCTCACTGTGCTGTTTTCACATATACAGGAACTTGCCATTATTTTACTCTCCATGTTTTTGGACACAAGGTTCCAGGCCCCCATCACTGACTTTTTGTCTGAGGAAAAGTGTGTGATCCTTTGTAAATGAGCATTTATTTCTCACAAATTTAAACCCTGACTTTTAAAAGATTTGGAGTACTTTCCACTTCTACCAGATGTTCCACCCATGTTTAATGGGAACAGATGAAGTCATTTAAGGATGTGAGGATATTTTTTTGATCCTTGGAACTTGGGTTATACTCTTCACAAACATCTGAAATATCCCTGGTGCATTCAAGAGTCTAAATGGAATTCTACATTACTGCAGAAGCAACCTACAGGTTATCATAACAGAGGTTTTTATTTCCCCTTCCATGTCTCTAGGATAATTCAACTTGAAGGATAACCCTATAGTCAATAAGTTCAAACTGTGGATATATTCTCCTCCTTATCTTTTCCTAAGTATCTCTTGCATAGTAAGGTGGATGATCTTGATCTTTTTGTGAATGAAGACTCTTGTAAGCAGAAACCTTTGTGTACCTTCATGTCTCTAATAGATATTTGATACAGTTATAAGTAGAAGATGGTGATCACTGCTTCAAGCCACTCTCTAACATGAAATACATTTTATTTTTAATTACTATATGATATGCTAGAAGATCCAGTGGGAGAGAGGCTGCTTTGTTCCAGCATTATTGCAAGAGTTAATACTTCACTGCTACTTCTCATCATGTGTCTCCACCTCTTCTTTATGTTGGAGGAGACAAAAACCAAAGTAATCGCTCTATCAGTTTCCTTTCACTGTTTTTTATGGACATTTCTGTTGAGTTGGTTCCTAGGCTTTTTTGATCCTGGTGCTGCTTTTGGGTTCTACCTTTTAAGAAGCTCTGAAATATGAACCGTGTTGTACACTGTCCTCATTATGCCTTTTTTCTTTAGGTTCACTTACATCTGGTCATTCCTTTCCCTTGGAGCTCAATCCTTCATCTATCTTGACTCTAAATTTTGCAGAAGAGCAGTCCCGGTTTCAAAGAGTGGTTCATAGTCTTACAGATGTACTTGTGTGTTGATTTATTATCTTTCTAACTCTATTAGGAGCTCTTTCTCAGAATGAGGGCAATGACAGGATGTTCTCCAGTCACCCTGTATGCAAGGCCATTGTGTCAGGAGGTCACACATCTTTCTACTGATGTTGAACACTCAAGTATTATCCTGAAACTCCCTATTAGAGTACTGAGAATTCCCATGACTTGGATCAAATCCATTACCAAAACACCTTGATTAGAGACCTTAATATTATAACAGCACACAACAATTTACTGTGAAATAAAGCATGGAAAGTAAGCTGTGCTTCTCTTCTTGTCTGCTGTGGCAGAGGATTAGCATTAGGCACAATGTCTTTAACTCAACCACCTGACCGCTTCTTTGGGTCAGTAACCAGGGCAACAGCTCTGCCACTTCCAAGCCATGGATGTCTGGAGAGGAGTGCTACAGGAAACTCAGCAGCTCTGGGGTTGACCAGTTACTTCTAAAAACTGCTGCCAGCTCTCCAGTAACCCCAGAATTTCATTTCCTGTGAGGTGGCAATCCTCAGCATACGTTGTTCTACTGTCTGATGCCTCTACTGCACCTCTGCTACATGGGTTGGAGCCAGCTAAGAAACATATTTTCTCACTTAGCTGGCCAGTGACTTTTTTTGTGAAACTTCTGCACCTTGAAGTCCTTCACTATTTTCTGATCACACTGACAATCATTCAGGTTTTTTCCTCTTGAAAAAAAATCTTTTTCCATGAAATTTCCATGTAGTTTCTGCTTATTACTTGCTACTCTTGATTATTGTTTTTGCACTGTGATCTCTTTCTTCATGAGGAACCATTTATAAAATGACATTGCACTCAGGCTTCAAAGTTCATTTTTTGAGCAGACTCTTACAGGAATTGCCCAATCAGCTGCTGCCTTCCTGTGCATCTGGTCTCCTGCTGGCAGTAACAATAGCAAGCCAGGCAATTATTAAAGTTACGTCTTTTCCATATTGAGAATCATCTATTAATGAAGAACAAAATGGAACTGGTATTTAAACACAATTCTAATGTACATTACCACCTAAAGGCTGTTTATTGTTTCAGTTCTTGAATGTGCTAGATCAGAAATCCTAGGCTTACCTGATTATCTGTTTCCTCCTTGTGCAAAACTCACCAGGCATAACTGTTGGGAGCAGTTGGCAGGGCAGCGTTTTGAGGCAGGACTGGGCATCTTGTTCCTGTTCTATCCAAAGCAATAGCAATGAAACCACTGCTAAAACAAAGTACTTGTCCATAGAGGTGCTTCCCAGAATGATTATTACATAACTCACAAGGTCAAAATCAGATTTTGGAGCTGCATGTTATCAAGCTGTTGTAAGATAATGATCTCATCACAGAAAAGTTTTGAGTGTTAGCCAGTGCAAATATATTTGAAACAACTTTTGCCTTACAGCACTTCTAAATCCAGTTCTGTGTTGATCAATATGGATTATATTAATTCACAAGAGAAGAAAATAGCTTATGATGTGGTTTACAAGATACCTGAGTTACAGGACAGCTGTTGAATTAGCAAGTTACCACACACACACAGGGCACAAGAGTGCTGGAGTCTGCTGCGTGTAGCCTTTTAACTGTGATTTATCCTACTTTCATCCTTTTTTTTTTTTTTCTCATAGCAAATCAGAATGATTTTATCCAGGTGAACTTTCTGTACAATCCAACTAAATGAAAATGAAATAGTGGGAACAGATTCTATATCTTGAGTCACACCCAGTGTGGTACTCTGAAAATCATAGAATGGTTTGAATTGAAAGGGACCTGAATCATCTTGGTCCAACCCTCCTGCCATGGGCAGAGCCACTTTCCATCAGACTGAGTCACTAAAAACCCAAGCCAACCTGGCCTGGAACCCTTCCAAGATTGGGCTATCCACAACTTTTCTTGGCAACCTGTTCCAGTGTCTCACTATCCTCACATAGTAGTATTTCTTCCTAATATCTAACCTAGTATCTAACCTGCCCTCTGTTAGTTTAAGGATGAAAAAAAAAAAATCTAAAGGTGCTAAAGTGCCAATAGAACTAATATAGCATTGTGCAGTAAAAAATGGGGAGCCTCTTATTTTTATTTTTTTGAATGGATAGAAATCTGTAATATTTCTGTGAAATCTTACCAGTCCAAGAAATGCCTATTTTCCAAGTTTATAAGTTTCTATGCATTTTAAATACTCCTGTCTTCTGTGTTAATGTTCTGTAACTGAAAATCAAATGCACTACCCTTTTGTAAAGATCTGTTTCATTCATGAGAGCTATTGACATTATGTAATTTCATTCCAGATTTGTATAAAGCCCTAGTTTAAATGTTCATGGAGTAGTTTCTGCTTGGTGTTTACACAAAGGGACAGGGTTCCAAAAGTGGACAGCCAGTTTAAGTGTTTGTATCTGTAGCCTGGAGTGCCTACATTAGCATCGCTAAACTGTAAAGAGCTGTCACTTAAACTTTGGAAATACAGCTTTTCAACCATGTTTATTTTAAGCAATGGCTTAAATGACAGGGATTGTGGAAACTTCTGTTTTGCAAATCCTGGGCTCCAGCTACTATTTTCCAGTTGTTTCTTCTCATGCATTAGCTTTAATTTCTCTTTTACAGCTCCAGTCCCTGCTCACCATAATAATCCAGAATTCATTTCAGAATCTTGACTGTGCCACTATAGTAAAGCAAAGTATGTTTATTGGAGAAGTGATGGAAAATACAGAAACATTGGGTTGCCATAGGGTGGTTGAATTTCTGTCCCTTAAAATACAACCTGCTCTTGTGGAGATATTGTGGAGAGTGTGATGTGGTTGATGACAGCATAATTAAGTAAATGTCTTGCATCGCTAGTTCTCTAAAGCATAAATTCTCAGTGGGGTGATTACTGTAGAACCTGTGTTTATTAGCATTTCCTACTGAGGTGGTGCATCTGTCCCCCTTGTTTTGCTGTTTTTATATAAAATCTGGTTTTGCTGATTCCTTTACCAGTGATTCTTTAAGCAACCTTAAAACACTCATTTGTAACTTGGTAAATCTTGACATTGTCTAGAATGCAACCTCATTAGGGTGTGAGGTGACACCCTGGTGTCCTAAACACAGCCTAATCCCTTACTAAATTTTGCCATTCACAGGCAAACATATGATTATCAGAACCATAAGTAGACTTTATGTATGGGATGTCTACTGAGGTGTAAAGAATTTTTGTTCTTTACCAGAGTGGGCTTGATCCCATGAGAATTACCTGTCATACAGAGATGTAAATTGAGCTGCCTCGGAGTCTACAATTATCTCTGAGCTTATTGGTTCCTGGCTGACTTCCTACTATTTAGTGGCTGATTTTAAGGGTGGATAAAAGTAAAAATAGGCACAGAATTTCACTGAAACTTCAGGCCAGACAAGTCTGAGAGCAAAAATCATGTTTGAAGCTAGAAAAAAATACTTTTAATTTTGAAGCACAGAATATCCAGAGTTGGAAGGAACCCACAAGAATTATCAAGTCCCTCTCTTAAGCAAATAGCCCATACTAGGATTGAACCTGAAACTTTGCTATTATTAGCATCATCCTCTTATCAGCTGAGTTAATCTCAGGGTCATAGATCAGGAATATCAGTGTAGCTGTCTACAATATGTAGAAATGTCACTATTTTGCATGTGATCACTAGTACCAAATACAGAAGTTGATGTAACTCAATCAAAATATGTGACCTGAACTCTATTGATTGGAAATTATTTAAATATGTGCATTTTTTGAACCATTATGCAGAACAGTATATGAATTTAAAACATGCTGGTTTGTGATCAGTCTTTTATGCCCCACCACTTCATCTGCTCCATTTGTCCCTAACTGAAGGACATGGGAGAGGGCTCTTCCTCAGTGTTGCAGCTAAGAGGAAAAAAGTAGAATTTGTGTCTGGCTAATTGGAGCTTGGGAGAATTGACTTTCACATGGTTTCTCCAGTGCTGAGTCATGCTACCTCCATGACTCACATCCTCAGGATGATGTCCTGCAAACACTATCCAATATGCACCATGTATGCAAACACCAATATGCACACCATGGAATTCTTCTCAGTAAAGCCACTTTTGAGTAAGGTACTTGTGCAGTACTTGAGTATGCAAGTCATTATAGCAGCAGGCCTACATAATCGTGAAATGTTTATTGATGTGCATTTTATATTTTCCAAACTTTTTCGTTGACACAGCACAGCTATGTTCCTGTCTATTCTATCCTTTAAAAATTCACTGAGGGAAAGAGAATTGAAAAATTAAAATTCTTCCTGAGCAAGGAAGAACAAAGGCCACAGAATGTGATGCCTGTTTCAGGAGGAGGAAAATAGACATAGAAGAATAGCAGGTATGTAAGTTTTGAAAGGTATTTTTCTTAATCCCAGTCAATAAAATTTCAATCTTCAATATATTTAGGTAATATCAGTGCTCCTCCTGAGAGTTTCCACAAGGAAACAATTTTCTGTCTACATAGCCTTGGCTAATGCAACTTGATTGTAAAATAAGCAGAAACTTAATTTGAAACCACAGAATCCTGAGACAAAGAAAGACATTGAGAACTTTCAGAGTGTGGGAGGAAGATGACACAATTTTTGATTGCCTGAAGCTAGATAGGAATATAGTGGAGACCTCAAAATGACTAATTTGGATGCAATTTGTGCTTAGATTTTAGACTGCCTTTTCATTTCATTTAATTTCTGCATGCCCTTACTGGGCACCATACTGTTTTATGCTTTACATAAGAACATTTTTTTCCCCCTCTTCAGACTCATTATTTAGGAAATAACATCAAATGCTACTGACACGTAAAAAGTTAAAAAAATCACCATTTTAATAATTTGATAGTAGAAAAATTTTAATAGATAAAAAAACATGGTAGCAACAAGATGATCTACTGGGGGCTGTGTTCACATCCACTTTGTGCATCATCTCTTCTACCATGACAAGGATAAGGCCTAACAAGACTTATACTTCTATCCCAATTTTTTGGTGTAAATTAAACAAAAGTTTGGGTGTTTTTTTTTTTTGTGAAGCCTGGGAGATCACTGGTAGATTTAAGTCACAAGACTTAAATTATTATATATAATATAAATTATTATTACAAGACTTAAAAATTATTACTGTAATTTTCCAGACTTATCTATAGATTCAGTTAAAGGCAAAATTTATAAACTTAGTGTTATAATGTTTCTAAGGTCATTCATAGGAGATAAATTGGTTAGAGTCATCAAGGTTTGTAAATGATTCATGCTTAAGGAGCCACAATACATTGGCCATGAATGGTGGGAAATTTTTTGTGCTATAAACAGAAATATCATCATTGTATAAACAACAGGCCAGAGGTGCTAGATTTCAAAAAAAATTGATTCTGTCAGATTTAAAGCCTCTTAGAGTTGACATTTGCTATTATGTACTCTGCCCATGGTATAGTTATTAAGATTTTTCATGAGCTTTTTTAGCTAAAGTAGGTATTGTCTACTCCATGGCAGTTCACTTGCAGAATTTCTTAAGCATTTCTCTTCTAGAGACTCTTTTTTTTAAAGTGGGGAAAAAACTATACAGAAAATACACATGCGTGTGTGTCTTCAGACAGATATATATACACACATATATGAATTCACAACAGCAATCAAACTGCATCATCATAAAATGAGAGATACATTTGTTCATGGCTGAGCTGCTCAGTTTCCCAAACATGTGGTCAGAGGGAGGATGGGAAACTATCAAAGTTGTTCCTTTCAGATGTCCCCAAACCGTGCCTTTCTGGGATACAATTTAGAAATAAAAGCATCTTTTAATCCTTTGCTGTGTTGGGGAAGGCAGACAACAGCAGGGTTGCTTTTTAAAATTTCTGTCTTGCACTTAACTGAAAGGTGGAAACCCTTTCTGTCAAGTGTGGAGGTGTTTGGCTGAACTTTGTGTGTGATGGGCAACACAGACACTTCCTGCCTTGTTCATTCACAAAAAATCTGCTGCTCTTTGGTGATCTATATAGAATATTAATCCCGATGTTTCTGGGTATGTCGTGCCTGGCTTTGTCTAGCCCTCGCTGCTGGACCAAAGGCGGCAGCTGTGGTGTTTCACCTCAGAGATACCTTTGGCTGGCTGGGTGCTGCAGCTGGGCACTCAGAACAAATCCAGGCAAAGTAGGAGCTCAACTTACCTCTGGTGGAAAAGGTTCAGGCGACAGTGAAGAGAAAAGAGCGGATTCTATCGTAGAGTCTTAATCCAGAGTTTTATTTTAGGATGGTAGACCTCTGAATATTGTAACAGCTCCCAGTAGAATCCAGCTGCATGGTCTTGTGTCCTTTTAAGCCCCGGGGACAGGGGGAGGGGAAGGGACAGGTGAGGGCCAACCAGGTGTGAGGAGGGGAAGGCTCAAGGGATATAGATGCTTGCACAGGCCAATGAGCCCGGACCTGAGGGGCATCTTTTGAACTTCTGCCAACCACACGATGCCCTGCTGGAATGTTAAGATTGATGGACAGTTCTTAGCAGGAGGGCAAAAGGGGGAGGGGGAAGGCTGGCACACCTGAGAGGTTGGGATAGGTGAAACAGGAAATCACACTGCAACAGTGATCCTCAAAAAAAGCTTCCTGTAAAAGCATATTGGGACTACATTTGAAGCCAGACTTGTCTCCTGGCTGAATGACCTTTGCAAACACAAGGTTTTACACAGGCATGGGTGTAAGGCAAGCAGGAAACATCTGGGGGAAGAGAGTGGATGAGGTCTCTTACCACAAAATAGATTAATTGATCATGGATACTGGTGTGCCCACAGTACAAATAAACCGCTCCTGGAAAAGCAGCAAGATAACAGTTGGCCCCAGACCCTGAAAATGGCTGTGGCAGAGGGGGTAAGGGCCTTGAGTATGAGAGCAAGGAGCCTCTGCTTGCGGCTGCTGGCCATCCATAAGCCACACTGGTTTCTAATGTAGGTGTGCTTTATTTGCAGAGAGCTAGGGAACAGCACTCCCCTTTGCACCTATCAACCTCAGACCCATGTTAGCTAGGCACCCAGTCTGATGAAAACTAACACTTCTGTGTTATTTACTTAATGCTTTTCTCTATATGCATTCTGTCACAGAAGGTCAAGGCTTGTGTTACACAGCTCTGATATTTCTCCAAGAGCTTTCATGGATGTGCAGGAACAGGCAAGGGGAACATCAATCACCTAGGTACAACCTGTAAATAAATAATTAGGGAATGGCCCCAGAGGTCTTAAATACTGCTTCACCTGAGCCAGGTGGGCTTGCACACGTCTTTCAAGTGTGGGGATTCTCAAAGTTTTTGTGAAGGTGGTGAGAAACACTGGCTCCTGCTTTCAGTAAAACCTCCTAACACCTGAAAGTCATATGCTTATTGTCTAAACAGTGTTCCCAACAGTCTGTCTCCTGGACACAGCAATCTCTGAGGCCAAGACTCAGAAGTCATTTTGTCCCTTCACCTGGAGAAGAAACGCTGAATGAAGGGCAGGAATATATCACCAAACTACTTCAAACCACCGGCCTGTCCCTCTGGTATCCACCAGCTTGCTGATCCCCGATGCAGCCGGGGGTCGGGATGCTGTTCCAGAGCGGGGAAAGCCTGTCCGAGCCGGGGCCGTGCGGGACGGCGGGGGCGGCACTCGGGCTGGCCGCGGGCCAGCAGGGCCGTGCCAGGGCGCGGGGGCGGCGCTGCCGGCGGGGCGGCTCCGCGGGGCCGAGGCTGCCGCGGTGGAGCGGGCGCGGGGCAGAGCGCGGCACGGCAGCGGGAGCGGCCGGCGGTAAGGGGGCACCGCGGCCGCGGAGGGACGGCGAGCGGCCGCCTGCAGGTCAGAGGGGTGCCGGGGACGCGGGGCCAGGCGGGCTGCCCGGGGCCGCATCCCGGCGGGGCTCCGTTCGCTGCAGGAGCAGTGAGGACAGGGACAGACACGGGGCAGGTGCAGCCCCTGGGGCGCCTCGGGCACCGCTCCGCAGCCGGGCAGCCGCCGCGGGAGCCGGCCGTGGGCGCTGGGGAGCCGGGGGGCTGAGCTAGAGAAGCTTGTGCCCCCTCCTTAGTAGGGAGCTGACAGTGGATTCTGTCCCTGATGCAGGGTTGGGTGGTTTTTTTTTTTTTTTTTTTTTCTTTTTTGCAACGTGACTGCGGTGCGTGCAGGAGATTGGACTAGCATGACACCCTCGCTTAGTTTATTGGCACGAGATGAAATAATTTATGTCCTGCTATGTCCTTCTGTGCCATACAGAAACCTGCATTATTCTTGCACTGTAACCAGTACCGGGTTACTGGTTAACTGCTTTAATAGGTTGTGGCATGGGAGTACAAACTTTACAAGAATTAGTAAAGTAGATGGGTTCATAATAACTGCAATTATACTTGTTTCTGTACCTGAAAAGAAAAATTTACTCTGTGGGCCACTTCTGATTATTGCTATTTAGTTGTGTAATGCTTAGATGTACATAGTATTTACTGTGCTGGAAGGATCTGGTCTTTGAGGATTAAAAGACTGGGAAACCTGTCCATTGGTTGATTGTGAAAGTCTTCCAGCTTCCAGCTACCTGAGAAAGCCTTGTGGATCTGTTAGAGTTAGTAAACTTGGAAATTTTCTCCAAACCTTATTGATTGTGGTTGTTCTCATTATATATATCACTCAAATATTTATTCAAATACATAATACCGAACTAAAGGATGAGCACAAAATATTTCTTTTAAGGATTGTGCTAAGTAGTTTCCTTAGGAAATTTATTTTTCAGCATGAAGACTTTGACAGGATGCAACATGTTAGAGATGTGCAAAATCAAAAATTTCTTTTGGGGATGCATAGCAGGATTATAGCAGATGTGCGATGGCATCTCTTGGTAGTTGTGATTTTAGGGTTTGTGTCTGGTATCAGTACTATCTGAGATTCTGGACACCAAAGTTCCAGCAATCTTACTCATTCAGCAGGAGATGAGTAGCCAGAGGTGGTCAGAGATCTAGAAAACATAATCTTTGGGAAAACAGTGCAAGAACTGGAATGTTGCGATCTAGGGAAGCAAAAACTGATGAGAGATGTGGTAACAATCTTTGACTGTATAATTGGTTTCTGCAGAGTGGTGGGAAGCAAACTCTTCTCCACATCCAGTGGAGATATGACAAGAGCCAGGAAAGGTTAGGTTAAATTGGTAGGGAAAATCCTGTCTAATTATAATTGAGCATTTCATGTCCAAGCAATCACCAGAAATCCATAAGACAAATGTGATCCTGCCTTCCTTTTGTCAAAGACACTAAATGACCTCTCCAGGTCCATTAAAGATTCCAGGGGTGGCAGATGCAACTAGGAGACCAGCCTGTGAACTCACATACTCCTGATGATGATCATGCATATCAAAGAACCAGCTCTGTGAGGTAAACAGGGCTCAGTGATCCATTTGTAATATTTCACTCTCATGCCTAACTTTTATACTAGATTTTGTTATTCTTCTCCCTTCTGCTCAAACTGCATTTGCCATTGAAGTCTGAGAGCAGTGGTGTGTGATCTGCTGATGAACATCACATCTTGGTTTGGTACCATCATAGCCAGTAAATTGACTTGTTGGTAAATGTTAGGAAATTTCAGCTGCATTTTGAAGTACAGTTCTGCAAAGTGGATCACATTGTTTCATTGAGTCCTCAGTAATTCAGAGTGTCTCAGAAAGTCCATGAGGCAGAACTACTTTGGTTTAATTCATGTCTATATTGGCTATGATTATCATCGTGGAAAGTACTCAGAATATAATTCAGTTTGCAAGCATACTTTGAAATTTGTAGTTTGTCCTACTACATTTAACAAAGTTTTGCCTGCAGTATTAGCCAAACTAATTACAGAAATAGCGGACTTAAATGAGTATAGGTGGTTTTCTTCCCCTTACCTCCATTCTAGAGCTTTTTGCTGCTTACCTCAATATTTATTCTTTTATCGTGTTATTCTTTGTATTATGTTTATGAATTTTAATGTTAATTATATTACAAATTCTACCACAGTCTTTACTTCCAGAAATTAATTTCCCAGTATAAAAAAGGATCACTTAGGTTTTTTTGAACATTCCTATTTTATAAGAGTGGGAACAGGCAAGGCCTAACCTGTCTTTCTAGATTATTTTTTACTATTTTGTGTCCTGTGTTCTGCCCTTAGTATTTGGATAGACATTGAATAAAGCTGATTCAATCTTTCCAGTGTCTCTTTATGAAAAAAGAGACCCTTTCAATGCTCTTAGTCATCTGTTTTATTAAGATGTCTTTGTTTCTGCCTTTTTTCTCTTCTTTGAGCTGACATGACCAGAGCTGAGCCCAGTAGGCCTGCTGAAGACATGCTGTTCCTGAGGCATCTTCTGCTCCTTGCTTCTCAGCTGCTTTCCATCACACCCATGGCAGCGTGGCAGGCTAGAGTGCTTGAAGACTAACCAAGATGTGCCTTATAAAATGTCTTTCATTTGTTTTTTCTGATTTGTGGCTCTGGACCCCATCAGAGTTTCTCTGAATCATCTCAAGGATGAATTTTGTCAGGGTATAGCAGTAGGGGCTCCCCATGCAGGGGTGGCAGGGATGAGCCGGGCCTGTCCCACTGCCCCAGCACAGAGCAGAGTCTCTGGGGGCACCAGGGCAGCCCCAGCCCTGCACATCTGGTGCCTCCCTGGGAAATGGCTGAGGCCAGGCTGGGACCTGGGCCTGCACCTGGACCTGGCTCCATGAGGCCATGGCCAGGTCAGGCTGGGCTGTGGCGTTACTGGAACAGGGGCTGATGGCCCAGGGGGCTGACATGGCAGCTCGAGTTGTGGGATGGGCTGGTGAAGGCTTGGTGAAGGCCCTTGACTCATTTCAGAGGTTCACTGACCCAAGTTTTGTGTTGGTAACATGTGAAATCTACCCATCAGCACAGTAGCAGGTATCGGAAATATCCGGAAATGTTGAGCTTTAGGGAGAGTGGGCCTACACAACCTGGAAGGTCAACTTTGGCATCTGTCCCAGGGTGACAGTCACAAAGAGTCTGCCTGAGAGTTTAGCTCCCCCACTTACACAAACCAACGTGGCCTCTAGAACGGGTGTTCTGTGATAGAGAAGTGTGTGCTTGAGCACCGCATTGTTCTGCAGCATTCCTTGGCTCGCCTGTCCTGCAGCGTGTCGGGCCGCAGGGTTTGCTGCCTGCTGTGCATTCTCTGCGTGGAGAATCCAGGGCACCTGCTCCCACACCGCTGGTGGCAAAGCTCAGATCTTTGGGTTGAAGGTGGCTCCTCCAGCCAGGTCTGCTTGTAAGTAGCCAATACTAGTCATCTGGAGTAAAATTTAGGGTAAGCAGACAATTATCAAGAAGATTGCTACACCATGACAAGACATACTGCTTTGTTGAGTAAAAGCAACCCCATAGTAATCAAGGCTTGACATTTCTTCCCCCCTTTTTGCCCATGAAAATAGGCTGAGCCCTGCAAGGCTTCTGTGTTCCTTCATTTAGAACTTGTCTGGCACTGGAAAAACACAATATGTGGTAGAAGAAAACTTGGGCCTGTGGGAGTGTAGAAAAATGTCTTGAGGGACTTTTTTCCTCTCTCTGGTTTCTGTGGTACTGGGGTGCAGTGAGACTTACAAAGGAAACTTTTCCAAGTTGCTATTAATCTGCACAGGCATTGTTTTAAAGCACTGCTGATTGGTTTAGTCTTTGAGGGTAGATGTCAGGCACACTATTCATGATTAACAGCAGATAGAGACCAGGGAGATGAGCAATATTGATCATACTGAATAATACTATGAGTGGAGAATACAAGGTAAATATGTGTCAACCTTTTGGAATTTTGTGTGATTTATATAATTTCAATGTTGTATAATTGATCTTTTTATTAGTGTGCTTTATGCTGTAGTGAAACAGGATTTAAATAGTGAGAAGTTAATAGTTGCTCCAAGTAAAACACACAGGCACTGGAATGAGCCCCAATCTCTATAACTAAGAACATGCAAAAATTCCAGGGAAGTTTGTTCGAACTTGATGTGGTGCAGAATAAAACCATCATTCATGCCAGTGAGATTTGCATTTTTCCTTGAATTTTCTGTCTGTTCAAAACAAGCCAGTTAAGTGTACTGTTTTAGCACATAGGAAATTTACCTTTCTACCTTGTATATTTGTAGTTTAAGGCTGCTTCATAATTCAGATTTTTGCATTCCAAGATTTTTCTCTCTCCTGTGGTTCTGGTAGCTTGCTCTGAAGCTCTAGTTTGAACTAATAACAAAGAAGGGCTGGAGGCTTCTTAGTAATGACAGAAATGAATATAAATATGGCAAAATGAGCTGGTTATGGAGATCACAGAAGGTAAGACAAGGAGGGACTGGGATGAACTGCAGGTCCTCTGGGGCAGGAATAGTTGAGAAGTGGCTGCAAGGGCTCTTTGGCTTCAGAACTCTAGTAGTTGGTGTCTTCTGGCAGCCGACAATGGGACAGAGGCATGAGTAGGGCTCAGGGACAGGGAAGGTTTGGCAGAGATTTGTGGCAGCAGGGTCTCTTTCATTCCCTCACACTTTCCATCCAGACCAGTTCTTCTCATTGTCTTTTTTACTGTCCCACGTTGTGGGGTGCCTTTTATGGCCTCTGCAGTCATCCATTTTTACTCAAGCTAACATTTTTTCTTTCCCTCTTCATTGCCCCCTGCTAATCCTCCCCAGGCTTTGGGAAAAGAGCTGGGATCTCAGGGTCAGTTGTTCCTGCTGTCAGGAAGGTGGTAAAGGGGGGTATGAAGAGAGGTGAGGGGCCTGGGCAGAGGTGAAGACAGCACTTCAGTAACCTTTTAGAGAGAGATTTACTCCTTCTGGAGCCCTGCTTGATGCGAGGGATGTCTGGCAGAGAGGCACAGCAAGTGTGCCTCACGTACACTCAGTCTCTGTCCTCGGAGATGGTGGCAGAGTGCTGTGTGAATAGGTGCTAATCAGCAGTTGAGGATGTAGCTCTGCCATTCCCGTATTTAGCATGGGTAAAATCTGCTGCAGAAGGGGACTACTTGCTTACAAAAGTGCAGGTTTATGGGTGTAAAAGATGTTGGATGAAGAAGTGATCATTGGGTTTTTGAATGTTTTAATTAGGAAGTTAATCTTATCTGGGAGGGCTTTAAATATGGAATATACACAGCTGTGTATGTGCTGTGCAATAAAAATTGTAGGATATTTAAAGATACCTGTTTATCTGTTGAATATGTTAGAAAAGCATCTTTACCCAAGCTGACTTTGAAAGGGAAAATTGAGTTGTTGGGATGAAGAGTGCCCCATCTTCTGTGGCTGGAGTGTTCATTAACAATGCCATTTGATTAGCTCAGAACTTTTTTGTATATTTCAAAGACCGCTTACTCTACCCAAGCCTCTGTATTTTTTTTGCATTTAATCCAGTTTACCAAATATACAGTATTGATTTGCATTATCCAAACTGAAAGTTCTTTTCCCTTTTGTGTAAATTTTCAGAGCCATTGTGATGACAAAACATGTCCTAACTTGCCTGAACTAATTTTTATCCTACATCAAAAAATGGAAGAAAAAAAACAAACTCTGAGCTCTAGTTTGAAATTAAGCCAACAATTTTTAAAGCATGCCAACTTGGATTTTCCAAAATATGTTATAACAATCTGTACTTTCTTCATTAAGTAAAGTTAATGATTTCCAAAAGTTTTCTTTTTAGTCAGAACTGTCTCAGCATATAAAAAGGAGCCCAGTTGTGGGGCTCGAAGGTGACTCGAAGACACATAAATGAATCGTGCTGCAGCTGGTATAACAGCAGGAGTATATCTAGGTGTAGCCTTTAATAGACATTTGGGAAGTCTTGTCAAAAGTACCTTGTGCTCCTTTTGGTCTCAGTTGGTAATTCCAATTCCCACCCCCTTATGAGCTCCCTGGTTCCACAAGAGTTGCCAGGATCATGTATCTAGAGGTCTAGATAAATTTGCATAGTTGTATTAAGAGTACAATTTATAAAAGTATCAGATTATTGAGATCAGTTTAAAATTTGTGGTATAACTCTTGCTTCACTAAAGTGTGCAGACTTTTGCCAGACTAGCAGAGGAACTGCCAACAAGCATGATGGGCTTTCTAGACTGTCTGTGTAATTCATACATTTGAGGGAAGATGTATGAAGTAGTATGCAATTCTTTTCCTGATGTTGGATGCTGAAAAGGTTCAAATTTTAGGTGCAACTAGAAAACTCCACTGTCAGTGTCCTCAAATGTATTTTTTTTTCTTAGTCTTTTAACCACCTGGGATTACCCTGGAGCTGTGTCCCCAAGAGACTCCATTGGACAGAGATCTAAGCAAGGCCATTTAAACCTCTTTAGTTGCAACCTTCCTTGACCAGATCAGTATGTTCCTCCTTACTTGCACTTGGGATCTGACCCTGGTTTTCTACTGTTTCCCCTTTACTCATTGCACATGGAAAAGACGGAATAATATTCCCAGCTGATTAAACAGTGTAAGTAAGCATAGCTGCAGTGTCCTGTGTGGAGAAGAGGAGCAGACACATCTGTGCAATGCTTACAGGGTGGGTGAATTATGCAGAACGTGGCTTGATAGAAGAAGTGGAAATGGACCATGCAGAGCTTGTAGTATTGTGAATTCACTTCTTTCTCAGTTGTGGGAAATGTTGCAAAAAAGCATTCTTTGGGAAGTGACTCTGAGATTACACTTTATGCCCAAGACAAAAACCCAGGGGAAAGTTACATAATGCTGGACTTCCATTTTATCAGAGGTTTGATTACCCATGGAAAGTGGACATGGGAGTCTCCAGCTCTTTAATTCTTGGTCTTGATAGCACAGGACTATAAAGGGTAAAGTAGATCACTCCTGGCAAAATATAAGCTGAACTGAATGTCAGTGTCTTGGTAAGAATCTATGTGCCTTCTTTCCCCAAGTGGAATGGTATCTGCCTAGCTATCACATTTTGCTTAAAAAGTTTCCATTAAGAGGGAGCAGAACTGGGTGGATGAAAGTGAGAGAACTTTTGAGATAGATCATGACATCTTCTGTCGACTCATGGGACAGAACAGTGTGGAAAAGTACAGCCAAGAACACTGGAGTTACTGTACAGCCCTTCATAGCAAAAGTGAAGTGAAACTCTATGTGGAAATATAATAATACAGAGTGTTAATATGTGGAGGGGAATTATCAAAGACAACCCCCCTATTACCTTTCCCACTGAAAAGAAATTTAAATTCTCACCTACTGAAAAGAAGTCCTCTGTCTTTCAGAAGCTGTCGTTTGCAGTGAAAGTGAGCATCAAATGGCAAACCTAAGAAACCCAACCAAATAAATTAAATGTCTTTGAATAGGTGTGTCTGGAAGTTAAGAGAGAATGGGGAAATAATGGCAGTTAGGAGACCTGGAGGCATTTTTTCGTATCCCTGAAAAGTAAAATCCAGAATTCTTCAGGTCCTATGTAGAATGACACCAGCCATGAGAAATCAGTGATGATAAAATCTATCTAAATGCTCACAATATATTAAACTGTAAAAGATATGCCCTTTCAGTACAAAGAAGATAAAATGATAAAGGAGTTTTTTTGCTGTTTTACTACCATGGAAAAGAATAAGTGTTAGGGAAGAGGAGGAAGATTTGCTGAATAGAAATAACAGCAAATTCTTTTTAAAGGTCCTAGACAATGGTGGTTTATGTTTGTTATTCCCTGGTGAATTTTCAATGAGGAGAAAGGAATGTAATTGTATGCCCCTGTGATTAAGTCCATTTGCTGTGCAGAGGGGCCCACATGGCCATGGCGTGCTCATGACTGGGCTGAAATGAACATTGACAAGTTTTGCCAAAAAGGGGAGGGAAGCCGGAACGCAGAGGATTTCATTAAGGAGCTCAAAAGAGAGGACAGCTGCACCTAATTTTCAGAAGCACATATTTGTCTTCGAGGAAGCTAAGCAGTACCAAGAATAAAGATTAATTTTTATTTCCTAAAGAGCAAAGACATTCCATTTATTTTATCTTGTGTTTTCTTTTCTGATCTGGATTTAAATAAGGTATCTGCCCTCAGAAGAGGTGTTTCTAGCAAAGGAGAATTTCTTCTCTGTGCATGCATAAGTATACCTACTAAGTACTCACTGTAGTTGTCAGTGGCTCATGGTTTGATGGTACCTCTCAGTAGGAAGGAAAAGGCATTCAACAAAACCATCCTGGAGCTGTCCAATACAGAGCATTTCCTTTGAAGAAGGCTTGGTTTTCTCTGTTCTTCAACACTTGACCACATGCAGTTTTGGACTTGTTTCATAGTCACTGTATGTGATTTTTAAATAGATCTGGGTGATCCATGTCTCCAGCTCCTGCAGAATTACTTATAGGATGCTTATTGGGCAACTGCAGGCAATGAAATCTTGCTCAGAAATCAAGGAGCTATGAAAATTCTGTTACATGGCGATTTCATTCTGAAAACTCTCTTACATTAATACTACAATAGAACTTGGGCACTGATGATTGACACCTGAAGTAAATATGTAATTGCTTTAAATAACCTGTTTTCTCCTTTGAATAAACAGGAAGTAGCCTTCCCTCCTGAAAATGAGTAGGTTAAGATGTTGAGAACATTTTGATACAATGGAAAATATTGATAATTATTACAAAAATTGTTATGAATTACTTCTATGTCCTTTTGTGATACAAACACAGATTTTTGTACTTTTCCATGAAGTAGTTATTTTCTAGTTTTTGTTGCTTACACCTTTTTCACTAGTTGATGTTTTCAGTCTATTTTGGTTTTTGTGGAACCTTAAAAACATGACTGAAAAGAAATTGGCTTTCTGTATTTGTATATACACTTTTTTCTTCTTTAATGCTATCTGAGAACCAATTATCATGGACGCATGGACGTATATAGAGTTCCTGTTCAAGTTCTTTCCAAAACATACATGAGAGTATTTAATTTTAAAGAGCTAAAATATAAAGTAATGCTTATGTATTATAATAGCATTGCTAGCTGTTGTGGCTAAATCATAGCTAAATTGTGTGAGTTCTCATGAATTACATAGCCCAAAGAAGAATCAAGAATGTAATCACACATTTTGAAATAAGGCTCAGTTACAAGAAAATCCATTTTAGTGAGAGCTGGATTTATTTCTTATAGTTTAAGTAAGGAAACAGTATATGATACTATACACACCATTTTTGACTCTTGATACTATACCAAAGATTCCTCCAAAAATACATTTTTTTAGGGAGATGATCGTTATATAAAATAAGATTGTAAATAACCATGTAAAGTTATTTAGCCTATTGCATAGATTATCTAGAATTCACACACCACGTACATAATTATTGAGGTCTCAAAGTACCTTCAAATACCACAATTTTTGCAGTGGCAAATATAACTTCTGTGAAATTACCCTGAAAGACTTAAGTTGGCATTCTTGTAGAATTCAATATTTCAGTAGTTTTGTATTTTGTAAACATATTATCAACACTGGAGGAATAGAATTTCAAAGAATACTTCTTTTTGTTTCTTTACATGAAAGACAATGTTTGGTGGAGGTTTGAGCACTGCATATCATTCTGTAACTGGAAATAGAATAGCTGTTATTTAAAGTTTCAAGTTAGAGGGTGTAATGTGTATGCTTATTTATTTTGATTACTTCTTGATCTGTTTTGTTTGCAGGCCCAGTTGTACAGACACAATGCTTTGTTTATGCCTTAACACAACAAATTACAGTCCAGGTGCAGATTTTATGATCCATTGAGATCACTATTCTTTTTTTTTTTTTTTTGAGTGGAAACTGCAGTCTATCCAGTCATTTTAAGTTGAAGAAGTTACACTCTGTACAATACTTGGTTTTGTCTAAACACACAGATGTTAATTTTACAACTTGTAGGTAAATGCTATAGTTATTTTTACATGTCTGTGTTAAAGTTTACATATTTTTTTATACTTCAGCATGAAATGTAGACAATAACATACTTTATTAAAACCAAATTTGTCTGTCTCTTCCTTAGTATTAAATTCTGTAAAAAAATTTTCTATATTCTTTGGCAGAAGTAAGGTAACTTTATTATTGGCTTGTAGCCAATAGCACACTTAACGGCTTCTTTAGGATTTTCCCCTTCAGGATGTCTTTGAGCAGAACTGGAGAAGTGTCTCTCTGTCTCTGGCACTCACTCAGTGATGCTCTGGAGCACTGAGAGCCAAGACCTGTGGCAGGGGCTGTGCCTAACTCCAGTCTACCTTCACCGCCACAAGGTTGCCCTCTGGTACAGAGGTTTCAACACCTCGTGGTCATACTGTGTTCTTACCCCTTACCTTACTAGAGGAGATAAATATACAAATGCATTTTTGAACCTTTTTAAAATTCATGTTAATTAAGTCTACTAACATTTTTTCTGCAAAGCAAACTTTATAGACCAGGAACATAAAAGGGACTATGTTTAGAAACTCTTCATCTGCATCCATGTTGATTTCTTTTTGTGCTTGTTGTCTGATTTAAATTAATTATTGCTATATGTTGGATAAGTTGGTTATATAGCTTTTTTACCTTTATTTTTCGCCATATGTAGTTGTTCATGCTGCATTCTTACTATATTTTCAACAGTTTATCAATCCCACAATTTAAAAGCTAATAGATATTTTCTAGTAACACTCTAAAAATTATTAGGAATCTCATCATTATGGTGAAATAATATAAACCAAGTTACTTTATGTTGATTCTCCATAGCATAAATGTAGGCACTGATGAATCTCTAGATTGGGGTTACCACAACAAGAACCAGCAGCACCTCATTTTGTAACTAACTGCTTTGTAACTTGTAAAAATGCGCTAATATTACCTCCAGCATCTTTTGTGCTCTGATGAAAAACGGTCAAACTCTTGGGAATGTTGGCAGACAGTTGACAATTGTCTCAATATAATTAAAAAGAATCACTCCCAAAAGGGAGGCTGCAGAACACCATGGCGTGAAGAATCTGTGCTGGTGGTACTGTTAAACCATGGCTTTTTATTTACTGTAGGAAATACAAATTGATGTTTAACACATGCATTTATCTCCATAAGCCTTCTTTATATGAGGTCGCTAAGACTGTATGCACAGTGCTTTTGTCCAACTGTGTAATCCTTAGCTTCAAGTGCCACAATAAACCCTAGAAACACTACAAATGTTTGCTCTGAAATGCTGTAAGTGATGCTCATGATGTGCTCCCTCTTGTATATAAATTCATCTTTTTAAACAAACAAACAAATAAACAAACCAACCTGAAATCAACCACTTTTCTAAGAGCATGAGTTTGATATTAAAAAAGAAAAGCTCATCTCAAGTTGAATAGCTCTGGAATATGTCTCAAAATGATTTCTGGCACAAATAATAATTATTCCTTTCACTTTTTAAACTTTCTATTAAAACTTGTGATAATATAAAATCTGGGTTTTTTTTTTAATTTTTTTTATTTGAGGTATTCCTCTGAAAGCCAAGTTGTACACCTGGTGTTATGCAAGAAAGCATGACCTATACTTTGTTCAGGCCTGTGTGTTACCATCAATATGCTGGGTAAGCAACTTGCCATAGGTCCTAATAAGTGTGCCATGCTGCTTTTTTCATCCTTTTGCAAACTACCTTGCTGACACTTCTTAATGGACTCTATGGAAAATAAGTTACTCGTGTCCTGTACATTTTGAAATATGGGAACTACTTCAGAAAAATCAATCACTGTTTTTGAAAGAAAAAAATGTTCCCTATACTGCTCTACTGGTCATTTAATTCACTGGTGGCTAATTTAGGTCAAATTGGCTGATTCAGAAATGTGACACTCTTGAATTATTAAGAGATTCTAGGCCCCTTCATGTCAAAAAGAAGCAAAAAGCAGAACTGTTTGCACTTTTCTCTTGAACATGAAAGTTGCAATTGGAATGGCATGAAGGATACAGAATAGAATAATAAAATTCTTAAGGCTGGAAAAGACCTTTAAGAACATCAAGTCCAACTGCCAACCCAGCACCATTACTACCTTGACCATTAAACCATGTCCTCAAGGGAAAGTCTTTGGCTGTTTACTGTATGGATTATATAACCATTTAATAAAATATATAATCTCTCAGAATAGTCTGTGGTAGGTCTTCTGGTAAATAATATTTAGCTGTTGCTCAAAAGAGGGAGGAAAGTGCCTGATTTATTTCATTTCCCTGGTAGGAACCTAAGAGATGTTTGAGTGATGAGTGCTTATGACTGTTTGGGATCACTGCTGAGTATAGTAGCAAGTCTCATGGCCTGGGGGCCAGACGACTCTCTAACCCATATGTTGAGCATTTCTTCATGGATGTAGAGTGGGAGGAAGGAATTTGCCTTCTTCCCATGAGTAAACTGGCAAGATGGAACAGGATGCAGCCTTCCACCCCCACTCCATCCTTGCAGTGCCAGTTTGTAGGGAACAGCCTACAATGCACAGAAATTATTTTCTGCAGTTTTGAACACTGAGATTTCTAACAACTTCTAAGTGCAGAACAAATGTGCATGCCCTTGTCTGTTGATACTGTAATACCGAAAACTCTCAGCCTTCAAGGTAGTTCTCCTCACAATATCCTGGAGTTTTAGTGTTGCACTCCCACTTAAACTCCCCCAGCCCCAAGAGAGTGCTGACCAGGACTGCATGCAGCTTCTGCACCCTCACTCCCCATACCCCAAGAGTCCTCCAGAGACCTTCAGACATCTGACCTTCCTCTAGGTTCTCTCTCAGTGACCTGTAGCAATGCAGACACCCACACAAGGAGCTAAATTACTTTTTTAAAGGCCATTATTTAAATAATCAGAGACAGGTTTACTAGCAGACACTGAGGGATATCTAAAAAGCAGCACTTCCTAGATCATCCAGAATAATTTTCATCAGGTTATTCTATGTAGATTACTTCAGCAATGTTTTTTTTTTGTCTTACTGTTCCATAGATAATCACCTAAATATGCACTGTTGCTCCAAGACTGGGATAAAATAGAGCAGACTGTTTGGATATGTGAAGTTGTGTTGGGTTTGTGTGGCCAGGTTTTGATATCAGTGGGGGTTCTGTGGTGGCTTCTTTGAGAAGCTGCTAGAAGCTTCTCCTGTGTCTACAGGGTCAATACCAGCTAGCTCCAAGGTGGGTCTGCAGTTGCTGTTGGCCAAGGCTGAGCCCATCACTAATGGTGGTAGTGCCTTTGAGATAATTTTGTTAAGAAGAAGGAAAAAACCTGTGCAATGGCAACTGCAGCCAGAGAGAGGAGTGAGCACATGGGAGAGGAGCAGCTCTGCAGATAGCAGGGTCGGTGCAGGAGGGGCACAAGGTGCTCCAGGTGTCAGAGTGAAGATTCCCTTGTAGCCTGTGGCAAAGACTATGGTGAGGCCCTGCAGCCCATGGAGGATGGGGGTGCAGAGATCCACCCTCCTGGAGGAGCCCACTCTGGAGCAGGTGGATGCCTGAACAAGTCTGTGACTCCATGGGAAGCCTGTGCTGGAGCAAGCTCCTGGCAGGACTTGTGACCCCGCAAGGGACTCACACTGGAGCAGTTCATGAAGAATTTTATCATGTGCAAAGGACCTTGGAGGACTTTGTGGAGCACTGCATCCCATGGGAGGGGACCCCATGCCAGAGCATGGGAATCTTCCTCTGAAGAGCAACAAATAAAATGTGTGATGAACTGATTGCAACCCCCATTCTCCCTCCCCCCTGTGCTGCTGGGAGAAGGAAGTAGAGAATTTGTGACTAAAGTTGAGGCTGGAAAGAAGGAAGGGCTATGGGGAAGGTGTTTTTAAGATATGCTTTTATTTCTTGTGATCCTACTTTGATTGGTGATAAATTAAAATAATTTTTCCCCTAGTAGAGTCTGTTTTGACTGTGATGGCAACTGGTCATGATCTCCCCCTGACCTCATCTCAACCCATGAACCCCTTGTTGTATTTTCTTTCTTCCTTCAGCTGGGGTGGGAAGTGATAGAGCAGCTTTGGTGGGCACCTGGCCTCTAGCTGGAGTCACCCCACCGCAGAAGTACAAGGTTTTTAAGTAGAAGTAGGGAATTTATCTGGGATCTTACAGTAACAAGCATATTAAAATAAAGAACAGCTCCCTGTTGAGATGTCTTCCTGGGACATCAGGAAATATTGGTGTTTTTTCGATGTGAAAAAGTGATTTACAGCATCCAGGGAGCATACTGTACTTTGTATGGTATCTACTGGCTTACTTCATATTTTTTCTTAATGCTTTTTATCTTTCTATGGTGAAAGGAGAGAAATACACAGGAATCTTCTACAGGAGGAATGCCCAGAGATAGGGTTTGTATAGTGCAGGACTGCTGCCCAAAGATGCTTTGCATCTTTGCAAAGCCTCCTGGATGCAGCTTATCCATTTATTTGTTGCTCAACTCTGCAGCTGCTTTGTCCTTAGTTGCTTGGTGGAGTGAATGAAACCATATGTTAGGGTTAGGAAGGAATTTTATGCTTTATAAAAGTAATAGAAATAATTGTCTACATAGGCTGTAAGAGTCATTACAGTTCAAAGAAAGTGAGCTGGATTACTTGCTGGAATATCTTTAGTCTTTTTGCAGGTGTAAAGCAGCTGGGTGTAGAAGTTCTGCATGGTTTTAATTTTTGCTTGGGATCATACTTTTCTGGAAATGTGAGTATTTCTCAAAGTACCAAATTTTGGATATACTTGAAACAGAAAATGTTTGTTTTCCCCTTTGAGTATGCACGTGCTAAAGTTCTTTATTCTTCCCTCAAAAAACTGTTTTAAATCTTAATGGTTTGATTTAGCTCCACTGAATACAACTGTAATTCTTTCAAACTTTTTCAGGTCCTAAATTCCTCAAGAATTTCTACTAGTTTCATTTCTTCATCCATCACAACCTCCTTTGAGTGAATTGTCAATATTTTCAATGAAAACAGGACTAAGTAAATAGATTCCTATCATTTAAAAACAATAGAATTGGAAAACCTAAAAATCCTTTTTATCTATTCATCTTGTATGATTCTTCCTGGATTGATGTCAGTGAGTTTGTATATTGTTAAAATACTAACATATAATCAAATATTTTAGAGGGCAGTGTGCTTCATGATACCTGTATATACAGTCTAAAGTACATTAAATTGAATAAACACCCATTCTTTCTATCGTGTAAAACAATGACATAAGGTTTTGAAGCTTGAACAGATAGTTTAATCATCCTTTCCTGTGGCTATGGATTTTTGTTTTTAAAGATGAGTCTGATTTGCTTTTAGTTGACTTTTTCCCAGAAATTATGGGAAAAGGGAGAGGACAGTTAAAGAATTGCAAAGGACTGGGCTTTCAAAGGAAGTTTTGATGCCTTTGGCTAAAGCAGGCATCCACGGCATTATTCTTATCCTCCCCAGCCTTTGACATGACTTATACTAAAACAAATAATAGCGTAAAGTATAATTTGTGAAAAAAGACAATGAATTTCATTAGCAGTCTTGCTGCTGGAATCCAAACTTGTTTGGAGGATGAATAGGAGAAAGGAATAGAAGAAAAAGATAAGAAGATTGAAAAATAAAATTTCTTTTTCTGATTCAGGTCTTTTCTTGCAGGAGACAAACAAAGCCTGCAGACTTATTCTTTCCTTTACACCGTAAATTTATTTTAAATCCCCTCTTGTGTATTTCTCACTGCATCTCTCTTGCTTTCATGTCAAATGTTGCAGTCCTCACATTGCAAATAACATCTTAGCTAAGCAAACCCTGCCCTCGCTTTTTAAAAGTATAGAACTAAAATAAAAAGATGAAAATAAAATCCATGTATTGGGAAAAAAAAGAAGCGGGTGAGGAGCTATTGGCAGAAATGTATGTCTCACATACGACAACCTAGTTGAAGCTGGTTGCACTGACAGTGTTTAGGTCCATAACTGTCTTGCTTTTCTGAGGACTTTGAGACCACAGCAGTAACTGATGAGCAATTCTGTGTATCTCTTGTCAAATGGGAATGATTCAAAAGTAGTCTTATAATTGCATTAGGAGTTCTTACTTGGATTGATTCCATTTTTATGTTGTCTTTATGACTCTTTTTATCAACACTTATTGTTAGAGATTGTTGTACTTTTCTCTCAGATTTAAACTGATTTCTATAGTGGTTTCACTGCTAAATGATATATAATTTAATGTAATTATATATAATTACTTTATATAATTTCTAGTTATTTCATTATTTGCCCCAATTATTGTTTCTCTTGTCAGTGGCCCAATTGAACTCTAAATTCCTTAGTGAAAACAAAATGTTCTCCCAAACTATTGCACCAGGTTGTAATTTTGATTAATTTTTTTCTCTTTCCCTGTTTGGTAATATAGATACTTTTACATGTGCACAGTCAAAATTCAAACATTGAGATTTCCTCTAGGAGTTGGTTGGAACATTTCTTATGTAGACTCCTATTATCATATGCAAGGTTAATTTCAACTGTACCAATTTAGTGTCAGATTTTATCCTATTGATTAGCTGTTTTGTTTTTCTTGGGTCCATCCAAGGAGGGAAAGTTCTGTGGAATCTCAAGATGCTTGATAAGAGAGAAGTTACAGCACAGGCCTTTCACAGACAGGATTAAATCATGGTTTCCAGGGAGACTTCAAATTCTTTTGTTGCAGCCAGAAATCTGAGCTGCCAAGCGTGGTTACTTCCTGAAGTTGCCCATCCGATATTGTTTCCCAGTCAGTCGTGTGTCAGTCCAGTAGCTCAAATGCTGTGATAAACTCCTTTTTCTTTAACCCATAATAACTAATTGCCAGGTCCTGGCACAGCATCCTCTTGGAGTGGGAATAAATCCAACAAAGTACGAAGTGCCAGAATAAATTGGATTTAAAAATACAAGTCTTCTGTGACTTCAGATGTTGGAGCATGAATCCAAACTGTCTCTGCTGTAGACTGGAGGAACATGTGGGTTTGTGTGCTTTACTGAATCATGTGAAAAATAAACAGTCAGCCCGTGTCATTTAAGAGCATTATTTGCTTTCAAAACTATGTAAAGTCTTACTTGGGTTATAGGATGTGTCAATTGCTTACTTTAGTCTTCAATGTCTAGCATGGAACTTGATATAAAGCCTTTATAAAATTTATGCAAAGCCTTCTGTTCAAAATCTGCTGAGAAGGTGATGAATTCTTAATCCCCTCTGCACCTTTATATAATCTTCATTGTACTTTATACATCATATATATATCAAAGCTAGAAATATGAAGTGTAATCTTAACATGTAGTACCAATTCCTGTGAGTTTATCTTTTTTGTATTGAATACCACTAAAAATAGGAATTGTAATCATGTTGGAGAATGACTGCATTTAAACTACTGGTCCACTAAATTTTTTTCTTACCTATCCCTAAAATGTCTTGTGGAATGAAGAGTGAAGTGGTTTGCTTTATCAGTAGTTTTGGCAGTAGTTTTAACAGTTGACTGTTAAGTGAACTATTTTTACTGAGAGATTTAAATTGTATCTGTGGCACAAGTAATTGAAATATCAAACATCATCTTGAAGTACTAGTTACTGTCTTTACTGTGTTTTGAGGGAGAAATACAATATAACATTTAAACAGCAAAACAGACCATGCTAATGTGTACTTGAGGGACAACAGATGTATGTGCAGAGTAAGGTGAGATTGATTTCGGAAAATGGAGATGAGATGTGATGTTACTGTTTCTCTGAGGTCTTCAATATTCATTCATGTTCTTCACATGCTTGGACATTCATCTTCAGCTAACTCAGCTGCTTGGCCATTAACTCTGCACAGCTCTCATTGCTGCAGCTGTGGACTTGAGCCAGCGGTCTGCATCCCTTCTCAATTTTCCATGTGTTTCTCCAGCTCCATTAGGAGATCTCTGGTTTTTATTCTGTCTGCCAGGTAGGCTTTAGATTCATAGAGGGAAAGTAAGCAAAACTCCTCAACCTTTCTTGCTGTTGTAAAAAGAGAGATAGCAAAGGTAGTGGAAATGGGTCAGGTGGCCCAAGCAGTGCCTGCATTAGTCTTTTCTTTTCAAGGTGGTCCAGGCATTGCTTTCTGCTTGATTTCAGGGTTAGGAAATAAAATATCTGAAACTGTGCACTAAGTGTACTTTATATTGCCATGTATTCATATATAGACTTAGTACAGCTAAGAATTAGCCAGAATTGAACCATTTTATAATGGCTTTTTATCCTTGTTGCACTAGTACTTAAAAAAGAAAAAAAACACAAAAGAAAATTCTTAGTATGTGTAACTTAAACACATAATTTTCTTTCTTGACCCCTCTTAATTAAACCACATCCTTAATCATATATTTAATGTTGTAGAAAACTCCTGGCATGAATGTAGTTATACTGCTGATTATGCCAAAATCTTTTATTCCAACATAGAAATAGAAAGAAATGGCATGAAGGATACTGATGGACTTGTCACTTTTGGAGATTTTATCTATTTATAGGCAATCTTGCATTTATGTACATGTATATAGGTGCAAACCAAGCTTAAATTAATCATATCTTTACAGCCTCACCCTTCCCAGGAAATGCTGTTATTTTAAATGTTTGCAAGTAAAACAGCCTCATCAGTTGTGCCCACCAAGAAAAATAAATTAATAGGAACAATATGTGGAAAACGTGAATGGAGAATGGGAGTGAAATCCAAGTGTAAATAAATACAGATTCAGATAAATTACTTGATAAAAGAAACTGACTTAGACTCAGACTTTTTGAATGCATAGGACTGGTAGTATTAGGTAGAGATAGAAATAAAGAGCTAAAGGTAAATTGCCCTACCATTTTATTTGCAAATCCCATTAATTCTGAAAATGAAGGAAGCAAATATAAAAACGTGGTGATGAAATATTGCATTACTTTTCCACATTACTTAATGCATATTAATGAGGATTTTCAGGGTTCCTTTTTCTTGCTGCTCAGTTCCTGTAGTATTGTGTAAATTTTGAAAATGCCAAGAGTCTTCTCTATGTCCTTTCACTCATTACTGTTGTAATGTCTTCATACTTGGCCCTTTGTACAGCAAACTTAATGATCTCTAATTGAATTATGAGAGTTTTATGCAGTGATGCAATATGAGAGAAGTGTTAACTTATTCTTGTAAAGCTTGCTAATGTATATAACCTTTAGTCTGGTTATTTTCTCAGAATGCTGGAAAGGATTAGAACCATACCCTTCCTGACTTTCTTCTTAGGCAGTAACTAGCAGTGGGAAGAAGTGAAGGAAGAAACTCTTCCTTTCAATGTAATTCTTCAGCAGAAATCTTCATGCAGCAGAGAAGCCAGAAGATTTTGGAGAGAAGAAATCTCTCTCTATGAGTTTGAATAGTGACAAAACTGCACTGAAGAGCAAATATTTTTGATTCTGTAAGATTCCAAATTGCTCTAAATGGAAAGTTTCCTCAGAGAGTATTCATGAAAAGAATAAAATTATTTATTTGTCTGGACACTGGAAAAATTGCTGTGGAAAGACTGCATCAGTAAACTGCCCTTTGAGATGCAGAAGGTGCTGCTTTCAGGCATCATAAATGCAAGGTGTAAATACTGCCTGACCTGCTTAGATGCACAAATTTTCTACTGAAAACTTAAGTTGGATGTGAAATTATTCTGCTGTGCATACAGAGGAGATGTCATTTGAACCTGTGTGTACTTGTGTGCAGCAAAGCTGTTCTGAGAATTGCATGCCGTTGCATCTGTAACACACTGACAGTCTTGAATTAGTTTGAAAATCAAGTAGAGGCTGTTGGTTTCAGTAATGGCTGTACCACATTTCCACTGTATAGGAAACCTGAATTCCATTCCCTTCCCAGTCAGCAGATTTCAGTAGCCCTGTTGGTGCAAATGCTGCTGCACAGCAAAATTGCTCTGCCCAGAAGAAAGTGAGAAATAAGTTTCAGGAACTGTCCCAATGGTTAAGGCTGCCTGCAGTGACAGCATGTGGGTGAGTTGCTGTGTCACTGGTTTCCAAACTTCATTGAGTTTTCCTCCTGTGCACAGCAAACAGTGAATGTGCATGTGGGAGGCTATCACCTGTCTCTGACCATGCTCTCATGGAGTATGGCTGATGCAGCCAGGTTTTATTGTGCCCCCTTTCTCTCCTGCCTTTGGTGAAGACAGAAATAATACTTTGTGAACTCTACTCTGGAGAACTGGGTCTTACACTACTACCCCATTGGTTCAAGGCTCTGATGTTTAGTAGCACTGCTAGGACCTTATCTTTTGTGTACACTCAGATGCAGAGAAATTTGCCTGAGTCTTGATTCAGATCACTCAGATATGTTGTGTTTGCTCTACAGCCCCTCATTTTGAGAGCTCAGAGCAGAAGCCTTTACATGAGCTGTTTATTTTCCCTCTGTCTGAGATAGGCAGTTTTCCTTAGAGGACTGTTTCCCCTCACTCTAACATCCCTTTTGCTATCAAACTGGCATATAAAATACCGAGATAAAAAGCATACAGTGGAAAGAATGGCCATAATGAGTCACACTAAAGGTCCACCCAATCCAGTATCCTATCTCAGTTAATCCCTCATTAAATCTTGTGGCTTTAATTTAAACAATTTAGTGGTGCTGGGAGATAGCCAGAGGTTTGCTCCTGCCACCCTATGCATCACCAGCATTACAAAGCCTGGGGCTGGTTGTGGGGCTCTGTCCCTTTTAAAGTGGAAAAAATAAACAACTATGAGGATGCCTTGAAAAATACAGTAACACATGTGCTATTTCTCCACTAATACTCTCTCAGTCTGCCACCCTTTACTTGAGCTGGATGCAACATCTGTGTATTTATTTAGTAACCCTGTATGAATTTCTCCTACATCAACTTCCATACGTTAAAAGTGGTTTGGTATAACTGAGAAGTGGGAAGCCAGTTCTATGTGTTTTCCTGGTTATGTTTGGTAAAACCACAAACTAATCACTAGGGAAAAAGAGGCCAAAAGTTTTATTTAAAATATTCATTCCTGGATTGGGTGGTGTTTCTGTAAGTTTCAAGTACACTTTTGATGCCTGTTCAATAACTACTGTGTTGACAAGATAAAGCAGCTAGGTCTCTGGGGTTGTTGGTTTGGCATCTCTTTTTAACTGTTAAAATGCAGTGCTATAATATTATTTTCTTTCTAGTATATTGAGCATTGGAATCCTCATTATCTGGTTGCTTAAGCTCTAGTTTTATCCTTTTAATTTTGTTTCCTGTTAATAGGTCCATTTTGGCCTACTAAACATTTATTTTGGTTTATACTTAAAACCTTGCCATGGAAAAGGCTGGAAGAGATTTTAGAATGATCAATTGTGCAAACCACCAACAAACCAAATAATCTATGTAAAATGTCTACCTCTACTATATTCTTTTATGTATTATAAGCCTAATACTTATACACAGTTTCATAGTTTAAAATTGATCCTTTTTCAAATAGCTGGAATAAAAACCTGCCACTTAATCTGTTTGAATGAAGGTGATATCCCAGGATTTGTGTAGCAAAACTGGAGAAGTTCTGGATCTTATGTCCTATCCCATAGACTCCAAGATGTGTCTGATTTCTTACCCATTCTGACACAAGGTAATATGAATAACAAAATATTGCTCTACCTTGCAATTATCTGTAATCTGAAGGAGAAATTTAATAACAGAATAATTATGGTCATGCTTTATTAACTTCAGGGAATTACATTAGGTGGGAGTAGAATTTCCTGGAAGTTGACTGCTCTGCAGTGAAGTGAATTCACCCTGAAAATTGCATTTTACATTGAAGGGTGAGATGAGAGAATACAAAAGAGATTCAGTATACTTTCTTTCACAGTCTTGAAATTAATGGATCTCTAATACAGTACCCCAAAAATGTATCTTTTACCAGTATGATACCTTTTTTCATTAAGCATAGTGAATAAATCTTTCTTAATTAAAATAAATTAGTCAAATAATATTTTTAACAGCAATATGAGACTTAAATTGCATCTTTGCTTGACGTGGGGTTATATTTCATAAACCATGATAGCAAAGGAGACATAAACAGAGGAAAAAAAAATCAAAAGTTGAAGATATATGTAATCTTAGATGTTGCAATACACCATCTGCAGGGCTTGGCTTTGCTGGGGAAGGGCTGGGGCTTGCTGAGACCCTGACTGCTGGTGTCAGTCTCAGTCCTGGGGTAGAGGAGTGGGAACTGTCCCCGACTCCCTGAAGCAGCCAGGTGTGAGGCTGAGACCAAAGTAGCACCTCCCCACCAGTAATACATAAACACTTGCCATGTTTTGGATCTTTTGGTAATGTCTTTTGATAATTGCTACAGAGTGGGATAGTGGGATAGTGTTTGGACAAGTGTGACTAGGAATGTAACCTACTTGTCAATGTGCCTAGCAGGAGAAGTATATAAATGCACCCCGGTGAAAACTGAGCTTCTGCAAAAAGGCTGGTGAGTGTTGATGAGTTTAGAATCTCAATTTTGGGCTTACATGACTGACACTTTTTGAGTCAATGGTTCATTGAAGAGTGGCCACATCTGGTCTTACAGATTTGATGCAGAGATGTTCCTCAGAGACAGTTTTAAAACTGCAGAAGCTTAGATTTTTTTTTTGGTAATACAATAACACTGTATTTTCTTTTCATTTTTCCCCATCTAGTTTTGTATCAAGACCTTGAGAATAAAATACACATGGCACAGATTGTAACATTTTTTCAGATGCTGTTAGTTCTGCTACTTCATGATTATATCTCAGCTGAAGATGGCGAAACAAGAGCAAGTAGGTCTTAATTTTTGCATTTCAGATAAGTGCAACTTCAAAGCATGCCTCAAATTTTTAATATCCATTTTGGTGTTCACATGTACCCTTCTGTTGATGGTGATTTTATTTCAATAAAGTTTTCCTGGTGAAAATCCAATAATATAAAAATAAAATAAAAATAGCTTAAATATCTTATTTCTTCACTAGGATGGAAATGTCTTTACTTGTGTCTTGGAAATGCCCAAGGTGGCAGATGGAACTATAAAGCTCCAGTCTTGATTTAAAATTGAGTTTGAGTATATGTATTTTCATTGCTTCAGAAGTCATGTTCTGAATAGCTGAGTGTTATGTGAGAAACTAAATAAGGAAGAATAAAGCTTCCTCTGTGAGAGGAAGCTAGCTCCAGTTAGCATTTCTCCAGCAGATTGTGGTCACTTGCTTTCAAGGAAGGTGAAATCTTTTCTTGATCGAAGTGTCCATAGGCAGATTTCAGGGTAAGGCAAAGCTCTCCTCCCTATGGTGGAGCTGCAGACTTTCAGAAAACAAAAGGACAGTAAGCCTCATGGCCTCATGTGCCATGAGATCAAAATAATCCCTCCTGCTTTTGGCCATGTCCTTGGCACCTCATGTGTCAGTTATCAAAACCTCTTTCACAGTCAATGGAAGGTGATTCTCTCCTTTAGAAAGTTACACCCTCCATCTGAGAATGGCTATGTAGCATGGAAGGACTTTGCTCTGAAAATGCTTGTGTCTGTCCATTGCCTGTAGTTGGCAACTTAGTCTAAAAACTAAGTTCATGACTGCAGCTAGGAGAGCTGAATCCATGCCTAAGTCATAATGCAGTTACAGGTAGTTAGTTAATGCTTATGATATTCTGTATTCTGGAGGTTGAGCTCATTCACTGAATACTTTTCTTCTGTAAAAATCAGAATATGCTACCAGCAACATTCAATTGAGACTCAGGATTTTATAATACTAGTTCTGTATATGCCATTTAGCAGTGTCCAAAGTCAATTAAAAGGTATTTGTAAAAGGATTCTCGAGTATTCAGGCTATAGCCTTCCTCTGCAGTGTGCTTGGTTTGCTAACAAAAAGGAGTTTTTATGTTTAGCATCTCTGCAGATGAGATATGAAAAGACCCAATATATATTCCTCTCTGTTTATTGACTAGAATGCAATTGCCAGCTAAGGAACTGAATTCCAGAATTTTTCATAGTTGTTTCTGGAGCTAATGTAAAAACCAGATAACACCTGCTAACCAGGTGTTGCTTTCAGGTACCAAGTTGGATCTGTGTAGCTTACACAATCTTACACAAGTTTGCCCTGATGAACTCTGCTATTTTTTTTTTCAGCTGGAATGCATATGTCAGTATAGATCCTAATATAAACATTAATTGATAAGACAAACATTTACTGTGGAGGAAGAAAGGGAAAATGTTCATTAAAATATTTGTTTGATTTTTTTTTTTAGGTTGCCGAACTGCTCCAGCAGATTTAGTTTTTATCTTGGATGGCTCTTACAGTGTTGGCCCAGAAAACTTTGAAATAATCAAAAGTTGGCTTGTCAATATTACAAGAAATTTTGACATAGGGCCAAAGTTTATTCAAGTTGGAGTTGTCCAGTACAGTGATTACCCTGTACTTGAAATTCCCCTCGGAACTCATGAATCCACTGAGAACCTCATCAGGGAAATGGAGTCCATACACTATCTGGGAGGAAATACAAGAACAGGAAGAGCTATTCAGTTTGCCTTTGACCATCTTTTTGCAAAATCTTCACGATTTTTAACAAAAATAGCAGTAGTTCTCACTGATGGAAAGTCCCAAGATGAAGTCAAAGATGTAGCAGCAGAAGCAAGGAAAAATAAGATCACTTTGTTTGCAATTGGTGTTGGCTCAGAAATTGAGGAGGATGAACTTAAAGCTATTGCCAATAAACCTTCATCAACTTATGTATTTTATGTTGAAGACTATATTGCAATATCAAGAATTAAAGAAGTTATAAAACAGAAACTCTGTGAAGGTGAGTATAAAATACTTTAGGTGTGCAAAATGTAGTTCTGTACATATATTTTTTAATTTCACAAGCAGAATGCATTATTTATGTAACCTAAGGGACCTGATACTCTTTACTATGATCTTTATTTTTTGGAAATTCCTCCCAAAATGTTATTTTCTCTGTCAAACAAAGAGATATATTTGGGAAAGGTATGGTGGTTTAACACAGTATGTGTTTAATTTCAATATGTATCCTTTTACCCTAAGCCCAAATTTTTTTTCATTGATAAAGTTTAAAAACACTAAAATATTACAGCAATTCTCATAGTGCAAGAATATAGAGTTTGCTTTATTGATTTCCTAGTTGCAACTGATACACACAATCATCCAGCTTTTCTTCTAGGGAGGTGAGAGGAGAGCCTGGCATTGCAACAAGAGTTCTTCTGAATACATACTTCTAGTATGTAAAAACCATAGAATTGTGGAATGGTTTGGATTGTAGGGGACCCTAAAGATCACCCGGTTCCAACCCCCCTGCCATGGGCAGGGACACCTTTCAGTAGATCAGGTTGCTTTGAGCCCCATCCAGCCTGGCCTTGAATACTTCCAGGGATGAGGCATCCATAACTCCTCTGGGCAACTTGTTCCAATGCATTAAGACCCTGACTGTAAAGAATTTCTTCCTAATATCTAATCCAAACCTACCCTCCTTGGGTTTAAAGCCATTCCCTCTTGTCCTGTCACTACATGCCCTTGTGAAAAGTCCCTCTCCAGGTGTCTTGTAAGACTCCTCTAGGTACTGGAAGGCTGCACTAAGGTGTCCCCACACCCTTCTCTTCTCCTGGCTGAACAACCCCAACTTTCCCAGCTTTTTTCCACAGGAGAGAGGCTCCAGCCTTCTCATTAACTTTGTGGCTTCCTCTGGACTTGCTCCAGCAGGTCCATCCTTCTTATGTTGTGGCCCTAGAGCTGGACTCCAGGTAGGGGCTCATGGGAGTGGAATAGACATCTGGAGTTGTAGCAAGCAGTTATGATGTTTCTTAGAAGAATTTTATAGAAGAGTTAGCCAAGACCAACATCGTAAAGTGACTCTTTTAACAGCATTACTGTATTGAGGTTTCTGAAATTTTGTAAAACAATGGCTTTCTTTTATGTATAAAAAAGATAGCAAATTGCTCCTAAAATGTATCACTCAGATTCTAGTATGTCAGTGGTATTTTGTACATGTTTTATTATCAAGAATTGATGCAAGACATATTTCAGTTTTACCATATTTCTGTACTTAGTAAGAGTGAAAAATAGATTTTGTTTGCTCTCACTTTGAGTATCAACTTCATTGAAAAAATATGGTGATGCTTTTGTTGAGGATACTAGTGTTTATTTCCTGCTACATTAAATGAAAATCATAGTAATTCCTTGTGGCTGATGTAGTAAGGTTGTCAGTCCAAAAATTAAATCCGCTAAGTGGAGCTAAATTCTTTAATAGAACTTCATACAGGGAGAAATTCCCCTAAATAAACACTAAATAAACACAATATTTTCTTTGACTAAAGTTTTAGAAGAAGTGCCGTTATATTTCATCAAGATGGATTTTCAGCAACAAGTTAACTAGCATCCTTTGAAATTCATCTGTGGTATTTCACATGATTTACAGCAGTAATCTGTGAATATTGACTATTTATACAAAGTGTACTTATTCTTTCACTTGAAGTGACCCTTTGCTTTGTCTCCCTTACATTGTGCACTTCCCTTGTTATAGCATTTAGATCCTTGCAGAGCAATCAAAGACACTTGGCAGCTTCATTTCCAACCACAATGCCTTTACCAGGTGAACTCCAAGACTGATAAACTGGAATTTTTATAGCTAAGTTGTGCATATTGATTGATTTATTTGCTTACTGATTATTGTGTTGTTAAGATTGACTTTGACTGAGGCAGAGGAAGTTCCATGAGGGCTGAGCAGCAATAGTTTGGCTGTGATCAACTACATGAAACTGCCTGAAAATTTAGCAATTCTCTCTTCATGGTCTTTGTGTAAATGTCTAAAAAAAGCTAGCTGTTGCTCTATGGAGTTTTAAAATCCATTCTGAAGTAAAAGTGTAAACAAAAAGGCCATAGGGGCAGTATTTCCTTTATGGACAATGAAGACTGAGGTTTGGTGGTTCTTGGAGCAAGTATTGCTCTTAGGAACAGGCTTGCAGGTGGTGTCTAATGTGCCTTTTGGGGACTCTAGTGTTTGTTTTAGAGTACATCAGGGGAATAAAGACTTCATGAACCTGTCTGCCAGAATTGAATGAAATATTTAATAAATATTTAATATTAATTATTTATTTTCAAAAGTCAATTGTTCCTATACTATCAATATGTTATAACGAGGAAAAAAAAATTGTGTCTTAGGAATGTATTCAGAAAGAAAACCCAGTGCAGACCTTAGAAGTTTGTCTGAAGGATGCAGAGAAAAGTTGCTTTGTCCCAGATACTGGGATTTAACATCATAAAGCTATTTTACACTTTAGGAAGGAAAATAAACATCTGAAAACTATGTAAAAACACTAAAAGGCAAAAAGATTTTAGAAAAGGCTAGAGAGTTGAAGTGACCGGCACTATGGACTAGAAATATAGTCCCATTTCCCATGAAAAATAGCTTTTAATTTTACCACTAATTTCTGCATGTTGTATAGTGGCTCAGTTAGTTATCAGAATAGAAGACCCAGAAAGGATCTACCAGACTGTGAATTTTTCATGTAATTCACCAATGTGCCACTGGAAAGAAAAAACAGTTTCCTAATGTGTAATTTTACACATGCTTAATTTGGTTGGTTGGTATTGGTTCAGAACAGTTATTTTGGCCCTGATCCATCATAATGAGCCTCTTATACAAAATATTCCTATTTCTGCCTTTAGTTTTTGATTTTACACCAAATTTGTAATATTCTATCTGATAGGAGACCCTATACTTGTCGATGTATACGTATGTGATTATCTGTAATCTCTGTTAATTGTGATGTGACTGTTATCCAGCTTTGCTATAAATGAGTTTAGAAAATAGTTCCATGATAACAATGCACATTTGAAGAAACCTGAAAAAGCCACTATTACTCTTACTTAATAGTATAAGTATGTTGACTTAAATCTGTGTTTTGAGAAGAATGAGAAGGGATGTTTTGTTGGACTTCGTTTTTTTTTTTCTTTGAAAGCATTCAGGATGCAGACATCTTAATTTTCAAAATGTGTGCAGAGTTCTTGAAATTCTTTATTTTAGAACAGACGAATAATTTATTTTTATTTTGGAAGTCAGGTGTCATTTTGCTGTGGAGAGGAAAAGAAAACTAAGGGGAGTTTATGTGGCTTCTTGCTGCTGTCCCAAGTACCTGTGACATCCCCATGATTGTCCTTTCCCATGACAGACAGGGTTGTGCAGAAAATTAGCAGAATTTTCTTGGAGCATATATATCCTGCCTCCCCCACCAGAATGGGGCAGCTTCTGGCTGCCCTGGGGTTGGTTAGAAAGGGAAGTCATGCAGTGTTGCTCATACTGTGAAAAGAAACCAGTCTAGACCTTCAAGCTGATAATTCCCTGGCACAGAGACAGGAGTTCTCCAGCCCATGGCTGGTCCAAATGGAGATAGGAGAACTCTCCACCCCTTCATTGGAATGTATTCCTAACCTCTTCCCTGTCTATGAACTGCTGCTTTTCTGAAGAAACAGTAGGAAATGAATAATGATATTTATTGTAAGCAGTTTAGCATAATTTTAATAAAACAAAAAACTTTATTTTTTATTGATTTGTTATCCTAATGTTCATTTTAGTATTAGGTTTCACTGTCCTATCTCTTTTTCTTTTTTTTTTTTTGTTTGAGAAAACTTATGTTGTCACAGAAAATATATCACACACTCTATTTTTCCATTGAGAATAACTTGAAGCAGATTTAAGTGAAATAGACAAAACAGCTCAGAGTCCATTTTGAGTTAAATAAAATGAAAATAAAAGTCAGAGATAATTTTAACTTTTTCTATTTTCAGACTGATTTTATAGTTGGGAAGGATGCTGAATTCAAATTGTTAGTGCATTTTGGAAATTAATATCTAGAATTTTATATAATTTTAGAACCATGCAATTTTAGAAATGAAATTCAATATATTCATTAGCCAGATACAATAATACTCTTTAAATACAATTAGTGACATACAGTTAGTGACAATTCAAAATACTATGTGAATGTAATTGCAATAAAATATGACATCTTAATATTCTTGCTTTAAGTTCCTGAGGATCCTGTAAACCACTTTTCTCATGTTGTACTTAACTGAGAGTTCTCAGTTATCTTTTTATTTCTTGAAAGGCAGATAAAAAAATTAGTTGGGTGGGAGGCTACTTTTCTTGGAAGTCTTAAGTCATATTTTGGACTGTCCTTGCATTTATTACTTTTCAGAATCTGTTTGTCCAACAAGAATTCCAGTGGCAGCTCGAGATGAAAAAGGATTTGACATTCTTGTAGGATTAGGTGTGAAGAAAAAAGTTAAAAAGAGAATTCAAATATCAACCACTAATGCAAAAGCTTATGAAGTAACCTCACGTGTTGACCTCTCAGAATTAACAAGGTATTGAATTTTATAAATGTTCTTCTACATTCAGTAAGATTTTTTTTTTGTTTCTTTAAATAAGAAGGACTTATTTTAAGATTTATATAAATGTTCAAGTAGTGTCTTGTTTTTTCCACCCTTTCCCCTTATTTAGGAATGTGTTTCCAGAAGGTCTCCCTCCATCCTATGTGTTTGTTTCCACTCAAAGATTTAAAGTAAAGAAGACATGGGATTTGTGGAGAATTCTGAGTCTAGATAAGAGACCACAGATAGCAGTCACTGTTAATGGAGAAGAAAAAACATTATCATTCACTACAACAAGTTTAATAAATGGCACACAAGTTATTACATTTGCTGCACCTAATGTAAAGGTAAGGAGTATATCACTATCATGCTGGAATGCTTCTTTAGGTACACGTTATTCCAGTATTCCCCTCTTTGAGCAAACCAGTTTTATTGTTTTCTAGTACAATCTGAAGATTGTCTTTCAGTCTTTCTTCAGTAATTTCCAGTGGAGTATTCCACTCTTGTAAAAGAGATTGTCTTAGCTGCAGATGAGACAGAGGATTGGAGATTGAATGTCCCTGTTATTGCATTTGTAGCAGGAATATGTGCAGTCCAGAGATGGCCCTTCCTGCCACAGGGAGTATTAGTTAAGTGAACAGAGAGGGCTATTTCAGCAGAAAAAGACTGGGAAAGATTTGCTGCTGGAGCACTTCATGGCCAAGTGGGTTCAACTTTTCTGGGAAGTGGAGGCCTGCATTCAAATCCCTACTCCAATTCAGGCTGAAGGAATTTTAAATATAAATCCTCAGTAAAGGAAGGACTCCTATCCAAGGAATAGGTCTTAACTTTTTTATGCTAGAGGCATTTTATACTTCTGTTACTAGATGGAGAATTTTTGCTTTTTCTTTCCAAATTTCCTCTACCTTTTAATAATTATTAGTAGGCGAAATAATTTTTTTATTATTTTAAGAAGCTATGTTAAACTTGATTTACTGGAAACTTGGAACTGAATTAAAAAATCCAGTTTCAAGTCAATACTCTATTTATATTTATCTATTTCTTGAAGCTGCACAAACAAATCAATCTGATTCATGCAGTCCCAGGTATCAATGAACTTAACCATGATAACACACAACATCCATGTTTTGTTTGTTTGCTTTTGTTTCTCCATGCCTGCCTTGCTATTATGGAGAACAATAATTCCATGGCTTTTTTAGACTTGTGCATCTCTAAACAGAGTATAAATGCCAATACACTCCTAATGAACATTTTTCTTTAATAAACCTTTATGATAATTTATCACCTATCAATTTATCACAAGTACCAATTTTTTTTTCACAATAATTGATAATCTGAAGTGTTTGAGACATTATACCAGTGCTTATAAATAGGCTTCTGGCTGCATATTTTTAATAAATACAGGTTTGAGCTTGTTCATAGTCATAGACTAAAAAAAAATAATCTATGTGAGTTGTAAAATAATTCTGAAATAGGGATTAATTATTACCAATTGTCATATTTTCAATTACAATATTATTTTGCAATACTTTATTTTACTATACAGTTTAGAATAGTTTGTATGTAAAATCTTCAGCCTATGTAAAATCAGCTCAACCATTAACAGCAGTTTGATTGTTGAAGTGCAGTTTTATCACTATTTAAATTGAAAGCATTTTGTTTTAAACAATGCTGTTTTCTTCGTTTTTCTTAGACATTGTTTGATGAAGGCTGGCATCAAATTCGTCTCTTAGTAACAGAAGACTTTGTAACTTTGTATATAGATGGCCAAGAAATTGAAACAAAGCCATTACATCCTGTTTTAGGTATTTACATCAGTGGCCTAACCCAAATAGGAAAGTATTCTGGAAAGGAGGAAACGGTACAGGTAGGCATATGTTAAAACTACAATAATTCAGTAATTCTGTTGTAGGTTAAATTGCATTGGTGGCTTCTGTTTTCTTGAGCTTACTCTTCTAACTTAGAGTAGACTGAAATTTAGTGTACAAAATTTAATACTTAAGAGAGAGTAAAAATGGTCAGGAGGACTTAGCACAAGTGATCTATCCCGTGACATAGATACTTAACTGGTCTCACTGGTTCCAAGGACAAAATTGATGCAACGTGGTTGCCTGAGTTTGGGAAGCAGTGTCTCAAATTTGGGAATTTCCTCTGCTTGACATTTGCACATGATGTCCTTCCATCAGTGTATGTACGGGTGATGCTGGTAAAAGAGGAAAATTTTGGTCAAGTTTCTTTCTCCTTGCTTTGCAGTCACAATAGTTTATGCTAGAAAAACTGACAGTGGTTTCATTTTCTTTTGGAACGTAGCAACAAAGGAGAATGGCATAAAACTTTTGTTTACCTCATGCCAGTGTTTTTATTCAATGCTTTTTAAAGATTTATACTGTATACTAAACACTAAGCATTAGGGATGCCTTCAGATGCTTCACCAGAATTTACTAATCTTATATCTAATATGAGCAGGTCTGTGTAGAAGCATCTTCCCGGGTCCGTTAAGGTGAAAAGAAAGAGGTTGGGCTTGCCTGTGTTATTAACTTGTTTCCTCAATGATATTGGCAGCCAGTATAGTTCATGCTGCATGTGTTTGGATTAATTCCCAGGGAATATGGATGGTGATTTCTATGATTTTAAAAAATTCTTGGATTGATTATTTTTATTTAAGTAATTCTGTTACAGTATGTTTAATTGGTTGTACATATTAATCATTATGAGTAACCTAAAAATATTTCCATACAGTTAATTGATTTTTAACTGTAGTGAATGCACAGACCTCTAAAGAGTCTTTTATGTTTGAAATTACAGTTTGATATACAAAAACTGCGAATCTACTGTGACCCAGAGCAAAATAATCGAGAAACAGTCTGTGAGATCCCAGGATTTGTGAGTATGATAGACGAACTTTAGAGGACTACGTGGCATTGTTTTACAAATCACTGTTTTAAGCTGACTTAATGAGTTTTTAAAATAGATTAATCTACATTGATTCAGCTAGTGCAAACACATGCTTGTTACAGGCCTTCTTGGTTTCAACCTTATTTTCTCACAGTTTTTTCAAGTTGTTTTAGTTTAGGTATTTAATGGTGCATTTTTGATATATATGAGTACAGAAGAATCTCAGAATCCTCTCTTAAAATTTCAGATTTTAAGCATTATAGAATAATGAAACTTCTAGGTTTTTTCAGTGTAAAATTTTTAAAATATGATTTTTCAACTTTTCTGACATACTCCTTGCTACTTGACAGGTCATTTAATCTATGAAATTTTGGTGCATAATCAGCAAACCTGCATTTCTAAATTGCCTTCTCCTGTTTGAAATATCTGTGCTGAGGTCTGTGATAAACACGCCATTATTTGAATTGTTGCCATGATTTCAAGAAGTACATTAAGTACTAGGCAGAAATAAAATCAAGACTTTATGACTCATGTACACAATTATTAGCAAGTTTATGGAGACCTTTGGCCCTCTCTTGCTCCTCTTAAAGTTAATAATGCACTGCAATGTAAGACATATACAAACAGATTTGGAAACCAGTCATGACTGACAGAGCCAGATTTAAGCATTCAGTTCCCATCTCAAAGCATAAGCAAGAGATTGATTTAAACATGCAAATTCAAAATAATCTCCTTTGCTTGGTGGATGAAACAAACTGAGCTAAAGATTATCAGTTGCCAGTGTCCTACTATGTAGACCCACATTCCTCATGTTGTGATTAGATTTTGTGTCATTTGGCTGGTTTGACAATAGAACCATTGAATCTCCAGCATCCAGATTTTCTTTTTTGTCAGACTGGCACTTATTGCCAGCTAGTCTGTTTTTCTTCTTTTTCTTTGGGACCAGTGGGTCTGTTGCATCCTTATCAGGGCTTTTTCAACTTTCAGTCAAGCAGCAAGTAGGTGAATGGATTATTAGCTGTTCTGAACTCTGAACAGGTGCAGGAATACTTCTGTAAAATTAGCTTTGAATCTTGAAGAAAGTTAAGTATTTATTTAACTATTATTTAACTGCACCACATATCTTTCTGCTCTTTAAAAATTAAAAGTAAGATATGAAAAGTAATCAAATTAAAAATATTTTGCATAAAGAAAGCAAACACTTAAAAAGTCTTTCATAGCTTATTTTCTTGCTATTTATCAAGGAGTTGAAGCCAAAAGTTGTTTTTTTGCCATTTTAGTTTCACTGTCTGTTTTTGTAAATTAAATTTGGACTTTGCCCATGAAATTCTGGACTCCTTCAGAAAATAAAAATGTTGGATGATCTTCAAGGAGGAATGTGTGGTTTGTGGTTGTATTCTGTCAGAGTGTGGTTGTGTCAGAGTTCCTGAAATAAGCAGAGGCTTTATGTACTAATTACAGACCAAATTAATTCCCTTTCCCAGAGATACCTTGCTGCATAGTAATTTTAAGCTCCTTCTATGATCTGTGGAAAATGAAAACTTTCTCTAGGGTTTGCTCAAGCTGAAAATTGAATACAGAAGAAGCTTTCTGTGTCCACAGAGTGTGTATGAAATCTGCAGTGACTGTGTGCATCAGAATAGTCCTGTGGTCAGTGTGGCTAATGGTGGCTACTAAACTATTAAGACAGAAAATTTCATGGTTGCTCTGCTGAAGTATTTTGGGTTGGATTGTTCTGTGATATTGCAGATACTGGATATCAAAAATCAATTGATAGCAGAGTCTAATGCAGTCACAGGAAAGCAAGAAAAAGCCAGCCTTGCCTCTGTGCTGGTCTGTTTTCCCAGATGCTGGATTCAGGCAGAGAGCAGAGATTTCAGAAATATTTTGGTACATTCTCTGACATGAATGAGCAAGCAGAGCATATTTTTGATGAGAAGTTACTTCTGGTAAAAGGTTTGAACCAAATCTAAACATTTAGTGTGTAAATACTGACATGGTTTAGTATTAATTCTGTCATTATCTTTTAAAAATTGCTACTGATGACTCCCATTGACAGACCCTTAACAGCAGTTAACTAAATTAATTTAATATGCATTGATAGCAGCTGTACATAAGTCTCAGAAAGTCTAAAAATTTGAATTATAATTTCTTGACAGTTACAGCTCAGGAGTTATGATTGGTTTTGATAGTGTTTCCAAATGAATGGATTTTCTTTTTAGAAATATTGCTGTACTCTTAAACTGTGTTTCTTCTTGTTTCAGAATGGAGAGGTAGGCTCGATCCTAAACTACTCAAACTCATTTTAAGGTAGTATTTGAGTTTTTATAAGCTTCTTAATATTCTAGGTAATATACACTTTGTTTTCAAAAGGGGACAGAGATATGCTAAGCTTAAGAGTGCTGGACTTCCCTTGCTTGAATTCTAGTCAGTAGCCAAATTAAAAATAATTTTTCTGAAAAAACACATGTTTATTAGAATAACTGGTCTGATGTTTTCCCCCAGTTCAACTCACTTGCTGCTATTTGCAGGGGGGTGGGGGATATGCACAGGGGATAATGCAGCTCTTACCTGCATTGTGCTTATGGGAACTCCCTGAACAGGACCTTTTCTGAAGATCTAATATGACAACTTCCCTAACCTTACCTGTAACTCCCAACTTGTACCATTGCAATGGAAACATGGGTGTTTGTGTTTTGGTCAATCATTTGACCCCAAGAAAGAATTCCAGTCAAGAAACATCTTAAAAGGTGTCATTATTCTAGAAAATATGAGTAAAATGCTCTGGAAAGTTTTAGATAATAAAAAAAAAAAACTTTTCTTTTTAGCTTGGATTCTTAAATTTTTGCCTTTCCATAGGTCTAAGAACTTGCTGGGTTAGGGTTGATGGATGAAAAAGAATTTACTGGATCTAACTTCAACATATAGATTTAGTAGAGATATACCTATAATAGATTTGATTTAGTAGCTCTCCCCTTTGCCCGCCCGAGTAAAATACTGAGGTTTCATGTGGGGCTTAATGATGAGAAGTAAATATCACAAAAAAAGAAATAAATTCTAGAGGTTTATGTGATCTGCCAAGGTTTAGTGTTTAGTGCTGCAGGGAGCATGGTTTGGAGGAGGTCACCTAATGGTCTTTGCAGGAGGGGCACTCTTGGCACCAGGACTAGTGACCTCTAGGAGTCAGTGGTAGCAGCTGTGTCCTGCCTCCCCTCAGGTAGCTTCATACTTGGAACATACGCCTAGGACATAGGATACTTGGGGTTTATCTTCTTTTCAGGCTCACTGCACAGCATAGCATGCCAATGGTTGGGATCATTATGCTATATACATCATTTTACACAGTTTTAAATTAACTTGTTATATTTGAGATTTGGTCACACTTCAAATTATGAATATAGATTAGCTAGAAGAAGTGGCTTTCAGGTTGCAAGATTTTAAATTTTCAAACTATATGACAAAATATTTGTGAAAAAACAGTTACAGGTGTCAACCCAATACCAGTACTTACTTTGTAAATTTTTATTCTGGATAAAATGATTATATGCACGAAAACTACTTGGAGGGCAATATTCAGATAAGCAGAAGTTCCAGCTGAACAAGGGAGTGAATGCCAAGACCTAAGTGAAAGGCAGCCTAAGGAAGGTCAGCTTCACCTGGTGTTCCAATAAGTTTGTTGGCTGCCTTTGGCATATGCTGATGGCTGTTTTCACTCTTGGTAGTGCATGAATGGTCCCAGTGACGTAGGCTCAACACCTGCCCCCTGCATATGCCCACCAGGGAAGCAAGGACCTCCAGGCCCCAAAGTAAGTTCTGTTCTGTCTTGTTGAGTGTGTATGACCTGTCTTTCCCTGCTACTCTTCAGCAAATGATTTGATTTGGACTGTTAATTGTTTGAGGATGAAATGGTTTTCTGACAAAATCTTTTAATGGAGAGGGGTTTCTTTCTTCTTCTTTGTAAAAGAATGAACTAGATGCTTATTGGGAGAGTTTCACATTAGCTGTGCTGATGACCTGCTTTTTGTGTTGATGAAGAACTAAAATGAGAACTAGCCTTGAGCTGCAGAAGTCTTACATGGCAAACTCAAATCCCCAGTATTTGCTTCATTATCTCTCTCAATAACTGTACTAGGCAATGTTTACAGAATTATTTATAAGTGCAGACAAGAAAACCCCAAATCACTTGTCTTTATTAAGCAAATGAATAAAAACCTTCTTGGCTGTCATCATAAAAGAGGTTACAGTATACTGTAGCTACCTCAAATCTAAGGGCTTCTTGATACAGTGGAGAAGATTTCTGGTCAGGGAATTGAAATCTGAAACACAGAGATCATTATTATTGTTTCATGTAGTATAATATCTGTGGTCTTTTACCTTTTTTATTTTCTTTAGAGAAAAAAGAGAGAGAATGAAGTATTTATAATTTTAAAAGAATTGAAAACCACTTCCTGTAAAGTATGAAGGAATATGAAATTTCAGAACTCAGATGATCTATATCTATTGCCTTATGTGCAATCTTCATCTACAATGCACTGTAATAGTTGTTTGGGGATAATTGAATAATACAGGTGAGAAGATGGTGCCTAACACAAAAGGCTGCAGAAAGTGAAAAGGAAGCCAATTTATGGTTGAATAGGTTGTCTAAATTATAATATATATTTATTAATGTTTGAATACTGGACTCTAGAACCATATGAATTTAAACTTAATTTTTGTGTTTGTGATATTAATGGAGTGCAATAAATTGAATTAAATCAAAACAATTTCAAAATACAAGTAACTGATTTTTAAGCTTTTCAAGTTAAAAGCAGAAAATTTCACAGTTAAATGGTATATTTGGAAGCAAATGTTTTCTTTTTTTCTCAAATCCAAACCTGGACTTCTTAATTTGGACAACAATAATTCTGGGTAGCTTGTTCTAATTGAGCAAATTATGACTGTTATGCTTTTCAAAAAAGACATTATTCTATATTATCTTCCACTTGGTTCAGCATTACACTTCTGTGGTTTATATGTGAAATGATGTTTTTTCACATTCACATTGAAAGCTAGTTTCCTGTTTCCCTTCTAATGTCCTCCCTATTTGTAACAATTCTGCAGTTCAAAGTGACCCACAGGTCTGTTAATGGTTCAGGCTGAAGAAATAAATACCTGCTTAACACCCCTGCAGAAGTAAAATAGTTTAGAGGGCAAGTCTTTTTTGGATTTTGCTGAGTTCAAATCAAAGCTGTTATTGAAACAAATAGAGAAAGTCAATACTCTAGGAGGATATACTGAGTAGGGTGTTAAGTTCCTGCTTTCTCACCATAAACATGAAGCCTTGGCAAGCAACTTTCCTTTTACTTCAATCTGACTGTAAGAGTGATTATCAAAATAATTGCAAAGAACTTCTAAGAGAAAATCTGAAAAATATCTTTTTCAACAGTAATTGTTGTGTCGAGAGGAGTTTATTATTTTACAGGTTTTAATCCTGGCTCTTGCCTTTTTAGTGCTTTTATCTTAAGAATTAGGCTCAGCTAAAGCAAATGAGAGATTTCTTCAGAAAATAACTATTTTATTAAAGAAGTTTTATTAAAGATTGTTTCATCTACTTGATAAAAAATGTTTCTATTTCCTTTTATTTACATGCTAAAAGACTAGAAAGCTTTTAAGTTGATGGGTCAAACTTGTGCTGTAACCAAGTGTGGATTCACTTGTCCAAGAACTGCACAAGAAGTTGGGGAGAATTTCCCCCCCCCAAACCAGTTCTTTTTCAGTGTAGGAATTGCTCCTCAATAGTAGGTCCTTGGATTTGTAGAGGCTGTTTTATGGAATGTGTTAGGGCTAAGGTTTCTTTGTGCTCATTTGAAAATACTCTTACAATTTAAAAATGCTTATATATTTTGTGTGTTCACATGTTGCTTCTCCATAGGGTGACCCTGGGCAGCCTGGGAATCATGGTTATCCTGGTCTGCCTGGTCCAGATGGTAAGCCTGTGAGTACTAAAAACTTAGTCATCTATTGTAAATGTAAAACTAACAGGAGAAAAAACATGGAACACTGAAATTTTTGAAATTTAGATCATTTTGTTGCCATTCTCTGAAACGGTGAATGTCATTTAACTGTATGAAACTGTTGTATAAATATGTCAATCAATGTATTTCTGTTTCAAGGTAAAATACTGTAAATATTAGAGTTGGGTACTGTTGTAAAGCAGAAAAGAGTATGTTCTCTGCTTTACAACACTATGAGTGTTTCTGTTGATCTTTGCATTACTTTGCAGCAGTTATGTTACTACCTCAGTCTTTACTCCTTAAGAATTTGTTCACTAGAAAGCACTTTGGGTCACCTGAAATCCTATCTATTTTTTTTAGGGCTTGCTCCTTGGTTGATAGAATTTCATGTAGGCTACCTCAAGTAGTCCATCAGAACATGTAGATATGCATGTAAAATTAAAAAAAAAAAAACAGATCTTTTTTAGTTCCAAACAGGTTAATTTCAATCACCATCATCACTGGTGGTGATTCCATCTGTAAGCAGAGTTAGTTTAACAGGAAGAAAATAGATGCTAAAATCAAAAATGTAATAGTTTCTAAAAATTGAACATTTCCCTCTTTTAAAATATGGGACTTATTATATTGAAACCTGAGCATGCTAACCCTGATAGTACAGGTGAGCAGTGCGTACATGAATTTTTCATCAGTCCCACAAGTAAATATACTCATTTTACATGTGATTTAAAATGTTTTTATTCTTTTGCTCTTAAACAGCTTTCGATAGCTATTAAATTCAGGAGTTTTTTGAACCAGAGTTGGAGAACACAATCTGAATTGAAACTATCAGTGCTTTAAAATACTGCATTTTGATTTTAGACGATCCTGAAAATACAGGTTTTAAAGTACTCTAAGATGGGGAAGTCTATTTAACCAGAACAGCTTTTCAATTGATATTTGGTGGTGCTTAAGCTTATGAAGAGCAGTTCTGATCTCCTATAAAAGACAAGTATACAGACTGTCTGAACATGGAGTTGCATGGGGGAAGGTGTCCATCACATCTGACCATGCTGATTTCTGGAAATAGATTTGCAGTATTGATAAGCATAGCAGAGCTGCCTTTAATCCAGCTAAATCTGATACTTTGAAAAGTAAGGGGTTATCATGTAAGCTTTAATGAAGGCAGAATGGACTGGATATTGGTAGGGAAATGTCAGTCTCCTCTCCCTCTCCCTCTCCCTCTCCCTCTCCCTCTCCCTCTCCCTCTCCCTCTCCCTCTCCCTCTCCCTCTCCCTCTCCCTCTCCCTCTCCCTCTCCCTCTCCCTCTCCCTCTCCCTCTCCCTCTCCCTCTCCCTCTCCCTCTCCCTCTCCCTCTCCTCTCCTCTCCTCTCCTCTCCTCTCCTCTCCTCTCCTCTCCTCTCCTCCCCTCCCCTCCCCTCCCCTCCCCTCCCCTCCCCTCCCCTCCCCCTTTTAACAAATAGATTAAGACTTCATTTCTGAAGCATCCAGTCAGGTACAACCATATTGTTTTAGAAACAATTTGTTATGACTCTTTCATATTTTAATAAAAAGATTTCCACTTCAAGGCTATTTATCCTCCCATAAGCACTAGAATTTGTAACAGCGTGAATAATGAAGGAGAAATATATTGAAACTGTAGACCTACTGTAACTTTGTAATCTGGCAGTCATGGCTTATTTTTTCCTGCAAATAAGTCATAATGTGCATAGATGGGCATTCTCTGAACATAAAAAAGATTACCAGAGTATCTCAGAATGAGAATCAAAAAGCTCCAGCACAGGAGAAGTTGTATGATTTTGCTGAAGGACTTACATTATTTTAAGTGCTTGCTGCTAAATCCTGTAACTTTATTAACTAAAGAATGTTTCTGAAATATCATTTGTAGTTTTTGTGCCTATTCTGTGTAAGGACATAATTGCAAACCAATTAGATCATCTCACCTTTGGCCAGTACATTATTTTCCTTACAGCAGATTTTTGAGTGTATTCCAGGCGACCTTTTAGCTGTGAATGGTCAGAGACTCTTTAGATCCACTGTGCAGGAAAACAGATGCCTCTCTCTGTCTTTTTCTTTCTGTTTTACTTTTGTATTTGCTAATACAACTAGCACGTTTTCTGTGCTGTCAGTGATTTTTCTTGTTTGGGGAAACTTTGCTCATCTGAATCTTTTTAGTTTTGTATCTCAGGGAACTTTGAGAAACAAGCATTTAATTCAGACGGCACCATAGGCTTACAGGTAGTTGTGTAGTCAGTTTTGTTTAATCAAATGGCTTTTGCATGAAAAGCTTTTCCTGCAAGTCAGTCTTTTCTGTTCCCAAGCACATTTTTATGTTCTTCTCTAAAGTCTTTCCAGTTTGCCTATCTGTTATTAATTTTCTTGGAACACTATAACTGGTCAACAAAATGTTTCTTCCTCTGAGAAGGGTTTTAGGCATGCATTTATATTACTATGTGAAACTGATTTTAGAGTAAAACATCTTATAAAATTTAGCTTGTTGTTTGTGGGCTGGCTATATTGTTGTAATACTTACTGTTAGTTTTAGTCCAGAAAAATTAAAAACAATTCCTAATATCTAAAAACTTACCAGAACATAATTGTCTACCTGGTGTTAGCAGTAAAATTGTTTACTCTAATATTTGGGGAAGTGAACATAAGCATTACTTTTTTTCAGACATTTCTTAAGTGTTATTTTTATTAGTTTTATTCAGACAATCTTTGTTTTTTCCCCTTTAATTGCCACCTCTGTTTATATTCTGATACATACAGAAGAGATGAATTAAAGAAACTGTAAAAAAGCCTGAAAGTGAGAAGCATAAATAATGAAAATATGTTTTTTCAATAAAAAATGTAATTTAGAAATGGAAATTATTAAACTGTCTAGTCAAGAAAAAACCACTGATAAATAAGTGCAAAGATAAAAATGATATTTGAATTTCAAATGGAACTCATTTTCATGAACATTATTAATCAGAAAGAAGGAATTGGAGTGATTTCTGGCCCTGGAAGCACTCAGCAGTCTAACTGTGTGGTCACAAAGCCATTTTTTATTCCAAAAGATGCTTTGTATGTACTGTGGAAAAACTCAGTTTAAGGGGAAAAATAAATTATCAGAATCTATGCAGTGATCACTTGTGGTTAATAGAGGTAGGTTATCAGTCTGCAGACAGAAATTTTAAAAATCCACCCATTTGTCAATTTTGAACTGTGAACCTGCAGCTGGCAAATCTGGACAATTTTCGAGTATTCCATCTAGTTTCACTCATGAAAGTTTGGAACAATTTGCCTTGTCTTTACAGTATGTACAAGAAAATAAAATAAGAAATGAGAAAAAATAAGCAGTTTATAAAAAAAAATCTTGTGAGACCAACTTTACTGATAGAAGTAGATATGGAATTCATAAGGTATCAAAAGCCACACATAATAAGTAATTTCTGATCATTCCAATATATGTTTTAAAAGATTATAGAACATTATTACAGCTGTATTACCTAGAGCTTAATATTTGGTGACCAACTGAAGGCCAAACCTTTTGTGATGTACTTACTTACTATAAGAGCAATGATGAGCTATTTCAACAATACTTTTGGAATAAAAATGGGTAAATAGTTTCACATATACATAGAATTCCCTGTGTGTTCCCAGATGGCTTGCCTGGGATTTAAGTTGTTCTAAACTCTGGAGCTACTTTTCTCAGAAAACTCTCATAGACAGAGTTGATAATTCAGCTGTGAAATGCTGTTCTCAATTCCAGGAAAATATATATTACTCAGTAATACTGTGGCATTTTTATTGTTAGAGGAAATCTTTCTGCTCTGTTCTGATGCAGTCATGTAAAGCCTTTCCTGAGACCTACAAGTCTGGAATCAGAGCAATGCCTGATGCTGACTTGTGCTGCAGAGACAGCTGTAGAGTTCAGACAAAAGGCCACATCACTACCTGCAGCAACTGCCAAAGGCAGAGATATGATAAGGATGAACATCTAAACAGTGAGCAGGAAGTTAGACTCCCTTAGTATATCATCCTATCTCCCAATAGCCTGAAGCTTATGAACTTTTAAAGCTGGATTTACAGCCTTTTATTTAATGATCTTGTTGGATCTTTTTTCCTCTGAGCTATTTGAGAACATTGTGTTTAGGTAAAATATTCTGCTAGGGGCTCTGAATTATGAAGGCCTTGGCAGATGATGGAGTAGCTAATGGAGGAAAGTGTAATGAAATGCAGAAATAATAAACATGGATACATGTCTGCATAGTTACAGCAATTTCTGTTAAGATGTAATGTATTATATGAAAAGAGTTTGAAGACTTGTAATGCTTTAGATAGTTGTGCTTTAAAGATTTTCTGCAAGAAACTCCCACAAGAGGTCTGCAGACTTTGAGAGTGTTTTCTTAACGCCAAGTTAAATTTTCCTTTTGCAGTTGAATTCCATTATGCTTAGTTACATCACCCTAAATAGTTCTTTTTATTTAGTGTTTACAGTTCTTGAATATCTTTAGACCATTACTGTTGATCCCTGGTTCCTTCCTAGCCAAATTGAGCTTGCTTACTTCTCCGTTTGTCTTTCCCAAGCCATCTTGTGTTCATGCCTTTGGTGTGGATGTTGTCCATTGATTCCAAAAGCTTTTCATTATGGGAGTGTGCAGTGCAGTTCTCATTGACTTATCCATAAACCCTCTAATTTTAATTTTTATTTTTATTTTTATTTTTATTTTTATTTTTATTTTTATTTTATCCTAATCAGAAGAGATATGCCTAGGAATGCTTTGTGAACTTTTGTCCTTTAGGTGTGCAAATGCATTGAAGATATACTGAGCTTTCCTCTGCTGTTGCACTCAGAGTTCTCTGCAATTCTCATCATATGTCCTTCTTGCTCACTTTTTTCCCTTACAGGCAAACTAAGTTTCTTTTTCCAGTAAGGATGATTGCTATTTTTTTGTGGCTGTTATATGTTCTTTGACCTAAGAAGTGTGTACAGTCTTTTTCCTTAGAACTATTTGCAAATTATTGCCATTTTCTTTAAATTCCAAAGTTTCATTTTATCTGTGATTCTTTCAAATACCCAGCAATCTGGGACAAAACTAATCTCAATGTCCTGCTGTTTATCACTTTCCTTTTAAGGATTTTCAGGCACTAGAAAATTATCAGTACCATTCTCACAACAGTAAATGATGAGGTAAATTTTGTGTAATCCTGATTTCAGATGAACTGATGTAAAATAATAAATGTGAATATAAAGTGCTGTGGAGTAGTGCTGACTGAAAACATTGATGAAAAATGATAGGTGGCATTCATTTTCAGGCGCATAAATTTAGGATTTAAATGGGTACAGAGACACAGGGTGTCTACATTCTCATAGTAGTCAACTGTTTAATTAATATACCACAAAAAGTATGGGATTTTTATGCTGTAAGGTATTTTTTCTTGCCCACACTGCAAGACAATTATTGCCTCCCAAATACTTTGTGCCACTGTCTTCTAACATTGGGTGAGTGTCTCAGGAGTCTCAAAAGGCAGGAGCTGCCTATATTGGTGGCAAATATAGTGTGTTCACCCTATTTGAAAGAGAACCTCCAGTCCTGAACTCATCAATTGAAAAGTGAGATTTCATCTCTGTTAATTTTACATAAAATGGCAGCCATGGCACTGCTATTCTTGCAGATATGTATGTATGTCACACAGGCACTCCTACTGAGGACTTTGTGATAAGGGAAAGAAGATTTGAGCTGAATTTAGTGCAAAAAAAAATTTGTAGGCATTAGCATGTAGATTGGTGATCCATACTGCAAAAGGAGTAGTGATACAAATATATACTCATTTTTAATGCAATCTGTGTTTTTTTTATTTTATAGAAGGTGTTTTTTAACTTGCCCAAATAATTGCGCTGCCATTGCACCAGATAGTGATTCTAGCTTTTGTGACTTTCTGTGAATTTCCTTTTGAATCTTGTCTCTTCCAGCTTTCCATTAAAAGAACACGTTGACAATGTGTTTGATTTGTATTGAAATCACATTACAATATCTAGCCCTGAGCTAAATATGCAGTTTTGTAAGCTGAAAACTCTTCTGCTGTCCTCCATTCATCTTGTGATTTTGAAATTTAGTTCAGCCAGGAAATTGTCCTCTTCTACTTCCCCTGCTCAGTTAGAGGGAGAAGGGAAATTGCATTGCAGAGATCTAAATTGTGAAATAGAGCTTTATTTGTATAGAATTATATCCTACAGAAAGTCACAGCGATTTTTTTGAGAATAAAAAAATGGATAAACTTTTAGAGGCATTTTTTGATTTGGTGAATTGTTTCAGCTACCCAGGAGGCCTATAAGCACTCTGGAGATACTCTACCATTTACAGTTAAAGCTGATTTTGGGGATACTATACCATTTACAGTTAAAGCTGATTTTGCTAGAACTGCCTTGAGCACTAAAAGTAAAATGCTTGATAAGGGATCCATGTATGACAGAGACCTAGAATTCTGTTTACTTCTATATTAAACATTACCAGCTGGCTCATCGGGCAACTGCTCAAATGTCTTTTGGGAAGAGGGCACAGCAAGGACTCTCTTGTATCTAACCCAGCAAATAATTTTAGCTCTGTTTATTATTCCTAGGAAGCTCTGACTGATTTAAAGAAGAAATCAGACAAACACATTGCCTCCTTTGTACTGAAAACGTTCTATTAGTGCCTTTTTGCCAGTGTGGAAATCACCCCTGGAAATGTTTTTGCCAAGGTTTTAAGCTTGACACCCATTTGGAAATAGGATTATTACTTCTCTCAGTTCCAATCAAGATCAGATTCTGGGTATTTGAAATTGGATAGCCTGTTTAATGGGATTTATCAAACTTAGTTTTGTCTGCCTGCTGAAATGTCTGAACCAAATAGCCTCAGAATATTATAGAACAATTTCTCTTCTTGCTTTATATGTTTTCTTTAAAAAATCCTCTTGGTAGCTCATTTTGTCTACTGCAAGGACATGTTTTTAAATGAGCTATGCAAAATTCTTATTCTTCAGTAACTTGCCTCTCTTAAAGGATTTTTTAAAGCCCTTGTTAATTTTGCATGAAAACTGGCTATCTTTGCTTTACCAATTGAATGAAATATACTAAAATATAGACATATATTTTGATTTTTGTAAAGGTTCTTTTGTTCTGCCAATGTTGATTTCTAGCAAAGCATTCCTGAAATTCTCTTTTTAACTCATGAATTATTTAGTATTTCTTTTTGTAGTCTCAGTCATTCAAATTATTTTTGTTTGTATAGACTGTTATATACCTTCAAGTTCATAGCTAAGTGCTTAGTATCAAGAATGGAATTTTTATTATGCAGAGATATTATAAAACTAGCTGCATAATGTATTAGAACATACCTTGTTTGTTAAAGCTGATTTCTGTAACTGGATAAAAGCCTTTAAAAGTCTTGGCCAGTTTCAGCTATTTTTCTTAAGAGAGAGAGAGAGAAAAAAAAATGTGCTACATATGTGGATTAATTTCTTTTTTTTTTCCCAGTGGAAAATAAAACAATATGTTTGTTATGCTTTTGTGTAACAATTCTAAAATGACTGGTTTTAGCTAAAGTCTGGAGGATGAGAACTTCAGCTGCAGATATGAAGGCTTTTGAAGGCTGAAATCTAAATCCCAAATGTATGATTGCAGTTGCTAAAATCTGTGATGTAAAATTATAGGATTGTGACAAAAGTTCTTTAGTAAGCACAAGGATTGTTTTTTTTCTTTTTAAATAGGTATTTTGAAATTTATGTATGTTGCTTTTGAAAAGTCACAAGTCTTGGTTCTTTTCCTTAGGGATACCAGGGATCAGCAGGAACTCCAGGTATCCCAGGAACTCCAGGGATTCAAGTAAGTTTCTATTTGATTCCTAGAATTTGAATATCTGAGACAAATCCTGCCAAGTCTCTCTCAATATCTCATTTGACATTGAGAGCTGAGGTGTGGGGAATGAAGAGGACGTAAGGGGTGTCATGAATCAGGGGCCATCCTTGGGTGAATTGCTTTGAAATTCATATGGCTTTGGGGTTTGTTGGTAGGCTAACAGTTAGAAGCAGGGCTAGGCAAAGCCTCTAGAAGATGGACTCAGCCACAGCTTAGATATTTTTATCCCAATCCAGAAGCCAACGGTAGTTTGTTCAATTTTTCTGTGAATCTCTAGCGGTGATCTGAAGTCTTGTCATGGTCATGGATTGCCCACGATTCGCAAGTCCCAAGCAAGTTTTCACATAAAGCCCAGATTGACGGAGGAGAATTCTTTTTCTTTGTTGTATTAATTTAGTAGTCCTTCCAGAGACAGTTGTTGGAAACCTGTGCTGTATTTTACTTGTGGCCTGATCCAGTCTGAATGATAGTCAAGGATTTACTCATTAGTGGAATTAAATCCACAAAATCTGAGAGCCTGCTGGGGCCAAGAGCAAGCCTGCAAAATGGCATATGTGGAGGCTGTCTGATGGGCTATTGAAGGGGACATCTCTGGCCTCAGACGTAGACAGGTTGTGATTTTGAACAGGCTAATAGGGCTGTGTGACATTCTTTTTTTCTTTTCTTGGGGTGGTCCTTGGTTAGAAGAAAAAATTGTTTGAGTGTTCCTCAGTCATGGATTATGATAGTGTGCCATGTTCATCCATGGGTACACATTGTGCTTAGTTCTGCTTTTGTGTCCAGTCATGGAAATGTTGGAACCAGGCAGCTGACACATTGGTCTCTGACCCATGTTGTGTCACATTTCTGTGTCTAATTCTGTATCACATTGTATTAGTATTATCAGTATTTGAGTTGGTGTTCATTTCTTTCTCAATCTAGGGACCTCGTGGCTTGCCAGGTATCAAGGGAGAACCAGGAAAAGATGGAGCAAAGGTAAAAGAACCTAAACCAGAATGATAGATAAAAAGCTTTTACTCTTACCTTTTATAATTTTTGGTTGTACAGGTAATAGTATCAGTATTTTCACATGAATGTTCTGTGAGAATTGTTTGCTAAAAGGGTAATAATGAAGGACTAAGAATCCTAAATTTAAATTCTGAATCTGACCCTTTTTATTTATTAAAGTTTATATAGGCTTTGGCACTGCCAGTAACAACTTTAATTTACTGAATAACATATACTTAGAAAGTGTATCTAAGTATGGGTACCTGGAAGCACAATACAGACATCTGTCAGAATGGTTTTTTTAAAATTCTTTTCACCCTTTTTCTCTTTAAGTGAGTATCCAGATGATTTAGGTAGGAATTCCTGGATGGCACTTTATATCAGAAAACACTGGCTAACTGAACCCAAAACTTTTTGTGGAAAATTCTAGCTGAGGTGTAGCCAGTAGCTTGGAGATATAGACAGATGTGGAAGCTTATATGTAACTGTCTCCTGGTAATCAGGATAAACTTGACTTGGGATCTTCTGTATACACAGTGAATAAACTGCCCATTGGCTGTGGCATTCTCTCACATTTCTGCCCTATGTTTAGAAGAGTTCTAAGCTGATTGTAATGACAGTTATTTTGGTTTTGATTCATTAAAACTCCAAAGCCCTTTCTGTAAAACAAGTACTTATTTTCCCAACAGATCTTAGAATTTCTTTCTAAAGTTTCCGATAACTAGATCCTTAAATTCATTGCTGTTCAGCAGAATTCTCAAATTCATGGTTAGAGCTGAAAATTGCTTATGTGTTCTGTGCTTAATTTCATCTCAATCTAATTGATTGTAGAAGTTAATCTAATCAGTCAGTATTGGGCTATGTGGAGAAATGAAGATGCTGCTGATGAAAAACTCTAATTGCCTCACAGTGTAGGGTTGTGACAGATAGAATATTTCCTATTGCTCAGTCTAGCCTTGTGTAAAATAAGCCAAGAAATAGGGCTTCCACCACTGTTTTAGAGAACATTTCCATTGTAAAAAAGGTCTTGCCATTAGAATATTTTTCCTGGAAATTCTGCCCAAATTTTCATCTCTTTATTTCATCCCATTACTTGTAAAGTTTCTATAGTAGCTAATTTAAAATAGTTTTCATTTCCAAATGTTTTAGTTTATCCAATAATTGAACCACCACTTCTGAGTAGAAATCAAGACTCCACACTTTTTCATTAAGAAGCAATGGATATATGAAGTGTTAATTTTGTAACCTTTGCTGATTTTTAAACTCCATTCCATTGTCTGCTTTTAATAATTATTTGTTGAGAGATATTGTGATAGCATTAACCCACAAGCTGTCATTCCTGTGGTCATGTTCCTGCCTACTGCAAACACATGACAGACCTTTCCAAATCTGCAAAGGCATGAATGGCTTTGATAAACAGCATTGAGACATGTTGTCCTGGTTTAACCCTTGTCTTAGAATTTGAAATATTATATAAAATAACTTTCTAAGCATAGTTTACTATTCCTTCTATCTGATTGAAATATATTGAACAAATTGAAATATATTGTTCAATATAAAAGTAGGCATTAACAGAAAGAAAGCATTCTGATTGCCCAAAAATGATTTTGTGGTTAGCTGTTTTTTCGTGGGAAGTAGTCTACTGAACCAAGGAACTAGGATTGGTTTTATTGTTTCAAATCAAGTAGTGACAAGTTGTAATTCAGGATTTCATTGTTATTGCTCAAGAGAACTTGAAGACAAATTGTCAGGTACCAACAGCAAGAGTTTGGAATTCCTGATACCTGACATGTCTGAGAACAATAAAAAGAACTGGTATTTTGCCTTGTCTTTTCAATTGCTAACTGTTTTAACCTAAGTGTATTACTTCTTCCTCTGAAATGAGAACTCATTTGTCAAATTGCCAGAGTTGTTTTATAAGTGTATTTTGGTTTAATTTAGTTTCTTTTGTAGAGTAGATACTTAATATCTTATTTTTAATACTTCACTTATCCAGGATAAGCTGGTAGGAAATTTCATAAGGTCATAAATACCTGCTTTTGGACCTCCGTAAGACTTACTAAAAAAGTACTGTAAATTTACTCTGAAATTTAGTGATTAAGGCTTTTCTTTCATGTAATGAATTTTGTTTAAAGATAAAAAACCTCTTATTGGTCATCATACCAATGTTAAAAGTTGATATTGTAATATATTACATGTTTCCACTATTTGTTGATCACTTGATCACAAGAATATGAATGTTGTTGTAGGATATTACCACTATTTTGATACAAGGATTTAAAATATGTTTGCTGTTTCAGGGTGACAGTGGACTACCTGGTTTTCCTGGATTACATGGGATGCCAGCACCAAAGGTTGAAATTGAATATTTCTTGTTACAATATTCCTGTGTTTCAGCTTGCCCTGTAGTTCAATATAAAGGGTAAACGTGTCTATATACAATACTATTTCAGAGAATTTGATGAATTGCTCAAGATTAATAGATATGAAAGTGATATCTAGGGAAGATACATGCCATGGGACTTCATTACATAGATACCAAACAATAGAAACCTCCTGTTATTTAATATCTGTTTTGCTCTATGGGATTTTATATTAATTTGATTTTATTACTACTTAGAGGATTCTTTATCACAAATAATGTTTAAAAAAATAAAAACAATTCTATGTCATTCTACTTGAGTGACAGCATTTTGAAGAACAGTTCTGATCTGTCACAGTGATTTTAGTTCATGTGTGTGTTCCCCAAAACAATTTTCCCCATAGTTTTTGCTCATCTATGTTAGTACTCAACAGAATTTACCTCTTAGTTTTTCCAAATTATTATTTTTAACTCTTCAAATAAGGTCTTCAGAAAAGTCCAGCCCTTTCCAAGAAGCTGAATTTTCACTTAGGTTCCTGCCTATATTGAAGCAATGAAAATCACAAAGTGTCCTTTATAGAAAGTAGAACCCTTAAGCCTGCAAGCTGTGGATTGTCTCACCATCGGTGTGGGGCATTCTGGCCTTCTCCTCTAGGAAAACTGCAAATTCAGGATTTGCATTTAAGGCTTGGGCTTACATGGAGCTCTTTGCCTTCTTTGTGTCTGCTATACATGTATACTTTATTTAGATATAAATATATCTTTAGGTAACTACTTCTATTTTAAAAATTAACTTGCTCACATACATTTTATCTAGGGAGAAAGAGGTCCTAAAGGAGATCAAGGAGTGCCAGGAATATATGGAAAAAAGGCAAGTGACTTTATAAACATAAATTAAAGCAAAATGCTATTGGTATCTGTGATGGGGTCACCTAGACTGGATGCCTGGTGCAAACCCCCAGGCACCTCTCTCAGTCTCCCTTCTCAGCAGTACAGGGGAGAATGTAAGATGGAAAAGCTTGATGGTCCAGATAAGAGAGATCACCTGCCAGTTACTGTCACAGGCAAACCAGAGGCTACGTGGGGAAAACTAATTTAATTTATTGGCAACTAAAATAAGTCTGGATAGTGAGGAAAAAAACCCCAAAAAAACCAACTAAACCCCCTTCTCCTCTACCCTGCCTTTTCCCAGGCTCAATTTCTCTCCTTCATGGGATAGGAAATAGGGAGTGAGGTAGGGTGGTCTTTAACAGCTTCTCCCTGCTCTTCCCCTCACCCTCCCCCCCTGCTCCAGGGCGGGTCCTTTGCATGGGCTGTGGGCCTTCAGGGCAAACCTGGCCTTGCACGGATTCTCCATGGGCTGCACCTTGGTTACCGCAGCTCCACCATAGCCCCTCCAAAGGCTACAGGGGAATCTCTGCTCCAGCACCCTCTTCTTGCTGTCTGCAGAGCTGCCACTTTTCTCCTCTTTCCTCATTTTGCTGGTGTCGTGTTTCTGTCCCTTGTTAAACTCATTCCACACTCCCACCCTGGCCGTGGCTCAGCCTCACCCTGCAGTGCGCAGTTGGATCCGCCTGGAACTGGCTGTGCCTGGCTGGAACCAGCTGGAACCGGTTGTGTCGGCTGGAACCAGCTGTGTCTGGCTGTGCCCGGCTCAAACCAGCTGGAACCGGTTGTGTCTGGCTGGAACCGGCTGTGTCTGGCTGGAACCGGCTGGAACCAGCTGGAACCGGTTGTGTCTGGCTGGAACTGTTTGTGTCTGGCTGGAACCGGCTGGAACTGTTTGTGTCTGGCTGGAACCGGCTGTGTCTGGCTGGAACCAGCTGGAACCGGTTGTGCCCGGCTGGAACTGGTTGTGTCTGGCTGGAACTGGCTGGAACCAGCTGGAACCGGTTGTGCCCGGCTGGAACTGGTTGTGTCTGGCTGGAATTGGCTGGAACCAGCTGTGTCTGGCTGGAACCGGCTGGAACCAGCTGGAACCGGTTGTGTCTGGCTGGAACCGGCTGTATCCGGCTGGGGCAGCCCTGGCCTCCCCTCATGGAGCCCCCACATTCCCACTGGGAGCCTGGGCATGGGAACCACAGACAACATAATTGATATTTTTATAACATGCATATTCACAGAAAATGTAATTCTTTATTTACAGCTCAGAAAAATCTTCCATGCTTTTAATGGATGTATTTACATTTAGTAACATCAAATTTAGTAATGTCAAATTTACTGGATGTATTTACATTTAGTAATGTCAAACTCATGCTCTGCTTATTTGGATATTTTGAGAACCTTTTCATTCTGCTAGGGGATTGGTGTAATTCATTTTCACATAGCACAAAATGCATGTATTTTTTGTGAATATGTCTATGGTGTAACACACCATATACAGGGCATATATAATAATTGTACTGCAAATAAGTCTGTGTTTTTAAAACAGATGTACATATAACCAAGCAAGAGAGCGGGAGAGGAGTTAGGGGAGGGAGGAGAAGAGCACATAAAAGGAGTGGGGCTGATAGCAGATGGAAAGAGCGATGTCTTAATCTGTAATTTATATAAAGCAGAGAGTATAGTTGGCCATCCAGTGTTAACAGCTATATTTTCACCTGGCCTTATATTTTCTTCATGTCTTTAGTCTAGAGTTTTAAGCAATTTGAAAGAGTGCCTGTGTTAGCATTTCTGTAGTTTGAAGCATATTTTTGTTTATGTAATGGGGTTGTAGTTAATTAATTGGCAACTGCCCGAGTTGAGAAAGAAACAGATCTTCTGTACTTTTTCAAAATAAGAAATAACATACATGCATTATTGGTGAAATATATTGAATTTACAGCACAAACATGGAGCACTGCTTACTTTCCACTTGTTTTTCTCAGGGTTCAAAAGGAGAGAAGGGTGATACAGGGTTGCCAGGACTGCCTGGGCGATCAGTAAGTTTTCTGAAGACAATTTGTCATTAGCTTTTGCTTGTTAATTTACCTGCTGATTGCTGTTAAATGTTACCACAGGGAGACCCTGGCAGAAATGGGAAAGATGGATTACCAGGCAGTCCTGGATTCAAGGTATGTAGAAATGGATATTAATATCTCGATAAAAGTCTTCAATAGCATTGCTCATGGTGCAAACATACTGAGATTATTCTGTGGAGTGTTACGGGAAATCAAAATAATGTTGTTACTGAGAGCTGTGAAAGTTTACTGCAGCAATGAGCAGATTTCATTGTTTTCAATTGTTCAGTGAGCAAAGGAAAAGCTTTTATTAAGAGTGTATTAGTGATCACTAGAGATTGTTTATGCTTTATCTCTGATATCCTTGTGTGTTTCTCTAACCCTATGATTCTGGTAAAGAGATTCATATACAAGCATACACTGGAGAACATAATTGCTTTTGAAAGGAGTTGCAGCAAAATTAGGGGAAAGTACCTTCAGTACTGGATTCATATTTTTGTATGTTTTCTTATTCTCTTCACTATGCAGTGCTGTTCATATTTGACATAGAACAGTTTTCAAGTCAACTAAGAATGTGTCTACTGTAAAAAAGGCAACAGGACCTGGTGTTTCTAGAATGTATTGCAGTTTGTGAGCTTACTGGATGTTTTGTTTGACAAGTTGTTGCTTGCACTGTTCTAATTTGTGAAAACATAGACTTGTAGTATCAGTTATAAGTTCACAGGGAAAAGATTTTAATAATATGTGATGTAAATGCTCAATTGAATTGATCTAAAGAAGTTTTTCAACAACACCTTTGTTCCTAGAAGTTTTTTTTTAATAATAATGAAATTATCTAGGGCTGCTCAAGATTAATGTTACTTCAGTGTTCAAAAATGCAAAATTTGGACTGCATTTTGAATTTTAAATTAATATTGCTGTTTTTGGAGATCTGGATCTTCTGTTTTGTGACCATGTTTGTCTAGTGCAGTTGGGGATGCACCTGGCATATCTGTCACATCTGCTGCAGCAGGGACATATGACACAAGACCCATGAGAGACCTAAAACCTTCCGGGCAGCAGCTGTCAATGGGGTAGATCCAGGGTAATGCCAGTGGAGTCTGGAGAGTAATTCAGCTCAGAGAAGGCAGACTCATAGGTTTCAGTTTAGTTGTGCACATAAAAAGCCCCTGATGCATTTGAAATGCATTAGTGTCCAAAACATCCTCAGGGAGCTGAAAAATATGACATAAGTCCTATGGAAAGCCAGTGCCTTTCAGGAGTGGGAGTAGGCAAGATACTACGGGGTAACTCAAATATGATCAAATGATATGATCAAATGTCTGTATTTGAGCAGTGGAATTCAACTCCTGGTGTCTGGTCAGCTGAATCAATCCTCCATCAATTGTCCAGACTAGACTTCTGTTATCTGTGATATGAGCTTGGTTACCTCCAGGAATTTATTTCAAATAAATCCTCTCTTATTTTATATATATATATACATATATATATATATATATATATACACACACACACACATATATACACACACACATATATACACACACACATACACAGGTATCATTGCTAAGTTGGAGGAGAAATTTCTTCTCTGGTACTTCAGAACACAGGAAAAAAATAGATATTAGATTTTTTTCTTCTCTGGTATTTGATAACATGGACAGGTAATAGTCACAGTTAACATTAACATCAAATTTTAATTGTCACTGGTGGCAATTTAGAGTGAAGCATTGTGTTGCTAAAGCATGAATTTGGAGAGTACATATATTTGGAGTATATGTTTTACGCTTGTAAGCAATATACAGAGAATTCAGAATATTGTGTAAATGTGTGTACGTTTAAACTGAAAGACATTTTCTGGACTATTTTCCTTATTGTAGTACCAAAAATATGATGTGCTCATTAGCTTTTATTAATTTTATAATACAATAGTTAATAGAAGCCATATTTTTCATTCAAACATTTTGTTAGCCTGACTTCAACATCTGCTTGCTATAAAATATTGCTTCATTTTGGGTCTGTAATCAAATTCAGAACAGTAAAAAACAGGCTGTCTTTGAAGGAAATTTCTGTAGGAGCTTTCCTGGTTTTTACAATATTAATTTTGGGAAAGAATGTGGAAAAAACATGGCTGGAAACCCAGATGCTACCCATTGTTCCTTGAAGTTCAGGTCTTATAATTTTAAGTTGATTAGTGCCAGATTATTTTATACATGTGTATGTGTATATATCTATCTACATCTATATCTATATCTTTTCCTTTTTTATGTGCTTTTATTTCTGGAATTATTCAGATTTTCTGAGTACTTCAGTATCATACATACTTTGATAAATATTTGATCATTTTTTGTATTGCTGTATTCTGAAGTACTTTGAAATATTTTTCATAGTATTATTTATGCTAACAATTAGACAGTAACAGTCTGTTATTGTTTTATGCATTTTTTTCTACCAGAAATTGCTGTTCTGAGTGAACAGAAAACTTCCTCTCATCTCTTTTTGCAAGCTGTTTGACAGCTGTCAGACACAACATGAGAGAATGTTGGATTGATGACACTTCTTGCTGTGTATTAAACTGTTAAGAGATGTTTGTTTGGTGAAGTCTCAATGTATATTGCTTTGAAATTTTACTTAGATTAAAAATATCATTTACTATTTAAAATAATAATTTTTATTGTGCAAATAAAGTTGTTTTATTAAGACTTTTTTTATTTTAAAGGGAGAAGTTGGGCAGCCTGGATCTCCAGGCCTAGAAGGACATCAAGGAGAGCCTGTAAGTGATTAAATTGCTGACATATCCTTATGTACTGATTTGTTCGTTTTGTTGGGTTTTGTCTTTTTTATTTTATTTTTTTTAGTTAATAGCTATTATGCTTCATGTTTAATTCATGTTGTTTTAAATTGGTTGATGTGTCCATTTTTTAAAAAATACTTTGGTTTTTTTTTGCTCTTCATCTTTAAATTTGATTTAATGAAAAGCAATGAACAAGCCTTTAAAGTCAACGATGCCCTAAAAGAAAAGATTCTTCACCATATCGCTGTTGTATATACTGAGAGATTTATGGTATAAGATTGTCTCATTATTGAATTCTGTCCTACTGATGTTGTGGTATAGTTAAATATTAATAATTACTTACTTGAGGAAAGACTGGATGGGTTTGACTCTCATTTCTAGAAGATTACATGGTTTATCTTCTTTCAAATACTTGTTAATCACATTTGTAAAGTCTATTTTTTCACTGTATGCCACTGCCTTTCCTTTGCCCAGTTTTAGTAGCCTTTTACTTCCATGAATCTTCTTACACCACATTATCTGCATCTCTGTGCTTCTCGCTTTGCTGGGGACTGTGCTGCTTCATTTTTGCTTTGCTTCTTTCCAAAGACATTGTTCCTCTCCCAGTATTTGGGCAGCTCATTTTACCTCCCCTTAATATCTGATAGCCAGGCTTTGTCCTTCCTTGTTTCCTCCTTGTCCTCCTTTGTTCCTTCTTGCTTCCTTCCAGGCTGGCAGACTGCTTGAAGCAGATGAGCCAAGATAGCAGCTCTGAGTGCTGAGAGACAGCCAGCTGTCAGCAAACCATCAGCAATTCTTTTGCAGGCCAAGAGCAGTAAACAGAGCTCAGTTGATGGAGCACTGCCTTACAGATGAATTGCCTTCTGAATTACATTTAGAATTGTAAGATAAAGAGATACAGCTTTATACAGTCTGAAATTTTGTGATACTGAATGTAATGGGAGGTAGTCTGAGTTACAGGATCTGAAATGTGATACAAAGTTTTGATAATGAGGAGTTGGAAATAACTATTCTAGCTGAAAAATTCTGAAAGTTCTTAATTTAAATTTTTTATATAATCACCAAAACCTTCTCAAACATTTTGACTACACTGCGAAACACTGAGAAATCATGCCCAAGAGACTTTCTTCCTGCTCGTCTGGCTTAAGTGAAAAACACACATAATTCCTCCCTTGGCTTTATTTTTTCCTATTTTTCTGCCCCAAATAACTGTGAGGTGTTTTAACCTTTTACAGTCTCTGGTGTCTCCAAATGTAAGAAAGACTGAATGTTAATTAAATATGATAAAATACAAATGAAGGGATTTTGGTTTATTGTAAGTTGGTACGCCTTAACGAATGTGTTGAGATAAAAGTGAGTTCTGTTATTGTCCCTTGCCTTGGTTTGCCTCTTTTCATTTTTACAAAAGAAATGTTAGTTGGCCATTTTGATTTTTTAAAAAATTAATCTAAGAAATGGAAGGGAAAGGGCATTTCTGACCTAAAGAAAATTAAATATTTAATACATTAACAGCTGTCTTTCTAGTGTGATGGCATTTGTTAAGTATGAACTGTATCTACTACTGAAATGTATTTTGGTTTAAAGTTAACATAAATTACATATATAATATAACATTCACAATATAACATTTTAAACAGTAATGTAAACCCATCACTGAAGTCCCATAATTTTGCTTTAAAGGGAAATGAGGTGGTAGATTTAAGACATTAAAAGTACTAAGAAGTCTTTTTAAATCACCGCAAAACACTATAGAGGGAGACTTCCAAAACGTAAACACAAAAAAATTTAAACAATCCCAAAAGAGCAAGCTAAATTGCATTTTATCCTTCATTTATAATCAGTGGAGGTTCTGAAGAGTAGTAAGGCTACATGCTGACCACGAGATTGCCTCAAGGTCACCATTAGGGAATGTAAGACACTGAATCATCCCTGCCCATCTGCCTCTATTGCTGATGTAGCACCATCCTTCATGACCAACACAGCGCTCCCATCGATTTAGAGCCTGGAGGAGGAGCAAAAAGCAGCATTTCTGCAGTTCATTGCAGAAAGGTTGAGGTGAAAATGTGTGTTTGGGTTGTGGAAATGTGTGTTTGGGTTGTGGAAAATGAAAGCTATCTTCAGCTGTGACATATATGGGCTCCTCTATTCAAGTAGAGGGTAATTGGCTTTCACCTGTTGGAAAGTGAGCTGGATTTTGGGCACTGTGAGTGATATCTTGTGCAACTTACTGCTTGTGTTGTTTCTGCTGTTCCCCCAATGTGTATTTAAAATATCATGTGTAAGTGCCTCCTCTAGGCTCCCTTTCTATGGAATTCAGTGTAAACTTCTCTGGTGGGACACCCTTATAGTTAGGGCACTAGTGTGGAAGAGAGGGATTGAGCTGTGCTGTGCCATCCCTGGCACAGCCTAATAGGCTGCCTAAGCACAAGACGAGCCTTGGATGATACTGGATGTCTTTATATCATTAACCAGCCACATGCAGCTGTGGCCCTGGGACAGCTCAGCAGATTGTGTGGATACCCCACCCACACAAACAAACATGCAGACAGTCTTATTTCTTTCATTCAGCCATATTAGTGTTAGACATGGCTTAATTTGTTAAGTTGATGATTTAAAAAATAGACATCTAATGATCATTCTTGCTTTAGCAAATAAAAATAACATGGTTGTGAAATGGATACATGTTGAGACATCTCAGGAGCAACTGCCTAGACTGGAGAGCATAGGTGAACTGAACTCCCATTGCCTCCAGCCTTTGAGATGTGTGGTTATTTTTTGGACAGAATACTTTCTGGTATATTATTACTCTTATTAATCCCCAAAGTTACAAATGGAAAAAGTAGGTTGTAAAGATAAATAAATAATTTCAAGAGATGTGCTTGGTTTCCCTCAGTAATACTATTTGGAACTTCAGTTAACCAGACTGTCCCAGTTCTACCCACTCTGTAGAATAACATGTGACAGTATGGACAGAATAATTTAAGATTTGGTAAAGGTAGTAATCAAGCTTATTTTCCTGTTGACAAAACCAGTCCATGCTGTCACTTAAGTAGTTCAATGGCTAGTCATCTATCTTACTGATGACAGGCAGTTTGGATAAATGCATTGTTTTTAGGGACCAAATGTCTATAGAATAAATCAAGATTTATTTGATCCTAATTCCAGCCTGAATGTGCTTTTTAACATAGGTAGGGTTTTTCAGAATTGGGTTTCCATGGAATCTCCTTGTGTTTGCAATTATGCAGATGGGAGCCCTGAAGTGAGTGCTTGTGGGTAAAGCTGGCAGGACATTTATAGCACTCTTCTAGGCCCAGCATATGCTCTCCTGCCACAAGTAATATGTCTGAGCATTTGCAACTGCTCATGTTTACTATCCAGAACTCATATTTTTCAGAAATACATCTGCAAACACTTAAAATGGTAGAGTTTTGTCTCAATATTTAGGTCACATCGCAAGACCTCAGATGTGGCCTCATTTGTGCCAGCGATAGCAGCACAGCGTGACTTCAGCTTCTGACCTGACTCCCACTGTTATATCTATACCCCTGGTTTGTCTATTAATTGCATCAGGAATGCCAGATCAATGCATTCCCTGAAAAAAAGTGTGTTTTATGCTAGGCAATGGTAGCAAAATTCTTTTTGAAACATGTTCAAGGTACGCTACAAAGTACAACAGAAGTTGTACTGTCTTCATAATGCAGAAATCCTGAAAACAAACTGGTATAGCCAGATATCCTGTGTGTTTGGAAAGCAAATAAAAAGTTAATGTAATTCTGCTGCATTTAATAGCTATGCTGAGATTGATAGAAACAGGAAAAAAGGAAAGAAGAATCCTTATCTAGTAAGATAGTAGTATGCAGGCAAAGTTTGGGGTTTTTTTGTTAATAATATTTTCCTCTCTATGTCACATAATGTGTTTCTTGATGCTCCTGATGTTGATGTTGATTTGTACCAATTTTAGGTACTAAGATGCCATTTACTCAACATTTGTATCTTATATTTGCATTTACATACTGAGTTATGAAGTACTTGGCATAGAAGCAAACTTAAAACCTCTATTGTGTATCTGCACAGTAGGCCTTGTGAAAAAATTCTTTTCTGAAAGTGTTACATTATTTTTTATCCATCTAGTCTGATTATTAAATTTCTACTTTTAATCTCTTCATACATTAAAGCATAAAGGTCCTGTTGTATTTCCAGTGCTCAAAAGTTCATGTATTGTGTGAATTATTTGTGGAAATACTCCACAGAGCACTATATACTCCTTCAGATTTTATATCACCTTAAATTAGGCCCTGCTATAAAATAGCACTCTCTTCGTAAGTAGTCGATAAAGAAATTATTTCCTGTCAGTTTTCAAGAGAAAAGTGGTCAGGATACTCAACAAAGTAGTTGGTGTGAGTCTATCAGTTTTTTTTCATTTCTGATCTGATATTCATGCTTTTCTACTAGTCTGAGATGCCTTGATAGTAAGACCTGAGCTCTGGTGGTCTGCTTTTCAAAGGTGTTAGCATTACAGTCATGAGGGATATAAATACTAGCATTTTCTCTGCAAATTTTGTGGGTCTCAAAAGAATACCTATTTCTTTTTGAAAATTCTCAGTTTTACCTGTAAATAAAAAAATAATTTGTTATTTAGGTGGTATGATTTTTTTATTCATAATCATCTGAAAGTGATGATGTTTGTAGGCATGTGCCATGCATCATTATTTCTTTACAAGTAGGTTTTGTTAGTTGAATGTTCTTTTTGATATTGTTTCTTTATTCCTTCTTCTAATATCTAAATTGTAGAGGTAGGCAGAGTCTTGCTGATGACTTTCTGAGTGCTTGAGCTACATAACAGATGTTAGTTTTATTCTCATTTGAGAAAGGGGGAGATGACAGCTTTGACTGCACAAGACTCCCAGCAATCATTTGTTAATTACACAGTGCTGCAAGTCCAAACATGTTTTTTAGACTGAATGCAGGTTTTTCTGTGAAATATAATTTCTAGGTAGCTGTATGTATTTTGAGCAGACTTTATTTCCAACTTAGGTTATCTTCATTCTGACTGACAAGTAATTTTAACTAAATTCATTCCATACGATAATTACAGAAGTTAATTGCTGTTAAGAAGATGAATATGAGAATAGTGCTGTAATGAAACAGGTAATTAAAACTTCCAGAACTTCAGGCAGGCTAATCTGAGTTACTTCATTATTCCCAGTTGACAAAGATGATACACGACATGACAGCATAGCTGCTAATCCACAGTGTATTAAATCAGTGGAAAGATTCCCATTGAATCCAGTGTGGACTGTGGCCACAATAAATGCTGTAATAAACTTGGACCCACTGACCTATTGCAGCTTGGAAAATAAAGCCTGCTTTTCTAAGTTGTAAAGCTACCAGTTCTGTCCCAACTAATTCACACTTTCTGCCTGTTTGTCATGATTTTTAATTTTAAAATTTATTTCCTCCCATAGTGCACTTACATTAATATGTTAATTTGCTATAATTATAATATCTTTTTTCTCCTTTTTTTTGTCTACAGAGACTTAGGAAACTATTTTTTATTATATTTTGTTCAGCTAATGCCATTTTAAATTTGAAAATTTGGGAAAATCATGTAGAGAAGAGGTGGCATTCCTGCTAACATCTAAGACTGTTTTATAAATGCAATGTTAACAAAGGGAAATTCTTTAAAGTTGTAAGGAAATATGAAAGGAGCTCTAGCTGTAAACCCATTGTGGACATGAATGGCATATGCTATAAGTAGTTGTAAATGGTACTCAAAGTACCCTGTTTTCTGCTTGTATGCTATAGTCCTTTTTATGGCTACCCTGGCACTTTTTACTAATTTATATGTTGATAGAGGTTAGACATTAGCATTCCTCCCCTATTGCTTATGTTTTATGAACATAGAAATAGAAATACCTCTAGGAAATGTGTTATAACTATTTAAAATATTTCTACTGACTTGATGAGCTGTGTTCTAATAAAGAAGTGCTTATCATTTCTCTTAATTTGTTAATATTTTATAAACTGAAAAAGAGTGTTAAGCCAGTGTGATTCTGAAAGAATTGTCCTGCAGTGAGCACTTGGAGGTGCAGCTTTGTTAAAGAGTGCAGTAACTGACTTCTAAGCACAAAATTAGTGGTAGTGATGATTTATTTGTATTCCATGAGTGATTCCAATGAGCTAGACCTGTTTATACAGAAACCCACAGGCCCTTCTGAAGAGTCCGATTTCTTCTATGCATTGAAATAATTAGGGGTGTTTTTAGAAATTCTCACATAGAGACTTTAGGCTCAATAGTTATCTGTACTAGAAAGTGAACTTTCATTGCCAGATGAAGTGCTTTGGCATAAGCTTATTCTTATAAGCTTATGTTGTTCCACCTGAGTTTTTTCCCCTGAGGGAATGATGATGTCTAGGTTGAGCCTTTAGCTGTCATGTTTTCAGCTTGGCTTTGAGGGAGTCTAGGGATCTGGGTTGAAACTAAGAGTGAAAACAATTTGGTGGTATGGATGTATTCATTGCAATGTACTCTCTCATGGTAATATTCCCCAAAAATATGAATAAATGTTTGCCTATTTAAATGCTTGTGCATTTAGGAAATTGCAGAGACTGCGATATGTGCGTGCTTAGAAACATTGCTACCTTTTTTCTCAGTACCAGAAACTAAATTTTCTTGGTATTAGTATTGCAGTGGGTTTTTCTATAGAAATTCTTGGGTTTTTTTTGCATTTTAACATTATAGATATGTAATATGACAATGTGTTTTAAGTGGGAAAACATCAGTTTACCACAAGAGATTGTCGTTCAAAACCATTTAAAACCATTTCTGGTGAATTGTTTTTGTTGCTTTAATTAAATGATGTACTGATACATTTCAAGTATATTACTTAATGTACTATTTCTTGGACTGAGAAAAAGACATTCTAAAAAATCACTGGACTTGATGAAATGTAGATTTTTGAAAAGTTGAATGGACAAATCCACAAAACTGTGAATTGATCCTGTGTTCTTTATCAGAAATTTCTTTATTCTCAAGTATCAGCTAAAAGTGGGGTTGTTGATTTGGCTTAAATTAAAGAATTAAAGCAATAAAATGTGTGTGTGTGTGTGTGTGTGTGTACCTGTAACTGGTTAACTGGTTGTTTCAACCTGCTGAAAATAACTAGTAAAGATCTTGGAAGTTAAATAGTACAACGGAATAAAATAAACATACCTGAAGTGCTCAACATTCACTTCCTTTGATGTGATATTTAAAGAAGAACTCATTTGCATTCTTTTGGGTCACCTGATGTCAGTAGTAATATTTAGAGCATTCCTGAATGCATGTGCTAATTTCATTCAGCTAAGAAAGGCTTTTCTGAAGAGAAAAGGCTTGAAGAGAATGTTTGGACTGGTATATGTTGTGTATTGGACTGGCATCTGACCTGTAAGTGCCTGGTTTATACTTCAAGTAATCATTGTTTCACATTTGCTGATTATTCTTTAAAAAGAACAACATTTCCTTTTATTCTTGCCATGCAATTTTCTTGTTAACATTTTATGACTTAGATAAATATCTGCTGGAATTTCCAGTGATTCTGAAGACCAAGCAGAAACTTCCCCCAGCTAATTGCTATACTTAGAAACCAGACATAGAGAGTAGAGTTTGAATGAGGAAGATACTCAGTTAGAATGTAGCAGACATAAATATTTATTATTTTGGTTAATTTCATTGGTACATTGCTGTTCTCTTCTATGCTTTGCAACATGTTTATAGTAAGTTACTTAACCACAAATAGAAAGAGGTTTACCAAAAGGATGTTTGACTTTCATTCCTCTGATCCAGCTTCAACAGAGTAGTAACAGGGTAGCCAGTTTTCCAGCTACTCATCCTTCTTCTTCAACATGGGAGAAGCCAGAGAAAAAAATTGTTGTACCTGAGTCCTCAGAAGGTCTGAGTTACAGCCTCCTTGAGAGCTGCGGTCAGGGTGGTGATTCAAAGCACTCTAGCTGTATCTAGCTCTAAGTGCTGTGTCTGGCATCAAATCTGCAGTCTGCATTCTGAGAATTACCCAGAATGGTTTTCATTTCAACTCATATAGTCAAGTATAAGTCTATACTCAGTCTATTTCTTTCATATGATTTTTTTTCTACAGTGAAACTGATATCTGCATTTAACTCATTACTAAATACGTGTCTCAAATAGAAGGGATCATTTTTGTTTTGTCTTAGACAGTTTAGATATTTGGATTAATTGATTTTAATTGAATCCCTGCAAAAAATACACAAGAGAAAAACAAACAATTTGTAGCAGGACTGATTTGTTACTTTTATGTTCAAGTGGTAGTTGGGCTGTCAAAGTAATCAGTTACTTGTTGTGTTTCTTCTGTGTGACCTTCTTGATCAATTACACTGCATTATTCTAGTCCACAAATAGCTTTAAATGTGAAATTGAGAAACTGATGCTCAAGTCTCAGACACTCAAGAAAATATAGTGCTAGAAAATTTGGGGAAATGTGGCACATAAAAGTGTTTTGGTTTTTTAATCCTTCCATACTAAAATTACTACGAATTGAAGCTATGGAAAGTTTTATCAGAATAGAGTCTGGCTTCTGATCCATTACAAAACAAAACAAAGCAAATCAAAACACCATGATCCATAAGAGTGAATTTAAATCCATTTGCACGATTTAACTAATATTTCTCCTAATATTATTAAACCATTTTAAGAAGCAACCTTTGCCTGTTATTGTGCAAATTATTTTTTGCTTTAGTAGTTAGTTTTATTAATTAAATTTAGCCTTTATGATTGCTGAGTGATCACAAGGTGTGATTTTCTTTCTTTGTGCTCTGGAAGGGTTTTGTCCCAGCCTTTGTTCCAATTTTTCTTAGCTATTTCTTAAACAGGTAACAGCTGCCAAACAGACTTGGACTAAAGGAATTATCACAGAACTTTTTCTCTGGGAATGGATAGGAACATAGAGGGGTTTTTTGGCTTTTTTTTTTTTAACCTGTTATTTACTGCCAGATTCTCTCTGTCAGAGCTTTGGGACTTTCTTAGCCAAAAATGCAGGCTGGCCCATCCTGCTTAATAGCCAGCAATGGACCAATTCTGTAGGAATTTTACAATCCCTTTTGGAACACAGTTTTACTGTTTTCTTCTGCTGCATTCTGTGACCAATTTCGCAGAATCCGCCATATTTAAAAAAAAAAAAAAAAAGAGAAAAAAAAGAGTGAATGATTTATTGTTAAATTTACTCCCTGCTAATTTAACTGAGTGGTTCCTTACTATGGGAAAGAGATGTGGCTGAAAACTCTATCCAACTGCATCAGTGTGACCTGTAAGGACTACTGTTTGCTTATGTGGTGGGTGTAAGGAGCAGGGCAGCAGTCAGTGCCCTTCGGGGAGGCTTGGCTGGCTTCAGCCTGCCCTGTCTTACTGTGTCTAAGTGCTCAAGTGCTGTGACCCTTATAAATGTTTCCCTGTAATTGAAGTGGTGGAGAAATTTTAAACCATTTTGAAGGCTTATAACTGTTTGAGTATCAGTGTGATTAAGTGTCAAACATGGGTCAGTTTGTCAGCATTTAGATGTTTGTAGGATTTCTGACAGATGGGATGTTGGTTATCACAATCCCTGAGGCCAGTGCTACCATGATAGGCAGAGGGAGGGTATCATGGTGTCTCCTGCAGGGCTGGGAGTTCAATTTTGTCTGCCCATCTTTGGATCCATGAAGATTTGGCAAGTCTGATGTTCGTATTCTTTTGAGGGTTCTTTACAAGAAACAAGAGTAACACCAGTTTCAGCCACTGACAAGATATATATAGTTTTCATTTTCTATCACTATTTCCAGCTTTTAGATTATAGTTTTCCAAGGTCCGTGGTGTTGGCAATGCAATAGGGGTCACTCTGTTCCACATTTAACATGTGTGTTTTATTGCTAATAACTGATTTGCCAAAAAAGTGTTTGAAAACTGTGGCCTTATAACTGCAAAGATCTTGGTAATGCTTTTTCCTTTCCTGAACTTAATTTAAAGCTGCTGTGCTGGTCTGGTGGATAGTCATTATATCTGTGGGAATGCCTCTTTATATGTAGCCCTTTTATTTTTTCTTTCATCAATTGCAACTACTCAGTAGTAGCAGATTCTGCTTAATTGAATTTCTTATCCAGTTTTATACATCATCCAAATTTGGTTTGTCTCTTTCATTCTATTAGGATTATCATGGATTTGCTATAATCTTTTAAAAAGTGTTTTGATTGCTGTACTTTCTTCCAAATTATGGGTTGACTTGTATTTTTTGCGGGTCTCCAGTAAATCTCTCATGTATCATCAAGTAGGCTTTTTCAAATAAGGATCAGTAATACATGAAGATTTGAGTTTTCCAGGTGTTTAGAGGGATCATGGGAACATGTGGATAGATAGATATCTTTTGTGTATCTTGTTCTATTGCTGTAATTTATGTAAGACCCTTTAGGGTCATCTCAGCATTGCAGATTTTTCAGAGTGGAAGGAACCATTTGATTGAAACATAAATCAGAGAACTCATATATGCTAGAAAAAACATCTTTTTATCAGAAGAAAATAAGATAATAAAGGCAAGTATACTAAAGTTCTCTACATCTACCTGGGGAATTGACTGCAAAGCAGTTTGCTCTTAACAAAATAGCTTTTGGAAATACTCAATAATTTCACATCTTCCAGAGAAGAGATAAAATGTTATGATTATGGATACGCTACCTGTAGCCTAGAACTTCCTACTTTCCATAACAGGGTATCTTGTCCTACAAGGCACTGAAGAAATGGGGAATATTAAAGACATTAGCAGAAAATAAGAAATAAAAATTACCTAATATGTACTCCTTTTAAGACTAAAATAGGTTTTGTTTTGTTCTTAAGAAAGGTCTTCTGCATGGTTTCTTCTGCTGTTTGCAAGCATAAAATTAACCATGAGGGAGATGCAAATAATCCTGGTACTAACTGCAAAAAGCAGGAAATATTTTGAGAAATGTAGCTTGTGTCTTAAGTAAAAATGCTTACACCTAGTTAAACTGTATATGAGGCCCCAGGCAATTTCCTTAAAGGATTTTTTTTGGGGCTGCATGGAAGAAAGTCCATCTGTTTAATATAATCCAAAACAAAAATAGACACCTCATGATTAATGAAAACTACAGGAAAATTTTTCCAGGGATTGTGAAAACATTTTCCTCTTACAGTTCAGTTCTTAGAGTTCCATTCTATTACAATTAAATCCATTCTATCTGCCAGATATTATCAGAGTGGAAGATTTATTTAAATTGTTGAAACTGGAATAAAATAGAATATTTATACAAAATATAGTAACTGTGATAATTGAGGTTCATCATCACGACAGAAACAAATTAATGTGTGTTCTGAAGTCCCAGCTGTGCAGGCTGCAGCTGAGGAAGGCTGCATCCAGGGATTTAGTGGCATACTGAGATGAGCTTCATTTGGCAATGTGATACTGAGACAGAAGGAGATATCGAGCTGTGTGGGATTTGGCTGCCTGGGCATGGCCACCAAGAGCCACTGGAGTTGTGTGAGGACAGCTGCAGCATCTGGCAGGCACTACACAGTTTTTAGAGCAGAGTGACATCTTTTTCAAAGGGTAGGTCTGCTACCCCACAGCACCATCAGTGACACTAGAGATGATTTCAATTATCTACATGGCATTCAAGTGTCACTTTAGGTCCTGGGGTTACCCTGCAAAGCCTCCCCAGGCCTAACCAGGCCTTAGAAAGCTGACAGACTTCTGGGTACACATAGTTGAAATAAAGTAGAAGATAAATGATTAAACAAGTAACAGGCTGAATAAAGAATAAGGACAGCAGTCCTTACCCAATCTCCAAAAATCTTAGTTAGCTGCCAGACAGGTACACAGTGACATTAATTTTTAGGCACAAACTCAGCTGTGTGTGATAAAACTGCAGTTCAGAATTTTTAGAATAAACATGACTTTAAACCAAAGATTTAGATTTGCTCGACTATCTTGCTGGCTTTACATTTCATGTGATTATTGCACTTGGTAATAAAGGCTAAAATAATGAATAATATTACAGGCTTTTATGGGGTAAGGAAAGACTTCTCATTTAATGGAAAATTTCAAAAAGAGGAGGCAGGCATTGGAATGAAGTGAAGGTAATTGATGAAGTCAGATTGATGATGTTGGAAGAACTGAGGCAGTACTTGCAATTAACTTAATTTTTAAGTATGAAGAAATACTGAATAAACCTTTCATGAAGTTTGATGTAAAAGAAAAAGGGGAACACATTAACCAATTCAAAGTATAGAAATTCTCCAACTCACACAAGGATAGAAATCAGTAAAGGACAGTAGATTGTTTGATTTTCAGATATTCTGGCTAGAAATGTAATGCTACTTTCTATTGCTATTATAACTGCATATGTGATATACACAAACCATTTAACATACATTTTCTGTAAAGGCAAGGAAAAAGAAACTTTGGAATTACAACTCCTTTTCATATTTTATATAAACAAAATGTGCTCGATAGCTTTGCAAAGGACATCCCCAAAGGCAGGGTTTATTTTTCTATACGCCAGTGAGTCATGAACTATTCCACAGCATTGATTCTAATACTCCCAGTGGGTGGCAGTTTTCCCATTTGTAGCAGTTCCAAACATTGTTTTTCCCTTAGTGGCAGAAAAATTGCATGATAAATGTGTTTCATATTAAGTTTTGATTAAACACAGGCATTTGTTATAATTTTAGTTGCAATATACTCTTCAAAAAAATATTTTTTTTTGTCTTACTAATAGAGTAAAACTAATTGCTTTGCCTCATATTTTAAAGTTAGAATGCATTTTTTGATAATTAAAATAAGGTTTCTTTGACAGCTTAATGTTATGTCATCTTATTAAATATAACTTCCTATTCAAAATGTCTATGAAACTAAAAAAAAAAAAAAAAAGAAAAAAAGATGCTCAGATTCTAAGGATTTGTATTGTGAATGAAATCTCTCTTTGGGAACAAGACACATTTCCAAAGCTTGATTTGGCTTTTGATTTAGAAGTTAGGTAAGAAACTCTTGATATCTAAACTACCTTTTAACCTTGTCTTCAAGAGAAAGTGCCAATAATTCTAATTGGCATAATCAGAGATAATCCATGTAAATGGAAGTAATAGATTGGGACAGATGATCAAAAGACAATAATTTTTAATTTTTTAGGTATTCTGGAGCTGATTCTACAGAAATTAGTCCTTGTAATTACTTAACCATAGAAGCTACACAGAAAAATAACTCGTGGGAAGTACTCACTCTTTATGACCAAATTAGCCCCTTTATTCTCCTTTTGTGCCAGTCTACATGTGGAGAGTATCTGAAAATCTCTACCTCATGCACTCTGAAAATCACTCACATCAGCATAAGTGATTTATTCATTCTTAGCTGAGTAAATGTTAATGAACCATAAGAGAATTTTAAGGGTTTAGACCACCTCTCACTGACATAAGGGTCTAATTTCCACATACCTCAGTAGTGCAGAATCAGTCAGAAAGGGGAAAAAAAGGGGAGGGGGGGAAAGAAAGGAAATATGACTTAGTTTTACAGTTGTTGTTCTTGGAGTTTCGTTTTTCTTTGTCACTGATATAAAATTAAATGTTGTGTACTAGCAATTTATTTTAACCAAGAAAGATCAACACAGCTCAGCAGGACATTGTGTTTCTCCTAGGCATGCTCATATCACGGTAAATCATTTGTTGTGTTGGATAAGTGTGTAGAACTGTCTTCTCTGAGCCCTCTAAATTGCCCAGAAATGTAACTGGAAGTCTCTGTTAGATTCAGGATAAGAGGGCTGCTGCCTAGTGGGATGTTTTTAGCATATATTAAATTCTGGTTTATATTACAGGTACAGACACTTGTAATTTGGTTTTATATTTTAGAGCTACAGAAAAAAAACCCTACATTATTAAATATTATAATTATATTAAATAATTATATTCAGAACTCACCGATGGGTCTGGAAATTCCTAAATGTGGTGACAAACATGCCCTATTTCCCATCTCTTTATTTGTGTAAAAGATCTAAGAAGGTTTTTTTGGACAAAAGTTACGAAGACTTATATAACATAATGTGATTGGAAGTCTCAGTATGAGGCATTATTTTCAAGTTATTTTTATTGCATTATTTGATCTCTTCCTTTAATGATAGGTACATCAGATTCTTGGTGGTCTGTAAAATGCTCAGGATGTAATTGTTAACTCATATGCCATTGACCAATGAACTGTTTCTACTTTGTGGGGTCATTATTTACTAAAAGTGGGTGTAAACTGCAAAACAATGGGACTACCTTTTGCAAAGATGTAATTCATATGAAAACTATTAGGTTATGGCTGTTACATTCATGTTATGTTTTCCTATAGAATATATTTGTTTCAGTGGTGTCTAGAACAGTTGTCTTGTCTTCACTGCAACATGTTATTTTTAATATTAGATTAAAATGTAAAGCCTGTAAGCCAAATTCTTGCTGCAGATTAGTTATGGTACAAGTAGGACATTGTCTGTCCGAAAAATTTGAATTAATAGTTTTTACTTGAGAGAAAAAATCAACTAACTGAATATAGACTTCTGCATTAAGCATACAGAGAGGTCTCTTTTAACCTGAATCACATTCAATTAAATTATCACTGTTAGAAAAATGTGAGATGTACTGTAGAGCTGAATGAGCATGATGCTGAGGAAATGGCAGAGATCTTCAAGTATTTATGAAGGTGGAAGCTAGTATGCATCAAGTAAAACTGCATCTGTCTCTTTAAAGTCACTGTATTTTAGATAATATGATCTGTGATGCTGATGGTCCCATTGACCAGGGCTTTTGCTTTAATTTATGTGGGAAATCTTATGGATAATGTAAAGTGGTTCCTTTCCATGTGTCAGTCAGGGTTTTGGGGCAAGCAAGAGCATATGAGCCTGCTGAGCAGTAGACATGGGCTACTGCAACAAAAGCAGTGGGGAACAATTCAACATTAGTGTTTCACTGTATCTCTAGAGTAGTCTGCGTGTTTCCAGCTGAAGCTCTTTCTCCTATGTGTTTTTGGTCCTTTGAGGGATTTTTTTATTCTTGGGGTTCTTTTTGTTGGCTTTTTTTTTTTTTTTTTTTTTTTTTTTTTATTTTTGTTGTTTGTTTTGTTATGTTCTGTTTTGTTTTGTTTGTCCCTCCCCATATTTTGAACCCAAATCTTTTAGGCAAATGCTAAAAAATTTCTGGTGAAATTATTCCCTATATTTAAAAGGTTTTCTTTTTCTTTCTCAGGGAATTCCTGGAATTCCTGGAAATCAAGGAGCAAAAGGACAAAAGGTACTATTAGTTGTTCAAAACACAGTTAAAACCTATACTGTATGTACTCATTCCAAACTAAGGGTTCAGGCTTAGAGAAGAGTTTTCCTAGTGGGGATTTATAACATCAAATCATGCTGCAAAAGAATGGAGACAATTCATGGCACGTTTAAAAATCTCTTATTAGGTTTTACTTTAACTACTCCAGAAAGAATGAATAGTTTAAAAGGAACCATGCTAATTTCCTAATACATTAAGAAACAATCTTAATGAATTAAATCTGCATAGTTAAAGAATATATTAAAAAATGTTAAGTATGCATACATTAGTCATAGAATTTTCTCTTTATGTAAAAAATACAGGGTGAAATTGGACCGCCAGGTCAACCGGGAGCAAAAGGGTCACCAGGAGATACTGTAAGTTTCAAAATTGTGTTATTATGAACAAATAACTGTGGTGTTGCCATTTTATGCTTGTCATAAACAAACATGCAATGGTAAATACAAACTAGCATTTACAGGTTGGAAAGACAAGTCTATGGTAAATGCAAGTTTTTAGCTCAATGGCATTTTTGCAGCATGGAAATTCTGACTGAAAGCTGTGAACTGTTGTTTCTTTGTTACCTTTGCCATTACTTCAAGTTCTGAATATTTTGACAAGGAGTGAATTTATGTTTTTATAGGTTCTTGGATTCTGATAGCTGTTAAGAGATTGTATTTTTCAGTTTAGTAACTTGCCTGTCTCACAGTTGATCTCTCCTGTCATTTTTTGAGGTGTTTCCCTATGAAAATCTTCATCAGTGAACTTCTCCTTGACATACAGTAGTCAGGCTGGATTTCATCCATTTTGATAGACAAAGGGGGTTCTGATGTCCCTTGCAGTGTTAAAAGTAGAAGTAGTACACATTTGTATCTTCAAGGACAAATACAGAATACTCAGTGGTTCTCTAAAAAGGCCTTAATATTCATTTCTCAATCATGAGGACTGTCACATTGTTAAGGCCATCTTAGTAGCTGCTTTTCCTTGCATGACAGGAATAATCTTTTCAGGGACCATTCTTTCCTACTTTCAGTGACTGCAGGGCTGCTACAGTGGCTTCTGCCTCACTTGGTTGGATGAGAGGAACCTTGAAGGAAGAGGATGCCAAGGATGTCCATGTGGACCTTTTAATCCTCTGTCTTTCTTGATGAATCTCTTTAACATCCTAGCTAAGGTTATCATCCTCTCGAGTGTGTAAGGTCAGACCTGAAACCAAAATTACTTGGGCTTACATCCCACTCCAGTATTCCCTGTTCTGAAGAGAATCCTTGTTTGGATGGAGGTTAGCAACACATATGTTTGACCACCTTGGTATGTGCAGTCCTGTGTAATTACATGTCACTGCATGCCAAATCAGCCATCTGGGTATGAAAGTAGCTACTAACCTAAGCATCATTTACATACTGGTGTGCTGGGGTGTTCCTCATGGTATGGCTTCCCTTCCCTTCCCTTCCCTTCCCTTCCCTTCCCTTCCCTTCCCTTCCCTTCCCTTCCCTTCCCTTCCCTTCCCTTCCCTTCCCTTCCCTTCCCTTCCCTTCCCTTCCCTTCCCTTCCCTTCCCCTGATGTAGTTTTTGTTGGAGACAGAAATTGTAATTACTTTGGAATTTTAAAATCTCTGGGCTACTTTGGCATCCAGTACATTTTGAATTTCCTACACAGTATACTTACCCCATATCCAAAAACATTTTGAATTTCCTACACAGTATACTTACCCCATATCCAAAGAGCATCTCTTCCTTTCCTGACTACCACAGGCACAATCACTACATTACAGCTGTCAGAACGCCTTTTTTATATAGAGTACGCTGGTTAATTTTCTTTTCATGAACTTTGAGGACTTTTCTAGCTACCTCCTAAAGATCTCTGGAAAAAATAGATCTCCTTGACAGTTATTGCAGTTGTCCAGAACAAGTTTGGATGAAACACTGCCTGAACTGGAAGTTTAAATGTCCCTACTCTTAGTTAACACATAAACATTTGTTCTCTCACCTGTGCCTCCTAACTATTTTTATTGCCTGTTACTGGTATTTCTTTCTCCATTTCTTTCTGAGCAAATTTGAGCAAAATGCTAGAGGGAAGGCTATATCATCAACTCCAATAAAGCCTTGTGGGATTCCAAAGTCCTCATATTTATTTAACTCACCTACCATATTTTCTTCAAATTTTATTTAGATAAATAACATCTGGTTCACGATACACTTGAAAATAATTTATTTCTCTTTCCTGTCAATTCATTTAATGTATTTTTTTGTCACCTGATAAATTAAGTAGGAGATTGATGCATGGAATATGTGAATATATTATATGGCATCAGGGAATTTAAACCAGAAAAGATAGTGGGATTTTCCTTGTATTAGTCACACTGAATATGTTTGTTCCAGAAAACACAGATGGAAAGCTTGTGGATGGTCTATTAATAGCTTGGGAAAGTTTTTCAGTAACAAGCTCTTCTTCAGTAATCACTATCCCTTTTGCATTGCCAATACCAGCAATTTATTAATTTACCTGACATATAATGTCAGCTCTGCAAAACAGGATGATAATGCTATATTTTATGTCCTTGTTCTACATTTTTGTTCAGGACATTCTCTTCTCTTCTAATTTTTTATAGCTTTTAGATTATGTTCACAAGCTTTTCCTATATTGCATCTGAAAGTTTCCTTCTTGCAGTGTGCTGATTTCATTTAGTAGTTTCCATGTAATTTTTTAAACAAAACAAGTCAAATATGGCCTAGTAATGAAAGTGTAAAAAAGGAAACCAGGAAATAGGGACTTTATTTTCCCCTTTTCCTGCAGATGTATTCTTTACCTTAAATTATACTAAATGTATTTTCTCATTTGCCTTCTCTAGTGTGTGTTTGTAGGTCAATGTGAATACATGGCTGATTTAACTTAAAAAAAAAAGAAGCTATTCTGTACCTATAGTACTTCTGCTTTGTATAAGATAAAACAAATGAGGGACATTTTTGGTGAGCATATGCCACTTCTGTAACCCAAAGACTGATGTGGATTTCACTAGAAATGATCTAGTGTGGTGGTAGATTGTCTATGGCCTAAAGAAAAGGTTGCTATATTTATTGATGGAAAGTTTTGGTGACCAGTATTTTCTTACCATAAAGCAGGCAAGAAACATGAATTAATCTGTGGTTAATTTGTATTAATCTTTGGTTAATAATAAAGCACAGGTGAAATACCAGAAAACTGATGAAATTCTGAAAACAATGGCTACAGAGAATTACTTCTTGCTTTAGGTATTCTGAATTTTCTCTTCTATTGTGGAAACAAAGACACCCTTTAAGTTTTAGTTTAGTTTTAAACAAATAAAGTTTAATTTTTTTTTGCAAAGCTGCGTTGTTATCTGTATGAGAAATTATATCTGGTTTTGATTACATGTGACTTTTGGAAGAAGTCTGAGATAATGTCGTGGGAGTGAATTGTTCCTAACATTTATTACTAAATAGAAGGTGATTTTTTTTATTTATATGAAAGAAAAGATTAAAAAACAGCAATAACAGTGAATTTTGAAAATATTATCAGTTGGAATAATTGATAAAATTTAATCTCTGACAAGTTAGATTTCTAGGCCTTACTTGTTTGAGTTTCTGTATCATTATGCCTTTATTTTATGCTGCTCTTATTGCAGATTGTATTTCACAGTATTTAAGCAAGTCCAAGTACAAAAATAATAATATATTGATTTTATTGATGCATGCTGTTCTAGACTAACAGACTTCTAGACTTCACTTCTAAAAGTGAAGTGAGATGAAGTGGTGAAATAGAGAATTGTTAACATCAGATGTGGAAAATGTGATTAATGGAAATTCCTTCCTGGAAAGTATGATTTCAAAGGATTTCTTTTCTAATCTATACTTGAGACTAGCTTTAAACAGAAATTAAGGAAGTCAGCCCTTTGATGATTTGGTACTCTTTAGCTCTTATTTTAGGTTAAAACAGGCAGCTAAACATACCTTTATGAACTTGATTCCATTTGTGGAGTCCAAGAGGTTGTTTTGGCTTTGTACATGTGCCGAAGTGTCATGATCTGAAATGGCAGAAGCTATTGGGTTCTTGAATGAGTAGTTTAACTCTGAAGATTTTGCAGAAGATACAAAGGTGTGGCCCCAAAAGTTAATTGCTCCTGATAAATCTCCACAAAATTTGCCCAATGGGTCAAGTTATGACAACCTTTGAGGGACACACAGTCAGAAAGGAGAAAGAGAATTATGAAATGCCACAAATACTTCTGTTGGTTTTGGAAACCCTAAACAGAACCACAGAAATTTTTGTGTCACTTTCAGTTATGACTAAGGAAGCATTACAGACTGGGTCTTGAGTTGAAGAATTTTTCTCTCAGGAGTATTCTATGACAGCCTGTTCATTTTTCCTGGATGATTTTTTTCTATTGCACAGTAGCCCTTCATTAGAAGGTCTACTGTGGTCATTCAGACCATAGAAGGTCTAAATATTTCACTGTACTGTATCAAAACTGTAGCCTGTATAGTAATAAGATAAAAACATTGCATTTTACTGTTTAATTCACTAAAGAAATAGAACAATGATACTAGTAATACAATACCAAGCTCATTATTCCTCTGTTTTAGTACAGAAACATCTCTCTCTTTTTCATAAATAAATAGGGTTTGATGGGACCAGAAGGTTCACTTGGTCTACCTGGAGCTCCTGGGCCTAAGGTAAGTGTTTGACTTAATTTGCTTGTGACTGATAAATGACTGCTTTGTATGCAAATTTGATCTGGGCAGTGCCAGGATTTTGCAGCTCATTTTTTTGTGTATTGAATATTGGTGAGCAGCTGGATGATTTTCCCTGTGTTACCTTTTTATGATAGTTCAGTCTCAAGAGAGGTTAATATAACTCAGTAAATGGCGCCTGTCATCCCGTGAGGTTTTTAGCAGTTGTGGAAATGGTCAGACTTTGTTTCAGCTTTACAGTCCTGGAAAACATTCTGCAATGCTGGAAACCAGATAATTCTCAATATACATCTGAACTTTCCCATGTTACATTTATTTATATTTTAATTGTGTTCAATAATGTGATGTGCTGTTTCTTCCACCCAAGGAGCCAAAAATATTTCAGATTTAACTTTATTGATTGCACTTCAGCTACAGCAAGAACTAATTTTACCAATGTTCTCAAAAGCTAAAATAAATACTACAAATTCAGATTGGTTAGTGTAACTTTTTTATTTAATCCAAAATGAGTTTTGGATTAAATTGTAAGTAAGTATTGAATTGTATGTCCTAGAGAATATTTAGGAATACAGAAACCATTTCCCTAAGTTTGCATTTACATTTAGATTGCTTTCCCCCATACATTAGTCTACATCCAAAAGTGCATATGCATTTATTTATAATTGTATACTGAGAGTCTCATTTTTTTAAGTATTAATGTTTTCTGTGGTCAATAAGGTTGAATACCCTTGATACAGCTGAAAATTATTTAGCTGCATTTTTTTCTGTGAAAAATGCTTTTATTTTGTATATTTTTCTCACTTAGAATATAAGCTGTTTCTTAGAGAATCGCTCTTAATAAGCTCATTCTTACAGAAGTCCATCATGATGTAGTCAATAATTCCTAAATTTAATGCAAATCCTAATGCTGAATATATGTCTAATTCCATAGGCTGTGATAAAAACCAGAACATAAATAAGTATTTTGACTTAGACAATTAAATAAGATGATGGAAATGTGAGATTGGTACGCACAAACTTGGTGTGACTGTGTGAGGCAAATGAGGCAAGTGGAGATGGGACAGGTATGCAAAAGCTGGCAGATCAGGTTTTGTCATCAGTATCTCATCTTTCCTGAGAGAAAGTTAAACCTTCAGGCTACCTGTAATGGAGAAGAACTTCAGCCTTTCAGTCACTACCTGGGCCCATTTTTAAGAGTCAGTTTCTCAGAAGTGTCTGTTTATGTTTGCTAGACATACCACATGTGACAAAACATAATGCTGAATCCCCCACATTGTTATATAGGGTGATAAAGGCGAACCAGGAATACAGGGGAAACCAGGATCATCAGGAGCCAAGGTAAATATGATTCTGGCAGTGTTCTAGTTAAAGAAGGGATTCATTTACTTCTTCATGATGTACTAATTTTCCATTATTTCCCCATGCTAATTATAAGGCAGTTGGTTTCACAGTAAAATATTAGTCAACATCACATTGCATCAGAATCCCTTTGATGACTTACTCTTACTAATTTTATACTAGATTTTAGGCTGTGAAAATCAGATGCTCATTAAGTTCAAACCTGCAAACGTTGTTACTTGAGGTAGTATTTTTCGTGTAATTTTGAAACATCAGCTGTATTAAAAGAGAATAAAAATAGATACTGAATGTGGCTTCTCTATATTCACCATCCCTTCAAAACTCCTTTAGACATTTCAATGATCTTCAGTTGTAAAATTTCAAAATATCATAGCCAAAGTGTATCCTGTGGCCTTGAGAAACATGCAATGTGTGTTTTTATACACAGCATGTCACTGACACAAAGCTATTGTATTACTCAGGGAGATCTAGGAGTACCAGGGGCTCCAGGTGAACCAGGCTACCCAGGCATTCCTGGTACCCAGGGATTAAAGGTAAGTATTTTTTCCCAGTTTTACATTAATTGCATCTTTTTTTTGGAAGTGCTTTTCTTATAAGTGATCATTATTTTACAAAATCCTTTCTCTAAATATATCATTATTAGTAGATAACAGTTGGACACATTTAAAACAATCATATGTCCATCCTGAAAATTTTCTTCTGAAGGATAAAGCCCTTGATGTGAAGGCATTTGTGGTGAGTTGACAATGGATGAATGCCAAGTGCCCACCAAGCTGCTCCATCACTCCCCTCTTAAGCAGGGCAGGGGAAAAAATCAAGAAAATAAGATGGGAGAAAGCTCATGGGTCAATATAAAGGCAGTTTAATAAAGCAAAAGGAAAGGCCATGTGTGGAAGCAAAGTAAAACAGATTATTTATTCTCTGCTTCCTGTCAGTATGTGTTGTCCCAACCATTTCCAGCAAGCAGGACTTCAGTACACATAGAGGTTTGGAAGACAAATGTCACAAAATTAGAATTTCCTCTCCTTCCCCTTTCCTTTAGCTTTTATTGCTGAGCAGACATCTTATGGTATGGGATATCCCTTTCAGTTTAGGTCATCTGGCTGTGTCATAGAACCATAGAATGGTTGTGTCTTAAAGATCATCTAGTTCCAACCCCCATGTCATGGGCAGGGACACTTCCTTCCCCTACATGAGGTGGCTCAAAGCCCCATGCAACCTGGCCTTGAACACCTATAGGGAGGAGGTATCCACACCTTCTCTGAGCAACCTATCTCAGTGCCTCACCACCTTCAAAATAAGGAATTTTATCCTAATAAACCTAGTGTCAGTTTGAAGCCATTCCCTCTTGTCCTGTCATTACAGCCCCTTGTGAAAAGTACCTCTCCAGCTCTCTCCTAAGCCCCTTTCAGGTGCTGGAAGGCTGCTCTAAGGTCTCTCCAGAGCCTTCTCTTCTCTGGGCTGAGCAACCCCAGCTCTCTCAGTCTGTCTTCATGAGAGAAATGCTCCAGCTGTCTAATCATCTTCATGGCCCTCTGCTGGACTTGATCCACCAGATCCATGTCCTTGTTATGTTGGGGGCCCTGGAGCTGGACATAGGTGGAGTCTCAGGAGAGTGGAGTGGAGGGGGAAGAATTGCATCCCTTGCCCTGCTGGCCACAGTGCTTTTGATGCAGGCCAGGATGCAGTTGGCTTTCTGGGCTGGAAGTGCACATTGCCCGGTCATGTTAAGTTTCTCATCTGTCAACATGAACAAGTCCTTCTCTGCCGGGCTGCTCTCAATCCCTTCTCCACCTAGCCTGAATTTGTGTCTCCACCTGAGATCTTACCTGGCCCTAGCTTACAGGAAAAAGCAGGGATTTGGAGAGAGAGCCTTGATGTTGCAGGGAGCTCTGCTCAGCAGTACTCAAAGCATTGATGTGTTATCGACACCTTTTTAGCCACCATTGCATAGCACAGCACCATGAGGGATGCTATGGACAAAATGAACTCCTTCTCAGCCAGACCCAATAGGGCATTAGAGAAATAGAATTAAATCAGGCATTTCACTTTTATAAGAAGAGAGAGGTTGAAGGGTAAAGAGACAGTAAGATAGAAGGGTGGTGTTATGATTCAAGTTTTATGAAAACCCCATGCAGAAGTATTCCAAGAGAGTTCATCTTCTGCTCCAGAAGGCACACATTTCTTGTATGTCCAGTGTCATATATGCCAGCCTCATATACATGTGTTACTTATACTAGAGTAATTCACATGTCAGTAGACACATATATGGACGTGCCTTACATTGACTAGAGCATGGATTCAGTGTTATAATAATAGTTTAATCATTCATTATCACTATATATTCAATTCAATATCTCAGGGTGATGTAAGGCACATGTACTAAGACAATATTTTATGAAAGATGAATTTGTTAAAATTTATGGAACTTCTCTAAATTTTAAACTGAAGAAGCCTTTGAAAAGGTCATTTATTTTATATGAAGATGCAAGTTAGCTGGAGTTACAAGTCCAATGACACATGGGAATTATTCAGGAAGAAAAGCACAGTTCGGGCATCTGGTAGTAAAAGTGATCCCTTTCAGCTAGAGATGATTTCAAAACTTGAAACAACAGAATATTTTACTTTCAAGTACAGTACAACAAAATACCACGGGTGGCATAAATGTCTTTTATGTTCTGGGATTTTCAATCAGGTAAATATTTGCCATGGCAAAAGTCTCCTCTTCACTACTGTTCACATTTAACTAAATATTCTTTTCTTTTTCACTGCCCTCCCCCCTCCCCCACCCCCCCCAAAAAAAACCAAACCAAAGCAACCAAACACACAAAATTTTGGCTCTTACAGGAAGGTTGACAAAATGGACCCAAAAATCTCCATTCTAATTATTTTTTTATTAAGTGCAGTTTTGCACACCCCCCCAACAGATCTGTCTTTTGTTCCATGAGCTGCTATGTTCATGGTTCAGCATTTTGATTTATGTCTATTTAAACATAAGATGTCAGAGTTAGAGTAAGAGCCACCTCTCATAACTTTTAAGTTTCCTTTTAAATTAATGAAGAGAGATGGCCACATTTTCAGCATACATATTTTATGCCTCTGTTGTTAATTGGAGTGAATAGTTTTCATGCATTGCCTGTTTCTCTCCAATGTCAATTAGGTGGTCTTCAGACAAGTTGATAAAACTACATACCTGACTTCTAAGCACCATTTACACCATCTGATTGCCAATCCCCTCATTATTATTAACTTTAAACATTTTGAGGCAAAAAAGTGAGTCAAAATGGAGCTTGGTCCTTAAATATTTTGATTAAATTTAAAGAGGTGTTTGTGCTGAAAAAATACTTTCTTGTTTTGCATAACTTATGCATGCAGTGGTGCATTCAGCTAAAATTTAACCCATAAGAAACATTGCCTCTCTTCCTGCCTACATCCTCTCCACTCCATACACTGAGTAGATAAAATCCTGCTAGACTTGCCACCTCATTATGTTGTAGCTTTTAATTTTTTACTTGGTATGTGAACATCCACTTTCTTTTTCATAGTTGTTTTAATGACAAAGTCCTTTCTTAGTATAGCTTTCTGGACTTTTTTTTGTGTACATGAGGATAAAGTGATTTGTTTTCTTTCAGTATAAGAAAAAGATAGCTGTTTCTTTTGTAATTACTGTGTTAAATTAAGGCACAGACTACATGTTTTAGAGGTGACTCATGTTTAAATGGAGACCTTTCTTCTAATTTTTACAGGGGGAGAAAGGAAACCAAGGTGACACTGGTATCCAGGTATATCAACTTTGTTTCTAATGAAATCATCGGGCATTGCTATTTGTACAAGTCTTGGGTATTAATTCAGACAGGGCTTTTTTTTAAGATTAAACTCCTCAGAAGGTTAACTTGAATAGCAGCAGTAACTCTCCCTCAAGGAAATCTTCTGCATTTCTGGGGGCCTGAGCAGGCTGTTGGTATTTGGTGCAGAGCTGTGTGCTCCTAGCAATGGTGCAGGTGCAGGTTGTGCTGCTGCCCCAGAGGAGGAATATCCCTGTCACAGAATGCATTCTGTCCCTGCCTGCAGGATCACAGAAACGCGGTCAAAGGAACTCCACCTGGCCTCTGCCTACCTACTTCACTATTAGCATGTGGGATTTTCCTCCTTGCTATCTAAAATTGTGGAAATACCTACAAGAAAAAAAAGAGTATTCTGTCATTACCTGGATCCTGGCTTGGTTCCTCTGTGTTCAGGGTAGAAATTTTGTTCTTCACAGTTTCTGCTCTGATCTCTTTGAAAAGTAACTTTTCAGGTTGATTTGTCCTGGTTTAGAATGAGGTTTTAGTATTTAGCTCCTTGTGTTATTTTTTTGATAATTTAATAACATGTGCCAGATAAATCTATATTTTATAAAATGTGCTTCTTTTCTGAAGGGACTGAAAGGAGAAAAAGGAAGACAAGGAAATCCAGGCTTACAGGTACTGTTAAAATATTGATCCTACTTCAAGAGAGCCATAGTGACCCTAGCTTGAGGCCATGATTCATATTTGTTTCTTAACACTTCTTCCATCAACACATATAGGTCTTTGCATCAGGTGAAATATATTTATGTGTAACATGGTAACATAGTTATATAAGTTGCCTCTTAAACACTCTTAGTATTTTTAAAATAATAACTATAACATACAGAGAAGATGGAGTAACACTTCTCTCAGCTGTACATGCTTGAGGGAGGAGAGGAAATGCACAAGAATTGGAACACAGAAACTTGATGTACAGGAAAAACATTCTGCTCTTCCAAATTTGCCCTAAACCAGGACAGGTGGTCAAACACTGAAGCAGGTTGTTCATAGATATTGTGGCAAAACCTGTCTGAACAAACTGTTGAATTGATCAAGCTGCATCTGTTTTGCAAAGGAAGTTGAATCCAAGGAGGTCACTTCCAACCTACATCTTTCTGTGTTCTGTGGTATTATATCTTGAGAAACAGACCGTAAGTGCATTTCTTTTATTATTGTAGTAAAGCCTTAATTATAGAATATTTTTATAAAATAGTTACAAGTAATATAAAATGCAGATAACAGCAAATAGTGGCTTTTGCATAAAGGTTATAATAGTGTTAGTTGAGATGTTGAGATTTTCATGCACTATGCTACACTTTCATACAGTTCACTACCTCCTAGACTATGCTGGGAGTCATTATTGACATCTGTGCTCATAAATTACAGATGTTTCCTGTTTCAGCTGTAAATCAGTGCAATCCAGTTGTATCTCTTTAACTCTAGGCCAGTGTATTCTGATTGTGTCATAGTTGGCAATCTTATTATTCTGCAGAAAATAGCTGTTAGTATTTATAAATACTTGTTAACTGCATAATCTATGTCATGTCTAAGCAGAGAAGTATTTTTCAGAGGTACATATCTAAAACTAGACTTGGAAGGAAGCCACGGTTGCTTTTTTCAGAATTACAACATTGATACAGCTGCCTGTCTAGCCAGATGGACCCAGTTCCTGGGGATTCTGGGCAGGAGATCTAGACTGCATGTTAGTTAACACTCTCAGAGATATGTAGGTTGAAAATAGTTCATTGTTAAACCTGACCACATTTTTTAATAAAGAAATAGTTTAAACTAAAAGACAGGTCATTGACTTAACCAAATATAATGTCATTTGATTGACATTATAGAATTTAAACTTTGACATTTTACAATTTAAACTTTCTGGTTTGGTTTTTTTTTTTTTTTTTTGCAAATAATGGGCAATTATAAGGGAAAACAAAGTGATAGTGAAAGAAAACGTTTTTTTTCCAGATAGAATGATGCAACTGAATTGCTGTTTGCTTGCTTTCTTTTTTTTCTTTTTGAGAAAGCTGAAAAAATAGTACAGGCTAAGTCTAAAAATGTTTCCTATGCTTATCTGGTTTGGTCAGGAACCAAACAAATCAGTCATTTAGTAGACAGCAAAAGATCTTTCCAAGAATTCTCAAGACTCCAAGACACCCTACAGATCTCCTTGTCCATAAGAGTGAATCAGAAGGGTGAACTGCCATCTTGCCATGGGACATAATGGGCAGTAACACCACTGAATCACTTGGCAGAAATGACACCAAAATAATTATTGCAAAATCTGCCTTACCATGGAGTCTTTATTTCTAAGGCTCTGAAATTAATTTCTGCCTAGTAAGATGGTATTAAACAGTTTGAATCAGGAGTTTACTTCTGCTAGGACACATGCTATTTCTTTTGTAAAGTGAATAAGATTTTGTCTCTTAAATCTATATTATGTTTATATGTTTATAATAGGTGTGATATATTCCCAACTTATGCTCTAGGTACATTACATTAAAGGTAATACTGAACTGTTCATTCACCCTGATATAAATTTTTTATCATTATATATAGCTTTGTTTTTTGTACTATAGCAATCAGAGAATCTTTAAAAATTACCATTTGTGATTGATTACTGAAAACAAAGGACAAAAAATATTAATTTTTTATTCCAAATAATTTGGCTCAACCTAAATTTTAAATTTCTTTTTCATCTTATTTTTAAAGGGAGTAGAAGGATTGAGTGGAGAACGAGGAGAGGTATGTATTTTTGCAATGATAAATATAGTATTACAAAATTACTCCATTTGTTTCTGCAAATTAGGTGATCTGTAAAATGTGTGTTTAGTCATCTATATTCACATGTCTATATGCAACAGGGGAGAAATTGAAAAATATCAAAGAAGTATTAGTTATAAAGAGACAGAATGAGATAGACATTTCATTAAAAATTATTAAATCCAAACATATACTTTAAGAGAACTGAAAAGCCAAGAAACCAACCAACAAAAAAAAGAAGGGATTGGTTGAATAGAGGAAATAACCAAAGAAAAAAACTAAAGAAAAAGAATCATTGTGTTGCATGTTGTTTAAAAATTGGTATTTAAAATATTAATTTTGTTGGCTATCATTTATTTATTTCAATATTTTGTAAAATCCGAATATACACTTTCCCATTATTCAAATCATTCTTCAAATTTATTTAGATATTGTTTGTTCAACCTTTTTCCTTAGAGCATTATTGCATATCAATAGCTGGATACATTAGCTGGAAGTTTCATGCTGATAATGAAATTACTTTATCCATTTTAACATATGAATTGTTTCATATGCTTCTGTGGTTCTAGGAAATGCTTCAGTTGCAGTTTGGCTTATAGGTGTTTTACTAAATTATTGCCAAAACTGGTAAAAGATTCTTGGTATGCTATTGAATTAGTCTCCTTAAGTATTGTAAAACATGGCAATAAAATATGTCTACTGGAAATTCATTTAAATAATTTCTTACTGTCTGTTAAGCTATAACGATGTCATTGTGTTTACTTATCAAACCTAAAAAATTAGTTTATTTTCCATTTCTCTAAAGTACGTTTTTTGTTAGACTCTGATTTCTAATAAGTTTCTTCAGCCTGTAAGTCTCAGCACTCACTGAGCTGTTTTCCTTTCTTTGCTTTTCTTTGCCAATAGCAAGGGTCAGCAAACAAGGCCTCACATGGATGTGGCTGAGCATTAAAACACCAAGATATACTGTGGAAAATTTTCCCTCTACAGTTTCAGTTGTTCCTTGGCAAGTTCTTCAGGCAGTTCTGCTGATGCTTCCAACATTTTCTCCTGGTGTTTTTATGCTGGCTTCTTGCCTCTAATGTTGTTCTACAGTAGATGCTATTTCCCCAGTATTCTCTGGTTCTTAATGCCTTCTAGCCCCTCTAACATTTAGTTCAGATAGCTCAGCTTGCAAGTCTTTTATTTAAATATAGTCCACAGGGTAAGAGGAATTAAAATTTAAAAAGAACCAAAACAAAATCTCTCCTAGCTATAAACCCAAGATGATTTCAGACTTCAGCACATACCTTTTCTAGTATAGCCATAGGTAGCTACATAAGCACCATGTGCTTATCTCTGAGCCTTCCTGACTGTTTAAATGAAAAAAAACACCTCTGCAATAATGTATTAGAAGTGAGCAAGTACAAATCTACATGAGGTAGCTAAGAGGATCCCTTCTCTGTGACTACAATATTCAAGATGACAATATCAAGAAAATAAATTACAACTACAACTTTGGAAGAAGCTGTATCTGAATTAATGAATGACTTTTGAAGGTATGGACTGCTGTTCAGGTCATGCCCCTGAACTGGCCATCCTTCCAGCAGTACTCTTAGGCACTTGACTGACATCTGTCACATTTTGTCTCATTTCTCTGTTTCTTTAAGAGCATGAAGTACCTCTCTGATTTTACAGCCTAGCTCATAAAACTGGTTAATCTGACACTGAATTTAAAGCTTGTTACCCTGTAGTAATTCATATAGAGAATTCTGGGCATTGTTACTAATATAGACCAGGACAGGAGGCTTTGAATTTTTCTGATGTGAAGAATCTTGATAAGTAATATAGGAGATGTTACAAAGTAATATAAATGCCATAATTTAAAATTCAGTGGAAGTCTATTAAGACCATATGCATGAGCGTTTCTTAAACTTCTATTAATTGTTTCAATAAGTTTGTCATATATAATAGTCCAGTTCTCACAGTTCCATCTAAAATAGTTGGAAGTGGAGAAAGAAAATTTTTCAGCAGCTGATAATGTTATGCAGAAGCTGTGCAAACAAGGGAGGAAAAAACTCATAAGGGAGCAAGTGTAGTATACTGACTTTAATCTTGGGCACATAATGATGTTTTGTTGGCTCCATAGCAGGGAAAGAGTTCCACATGAACTATTGCAATAGGTAATTCCATAAATGGAACCATTGCTTTGGTGAAGGTACATCAAAATATTTTTCAGCATTTTTTTTACCTTTTCCAGTGATGCAAACAGACTGCAGTTACTATCAATGGAAAAAAAAGAAACAAAAAAATCCCTACCTAAAATAAAATTATTTTTTCCTTTGTGTTATACACTGAAGATAAAAGGTAAAAGGCTTTAAGTTTCCAGGAACTTCAGTGGTGCCAGAATTTCACATCCAATTTTTCCAACTTTCTAAGGATTCTAACAGACTATAAAAAAGATTTCTGATTCTGAGGAAAAAGTGAATAAAACCCTTCCTTCCATGTGTTAATAATGAATAGTAAAATGGGTCTTGAAAGTTAAGAAAAGGTAATTTATTTCTAATTCTCTTTGGTAATTTTATCTGAAACAGCTACTAAGGAATCTGAAAACTTCAATGCATTTTAGCAAAATACATTTCATCAATATAAAGTTAATTTTCATTGGCATCACATTAATTTTATGAAGAACTTCAATAAAGATTTCTTAGAAGATCTAGGTTTGGTGCTACCTACTTTCCAAATGATCTGTGAACATATAATTGGCTTTTCATTGATTTTTCAATCCAGAAAGGTGAGAAAGGAGATCCAGGCATTCAAGGCATCAGTGGACAAAAAGGAGAATCTGGTGTCCAGGGTTTGATTGGACCTCCTGGCCTCAGAGGTCAGCCAGGAGATAGAGGACCCCCAGGACCACCTGGATCAGATGGAAAACCTGTATGTATAGGAGTTCAGACTTTTCATTTGTGGTACCTTAAAAACCAGAAAGAATTGCATGCTCTGTTCTCTGTTCAATTCAGGCACGGGAATTTTCAGAAGAGTTTATTCGACAGGTGTGTTCGGATGTACTGAGGAGTAAGTTGGAAAGCTTCTTTACTGTTGTTTCCTTGTTTGAAGTGCTAAAGAAGTTTCCTGATAATTACAGAAATGCTTTTTTGAAAGCAAGTTCCATACTGCCAATTTATTAATTTTTTCCTACACGTGTGGAGCTATATTTCCACATCACAGGCTCCATACTTTACCATCTTGTTTCCTAAAACTATTATATTCTGTTAAGAGAGGGAACTGATTTTGTATTAGTGGTTGGGGGCAATACTTCTATTGTTACAACACTTTAAGCTATTTTTTGTTTGAATTCTCCCAGCCCAGTTGCCTGCCATTCTCCAGAGTGGAAGACTACAAAACTGTAACCATTGTCAGTCCCAAAGTGCTCCCCCAGGACTTCCAGGACCACCAGGTCCAAGAGGCCCTGAAGGCCCAAGAGGGTTTCCTGGTTTACCAGGGAATGATGGCATTCCGGGGCTGATGGGCATGCCGGGTCGCCCTGGGGCTCGTGGGACAAGAGGTACAGTGTGCGTGGGCACGGTGCTAAAGGCCTTTATATCTTGGGTTTCTGCTTCTAGTTTTGGATGGGATTCATGCAGGGTGGAGTGAGAGAATAGCTGGGATTGTTTGGCTGAAAGGAATTGCGACTATGGAGCAGTGTGTGGATGTTTCACCACCTTCAGGCAACGCGTGACAGGAGAGAGAATACAGGAACGCAGCCAGATAGTTATTGTTCAGTTCTACTGTGGTGTACTATAAACTCTGTTCTGATCTTTTTAGAGAGTTCTTAGTCTCATGTAAATGTTTCTACCTGCATTTTGATTATTTTTTTAGCTCAAATATGCATATACATAGATTTCAAGGTATTTCCATGTCTTCTGATTTCTGTTCTTCCAAACTTGTTCATTTCTGCTTTTTTAAGAAACAGTATTCACTGGCTACTTATTAGCTGTGCTGGTTTTTGACATCCAACAACTTTTGTATTTATATTCCTTTGATTTTTTGTCCTTTTGCTCTCTTTATCTCAAAAGAATTTCTGCTCCTTTCTTTGTAAACATTCATTGGTTCTTTTTAGGCAGCCTAAGGTTTATACTTTCAGGTAACTCAGCTGTCCAAGCATTCCAACTGATTTCTGTGATGTATTTGCAGATTTTATGTTATGTATGCATATGTAGTCTGGAACTAGAGCAAGAGACTGGATGGAGTCCATAATTTGGTAACTGGTAGCATGAAAATAATCAGGAAAGCTGTATGAAATAACAGCTAGCTAATAATGTGCCAATGGTAAACAGACAAATGGTTGATAAATACTTACTTTCTTTGTGACTTACTACCTGTGACCTAGCACACCAAATTAATTTTGTATGTAATGCTGATTTGCCTGTAGTACTTTTGTAATTTAATCTCCAACAGGAGAATATGCAGTTTTCCTCTGGAGCTGACACTAGCAGTTCTGTTTATTCCATAAATGTTGGAAAAATAGATAATGTATCTATGAAGAAGCTGACTTTACTGGGTTGTACTAGTGTAAGAGAGCTCATATTTTGACTCTCACAATACTTCTTTGGTGGAGATTTAATTCTGCTGTGTGTGTTGTGGAACATTTTCTATATATTCTGTATTCCACAGGGTTATGCTGAAAAACTTACACCTCCTTTATACAACATATTAAAAACTTTGCTGATAGGAAGACGATGACAGCAAATTGCTTAATTACCTGTCATCTATTCCCTCAGCTGATAGTGGCTGTCTGCTTAACTGTTGCTGCATCAACTCTAAATTCAGTAGAAATTAGCATAATTTAGAAACCAGTCACACTGTGCAGGTTACAAAAAAAGGGTTGTTTTGCGTCCCATTATTTACTTTTGAAATATTACATATTTAATTCAATAAATATTATCAGATGCTGATTTCTGTCTTCATTGGATGAAAATGATGTGCAAAGATATGTGTGTGTTTGGTAATTCACAGGACTGCCAGGGAAGAATGGTGCAAAAGGCAACCAAGGAGTTGGTGTTCCTGGGATCCAAGGCCCCCCAGGACCTCCAGGTGAAGGATGGTTCAGATGTGCAGATTCCGTGCATGCTAATAACTTTTTTGAAGTGTGGTTTAGAAAAAAATGTTGATGTAATTTGGGAAAACTTGCATACTTTGTACACATTTTACTTACCAAATATATTTTAGGGTAATGCCTGTCACTTGCATCACTTGCACCTTATAAATTGCCATATAATAATTATTTAATATAAGACAGGTCCTGTAGGAGATTGGTATCTGAGACTGCTGTTTCATGATAGATGGATCCTGAAGTCAGCTATATCTGAAAACTGAGCCCTGATATGATCATGTGACTTTTAAGGATTGCTTAATGAGGGAAAATATTCTTCATAACATTAGTATATGCATACAAAATGTAAAGTTGGGCATTTAGAAGATATATTAGGGCCCCATCCAAAGGCAGAGAAACAAATAGAAATAGAGGGACTGATTCTTGCCATGGTGGTACCAGATAATATGATAAAGTAGAATAGTGTACTAAAGCAGATTTTCATATTCTCCTTTAAAAGCTATCTTTATTTAAAGTGTTCTTCATGTGATTTAAAAATCTTTATAAGATATCATGTCATTTCTATAAATATATAAGCAGTTTGTAGCAAGAAGTGTCTTTTGCAGGAAATGAAGTTTTCTTTATCTGCATACTTTACCAAAGAGCAGGGGTGTTGTGGATTCATACTTGTTCTTTTTCATTTTAAGGGTAATGCATTTATTTATTTATTGCATGTGTGTTATTAAGGTCCTGAAGGTCCACCAGGGATGAGTAAGGAAGGACGTCCTGGAGAGCGTGGGCAGCCTGGTAAAGATGGAGATCGTGGCACTCCAGGAATGCCAGGACCAGTTGGACCCCCTGGAATTTGCGACCCATCACTGTGTTTTAGTGTAATTGTGGGGAGAGATCCATTTAGAAAAGGACCAAATTATTAATTTGTGATATGATACTTTAGAGGAATAGTTACGGTGCTTATCTTTCATGGTCTTTCAAATCTCAGGAAGGTGACCAGCAATAATCCCATAAGAAAGAACAAAAGTACCTCTGACATTAAAAGCATTATAAATAATGATCTCAAAGGTTATACATTCCTTTTCAAGAAACTCCAAAACACCTGTACTTTTTTTATACCTTGCACTGGTTGAATCTCAAGTGTTTTTAAAGAGATTATCAGTTTTAACAGAAATAAAATTAACTCTAATATTTGGTATTTAGTATTTAAGTGTCCTGTCATTCTCCTTTTACCTCTCTTTACCAAAGCAAGTCCTTTGCAAAATTGCTGGAAACACCACTGGGAGCAGAATTAGGTCATAAATGGCATTGGTCAGGTATAAATAACTGTGAAATTTTTCACATGCAGCCAACACACACAGTATTTGATTTTGAAAGAATGGGGCTGACTTTGACTTCATATGTGTGCAAATTTCATTGTCGTATGTCCATTTCATATGTCATTGCTCCAGATGTGAGTGAAAGCATGTTATCAGATTTTTATGAATTAAGACAGATACTTGGACTCATCACGGGAGAAATGCCACCTGTCTTGCCATGCAGCTCTGCTTCAAACTGAGGTCAAGTGCAAAGGTAGAACTACAGGTCCAAGGGCCAAGGTTCTATTGAAGATGGTACTGTCAACTGTGACATGTCAGAAGTTTCCATGTGCTTGATTCAACTCATATGAAAATAGCATTAAAAATAAAAAATACTAAAACCCTGACATAGCTGGCTTTAGCTATGATTTGACAAAATTAAAGATTTAAAAATGTTTGCACAACCCCAATGTAACAGTTCTATGTAATGAAGTATCAAGTTATATACTCTTTGCTGCTTCTGCTCAAGGACTGCATTGCCAAATTGAAGAAGCAGGTTTACAAGGAGAAAGGTCTAACTGGTGGCTGACCAGCTGCAATGTTTGTTATGCTGTTTCCTTTTTCATTTTAAGCCAGCTGTGTGTAATTTTCATTGTACGCTTTGCTAATGAAGTTTATTGCTTGCTTTTACATAAAGAGCAAAGGCACAGTTCCCATGAGAATTTAAAATCCATTTCTTAAATTAAGGCAGAGTCCTGTATTAAGTTAACCTGTGCTTCGTGAGTCACTTTTTCTAATGTGTTGTTTTTCTGTTGTCCTACTATCAGAGACTGTTAATATGCTTGACATTCAAGGTAAAATAAAAGACACACTTTCCAATAAGATGTATGGTTGAGTGAATTATGAGTCTGAGAGGAGGCAAAACCAAGACCAACCAAACAAGTGCAAGTCAGAAGGACCTTTGACTACAGTGAATACAAACAGAAGACCAGAGTTCCCTAATTGTAGAAAAATCCTCTTGATTTTCAGCCAGTCTGATTGGTAGCTTTATGATTTCATTTGATCAAATTAACACATATATCAAGCTTTAATTTTAAAAGTAGTGGTGGTTTCGTCACCCCATTAGTCCTACTGGAGGGTTGTTTCTGAGTGACTGACTAAGGATCTATGAGTAATTTCCAGTTTGCATCTATTAATTGCCCCTTTCTTGTAGTTTTTTATATGTATGATCAATTTTTATTTGAGCTCAGCTTTGGTTTTCTGTCTGCATTTCTGTGCACTGTAGCAGTTCCCTTATAGTTCTTGACAGGTGTTTGTCAGCTTTTCCATCTCTGGAACACTTCTCTTTTGAACAGACTCGGAAGCTCACAGTTCAGCCAAGGTGGTCTCTTGCTCTGCCTACTTCTCTATCTTTAAAGGAGATGAACTGTTTTTGTGCTTCCAGGAAGAGAATTTAAGAAAAACTCCTGGCACAGTCTAGCTCCTTTATCCTTCATGGAGGCTTCCCATGAAATCCTTCCCAATTTAGGTCTGAGAGAGCTGAAATTTTCTCTTCTAAAATTTAAAATGTTTTTTCCACTACTGACCTCAGTGTGCTCCAGTTCCTCCTGTTTGTTCCCCAGGCTGTGTGCATTGATATGCATACACTTGAGGTGGTTGGTCTTCTGGCTGTCATCTTGTCAGGCTGCTAAGGAACATTTGTCTTAATTTTTTTTTCCATGCAAATAAAAGAGATAGTTACTTATCCTCTGCTCCTTCTGGTATCTAAAGTAGCTCAGTCTGGCCTAGCGTGAGTATTTCTGTACAGTGCTGCTCAAAGAGTACAATCTAAGCTAGCAATAGCTATAAAACAAAATCTCATGTTGGACCCATTTCATTTTGTGTAATAATATGGTAGGAAAGACTGAGTTAGTAAACTAAATAATTAAGAGGCTTCACTGAATGTAAAACTAAATTCAAAACCTTGATCTGCAAAAGGGGGAGATCTGATGCTGAATCTATTTGATTGCCTACACTCCTGAATTGTTTGGATGCTTTGAGCTTTAGTGCTGCTGGATCTCTGGTATTTTGCTCTGAATTTGAGTCTGTGAAACTGTGGCATTTTTACAAAAAAAGGTTTGGTTTTGACAAGCTGGAATTTTCCAGAAGACATGCTAGCCATCCAGTCTGTGCAGGTGCCTTTTAGAAAATTAGCAGTAGTAGCTTAAATACATGGAGACACTTTGGAAATGTAGTTCTACATTATTAAATGCCCAGAGCTCTATAGGAAGTATCTTCCATCCCAGTGAAATGCATATGTTATAGCCTAGGAACCTGTGATTTCAATTATTCCTCCTTAAAATTTTATCAAGCCAGAATTTAGCAGACATCATAATCATTTAATTTCCTGACTTCATTTGATATAGTGGGATTATACAGCAGTGTAGGTGTGTCCAAGATTGTATCTTGATTGGATCTTTTAACTGAGAATATGAATATATTTCCAGATCTTCATCTGATTCTACAGTAAGAGGTTAAACAAATGGTATAAACTTGAGTATTATCAGATTAATGATCCACAGGAGAGAGACTTTTATTTACTGTTGATGCAAACTATATGAGGTTCTTGCAGATGTTAATCTTCAATCGGAAGCTGTGAATTAAAAAGATCACAGTGCACATGTCACCATCTCTGATATTCTCTGGAAATAATAACTAGAAACTCTGTTAACTGACATTTACCTACTCTCCTGATGATAGTCTTTAAAACTGGATCTTGGGCTAATTTTTAAGCAGAGGGCAAGATTAAAAAAAAAGTCAGGATTTTTTTTTGTATCATTTTGCTGTCTAATCTTGAGTTAAGAAATATCCTCTCTGGTTGTCTAGTGCCTCTTGGTGTCAGTAGAGGAACTATGATTCACTACACTAAATTTTTAATATGGCTTCAACTCCTAATATCTCTGTGTGCATAAAATAGATTTAATACTTTACTATGCTCATTGATTGCTATTTTCTCTCAGTTTCTTAGGCATGTACTTGGACTTAAAGATGCAGAATGGAAAAGTATTACTGTGGGAACTGGATTTCTTAATGAAAGCCTAATGCTGTATGGATGGAGCTCAGCAATTTTCACCTCTGAGAATCATGATCTTAGAGAAGTTTGGAGTAAATACATATGGAGTGATGTGTCTATATATAAATAGATATGATTTAGCAAAAGACCAGATGTCACAGATGGTTTCCACATGTACAGATTTATTTGGTAAATATATACATGTATATATCATGTGTGTATATGTGTATATATCTGTGTGTGTATGTATCATTCTCAGTTCTTCATTTGTTTGGCTGAAAGATATCATAGTCCTACAAATAAAAATAAAAAAGTAAATCATAAAAACATAAAGTGGCTTGGGTTGGAAGAGACCTTAAAGTCCAACTTCCAGCCGTGGGCAGGGACATCTTCCACTAGACCATCCAGCCTGTCAGGGATGGGGCATCTGCAACTTCTCTGTGCAACCTGTTCCAGTGCTTCACCACCCTGACAATATTTCTTCCCAACAATCCCAATTCTCTTAATCTTTCTTCATAAGAGTGATGCTCCATCCCTCTAATCATCTTGGTGTCCCTCCTCTGGACTCATTCCAACAGGTCCTTCTCCTTCCTGTGCTGGGGACCCTGCAGGTGGGGTGTCACCAGAGTGGAGCAGAGGGGCAGAATCCCCTCCCTCACCCTGCTGACCACGCTGCTCTTGGTGCAGCCCAGGGCACATTTGGCTTTCTGGGCTGCAAGTTGACATTTCCAGGCAGGCCTCTCATCCCCCAGCACCCCCAGGTCCTTCCCATCAGGGCTGCTCTGGATCTGCTCATCCCCCAGCCTGGATTGATACTGAGGGTTGCCCTGACCCAGGTGCAGCACCTTGCACTTGGTCTCATTAAGCCTCATGAGATTGTCATGGGCCCATTTCTCAGGCTTGTCCATGGCCCTGTGGATGGCATCCTGTCTTTCTGGACTGTGCAGTCTAGTCTGAAATCTAGTCTTGTAGGAACTGAACAATCTCAGTCCTTCTACTGCTTCAGAGCCAAGGTGTCATTGTCAGCTTCAGGAGTAGTCAGCATATGTCAAGTTTGGTTGGCCTTTCAGAGGAGGAGCTGAGAATTGCTAGCTGTGCATCTTTCAGAACTAGAGAACCTCATTTCTGTGAAAACTCAAGGTGCATTAAAATGAAATTTCAGCACATCTGACTGTCCTGGCAATGAACACTCACTATGGCTCACATGGATTGAATCAAACCTCTGTGAAAAGATACTGTAAGTTTTTCCTGTAGGGGGAACACATAGGTGATAAATCACCTGATAGTCCATAGTCAGCAGAGACCATAAACCCCTTTAAGAGCTATTGCCTTCTGGAGTGCTATTGAAATGTTTAAAACTTGAATTAATATAAAAACAAATTGTAGGTTATTTTCTGTAGGTTATTTTCTTCTGTTGATAAGCAGGATTTTCTCATGGAGGACATCATCTATGTATCTTGGAGACTTTAAGTCCATTTTTACAATGGGGAAATCATTACTATATGGTTCCCGATTTTTTTCTTTATAAGCATCTTCCCTCTCCCAGTATTTGCATAGAAGTGCTTTTTCATATCAAAAAATATTCTGGTGACATTCCAGTATATTGTATTACTCTGTGTTATGGTTTTCTTTCTTGGCACAAAATGCAGGCACTAGATGTTTTTTCAGAAGTCATATCTGGCCACTCAGCTAGCTCTCCTGTGGGTATCTTGGCAGGTTGAAACTCCTTGGTTGTCTGCGATAGGCTTAAAAAACTAAAGTGCTCTGTATTGATTTTCTGACACTTTTCCCCAATTTTATGCTTGTAAAAGTATGTAGTAACCACTTAAGGAAAAGGTAGGTGAGAAGATGTAGCCATTTGACAGTTACAACATCAAATGTCCATAATGCTTCCAAAATATCTTTTTCATGTTGGAAGCTCATAACTCCAAAGAGTGTTTAATTTGTTGTTTACTGATTTTCCTTTTTTAAAACATGTAAAAAAAAATCATGGTATCTCTGGGAAACACTGAAATCACATATTGAATATAATGCAAAAAACCCCCAATAATGCAGAGAAACTGTGTTTCAAATAAATAACATTATTGAACTGTTGAAAAACGTAATGCTACCTGAGAGATGGAGGAAAAAAAGCTCTCTTCTAACTGGGACATGGTTCTTCAAGGTATGTAAGATGGGGATGAATGGCTCCCTTTAATGTAGCAAAGATGGATCCTGAAGAAAAAAAATGGCTTAAGCAGTACAGGAGTCTGGGTAGCAAATGAAGGGGAAGAAATAGGTCATCCACTTTATTCCTTCATTCTAATATAATATGTATTGAATGAATTGTGCTTTTCCCTGTCCTTCTCAAAAAAAAATATGGGAAAGTACACTGTGGGTGTAGTACCTCTCTTGATATGAAGGAACAGACCTCCCAAAAGTGACAGCTCATGATGAATATGTCAGTGATGAGCACCAGCAGTCTCTGACAGCTGGGACCAAAGGTCTGGATGAGAATTCAGGATTATAATAACTGTCTCACCCTGATACTATCTCCTCCTCTGGAAATTGGCAAGCAAACGCTAGCACTTAACAGTATTTGTGTTATGAAAGTTTAAAGATATTTTTTCATGTACACATTAGTCCTTTTATAATGCTTGTCAGGGAAAAAACCCCCAAACCTAGAACTGAGGAAAAAGAATGTGGCTTTGTGTGTTGTGGTCACATAAATCTTGTACCGAATATCCAAAGCCATCTGTGCTCAGGAACTGGGCTGATGTGCCTTTCTGAAGTAGGGGATGAACTGGCATTCCCCCAAAATAAATAAATAAATAAGTAATAAAATCCCCCAAACTTCATTTTTTCTCTTGCACCACGGTGTCTGTTGCACTCAGGAATCCAGCAGCCAGCAGCTTTTTCCAGGGCAGCTCATTATTACTCAGGCTAACAGAAGCAGTGTTCAGAAGTCATTTACTGTTCAGTATTCACTGTAACCAGATCACTGCTAAATTATGAATCAAATTATTGTTGGAGGTGCCTTCCAACAGGTGTGCATACCACTGAGCTCATATAAAAGCTGGAGGTACCCACAAAATACCAACTGGCAAAAGCAAACAGGTATTAAAAGTTACTATCAATGTTTCTTTAACATGTAGATGTAGTGGATAATAAATAGGAAAACTTACTTTTTTGGTAGATAAACTCAGGCAGTGTCTGTCATGAGAAAGAAAATTTTATATAGTTCAAAACAGAAGTAGGTTATTATCATTTTACCTCACAATGACATTACTACCTAAAGGATGTCTTTGTAATTCATTCATACTGGCAAAGGCTTGAGAAACCGTGGAGTAATTAATATTTTGATGGTAACTCATCAGTGAATCTTCTTTTTTCTTTTTCCTCTATCTGCAATGAACTTTTTTTCTTTAATCTCATTTTCATTTTCTTTTTTTTTCTTTGTGACTACATTTCTTTTTAACTACATTTCTGCTTTTGTTAAGCTTTTGTTCTGCTTTTGTCATGTCACAGTCTGTATGTGTCTTTATCCACATCTTCCTTCTACTTCAGTCTCTTCTGCTGTGCTTGCAATGCTCCTTTAAACAGAGGTGTAAACACCAGGTATTTCCCTAGATCCTGAGGAATAAAGGGAGTTACTGGCAGACATGCAGCCTGTTGAGAGCTGTGTGCATATTCCTTTGCTACCATGGGATTGTTCTCTCTGGTTGCAAAGTTGTGTGAGAGAGAAAAGACTGCCTGGAGGAGAGGGCAGCTGCTGAACAGGTCTGTGAGAAGGACTCATGGAACCAATGCTGTAAGGAATCTTTGTGTGGTGGGAGGGAGCTCTGAGATATTGACAGGGGAAACCTTCTGCCTTGTGTGCCTGTTATCAGAGCTGGAAGGACGTGGTAATAAAAATAGTGTCTCTTAGGACTAAACTTCTTGCCTGTTTGAGCTTGGTTTCCTGTGTTGTCTAATCAGCAAATACAGCAGTCTGGGAGGATGGGACTTCATAACCTGAAGCTGTAATTGGACAATTAACCCCAATATGTAAATGAACCAAAACTTATAAAAGTGTGAAAATGTGTGACCCATCGTCCATCTTGGGTGTAGTGTGAGCCAGGCTTTTGTACTGCCCAAGGTGCATCCTTTGAAGAGCTTTTAATAAATACCTACCTTATTCCTTGGACTCTCTCCAGCCTCTGTTCCAGGTAGCCTCTCAAGGCATCAATATAATCACAATGTAAATATGCAATGAAACTGGTGGGACACTGGAACAGGTTGCCTGGAAACTTTTGGATGCATCATCCTTGGAAGTGTTCAAAGCCAGGTTGGGTGGGGCTGTGAGCCTTGGGCATGGACACCCTTCACTAGACCAGGTTGTTGGAGAGTGCTGCTTCACATCAGTGCATCTATCAACATTTATTCCTTGGAAGATTATGCAGTATGTGCATTAATGCCATTACACGGCAGTGACTTCAAGGAAGTCAAGGAGGCAAATTTTAACATCAGTTCCAAACGCTTCAGCATTAAGAACCACCTTTTCTCAGTGCTACAGCAATTTCTCACATTTACTCCATCAGTTGTGCCCGTATGCCAAGTAAAGAAATAACATGTTTGGAATAAGTGACATTTTAATTTCCAGTAAAAATACTTGGATCATACTTGGAGCTTTATAGATACATAACAAAATGTTCATCATGTTTAAATCAAAAGTTTAAACAAATTGTCATCTGTTAAAATGCCTTGAGAGCACTGGGCACTAGGTGTTGACAAATGGAAATTAATTTTTATAACAAGTGTACTTATGGGAAATTTTATGGTTACAGGAGGTGTTCCGGCATATCCTTGACGGTAAGCAGCCGCATTTTCCATGCTGGATGATCAGAAGGAAAACACACAACTGTACACCTTGGCACATTGTTTTCACACAACTTCATCTGATCACTTGTACATGTAATAGAGGGAAATTTTCCCTCTATTCTTTCCCCTTCATCCAGCACTGTTCACAGCCTGACTGGAACTGGAAAGTCTCTTCATGGTCTAAACCATGATATTATGTCTAAAAATATGATCAGACAAAACATAGTTATTGTTCATGTGACTCTGATGCCATGAGAAGCTCTTGTAATATGCTATTTAATTAAGTGCTTCTCCTGGCTGTCTCACCTTTACTGTGCTCAGTGCAGTTCTGCTTCAAGTCTGTAAGTTCACCTTTCTGTGCATATTCAGTGAATTATGTACATTGCCATCAAATTCAGTTCTCAAGCTGTTTAAAGTGATTGAAGTTCAGTCCAGCACACAAGTCAAAGAAAGTGTCTTGTGTTTATTCTAAGTATGCACTTCATTCAGAAGAGAAAATAGATACAGCTCCTTAATGTAAGGTACTAACATTTCTGAGCACTTCAGCAATGTTCATTAAGTTCTAAAAAGTATATATTCAGTGCTAATATGCATGATCAAGTTCTCTCTGCAATATCTTTGTCATTTGAAAGCTCATTTAACAGATGACATCCAAATCCTACATGTGAAGACATGTTGGCTGAAAGACAGTAGCAACTTAGCATTCTGTGTTGCTGAAAACTGAGTGTATTCTTTCATAATCAAAAATAGCCCAGAATTTGGAAAGGAAATGAATATGCTAAAAACTATTTAGAAAAAGCAGAGTCTCTACTGTTTGCAGAGTTACAGCTAAAGGAACGCTACAGATATAGCTCCTCTGTTCCTCATTGTAATGAATGCCTGTCCAGTCAAGAAAGAGTAAATTCCAGGTCAAGGGATACTTGCCTTTCTAGAGAAAGCGATCATGCTGCTTTTCTAACTGATTTTTCTTCAAATTAGGGGAGGATATAAATTAACAGCCAGATATTTCCTAATTCTTTGAAATGAGAATTAATATTTTTATAGTATATGTATCAGCCTCAGTCCATCGCTACTGAATCAGATGCCCTCAGAAAGCAATGGCTGATCTTAATTTGAAAGAGATATTTCTTCCAGACTGAAGACAAGGCTTGAAATTCCTCTCATTGTGACACTGAGAACACAGAAAAGCAGTGAAAATTCTCTGGATTCACTCACCACACCACTCTAAGAGTGTGCATAATTGCTCAGGGAGCTGACATGAAGGTACTTAAGGTCTGGAAAGGGATTGAGTCAGATCCAATACAGCCAGTGATCTCTAGAGCTGGCCTTAGAACCCTGGGTGAGGTACCTGGATTTCCTAAACTAATAAAGAGCTGCTGAGAGCAAGCTGAGAGGGAAGGACTTAGGGAAGGATCAGCCTTGGATTCTGCACTGAAATAACCTCCCTCAGTGCTAGGGAGGGTAGCAAATCTTCCAACCCATAAGCCACATCCGAATTAAGGCTTGTGAAATTTTCTCCTGATACTCAGCAACTTGATAGCAATTTCCCTTTCCTAAAAAGTGGGCTATGTTTGAAAACACTCATCCAAAATACAGTGAGAACTTCGATTCCTGATTGAAACTGAAGGGTGTGGTTTGGCTGAAGCAGGAGGGGCAGAACTGTAGGACAGCTGTGGGGCACCTGCCCAGAAGCTGTGTGGGAAAGTGGAAATGCTACTACTGCCCCCAGAGAAGTTCTCACATGTGTGAATGCCCATTGCCTACAGAAACAGGCTTTGAACTGAACCGACTGCACTACTTGCTGATAAAGTGCCTTAAAAGTTAGACCACAGTGTTGTGCTCCCACCCTGGCAGAAAAGCTTACAGAGCATCAGGAATTAAAGAAAGCACTCCTGGGTACTCTTTACATTGGTGCTTTGGCTGGGAGCTTGAGTGTCTCCAGTCAAGAGGGCTGAAACTCCTCCCTGATTCTTGGATGTTTCCCTGGTGCCTGGGTGTGACCTCCTGCAGATGGGCTGTGGCGCTTTGGAGGAGTTCTAAGTGGCAGAGCTGGCTGCAGTGGAGAACCTGGAACAAGGGTCATTGCAGGATTTCTGCAGGGAACAACCCAGACCAGGTATTGTGAATGAGAAATAAGTGTTTGCCAAGTTTCTCCAATTTGCTGGTGTCAGTGTAGCATTGTGTGTTTTATATGGGTTTATTGTAAAGGTAGTTATTTTTTATAAGTTAAGAATTTGGTTAGACCCTCGGTTCCCCCCATGTTCTCCCTTGTAATGGTTCGTTCCTTCCACCAGTTACCTGTCAATCAATGTAACCAACCCCCTTTCCTTTTGAGAAATTTCTATGTCAGTCTTCCCTTACCTAACATATGATTTGTCCCCTGAGCCTTTTCCCTCCCCTGGGCCATTCCTATTGGTTCAGTTGTGTCCTTCGCTCCACCCCAGGCTTCGTTCATTGGTCCCTCGTGTCTCCTTCCGTTACACCCTTCCCCTTTATAAGTGCCTCCCTAACGGTTTTTCCCTGACACCATCACTGGCCCCGCCTGGGTCAATAAAGCACCTTGGCATCCCTACGTGTGTCCACTCCTTCCTTCCTTCACCTCAGTACTTCACAGTCCTGCTCTCGCCTGCGTCACTACGCTGCAGACAGAGCCACTACTCAGGGCTCTCGCAGAGGACCTGGGAGTGGTGGGATTTGTAGTCTCCACCGGTCACTCCGGGAGCAGCTAGCCTGCCCTGTCAGCTCCAGTGGCTGCGGGACGAGACTGCGGTTTGGCATCCAACGTGGGGCTGAGAAGGCTGCGGCCATCGCTCTTTCAGGTGGCAGATTGGCTCTAAAGACATCTTCAATGATGAGCATTGCTTTCCGCATGCACTCTTCAATAACTTGAGTGAGTGTGGGCGGTGGTGACGTGGGAAGAGCGAGGATGACCCTCCTGCAGGCATCATTGTCATTGGTGGTTGCAATGTCTAGAATGAGCTGCTCTTGTAGCTGAGGGCTGTCTACCCTTTTCTCAACTGCAGCTCTTACCCTGTCAACAAAATCTATAAATGGTTCAGAAAGAGATTGTTTAATGGCAGTGTAAGGCACTGCAGGTTCTTTGGAAGGCATTCCAAAGAAGGCTCATTTGGCTGTAGCCCTCACCAAATTCAGGACTTCTCGGGGAATTTTTGCCACTTGCGTTTGCACAGAATTCCACTCCCCCTCACCCATAAGGTGATCTATTGTAATTGGGTGGCCCTCAGTATCTGCAGCATAGTCCTCACTTCTTTGGATCTCTGGGAGGAGGTCCCCTGCTAACCTCCTCCAAGTCCTTTCCCACAATTGATACTCAGCTGGAGCAAGCAGACAACTAAAGAGCTGTTTAATATCTTTGGGAACTAATGTTCTTGAAAATGTTGTCTTTAAAATGCTCTGAAAAAACTCGCTTTTTGGGCCAAATTCTAGTTCGGGTTTGTAGAGATCCCAGATATGATCATAAGAAAGAGGCTTATACCGTGGGTGCGTCCCATTTCTATTATATGTAACTGGAGCGAGGAACAAAGGCTCTGCATTACTTATATCATCCTGCTTTCCAGGTCCCCGCCCTCCAGCTGCTGCATCACCGTGGGAACTGGAAGGCGGGGTGTGGGAAACAGGAACCGAGGGGGCAGCACCCTGAGGGTGAGGGGCGGAACTCTGGGCAGAAGCCATGTGGAGCAAGGGCGGAGGAGATGGTACTGCCGTGGAAAAAGGGGAGGGGTCAGGTGATGTGGGAGGAGGCGTTACGTAATCATGTGGGAGGAAACAATGTAAATGCTGCAGAGGAAGAGGAGGGGAAAGAGGCAGGGTTAGGAGGCAGGGCGGGATGGAAGGGATTGTGGGAAGGAGACACTTCTGCCAGGAGGTGGCAGCCATTTTGTGGCGCAGGCATGGTCGCCATGTGGCCGTGGCCATTTTGCGATGACAAAGAGGGAGTAAAAGACCCAGTCATGTGGTGGCAGCCATTTTGTAGCGTGGGAGCGGCTGCCATGAGGTGGTGACCATCTTGTGGCATGTCTTGGGATCGTGTGAGGAAGGGGTTTTGGGCAGCAAAAAAAAGCAACCTTGAACTTTTTTGGGCTCAGAAACTGTGAAAAGGGGATTGGAAGGAGGGTTAGGAGCAGGTTCCCCCACAGTGTGGCCAGCACTGTCGGGGCAAGGGTACCAAGGGGACTGGGGGAAGCCAGGGAGAAGGTAGCAGCCCTGCGTCTGCTCTGGATGGGTTGCTTCCCCCCCTTCCAGCCGGTTTAGGGGAAGCGGGAACAGGGAAAGACGGCAGGGACGGGGGTTGAGGGAGAACTGGGGAGCTTGCCGCAGGACATTTTCCACTTTCCCATTCACGAATCGCAGCACTATTTTTTAAAACTTCGATAATTAAAAGAAACAGCCGCATATACCCTTCCCTGACAGTAAGATTGCTTTTCTTGGTACATCCTCCTCAGTGGGCTCCTGGCACATCCTCCTCTGCATCCTGGAGCCCACTGAGTCCTTTGGGCTGAAATGGCTGCCTTCATACCACCTCTCACACAACCAGAACTGGAACTGACGGCACATGCAGTGGAGGGTGGGAGTTTCTGCCCCTCTCCTGAGGTAGAGAGGGATGGTCTGAGAGCATGGTAGCCCCAGGGGGTACCTGAAATAGCTGGAGGTAGCTGGGTCAGGAACAAACCCTGTTGCAAGGCCAGAAAAGTTGTTCTGTGAAAAAACCTTGTTGGTTTCACATGGATGGTGGAGGTAGGGCTTGAATTCGGGCACCAGACCAGCTTTACATCTGTTTTTAGAAGAAGTTTCACTGCTGTCTAAATACTTGGGGGACTTCAAAGGAGAAGATGTGGAGCACTGAGCTGAGCTGCTCTCTGCATCCAGCAGTGGCACACTAAGGGGGATTTTAGGATTGCAGCTTTTGTCTGAAACATTCAATTAGTTGTTTTTTTGGGTTGGGCCAGTTCCAGTCTTGGTCCCAGGCCCAAATGAGTGCCCAAAATTACTACACACATAAAAGACAGAAAGCTCCATACTGAGGCTTATAATTGGCCTCCTATAAAATTCCTCATACAATTCCATCCTGGAGGAATATTAAATTGTTACATTTCCTTTGTTTCACAACTTTGTATATTTTTTCATTCCTGGAAAATCAAATAGAGCTTTTGAAGTAAAAAGACACAAAAGAAGGGGAATAAGGAGGTAGGGACAAGAAGCCCACAAGGCAAACAAACCCATTACAATCAAACAAATAAAACGTGTATGTGTATACAAATGGGAGATATTAAAAAAGGCAGTCAGAAGGCTCAAAGCCTCATTCTCTGCTTGAACCCAAACTTTTGTTAAAGAGCATAGCATGAAAAGCTACCTGAGAAATTCCATACATAGACACATAATTACTTATTATTTAATTGTGAGACAGAATCTACATGAAATGGAAACCAATCACGTTTAGTAGTTGGAAGGGCTTGCTGTTTTCTTCATCTTCTTTTTTTGTTCTCCCTTTTTCTTTTGCCAAAGCAAGAGATGTAGGACAATGAAACACATTTTTGTGACCAAAAAAAGCAAAGACTGTTTTACTTCTTTTCAATTTCTCACTCAAATGGGTAATTTCCTCATTCATGTTGCAACTTTTCTCCAAACTGGATATGGATTCCTCACTGGACCTATGTTTTCTAAAATCTGTGAGTTAAACTGCTCAGTTTTTTCATACTCTAAAGGATTTTGTAGATCACTACTACATTCTTCCTCAAATATCTCTTTTTCTGTTCTTAATCTGCTTTTGTATAGGAGTCTTTCCATGCCATCCTTACAGTCTCTTTTTCTGAGCTTTTCCTAGTTGTATGATATCCTGAAAAGCATGATGCCATGGCATGATGCAGTGAGTTTTTTTCATTTTCTGTACTGTTTCTACTGGTTTTTGATGTGTTTTCCTCCTTTACTGTAGTAATTCCAAATAACGCTTGACTTTCAACTATGTCTGAGCCTTAAATTGATGTTTTCACAAATATACTTAAAGCAAATCTGAGGCCTTTGAAATGTAATGAGAAATTCAGACACACCTTTCTGTATCTGTGATTTGGAACTCTTTTTCCCCTACATCCATAGGTTTTCACTTACTGGATAATGGTTTTCATCTTCAGTCTATGTAATTGCTTGGTAACACTTTCTAGTGAAAAAACACTTTCTGTTTATTGCCCTATTCATCCAGTCTAAGAGTTGATGATCTTGAGTACATCCCTGCCATCTGTGAACTTGGCAACAGTTGTAAGCTCATTATTTGTTCCATATTTCAAATAACTTCTGAAAATATGGAGCAGCAAAAAAGACCTGACAGCAGATTCTTGCCATCTCAGTCTATTTCTTTTTGCCTAGCTTTCTGGCTTTTAACCAATTACTAATATCCTGGGAATTTTTTTACTCTTAGTGCATGATAGTTTCTTTTAGCTTAGCACAGGATCATGCTGAGAAGCTTTGAAAAATCAGGCATACTCCATTCCAATGTTCATTCTTAGCTACATTCTTATTGTTTTTATTTTCTTGAGAGAGAAACAGAGTGTGATTTTTTCTCATTTTAGTGTAAATGCCCATGCTAGTCTAGATTAAATCCTTTCTAAAAGTGCCTGTTCTCATTTACTGAGAACTAAGGATTACTATGTTGGGAGCAGCATCTACAATGGAGTTATATTAAAAACAGGCAAGATTCATCCTTCTCTCTGGCTGAATTGTACTAGAAAGTGAAATATTGCCAGTGAATGTTTTTGTGTCAGTGAATAGAGGGAAAACCCCTGGCATGATGTTCACCTAAATAATTGCCAAGTTCAGTTCTGAAGTGAAAATATTCCAGACACCATCTCATAAGACATGTGCATGTAGGCACATATAAACACCACGTTTTAGACACCAAGACAGTTCATCAGATTAGACATTGCCAGCTCCATCCCAGCTGACCTGGCTGTCTGGGGAAGTTACTAACTTACCTGCTTGGGAAAGTTAATAAACCAATAGCTAACTAGTATGAGGGTATTAATGTCCCATTTCTATTTCAGAACTCCCATTGGTTTCAATATCTATGGACAATCACTGCTGTCCTTATCATGACTGTGGTTGCTGTTTCCCTCTACCCCAAATCCTACATGCATATATTTCCAGGTAACCCCTAAATCATCTTCCTACTGTATTTTATTTCTGAAAAACTGAGATCTTTGTTAATGCTGTATCCAAGAAATCTCTTTTATTCTCATTGGCTAATCATTTTGAAGGTATGAAGGCTTCCAGATTTTGCTAGGGCTCTTTACTTTTGGATGAAATTTGGGATGGACGATATTCATCAACCTAACGAATTACCTTTCCTTTTTTCTTTCATGCCACTTTACTCTCTTATCCTCAATCACTGAAATTTCTTCAAGAGTTTCAGATGATTATATCCAAAAAGTTTCCTTCCTTTCTTTTTGGGTGCTACAGCATGTCTATGCAGCAGTCTCTTTGTAGCATAAAGAAGGAAGCCAAAGTGCTACCAGAATAGGTATGCACATAAACAGGGTATATTTTCTCTTCCTTCTACTAACTGCTTTTATTTTGTCCTTATATCCCTGAAAGCATGTGTTTATCTCATTCTATCCAAAAGAGGTCAGTCATTGTCTAGCCTTTTCATACACTGTGGAGAGTTGAGGAGAATATAATGTGGGCCTCTGGCTCTAGTGGTTTCTGATCTACTCACTTTTAGTCCCAGAGGAACCATAAATTTTTATGTGAGTTAGCAATGTGGTGGAGTAGTGTGTGATTCAGATGAGCCCTGGCAGCTTTTCTCTAAGTGGACTCCAGGCCCTTTGCAGTGGCACTTTCTGATACTTCACAAGTCAGCAGATCATTCTTTCAGCTTCCTCAGCACTGAGTCCCAGAAGCACTGCTCTTTGAAATGCGCAAGCACCACTATAAAAAAGAAGTAGATGCTTTAGGGCACATTTTTCAAATCTGTAGGGTAGATTCCTTGCAGGTCACCAAGATAGAAATCAGTTATTGGCCTTGGCTGCTAAGGCTGAGCAAGCAGCATTCCTGACTGAGCCACATTCCTTCTCTCCTGCCAGAGTTGCTTCAGATTCCCTAGATAACCTAGAGCCTTCACACTTCCAGATCTTATTCTGCTTCAGGAAAATACATATTTATTATATTTCAGTCAGCCCACTTCCTTGTCAAGCTCTCCTGCTGCTCTTGAGAGGACCTCCTAACAGCAACGTTTTGGATGGACTTTTTTATTTTGACTTCCTGAGTTTCAGTGGATGTAAGACCCAGTCTTTAAGAAGTCTGTATGAGTAGATCCTCATATTTATTGGCATCCCCATTTGAACACAGCCTTTACAGAAGCAGTGGAAGATATGCCAAACAGATGTCTCCAATGAAGGTCCATTATGAAGGGGCCCTCCTTCACTGAAGCCCAAACATTTCCCTTGCATATTATTATGATCTTCATTTTCCTGTTCTTTAACTCTGACAGTAAACACCTTTGCATTACTTCTTTACTTTCCTTTTTTTCTTTAGGTGGTTACAATAAATTCTCATTGAAGCCTAGAGTATGTTCCTACAAGATAGTGATTACAAAAATGGATACAAATAAGTGGTTATTATAACACATATGTAATTTGGGGAAGCCAAGTAGATGTTACTCGCTAGGATAAACTGGTAGGACAGAGAAACATTGAATAATTTAGATTAGAAAGGACTTCTGAAAGTAACCTGGTATCTCTGCTCAAAGAAGGGCCAAATTGGAAATTAAAGCCTACTTGAAGTTAGATCAAGCTGCTGATCCATAAGATCAGCATTTTTTTAGGTTTCTTTAGTTATGGACAATGGTCACATTTCATGTGATGGCGAATTTTATACTCTTCTTCTGTACCAAAAAAAAAAAAAAAATTTTTATAGATATTCTGTACATTTCTGTCATTTGATGAAGAGGCTACAATTCTGGGTATCTTAAAGATATGATGTAGAATGCACCAGAAACCAAAAGAGAAAAGATGCCCAGGAGCAAGAGACAAGGAGCAGGAACAGAAAAACTGAGTTAATATTATCAGCCCATTTATCACCAGTTCACCAATCAAGGCAGAGTAACAGAGACAATAGATTGGGAAAGCATCCTTTTATTGACCTTTTGCATCATTGGAGAGCACATTTCCATGACAAATGTAATTTTCTAGCTTCAGTGTTCTTGAGGGATGGGCGAGAAGAGGGGAGTAAGAGGGGTTAGTTTGAACTTTGCAATAGGCAAATAATATATATACTGGAAGGGTTCCATACACAGGACACATTCCTGTACAAAATGTCCTTCAAAACAGATTTGGGATATGTGATATGCTAGAAACATTTGTATTTTGTGGGCTTGTACAAACTCAATCAATGCATTGTCATATTTGATTCTCCTTTAAACAGTTATGCTTTTGGTTACACTTAATTCTGTAACAGCTAGTTCCCTTCTGCTTCGCTGTTTTCAGATCAGGATATCAAATGAAAATATAGTGGATACTCAGATCTACTTTTGAAACTAATAGCTACTGTTGTCCAGAGCAATAGCTAGAATCCTAACAATAAAACTATTTTCTAGTGACATGGCGGCAAAAGGCTTTGGTTTTCTTTTGATACCTCTAATTATTAATCAAAGTGAAACTTACCTAATTTGCAAGAATTTACATGGTAGTGTAATTCCATCACAGGATATTCCAAATTAACCATGAAGGAACAAAACAATGTCATAAGCTTATCAAAATCAAAAGGTGATTTCAGGACACAGTTACAGCAATTTAAGCCCTCAGAACTTGTAAATAACATTGCTCATCAGAATTGGTTACTAGCTAATTTTCTACTTTCTTCTTTTTCCTTAGTTGCTCAAATACACTGAAGGCAAAACAAACTAGAAAGTTACTTAGCATATGTTCTTTGGAACACTTAAAATTGCTGGGAATCATCTAATCCTTAGTCAAATTATTTGCACAGTTTGTTGAGCTGGACAAAAGTACATGTAGCTAACATAAAATTAAGCAGCTCCTGTGTGCAGCTGGATTTGGGGGATTCTTACTTGAAATCTCTGAGCTAATAGAACTACCACGTGTGCTAGCTACAAAAATGCATCTTGTTGTAGGTCATTGCCTGTGGAAACTTGCTTTCTTGCCTAATGTTAAAACATAGCACTTCTTTCTGTAAACATAGTAAAGAGAACTGGAAATTTCCTTACTAAGACACATCATTATAGCCTTGGCCTGTATTTTAACATGATGTGCTCTATTCAAGTATATTGTCCTTCTTAAATATGTAAATATATAAATATATATACACCTTTGCAGCTAAAACACTCCCTGAACAAATAGCAATATGCAGCAATGACTGTTTGTTCAATTTTTCTTTTCCTTTCCAAAGTATATCAGTATTTCATAAATGTCATCTGGATCTTTGAGGAAAACCAGCTTTAAAAGAAAATTATTTAGATGATGAAATCAATAAGGGCATAGGAAATCTGTCAATTCCTTACTACTAGAGCGAAAAAGACATACAATACTTTTGGTAGATGATTATGTGGAATTAGGCTGAGAAATACATAGTTCTTACAAAATATGCTTCTTTTGAGCACAAAAAGAACACAGTTTTCACTCTTGAATTCTTAACTAAGAGGAAAACTGGAACTCTGCAGTATTTTACTGATGGTGCTCCAGGGAACACCTGATCATTACTGTGCACCTTAAATTTTGTTTTAATCAATTTCATTTAAGATTCTACTATGTCAAAATGGCAATCTTTCCATATTTACTTTTCATTCATATAAGTAACAAATTTACAGAAAAGAAGCGATGCTATATTTATTTAGATCATCTGTCCATCATGACTGTTATTTTGTCAATGTTTATTTTTGCAATGACCAGTAGCAGACACTTAATATAAATTTAATATGGATAGAATATGCTACACCTGCTCACTTCCCTGGAGTGAGTCCTTCATTTATGACAATCAGTGGTTGTAAACATTTCCTGAACTGTGGGTCTCATCTGGACTATCCACTATGTAGCCTCTAATGGAACTAGTCTCCATGAGAATTTTTTAATGCCTTTTGGAGCCTTTTGGACTTTTGACCTCCCCAACATCCTGTGATAATGAGTTCCACAGTTTAATTTGAATGAAATCTAATTAAGTGTGAAAAATGACTTCCTATGTTTGTTTTAAACTTTCTGCCTGGTAAATAAAGTGGGTACTCCCTGATTATTATACTAAAAAAACAGTGACTAGTGCTTCCCTATTCAATTTCTCTACATATTTAATGGTTTTATAGACCTCCATCATGTCTCCCTTTTGTTATCTCTGTCCAAACTGAGAGACTCTGTCATGTCTTCTTGCATTAAAATAACTCCATATCTTTTTTCAAAGACGTGCGAGGATACATAATGATGGAAGAATGAAGGTGATGATGCTCTCTATGACAACAACTCTGTAACTATGACAACAATAACTGTAACTCCATTCCTTTTCCAAATTAGAAGGACTTTTGGCCGGCCTGCCAAAATATTTGTATGAAGCCTATCAGGCTGAAAAATTTCATAATTTACATTTCTTTTTCCAGAAGACTTTACTTTTTTCTCTAATATTCACACCTGACCTGTATGACCATTACATGATTTTGCATCAACTGAGCCTTCAGTAATTAAGTGAAGATTCCTTGAGAGTGCAATTAAAATGTATTGTAATTGTTGAAGGCATTACCTGATCTGCTGTTTTATGTTAACACAGAGACTACTTGGGTAAAATTTAATAGTTGGCCAGGTAAGCCCAGCAATGAGAGAAATCACATCAGCTGAAATTCTCTTCCGGGTTCAGCATTGTTATTCTGAAAAGTAGAGATTCATTATTTCTCCAGCATGTCTCAGGAGTGTCTCTATAAAATTAATATTACTTGTGATGAGATTACCTATTTATGATACTGTTAGTTAAACTTTACTCTGACATTTGTTCTTTGTAGTTCAGAATTAGATTATCTTAAATGCATTTTTTATTTGAAAAGAAAGAACATTTCTCTGCTTTCAAGACCGCACAATGGCTTCTGCATATCCCAAATGGCATTGGATGCCTGTGTGAGGACAAGTGAATTGAATCATTTGTATTAATGAAAAAAAAATGAAAATGTTTTCCTTTATTTTAGAAAGATACCTTATTTGAGAGGATCATGTAAATCAAGCTTACTTTTTGATTTATGTCTTTTATTCCTATGGTTTCATGTACTCTTAACCTAAGTTCCTGGAAAATAATTAGCTTCTTTCCTTCAAACACTTATCAGAAGGAAGCCTCCAAGTTACAGTGTATACACAGTAGTCAGAGCCTTACTGCCTCATCTGAGCAGAGTACGGTTATTGCTGTTTCCTAATCAGAGCTGTTTGGGGGAAGAGCTGTGGGAACTGACAGGAAGCTCATCTGGAGTCCTAGGAAATCTGCTCCAGTGTTATTACCTAGTCAGTTCAGCTGATATATTTCATCCCCAGACATATTAAAGCAGTTGGAAAGACTCCAGTAGACTCCAATGGGCTTATATCACACAATTACATGACTGCTGGAGAACTGGAAATTGATAGGCTTTTACTTTAGCTGGAAATTCTTTTGAAATCAATGTAAAGTGATATGGGAGTATTTTAACAGATATTCATCTCAGTGACATATTCTTGGTTTCCCCTAAGTAATGGCATTGCTGAATATTAAGGAATGAATGGACTTGAGGTTTAATGAAATATTTCCTTCTCACTATCTGGGCAAGGATGGAAGCTTTGCAGCATGTAACTGCGAGGGCACTTTTATTGACAAGACTGCAGCTGTCTGCAGCCTCAGGCACAGGCAGTGAGGCACTCACTGAGCCCTCGAGGCACTGGAATGGTTATTTTCCCAAAATAGTTTCAGTATTCCATTTCCACTAAAGGAGTTTCCTTTCTATTGATAAATTAATTGTCTGACATAGACAATTGCAGATGTAATTTTCATTACTTTGCAAAAAAAATTAAAAATTTACTATCTCAAGCAAGTCTTAGCATTCTCTATTCCCTGAATGTCATGTTATTATCCAGACTCCTTACCTCTCTGTAAGGAGAAGGCATGAATTAGTGACTTCTTTGTGGACAACTGGGAACAGCTCACAACATTTAAATTATATGTTAGAAACAATTATCTACTCTTCATTTTCCTCAGAGGGTTCTGAGCCTTCACACTTAAACATACTCAACGGCCTTAGCGAACTCACTAAAACTACAAGCTTTAGGACTGAGCCATTTGCGGTAAGTTTGGTCTTCAGGGTATTCTAATTGATTTATTTCCATTTACAAGGTACTGTAAGTTGAGCAGTATATAAAACACTTCTGATGCAATATTAAAAGATGAAAATTGTGGCTTTGGACTATTATTGGCTCGAAATTTTGAGATTCAGAAATAAATATACTGAAGTCAGAGTCAATCCAAAAAGCAATCCCATAGGCATGCCTGTTTCCTGGCCAAGCAGTGTAGTCTTCCTATACTGATGCTTTGCATCCAGATTTAGGGTTTCCCCAAAGGGCAATAACTTCTAACAAGACAGATTTTCATTTCTGTCTTTTATGGACTCTGTACCTCTCTCAGTAATGCCAGGAAGATGCTTTGCTGGATAAAAAGTTAAGTCATGAACGAGCATTGACTTTGTGAAATGGTTTGGTCTGAGGTGTACTACCATATATACTGTATAACACACAAAGAGTTAATACAATTCATATCATGTGTGCTGACTATAAGGAATCAGTGATGACATTCATTCAGGCTTGTTTCTATAAGGAAGTCCTTCAGTTATTGCCTTTGTCTTCTATAAGTTTCCTTTCCTTTTTGCCAAGAAGCATGGTTTTTTTTTCAAATGAATCATTAATTTTTTTCCAACATGATTATTTTGTTTAGCTAAATTTTGAGGCCCTCTTAATAATCTGGAAGGAAATCTTGAAAAGAAACAAAACAGATCTTGAATTAGTTGTCTGAAGCCATTTTTACTCTCCTTTAAAAAGACCAAGGAAATATTTCAAAGGAGTTCAAAAGGAGGGAGTAGAACATTTGGTGCAGATGTGACTTTATGGTATGTGACTGCAAATGAATGGCAACGTAAAATGTACATTTTTACTATCAAATGTAAACAAATTTGTTTCTTATTGTTTCTAGGGCTGTTTTTTCTCCTTGTTTTATTTCATGGCATGTATTTTATTGCATTTCAGCAGCTGGGTTGACTCTGGGTTCTGAATTAGTTAGGGTTATTTATGTGACCGTAAGTTGTGTTGAGTGTTAAATATTCATTATAGTTCACTACAGCTCTCATTCAGTTGCAACTATTTTGATGGGCTATGCAGTATTTATATATTATAATAGCACATAGCTTTGTGAACAGAGTTGCAATGCTTTTGGACCTCCTACGTATATGTCTTGGGTTAATATTTAATAAAAGCTGAGCTGGTACTGCAGCTTTGAGGCATTAAAAAAGTCTCTCTTCCATTGATTTGCCTATTTTCACCAACTTCTTTGTCAAATTTGCTTAAATCTTGGTTACCTTGAGATCAAAATATTTTAGGCAGGTTAGGATTGATAGTATGGTATAGTTCTTATTTAATTTTTAATGTTTTTTTACTGAGTACCCATACAAGAATAACACACCAGTACTGAACATTGTCTGTTGTTCTATGTCCCTTACTCTCTCCTCAGCTTTTGGCAATCAATGGCTTAGGGATTTCCTGAATTAGACGCAGCATCTGGACCATCATATTTTAATAGCCACTGGTGGACCCTTTCTCCATGAATTTGCCTAATCTCTTCTTTAACTCCATTTATGCTTTGGCCTTAACAACATCCTGTGGCAATGAGTTCCAAAATGTAATTATGTGTTGTGTGAAAAAGTACTTCCTCTTGTTGATTCTTAAATACTTGTGATGGGGAAGGTGCATTCTCTGCTGAGTGATAACACTGTTTTCTTTACTGCACTTGGAAGCAATCACACCCTGGACAATAGGTGTTCCCAGCAGTAGGCTAATGTGGCTGTATGTGGACATCAGTGAGAAGAGTGACAGGACACAAGAGAATTGTGTAGAGGCCCCTGGTTCATTTGGCTTTGCTCTGTCATGAGACTGTACATAAGAACATTACGCCCTTAAACAGGAATTGCACTGCTGGGTCATTTATTGATGATGTTTAACAAACTGGACAAGTGTTTATTGTAGGCTCTTCCTCTTCCCATACTTTGCAAATGAACTGAAATATAAACTCCAGTTTACCATACATGGTTAGATGCATGTTTCCACTGCTCTGTGTTTAACAACATGCAGTTAATATATTATGCACTTAACACTTGTGTTTGCAACACAGATAATGTAGTTGTCTAACCCACATGATATACTTACTGTGTCAGGGTCAGTTTTTTTCTGGCCAAAAGCTTAGAACTAGCAGCTCCATTGAGGGATGTCACTGTCTAAACCAAGCTCCTGAGCAGCAGGATCAAGACATTTATTTCTAAAAAAGTTTTATTTGTTAGTAAATGTTTTCCCAGATAAGTCAATTTAAGTGAAATTTCTAATCGTTTAGAACTTAGGCTTTTTACTTATGCAGCAAAATAAGGGTACAGGGTATTCTAACCCAATTTTACTAAAGAGACCAGTGCCTAAAAAGGTAGGAAAAATTTTGTGCAGCCAGATCCTCTTATTCATGTCAGCAATGTCTCAAAAGATTGGGACAAAAATAGCTCTTCTATGAGTTAATTTTGGATTATATCAAGATTTTTACTGTTTGAACTTGCATTTGCATTACAATCCTACATTTTTAAGAGGAAGATTCAAAAACTAGTGTTACTATAGATGACAGCCACTCTTTTCACATGGGTTTTGAAGACTAGAATGAAATTATTATGAGAACATACCTGGTTGCACTATAATATGTTCTTCTTCTTAATTTTTCATTAAATGGAACATCTATTTAACAAGAAACAAAAGGTGGCTAAAGAAACACTCTACTTGCAAAGGAAAATGAGACACTGCTTTATGCTCAGATAACAAAGACTGTCATAATATTGCTAACCAGTGAAAGTGTCTGAAGACATGAAAATGCAATATAATCTATAGAATATATTTTGAGGAGGAGACATATTTCATATTCTCTGTTGTCAAATTGTAGGCACCTCCCTAAGATATACAATAGTCTCTCTGTCTTCCCATATATAAAAAATCCTAAAATAAGATCTTCAAAGAGAAACACTTAAATTCAACTCCTATGCCAAAAAGAGACACTACTATAGGAAGTTTTCCATTGTTCCTATTCAGAATTACCCTTTGGAAGTGCATGTGTCTCCATATTATCTTGAAGTTTGGTGATGTGAACTTCCTCCTTGCAGGTCTCACTTCAGGCAAGAGTTGTGAACTCTTTTGCAGGTGCTGAGGGAACTCAGTGTAAAAATTAAATAGAGGGAAACTACAGCATTCACATGGACTGTGGGATTCAGTTAATGAGGATTTTATCTTCCTTCTACATATTTTTCAAGCATTTAAACCTACTGATTCATGCAAACTTAGGACGTCAGACTGCAATAAATTCAGTCAGTACCATTTAACTTACTTTTCACAAGCATTTCCAGAGAAAAGTTTTCTTTTTTTCTTTTAAAGAAAACTAGCAATTTTCCTCTTGGCAAAATATTCAGTAATAAAACAGTTGTTTAAAGCCGGGCTTGCACAGGGGCTCCAGAACAGTGCTTACAAATCATCTTTAAAATACAGTGGTCAGGATAGATGGGCTACAATTCACAGTGGGGTACAGTATAGTCTTCAAATATTTATAACTGATACTTCACAAATATCTACTTTTTAAATAAAATCAAGAAATCCTTGCATTAGGAAGAGCAGAGAGGGTGAAATAACACAGAGGATTTATTGGAAAATACTTGTAAGTGCTCAGGACAGGCTTAAAACATGTGGTCAACATATGTACACATTAGCTGAAACCAATATGTAGTTTCCACTGTCCAGGAACATAAAATTTATTTTGTAAATGCATTTTTATGCCAATGATTATAAGATATTATTCTTCATATCAGTGAAACCTGGTTATTTCTTTATTGACCTGACCAAGTAAGCAAGAGGAATCAGCACTTGTGTTAGTGAAACTTAGATGGCATCCCATGCAGCTCAGTTTCTGAGCCCAAATTTTTAATGACTGAGAGTAATATTTTGAGAAAGAAACAGTAAGACAAAAATACTATGTTTTTTCATTTATGGCAAAAATGGAGGAAAATTAACCTCCTTTTGAAAATGTAAGATTTTGCTTGAGGGTTAGGATTTGGGTTTTTGTGGGTTGTTTTTTTTTTTGCTTGGTTAGGGCTTTTAAAATTTCAAATAGTGGATATCTTTGTGCATAGATTTTCATTTTAAAGGTACATGTTTGGTTGGTTGATTGGTTGCTTTTTTCCCCCTAAGCTGTTCCTACTACAAATGAATTGTGACTTGAGAGAGATCCATCACGGCATTAACAATAGTTCCTGCTATATTACTCCTGAAATCAACTGCTTCTGAAAGGAAGATGTGTTTAAATACATAATCAATCCTGATTCAGATTAGTCTCAAAAATATTACAATTGAAGGGTACCTGTTACATTTTGAAAGGTGCCTTGTCATTCTCAGCAGAATTTGCTTTGTTATTATTTTAGTTGTTGGAGTTTTGCATGACCTAGAGCTGTAACCTGCAGAAAGAACTGCTGGGATCTCACGCAGGCAGTCTGTTGCAGCATCCCTGGAGTCACTTGTACTCTGCCACAAAGCTCCTGAGGAACAAAGGGGCTTGGTTGCTCAGCATGTCCGGAGCAAGACAGCTTGTAAAAAGTGTGAGCTTGTAAAAAGTGTAGAACAAAACCCCACAACAAAATGGGGAGTTACCCAAAACAGGTGGTGTACATGTCTCTATGTGTACTGCTGTGGGCAGAGGTCAGCCACTGAATCACAACTATAACTTACACAAAGAGCTTGTATTTCCTATATTTAGATACTTTCAGATCAACTGCAAATAGCTGAGCTACTTCAGTTGCTGGTAAGATTTTAATTTTTTTTAAATTTTTGCTGGGGGGACGTTTGTCCATTGTATGATCTTCCAAGTGAATGAAAGCTTCACATCTCTGGAATGGATCTTTTTGTCTCCATAGCCATAACTATTTACCTTCAGGTTATACCTATCTCTTAGGGACTTCAGAAAAGAGGTAAATATGTACTCTTAGATATGCAGATGCTGATTACTAGTAAAACAGTTTTAGAAGGAAATTAGTATTACCTAAGATTTTTGAGAACCTCAGAGGATCTTGTCTTGTTCCACAGAACCCAAAGAGATGTTTTCCTCCTAACTTCCTGCAAACACCCATGATTTTGGTTTCTAAAGTCAAGACAAACAAATGTGGCCCACAATTTTCCATTGCATTCTTAAGTGGATGAAGAATTTTTGGACATATTACCCTGAAAAGCCTTTTTCTTGCAGAAAAGGTAAAATTTTAGGTGGATTTGAAATACCCATAAAGCAATGTGTACCTTAGGAAGCTGAAGTAGCAGTAAAGCCCATATTTATGGTATAAATTAGGAAGAAAATGAGACCTGCAGTTCTTCAATGAAAGTCTGGAATGTGCTGTGAATCAGGATAACACCTGAGAAACAAAAGGCTTTGAGCAGGGATCCCCTAAGGAAAAATCATTTCCACTTTTTCCTGGAACAAAATTCTAATATGGGACAAACAAATCTATGGCAAGCAGGGTTATGGTCTAGCTGGATGAAGCTGGTAAAAAGCCAAAGATAGGAACCTGTAATTTCAATGAAACAGGGCTGTTGAGAGAAGCAGGATTAATCCTGACTTCTAGCTGAGTGACTAAGATGGGGCCCTTAAAAGACACAATCAGGGAGTTTCCCAGCCATAACTGTAGAAAAACAAGATCTGATCAAGAATCTGGAAAATAAAGCTTGGATCCACACTGGCTGTCTGATGACACATAAATCCCTGCTACTGAGAGACAAAGATCACATGAACTGTAAAGGAAATGTTTATGTCTGGAGATGGTGAAATTTCAGTTGCTGGAACAAACATTTGTTTAGATTTTTCTTCCTGGGGAATGGTGTAGTTCTCATCCCTGTGTTTCAAGACTTTACTTCAATTTTCTTCTCCACGTGAAGAACAATGCTAAAACCAAGTCACTGCATGGAGATGAAGAAAGGAATTTCTGTGTGAAAGTTTTAATTATTATGGAATCTGCAAAATACTTAATTTGATTTTTAGGACTAAGCCTCTCTTTTTTGACTGTAAAGCAATCATGCAAAATTGTAAATCGTCATGCAAAGGTTGTTCCAGTGTGCTTTAGTTGTTAGCTGTGTTACTGCTGGGAAGAAAAAAAAATAAGAAATACATGCTAGATTTTTAAAAACTTTTCACATAGAAGGAGATTTTTAGGTTTTCACATATGCCTTGACCTCTTCTTCAGTTGAATATTGCTGGGCACCCCTCTTTGACAACTTAGAGATTAGAGGGTTTAGTACAAAGCTGAATGTTGTCAGATGAAGCCCTGTAGACTTGCTGACTTGCAGCTGAACACTAATGCTCTTTTACTACTGAATATCCTTTTTCACTAGACATTTTCATTTTAGAAATTCTCAAAAGAAAAGTGCCTAAAATACAAGCATTCATATAAACCTGAAATACCAACTTGGAGTAATTGGAGTATATAATACTAAGAATTACCCCTTAAAATAAGAAGTGGAAAATCCACCCTTTAAAGATCTTTGCTGAGATTTTCAGGTGAAGAGTCAGGTGGAATCTGCTCATCAGAGCAGTTGGATCAATGTCTTCTGAGTTGGTCTTATTAACAGGTTAAGTACTCAGTAACAAGCAGCAATGATCTGATGATCTCCATGAAACAGTTCATTTAGGCATTTTTAAGAATACATTGCCATCTGCTGTACAAAATTTCAAATTTCTAGTTATCAGTTTTACTATTTAAAATCCAATGTCCTCGGGCAGAAAACTTCCATCATTTGATTCTAATTTTCTGAAATCAACCTATTGACCTGAATGAACTAAAAACTATTGTACTTTCCAATGCAATTGTTTTGTACAGTGTTTTTGAACACTTGTGAATTCACACTGTGGGAATGATACATTTAAATTACTATGGAGATTACTTACATGTAGGGGCTTTGGTTCCCAGTGGCTGAAATATCTATCTTGTTTTATCTCTAAGCTAAGAGAGGAAATCAAATACAATCCTGGAAAAAAAAATTGTGTTTATATTAATCAGATAATAAATTGTGCTTATATTAGTAAGAGAGGCACTGCACTGCTCTGAGGGTGCAGCATCTTTATTGCTTGTACCTTGTGCAAGGAGAAGTATAAAAAAAAAGCAGACCTCCATCCCAGACAGATTTTAGGGGATGCTTCACTGATTTAAATTAAGCAAAGGTTTGATTCCTAATTTCTAGCTTGATTAAACAGCAGATTTTGAGTAGGTACTTCCATTTGGTCTCACAATAAGCAACTCTGAGTTTGTATTAGCTTTTTAGTATATGTCTTCAGATCTTCCATAATCACTGATCAAGGGTGATTCTGGTATTATGAAAGCTAGTAAAACTAGCTCCTCAAATATTATGTTTGTCACCTGGTAGGCATCATAAAATGATGCTCTGTTAAAAATATTAGCAATCAAAAAAAAAAAAAAATTCCTCGCTTAAGTACATGCATTTTCCTGAAGTGTAAATAAAATTCGAAAGTCTCTTAAATGCAAGCAAAAACTCACAGTTTTCCAAACCCCAACTGCATCCAGTCTGATGAGAAATGGAGCAGTCACAGAATCACAGAATTTGGATAAGATAATATTAGGATTGGTTCTGAATTTCTATGTAAAGATTTTTTAAATTATTCTAATGAAGTTTTCAAAAGTCACCTTTTTTTTAACAGTTGATTTCTCGTTTAGATAAGTTCAAGGTAAGCTAGCTGAGTGACTTTCTAACAATGGCACTAGACATGCTGCTCTGTGGCTCTACAATGTCTGTCTACCACAGTGGAGTCCAGCTCTCCTTGGTCATGAAAGACTGCCATGCTAATAAACTTGTTTAGTACTAATCTTTCTTATCTTGGGTTTCTGAGGACCTCTTTTTCTCTTCTCATGGAATCAGAGGAACAAACACATGAGGTTACTGGGTCAGGCTCTAGTTCTTCTAACAATGAACTTTGATTTGTTTAATTCATCTGTCAGGATTTGTTTGGCTTTACATAATTACTTCCAGACTTATCTGTGATAACTTAATGGCTTACTTTTGTTGTGACCTTTTTGGTAAGGTTGTATATAAAAAAAATTTCACTGATTGCTTAAGAGGATGTGGGCAGTATTATAAAAGACATTTGTTTGATTAAATGGTAATTAAAAAGTGAATGCAATTAAAAATGCAGTTATGACCAGCTCTTGTTCAGTCTGACTCTTGTGTAGCTTAGAGGTCAGTTTATGCTCTTGCTTTTAGTGGTTATTACTATTTATTATGTGTATGCTAGAGTAAGCACAGCATAAATAAAACACCACAGAAGAGTTACTTCAATCCCTTTAGAAAAAGTAATTGTCTAAAGTAAACTTCTTGGATTGCATTTTAAAATTCTGTCTATTATTTACCCTGAAATTGTTTGCTGCAGTCAAATTTGAACTCACAGTAGAAACCCGACCCTTAAAAAGATGGCCATTTTCAACAGAGAGAAATGTTTTGGTACATGCTAGAGTTGTCTCAATTTTTCTAGGTTCTCTTTTGGTATAATTAATACTTCAAGGGAAACTAGTCCCAGGTCTGTATGAGAAGATAAAGATATGGTTGCACAAGTGTGGGAAGACAGCGATCGTTTGCACTTTCTGATGTAAGAAGGAAGACTCCCTAGATCCTCATCTCACTAGGACATCTTTATCTTATCCCTGTTAAACTATGCTTTGAACCTGATTGCTGGTGAGTCAGGAAAAATAAGGAGGAAAACTTAGTACAAATTAGAGTTGTTTAATTATAAATGTAAATAAGAAAAATCAAAGTTGTTTGATCAGGCTAAAGAATCAAGAAAAATGCATCAGTTTTAATATCAAGTATAGACTTTTATTTCTGCTTCATCAGAATGATTTGGAACATTAATTCTATGATCACATTATAATTTATAAATGAGACAGCAATCTCTTTTTTTCCAATATACCCATGCAATCATACCAAGTTAATCAAGACATAAACTGATGCATTTTATTTTCTCACTTGACTACCTTTTCATCTGGGGTAGAAGCTAAGGGAAGCCATGAAGTCTTGATTTCTGTTTCCACACTTTTTTTCTTAGTCAATTTTAATACATTTTAAAAGTCCTACCTTATGAAGCTTTGCAACATATCAGACACAGTTGCAACACTTATATTTAACAGTACTCTCAGGGGAATAGAAAATTGATGTGACATGTTCATCTAGAAACATGTTGCATAAATTGGAAGAACTTCCAGCTCATGGAATAAATGAGTTGTTTCCATTATTTTGGGGCCTTTTATTTGTTTGTTTTGTTTGGTTATTATTTTTTTTTTGTTTCTATGTAGTTTTCAGGGGGGAAAATGTTTGTAGCCTCTGACTGTCATTATATTATTTGGGAATAGTAAGTATTTGTACTTCTCTCTTAAAGATTTATAACTAGCCTTGAGCAGCAAGCTAGTTCAGTTCATTTCTGTTTGGATGTTTAACCAAATAGAAGTCTTAATGGACCTGAAATATTTAAAATAATAGTATTTTTTCTACAGACTTTATGCTGAAATTGGATTCCTTTTTGTGTTTTCTTAGCAGTTTTAACTGTAAATTCATCTTGATCTATATCTTTAAGTAACTTTAATACTATAGTGCTGTTCCTAATCTGCTGTGCTAGTGCCAGATCTAGATCTCTCCTCATCTATATTTCTTCTTCTGGAGTTAAACTCCTAATTCAGACCAGCTGCATAGGTAGCTTATGTCTAGGGGTTTTTGCCAGTGAAAAATAGCAAATAGTAATAAGTGCTCACTGTGGATGTGGGAGATGGGCAGTTGAGTCTCTGCTCTAAATCAAGCATGAGCTGTACCATCTGTAGTAGGTATTCACACACCAGATGAATCTCCCAAATATTTCTGTGCTGACCTTTGGCTCTTAGTATGCTCTGAACAAGTCCATAGCTTTAAGGTCCACTAACAAATTGGGTGTTTTCTATAACATTACATCTGTAAATGACAGTAATTGTAAATTGCTGGAGAAGCTCCTTAGTGGAAAGCATACCTATCTGTATGACTTTTGAAAGGATGGCAGCTTTGAGACTTAAACTAATGCAACTTTGGCTGTCCCTTCCTTTTTCTCCTGATCCTTTTCTGATAGAAGAAATATGTGACATGAAGTTCAAATGTCAATATAGAACAGTTTGTTTAATCTCTTTTTTCCCCTTGGCATGCAGGGCAGTTGGGTAATTCTGATCTGAATGTTCGATGCTAACTGAAGTCCTGTTCTTGTGTGCCTTCACTGAATTTGCTTGCCCTCATCCCTACGTGGCCAATTGAAACAGAATTTCCCGTTCCTTTGGAGCTGTAGAGCTGTGGGGACTTAAAGAGTCAAGTTCAAAAAAGGGATCTTCAGGAGTTCTTCTTGTCCCTGTTTCAGAATTAGCGAATTGACAAGATGGCCATAGAGAAGACAGCTGGATTCCACTGTCATACCTGACGTAGAGATGTTTTGTCACCCAGAAAAAATAATTACGTCAGTATATTTGATTTTTTAATTGTTGTTTTTACATTTGTTTGCAAGATTTAGAGTAAATGCTTGGAACATTGTGTCACTTAAAAATCTGTGGATTTGAGCCAGACAGGAACAGTAAACAAATATTTCCCTGGTGCTTTTAGTTACTAGGGACCCCATGGAGGAAAAACAAATAATGCGACCTACACATGTATGGTTAGCTTTATGCTAAGATTAATTCTATTTTTACTGCAATAACCTTCCCATGTAGGATGTATGATTTCCTTTACTGCTACTTTCAATATTATAAAAGATAGTTAATTACAACCTAGATTGGTGTTAGTCAGCTCTTCTGGACACCAGGACTCCCAGCAGGGGCTGCGGAGCTCCGTGAGGGGAGGCCGGGGCTGCCCCAGCCGGACACAGCCGGTTCCAGCCGGATCCAATGGCCGGTTCCTGCCGGGCACCGCAGGGCAGGGCTGAGCCACGGCCGGGGCAGAGCACTGCGGGGGAAGGTGTTTGAGGAGGGAGAAAACACTGTGGGATATCCCGGGGGACAGGGAGAAGGGGAGAGAGGAGGAGGAGGAGGGAACCGGGGAAGGGAGAGCAGAGGGAGCGCACGGTCAGCGGAGTAGGAGGTGCCCTGTGGCAGAGCTGGCACACCCCAGAGGCACTCCAGCCCATGGAAGGCACGTGCCAGAGCACGGGCAAACTGGAGGAAAGAAGGATTGGCAGAGAGGAACCACTGTGAACTGACCCCCATCGCCTGTGCCTCCCATCGCGTCCTCTAAAGGCACTGAACGCACCTGCGGCAAGAGCAAGGAGAGAGAAGAAAGGACTGGAAAGAAGTGACACGGGGAGCAGCTGTGGGGAGGAGAGGTGCTTGATGAGGAGCTGAGACTACCACCGACACGATGACGGGTGTTTTTTTTCCCCCTGTTTTTTATTTTTGCCTTTTCCCCACACTTTCTGGATCAGTTGTTAAATAGATTTTTTAATTAACATTTAACCAGGGTGAATCTGCTTTGCCCAGGACACTGCTTGGTAATTGGTCTCCCTGTTTTCATCTCAATCCATGGGATTTTTTACTCCAGTTTGTCCTGTCCCTGGTCCTGCTGGCTCATGGGAATAAGCATGGAAGTGTGTGTGAGGGTTGGGGCCAGCCTGCCGTACCAACTCTTTCTATGGCTGTTGCTGTGACACCAGCCTGGGTCTCTTGCACCTTCATCCTGCAGGTGTGGCCTTGTGGACAGAATTTGGTCCAGCCCTTGTGTCAGTGAGAAATTACACCTCTCAGTGTTCAGAGAAATAGCACCTCTCTAGGCACAATGAAGATAAAATCTCTGGTTTGGATAGGCCTGAACTGGGATTCTTCGTAGTTGGATGTGAATCAGAACAACCCATTCTGATGGGTTCTCATTCTCTGCTGAATTCAGGGCTCCTGAATCTAGCATTGGCCTTTCTCTATGGACAGTCTTTATTGACTTAAGCTGTAATTTCCTGTATTGCTTCACTGTGGGGAGGTGGAGGAATGTTGCAGGAGGTCTGTTGGGTTCCTGTCACTTGTCCAGCAAAAGTGCCCAATACAGCTTTCCAGGCTACACTTTAAGATCAGGATTATGACTGTGAATGTAAATACAAGAATACATTGCCTCTTAGGACTGACAGTTCTGATTTGTGTATCTGAAATACTAAATCCATTGGAAGGGATCTACAACTGCCTGAAAGGAAGTTGTAGCCATGTGGGGATTGGCCTTTTCTTTTAGGGAACCAGTGATAGGACTAGAGAACACAGTCTTAAACTGTGCCAGGGGAGGTTTAAGTTGGGTATTGGGAAGAATTTATTCATGGAAAGGGTGATTAGGCACTGGAAGAGAGGTTGTTGGAGTCTTTTCTCTGTAAATGTCTAAGACTGGTTGTGGCAGTTGCTGCCATGGTATGGTTGACAAGGTGGTGTTCAGTCATAGGTTGGACTTGATGATCTCAAAGGTCATTTCCAACCTAATTGAGCCTGTGGTTCTGTAAAGAGCAGCTAAGAGGAAAAATAGTTCTTAGCTATGCTAAAATTATGGTATCTTCTGGCTCTGTTTGGACAAAAGGTTGTAAAATTTTCATCTCATTCGTTACTGGAGTAATTTTTTTTTTTTTTTTAGGTTGAATTTACTGTATGTAATCATCTACAAGAAACCGTGAGGGTTTTTGAAAGCACTGTACCATTATTTGGAAGAGGTTCTAAGCGGTATATAGGTAGACTGTCTTTTAATCCTTTGCATTTTGACAGCAAACCATCTCAGGCTTTTAGTTGAAACTGAATCCATTATTTTGGATTCCTCCTCCAGATTGCCTGATATTATGATGCTTTGGTCCTTGGTACAGACTTGCTATGCTTTAACTATGCTCTGAAGTACTTCAAGTGATAAAGCTATGGTAATAAACCCATCCAGTGTTTAAAATTTGAATTTATAGAATATATATTAATGACGAATTTTCTGGATAGGTACTTATCTCAGAGAAGATTTCCGAAGTGAGCCTGATTTTGTGCTAAAGCAGTGATACTTGCTTTTCCAGTCTGTGTAAGTATTTCTCCGTGGCTTTTCTGAGTGGCAGGGAAGCAGTGAGCCTGAAGGCAGCCTGTGAGGTGCTTTTCCCACTAGATGGCAGAAGATACTTTGGACCACAGTATTTAGCAATTCGAACAACATACAGAATTACTGGACTTGTGTACTGTGTTTTTCCCACAATTACAGAGATTTCATTTCTTACAAGTTTTTTTGATCATACATTATCTAGATTACTTGGAGTATACAGCCCCACTCTCTCTCCCTACAAATAAAGCAAGTAATAAGTAAATTAGTAAGTAAAAAAGTAGGTAAATAAGTAAATTTAAATTGCAAGGGTTTGATTGCAAAAAATTCTTGCTACTTACATGGCATTGAAATCAGAAATGCTTATAGAAATTTCTGTATAAAAAAATCAATCTAAACAAAGCTGCAAAAGTGCAATGAAACTGATGCAAATGCTATTGTGTACAATGTTCCATGGTAATATGTGCCATGTTTTGAGACTGTGTATATAATATAGTATTTGTATTTTAAGTGCTTTGGATTACGTAACATACTGAGTTGATAGGATTTTTACCTTGTAGTAGTTTTCACTAATGTTTGCATGGTTATTCAGTTTAACGTGGCTTAGGTACAGCACTGTGATAAGACAATAATTCTTGTTTTGCCAGCTCTTCCTAGAGCATTTGCAGCTCCAGCAGCTGGAATTTTCATTGAATAATGCAGCAAATGTACACTGCACATATACATAGATACAGAAATCTCCCTCTGTCATGTATACATGCATTTATGTAAATATGGATCTGTGCTTTGACTTTTTTTCCCCCTAGGTGTTTCTCTCAGCATGAGACAACTCCACAGCTGATAATGCAATTGTTTACTGTGATTGTTTTTCATACAAATTTGGCTTCAATATCATCTGCAGGCTGGAAATACTGAAAAACCCAGCTATGTCTCAGGCTGAAGGTTGTAGAATATATTCTGAAAAGGTCAGTGGAAAGCAAAAGGGTGTAAAAGGCCTTAACTCCAGCTAAACTTATTTTATTGTTTTATATCCATGGAACAGATGAACTGCTCAGTGTCAGTAGAAAGTTTCCAAACAGAAAAATACTTGGACCTCAGTTTGCTTTAATTAACTGTTAGTTACTTAACTTATCCTCGTGACTTAAAAATATCTAGATATGTAAATTATTTATTATTGAGACTAATTGAATCACCCATGCTTTTAATATTACCAGTTCTAAACGCCATTTTTTATCCCCTTATGATTTTCTGAACTAAACACTTTTTCAGGGTACTATTTTATATCCTGGCTGTGCCTCAGGCTGAAATGTTTGAAAATTTCTGGCTGAGAAGGTTTGGGAAAAAGGATTATTTGCTCCATGTTTTTTAAAAATAAAATCTTGGCTCTTTTTTTCTTTTTTTTTTTTTTTAATGAGTCTTGCTGTCTGGCGCTCTGGAGTAAGGGATTTGAAATTCTAGTGAGGAGGAATTGGTAAGGAAAGGCGTTTTGGAGTCAGAACGTGACCTTTGCTACTCACACGAAAGTCTGTCACAGGCCTTTGCAAAACCTTTCTTGCACATAAATTGTATAGTCTCCGTGGTTTTTCTGGGTAAATGTGTCCAGGAATGTATTTACACATCCCAGGTCTTCCAGGGAGGGCACACAACACCCCCACAGCATGAGTGAGCACTCTGCCCTCCAACCATGGGACTGTGGCCAGAGACAGGAAAGGATCAGGCTGGATTCACCACTGCCCATTTCATGCATCTCTGTCAGCCACTGTGTGCTGCTCCCTGCATAGGCTTTCTTAGGCACAATACATATCCTGTCTTCTAAAGTCTGCTGCCAGTGGGTGGGGTAACCCAGCTCAGATGTATATATTTCTAATCTGGATGAATCTGATCTGATGACTCCAGTGAGAGAACTAGATATGCAGTTCTGCAGAAGGAAAATTGGGCTGACTGAGCATAAAAGAATGCATGTTCTCAGCATAAATTTGTTTCAGGTACAATGTTTGGCTTGACAAAGGAGGTGTCCTGACAGTATCTGAAGCCATCTCAGTATTTTTGGCATCAGGCAAAAAGATAGTGATATATTGTTGGAATTTAATTATGCTGTTTTCTCTCTAGCTTGTTTTGAGCCTGTGTTCTTGCAAGAACTGTCTCATACAGAATGATGTCAGTACCCTCACACTACCCTTAAAATTCTGTATTCTTGGATTGCATATGAAATAGCAAAACACAAATTATTTTTTGAAGGATGCCCTTCCTCCTATTGTGTAGTTTGAGGATGTCCATTGTATTACATTTAACTACTGAAATGATAAGCTGATACAAGCAAATTATTTTGTAACTTGCTGGAATTTGCCTTTTATTTTGGATTTTGGTTTTATGGTGTTGTTTCTTAATCCTTCTATCAGGCAGAAAATATAAACATTGTCAAACTTGTTTTCCTTAACTCATGTCTCCTGTAGAAAATTTGTGCTGTCACCTGTATTTCTCAAGTGAGCTCAACCTTGTTTTCATGCTACCATTTTCATACCTACTATTACACAAGTCATGAAATGTCTTAACAGCACTGTGTAGAAATCAGCCTAATCTCAACATCTCATAGAGATCAATTAGGCTAAATAAACATGTTTTATTACTAGATTGGAAGAAGATACTCTGGACAGTATAATGCTGTTTCTCTCTACATTGCTTAAGAGAATTATTTCAGTAAGGTCTGTCAGACAGAATGGCATTTATGTTAAGAAATACTCTTTCTTGTGTATGAGAAGCTGTTTTAATGTATATGAATACTTTGGTTGAAAAGGTTGCATAGGATTTGGGGTTTTTTTTTCCTAGTTTTCTATTTGTAAACAGAAAACAGAGGGCAAGTCATCAACAAAGGGAAATTCCTTCTGTGAAATAACATTTCCAACTGATCAGGTGTCCATTACAGTTCTGGACAAGTTGGCAGACAGTAATGCTACTTTGAGGTTGTGGTTCTAAGCAGATTTTAATGCTCTTGCTGATACCATATAAATATTCCAAGAGTACTTACACTTAAAACCAGTTAAAAAATCAACTGTGTCACTTGGGGGTATATTTGGGTCTATATTCCCTTTGTTGTTGCTGTAAAAGATAACACAGCAGTACTTTAAATATATACGTTTCCTGTCTCCCATAAAAATCTTGGCTCTTAGTTTGCTTTCATGTTAGCAGAAGAGATTAGTTCCAAACAACATTAAGAATCAAAGAAACTCAGCAAATTGAGGTGCCTTGAAATATCTGTCAAATAAATCCAATATAATGGGTTGTTTGGTCTTGATAGTGAAACAAAACAAACAAAAACAACATCCCACGTCTGCTAAAATTTCAGTGCGGTGCTGGAATGGAGGTCAGAGCTTCCTCAATATGAAAAGGAATCCTGTTACGGGGATAAGTAATCAACCACCTGGGAGAATATAAAACTAAAATGAGAGGTGTCCACGGAGACACAGCAGTGCTGCCAAGTTAAAGATTTAAATCCAAATAAAATATTACAGTAGTCTCAGGTGATAGCATCCATAGAAGTTTGGACCTCATTAGGGGAATTGAAAAGCTTAGAGCTGTTTCCAGTAATAACACTCAATTTAGTTGGTTAAATTAAAGCCAAACTAATCTCCTTTCCATGAAGTGTTTGAACAAGTTGTAGAAAACTCCCCCATCAGTTTTCTTGTAGGAGAAAGAAATCTCATACAAATAGCGCTGCAAGACTGAAAAACTCTTTGCAGCAACCCAGCAATTCCCATTTACACTTTGGTGTGGTCCTATCTCTTCACCTATTAAACAAATCTTGCTGTTTCATCCTTCATCAGATCTTATAAAATGAAGCTTCTGGGGTGTGTTCACAAGTGTCAGCTTTCATAAAGAAAGTGGTGACTTCATGATTTCAACAGAAGCTGGTGGAATTTGGTTTGAAGGAACTGAAGTAGAGTTTTCCTACTCATGTGGCATCCTCCATGTTTTTTTCATTTAGACCTCAACAGCTTATAAAGATTCTTAGGAAACATTTCACTAGCCAGAGAAAAAGTGAAGAGATGACTTTAAAGGAGCTGTTGAATCAAGGAACAGAACATGTTTGATACATTAGAAATCAAAATTAAACTGAAAAATCAACCAAACTAAGGAAAAGCTATCTATCTTCATAATTCAAGGAATAGCAATTACAGAAAATGATTATGTACATACAGTGTATGTGAGTATCCATCAGCAAAGCCTTTTCTATGAGCCATACTGACAACGTGACAGTAAAATTATAAACTCAAAATGTGCATTGGTACTTACACCTAATCAGTCATTCTTGGTCTGCCCCACCTTAAACAGTACTAGTGCCTCTTACCTTTTGCATTTTTCTATTTTTCCATGACACTTCTGAATCAAGTGTCAGTGGTACAGCAAATTTGGTTTTCCTATTTTCCTTGGCATTTTTGAATATATATACAGCCAGACTGAATAACTTCTCTGTGTTTAGATTTACCAGCTATTTTACTCTGACTAAAATTGGGGCACTACAGTAAAGGCTGTAGTGATATCATCAGGATAATAGTGGACATCATGAAAACAAAATTACCTTGTTTTGTATACAGAGTTTTAGTAAATGCTTATAAATAAATCTTTAAATAGATGACATATCTGTTGCCTTTTTTTGTTACTTACTGTGTTCTAAAACTTATCCTGGATCCAATAAAGTGCTTAAGAGGAATTTGCCTCCGTGAATTTTTGAGTGTGTTTAAAGGTTAGCATATGCTGGAGGGCTTTCCTGAACTGGATATCTTGGTTGTATCTTATGATTTATTATGCTTTAATTATGCTAAGTTTCTCATGCTTGTCACCTTTGCTTTCACAGCTTAAATAATTTCTCACTTTAAAAATTCACTTTGCTCTTGATAAATAGTGAAAAATGACGCTTTTTAAAGCAAAAAGTGTCCCATGAAAGCTGTGTACAGCAGGGATGAGAAACAAAAGATGAAATCAATGAGAACTGTTGAGTCAACTGGACTGAGATCAAGAAACTGCTTTCCTATCTTCTTAGATAAGGAAGCATATTTGTAGTAACATGCCTCTTGATCCTTCAGTGTGCTGCCACCATTGTGTCAAAAACTTCAGTGTGGTCCATTCAAAGCTTTTGATGTGGCTTTGAAAAGATGCTTAACGTGTTCAGAGATGAGCTTAGAGAAGCAGAAGCCTACAGAAAGGATGACATTGCACCACTAATGGATCCAGATACCCACAATATTATTAGTGAGCAAGTTATGGTTACTTTTCATAGGAGAAATAAAAGATTACATGAATGGATGCTTGAGACTGACCTATTCAAGTCACTATTGCTCTGCATTTGTTTACAGTTTAGGTAGACTATGCTGTTGATGAAGGAAAAGCTGCTGACTTTAACTTGCAAAACTTCAGCTTGACATCAGTCTTGCAGGTATGGTCTTGTAGTCACTGAACATACCAGTGATATCTGAAGAAAAAACCCGAGTTTCTGCTTCAGTCGTAGATGGGAAAGGAACATGGGAATGTGCTGGATGGGTTGGACTTAGCAGCCTGGCGTGTGACAGGAGCAGAAAGGCTCACTCCCGGGCCATGAATGTTTCTCTGCTGGCTGACCCAGGCAGAGTATGACCAGGAAACCACTAGTAATACCCAAGTCTTTTTAGACACAGAAGTCTAAAATGCCTTAGTAACTTAGACAGTTACAGAGAAGAAATTAATTAACAGCCTCATTTAAAAAATAAAATAGCAAGGAACAATGCTAGAAAGTTTAAAGGTTAAGCTGATACTCCATTAAGATATACCCTGATTTTTGCAACAGTTGAGGTCATTTGTGCTCTTCAAAATAGCTTGTGTTAATCTGTGTTGCACAACATGGCCTTAAAGGCACAATGATGTTGGGGTTTTGATTCAGTGAGGTGTTGTTTAGTCACAAAAAATTTCCATGACTTTTTCCATTCCTATTATTAAAGTCTCTTTTTGCCCTTTACTAAGGCTGCTGGTATACAAATTGATGTACCACGAGGTAATAAAATAAATTTCTTTTTAGGAAACAATTGATCCAAAGGCTTCTTAAGGTCTCATTCTAGATAAAAATATTAAAATTAAGCTGTGCTTACCTAAAATCTACCCTACAAAAAGCCCAAGATAGCACTTCTTGTTGAAATAAAATTCAATGGAAGCTGTTCTGTTGAAAGGAATGCACACTTGGACCCCAAGTAATCACAAAATTATAATGTGATTTCATTTTATTCCTGAAATTGCTAGTCAAAGGAATGAAATTATAGGTATGAATCATGTGCCTATGGAATACAGCACATTGTGAAACTAACTTCTCATTTATGCTTTATTCCTATTGTATATAGAGTCTAGAATGTTTTGGGTTTTTTTTTTAATAACCATGTATAGCTCTCTTAAACTGTGTGAGTCTCTTTGGAATATAAGCCTGTTTATTTTATTGTGTTCTGTTTAGTTATTCTAAAAAAGAGTTACAGACACATAATTGTAGCCATCTGTTGTGTTTTAAGTCCAATCTAGCCCAAAAGTCAAAAAAGTCATGGCAACAACTTATAAAAACAAAGGCAATAATATGAACTCACTATGGTTACTGGTGAACCTTTATTTCTCCCTTCAAATGAAGTAAGTTTCCTCAGAGAATTATTTTAATGTTTGATTTATTTCTTTATTAAATATGCCCACAGTATGACCAGTTTCTCTATCAAGATTGTCATATAGCTGTCTCCTTGATTGTAAATCTGTGTTTCTCCAAAAATATGTGTTCACTTATGATAAAAAATGAAGCTCTAAGTTAAACCCCAGTGCTTGCCATATATTACTTTAGAATAAACCAGCAAGCAGGATTAAGATTGCTTAAGAAAATTTATTAGTGGCGTTGAATAATATTTATCATATGATCTATTTAACCCATATTATGACAGATTTAAAATTCATTATTTATATATTTTGGATATTTGATGTATTACGTTTAATAATTCACTGAGATATTTAGTAAATAGCTTCCGCAATTAACTTAATCAAAATGTCAGTGACTTTTATGAGACATTGTTAATTTTCAGGATTATTCTGTCTTCTAGATATATCGAGTTTGTAAGTGTATCACAGTTATTTCAGCTAGGAGTGATGCACTGGTACTTGCACAGTGAACAGTAAATGGCACAAGTGTGTTGGAAATGACCTCTACCTGTATTGGATAAGGTCAGATAGATGCTTTCTCCTAATGCAGGTTGTTGACATGGTAGATTTCATCAATTCTCTTTTCTCTATATTTATGGAAAAATCCTATGATAGAAATCCATGTACAACTATCTTTGCTGAATAATTCACACACCTACCTCCTGTTAAACAGAAAAGCTGGAGTGTTTGGAGAGCAGTGCTGTCCTTTGAGGAGAATTACAGGGTACAGAATTCTAGTGGCTTGTAATTTCTTGAGAGGGATGAGGATGCCAGAGGAATGAAATGCATCCTGGCTAACCCCATTCCTCTCTTTTGACTCTGACGAGCCTACCCTTATGCTTGCCATTAGGCAGGATGGGTAGAAATCCCAGGCACCTCAGCAGAGATGGTGGCCCAATGAGAAATGGCTGTCTGTCCTACAAGGTTCCCTAATAGTCACCAACAGGGAGCTAGGTTGTTTCTGTCAAACCAAAGTGGGCACTGGAGCAGTGAAGCTAAGATGGAAAATAACAGCGATCAGCTTCCAGTTGTACAAGTCATCTTATGGGAAATAAGAGGAGATTTAAGTAATGGACAATTTGTAGATTATTTTATTCAGGTAGTAAAAATACTGAATAAAAAGGCAGGTAGTTCACACTGCTGTAGATTAGAGGTGAAATAAGAAGTGTAAATGATAGTGTCTGTGCAAACTTCACTCAAAAGCATAAATGTCATGTAAAAGCGAACTGTTATTTTTTCACTTCTCATTTGAGAAGTTGAGTTAATTGTGTGTGGATATCTGTGTTTTTACTCTTGATACTTTTGTTAAATATGCCTAGTGAGCATGGGAGTGAACCACTCCCATTGGTATCAGCCTCATACTACTATTAAAAGGCATGCTAGAAACATGCTAATTTTTTTTTTTTCAAAGGTGTGCATAAATACTAGTTTGTAACCTAAAGATATTTGCAGCATGATGGTAACCACAGAGCTTTGGTCCATAACATCATCTCTGATTTTTGTTTTCTTCCTTAAAAACTTACACTGAACAATTTTTGTATTTTCTTGAGCTACAATGAAGAAATTTCTATAAAATATAATCTCTTCACAAATCCCTCCCTCCTTTTTTTTGCTCTCCTACTTTTTCTTTTGACAGACTTTTGGTTCTCTCCTAGTCTATGTATTTTCAAAGTATTTATCATTAACTCTTGGTTTTGTATGCATTTGTTCATCTGTAACTGTCTGTAGCCACTGTCTTTTAAATTTAATGGCCAAAATTTTCTGGTTTGATGCATTTCTTTCATTACCTTTTATCAAATAACACAGTAATTTAAAGAAATATTTTATGTTACCCATGCAAGTCATTAATTTCTTTACTACTTTATCCATATAAATATTTCTCTGAATTTGAGTATTATTTCATTAGAAATAAATCAATGGGTAAAAGTGGGTCATGCCCATGGTTCAGAAAGGGAAAGATGCAGGTGGCTGTGGAAAAGAAGCTGTGCCAGTCTGGAATCTGATCAGTTGCACTATTGGTAGCCTCACTTAGACATCACCCACAGACAGCTGAGACTACCTGGAAGAGATCCTGATTTTATGGATATTGTGTCATCATAGCAGGTAAGAGAAATAATTTTAGGAAAAGCAAAGACCTTAGGACATTTTCAGTATTCATCCCAGGAAACTGAAATACAGATTACACCAACTTAAATGCAAGTGGAATGGTTTGGGATGACTTAAAACCAAGGTTATTTCTTAAAAGAAATTAGTACTCCTGAAGACCCGAGGTTTAAGTTTCTAATCAGAGACCTAAGACCAGAGGCTTAAGTTTCTAATCTCATCTGTTAAGCAGGTGGTTGTGCAAAACCATTTGAAAAGCATTAGTAGGATTAAAATATTGCAGTTGTGTGTTGCGGTGCTTGGAATGTCAGTTTGCTGTAAGCCTCTCTCCCCCATTTCATCTCTCTCAGTCTCTGGTTAATATTAATCCAAGCAAATAGTGCAAACATTCTGGGTGTGATAGAACAAGGCATAAAAGCGTGTTCATAATTTGGAGTATTTGAGTTATCCTTTCAACTGATAAGCAAATGATTGAGTGCTCTGCTGGAATGGGGCCAAAGTACATTTTGCTGCTGATTAGAATGAGTTTGTGCATGTGCTCTAACAGACACCTTTATATCCAACTGCACCCCTGTGAAGGATGGAGCTGGTACATGGTGGACAGGATTGTTATTCCATTAAATAGCCAGACAGTGTTCATGTCATCTTTCAGTAATGCACAACAAACAAACAAACAAACAAACAAACAAACAAAAGGTAAGAATCCTGTTCGGTGAGTGAATGAGAAAACAGGCTCATTTCCACTGTTCAAATGAAGGGAAGATCTCTCACTGTCTTAATTAGGTGCACTGCCTGACTAAAGCCTGCATGATTTGGCCAACATTTCCTATCATTCCATTGTTATGACAGAAGTTGCCGGAAAAATTCCAGCTGAGAAGGAGTTGTGCTCCACACTGCATTCAGAGAACAAATGGAAGAAGACTGCAGAACCTGAAAATGGATTCACAACTGCTAATGATAGCAGATAATCCTGTTGCTCAGCTCCTGTTGAGCTCTCAGGTTTAAAGACCCTTCTGTTTACACATAGCATGAGATAGAAGAGGTTTCCTGTCAGGTAAACAAAACAAAGCTTTTGCTCTTAGCTCTTATACATTTTGCATAGGCAACTCTGTTTTGATAAATCTTGTAAAAATAGTATTGTATTTCCAATAAAAATCCTTAATCTTTTATTTTACTTATATCTTTTCTGATTTTGGTATCTGGTGGCAGAGATTTAGGTTCATTAGTTTCCTATTTGTGTATCATTCTTCAGAGAGTAATATCTAATTCTGATTTTCCAGCAATGATTCCTAATAGTATTTTTAATTATATCTTTTCTTCTTGAGCAGCCTAAATCTTGACAATAACTCAGGTTCATATTACAAGACGCTTCAAGAGGAAAATCTGTTGGTGTTCAAGAACTTCTCTGTCAAACTGTCTTCCTCTTGACCACAGAAGAGACAATTATACTCCATTTACTTTTTCTGACACACCTCTTTTTCTGTAAGTTTTGTTTCTGAAATACATGCATATTTTCAAAATTTATTGCTGCTTTTAAAGGGCGTATTAACTTCCCTTCTATGGCACAAAACAAAGTGCTGCAGTCAATACATACTCCTAGGAGATGGATTCTACTCATTTCTGCTTTCACCTTTGTAGGCATCCTTTTCTGGGAATTAGAAAAAGTTTCCCCATAAAACATGTGGAATTGATAAACGTGATGTCAAGGCAATCAGTCTAGTCAGTTTGGATAAAGGAATCAGATCATGGGGCTGTTTTTTTTTTTCTTTTTTATTGCACATGCAGTCTGTTTGTTGGTCCCTCTTGTTTCCTGCATGATGAAATATTGCTTGAGCTGTCTTTGGAGAATCAGATGAAAAGGTGTTTTAACATATGATCAAGCAGAGAAAAAACTATGGAACTGAACCTGCATTAGCACTGACTGCAATAATACTTCATTAGCATTCCTCAAATCTCCTGTGTTTTCTAAAGTCTGGTGGTCATACCCCACCCTGATTCCTTGCCCTCAGCTCCATAACACTGCTTGGAAGGTGCTGGGTGCCTCTCGTGCTGGACAACTTTCCTAGACAAGGTTGTTCCTTCCCTTGTGTAGCATCAGCTGAACTGGAACTTGCTTGATATCTCACCTTACAGCCTTCCCTCTTTCTCATGATTAAAAGTAGGGTGCATATCAGAAAATGATCTACTAGTTCATCCAACAGACTTTCCTTTTCCTAGGGACCTCACTGGACCTCGATGTGGGCTTTCTAGGCTCAGACTTCAGCTTTCCAGTCATCCCACAGATTATTCCTTACTCATCAAGTTCATCTGACTGAACGTTATCACTGAAATATGTTTTACGGCTTTTTTCCTCACACAGTTGAAATCAATGCCACCTAATAAATAGTTGGTGAAGAGTGATTTTTAAGATATTTGATATCTCAAATATAGATATTTGTGATATAATTTTTGAGTATTTTCTATGAATTTTCTTGCTGTCTATTTCTTCCTTCACTTACTCTTCATTTTGGAAGTGCTTTTCACGGACTCAAAATATAAATAAAAACTTTTTTGTCTGTTTTTAATCATCTCTTTGCTAATGCAATACTGATAAGTGCTTCAGGATCCAAAAGAAAATCACAAGACAATGCCACTATTTTCTAGATTTTTTTCCCTCCCATACCATGTAGTGGTAGATTATATTCTATGCTCTCTTTTTTCTGTGCTCCACTTGGAAGATCCAAAAGCAGCAAAGTCTTGTTGAAGGTCCTTTTGCCAGGAGGCAAACTTCTGTAGGAGGAAGCAGAGAGAGATCTGCTGGTAAGGCTGACTGCTTTGTCTCTTTTCTTAGTCTGCAAGTGTGTTGGAGAAAAGAAAGGAAGTGACATAATTAACTTTGATAATCTCTCTAGTTGGTAGACAGTCCTGGGGGAAAATGACTGAATAGTGTTGGTTGGAACAGCACTGTTCTGAGGCCAAACAGAGAGAAAGAGTCTGTGAGCAATGCTTTTAGCTGAGTCTGCTGTACTCAGTGCTAGTCAGGCACATAAAAAAAAAAAAACAACAATTTGAGAAAAATATTCTATTTGTTCTGAACTGCTTCAATTCATATGTGGTTTCCAGTTAAAAATGCTAAACGCTTCTATAGTTCTCGTTTGTACATGTGCCTGTTAAGCTACAGCATATTAAATTGCACATGGGCTGGTGTGATCTACTTAATTCAAGGTCGTTCTCTAAACATCTAATTACCTGCTGTCAAAATTAGAAACCTAGTGCTTGTGGACCAGGCTTGTACAGAGCTGCCATTTGTCAGTGTTGGCCGTGGAGGACACACTCCTGCAACATGAAGAACAACTGAAAGAAATCAGGAAACGAAGGCAAAGCTGAAAAATGGAAGGACTGTGTCTGTAGCAGCAGCTGCTGCAGGGGTGAGGCTGAGGGCAAGGCAGGTGGGCAGCACGGCCAGCACTGAGGGTCTGAGGTGCTGAGTGGTGGCAGCAACCCTTGTGGCATTGTCCCAGCACCTGGCTGGCTCCTCCCCAGCACTGACAAACAGCTGGTGTTTCTCAGACCACTATGCACCATGTTTTTTAATTTCAGCAATGCACAAGGAGCTGGTAACAAGTAGGATATAGAGCCCAGTGCCAGGAACTGAACTTCTCTGTCCCATGGTGGGAGCTGACATGATGCCCTTGTCAGGACAGCAGAGAAACACTGTAGTTGTTTTGGTATCTCTGGGTAACGGGGTCTGTAGTACCTGCCTAGGGCATTAGGAGAGCATTGCCAAAGAAAATGCTTTCTTATGGAAGGCCTGCATAGTACAGATTGAGGCAGATAACAGATATTACAGTATTATACTTCTCAGAGACTTAAACTGTAAACCTTTTCTGGTCACAGATGAGAGGAACAAAGATCTCCATAAAAAAATATAGAACAACTGAAGTCATCAAAAGACAGTTAATAATGACCTATAAAATGCATGCAATCTTCAGGACAAAAATATAAAATGTATTTAAAATATTTAACAAAAAAAGACTACTAGAGGCAAGAGTTTCTTGTAAAAGAGTGTCCTGGCAAGAGGGGCGGCATAACAGTCAATTATTACAAACAAAATCCAGGTTTCTTAATTAAAATACAAAATACTGGCTCTGCTGTGTAGCCTGTAATAAGTTATGTCTTGAAAAGACTGTAATTATGCTGGCGCCTGCTAGTGCTGCCATACTTAAGTTTGTCACCATTTCCATTATAAACCCCATTTTTAAGCAATTTATAATGTAACCATAAAACATGATTTTAGATAGAACTTGGAAACAAAATTCTTAGCCTGAAAAGTTTTGTTTCTCTCTTTTCTTTTTTTTTCTCTAAATACAAATAATATGTTTGGTGATCTTCATGCTTTTTAGGAGAGCACTAAATAAGCCACAAGTTTTATGGTTTGAGGCTCTCTGGCCATTCTGTACTTTAAACATATTTTATTTTTTTCATCTGCATTAACAGGATCAGTCATTGCTTGAAAGCAGAGAATTTTAGTTCTTTAAACGTCCATAAATATAGGAGAACAAACTTCATAAAGCTTTACAGAAATAATAAACTGATCAGCTTTGAATTACGATGAAGAAATGAGAACTTAGTTAACCTTGGGCCTCAGAATGAATTGTTGCAAAATGCTTCTGCCACAAGACTGAACTTCCCTTTCTAGCACCCTTCTCATGCCAAAGGAAGATGTCAGAGCCAGGAGGCAGCTACATCTCAAAGGTGGAAGCTTTCCTGCCAGTCCATTACATGTGGTTCTTCTAGCAGCGCTCACAGGAGCATACAGAAAATATCCAAAATGCCTAAAAGTCGTGGAAAATTCTCATTGATTTGTCCCAGTGTACATTTTATCATTAAAAGGTGATAAAGAGGAGAAAAAAAGCACAGAAAATATTGGGCATCTGCTCTGAGAGATCATGATGAGGAGGTGCACCCACATGCTTGGGCTATGCAGAAGTATTTTTATCATATGTATCATCCTAATCTAAGCTACTCATGAACAAGGCTCAGTTTGTTTTTTGTGATTCAATGCTTCTTTCTAGAGAAGCAGATATATTTTTTGATGATTAGCAGTGAACAACAGATAGCAAAACCTAAAATAAACCTGAAAAATAAAACCTGAAAATATTGTGAATCCACTACCCAAAGGAAAACATTGTCCTACAGTCTCAGTTGGCATCTGTAGCTGTTTTTTAATTTGCATGGCGTAGCTAGAATTCCTTCCGGAAACACCTTTCTTTTTTCCAATTTAAAGGTCTAAATGTAAGGGAACAAACACTGAAAGTAGTACAGCTAAAGAAGCAGAAATGAAGGACTGCTCGCATGTCTCTTCCATGTTTACAGATTACAGATTACAATGCAGTTTCAGATGCAAGGGTTGCAATGTAAATCATGTTCCTCTTGCCTAAGCCTACTTTACAAGAGCCTTGGATTACTCTATTTGGCATCATGCAGGTCATGTTTTCAGACCTCTGGCTACATAAAGGAAAGTTGAGTGGCTACAATAATCTTTTAACTTCAATGTAAAGATTTTGCAGCAAATTTACTGCAGATTTTAGGTATATACTTTCTCCAGTATTTCAGTTTTTCTCAACCACCATAACAAACATCTGAGAGAAACAAATGGATTTTCTAGACCAACAGCATAAACTGATTTTTCACTTTATTCCTTTGCTTTGCCAGCTTATCAAATTCTGGTTTGAACAGACTGCTGTAGTAAATACTGGCAACGGTTACCAATTGTTAATTAAATAAATTTTATCAGCCGTAGCCCATTGTAATAATTTTGCAAGATCAAGGCATTACATGCTAGAAGAGAGTATGGTTGAAGGAGAGAAATTCAAGAAAACAGTATTTTATTTTAAAGACTTTTCTTGATTTGTGTTTTATCATTGCCACAGTGCTATAGCATGTTGGTTTATTAAATAGACCAACAGCGTGAATAGTTGCATTTTTTGCTGGATTAAAAACTGGATATCTGGGCCCAGAGAGTGATGCTGAATGGTGCCACATCCACTTGGTAACTGGTCACTAGTGGTGTTCCCCAGGGATCAGGGATTTGGATCAGCCCTGTTTAATATCTTTATCAATGATCTGGACTGGGAATGAAGTGCACCACAGTCAGTTTGTGGATGACACCAAGTTGGGCAGGTATCATGATATGCTGAATTGCAAGAAAGGGTATTTGGATGGGCTAGATCAATGGGTCAAAGACAATTTTATGAGGCTCATCATGGCCAAGTGTTGACTCCTATTTTTGGGTCACAACAACCCTGCGCAGAACTACAGGCTGGGGACTGAGTGGCTGGAAATGTGCCCAGAAGAAAACCTGGGGTACTGGTTTACATTTGGCTGAACATGAGCCAGTGTGTGTCCGGGTGGCCAAGGAAGGCCAGTGGCATCCTGGCCTGTATCAGCAATAGTGTGACCAGCAGGAGCAGGGCAGGGATTGTCCCCCTGTACTCAGCACTGCTGGGGCCACACCTCGAATGCTGTATCCAGTTCTGGGTCAGAGTGGAGCTGTTGAAAGGTCTGTACACAAGTTTTATGAGGAATATCTGAGGGAGCTGGGGTTGTTTAGCCTGGGGAAGAGGCTCAGGCAAGACCTTATTGCTCTCTTTAGCTACCTGCAAGAGGGGTCAGCAAAGGGGGGGTCTATCTCTTCTCCCAAGTAACAAGTGACAGGACAAAGGGAAGTGACCTCAAGTTGCACATGGAGAAGTTTAGATAAAGAAATTTCTTCACAGAAAGGACTGTCAGTCAGTGAAACAGGCTGTCCCAGGGAAATGGCTGAGATACCATCTCCAGAGGTTTTTAAAAGACATAGATGTGGCACTTTGGGACATAGTTTAGCAGTGGGCTTGGCAGTGCTGGGTTAATGGAGTTGATTGTCTTAGATGTCTTTTCCAACCTAAATTATTCGACAATTCTATGTAGAAAGATCAGTTAGCACATACCAAAGATTTTAGGGTGCACATAGTCTAGCAGTTGTACCATGCACATCTTTTTCTTCCACAATCCTCCTCCAACAGCAGGAGATTACTAGTCTCTCAAGGACTGTGTGATTCATGGTAGTGATCACTTTCAATTGGAAGTACTGGAGCAGCAGCTCCTTTTTTACTGCCTGAGAGGCCAGCTGATCTCTTAGAAAAGGGGAAACTTTGCTAAACAAAGGAAGTAATTTTAAAAGAAGGAAATAACATCTGTCTACAGATATGTGGAGGGGGAAAGAAGAAATGTGAAAATGGAGCTGGTGAGGAAAAAATATTTAAAGTTTAAAAAGCTGAAAAGAAAGTCCATGTGGGATCAGAGGCAGCACATTCAAGTGGCAAACTAAATGTAGAGAGATGTAATAGGAGAAAGTATTGGGAAGAGAGGGAGAGAGTGTATAAAATGAAGCACAGGAAAACGGTATAAAAGCCCCAAAACTAATTTAGAGAGATTAAGAGACTGCTGCACTATCCCATTGCCAGTAGAGGTGCTAAAGCCACGGCTATGGAATAGAGTAGCAAAATGCTCAAGGGAAGAAATAATTCCTGTACTTACATAGGTAGAGTATTTCACGATATAAACAATAGTAGAGTGCAGCTACCTAGAAGGCATCCGTTTAGAAATTAATTTCTGTTTGAATCTGTAGTTGAAAATAAAAAGAACTCCAGCAAGAGGCAGAAGATGTTCCCTGGAAAAGCACTTCAACCAGCCTGGGAACAGCACAAGATACTTCTGGCCGTGCTGCAGCCAGAGAACAAGGAGACCAGCAGGTACCAGTCTACAGCTAGGGAACAATAAAACCCTTCTACAAGCTGAGCCAAGAATAATCTTCTTTAAAAGTGCTTTACTACTTGCAAATGTTGTTGCTCTTGTCCAAGTGTTTTGTATTTGCTTCAGTGCAGCTCCATTTTTTTCTTTTGAGATAATTAGGGGCTTACTTTAAACCAAAGGGGATTTCTGGGAGCTCTTTGGGTTTTTAAATTATACAAATGATAGCACTGTGATGTTGAATCATATTATTAATTGTATATTTTGTTGTTCTCGTTTCTGAAGTATATGTGTGAAACAAGGTTTTTTATCTCTCAGTCCTTGAATACAAGAAGTTTCAAAAGGTCCTCAGGCAGATTGCAAAATTATTTTTCTCAATTTTCTTAATGTTAAAGAAAAATATAATTTTAATACTGCAGAGTATTCTGTGCTGATAGTTTTACAACATTGTGTATGTACTGTGAATAGAACAAACTTCACAAATTATTGTACTTGAAGCTGGAGCCTTTTCTGTAAATTTTAAACAAAGTGTTCTATTAAATGCCATCTATAAAATGCTTGATAACTTACCTCCTAGGTTGATTTGTGATTTTTCCTGTGCTTTTGAATACCTGGATGAAAAACTCTTTTTTTCAGGAAACTGGTTGGTAACTGAATAAATAGCACTATAATCTAAGTATTGAACACTTCCACATAATCTGTATTATTTTGCAATGGATTCCTCTTGCTGTAGCATAAAATGGAAGTACTCTCTCTATAAATAAATAATACTCTGAATAAAAGGGGTTTGCAAACGTCATAGTTAATTTATTTCTTAACTGCCAATTTCTGCAATGAATTCTACCAGTTTTCACACTGTGCCCATTGCAAATGGAATTACCTTTGCATTAGAAGATGTGTCTTTCAATGATGCAGAAAAATATATTTGTGCTTAATTCTTATGTTAGCAGGGTAAGAATACATGTCATACAACATCCAACTCAATAAAATAAAAACCTGAGTGAAAGTTATGTACAAGTTTTTTTGATTGGACATTTGGAACGTTTGGACGTATGCATGCTTATGTCCTAAGTCTGAAATGTACACCTTACGCAGTCCATACCACTCTAAATCTGACTTGGATACAGGCAGTGCAACAGGTTTGCCAAATTATGGTGTCAGTGTCACATTCCTCCCCCAGGAGACGTTCAGACTACTTGCTTTCTTTTTGCTGGGGAATCTGTAGCTTTAGCAACTAATTATTCTCCAGCTCTCGTGAAACCTTTTTATAGGAGTCTTTCTCCAGGTACTTTTTGCAGCAATAGCCTTGCAGGGAGGTAACAAGAACAGACTTAAATATTTTTAATGCTGAATCATCTGTTTATGCATAATATTGATCTGAATGTCAAATTTAGCTGGTCATTAAGGAGGGACAGGGCCATCAGAATTATTCTGTGTGCATGCATATGTTTCAGATTTAGACTGCAAATATCCTGAAGAGGGTCTGCATTTTAGTCTAACTTGCCAAACAGTTGCAGAGAAACATTGCTGTGGCGAATCACCCTCTATTGATGTGACATTGAGAACAAAAGGGATTCTGCACTGAGAAGCCATTCACTGATTTTTGTATATTTTTGAGTAGTGGGCATTGCCCACAAAACCACTTCTACCTTCAATGATTACAGAGGTCTGTTGGGTAGCTATAATTTTTTTCACCATTATAGTGAATGGTGATCCATTGGAATGCAAGATTGGCAAGATCTGGATTCCCAGGTTTCATTACTTCCCCTACGATATTTTCTCTAACATTGTTTAGGTTAGTACAAATGTAATGAGCTCTGAATTCACTCATCATGTGCATACATGCCACATTGTTTAAGAAATTCATGCAGCTGCTTCCGATCTTGTACTGCCAGGGTGCCTGCACAGTGCTCTGCTGCTTTCCTGCCTCGGAGTCCCTGCTCTCCAGGTGCACCACTGGTTATGTGCTCCTCTCTCAGATATCTATCCCTAAGGGGAGCTCACTTCTGGAGCCATTTTAGTCTTCCTTTTATTTTTAAAGGGCTGGGTAAGGGCTGTTCAAGTGATTTCTTATGTTGCTACCAGGTTTAGCATCTGGCAAAGAAAGGTCTATCTGTTTATATCTTGATATGCTGAAATTGTGCACGGTATTTTTTCTTTAGATGTTCATTGTTTCATATTGGAAATGCAAATTGGGGTCTATCTGTGATTACAGACACCTTTCACTTCTTTAGCAGAGACTTTCAATTTTAGAGTTGCCCTGTATGAAATACGCATGCTAAGACTGAGTATTTATGGAATATAGGCTTATGCAAAAGGACATTTTGTTTATATTAATAAAAACTTAAAAAATATTTCTGTGTTCTAGTCTGGGACATTTGGTGCCTGAGTGGAGTGCAAGTTATTGTAAAATAAATGCTTTGTATTTATGTTACTTGTTTGGTTGTGGCTCCATAAAAAAATAAGAGTAGCTCTTTTCATCAAACATATGATTACTAGTTCAGATATGTTCTTATTTAGTTACTGTCTGGAAAGATGTTTGCTACATAAAAATACCTTTGAATTTAAAGGCATTTTTGGCTTTTTTAATGAAAAAAAAAATTAACTAATGTGTAACTTGCCATAATATAGGAAATTTCTATTGCTGGACATACTGATGGGCTGAGGACTTAAATCCTCTGAGCAATCAATCCACTGGCTTTTATGAATGCTTAGGGAAAAAAGGAAATATATTACTGGAAAAGAGGAAGAAGTCTTGTTGCAGGCTATGCGATGGCCAAATTTAGAAAAGACGTATGTATGGCAAAGTCTCATCTATCATTGCAACTGACTGAGCAAACAAATGAAAAGAAGAAAAAACAGGAAATAACACTCTTCTTTTAACAAATAGATTTTGAAGAAACACCTTAGCGAGGAAAGAAAATGTATTCTGATTGTGATTGTTCTTCTGCTAAGAAGAACAAGACTTTTGCTAAATATCTTCCTAATTTTAGTGCCAATTCGGCAGGTCTAGCATGAGATAAATCCTTTCTTGGGAGAAGCATTGTGCATTACATGTGCTGATTTATGATAATCAGCTGTATTTAGGTGATGGCTGGACTAGAGTGTAAAGTAAGTTTGTGCTTAATATACTAGATAAATTGTTCCTGGCTTCTTAGGGTGTGACTATACTTGCTGTCACACTCCCAAGTTTACTCAAGGACTGTGTGATTTGCTGAGTAGGTGTCATGTAAAGGAAAACCCAAAGCAATGGATTTTATATAGCTAGTTTTTCCCCCCTAATTTCATGTTGACAAAAAACCTTTTTTGTCCCTTTTTCCTACCCTTCATCAAAGTAAAGTCTCCTCAAGGCTAAAGGCAAATTTTAGCAGCAAGGAAAATGACCACCAATAATCTGAGCAGTATGAAATTTAACACAGTGATTTTGTTCTAGTGAGAGGAAAACACCAGTTACCTGCTGTAAAAAAATTCTGCACTGAACCTTAACTTCATTGGCAGCAGCTTTTAAATCTATTTAATATTCTTATTTCTTCAGTTAAGTTAATAACAGGCTGTGGGATTAAATCTTAACTTTACATATTTACTGGGAAAAGTAGTATAGCAATTTATGAGTAAAAATGTTCTTTGAATAAATTATCATTGCAAATTGCAGTTTATGAAAGTTGCGAGTATAACCATAATTACAGCCTTGACTGTGCACAATTTGAAATCTTACTTGCTGAATAAATTTCTTTTCATTCAGATTGCATTTCCAACATTTTTAGAAAAGAGTGAATCAAGCCTCACTTACAAAATATCCTACAGAGTTTATGAAGAAGCTCATCTTTGTTTGCTAAATTTGCCTAAAACATAAACTTTTCTTGAATTCGTGAGTTGCTATTTTAGTCTGTTATGAGAGTTTCCTACTCAGGTTTAATAAACCGTAGACTCGTAAGGAGACTCACAAGATCTTCCATATTATGCCATCTATGTATGCTAAAGTTGTTAAAGTTAAAATTGATTGTACAAGCTATTATGAAAAAAACAGCCATTAGCCAAAATTAGGTATATTACTGTAAATTGGAGAGACGGGGGAGAGGTTTAAAGCTCTATCTGGCAAGAGAAGGGTTAAGGACTTTTTTGCTATACCCGTTTCAAATTACAATGAGAAGCCTCTTCTTTCCCAGCAGGGTTGTGCTTACATTAGTCTTTAGATCTCTCTTGAAGAGAGCTGTTATATTTGTGCCTGCTACAGTTGGAAATAACAGTTCAGAAGCTGAAAAGGGTTGAATGGATTTACAGAAGGTTATTTTTTGCAAGTAAATTCATGGCAACACATTAATTTGATTAGTACATGCTTTAGAATTACTTTACACTCAAGAGATTCAAAAGATGTTAAAGTTATCTCCAGGCTGCTGGACAAATATGTGTTACACCACCAAGGTACAGATCAAGACAAATCTGTGACTCAGGATTTTATCTTGGGAAGAGCGCAAGGTGTACGAAGAACTCAGAATAACGAGGGAAGATAACTCTGGGAACTACAATGTGTCAGAAGAACATCTCTTGCTAATACAGCTCCCCACCAAAGACCCGGTTATCTAAGGTTTATATAGGAATGCCTAGGTCAGCTGACAAAATACTGGTCTTCTGCTCCATAAATGCAGAAAAAACGATAACAACAGTGGAAAATTGGAAGTCTGAATTTCAGCTTTCTTAGAAATAACTGCAACCTGACACATTCCATAATATTTAAACAGGGTGGGGGGAGAGGAATCACCAAAGATGTTACGATGTTACGTTTAGAGATGACATTGACATGAAGAATAGGTAAATTTTGTTTTTCAACTACTGGGAAAGCAGACCTCATAGGAACTCAGAACAAGTAGGAGAAAAGTTGTTGTTTTTTTTTTTTTTTTTCCTTGTTCTTTTTCTTTTCAAAGATGAACCTAACTGCGCTCAAAGCTTTCGTGGGCTTGCTCTGGAATTGCTGGGTTCTGGTGGGTCACGCACAGGGAGGTTTAGGAGACAATCATGTCCATTCGAGTTTTATTTACAGGAGGCTGCGGAACCATGAGAGAAGGGAGATTCAGAGAGAGATTCTCTCTATCCTGGGTTTACCTCACAGACCCAGACCATTTTCACCAGGAAAGCAGGCTTCTTCTGCACCCCTCTTCATGCTGGACCTGTATAATGCCATGACAAATGAAGAGGATTCTGAGGAGCTGGAGTATTCACTAAAGGGATCAATGGCAGGGGAGAGCAGAGGGATACGAAAAGGATACCCTGCCTCTCCAAATGGATATTCGCGGAGAATGCAATTATCTCGCATGACCCCCCTGACCACACAGAATCCTCCCTTAGCCAGCCTGCAGGACACCAACTTTCTGAATGATGCTGACATGGTCATGAGCTTTGTCAATTTAGGTATGTGGAAATATTTTTTGTTTTTGCTCTCTCTGACAAACTGTTAGCCTGCTCCTGTGAAGGGCAAACCTCTCGGCCGAACTGTAACCTGTTCTAAAACAGCAGGATTGAGCCCGGGCTGTGGTGCCACCGGTAAAAGAAAAATCATACGGAGGGTAAAGTAGCTACATTGTAGGTGGCCATGGAAAAAGATTTTTCTCACTGTTTATATAAAGTCAGTTTCTATAACTTCCCTCTGCTGGCTTCTGTTTTCTTTCTTTCATTGATGTAATGAAAATTCTAGCCTTAGGCCAACTAACTCCTTTTCTTTTAAATCTCTAAAAATCAAACACTTATGCCTATTGCTCAGTTATTTCCCTCAGTGTTTTCCTTAAAGCTTACACATGAACAAACATCAGTTGTTAATATTTTAAAGCCTAGAAAGGTATGAAAAGGGAAAAGTTAAACCATTAAAAAAAATTCTTAGGTTATTTGGTGGGGTTTTTTTCTGTTGTTAAGAGTCAGAATTTTATTATCTTTTTAGTTGAATGGCTGGATTTTAAATAATCTGTTGCTGTTCCTTTGTTATTTCTATTTAATAACAACAGGCTGTGTTTTATTATACTGCTATGGTGCTCAGAATCTACAATGGTTCTTATTTTCTCTGTCATAAATAAATTAAATGACAAGTAGAGTATTAAACACCAGAAACATGCAAGCAAAGAATGCTTTTGAAAATTATATAAATTCTGATAGAGACCCTGATAAAACTAAATTATATTGGCTTCTGAGTGTAATAAACATGCTTGCCAGTTACATTGTAGGAGAAAAAAGCAGTTACAGATTTCTTTACTAAAGCACAACTTAAGTCTCATCTAGAAAGCTGCAAATAATTCAAGAAATCCATTTAGTATTTTTATAAGTATTTGAAATGCTGCAGGACTCATAAATTTGGCTAAAAAAGCCACTTCTCATTGGACCGGAATAGCAAGAGATTTAATTGAAAATGTGAAGTTTCACAATAAGCTGGAACAAATTCTGATGAACTCTTGTTTTCCAGGGTAATACTTTCTGTAGAAACTTTTTAACAGCGGCACATGTTCCAAAATACCTTCCTTTTATCACACACATTCTGTACTTTTTATGTCTACCAGGTTTTTAGTAAATACTAATACTCCAAATACTAAAATTCTAGTAAAGTAACATTCTAGAGTTTATTTTCCATAATAATAAAATCACTTTTCATTTGTTATTTGGCTGACAAGGAGGTGTTCAAGTCTGAGATCTTTTTCCTTATGAGTAACAAATGTCCACACCTCTAAATACATTTGCTTGTTGTTTTTGCTCCGGAAATAGCAGGTTAGGAATGAAATGGAATCTGTTTTTTGAATATGTGTTCCATATCATTAGGAAACAGTTATATATTGCTCATGCATTACTTTTAAATTAGCATTGTGTGCCTCGATTTATCCAGAGCATCTGGAGTCAGCTGAATAGTAAATAGTATTTAAAATAGTAAAGTTATACAGAAAAATCAGAAATGCTCTTATCCTCAGCATTAGTCAAGGCATTGATCCTGCAAAAATATTCCTTGTGTGTCCTGAGAAGTACCCTCTGTAAATATATCAGGGACCATTCCATCAGCATCCCTGAGGACTATTTACATGGGACCTAGCCTTTGATTTCAGAAATGTCTTTGATTACAATAGGACTTCTTGCAGTGAATGAGTAGAAGTCTTTGAAGTTTCAGAGTCAGATATGTCCTAGGCTGATCCTACTGTGCTTTCCCAGACAAAAACCTTCTCTGGAAGAACTCAGGTTTCCACTGAGAGTCTTACCTTGGGTAGGAATTTTCTAATATTTGTCTTATTTTGTTGGGATGCCAGTGCTGCCTTAAGAAAGTAATTCTGAGAAGCTAAAGCTTATCCTGTGTTTCAAAACTGTGAAAACTGGGACTGAGACGTTGTATTTATCTAGTGATTAATATTAATAGACACCATTAACTTAAAATACTGTGTAAATATCAGGTTTGATTTGGCATCTGTAAAATTAAATTGTGTCTCTGCTCTAAGTTAGTTTAAATCCTAATTCACTTTGAATACCCTTCCATGCAAGTTGGATATTGTGGTATATCACACATTCCATGGTGTAAAATGCGTAAAAAATATTGATGACCAATATAGATTAGCTTCAACGTTTTTATTAAACAATCCTATGTTTCAGTATAATTAACATAAAAATGAAATAAATCATGGAAACAAGTAACCATTTTATATGATTTATGCAGTATGAGATTGTGACAGATGAGGGCAAGCTCTTTTAATGGAGAATGGGGAAAAATATGCAGTGATAAGTGAATGCTAATGCTGTACCTTAAAATCAATAAATGCTGATGCAGCAGAGCAATAACTCAAATGGATTTAGAATTGAAGCCCCAGACAACTTGCATCAAATAAATCTGCTCTGAAAATAGTATTCACCATGTTCATACTTGCACATCATTAATTACATAATTTGTAATTATAAAACTCTATTAATCACCATGATATTTTAAATTGAAACTTTTGTGTATAGTTGTACCAGTTATAACAATTTAAGACATATATATTGAAACAAGAAATATGTAGCTGAGAGTTTGGATAGAAATTATTAAGCATAAGAATTGAAAAGACTGAAAAAGATTAAAAAGTAAAGGAAAACTAGACAAAAGCAAATAATTTAATATTAAAGAATAAAAAATTAAACTCTTATGCTAACTTTGATTAAAACCCCAACCTGTCAGAGCTGCAAATACCTCACTTTCAAAAACAAATTTAGAAAATAGTTATCAAGGGAACTGCAATCATAATTCTGTCAAGCAACCAGGGAGAAAAATAAGAATACATTTACTTTTCCTGAAGTTAAAATTGTAAACACCTGCTTTTTCTACTGGAATTTATATCAGAATTTCCATATCTTTCTTTCTTGAAAGATACAACAAGACAGAGACTTTGTCTTGTCTTGTGTTTTGTATAAGACTGTGTGTGTTGGCAACTTGCCATAAATATTGATGAGTGTAACAGAGAAGTTAACTGGGTTTGGTCCAGCAGTCAAAGAATAAATCCTCCACTAAACACACTGGGGTTTTCAAAGATCTGATTCTATCACCTTCAAATTCAGAACTTTGTTTTCCTGACTGGGTGTTTTTTTTATCCTATTATAATATTTTATTGTCTTACTGCAAAACCCCGGCTCTTTAGAGTTCTGGCATCTTCTTTTTTGGCTGGTCTCCCAAAATGATATATATATAGGATACCCCATTTCCCAGAGAACAGGCAAATAATACTTATGCAGTCCAACTCACTTTTTTGCTCACTCAAAATTTAGTTAGGGAAGGACTTTTTTAAGATAAATGTTAGTGTTCCCACTCTTCACCTCTTACAAAAAGAGGGGGATTGGATAAAATAGATCTACATGGATGAGGCTTGGAAAAACAGCAGCCCTTTTGCAAACTACATTTAAACATTTCAAATACTGATTTTTTCATTATCATCAAAGTGATCATTAAATCCACTATACTTAGGTGTTTCTTCTCAAGCCATTCCAATGGTCTGTATTTTCATTTTTTTACATCACATTTGTTAATTTTTCTCGTAACAGATTGCTACATTTGCTAAGCGAGCCTGTTTGCTTTCTTCATATTTTCCTGTTAATTGATATGAACCTTCCATAAAATGGGAGATATATATCTGCTTTTGTAGTTTTCTGTTATGTTTTCTTTTTTAGCATATAAAATTAATTTCAAAAACTTGAATGTGAAGATCACAGTAAAATTTGTGACCCCTGATATACATGTGCTGAGAAGGATACAATAATTACTGAGATTTTTAAAGTAACCAGCCCACCTCAGAAAGACATTTTTTCTTCTTCACAGACAATGTGAATGATTCCACAATCTTAGAATAATTTTGAAACCGCATGTGCTGTGTTCAGTTCTTAAACCAGACACTGAAATCAATGGAAATTTTGTCTGAGGCAGAGAAGACTGTTCATATTTCTCCAGCTTCTCTATCCCAACTTTGAACACTGTTTTACAGATTATATGCTTCTTTAAAACCTGAATCATTAAGTAAATACATAAATTCAAAAGATTTATAGCCCATTGTGTTCACTGGAGAATGCTAACATGATATAGAACAAATTTTACAGCTACTTTGAGAAACCTATAGTACATCAATCCACACCAAATACCTGTAAAAATATATTTTTGTTACACATGAAAAAGAAAGTATTCCTTACTGCAATTAGACCCTGAGCATACATAGTAGCTCGTTTCTTAAATTAAACTAATTCAGTTTCTACAACCTTCCACTCACAGCTAACATATCATCAGCGAGGAATATGGAGTGCTAAGCTATAAAATGCCAGGAGCTGAGGAAGGGGTTTGAAGGATACATGCAAAAAGGCCTCAGGATCATTAACTTCTCTCCTAAAGCTCAGGAATGAGCACACTTTCTTTCTTTTCCACAGGATTTCAGATGCTGCTGTCTTAATTTTAACCGTACATGAATTTCTTTGGCTGTGGTACAGTTTTAGTGTATAAAGCCAGGCTTCTAATGAAAATATTGACACAGCCTTAGCTGAAGTGATGGAAAGAGCACTATTATCTTGCCTTGAACAGAGGGATGCTATTGCAGAGATAAAGCTTGTTAAATTACAAATAGACCCCATGTCTTTAATTGTGGAATTGGATCAATACTGAGAAAAAATGAGAAAACGTCTGTGAAGCTTTTATTCAATGGCAACCCCAAGTCAATAGGGTGTCATTTTTCACTGTTTTACATAACATTTAGAGCAAATTAGATCAAGGAGGTCTCACTTAATTTTCATTCGAAGTAGACATCACTTGACATCTCGAAATTCTAAGATTTTTTTTCCCTTTATTAAATTTTTATCACGCAGTGAGTGAACGGAATGAATTTCATGAGACCTAGTACAGTCAGGCATTAAAAATAACTATGAATTATGAAATAATTTTCTATGATCAAATTAAATATTAAGACAACTCTTCGTAAAATACTTTTTTTGTTTCTAGAACAAAAGGACTTTACTCACAGGATTACATGAGCTAAAAATCCTCATCCAATACTTACAATTCATTATAGTTTTAACCAATTTTTGTGCAGTGGCAGAACAGGTTTTTGGAGATTGCTTTTAATTTTTAGAAAGAAATATCCTCCATACCCCTTTTCTGAATTGCACTACCTTTGTTGTTTTATATTGAAATACTTTATATTTCCTTTGAAATCTCTCAAGTTACATGAATCTGAAGTACTATATAGCTCTACCTCAAAATAGGTTTGTGTGATCCATAAATATCATCTAACAAAATAATGTTTTTATAACTGTAATTAATTTTTTTGCCAAAGTTAACACTTTAAATCCAAGTAAATTATTGTATCTACCCAGCCAAAAAAATGTCAAGCTCTCCATTAACTGGAGTATAAAACTGTCTGACTCTCCTTGCCGACAGGTTTGAAAGAATTTGCAGATAACTGAAGAGAAACTGATTTAGCAGATGGTTAGACGTGCATGGTGAAAAGCTATATATATGTATGGATATATAAAAATATATATTATTATTAATATTTTTCCCATTGGGAAGAACGGCTGACCCAGTTCCGCTTCTTCTTTAGAAAGTGTTCCTTTCCAGACTAAACACAGACTTTGGGTGGGGTTTGGGGGATTGCATGTATTGTACAGTGCATATTTTCCCAGGAAAACACAATCTGGCAGTGACTCTGGCTAACCATGAAAGAGAAAAAGGCAGGCTTGTGAAGACATCTCTGTGTGAAGAGTATTAGGGGAGGAATCCTGCCATGGATTGGATGGAGAGCCTCTTGGTTCTCTCCCTAAACTCTGGGTTGTTTTCTAACATAACTGGACAACTTTGGCATCTATGCCATCTCCCACACTTATTGCTCCTGTTATTATTTTCTCTGAATGTTAACTCATGCAAAGAATTTTACTGTGGCTACCTGCCTACTTACTGCCTGAGTAATGGTGGTAATTATGACAGGGGCAGTTCCCTTCTCTTTTCTCTGTAGCCATGGCAGTTCCTTTCAGCTTGCTTTCATAGGCCCACATACTAATAGAATTTGGAAAAAAGATGATTGATTGCAGTCTGATCATTCTAGGTGTTGTCTGGTGTTTCCACATAGCTGAGAATGAACAGTTTATGAAGTGCCAATTGCAGCCTCCAGCTAAAGAAAGGCTCCCCAGGGCTTCAGGAGAGCTCTGGCTGCTACCAGACTTTATAATTATTTCCCACACTTTTCCCTATCCTCTCCTCCTTGTCCTTTCCCTTGTCTCTAACCCCTGCTGCATGGGCAGGGTCACTGAACTTTAGTTTTATGTCAGTGGCATTTGGCTGCAGAAAGGATTAAAGGCTGAGAAGTGGTGAGTCCAGGCGACAGTGCAGGAGATGGAGAGGGAGGGAATGAGAGCAAGCATGACAGAAAAGCAGCAAAGCATAGGCTAGGCTTTAGAAGGAGGACATCCCTCTTCCCAGTAGGTAGCAGCCAACATGCAGGGCTGGATACCATGGGAAAGGTTCACAACAGAGAAACAGCCTCTGCAGAAATTGCTGGAAGATTTAGTCCTGCCCCTCCGTGCCTCATGTGGAGCATGATGTTGCAGCACTGAGAGCATTTCCCATGCCAGTAGGAGAGTCATGTAGGGAGAAGGTGAATGCAATGGAGAAAGAGCAAAGAGCATGATAAAGAGAGATACTGTACAAATGAAAGGCAAAATTAGCAGAGCTGTGGGTTTCTTCTCTGAGTAAGCCTTGAAGGCAAAGAGAGCACTTTTCTCCTGAATCCCTTGTGTCAGAGCAGCTACCTCAGCCTCCCCAGGCACTTGGCTTCCCAGGAAAAACTCTTCATCCTTGCAAAACAAAATGCAGCTCCCCCCAGCCTTCGGTATGTGTGTGCTGGGAGTACACAGACGGGCTACTCACGTTTGCAGCCGTAAATAACTTAGAAGCTGCTTTTAAAAACCGCAGGTTAAAGGATGAGGGCTGCCATGACGCACACAGAGGTTGAGATCAGAGGAGCAGCTAAGAGGGGTCAGGAGAAACAATGAATCCCCTTGTTCTGAGTCATATTTATGAGTGCTCCATTGCACCTAAAGTTCATATTTATTGGCTAGGCCATGGGGTTTCCCTATTTGCTCATCTCTTAAAATAACACCCCTGGTTAAAATTTCCTATAAAACACAGAAATGCTACAGCAGGCAGAACTTGTCAACCCTGACAACTACATTATTTAAGTTTGTGGGTGGGGTACACCAAGCAAGAGCTGGTTTTTTTTGTACTGAATTATGAATTTTTTTCTATACAAAACATGACTGTAATAAAAGTAGAAAAGGTTAGATTTTGTAGCTCAGCTTTCCACTTGGAAATTTCCTAGTTATTGAGAGATGCTCCAAGAGGTGAATTTTGGTGTTTAGTTCCCAGCTCTTTTTGAGCAATTATTCTGGTCCAAGAGATCAAGAACCTGGCTTTATTAACCACTACTATAGCACTTAATACACATGTGGTATATGAGGCACATGTGGTACCTTACCAAAATGTGGTTCTACTTTTTTCCCACTGTAATTCAAGGCAAACTGAGGCAAAAATTATTAATGAGTCAGAGCCTAGAAAACTAACCAGGACAGCTAGTGCTGGTTCATGATATGTATTTGTAGCTAATAACCAGTGACTTTGCAGAAGCGAAATGCCACGTCATTTTCTTATTCAAGGAGAGTCAGGATGAGGAAGAAATTTGTACAACTGAAATTTCTGTAAGGTTTATCCTTATCTGACTTAACAATATTACTTATTCAGACTCCATGAGAACCTTAAGGTCTTTTCCAGCTTTGATGATTCTGTAATTATATCCCTTTGTTGACTGGGTCAATTAAATTAAATTGTTGTTGTTTTAATTCCTCAGATATTTGACTGTAGTCAAATTAATGAAGTTAAATTCATATGATTTGGTAAACCTGTACCCCTATTCCAGAGTAATTATTGTAAATTAAGAGCAATTTGGCTAGGCATACCCATTAAAACAAAAATGGAGGGGAAATACACATGGGGTATGCCACTATAAGATACTGCAAAATAAATTAAAAAAATTCATTTTATTGGACTTTTTCAATTGTGAATGGCATAATTTTTGGACTTAGAGGTGTTAAATTCTGTTCTGAGAAAGAATAAAATTCTGGGAAAAAAACCTATTTCTGTTTTGTTCTAGGCCTTAGAAACAAAAGAGCAGGGACACTGAATTAGCAGGGACTCTGATTTTGGAGCAGTGGGCAGATGGTATCTGATGGTATCTGGTGCCTAGAGCCATGAGATTCTGGTGGCACAGTTTTCAAAAACACTAGCTGCTGAGAAATTGAACGAGTGGGAGAACAGAAGTGTGGATGATATTGCTGTGGGAGCAAGTCCAAGCCCAGCGTACAACCCCAAACCAGCTGTAGTCTTTGGGGTGATTTAGGATGGTGGAGATCCAGCAGGAACATAGCTCTGGGAAGGTTGTTCCCAAGGTTAGCTCAGCTGGAATATTTGTCAAAAACTACAAGTCATAACCTACCAGTGATCCCAAAGGTTAATATGCTGCTCCTGACCAGGTTACCTTGTGCCTCATACATGAAAATTAAATGTATGCAAAGGTTTTGCAGTGAGTCAGTCCCACCCCAGCTGAGTCAGAGTGAAATATCAGAGCAACCTAATAGGAAAATCCTGAAGAGCCTCAGATAGAGAATGAAAACAGTGTGCTTCTGTTTTCCAGTCCATAAAATGAAGATGGGCAAACACTCCTGAGTTCATTTTCTCTTCTGTGCATTGCCATTCTTTGAAGTTGCAGAGGACTGTTACAGCTTTTGTGTTTTACTCTGGCTGTGTGCTCTGTAAAATACTTTGCTTCTAAAAGCCTCACAACACCTTGCATTTCATCATGGTGATCTCAAATTTTATTTTAGAAAGGGCTAAAAAGGCTCTTCTATAAGGGCAACAAGTTTGCTGTTCTTAAACTACAGTTTACAAAATAATGAAAATGAGAAAGAGGCACTGGAATGTAAGCACCAAAACTGAGATTTTTGTTCTGGTGTAGTGAAGAGAGGAAGTGTGGCTAGCTTAGCTCTTGTCCTCAGAATATAGGTTTGTGTGTCTCTGAGTCATGTGTGCATGCATATCAGTCTGTGTGCATGGCTTTGTGTATGTAATATAGAAAGCATGTAAATCTCTTCAGTTTTAGTCACTGGAATTTTTTCCTCCTTAAATCATAATATTCTTTCCCATCAATACTATGTGGTTTTAACAGCCCTGACCTTTCAAGCTGCCTGTTTGGACCAGTGTTTATCAGATGACCATTTGACCTCCTTGTTAATTGTACTTAATTACATCCTGTTGTAACATTTTGAAATAAGGAGGCGAGTTTATGGATCTGCTCCAAAGACCTGAAGACTAAAACGGCAGCAGAATTCAGTGGTATGAGGTGCTGAGTAATCTTGTAGTGAGGCTGATGAGAGCTGTGGCTTGTCCAGTCGATGGCAAAATTAGGTCCTTAAACCAGTCCTTTTCCATTTAGGATTGTTGGTACTTCTGTGAATAAAATCACACTTTTTTTTGTTTCTCCAAAGAGATCAAGAAAGGAGTGAGATATCAACAGTACTGCAAGGGCAGAAGTTCACATTTGATGATATAAAAGAGAGTAGCCTCTGTTTGCACAAATGATATCTCTGTAGTTTTCCAAAATTTCACAGTTTCTTATGCTTCCATAGAATTGCCAGCTCCCACGAGTCTTTTAAGACTTAGATAATATTTGCTATGAGATTTTCTGTGCATTGATGATTTATGAGCACATCTAAGGTTTCATTAAAGATCAGCAATTATCCCCTGCAGCTGCAGAAACCCAAAAATTAAAACAAATCAACATCCAGAAAGAGCTGCAGTTCTTGAAAATGGTCAGTCTAAAGGCTCAGAAAGCAACTTCAAGCACTTCTTATTTTACAATGCTTTTCATATAGCTGACGGCTTTTGAAACACATGGCATAGGCCATATCACTTCTCTCTAGTGATAATATATATATGGGGGTGGGGGTGTGTGTGTGTGTGTGTCTTTTCTGTTGTTGTTCTATAGCTTACTTTCCACAAATTTGCAGTAAACTTGATTTCCAAAAATACAGTAAGGAAAAAGGGAATAAAAGCTATAAAATTACCATTAGCAGGAAAAAATCTAGTCCCAAAATTTTAAGGCAAGGCAAAAGAATACACCTTCAATTTTGCTTTATTATAACAGTGATCAATAGACTTCTTGCAGAATGAAGTGCCATAAAAAATTAATTGTTTGTAGTGGTTAATTGCACATCATTATGGCATTATTGCAATGGTTTATCATCCAGCATGAGTCAAATTCTAGATAAAGAATATAAGTTACTTAGGGCTGTGCTGTGAGCTCTTTGGCTGATGCAGTACTGCCCATGGTTGTCACTGTGAACTGAACACTACTGTGAAAGCTAAAACTTTGTGCTGTCTTTCATATAGCAAAGGTTAAACCTATAGTTCAACTAGACACAATTGCTTTTACATAGTTAAATGTTTTTTGTGTATTGATTTAAATTACAAGCCTATGTGATTAAAAATAAAACACGGAATTTGCTGGATGTCATAGTAAGGTATTTAAAAGATCATAATTTTTAAATCCTTTTGGGTGCTAAGCAATAGAAAATATACCTGGAAACATGCAGTTAAATATGATGACATTCAGGAAGCACTGATTTAGTTTTCAGAATTTTGAGAGTTAATATAACGTGACACTATACAGTATTGTATATCACAGTAATTTAAAATTACATTATTATTTCATAATAAATTATTTTCTTTAATTTTTTTAGTTATCTCCTATATTATATCCTATAGCTATCAACTATGGTTCTTAAAAAGGTAATTTTTTTCATCACTTCTTAAACTATTGAATTAATAATCATGTTTAATGAGGCCATATATAATAATGAGATCCCATTTACAAGGACAAACATTTTTAGATATATCAAATTTTTAATTTAAGTAAGTATATCTTAAATATCTTTATAATTTTGTAAAATATATGTATATATATTTTTTTCTATAGAAATATAGATATGTGTTAATACAAAATCCAGAGGCAATTGATGTTGTGTAGTAAATTATAAAGACAGAGATCACAGAATATTCAGAGTTGAAAGGGACCCACAAGAATGAAGTGCAACTCTTGAGTGAATGGCCTATATGGGGATTGGACCCCCAAGCCTTGGTCATATTATCACCATGCTCTTGCCAACTGAGCTAATCTTGATGCTGGTAAATTCAAGTTCATGCAGCAATTCATTGGGCCACAATGAAGAGACTAGTGTCATTAGGATTGACAGCATACTGCCACTATTTTGATTGCCCAACAGTTGTGTTCCACTTCCTCCATATTTGTATGTATTCCTTATAAATGCAAAATACAAAAGATGTTCTATTAGGATGTGTGTGTGCATGGGAGACCTTGTCTAAAAGGCGTTCATTACTCAACTGGAACCAGTACACAGGAGCACTCATGAACTGAAATCTTGGCTCCATGGGCACAGCTGCCAAACAAGTTATGATCTGTTCATGCTGTATTTACATTACCATCTGCTGCTGTACATTAATGAAGCTTCTTTTATTAACATATCACTATATCATTAACATTATATCATTATATCAGTGAGATTTACCACAACCTCAATTAAATCATGCGGCTTCTCCTTGTCTGCAGGTAGGGAGCTTGTTTTCATCAAAATGGGAATGAAAGCATGTATCCAAAAGACGAGGCTGTGTTGCTTCCAGATTGACAAAGGGAGTTTTTTACTTTTTAAGCCTATCCCCAGAGATTAGAGCAGTTGTCACTTCCAAACTAGTGGAAACACAGGTTTAGCACAAGCATGGGCAAAGGTTGATCAGCTGCTACAAAATGCATGTGAAATATTCTTAGTGGTGTGGTATTAAAAAGATTGCAGGTCAGGTTCCCACTCCCTGCTCATTCTTACCTTCTGCTCAGGAAGACATACAAGTTTTACTGGGGCACATCAGCTCAGCAGAATACAAGCTCCAGGAAACCATCTTTGCTGTTACAGAGAAGTGTTACACCTACAGCACGATTGTAGGTGTGTATAGGTGTAATACCTCTACTATCGGCTTAGGTATTGTGTTTGTAAGTAACTGTGCGAGGAATAGGAGAAATGCAGTCCTAGGTGGAATAACACTGGAATGCAGAAATATTACAAGCATGTCCACAGTCCTGGGCAACCAGCCCTAGGTGGCTGTGCCTGAGCCAGGAGCAGATGATCTCCTCAAGTACCCTCCAAGCACAGCCTCTCTGTGACTCTGTGACAGAGTAGCTACAAAGAAGGGGGACCTTACTCTTGTCTTGTACATTGACATCAATCATTGGGTCTTTTTCAGAGAGGAGTGATGATCTTGCATCAGACAATTGTTGGATGAACAGTACTGTGTGCTCAAAATGTCATACTTTCTACTTTGGAAATTAGTTTCTTGCTTGTTATGTCATTTTGAGCCTCCTGTGTCTCTCTCCCCAAATCTCCAAAAGAATCTACCATGAGGGATTGCAACCTACTGTCGTGTTACCTGAAGTTAATCTGAGCTCATCACATTGTTTGTGAAGATTGTTTTTCCTTTCCTTTGGCAGTGCAGGTGTAATGCTGAATGGCCAGTCCAGAGGTATTTTATTCACTAACCATCAGTGAGTTTCTGCCCAGAAAAAGGGTCAAAAAGATAATTAGCTTTGGTAAATTTTAAGCTTCTTTCAGGGAAAAAAAAAACAACCCACAATTATTTCCTTCTTTTTGAGAGGACTTATTCCATATGGGGGTGAAATTATCTCTGTGGGCATAAGTCATGGTCAGATTAGACTGACAGAGCTACAGAGGAGAGGGTACATTTTGTATCCGTATTAACAAGATGTTACAACCACAGACAGATCCCAAACTGGCTGTTAAAACCTGCCATCTGAAAGTGCCATTTCTGACCACCCCAGGCCAGTCTCCTATCTGCTCTTCCTCCTCATCTTCCTCCCATTTTCTTCCAGTGCAATGTCTGTGAGGTCCTGCCCCTGCTGTGCTTCTGGCCCCGTTGCTCTGTTTCTCAGCACCACCTCTTAGGCTCTCCTAGGTGGCTCCTTGGTGCTGGACAACAGCAAGAGTGTGCTGGACAAACCTGCAAAACGAGGGCCAACAGATGATAAAAGTGAAGCTTAGTCTCCTTACATTTTTAATTTTAAGGAGATGGCTCAGTGTAGTGATTAGCCCAGTATACATTTTTGCAACCAAAGTATAAATCAGAGGACTTCTGATTTTATTTGAGCCAAGCTGACAGAATAACTAAGTGCATGGCCTGTCAGCAGCTATTTTTTGCAACTGTATTTAATATCCTGTCTATAATATAGTCTGGCAAAATTTTTTGATTTCTTATATGTAAAGAAGCCTTCTTCTACTTTCTAAATGAGATGTTCTTGAGGGCTTCCTTCTTTATCCTTGTTACAGCTGGACTGTTTCTTTGGAATGTTTGGTCAGTGTTAATGGGTATGGGTAATATTAAAATACTCAGATGTGAGCACAGAGTAAGCAGAAAAGATTGCCTGTCCAGTCATATCCAGCTTAATGTTCAGACACAACTTCCATGGAAGCATTTCTAACAAATTCCATAGCAGAGAAGAGATGGAGTTTATTAGACAACATGGGTGAATGGTAAATGGTAGAGTGGCTTGCCACCTCTGGCTGGAAGTGAGCAGAGGGTTAACATGAGCAGAAACTGAGGAGATGTGAGAAGATAGAGTGCACTTTAATGTTTAGCTTTTCCTCCCCTGCCAGTTGCCCTATGATGATATATGCCCTTTCACCCTCCTCAGAAGTTATGTTCCATCTGTATACTTTTACAGTGTCAAAACAGTTATAACTTACACCTATTTTCTGACCATTGGATCCCAGAGGTATAACTTTTGTTTCTATTCAGTTGCAGCTGAACCCAAGAGGGATCTTTTTTTCTGTCATTTGTTAACCTTGAGGTTGTGTTGATCTGACATCCTGACTTTCACACACAGTCAGAAACCTGGCAATAATTGTTAGTTTTCTTTGTGATGATCTGTGATTATAGAAAAACAGAATTAAATGTGAGAAAAAATGGAAGTCTATTGACAGATGGTATCAAAATTTACTGGCTTTGCCAAAGGTGAGGCAAAATAGACATCTTTGAAAACAGCAGGCAAAATTAGCAACCTGAAGTGGGGGTGGTGTAAGGATTAGCTAATTTATCTATGCATTAGCTCAGAACTACGTAATAGAGGGTTCTTTGTGGAGTTCTTTTTTTCCAAGTAAAGATTTATTTATCACTGATGAAACTGAATGCAATCAGAAATCTAATAGATTTAGATTAACACATGTATTTGTGATTGGAGTGCCTTTGTAATATGGTGTGTCTTAAAACAACAAAGAAACCACAGGGTCCTTATTTATTAGAGATTAAATAGCACATATGTGCAGTTGTATCCTTTGCTGTGCTTTGTGCTACAGCTGAACAACTGGAGTGAAAGATTTGCATTTGTCAGATTGAAAGATACAGTGCACTATACAGTCAAAACTATCAGAAAAAGGAGATTTTGAGGAATCACATTGCCAACTATCTTTTATGTTAGGATTGTGACAGTACCCAACCTTAGACTCTCAAAGTTCTGTTCACTTCTAGAACTCAATCTCTTTGTCTGGTTACTTCTCCTCTTGTTTTCGCCGGGTTCAAGGCAGCATAAGAAAGGCAGGGTGTTGCTTTCCCACTTATTTTGTATCAACAACTGAAAGCCTTCCAGCATTTAATTATCATTGGACCAGCTGCAGTGCAGCACTTGTTTTGACTTGTTGAGCAAGTGCATTTGACTTGGAAGAGTAAATTGAATGAATAACACATGTTTAGCAATGAAATTTTTAACAAAACATTGGCTCTTGAATGAAGACCAGCAATTTCATTAAAACTTGTGCTTCACTCCATAATTTAATGTAAAGTAGCAAGAAGGTATCATGGGTAATCTCACAGTGTCCAGATCACCTGGGAGGTTGTGTGTGAGAAAGCCAAGCCCAGTTATGCCTCTTTGATGGAGGCATTTCTTTAGGTATCTGCTTATAAAAGTTGCTGGCAGGCACTGTTACATGGTTTCTGGGAACTCTTTCCTTCTCATGGTGAATGCTGGAAGCTTTTAACTATTAACTGAGTTTTAATTCTGAAAATAATTCATGGAAGAAAAAAAAAGAAACTTATCCTTTTACATATTCACTTATATATTAGCATGGGTGTATTACTTTCATTATTTACCTGAGTACTGTCTATCACTTACTAAAGTGAAACATTTATTTTTAATTTACATTTATTTATAAATGTAAAATATTGCATGCACATTTTGAGGGGATTAGAAAGTAGAAATCACATAATTTGAAAGTCCACCTTAATATTTTAGTCTTTACAGTATTTGGAGTTTCTGAATGTGTGTTTTGTTAATTGGCAAGGATCTATGAGATCTTATTGACTACAATAACAAAATGAAGAAATGAACATTTTAATAATAGAACAGCACTCTCAAAAGATGTAATACTAAGTGCTTGATTAAAATACATTCATACAGTATAACTTTTTCTTTTTTTATAAATTATGGGATTTTGAAATGCATTTCTTTGAGGGTTAAAGAGAAAAAAACAATAAGTGAAATAATATTTGCTTTGAAAAAAGAAAAAAGGCAATTGGTGTTTTGTTTGATTTTTTTTATTGTCCTTTTTCTTTTCCTTCTTGCTTTATATTGCCATTGTTGAAGGTGTTTTCATTGACTTGATTTTAATTACTATGCAATTTATACAGTTCAGTATGTCTGTTCAATTATAGAAGGCATGTTCAACCACTAAAAATTTGGATTCAATAAGTATTTAATTTTTTAAAACTGTCACTAACTGCATAGTATTTCATCAAACAATTTTCAAACTGCCTCTAATTTTGGTAAACAAAATAGGAAAATGTTGCTCATTGATGTCAGTAGCTGACCTGAAAATAAAGGATTTAGTGAAATAACTCTAAATTTACAGCAGTGTATCTAGCTTCTGTACATGACTGATCAAACTTTATTCTTTGTGTTTTGAAAAGAAAGTTTCATGTGAAAGTAATTTACATTATTATTTCAAAACCACATCTGTAAATATATAATTACTTTAAATACAACCAATAGAATTATAATAAATGCAGAGAAACTCAACTAAAAAGTACTGCAATAAATCAGTTTTTAAGAAACAGAACTGTTGCAATGAAAAAAAAAACTCCAGCCTTGCCCTTTCTAATTAAGCAAAATCCCTACTTATAAGGGAAACAGCTTTGCTCCAGTTGGAAGGGGATCTGAATGTAGATTAAGTTTCTGACAATGACTTTCATGTCTAAGGTAGGATATGTGTGGAATGTAATTTGGGGACTCCTGTTTTCAACCTCTGCCTACATTTTTCATATAGAATCATTTATATTGAGAAAGGACCGTTGACTCAAAGTATTAAACATTCACTGAAAAGTCCATCACTTTGAGGGCTTCATTATGCTCCCTGTACCTGTCTTCAGCCTCAGGGAGCTGGCACCCAGAGAACAACTGGCCCAACTCTATTAAAGGCTGAGACAAAGAAGACATCAAGTACTGCAGCCTTTTCCTCATCCTTTGTCACTGTGTTTTTCCCCACATCCAATAGCATGGAGATTCTCCTTTGCACTCCATTTGTTGCTGATCTATTTACAACAACCTTTTCATTGTGTTTTAAGGCAGTGCCCAGATTACATTATAGTTGGGTTTTGGCCCTTCTAATTTTCTCTCTGCATAACCTCATGCATACTTGGAGTCCTTCTGATTTCCCGGCCCTTCTTTCAAAGTGCATAAACTCCCCTTTTTTTTTCAGATTTCCAGCCAAATCTCTTTGTTCAGGCAGGCTGCTCCTCTTCCCCACTGACTGTTTTTTTGGCACATGGGGACAGCCTGCTCCTGGTCTTTCAGATCTCTCTCGTGAAGGACGTCCATCTTTTCTGGACTCCTTTGTCCTTCACTCTGCCTCCCAAGGGCCTCTGCCAACCAGCCTGCTAAACAGGCAAAAGTCTGCCCTCAGGAAGTCCAGAAGAGCAGTTCTGCTGACCCACTACCTTACTTCTTCAGAATTAAAAACTCCATTAAAACCCCATAATTCTGTGTTTGCTGTGCCAAAGAGGCCTCTAACTATCACATCACCCACCAGTGATTCTCTGTTCACTACCAGCATATCCACCTTCCCTAGCTGAATCCCTCACCAGCTGTGTGAGTGGGTTCTCTTCCACACGTTCCAGGAACCTCCTAAACTGTTTTCTCTCTGCTGTGTTGTATTTCCAGCAGACAGCTGGTAAGTTGAAGTCCCCCATGAGAACAAGGGCTGGTGACTGGGAGACTTCTCCCAGCTGCTTGTAGAACATTTCATTTGCCTCTCCATCCTGGCTGGATGGTCTGTAGCAGACTCCTACCTGGATATCTGCCATTTGCCTTACCTATAAGCACTCAACCCTGCTGTCACCATAATTAAGTTCTAGGCAATTAAAACATTCCTAATATAGAGGGCTGCCTCACTCTCTCCTTCCTTGCCTATGCCTTCTCAAGAGTTTATAGCCATCTTTAGCAGCACTCCAGTTGTGCAAGCCATCCCACCATGTTTCTGAGGTGACAACTACTTCAACCTAAATGGAAGACATGCAGCGGGGAAGTTTTGTAGTTAAAATACTCAGCTGAATTGATTATGGTGATGTAAATGGTAAATGTCTAATGTCACATAATAAAAAGAAGTCAGGTGTGGGAACAAAAACCCATTTCATTCTCATTTTGGACCTCAACCCCTGCATTTCTTCTCGGGATGTCCCATTTCTGGGTTACTGGCATCCTGGCAGTTAGGACACAGTCACTGAAATCAGCTGATAAGGATTGAACTGTCCTTTGAGCAAGGACTATCCACTGGAGCTGCAGTGGACCAAAGAGGAAATGTAAACAAACTCTTGTTCTGTTTACTGGCTGGTACAAGACAACTGACCCTTAACAAACAGAATTGTCTCTCCACTGACCATATCAGGCAGCCATCTCTGCTGTCCAAAGCAATGCTTTAAGGACAGGTGACTGTTTTTTTCAATCTCAACGTCTAACTCAAAATAGATTCCCTGAGTTCACATCAGGAAACTTACCATTCTAAAAAACAGATAAACCTAGTGAAGCAGTAGTGCTCAGAGAAGTAGAATCATAGTCTGCTGCTTTTTTTTTTTTTAATCACTACTTTGGGAAGTTTTTTTTCTTCATTCTTGGATTTTAAAAGTTCACCTGATTCAAAACCTTTTCTAGAGACTGTAATCCTCATTCAAAGGCCAATGAATGGGATGAAATGGCTGCCACTTACTTCAATATTGACTAGATTGTACATATTTAGGACTTCCAGGGTGAAAAAATGAAAGGTATGCTTTCCCAGATAAAGTAATTTTTTCTTAAAGTTGATATTCATTTTCTACAAGCCAAAAAAGTTACAAAGCTTAAAAATATAAAAATATATATTTTAGAATCTGTAATCTGGTCTCTCTTCAACTGAGAATGACATTCTTATGAATGTCCTTAACTTCCCTCAGAAGCACTTCATTGAGATATTTACACCTAGCATAGCTGTTTTATTTTGGTTTTTTTAAATGCTGGATGCTTCTCTAGAATCACTTTTCCCCTTTCTACATACCCTACAAAACATTTGCTGCCTTAATTTATGAAAGGGAGGTCACCCTAAACAGTCTCATCTGTGATACTGGAATTTGAGTGAGAGAGTGAAGAGCAAGAGTGGGGTAAACAGTTATTTGATGTCTGTCTTTTCACAGTAGCACAATAGCTAATTCCTAGGGCCTCTGACCTTTCAGTGTCCTGTAACAGAGTACTTGCATTAATCTGTTGCTTATCTGTCACCTACCACATTTGATATTTCCAGTCTCTGCTTTCAATTATCAGTCATTAGAGGCAGCACTGAGTAATTTCAGGAGAAAATGCCTGGAACCTTTGACCTGTTTTGGTCAGATAACCACAAGTGTTCACTGTAGATAAACTATCATTTCATTATATTCAAGATGTAAATGAGTGTCGTTTGTAGTGTATCAGCTTACTGTAAACTTTATCACCTTGGAGTGATTAAAACTGGCTGGTTTACTTAGTACTTATACAAAGAATTTAGAGTCAAACAGTGAAATTCAGTGAGATTAGTCTAAATGACCCTTTCTAGTTACACAGGTCTGTAAACCCTCCATTTTGCCTTGGAACATAGATTTAATAGTTAAAAAGTGACATTAATTTGATTAGTGAAGGTTCACTGTTTGTGAAGCCAGTTGGGATCCTGGGATGTTATATTGTAAAATCAACTAATTATAATGTGTCTTTCAGCATATCTTTGGTTTGTTACCCATTTGCCAAAGCAGCTTTCACTTTGCCCATGTGTCACAGCCACACACCAACATTTTCAGGAAAAGTGAAGCACATATCAGTGTGGAGCTAATCACTAATGAAAGAGCACATCTAATAGTCCCTCATGCACTATGACCTAAACTCATTGCTAGCAGTTTTTATAATTTTTAAGCTCAGTCAACATAATCAGACATTTATAACTGAATTTCTAAAATACTGATTACTTGTTATACATCTATGTAAGTGCTTTCGGTGTTTTTTAGTTGTTATTTTTTTCCCCTCATAAAATAAATAGTTTTGTTAATGAAAAACAATGCATGATATTTTATTTTGGTGTAAAAGAAGACCTCTTTTCCAAAATACCTTTTTTTCCTGTAAATTTGACTTTTTTCTTCGTAGAGTTGGACTTAATGTTAATACAGTGTAAATGTTTCATCAGTTTGCCACATGGGTGGAAAATATCATTCTTTCCCATCTTACACACAGGTGTTTGTGATATTCCCCTGAGCCACGACTTGTCTGATGTAACTGTCGTGCTACATATATTAATTTCAGGTGGTATAAAAATGCCATTTTTAAAAGTCAATGCTAAGAATCCTGACCAATGAGAGCAAAGGAAGATTTTTTATTTTTTTTTGTAATCAGCATTGCCCCTAATATTCTATTATTTTTACTTAGAAAAATTCTATTCCTCCAATGATTAAAAAATACTTCCTGATTTTCTGTTCAACTGGTTTTTAGATGCTGTGATTTGTCCCACAGAAATGCATTTTGGCAGATGTACTGAGCAGGGCTGGAATGGCATGAGAACATTCTGAAAGGACCAAATACTTGAAAATTTTAACCTGTGTTTTTCAGGCTGCCAGTGTTGAAAAGCTCTTGCCTGTGAAATAAAAATATTTGAGAAATGGTGCTTCCCTGCACTTCATGCTATTTCAGCAGGACGAAGGACCTGGCAGATACCCTACTGAGCATTCACAGTCTTGCCTGACAAGGCATTTATTAGATGCAGAGGGACCAAGATTTGTGTATTATTTTCAGTAATAAAATATTCATTATCATTACATAGTATTTTACTTTTTAAACTTGTCTACCATTCTAACTATTGGTCATTATTGTAACATCACCATCACCTCTTTTTTTGTAGTCTGCTATATAATGCAAGATTTTAAGTTGTCTACATTTGTGTACAATTTTTTTTTTTTGCTTCATACATTGGCTGATATAAATCTGCAGATGGACATCCTGGGTTCACTGCAGATGGGACCTCCTTGGACTTGGGGTGTTTTTGCAGTGTTGTTCAGTGTTTCCTACAGCCCCTCACTTCTGCAGACTGTTGCTGCTCTGAAGTCCTGGCCTGCCTGTAAATGCTGTCTCGAACCAGAGAAATTTTGAACTTGTGTCCCTTTCAGATGACAGTGCTGCATCTTCCTTGGGTATATATGTGGAAACACAGATAAATACATCTGTGTGAGTTGTAACAATTAATTTGAGGCCCACCAGAAAGTGGCTGTCAGTATTCTTTCAGCAGTTGTGAGTGATCCTGAGAGATCCCCACTGATACTGTTAGGGGTATTGTTAAGGCTTCTGTCCAAACTATAACATATAGGGACACAACTACTGTTTCAAAACTGGTGTTGCTAATTAGAAAGTACTTGGTAGAAACTAGACGAAAGGAAACTTCAAACCCAAATAAAAATCAATCTGTCCTGTAGTTGTGGCATTTAAACCTTTCATTCAGTGTTTAATTATTCAGTATTTACTCATAGTGAGTATATGTATTACCAGTGCTATGCATGCTGGTAAATACTTGTTGAAAAAATACTATCCAGAGACAGCAGAAAGGTTTGCACTATACTGTCTGTGTTAAATATAGTTCTCATTTGAAGGTTATTGACATATCTGTTCCATGACAGTTTTGAAATGCTCAGTTATAACCTCAGAAACTTGGAGCATGCTCTTTGTACTAGAAAAAACCCTCCTGGCTCAGTGCTTTTGCATATGCTAATCTCTGCCAAGCTCCTCTGAAATGAAAGGCTTTACATGGGTATTTTAAAAAAAAAGCAAACAACTCCCAAACCTTAAGTCAGATCTCTGTATATATCTCAGGGTTTAGAACCAGGCAGTGGAGCTGCTAAATAGACTGTATCCTGTTTCTCTTCAGTAGCAGCCCATCCATCTTCAGCTACAGAGCAGCCAGTTTACATGCTTCTGCTGCTTTTCTGCTTTACTTTTTCTGCACAGCTTTCGATGGCAAACCCATGTAAGCAAAATATGCACTTGAGCCAAGTAAACCTCACAGTTAGCAGACAATTTTCCTTTTGTCAGCCAGGAGAAAGTTCATTTTCACTGAAGATAAAGTGTTCTTATAGCCTATATATTTTATTTTTTGTGGTTCTTAAGGCAATACAGACTTGTATGTAAAAAAAAAAAAAAAAAGCTAATGAAAGCAAGGAGGGTTTGAAAAGGTGACAGGGAAGTACACTGTAAAGAACTAGTTACATGACTACAGGTGACTTAACTAGTAACTACTGCTCTGAAAATAGTGTTAAATACCCTTTGTTCAATAGCTCCCACTTTAATATGTCCATAACTATACCCTTATATGTCAAGCCCAAAATTATTTTTTTATCTTTTAGTGGATTTCTATTTTGTAAGACAACATATACATTATAATAATACAGATATGTAGGTTTATATATAAAATTATATAATTATATGTATATACATGGAAACACATACACATTATGTATGTAGAAAGAATTGTTTGGGAGGCATGTATATATAAGCATGTAAGTATAAATATTGTAATAATTTACACGTTATTCATACATGTAGCATTTAGTAACGCAAATGTGTGCTTTTTCAGAACAGACATTGTTCTTCCCTCAGATCTGAGGACTAAAATGCAGTCAAAGAGCTGGGATTACAGGAGAGAGTGTTTAGGGAAGCTGAGTGTAGCCATAAATGTTTAGTTGGTTATCTAAAACCAGATCCCAACTCTGCATTTTAGACTTTGTCCACCATCAGTTATACAAAGCACGTATGTCACCAGGCAGGTAGAACTTTCCAGAAGACAGAAATTCTGTCTTCCAACGGAGGACAGCTTATTCATAGGTCAATGATATGTTGTAATCTGTGGAAGTGGAAACCATGGATCATTTTCCTTTCCACATCCCTAAAATCTGAAGTATGAATCCCATAAGGCGATCATCAGCCAGTACTATGGCCTGTAGTTTCCGTTGTCACATCAAAACACATATTCCATTACAAAAGTTGCTCCTAAATCAGAATCAGAACTGCAGCAGACAATAGAAATAGACCCAAACCAGTTATAAATTAAAATCATCTGGTTTGTTCCTCTTAAAATTCCGTAGAAACCTCAATTAAGCAATCATGAGGCTTGCTTTTTTATTTTAAGCTGTGGCAGTGTCAGAAGCAATGGGAGCTGCACCTGCCCACCAAGAACAGGTTTGAGGGGACTTGTCAAGCCAGAATAGTACATCTATGCTGCTGGGGTGCCAGAACCACTCGGCCCTGACCCACAGTTCCTTCTTCTGACCACTGGAAAGATGACATGCATGCCATTAGAGTACAACTTGTGTTAATTTATATGACTTAACTGCTTCTTAACTATACAGTTGTTGCAGTGCACTTTAGTACCACTTTTATTATGTTAAACGGAAATAAGCTGCATTCCTCTCATCAGCCTGGTTATTAGAGGCAATTAGTGTTTTTCAAAGTCATCTATAGTTCTGACATTGCTATTGCTGTGCTTATGGCTACACTGAAGTCCTAAATCCTTTCACAGCTTTTAGTTTGTCCATATTTCTAGTTGCTTTACAACATGCCCCCTTTCAGCTTTTTTTGATATTCTTTCACTCCAGCTTCTGGAATTTATATAAAAGCCACGGAGGTTTTTTTTCCTTTTGAACTGAAGATACTGGGCTGGTGGAATTTCCTTTAACTGGAAGTATGTCTGGGCTTGTGGTTTTATTATTTGCACAGTTTTATATTGTCATGTTTGTTAACCCCCAAGCAGGGGGAATGCTCCATTCATCATGGGAAATGGGCATTTGTTTCACATCTTTAATTTACATTCAATTCTTTTTCTCACAGTTGAAAGGGACAAGGACTTCTCCCACCACCGAAGGCACTACAAGGAATTCCGCTTTGACCTGACTCAGATCCCTCATGGAGAGGCAGTGACAGCCGCCGAGTTCCGGATATACAAAGATCGGAGCAACAGCCGCTTTGAGAATGAAACCATTCAGATCAGCATCTATCAGATCATCAAGGAGTATCCCAACAGGTATCCCAATCCTGGCGTGGACTCATCACATGCTGAATTCCATCCCCTTTGCCTGTCTTAAGTTGGGACAGTATTTGATCATACACCTGACAAGGCATCGTTGCTACTGCTGTGGCTTGTGCAGTGTTAAGGCAACAACAGCAAGCCCTGAACAAGAATAGAACTTAGGCAACAACAGCAAGCACTGAACAAGAATAAAACTTACCTTAAATGTAATTTATTCCAGGGTTATGTCCAAGTTCACCAAATAATCTGCCCATGCACAGAGCAGGTGATGTTCATGTTCTCAGCGAGCAAATGGTGGAGTCCTGTGCACAGTCCAAGTGTCTGGGTTTGGGAAATGAACCATTTGCTGACACTGAGGTACTGCAAGCCAAGATTCACTTAGCTCCTTAGAGGCAGAAAGATTGTCTAACTTTTGAAGAAGCATGGCTTTTTTGCTTGAGTTTGACAATTCTGCAGAAGGTAATTAAAAGATAAACTCATGCATTAACTTTAAGATCACATGTGCATACTTAACACATGCTACTCACCATAACTGAACATTAAAACAAATCAAAGAATCATCTAGGCTGGAAAATATCTTTGAGATTGAGTCCAACCATAAACCTAACGTTGCCAAATCCACCAATAAACCATGTCTTAAGTGCCACATATGATGATGCATGAGCAAATCCTTGAATTTGAGTTTGCAGAGCTCTGTGTATGACGTTTTCAAGACTCTACAAGACCTCAGTAAATTAGCAGATTTCACCAGGCAAAGTAGCTAAGTACCTGAAAATTATGATTGAAAACTAGTATAAATTCCAAGATGCTTCTGAAAAAGCTACATAGACCCAAAATATAGGGATTGAAATTAAATTAGTTTATGTCTTTTCTCAGAAAAGGCAGGGGGGAAAGAAGTTCTATTTTAAGATAAACAAAAACTCTTCTTCATCTTGGAACTGATTTCTATCCCAGGAAGGTTTGGCAAAACCAAAGAAAATGTCAGCTTAAACTTGCAGAGTATTTGGGAGGAAACAAAAGCCTCACCACAAGTTATCTTGAAGGCTGAGCCAGAATTCAAATCTCCTTTCTGCCCACAGAATCTTGAGCTTGTACCCTCCAGGTTAGATCTCTGAACTCCAAGTTATAAAATATTTATGGCTGTAAACAGGGATTCATTTTATACCAATGGAATCAACAGGAGGGAAAGCACTCATCCTTACAGAATACCTTTCGCTTAGTAAATTTGGGGATGAAGAAAATAGTATTGGGTTTTCTTTTTTTTTTTTACCTCTATCTTCAGCTTCCCAAAAATTCTTTCGACATAGGTTCTAAAAGAAACTTATTGGAGGAAGGAATGAAGCAGGGAGGAACAAACCATATCTTTTTCAAGAGCACAGGTCAAGGCTAAGGTGATGAAAGCTTTTCACCTGAGAACTCAGAATTTTTGTGAACTAATGGGAAAAACTATTTGTTCTAATACTTTTGAAGTTTTCTTTTTAAGTGTTTGAATATTTTCAGTTGGTGGTTTGTATTATAATTTAGAGAAAGCAAAACTGTTTACCACTCAGATGAAAATCACAGTTATTACCTGACTTGTTGAAATGGCAACTGCCTCTTTGAAGGCATTAAACAATGCTTTTGATTTCTTTCAATGCATAAACAGAAATTTATAAATGCTTTTAATTTGCATCTACAATTATAAAAGCCCCATATCCTCTAATGGAAGCATGCTGCTGAAAGGAGGAACAGGCAATACACCATGCATTTGATTTCACCAGTGTAACTACAGAAGCTTCAGATGTAGACTAAGTGTTCCTCTCCTAGTGTTGATTTTGACAGTTTCTGCTAATATGTAGGGATATTATAGGCAACTGCCTCAGTGGAACAGGACAGGAGAAGACCACAAGCTCTTCACTGTTCAAATTAGAAATAACAAAAATTTTCCATGGGCCCCTTGCTGTCTCCAGGCAGAAGAAACCCTAAGACGAGCTCCTAGGAATTTTTATTTTTCCAACAAAACCACAGCTTTTGTTTTTGTGGCCAGACTTCACTTGTGGTTTTCTTGACTTTATCACTTCAGGTTTATTTGACATATGTACATTAGGTTTCAGGTACAAAATTTTTAGAAGCTGTAACTACAGAATGGGAGAGGAAGAGAACTTTGAAGATGGAGAGGCACTGGAACATGTAGCCCACATAAGTTGTGAATGCCACATTCCTGGAAGCTTTCAAGGCCAGGCTGAATGGGGCTTTGAGCCACAGGTCCTAGTGTAAGGTGCCCCTGCCCATGGCATGGGGTTGGGTCTTGATCATCTTTGAGGACCCATCCAACCCAAACCTCCCTCTGATTCTATGATTCTGTAATATCCCACAGTCCTACTAGTGACATTCCACAGCAGAACTGCTCCTGCACCCTTTGCTTTGAGCAGGACACACGGGTGTGTGACAGGACTCTGCAATCCCAAACAGTCCTGCTGTGCTTTCAGGCACAGGGCTCAGGGTTTCCAAGTTGCATACTAAGGATTGTGCTGTAGTCTCAGGCATTCTTCTGTCTCTATGGCAGCATGGCTACTGAAGTGTGTGTGTTCAATTCCCTTGGAGTTTGCTGAAGTTCCAGTCTTTGGGATTAAAGTTTTTTATTTGGTCTAAGGAAATGCACAGCATGGCCCATAGCAGGCTGACTTCCTATGGAGCCCCACCATCGACTCCTACCCGAGTCTTTTCTCAAGACAAAAGTAAATATTGTCCAATTGATGCCAAATCTTGGTTCATGATTTGGTGGCAGCTAGCCACTAATTCAAGTAAACTCTGAGGGCTGTTTTTACATTAGGGAATGCTCAAGTGGCAGTAAGATACAAAAGCCAGTTTCCAGAATGAGGATGGAGGTAAAACAGCATTATTGGGATGGCCTATTACACTGTAATGATTATTTTATCTGATCAAGGACTGTTCTGGCTTTCAAGGAACATGTAGCTGGTTTGTTCCACCTTTTCTTCCTTAAGGGTCCCAGGAGATGTGGAGCTTCTTAGATGCTCTGCCTTCAGCCTCTTTGCTGAAATTTTTGACTGTGATAGCATTTCTCCTTTATAAAACTGATCACTGGGGACCAGACTGAAATCACTGAACTGAAAGAGCCTCTGTAAAGGTACAGCCAATCGGCTGCATTCTGCATTTTGGGCTATTTACGACATAATGCCTTGGGTTTTTATTACATGTTGTGGGCTATATTTTAAATAGAAATACTTTTTAAAATTCAGCCAAAATTTGCAGCTGTTTTTCATTTTAAGTGTGATTGCACAGAATAAAGGAGAATTTAAAAATTAAAAATGTCACAACATATGATGGGAAGTTTGAATGAATGACATGAGCTAATGGGGGAACCCTGATCCCAGAGCTCCTGCTGCCTTCTCAGGGGTCAGGGTTTTTTTTTTTTTTACCCTGTATCTGTATCAATTGCGGAAGAAGTTGTTATTTTCCCTGAATTTTTTTCTCTGTGTTTTACAGACTTTGAATTTCTGTAGTAACATGCTGTTGTTGTGTGGGCTAAATTACTAGTATTGGTCCAGATACATTTTCTCCATTCTTCTATGTGCTCTCAAGAATCAGTTCTGGTTTTCTCTAAGTAACCCCAACTCATTTTCATTTCATTTGCAGAGGTAATGAGTAAGAGCAATCTGTCTCTTTAAAGTTTATTACCTTAGCCAGATCACTGTACTTGCAGAGACACAGACAAGTATTTGAACTTTAGTTTGAGTTTTTGCTGCAGTACAAAGTAATAAAGTCAGATTGAGGAAAAATTTGTCCCTCATAGGCATTTCTGGACTGGACCATTAGTAGTGCCTTATTCTGATTTGGCATGGGAAACATTGTGATTTTGAGAACATTTAGTATCAGTCCTGGATTTGGAATGGAAAGACTCTATATGAGAAAACAATTATGTATTCTAGGAGGAGAAAAGACAAGTGTGGAACTATATCCCTGTGGTATTGTAGTATTTTATATTCCAAACACCTTTACAGTTTTCTATTAAATCTACTGAGTGATGCAAAATTATTTCTAAATAAAAATCTCAAAGACTATTACAGTCGGAACTTTTCAGGTTTAAAATTCTGATAAAACTGCTTATTAGAGAAAAAAAGTTGGCATTTAAGACTCCAGAGAGTACTATTTATGAGCTTGTGGTACGTTGTTAATTTGTTCAGTGCTAGCATAGCAGGTCAGGCTCTTTTGAGTTGTAAGATTTTCTTCATGTTAACTCCAGAGGGGGAATGTAGGTTTTCTCCTTGTGTGGTCATTAGCACAGGTCTACTAGAATGGAAGTGATAAGAGCCCAGCAAAAAGCTTATCCTTTAACAGAAGAAAAAAAAAAGGCAACTTGAAACAAAAGCCCTTTCAATTCCCTTTTTTTTAAAATTACCTTCCTTTATAATTTCTGAGCTCTTTAACCTGATTTTGCAGATATATCTCACATATAAGTAAACACATGCTTGTCATCGTTCACTTGGTCTTATTTTCTTCATTATTTAGCAATCACAGTTTCAAAAGGTGCACTTAATGCTTTTTTTAGTATCAGACATTCTAGGTGCATTTACTGTGTTTAGATAAGACAGGAACTTTCTAAGGTGTCGTTGTGATTAAGCATGTAAGACTACAGTGACAAGACACTAGCAATTTTAAATCCACTTTTTCACACAAAGCCTATTCTGGCTGGTTGTCTTTCCTTTTTAAGTGTGAATTCATTTTGTCTGTAAGGCAACAGTACAATTCCCAGATCTGTGTGAGCCAACTCTGGCTTTAGCTGACTTGTACAGTAAAAATTAGAATGAAACATTTTTTCTTGTATCTTACTGTTTTGACTACTGTTTATGGCATAAAAAATATGTTTCTATAACTATAGATTTAGGTTTAAAAGGTTAAACGGTGAAAACAGTTTTTAATAATGCATGCTGCTTTGTAGAAGCGTGTAAAATGAAACTGGTGAGAGTTAAATATCTTGGGTTTGGTCTGGTCATTGTAGTAAATTATTTGTAATACAGATGATGATCTGGAACCAATTGTGTCACGAGATATGTGGAAACAGAACAAATAAATGACCCATGCTAAAAATTTATTAACACAATTATACTAACTCCCCTGAGCAACCCTTCTGAATTACTGGAAGATTTCATGGGAACAAATTTGAAAATATACCGGGGAACTGAGGGTTAAAATGTAATAATTATATTATTGAATAGATATGTAATTTCTGCTTTGATATAGAGACTTATTTTCCAAACATCTGCAGTAATAGGAAACGGTCTGAACTGCCATCTATTCATGTTTTGTCATAGGATACAGCTGCCATCATATGTTATTAACAACAGATCTTTTTAGCAATGCTATACCTCTGAGTTTTAGTTGAAATTGGGAAGTGATTTTGACATTTTTTGTCTTTTATGCTGAAAAGTTTATAAAAGTGTATCTTCCTGATGCATTCGAATGTTCAGAGATGAATTTTTTATCCACGGCCTCAATGATGTTTTTCATGTTGTATCAGGAAGCTGTATTTTTCAGATTTTCCAGAGCTATCATTTTTACATGCTGAAGCTCATTTCAGAAAGGCCTCTTAGGGGAAATACCTGCATAATACTTACCAACTACCTGTCATCTACAGCACATGTTGTACTATGTCATAATGAGGATATGTCAAAGGATTATTGATTTGGACTCCAAGAAGTTATTGTCAGCAAGAAAATTAGGGACAGAGCTAATAATATTTGAATGCCTTAAGTCCCTATTTTCTTTAATTTAGGGATGCAGACTTGTTCCTGTTAGACTCAAGAAAGGCTCAAGCTTCTGATGTGGGCTGGTTTGTCTTCGACATCACTGTGACCAGCAATCACTGGGTGATTAATCCACAGAACAACCTGGGCTTGCAACTCTGCGCTGAAACTGGGGACGGTAAGATCCAAACTACAGATCCCAATGCCTTGTGTGCTCTTGACAAACCTTGCTAGCACCTTTTTCTGGATGGGTGTTTTTTAACTTGACTGGGTGACAATTCACTGAGAGTTTGTAAGCAAATAACACTAATCTTGTCCTGCTGTTGATGTGGTGTGCAAATTTTCTAGTATTTTCAATTCTTTAGAACATTGCAATTATAAAACTAACTGAATCAAGTCAAATTGGGTTCAGGATAAGAGCTCCTACATACAAAATTAAGATCATTTTAATGTTCTACTACTGATGATTACATTCAGGAAAGTCAGACAGATACGCAGAACTTCTTCTGCAAACTTCTGCAGAACTTCTTCTTGGGCTGAAGCAGAGAAGGAGTTATAAAATAAACCTCAGAGCCATTCAAAAGATATAACATCTGTTGATACTGATGTTGAAGCAAGTTTAACAATAGGGTAATGTGGGAACTGCTTTTCTTTAATTTGAAAAAAAAAAGATTTTTTTTAACCTTGAAATGGGTTAAAGATTTGAAATCTTGAAAATTTTAGTTAGCTGAAAATTAGAAAAAACCACTATCAAAACTGAAGGTTTGAGCTGTGGGGGTTTTAGTACAAATTTGCTGGGCTACTGCATTATTCAGAGTTATGCTCTTCATTAAATTTGAAAATGCATCTCAGTGCAAAACAATATTTTTAGAAGAAATGTTCTTTACTTAGACTTCTTTAGAAACTAATAAAAAGAGACTTATATACTGTTTTTTCTGTGATGGTTCACTTAATCCATACCACTTTACAAGCAAACTCAGATTTAACTCTTTTTGTCAAAAAGCTTTTTATGTCAGAGGTCAAGGGATCTATGATGCCAGTTAATCTAAACCTTAGCTGACATAATGTTAATGAGTAGCAGAAGAAACCCTGGTGTAAGGATTAATATTTTTTTTCTTCTTTGTTCTGGCTACATTTTCTCATTGGTTTTGATCTAAATTCTCCCTCAGGCTCAGCTGGGCTGCGAACAAAGCATCTCATACTTTTTCAGCAAGTGCCCTGGCTGCTGGAGAGTTATGCAAAAACTGTCCTTTAGGCATGATGCTTAAGAAGAGAGCTGGCAGGCTTGCACCGAAGCTCATGGCCATTTCATCTGGTGTTACCTTATGGTCAGAGTACAGCCAGTGCACAAAGGGGCACCAGTGCAGAGTAGACCACGTTGCTGCCTTCAGCCAGCCTCCAAAGGCACCACTCCTGAGCCTGGGCTGCATGGGGAGTGGATCTCTTAGGCAGCCTGGTTTAGTGAGGCCATTTTAAAGCTCTTACAATTCTGGGGAGGTGACACCTCCGTCAGGAATCCAAATTAGGTGGGCTGGCTTCTGGCCAGCTTTCCTGCTCCAGAATAAACTCCATCCTTGACTTTTTTTTTTTTTTCAGGAGATTTGAACACAGAAATTGTTGAAAATTAAATATCCATGAAAGGCATTCATTAAGAAACCCTGCAACCAGCAATTTGTTGGTTCTAGCCTCAAAATTACATCCGTTTGGTAAACTACAGGAAAGTTTGTATGGGTCAAAGGAAACCTTTAGGTTAATACACTGAAGAAATTGTAAAAGAATAGCTCATGTAAATATTTCCCCTGTCCTACTCCCAAGATCGGAAAGGTGATAGATAATTTTCTATTTTAAATTCCAAAGCCACAAACAGCTTTACCTTTTGCACCTTACTTATTTGACTTATGAAGGAATTTGCCTTTTCCCTCACTTTCTATTCCCTTTTTCTCTTTATTTGTACAAGGAGTCAACTTCTAGGGACTAAAGTTTTCAAAACTATAGGATAGACCTACGCTACACTACTTCAGCTTAGCACAAGCAAAATCATCCTTTCATGCTCTTACAATTTTGCTCTTAAGGCTTTGATTATTTTTATTGGGTTGCTGTTACTTCTGGAAGCTATTAGAAACACCAGCAGTTGAATGACACGTTTGTGTACAGATGGAACATGAATTTTTATACGACTCAGTGTGTAGCAGACTCGGTTCGTAACCCAGAGAACCCCACCCACCTTTCCTCCAACCAGTTCTCTGAGAGAGCTCAGGGACTGGCTCAAATCAGCTGAAAAACCTTCCCTTGACTCAAGAGAACTTCAGGCCATGCAGGTCTGAAGCACATTTCTTCATGTCTCCAGCTGTCAGCCGAGTTTACAGGAGGCATAGTACTTCTGTCCCCATAACTGGAGAGATATTTATGATAAAACCTGATCTATTAACCTTTCTATTGCAACAGATCATTAAACTAATGGGATTCTGGTAAGTAAGAGGATCCCTGATTGAGTTATTCCGGTGCTACACTGGGGTCCTGGATAATCAAGTCTGTAAAAACATACTAATTTTTAGATTTATTCATACAGCCAATATGGGGAACCAATGGTTGCTGAGACTCCAGGGTGCTATTATATTGTTATCACTACCATTAAAAGTAATCTTTCTTACCATCATCTATCAGAGACATTTTTTGGCAATTACTTGTGTATATTTCTTTGCATCCCTGAAGATGGTGCACAAATAATAATAATAATGTCTACATAAGGAATAAAAAGAAGTTTGTAACTAATACAAAAGAAAAGAAAATGTGTGAAAAGAAAATCTTTGGAAAAATGTCTGGTTGTTGTAATTCATATTTTCCCCCCTTTGAAAATCCTGAAAAAAGTACAAAAAGCCACATGACACTGGAATGTGTTTTATTTTTTCTTTAGGACAGTATTTGGTATCATACGTCTCATTTTAGCATGAAATGTAGACTTTTTCTCTTAATGGGACATTCTATTTTGAAAAGTAAGAATAAAGGTTTGCATGACACATATGGAAGCTGTCAACATATAATGCACTCTTTCCCTGGGGCTGTGGCAAATTAAGGATCAGGTTTTTTTGATTCTCTTTTTTAACGTATCCTCAACATTTTGCAGCATCCCCTTTTGGCTGATTCCCTGCTTTTGACACCAAAACTCTCTGTCATGATTCAAATGAGAGGTGATCTTTTTCACACTGATGGATGCACGGTTGGATGAATTGCAACATAAAATCAATACAGATGCACAAATAATTTCAAAAGCTCCATGTAACATCTTCCTGTATATATATCACATGTCTCCTAAGACTTAAAACTTGTTCTAGTGGATAAGCACCTTTGTATTAACATTTAGCATTTTTATAAGTGGACTTATAGCAGTGACCTGAACATCACTATTGCTGAAGTGGTATAAGCAGCTACAAGAGTAATCCTTTTTCTATTTATGTCATTGCTGAGGAGAACCTAGAGTTGTTTACAGAGTATGGGAGAGGGAGATAAAGTGCAATGTGATTGGTGGTGATCCACACAATAAAATGGATTCCAAATACACAGCTCTCAACACAACATCCTGAGTAGCCCCACAGTCATATAGTCATGTGCCTTTTATTAGATTACTGCAGCTCTCACTTATTTTTCATCTACCAGCACACCAGAAGGGAAGAAACTGGTGTCTACTTTGAAAAAACAAAGATTAAGATTTCTGTTACTACATAGTCCAATAGAAGGTTTCTTTGGGTTTTCTTGCTTTTTGAGGTGGGCAGGAAGCTGGAACCCTCAGCTCCCTGACTCTGACTCTTCAAGTATTTTCAAGTATTTTTTTTCCCCAGAGCAAAAGCAAACTTGAAAAAAAATAGGTTACTCAATCCAAGTGAAGCCTGTGGAAGGCTAATTCCCCCTTCAGCGTGAATTTGGGTATGCTCTGATGTGTGTCCCCTGGAAGGGGGTTTGGTTCTTAACCCCGCATGCTGCATGAGGGATTGGTGAAGTTCTTCTCCAGAGATGTTGGGGAAGAAACTAAAAAACATAGTCTCTCTTTTTTACCCTCTCTTCCTTTTAGCCTAGATCTTCCAAGGTCCCTTTCTTCAACTAAGCCTTCAGAAGGGCAGCTTTCAGTGTGGCATGGAGTGGCTGATTTGCTCTCAACAACCTGTGGCAGCACTCTGTCCTCTTCATGTACTTGGCTGTATATTTGATGTTGTTTTGGCCTCACCATTACCACACTAAATGTCATTTATTTACCCCACAGCTGCCCCTAGACCACCTTGGCCATGGTAGCTATCAAGTATGCTGGAGGATGCTGCTGGGTTGTTACCTTTAAACCTCTTGATGGATCTGGTATTTACAAGGCAAAGTATGAGGAGCAATGTCTCCTCCATTACTGTCCTTATAGTGGGGAAACTTAGGAAATATGTATTTATATTGATATATATATATGGGCTTTGGCAGGCAATAGCTCTGACTAAATTCTGGGCCATCTGGAAGCCATATAGCCATGTTAGCACAGCACTGAACCTGAGCTAATACATCCTGCCCCTCAGCAGGTTTTATTAGCTTGGGCTCAAGCACTGCCTAAGTACAGCTACATTCATTTCTAGTTCAGAGCTGACTTTGGCCAAAATTGTACTAGTTTTAAATTAAACGTGCTCGGCAATGCTGTGGTGTGAAACAAGCTGGAAGGATGAGTCTCAGTCTCCAAAACAGGGTGATCCCATGACAGCTGCCCCCATGAGAAAGGTCCCAGGGCTGCAGTGCTGCCTTGAGGTTCTGTTGACTGTGGTGGAGCTGGCACAGGATGTAAACGCACCGGGAGCACACTCCTACCCTGAGCAGAGCGGATGATCCAGTTCCAGCAGTCTTTAATTTGCTCAGATAGGTGGAACCACAGTTTCCAGCTGGGTACAAACGCTCCACATTGTGTCAGCTTGTAGCAAGTGAGCACACCCTTTGTTAGTAAGGGCATACTCACTTTAAGCAGAAGGGCCAAGGAGGGAAGTGAAATGGGCTCCCACCCCTTCTCCTACCACCACTGGTGCTCACTGGTCCTGGCTGTAGAGCTGTGCAAATCACCCCACACCCTGCTCCCCAGACAGATGAAGGATACAGCTGCTTCTCAACACCATTAGTTTAGAGATAATGGCATTTGTGTTCTAGTCCATTCAGAAGGCTTTTATCCATTTTATTCTTTGGTGGATGACCAATTAATCTAATCTCTCCTTGTTTTATTGTCTTCCTGAACACATTTTTTAATGGTGCAGAAAAGCCCCAGGACTCCCACAAGCCACTCACAGTTTAAGTGCATTAACTTGGAAGGATAAATCAAGTACTTACAGAGCATTTTTGTGTATAATTACAACTGATTTTCTTTGTGTAAGCATATATGGTACTGCCACATTATACAGCATATCAGCGTTCCTTATGTGTTCCCAAGAAAGCTTTCTTCAAGAGCTTTATGAATACCAAAATTAACACAAAAAAGATACCAAAAATTCCTTTAAATGAACTGAGTAAAAACAACTAAATATAAGATTTGACAAACAAAAGATGAATCTTGACTAAAGCTGTGAAGCCTAGGAAAGGCAGAGTACAGCATCCAAGACCACCCATTTGTCAGAATTCCTTAAAGCCTCCAGGGAGAAGAAGAGTTAATAAAACACATAAAGCATGTGACAAAAGCATATTTTATGTTGTTATAGATAAATGTGTCCACCAAAGGAAAAGTTTGAGCAACAGTTTATGTAGATAATACAATAGGGACAGTAAAAAAATACTTTAGAGTTGGAGTGTTGAGGATGTGTTATATACAGACCATCACATGGGTGTTATTAGCTTTTCTCTTGTCTTTTATTAAAATAAGCTTAGGTAGCCAAGCTCCAGCTCAATTCTTTTGTTTCAAGTCCCACTGCTCTTGAGAGTGCTGTTCGGGCATGAAAAACCATGAAAGTTTCTCTCTAATTCTGAAAACTACTGTGTCAGCTTTCATAGTCAGAGCCTATGGGCAGTTTTTTGCTCAAATATGAATTGTTATTGGACCTTGGATGCTCAGGATCTTTCTTCAAAAGGCCTTTCCTCATTTCAGATGTCACTGCCCAAAAGAAGGAAATCCTAGGTGTGGCATTAGAACTTTAATTTTTTTTTTTCAGCAAACTGCATTGAAATGAATTCTCAGAATGGCTAAATTTTTCATTTCCAAGTAAAAATACGTAAAATTATGACCAAAATAACTACTGTGACCGAGCAGTAGTGGTTAATCTATAAAATCTGTTTTGTGACTTCTTGAACACTTTTGAAAGTAAATAAGTTCTTGTTTTTCATAACAAAATGAGTGGTTTGGTGCAGGCTGATGACTCAGGACAAAATAATGGATTTTGGAATTACTTATTGTGCTGTGTTGCCAGTGTAAATCTGGCTAGGATGCATAATGACTGAAAGCTCTTGCAAAATAAGTGGCTGATCAATATTTTACTTAAAATATATGCTGTCTGAGGAGATAAAGCCAAGGCACAGATCTTACTGTCATGAGCATCCACACCGGCAGTCTCGGAAAAAGTCAGCTTTCTGAATGTTATGAAAAACAAGGATATGTCTCCAGGTCAAGACTGCAAGACAGAGTATTATTGAAAGCTTGAAGGGCTCTTGCATTTCCATTTGGAGCAGCTGGAGGGGAAATGAACTTTTAAGATGGAACTTGATCAGTTCATGCAAAGGATTGTATGATATGACTTCATGTGACAGAACTGAAGCAGACAGAGTGACACAGCAAATAGCTCTGCTGTTATCAACCCAAGTGCAATTCCTACTTTGTGGGTGAAAAAATAAAAAAACACAGAATTGTCAGGATTGTTGAGATAGGACCTCATTGTAAGCTGAACTTCACAGTTATTTTTGCAGCAGTGATTCCTTTATTATAAGGGGAGAGAATGTGAAAAGGCAAATAATATTCATTCAGTTCAGTCAGTCAAACCCAAACGTCCATGCAAGCTTTTATGCAAACTGCTAAGGGCACTTTACTATCAAATAGTATAAAAGCCAAAAAGAATTTTAAATGCCAAGTCAAACAAATACATCTTGCCAAAGATTCAGAATCCTATGAATAAGGACTAAGGAGTTCAGCAAATTTGAAACATAATGCTTTAAATAAGTCTTAGTCTCCAAATATACCTGCCAGTGTGTAGAGGAGATAATTGTCAGAGCAGTTTTGAGAAGTACATGCCAAAATGTGAAGAATATAAGTGCTCTGGACTATCACTGCACAGAGTAAATCCATCTATTCTGTTTTTGGGGTTTTTCCTAGGTGTAGGGGCAATTGCAGTGGCTAAGTTCAGTGGAGGAGGCACTAGCAGACTACTGGTTACTTGCACTTCTTTTCTTCTGAAATCTGAAAAAAATCTTTGAAATCCTCAGAATTAAAGATTTGATGGAAGGACAGAATGCAGCCCATTTTTCAGAATGCTTGACAGCGTTGTTCAGAGATGCTCAAGAGAAGCAGAAAGACAAACCTCACTGTTTTGGTTTTATGAGTTTCATCTGGCTGAAGCTCTGAGTGTAGTTAAGCAGGTCAGCCTGAGTCATTCAGCTGACTTTAGAAAGTATTGCTTTAATGCCACAGTATGGAACAACTGCATGCCCCAGAGACCTGGATTTCCAGTTGCCATTGAAGCCAAGAGTTTTCAAAATGTTTACAAGAAATGATAGCTTAAAACCACTTACAAAAATGAATGCTACAAGGGGAAATTCAGCATAGAGCAAATATTTTTTTAATGTATACTGAAATTGACACTACAAACAAAAATAAGGACTACCTAACAAGACCATGACACACACAATGGAGCTACTGCTATGGCAGAAAGCTTGATGCTTTTCAGAAGCAGAATGTTTTGAAATACCTCCTGTTCAAGAAGGGGAAATGCTTTTTAGACTGAAGACCATTTTTAAATTTTTTCTTCCTTTTTTTTATTTTAATAAAGGATAATAGAAGTTCTGTAAATGCAAAATTTCTTTTGAAAAGAAGCAACCTAAAATGGAGACAACATATGTCGTTTGAATTTTCAAACCAAACAGTTCAGAGATCCTCCACAGAAGAAATATAGTGTCTCAAGGGCAGTGTATATTTTGATTGCTTCATCTTCTGAAAGTTGCAGTTAAGCTAAGGTATATGATAAACTGAGAGAGAAAAGTTTAACAATGTACCCACAGAAGTCAATAAAAGCTTTCCTCTGCACAAGAAGCAGATCCAGTGCATATACCATTCATGAATTGAACAAATGAGTCCTAAAATCTTATGCTGGCTGCTTAGGAGATCAAGCACATAAAGGAATATAGTCACATAAGCTGTTTCTCTGTGTAAAAAGGCTGTGGGTTACAGGATTAATTTTTTATAGTATATCTCTATACCCTGGATAACCAAGTAAGCCTTAACTTGTGGAATCTTAATAGCCATCTCATTGCTGAAGTCTAAAGGAAACCCAGAGGAAACTTAGTAATATTAAAAGTTATTTTAAAGGGAGTTCACATTGGTTTGAAGGATATTTTGCTTCGCACACAATGTCCACCATTGTAAATTCAGGGAACCTAAATTTAAATTCAGAAAAGCTTCACACACCTTTACAGTTCTCAATATATAAATCTAATAGTATTCTCCATATGTCCAGCAGTAAGGCATTAATATTTTACAGATAAAATTAAAATTCTGAAAGTCATTGGAATGAAAAGCAAAGAAAAATAGTAAAAATATTCCCTCTAGAAATGAAGGGAAATGTGGAACTTTGTGGTGAGAAGCTAGCTTGTCCATGTTGTTATGAATAGAGAATAGCATGTACAGTTTTTCATATCTGACTTGCAGCAGAATATTGGAACATATAGAAATTAATGTTACTGAATTATTTAATAGTAACTCAAACACATGAAAAAAAGAATTAAAGAAACACAAGACTAAAAAAGCATTTAAAATGAAATCAGAAGCTTCAACAAATATATTTTTCCATTGCAGTCAAAAAAGCAATTATCAAAATTGTTCAGAATATGTTGCCAATTACTCTGCTCCATAACTGCTAACTTTCTCAGTTCTTCTCTTGCCTTTGCTGGGCTCTCTGTCACTGGAAACATCTTAAACCAATTTAAAGTGCTACACCTGAATAAACATGTTGTAAAAGTGTTTATGTATTGAAGTGGGTCAGTTCAAGGTATGGTATTTGGCTGGAACTTCTAATTTCTCTTTTTACTGCAAAAGGGCTGCCAGAAGGAGGAAGTCTGAGCTGAATTAATACATTTGTTACAGTGGAAGTAGAATGGAAACTACTTTAACCACAAATCAAACTGCCTCTTTCATTTACGCCAGTGATAGAGTTTTTTAAAGAAATATAGACTCTGGCGTGCAGCCACTGTGAGTTTGTGTTTGAAAAGGAAACCTATATGCTTATTTCTATAATGTTTACTCCTATGTTTTCAAGTTCTTTTTCAGGGTGATTGAGTTAACAGCATTATACATTTGTGAGGCAGATGCTCCTTTGTTGCCCACGTACCGAATTTTCCAGCGGGTTTAGAAGAGTGCCAAGGCGCCCCGGTGCCGCCCGGTGCGCGGTGCCCGTGCCCGGAGCCTCCCTGGCTTTAAAGGACCTCTGTGTCCCCACCCTGCACAGCTGCACAGCTTCACATGACACTGTCTCATTTTCTGACGCTTGAAGGGCTCTGCATAATACACGTACGCACAAAAGTGTTTATGCTGCCAAAATAAATTCTGTTAAGAGTGAGGGTTTATTTGCTAAAATGTCACTGATGCAGTTTCAGTGACTTGTTTTGCTTTCCTTTCTTTCAGTGAGGTTTAGACCACATAATATAGTGAGGTTACCACACAGTCCTGACTGAACAAATATTTTAAAGAAATATGCACATCCCCTGGGAACAGAACCAGAGTCAATAATACACATATTTCAAACTCTCTTCTCTTGAACAACTGAATGGCTTCCTACCTTTACTGGTGAATGAACATTCGTTTGAATAACACTGCACAATATTTATTTTTAAAGCAGAATTATATTTATTATTTACACTTCCATTTGCTACTGGTTTGCTTGGGGGATATAAAGTTCCACATCCCACGAAATGATGCAAAATTAGAAGACCTCATTACATTATCCTTTCTATAGAAAATAGACTTTAATGGGCCTCATTTATTTTTCAGTTCTATAGATGTATACGAGACTGAATTAAAACTACCCTGTAATGAATAAGATATATAGCACACAGAGACTGCAATTTTATGAAATAAAAATTGCATCTGTAAAGCTGTTGAAACTTTTGCAAATTGCTTAGCTTTTTTGTCTTTTTAAGTTCTGTTAAACAAAATGTGGGTAGACTCCCAATCATATCAATTCAGGATTGCAGCAAATTCCTTGCTATGATTCAGTCAGCAGTTGAACTCCTGCTAGGGCTTTGGGAGAGGCAGAAGTTCACTTTTTAACTTCTAATTTCCCTTGCTTTTAGGTCGAAGTATCAATGTTAAATCTGCTGGCCTGGTAGGAAGACATGGGCCTCAGTCAAAGCAACCATTCATGGTTGCATTCTTCAAGGCGAGTGAAGTGCTTTTCCGTTCTGTCCGAGCAGCCAACAACAAGAGGAAAAATCAGAACCGCAACAAATCCAGTAGTCAACAGGAGTCCTCGAGGATGCCAAGCGCTGGGGGTAAGATGGAGCTATGATTTGCAGTCTTTTTATGGGAGGTATGGGCACCTGCTCAAATGCAATACAGTCACAACAGCTCAAAAAGATGCTGCTCACTGGCTGAACTGCCAGAAACAGTGTTCCCACTCCCCTTTTGTTATGTTGGCCCTGGGTGTGATCTACCTTCTGTAAGTCAGATCAATTACATGTATCATGGGCCTCAGGAGGGTGAAATGACCAAGCAGTTTAAGAAAGTCTGTGTCTGAGCTTGAAACTAAGCCTACACAGTATCCAACTGGATGATGTCTTTGCTATGCATAAGTAAAAAATAGAGGAAAAGGATTGCACCCCTACTACTTGTCTAGCAAGCCTCAGCAAAACTGCCTCAGCTGAAGAAGGCAAGATGTAACATTAAAAAGTCAATACTGGAAATGAGGAAGCTAAATCAATCTGCAAAATTGTAAACTGCTTAGGAGTTCAGACCAGCTGACAAGTAATGATATAAATATAAAATATATCCTGCTATGGAGTGAATTTGGTCCCTTACCTGAAAGATATGGACAATAGTGCACATAAAAATGTTCTTAATTGCTTTAGAGCCTGGAATAAATTTTGCTCCACTTTTTCCTGAAACAATCCTTTCAGCTGAAGGCACAAAGTCACTTTCTAAATATTCTCACTTCTGAACAAACATCTCTACTTTTTGGGAAAAGGGTGTGAAAGTGTTTCTTTCTAGAAGCATGGCAGATTTAATAACAGCATATCAAAGCCTTAATATAAGTGCTGTTCTTAAATCCCATGGAAGTCTAAAAGTAAGCAAATCAATATTTTGTGGAAGGAATTTAACCTTGGGGTGGGACTCACCTATTTGAGGAGAAATCTTATAAGCAATATGCATTACTTATGTGTCTCAGAACCTTAACATAGGCAGGTTAAGACTACTCTAATACAATGAAAAGCCTTTCCCAGATCTTTTGCAGAAGGAAAATTTTACCATAACAACCAAAAATTACTGCTAAGTTGCTAAAGAAATCAAAGAAATTATTTAAATAATTTTTCATAGTCTCTGGAAAGTCTGCTGATTTTGAGAATTACATTATTTTGGGTGAAGGGATAATCACCTAAGTAAATGGTACATGCAAGATACCTAAATATAAATATCACACTTTCAGATTGAATCCCATGTATCTTGTGCATGAAAAAGTGAGAAATGAACAGATTTTTTAAGCCCCATTGATTATAACAGGAAAGCCAAAGCTCCTTGCTGCTTTAATCTGGGAAAAACACAACCTTATCACATTGTATTGACATAAGAATTACCTCAGGGAGAGCTGCCTGTAAGTCTCAAAATACTTTTCAACCTTGTCTCTGCATCCAGTTGTTCTCCAGACCTGTTGTAAAATAAGAAAATCAGAACATCTCTAGTGAAATGGGTATTAAGAAACAAATTTTCTCCTAATTTTTTAAGGTCTACATAAGCATAGAGTACACCACTACATATGTCAATCTATGGCAAATCTCTTTCAGAAGAGATTGCAGGTCAAGAAAACCATACTGTTAAGAGGAAATCAGGTTAAGAAGCAATTGCACATGCAATTGCATCAAAATCAGAAGCATTGCCTGGAGAGGGAGGCATTAAGATATAGGCAGGCTGGAAAAGATGGCAAAGCTGAAGGTAGATAAGTGACCACAGCTTCACATAGCAACATCTGTGGCAAAACTGCTTGAAGGTGTAGTTCCTGCACTGTGGCAAACCACATTCCATGCTCTTGCCTTGCAGTTTGCCTCAACAATCCCCATGTCACAAAAAACCAAATTTGTTTGGGTATCATTAATAATTGCTCACTGGACTTTTCCCACCATGGGTGATCCAGAATTCTTTTAATGACTACTGCAACAATACTCTCAAAATATTGTGGATGAGAATGCTGAAGGCTACAAAGGCAACGTAGGGATTCTGTCCAGATGTCACCAGCATGCAAAAAAGACATAGAGAAAAAAACATGTTTGTTGCTGTTCTATTTCTAGAGTCTCATACTGTTGTTATCAGATTTCTAAAGTCTATACCTCTTCAGCATGTTCTTATGGCTGCAGATCTTCACAGCACAGACTCCTCCTTCTGTATGTTGCTCTTTTTCAGTTCAGGGCTCCTCCAAGGCTCTCCCTGACTGGCTAACCCACCCCCTTTTATCCCAGTTATCTTCATTGGTCACAGCTGCAGCCCAATTAAGCACATCACAGCTGCAGCCCATCAAGGACAACCGGGACCTCTGGGGCAAAGCCTATGTACAGATATTCAAGTACAATACATGCATCTTGCTAGGACTCAAAGGCCACCTCTACTATACATGTTCTTATTTCTCTGATCTCTGACTTTTTTCAGAATATAGTCCCTCTATATGGAGAGCCTGCTATCAGAGAAAAGCTATGCTCTTTCTCTTTTTTCCAGCCCAAGATCTAGGGGACATACTGCATCCCTTTATGTTTGTGGTGAAGGCTAATTGTCCCACTTCTCTACAGCTTCAGTAATGAGCAGAACTTCGAAAGTAAAATTCACATCTTCATATTTAAACACAAAAGTCTTTGGGAAAAAAATAATTTTGCCCATCATCTTTCTCATGGAAGACAGTCAATAGACTGTATTCAATCCTCATTCATTCCTTGAAGCAAGACACTTGACACAGTGACCAGCAAAGATAATTGTGTGATGTAGGTATTTTGTTTCTAAGCTTCTTCCATGACCTTGTATCTACAGCAAGTAAGACAGACACTGACAGTGGAAAATGCTCACTTACATAGCCAGAGGTAATGTAGCCAGGCCCAGATAGGCATGTTGTCATTCATATATGACAGACTTCTAATATTTCTCTTTCTATACATCAGTCTCAACTTTATCACAATCATGTCTTCACTTCCTCCTTGCTTCTTTGTTTTCTCTTCCTTTCTTCCCCTTATTTTTTCTTTTTTCTTTTCTCCCTTTTCCCCTTGCTCTTGCCTTTTTTCATCTTTCTTTTGCCTCTTCCATTTTGTATTTTGCCACCCTCTTTTTCCTTTTTTAAGTTCTTGGATTTCATCAATTTGCTTTACTGTGTTCTCAGCTTGTCAAAAAGGAAAGCTCCACCAGACAACCCAGCTCTTCCCTTCCAAAGGACAAGACATTTTTAAAATTACTCATGAAGTTTCATGAAATCATAGAATGGTTTAGGTTGGAAGAGACCTGGTCTAGTGGAAATGAGGGGACTCCCTGCCCCTGGTAGGGGAGTTGGAAGTAGATGATCTTTAAGGTCACTTCCAACTAACATTCTGTGATTCTCTCATATACACAATCTCAATATAAGAGAATAAAATCTTATGTATCTATTATTATAACACCTGGGAAATTGTTTACAGACTTGGGGTCACCACCCCTGTGTTGCTAAGAACTTCAAGAGGAGATGACATCAATGCAGTGTAAAGACAGACAGAATTAAGCTTAGCATTCAGACTCTACTTGTCTGCTATGCACAGAGGATTAAACTCTTTTATTTACCTAGTTTTATTTTTGTTGAACTATAGATAGAAGAAATAAAAATTAAAATCCCCAAACCAAAACAAGACCAGGCAGGTTGTTTACAAAGTAAGCCACATAACTCTCCCCTAAAAAAAAAGCTGACTAAATTTTAACTTTTTCAGCATTGTCTGAAAAGAGTTACAGTGTAACTGGGCACTAGAGAATAGCCACATTTAGATACTGAATAGAGACTTACACCAGGAAACTAAAAAACAAAGCTACATAATTTTTATTCATATGGAGATAAAACAAAGAAACAATACTTAAGACTAAATTTTGTGTATGCTATTGATTGGTGTTACATGAACTGATTCAAAATATAGTATTTTGCAACAGTATGTATAAGCATGTTTTTATGTCTTTATTTCCCCTGAAAAAAAAAATCTCAATTAATTTCTTATACATATATTTTATTGACCTCCTTCCACAGCTTTTTCTGCTATGTAGGGATTTAGATTCCACTGAGGAACAATGTTTTCTCAATCACAATAGCCTATGGTTTTGATTCTTGACAGAATAAGCATATGGGCTTTGAAGCTACAGTGTGTGAAATTGAATCCTTAGCACCAGATCTTATTATAAATGTCACATTTGATACTTATATAAAATGTTATATTACACACAACATTTGTCCTACAAGAAAGGTAGAATTCAGGGAAGGATTCATACTTTCCCGAGTCTCACTTTCTTCGTAGGTGAATGAGTTAGATGGCTTACAGTCTGTACATGCTGGCTGTTTTATCAGGTGTTCTGGTGTGACCACACATCATCTGAACCTGTATTCAGATGGCTCAGAGTATCACAACAATGATGACATCTGTGCAATGACTTACATATGTATTATTCAGATTTTCCCCTTTAACTGGAGGATGTTCTGCTACATCTTGGCCCTAAAACTTCTGTACATGTTCTTGAATATGAAACTATCACTGCAGAGAAAGCTGGCAAAACCACAATCTTCAGCTTTCGTTTGTTTGCCTGCTTGTGTGCTATTAAAAAACATATTGTGGCTTTCCTGACTTTCTCATGTGCGTACTTTCCACATTTTTCAGTCACAGTTCTTTTGCAAAGTGGCTTTTATTGTATATGTATGAGTTTTAAATTCCCTCTAATAGCTGAGACAGAAAAGCTCAATATTCATCTCCTATGGGCACAGATGTTAGTGAAAATGAATATATAGAACTGTGTGAAGAGTGATCAGTGAACACAGCTCCAATTTTTTAAAGTTCCTTTACTTTTAACTACCTTTACTTCTAGAGTATGTGCAAAACCCATTGGATTGTTACATAGAACTCAGCACGAGGTATGACTCAGGGATTTTAGCTGTATAAAGGCATATGGATTTTTGAAAAATTGTGATGTCTTAGGGCATCCTGTCTTGCTTCCAGTTGCTTCTCCAAAAAGACATAGATATCCCATGGGATGTGGGTGTATATTTTGACCCTGTATGCCCTAGGACAACTAAAAGTATCTGAGATGGCAGCACATAACCAGCTCTATGTGGAGATCCTTTAATGGTGGTCATTGAAGGGCTAAGAAAATACCATAAGAAAGAACACAGTGTTTGTCTTTAAAAACCATGAGGATTTGAGGAATCATAGCTTAAAAAGCCTAGCTTAACATCCCTGATGCTTATCTAGTATTGCAAATGGACACATTTGTGACTTGTGGACAGCTTTTGACACAGTTTTGGGAGTCATATTGGGCCCATGTGTATTCAATAGAAAGTAGGTACACAGCCTGTTTAAAAAATAAAGAAAAAGCCTATTCAAAGAGCATGCTACCAGTAAAAGAAAAAATTGTCTGTTTTGAATGACATCTTGTTGAGTTTCTTCTGGGTCTGGTGCAGTCCAACCTTTTATTGGTAATTTGGATGATGGAGCACTCCTCTTACATCTCATATCCTCTGTGAACTTCCTGAGAACACATTCTGTTCTATTGTCCAAGCTACTGAAAAGGATGCTACTACCAGCACTGATCCTTTAGGGACCACCCTAGTAACCAGCTTCCAGGTGACTCTGTACCACTGACCCTGACTGTTTGGGCCCATAAGCCTAGGCAAGTTTCCATCCATTATATTCTTACCTATCAGAGTACTCTAACCTATCAAAGTTTTTGATTGGTTTGACCAATTTGACTCAAGGAATATGATGGGAGACCATATCCAAAACCTTCCTAAAAGCAAAGGGATCAACACCCAGAGCTCTTCAAAAGCCCACAAAGCTAGTCAGATCATTGCAGAAAACAGTTAGGTTGGTTAGGCACAGTTTGAACTAGTAAATTCATGCTTACTCTTCCCAAAACACCTTCTTTGTTCTTTGTGTGCCTGGACAGTTTCCATGAGAATTTGTTCCAAAGACTTCCCAGAAGCTGCGGTTAAGCTGATTGGCCTTCTTGAAGATAGGTGTGACATTTTCCATTTTGAATCATCGGAAATGTCTTTTGGTGTATGAATGCTCAAAAAGGGCAGGAAGTGACTTTGCAGCACTGGTCAGCTCATTCCCCACCCTGAAATTCATCCCTTCTGCTCACATGGACTCATGTATCTTCAAGCTGCTTAGCTGACTCCTAACTCTATCTCTTTTACTGTGGGTAGAGCTTCAGTCACTAGGGTCAGGGCCTTGGGAGTCCTGGGGGTAAATCTTGCCAGTAAAAAACAAGACAAAGAAATCACTGGCTACATTAACCTCTGCTGAGTCCTTGTCGCTAGGCCCTTTGCTCTACTGAACAACAAAGCTGTATTTTTCTTATGTTTTCCCAGGCAACATGTTTATATTATTTCTGTGTGGTTCATCCCAATTACACATTACTTTTGCTTCCTATTTGAATTTGAATTCAGTAGACAACCACAGTGGATTTGTGCCACATTTGCTTGACTCGCAACAGGTTGCAATGCTGTTGTGGATATCATCCCTCAGAACCTTTACTCTACCATGGTTGCTGCAGCCCCATCATGCTGCAGTTCTCATCATCATCCTCATCCACAATCTGTTCTTTATTCATTAATTTGTAATACTACAACAGACTCCTAAGGCTGACAAGGCAGGAATACATTAAAAAAAGTTTGGAAGCTGATTACTTGACAGTGTGGTTTTACTGAAAAGCTCATATTCTGGGTAATACTACTAGAAAACAAGCCTGAATAACTATTTTACTTTATTTTATACTGGTTTTGGTTGCGGACATCACATCTTTTGAAAGACACAGAGAAGCTGAAGAAAACCCAGAGAAGCAATGGTAGCAGAGGTCAGGACGGCTGACAAGAAGCACTTGACAAATTTGCAGAAAAACTCCTCTAGGCCATATATTTGGAAGAGTTTTCTGCAAGGATGGTGAAGAGCTACACAGATTAGTTAACAGACTGTGGAAGTTACTTTAATTTTATGTGAAAAAGGAGCTTCTCTCTGAATCTTAATTATCCTGAAATTTTTCAGAGACCTTCCCATTTCCATCTCAAGTCTTATAATGTTAAAAAGGAAATGTGCCTAAAAAATTCCTTTTCTGAAACTGAAAGTTTTGTTTTATTTTTCCATGTCTTCATTTTCAGGGTTTTGTGGACTTTTGTCTGTTTGCTTTTTCTTGTTGTTGTTTTTGTTGTGAATTTTGTTGTGAACTCTTTTTTTCCCAGAATGGTTATTTTGATTCAAAAAAGTCACGTTAAGCATTCTTGAATTGGAAACAGAGGAGACAGTCTGTGCTCCCTGCTCTGTCACATGCCTCACTTATGGCACCACATGAATAGCTGTATAAACCAACTTTGGGGGCCAATGTGATGAAGGCATGATCCTGTTCCCTTCCTTTCCTGTTACTTAGGAGCAGTAAGGAACAAGCACTAGAATTTCTCCAGGAGTAAGGTTCTCATGGAAAAGCATGTATGGAAGGTTCTGGGTGTCCTTCTATCCTGACACATCTCTGACAGAGAGCTTTCAGTCCTTTAAAAAGCACCTGTTAGTCTACTTGTCTACATTAGTATTAGCAACTAAAGATCATCAAGTGGTGAATATTTCCAGAATATATGGTAAAAATTAAGAAGTATAATATGTGCCATTATGTGTTTAACTAAGATACTGTAGAAAATTCCCTTGTTTCAGGACATTTTTTATTGCTGTTAATTCATCTTTTGAAGTTGGCTACTTTCTTTACTTGGTAATTAAAACTGTGCCAACCTAGAGATGATTTCCCTGATATTTTGGATCAGGGTCTCACTTGTCCTCTTTGATTACCTGTGTGGATATTATCAGAGGTGTTACTCAGCTGGCCAGCAAATAGACATTTTGTAAACCTGTTTCCCCTAACACTGGGAATATATGCAATATTTTGCCAGTGCACAGAAATTGTATCAGTCTGACTGTGCTGATTCCATATTTCCAGGTTTACATTGCCTTTACAACTAACCCTAGGAGTATAAATGACAGTATGGTTTTCCTTTCCTTTGTACAGCTTGGTAAGGATCTCAAAAATATCTAAAGCTTGTCAGTTCTAGTAATGCTTCCAAATAATTTATGAATGTTATTTACTTCCTGTAGATTATAACACAAGTGAGCAAAAGCAAGCATGTAAGAAACACGAACTTTATGTGAGTTTCCGAGACTTAGGATGGCAGGTAAGATTATAAATGCTCTTTCCTAATGGTTCAAACTGGGACAATCTATTTTAAAGTCCCCCATTATTTACACTCTGCTTTCTTTATGGAAATTGGTATTAAAGTGATGAGAGACATATTCTTTAAATGCATTTTGTAATAAATCCTTATCAATATTGCTATCACTATAACTTTACCTTTTTTTAGCTCTGCTCTCAAACATATTGCATACATTAGTGACTTTATGATATGGATTCATTCACATAAAGATAAATTTAAACTACTGCTCAAGAGTTGAGTGAATTTCTAAATGAAACCAAAATCTCCACATCAAGTAATGAAAAGTTTTCAGTTTTGACTAGTTCAGATTTAATTCCCCCTTGTTAAGTGCTGTCTGCTGCAGGTCATAGAGATTTCACTGGGGTACGGTCCTTAGGGAAATAAATCTTGGATTTATGTCCCTAAGGAAAATAGGCTCAGTGATCTTTATGATACCATAGCTAATTTTATATAATTTCTGCCATACAGTAACAAAAAGTTAATATACTTACAGTAAAAGGTCGTGAAGTCAGAAGCAGGGCATTGTGGGAAAAGAAAATAGAGATCAATTTAGGGTTTTTTTCCAGAAAGCAAGGAACTCTCTATAAAGAAAGAACAAGAAGGCCTTCAGCAACCTCTAACTATTGCATATATAGGTAAGAACCCAGGGATGGTTGCCTGTGCATTTCAGATTTCTCTGAATTATTTAAAAACCATTCTCCAGGAGCAGGACAAGTCCATGAGGAGCAAAAGTATGCTATCTTTTTAGTGACAGCTCAACCTTTATGTATCTAGCTCAGACTCTCATATGGCCTCATTATCCTTTCTGATATTTTGTATTATATTTATCCCCACAGCAGCCTGAAGAAGTAGGCAGAGGCTGTTTTCCCAAGTCTGCAAAGCATAATTACCCTGTGCAGGGCCACAGAGCAGGGTTGTGGTATTGAACTCAGGCCACTGAACAAACGAGCCATTGTCTCTTGATTACAGGGTTTTTTTCCAGATATCAACAGGTTTTTTTTTAACAGTAAATTCTGGTATGCTCCAAGATGTGCTAGGCTCTCAGATCAGTGGCCATAGTGGCCACAGTAGTCAAAGAAAAAAGAAAATCTATTTTTAACACAAAGGCTACTGTAAGAATTAAAAGTTTCAGCTGGAAAGCCAGAGCTACGCTGTACAATATTTGATCAGTGAAACACAGGGTGAAATAAGATACAAAAAAAAAAAGATACAAATCCCAAGTAGCTACTTGATCCTCTCTGCCCTTCCTGCAGCACCTCCATTACCTGGCAGAGGAGGAATTCAGCAAACTAAACACACAGCTTTCATTAACATTTTAAAATATTTTCCCTCTTGCGGTCTTTTGCCCATGCTGTGTTGCTTGAAATACTGAAAATGTATGATTCATTGATGTGCCAACAGGTAATCCCTAGCAACGCTGTCTCACACAGTAATACAGTTAACAGTGCTGACTGTGCTGAAGGAAGACAATGCATTTTAATTACTTTTGTTGCACCAAGAAGTGCTCAAGACTTTTAGTCTGGAATAAAAATTATTCTGCAAATATATTTTAATCTTCAGTCTCCCTTATAACCTCATTAGTTGGTATTCAGTACAGATTTTTAGGTTTCATTAATTTTCATCTCAATTTTACATGAGCAAAGCAAGTACTTTTTTTTAAAAAAAAAACAAACATTCATTTCACATGCCACCTTCTGAAGTTCATTTTGTCATTGAGCAAGTCTTAGTTTGATATAGTTACAAATTCCCTGAGTGAGAAAATATAATGAGTGGATTTATTTGTTGTTGTTTTAGGATTGGATTATTGCACCGGAGGGCTACGCTGCGTTTTACTGTGATGGAGAGTGTTCTTTTCCCCTCAATGCCCACATGAATGCAACAAACCATGCCATTGTTCAGACTCTGGTATGCCTCTGACTGTGTTGTAGTTGCCTATGCTGCAGTTGTTTGTGTCTTTGCTCAGAGTCTGACTCTTCTGTTTACCACTACTGAATTTTGATTATTTCTTGGTAAATCATAACTCATTTCAAAACCTGCTTTAGTGATTTTGTTGGAGAGAGGATGAACTGCTCAGAGTTACCTGTGTGGTAACTTCCATTTCACTTCCATTTCAAATGCAATAGCACATGAGAAGGCTGTGTTGTATTACTGGAGAATTGTGTAGACAGGAACCAAAGGGGCCCCCTGGTTTGACTTCCAAGAGTTTTTGCAACTTATTGAAGCTCAGTGTTAACATCTACATGTTATACCTTCCAGAAATGATGACACTTGGCCACTCTGTGGACCTCTGTTGTCAACTGTTGGCACAGATTCTTACAGTGTAATTTAATGTGAAGCTTTGCAAACAGATGCATTTGCATGTACGAAATTGTGTTCAGTCATGCCTGGCTTACAAATGCAATTTAAAAATAAGTGTGTTTGGATCTGTTACTCTGCCTGGTACATCTAAAATGGGATTTGCAGCCAGCTTTCTGCCTCTGCTAATTCTTATGTTAGTCCTGTGCCTCAGCTGGAGCAGCCAAAAAGATGATCTTAGTTGAGGCAGCTGGCTAGGCCTCCTCTAGCCCAGCAGTGTTCAGCTACAGAAATCATGACCTTTAGACTATGACTAAATGTCATTACATTTGAGGCCAAAGTCTGGTCAGTCTGGTCAAAACCTGATTTTTCACCTGTGCCAGCTGAAGAACTGGCTCTGAATAGCACTGGTATTAGCAGAATGATTAAGAAGGAGAGGGATGAGAGATAATACACAAGGAGGGAGTCACAGCATGAAATGAGAACAGGAAAGGGCTGTCATCCCTAGTTAGTTTCTGGAAAGTTCAAGACACTCAACTGAGATTAGAGAAACATGGATTTAAGGTTCCATTTGATTTAAACTAATAATGGTAAGGTATCCTGACTATCAGATTATGCTGATGACTCTGTCCAAGGATAATGATCTTTTTCTTTTATTCTCACATCAAAATCTGGGCCTGTAAAACCTTCCCCCTTGAGAAATGAGTTGAGTTACTACCTGGGATACCAGCCCAAACACCCCCCTCAAATTTAAACCCCACACCAAAAATAAAAAACCCAAAACCAAGCAAGCAAACAAACAAAAATAAAATTTGATTTCTTTCTGATAGGAAACAAGTTCTGTTTGTGAAAATTGCCAAATATTTCTACATGAGAGGGACATTTTCAAAAACTCAGCATATGCTGAGAACTTTTCCCTTCCATTCAATTTTTCATTTACTCACCTTCTCCACTTCCAGTCACCAATGCAACATTATTCCTCTATACTAGAATTCCAATCATCAAGATTTACAAAAAGAAGGGGAAAAGTCAGAGGCTGAAAATAAGTAGAAGTGTGTTAAGGAGTTCAGGTGAAAGGGAACAGAAAATGCCAGTTGGCAAGGAATACAGCAATGTTCTTAGAAGACAGTGAAGAACAGCATATCTGCAGTCCTGAGCAGAAAAGAAGTAGGTCAGCAAAGCAACAGTTTAGTATTACACAAGCATTGTCCAGAAAAGTTGCCAATATCACTGAGATCCCCAGGTTAGAGTTCCCTCCTGCAATTATGGACTGTTAAATAAGAGTTGGCTCACTACTACTTTCTCTTGTGTGTTTTTCCTTTCCAAAAAATGGTTATTTTCCCATTGTTAGGAAATGTGTGTAGTTTGTCCTATTTTTTTAAATTGGATACTTAATTTTTGCTCTTTTTATGGCCATTTTGGAATTGCGTGTCTCCCTTTGCATGTACTGTACATGCATTCAGTGCAGCCAAAAAATCATGAGGCCAATTAAGTTTTAGCTGTACATAAATTAGATGAGATAGCAGTAGTTTAATGCTTTCTGGTTTAAATTATACAAAATTCAGATTTACACAAGGTGTGCATATGGGGATGGCTTGGGAAGCAATTATTCATATGCTCCACCCTAATCCAAATGCAGTCACCTCCTGGCCATAATGATTACACCATTCTCAAAAAGCCTGCTCTTTGGTGTGGGAAGTGATTGTTCCTTGGTACCCCTCCAAACTTAACTGATTCTTTTTTATTTTCTTCTGTAACAAGAATAGGAGAAATACAGGCCAGTACCTCACTCTCTCCCCCTCTTGTTTCTCTGCAATTAAACTCAGGCAAACAGACAATACAGATGCATATAAATAAAAGACAGGGTGCATTTAATAAGCTCTATAAACTTTCTTCTCGTCTCCTGCATCACCCTCAGAACAGGCACAGGGGTAGCATTGACTTCCTGGTAATGCAAGGCAGTGGATTATCAGGTTGGCTTGCACTGAATTTGGGGTAAACACTTGGAAAGGCTGTGAGCATCACTTCCAAGGGGATATTGTGGGGCCACAGATCTTCCATCAGGGGTGGCAGGGGCTGGTGGATTTAAGACCACGATTTATGGCTGGACAAACATCTGACCAGGTCAGGCACAATCATTTTTTTTTCTCTGGTGCTTTGCTATTAATTTGTTAAATATTTTTTAAATGTGTGTCTAAACTGTTACAAAACAGCTACTTCAGGATTTATTATTGCTCATTTCAAAAGGCCTTCTCATGGTAACTGTTATGTAAAAATTGTTTCCTGATCGACTGTTCTCTGTTGTCTGGCAAAGGCTCTGGGTTTATATCACTGCAAGACAGATGGCTCTAACAGATTTACAAAGACTTAACATACAAGCAAAATCTATTACTGCTGAAGTCTTCATCCATGCCTTAATAATCTGTTGCCCTCTCTATTACAACTCCCTCTTCTCTTGGCTTCCCAGATTCCAAGTCTTCAGCGTGTGTAGAATATTACATCCAACCTTCTTTCAAGTACAAAGAACTTGAATTTCTCCCATTTTATTTCCACTAGATCTTGTTTGTTCTGGGACACTTTTCAAAACTATTTTCTTTTGCTTTAATCTTTCATTGATATATTTCAGCCTGGTGAACATAAAGACTTCTCTGCCTCAGCCCCTGCCCCAAATATTCTGTCCAGCTGGCACCCACCTTATGAACTGATTTTTATTTCAGTGGAAGCAGAATTGGTTCCATAGATACCTAGATAAGACCTTAAAATGCACTCATACTGTCTGAGACTCCACATCTTATCATTTCATAGGCTGAAAACACTTTCATTATGAAGCTTTGCCTGCACAGCCTTTGCTGTCTGCAATAGATTTTCCTCCATAGTGAGCCCCCACCACAGGAAAGCATTTTAGCACATGCTGGGGTCCAGGTGAGACCTGGGGCTTGAGCCTTTGCTTCATGTTATGCCTCACCCTCAGCAAAGATAGTACAGACAATATGTTTAAATGTCTTCCTGAGCAGCTGCCTAACTCCAATTCTCTAAATTTTATCTGAAAACCAACTTTCTGTCTTGGCTGCTTCTCATTTACCTCTCCATCTGCTTTTATTGTATAACCCTGCCTGTGCAACTGAAATCAGAAAAATGTGCTGGAGGTAAGCTGTACTTTAAACTTGCTAACCAAGGAAAATTTGTGACCACAGCCCTTGCTGAATTGCAAAGACATGTTTTGCACTGACATTGTCCTTGCACCTCTCTGTTTGATATATGAGCTGTGTATTTATCTGTCTTTCAGGTTCACTTGATGTTCCCCGATCATGTACCCAAGCCATGCTGTGCACCAACAAAACTGAATGCAATCTCCGTGCTCTACTTTGATGACAGTTCCAATGTTATTTTAAAAAAATACAGGAATATGGTGGTGCGTTCATGTGGCTGCCACTAAAACAAAAAAATAATCTAAAGCAGAGGGTTTTATTCAAAATTGTAATGAAGTCAAGATATAAGCATTGCTGATGAAAAGGCAGGCCTAAATTTATTCCATTTCATGTCATCTCTCATTTAATTGTACAGTATAATGTACATAGTAGCTTTTATTTATTTAAAAATATATAGTTGCTTTTGTATGAGCAAAATTTCAAAACCATTTATTTAATGGGTCACCTCACTATGCAGCAGAAGTTCACAAATTCATTTTTCCATTGACCATACTGAAATTTGCTTTATCCCATTTCAATATTGTAAAGTAAAGCCTTTTTGTATGGAATTTTTTTAAACGAGAAACTCCAGAAGTTCTGTAACTGCTTTGTATAGTTAGAAGTACTAAATGCATTTGGTCATATTTTGCCAATGAAAACTGTGGCAAGGTATTTATTTAGAAAAAGGCACAGGAAGAAAAAAAACTAAACAAAACTGCTCAGCTAAACATATTTTTTTTTTCTTTTAGAACTTCTGCTCCATTAGAAAAAGTGAAATGTTGAACAGTGCTTAAGTAAATAAATAGGAGATAAAAAATAGAAGTGAAGAAATTGCACATAATTGTTATAACTATTTTCTTTAACAAGATGAGTATAACTGGAGGAGTATGTTACTTTTTGGCTTGTGACCTGCAGAGTTTGCAAAAGGCTCCAGGCTTCAGAAATTCTGTGTAGACAGACTCTCACCTCTATCTATGACTTTCCAAGTTAACACTAAAAATTGAACTACAACATTCTTACCTCAAATCATATCATTCTGTTATCTATGACATTGCTCTGGCAGGTATTTTTATATTAGTGTAAAACAAGCCAAAATCAAATTTAAAAAAACCACACAAGCCTTCCCATTACATACACATGCTACTATATGCACAAAGTATACAGAATACAGGGTATGGAAGGGCTTTGCTTATTTAGCTCCCACTTCTGGATGTGTTCTAAGAGTGTGCAAGGGAAGGCACAGGGGGTGCAGCAGTTGTCACATGTTTAATCAAAAATCTTATCCCTGGTGGTGGCTGTTTTCAGGTAAAGATAAAAAACACCTTTCCTAAGATGATGTTGAGTAACTTGCAGCCTATTTGCAGTTCCATCTGCTTTTCTATCAGGTGGGAATTGAGTTAAATAATGGGACTCAATAAGGGATACTTTTTTTCTTTTATTTAACACTTGCAACTTTAATAGTTCTTAAATCCATACCAACAAGTTTTTATTCCCACTAAATTTTGGCCTCAAGTTAAATCCTTTGGCTTTGAATTACACAACCAATTACAAATTACCATTCCCATCACCACTACACACAGGTTTATTTTGAATTAATTACACTTAATGTCTTTGGGCACCCCTTTGTTTTAGTGCTGGGAAAGTGAGAAAATAGAAGTGTTTTTCTCTCTATTACATGGCTAATTATCACATACGCTTTTATAATGAACTGCCTTCATTAAAAATGCTTCCTTTAAACCATTCTCAAAGAGCTGCTAAAAATGGATAGGATTGGTAAGTTTCTTCTTAGACAGTCTAATCATGTAAACTCTGACTTCTCTGGTTATTTAAAACACATCTCAGAAAACTCAGATGATTACAGACTGATAAAATCAGCATGTGTGTGACTGTGTGTATGCATGTGAATAGGCAGCTGTTGTTTTTGCAGAAACTAATTTATTTTATCTTGCTATTGAAGTAATACATAAATCCTTTCTATGCATACACTCAATTAAAAAAATTAGCAGTACTGATTTCAGCCTTGGGAAATCTTTCCCCTTAATAGAACAGTTCCATTTTACATTCCCATCTGTATTTTATACTGACATTACCTACATATCTAGATTTAGTTGCAGTTCATGCACAAAAAATGTATAGGAAAAAAGGTCTGCATCTGAATTACCATTTTAGAAAAGTTAAACTCCTCTGTCATATTCAAAAATTACTGGTTTTTTGTATAAATTGAGTAGGTGGATATGCTTTTTTGAATTCAATTTATTCTAAATGGAATTTGATGGACACTAAATTTTGGGTACATTAAGTAATATATTTTCAAATAATGGTGTACCATTTTGAGACTAAGAAGCTGAAGATTATTGTTATATTATTCTTTAAAATATGCTGTTGGAATATATTTCTATATTTTGAGACATAATAAACCTGTAATAATGTTTTCCTCTGCTGTGGCTTTGCTTCTTAGATGCATGACAAAATGACACTGACTTGATGTATCCTTTTTAAAAGGAAAAGCAGGAGATCATCAATGGTTATGGACAGATTTTGTTATAGTTCATTTTTGGTACAGACATTTTGCAAAATTACTTTTATTTTGTTGCTTCTTAGACAGCCAATGGTGAACCATCTACATTTCTAATAAAAATCATACCTTCAATTCATACCTCCAAGTGCTAGTACTCAAAATACACTAGAAAGGAAAAATGCTTTTTAAAATTCCTAATAAATCCATAACTGATCATCCCTCTGTAATTAAGGATAGTGGCACCAAACTTTCTACATGCTCTGGAGAAGTAAATGTAGTCATGTTTTCATGTAAACCTGTTCAGATAATCTCTTCTTCAGTAGTACCAAATAATACAGGAACTTTTTGTTCTTTTCCTTTGTCCTATCGAATACCTGTTATTTTATATATATTTATGCATAATATACACACACATATTTAATTCAACATGTACATAATTATATAAAAATTTACTCTTATCTGTAGCTATATCCGTTTCTCTAGTTATGAAGACTCTTCCATTATCATTTAGGACACAAGAGCTTTGCTCTTTTTCAGGTTGTTGAGGGTTTCAACATCCTTAACAACTGGAACCTCAAGGGCTGAAAACCCAAAAAACCCAGAATTAATATTGCAAAGCTGTCTGGTAGCTGAGCACATAGCAATACATTGGACCTGTGCAAAACCCAGCTAGAGAGGTCTTGGAGAGTTGTTGGTGTGGATGTCTTCAAGCAAAACAATGATCATGCTTCATTCCACTCTGCATCTATCTGAAATGCTGACACGTCCTTAACAGTGCCATGACTCTCCCTTCTGCAGTTCAGGTAAATATGCAATTGTGTGAGTGATTAGGCAGCTAGTGAAAATGAAGACAGTCGAGGGGCTTGTGTATCTTCAGGAATAAGAAACCAGGCCTTACTTGCTGCATATGAGAGCACAGCTGATTGTTTTGCATACTGGGATGTATAAAACTATAAAACAGCACTTAGTCTTTACATTACCATGTGGGTCAATTGTCAGACCATTTGGGGCCTCATTTTGGTAAATGATAAATGCATGAGTGGTGTGAGTTACACCTATGATGTAGACACATTAACTGAGACTCTCTTAGGGACAACAAAGAAAAGTTGCTTTTTTTGGATTGCAAATCACCTATTTCTCTCCAAAGACAGGTTTAGGACAGTCACTCTGCTTAGACCTCGTTTGAGCAACTGTAGCCAGTGACAATCCCTGACACCTTAAAAATAACATAACATTGTTGAAAAAGTTTTACTCAGATGTTTATTTTGTATGTGAAGCTTTGAGAAACCTCCTGTTATCATGATGGGATGTCACACTTTTGTTTTGGAATATAATTTTCTCTACCATTTACAGGTGAAAGGTTTGACTGCTCACTGTGTATTACTTCTGTTTCGGTTGGTTGATGGTTTTGAGCTCTTTTTCAATTCCTCTTTTGGAAAAGTTTCATGATAAATTGAATTTACTCAAAGATGGTTTTAAAAATGGCTTCGGCTTGCACTCATAAGACTCTGAATTGTTTCAGCAACACATTCTAATTACCAGGGCCTTAAAATTACATTATTTGCAGTCTCTACAGCTTTTTTGCTCACACATTCAGCTGTGTAGAGGGAGAATCTGACATGTGGTGCCTGAATGACAAACCAGCCACATGTGAATTATACAGCATTATCTTTTACTATCTCATCTGAAGTCACAGAACTTGCAAAATGTGATTTACAACGTGTTACTGAATTCTTACTCACAGGGCTTGAGCAAGATCTTGATTAAAAACAAAAGAAAACTAAACTAAAAAATGCAACAAAAAACAGCGAGAGGAGGTTTTCTTGCCATCTTAATTCAAATAAATCAGCACCAAACGTGGTATATGAGGGGTTGTGAATCTATGTGAATTAAAAGGGCCTTTTGTATTCTGTTTTCCACATTTACAACACATGACACAGACACTTCTCCCAACTGTTATATTTCCAGCTAAATGCTTTCTGTTCTCTTCCTGTATGTTTTTGCTTCCAATAGGCACCACTGATTATTCTTATTAATATGAATGAATATTCTAATTGCTTTAGCAGATGTTAATGCTTTACAATAAAACTGTGTGTTATTAGTATTGCTAAACTTTACATGTACAGGAAAGTGGAGGGGCTTGACAAAGAGAAGAGCAGATGAGAGGCAGGATAGGGAAGACAACCAGGCCTCCAGTGCCCCAGTGCTCTAAACCCTGTTGCACACTCTTGGCAAGGGATGTATACACTTGGCACTTCTGTCTATGCAACTCATAACTTTAAGGAAAGATAAGCAGTCTTAGGGGCTATCTGGACCTATACTTGCATTTACAAATATTTTTCTATTTTCATGGCTATTTGTGTGCAGAATGAAGACCACACCTTTCCAATGCGGGAGGGGTGGAATTTAAAAGGTACTTCTAGGGAGCCAACAACTATCTTGCAGCAGATCTTGGAGCACCTTTTCAACAGGGTCATAAATCTGTACTGGTAGAGTTGAAGGCAGTGTTACATCCCTCCCTTTTCTTACATTTTCCTCCTCCTCAGTGGGAAGTTCAGCAATGTGTTAAGACTGGGACTGTATTCATATCTGTATAGCAGGGGTTCTCAGGCCAGATGTTGGCTGGAGATGTGAGGGCAACATATTTTCTAGGGAACAGCTTTCAGAGAATAATATTGCAGCAGAGATATGGGCAGATCTTCTCTGTAAAACTTGTCCTGGTCTCTTCTGGGTTTCCAGCTGACTTATGAGCAGAAACACTTGTGAAAATGAGAAAGGTCTTTGACTAAATTGTAAGGAGAAAACTTTGTGGGGGATCTTTCTGGCATCTCTGTCCCCATAAATTCTTTGACTGAGAAGTCCAGGCTTGAACCTGGAGCTACTCGACTGCAGAGAGACCAAAAGTTGGATAGGACATGGTAGAGAAACAGTGCATATATCAAACTCCCTAAACTGATCTAATTGGAAAATAAAGCTTTTCATGCCTGGTTATTTTCTTGGTTGCTGAGCTGTTTTGCCACAGGAACATGTGTTCCCTTTTATTCGGGCAAATTTTACATCCACCGCTGGGATTCCTTTCCAAAATTAGTGTTTCTCCCTTAACCTCTGCAAGGGCTCTTTTCAGCCTTCTCTGCATGTTATCTGTTTTATTATTCAAGACTAACAGCTCCCACCGGGAGTGCTCTTTCCTAGACTGTGCTGCAGGGACAGAACAAAGACAAGACCTGCCAAGTCAGTTACTTGTTTAACCGGGATGAGAAACTTTGAGAAATCTTTTTGCTTATTTTTTTTCATTTTTGCATGTACTTGGATTTTTCTTGGTTTGCTATCTTGGTATGAATTGGATAAAAATACATAGGTAAGTGCATAGGGTTCCATGAAACATGTCTGTGAAAAGAATTTGTGCATTTAGTAAGAAACGAAACTCCCTAATTGGTTTCATCTTTGAAAATTGAATTAGTACAGCTAATTCTATTCCCTGTAAAGGAAAAAGGTTTTAGCAAGCTACTGTGCCTGAAAACATGTCAAGTTTTGAAATCTACTAATTTAGTGAAAATTTAAGAGTTTCTAATTAGCAGGATCTATACTGTGTAGTTCAGGACATATATCCAAGAACCAGATCAATATTCTCAGATATATTGGTGTACATACAAAATCTATCAAAATTAATAGTGTCCCTGAAGTACTTGTAAACATATTTCTTGTTCTGTTTACCCACATTGGACAGTGAGGTAATGAGAATGGTATTCATGTCAGAATACAATTAACTCCTTAATTCTCAGATTTCTTCACCTTATAAGTAAGGCCTGATGCTTTTACTCTTTCCTCTCACTCATCTACAACAAAATATGGCTGAAGATAACTTAAAACTATAGGAAATTAATTTCATGCTTCAGAATTGAACTGAATGTGGAAGCTCCAAAACTTAAATTAGAAGTTTTAAAAACAAGCATGAAAGCAGTTTTTAAAAAGTTTTTTAAAAGATCCTTGCACATCTGCAGAGCTCACAGCAGTGCTGTAGAAGTGGCCATTGGAGCAGAGAAGCCAGGGCTGTGTTGGCACCTGCAGAAGCCCCATCAGTAGGGGCTGTGGCTGCAGGGCACTGATGGACTCCATGAGGAGCCCACGTTTGTGGAAAGGAGCCTGGAAGCTGCAGGGCTCCCTTCTCTAACACAGTGCAGACACAGGGCTGTCCAGCAAGGAAACAGAAGAAATGTCTCATAGAATGGTGCACAGTAGAGACCACTGAAAATGCTTGCATTTAATCATAAAAGTGCTTAAAAATATGGCTCTATTTCAAAAAACCAAAAACGTATTCATTGTGAAATTCCCACTCCAGCTAAAATTTCTCCTGACACTTCTGAGTGAAGCTTCACTGACATTTTCACAGAGGTTTGCTCATTTTTGGCAGGAAAGAATTTGACCCCTCTCTTCAATCATGTTACACCCCATTTCCTCTGACTGTCTCTTTTCCCATTCTCTTGGTTTTTCCCATGATGTAAATACACACTGCAGTAGAAGCAGCAGAGTTCCTCTGGATTTACTCTAGAATAGCTAAGTAACTAATAATAGCTAAGAATAGCTAATTGCAAAATATTTCCTTCAATGTTTTCCTCTTATTCCTCTGAATCTTTTCCCTTAGCTGACCTTTGCTGCTGAAAAAAGCTATAAGAAATGAGCCAAATAATAATTGTTAAGGCAGAAATCGTATTTAAATTGTTTTAATTAGGTAACTAAACATGATACACAGCTGTTATATCATTCTCCTTACACTGCCCTGACTCAAACACTAAGTAAGGCCTATCAGCCTTCCAGGAGAGCAGTCTGCTGGAATTTTCAAGCAATGCCAGGCTGTCAGGCTGTTTCATTTCACAGATGTGATTTTTGCAATTTTTTTTAACAGATTGCTCCTCTAGAAGTTTACTCAATACAGTAACCTTCTTCAGAGGAGCAGGAGTGCAGCCAGGAATGGTAACCTCTCCCCTTAATGTATTTGGGTCATTATGACAACACTTGTCCCCAGTTTGGTTTGCTTCATGTACATGTACATTCATTATATTCTAGATATTAAGAACAGTACTATGGTTTTTCTAGCAAGGAAGAGTTCTCTGTCAGACAGTAAAACACATCTGTGGTCACTTCTACTTAGTGTTTCTGCCTCTATAATCTAGTTTTCATGATTGCCCAAAGACTACAGAATCCATATCACTCACCATATCAATTATAACAATTAGCTTTCCTGTGGACTGCTCTAATTTCATGCATTTCTAATCACCCATTTGTGGTGTAGGTAATTGCTGTGCTCATTTACTTGCAACTGAATGTTTTAGTAATTATATGTCTGTTTCCTCATTTTCCCACCAACATCAGCTTTTTCTCCTTCACAGTCACGATGAAATCTTTTCACATTGTGGAAAATCTAGTATTCTCTTTATGAAGAGTTGTGCAACCTCCATTTTTTCTGCTTATAAAGACAAAAGGAAGTGCTTTCAAAGTAATTTCTATATGACACAAAACAGTGATTCTATGTAGATATTTGAGCCAATAATGCTTCAGAGGCTATGAAATTATATTACTGCCTATTTCCAGGTTTTTTGCAGTACCAGAAGCAACTCAGTCAGAACCCATATATTGACATGGAAACACACTATGTAGGATAGAAATTCATAAAAATGTCTTTTTTTTTTTTTATTATTTTTTTTTTTTATTTGAGGGCTGCTGAAATGATCCAAATCTGTGTGCAAAAGTTTGTGAATGGCAATTTAAAATGTGTTTTCCTGTGCATTTCCCCCTTGATGCAAGCAAGCCAAGGTGTAGAATTAAAGGGTGTCCTAGTGAGTGCATATCTGTGAAGTGTATTCAGTGAGATGCAGAACACCAGCTCACATTTAAATCAGTTTTTAATTTACACTTAGGGTTTACTTTCTGATGCATTTTCCCACGGAGACTCAGCTGCCTTAAAAGTTCTGATATAATAGCACCATCTTCTGACTAACATCCTGTCAGGAGTACTTCTGAGTACTTTTGTCCTTGGTTCATTGCAACTGTGAGGGTCCTACTTCTGTGAAAAGGTGGCTGCTCCCCTGCTTTATGCAGTGCTCCAGAGATGCAGTGAAGTGGTTAACCATACAGTGCAATCATCTGTGCAGAGCTGGGAATTCCTTAAGTTTTGCAGCCCAGTGTTGAAATGTACACACATTTCCAATGAAAATGTTGAAAGAATTAAATTAAAACAGAAAGTGTTCTGCTGACATTTTTGATGCTGACTCAGTTTTGTATAAGTAAGAACCACTGACAGCACTTGCATTCTCAGTTTCTTCCAAGGTCAAGACTGTATGCTAGATATTTTGAAGAGTCTACTACAGTATAAATACAGCCCAGCTAGTAAAGTTTTAACCTTATTTAACCTTTGCTTATGTGCATAGATGTAGATCTTCAAATTACTAGAAATTGTTGGAGATATTTTGCAAGAGGAAATTGTATCATTTTCATATCAGACACATTAACTCTTGGCTATGTTCTAATACATGTGGATCTTTTCTTCCCATTTCTATCTGGACAGTAAAGAAAAGACAGGAGTGACTGTCAGTTGACTATCAAAGCAATTTAGTCAATTAATTCTGGAAAGTCTAGAGACTAATATTTGAAGTCACTTATCCAGTTCATTTCATATAAATTATTAAAACTTCAAATGCAGTTTAAAGGGCATAAAACCAGAGTGAGAAGTTTCCTTGGTGCAATAAAATGGGTTTAAAAGTTCTGGGTTGCTTCCCTGCTTCTACCGTTGATTCACAATGAAACTTTGGAAAACAAGTATCCCATATCTGCATGAATTGGTGATGCATTGATAAAGGACAAGGGAAATTGATTAGGCTTTGTGAGACCTTTTGACATTCAGATCCATTCAGCAGAGCAAAAATAGTGCTATATCTGTATTACATCCTGTTGCTGGTTTCTGAATTCTTATTGCCACGCCCTTCTTTTTGTGATTAACCAAAATTTTCTCAGATTTGTTAGCCTCTTTCAGTTCTCATTTGTAATACAATAGTAAAATTTACCAGTATCAAAGGAAAATTAAATACCTTAACATTAATGAGGGGTTCAGATAACAAGTAGTCCTGTTTGTGCATATTTGTTATTTGCATGTACAAATGCAAGTGTGTAAACACATGCCATCTATTTCTTAATTAAAAGAATATTCCTTCATCAGAAAATTGTGTCTTTTTTCTAATTTTCTCCCTTCAAGGTACTAATTTTTTTAATACTAAAGAACTCCTTCAGTCATAAACAAAGAAAATTATTTGCCCGAGCTAATTTTTTTGTTTATTCCCTTGAAGTGACTTTCTCCAGTCTACGAAATGTTACTGTTCATGTTCTCAGAATTTTCTAGATATTGTGAAAAAGTCTGAAGAACATAATGTGCAGACCTGATGACTCACTGAATCTGAGAGCAATTTTCTCTAGTTAGTGACTTAGTGGGATGATTCACTGCACTGTAGCAGTCTTTGCAGAGTTTTACATGTTAATGCAAGGTGCAGGGCAGAGAGAACAGAAATAAATGCCTAAATAGACATTGTAGTTGTGTTGATCTTTATTCCCCTCATGACAGAAAAGTGAATAAACCAAACAGAAGTATCTGTCATTGGTTATAGCAATATTCTTTACTGTGTAGCTCCATAGGGATATTGAGTGTCACCAAAAACTGAGCAGTGTGGGGCTTGTGCACGCTCAGGGCCATCTATGATTGCTCACTTCAGAAGCCTTTCTCCAAAGTCAAGGTGAACTCGCTGGATCAGAATACTCCTTGCTACCATTTCTCCACTTATGTTCAAAACAAAAAGAAAGGTAGATGTAACTGTAGACCTCATCTAAAAGGTCAAGAGAAAGAGAACTATCTCAAAATGGCTTGGAGCAAGACGACAGACTCTGCATTCAATTAAAATATTCGTGAGATCATACCCCCAGATGGATTTACTTCTTATGTTGGTTTCTAGCTATACATATTTTTTTCATCTTCCACACAACAAAAAGTAGGGTCAGAGCACCCCAAGGGACCAAAACTCCTTAGTCAAGAATATAGATGACCCAAAATTCGTAATTATCTTAATTTTCTTCTTTCCTGGCTCTAACCCAGTTTACACTGGTGAACTGTTCTGCATATTGAATTTGCATTCAATACACTAGTGACTCTACCATGCACATCTTTGATATGTAAGCACTTTTCCTCTTCACACACTATCATTGAAAAATGGTTTTAGATATCTATTTGTTAACATATGTTCTCAGCATTTGTATATCTCTGTGTCTTTCCATGTGATATTTGTTTTCCTGTACTTTATTTGTATGTATAAATAAAGAATATATCTGTTGTTGAGATACAGATTGGTCTTTGGAAATGATGTTAGCCTTTTCACTCCATCTATTTCAAAAAAGCAAAGAATGGCTGAGCAAAACAAATTGGTTTATGGACTCAGTATACTGCTGGAAAGATCAGAACACAATGTAATGGTACCAAGCCCTACATTTTGCCTTCATCTTTCTGAATTCCCTGGAAGATAGGTAGAAATCACATGGAAAAAGCCATGTCTCTCTGGGCGATGGACCTGTGTTTGGCTGATTTGTGGCTTCTCCAGACAGTGTATGCAGCATAGTGTTCAAGAGTAGAACACGACTTCTCCCTGAAGGACTGCACAAGTAACACATGCTTTAGGGCTCCCCTGTCCTCCTTTGTTCAAGTTTTGCTGTTATTTTGGGGTTGCTGAGCACTGGTGTTCGTCCACCTGTATCAGCTCAAACTGACATTGTTAAAAGGCGTCAATGTCTTTGCATGAAAACAGAATTGTACTTTGGTACTACTGTATATTGCTTTGCTTATTAATTTTTGCATGAGATGTCATGCATAAGACTAGAAGCTTTGGTCCTTGAGCTAGATCTGCAATTTGTGCATTTTGGAGCAGTGCTATTATGTTTGGCTGGTATCACCTACAGTTTTGACACTGTCATCTTATTGCAGCAGAGAAAAATTAAGCTTTCCCATGTCAAACAGTGCTGTGTGCACAGAAAGAAAACCTGGATTCAACAGCAAGAATTTATCTCAGTGATAATTTTTGCATCTTTCCAAGTAATGGAAAGACAAAAAAAAACCCCAGATTTTAGTCTCATGGATTGTGCTGGCAATGGAAGAGTCTCAAAATTTGATTATTTCTTATTATACTCTTGTTGTTTTATGAAAATTGTTAACTTACACATGTTATAAGTTAACAATTTTAATAGGTGATTATTAATATAGGTTTCATCATTATAATATGGTTAATAGGAAATCTGATCAGAATGCCAGTACAAACTTTTCTTGCTCTTGGTTCCCATGAAATTTTCTGTTTTAACTCTGTTGAAATAGACTTTTAGAATTTAGCCTTCCTCTTATTTGTACCTGATATTTAGACTTTTTTTCTCATTTCTCAGTGATCAGACATTCACAGGAAGATATTATTAATAATAAAATACAATGCACAAAAATTCATAAAGATGTGATCTTCTTTTGTCCTTTTGGCTAACAGATTTTTTGCTACAACTGCTAAAATTGCATTTTAAGCTCCTTCACAAAGGTTTGAAGAATAATTAAAAGTACAAGAATGGCAGACTGTTGGCTTTGCTGCATGCTCTTTAGGGCCTCACTCAGAAAGTGAGAGAAATCTGATTAAGACTTGGATAAAAGTGCCATATGGAGAGTAAGACATTATGGATTGGGTTTTTATGTCTTAAGAACTGGGAAACGAGATTGTCTGAGGCTAAGTTAACAAAATAAGCACTGTAAATTATATAATTAAAACGTATTTATAGACACATATTCTTCAGCCACTTATTCTAACACTGTAGTAATAATAGTTATCAGAAAACAGAATTTATGACACTCAATTACAATCTGTCTTTCAAAAAGGCTGTAGCTAAGTACTAGATAACATGGTGCTTAGTAATACATGGCACTTGGAATTAGGAGTCTGTTGTATAACATAGAAATTATTACAGCCTTTACAATTGGTCTTGAATGGTTTGGAAACAGAATGGCTAAAATTCTCAAAGATACCCAGGGTAATTAAGGATTTTGATTACATTTTCAGAAGTACCTTTGATATCATGAGTTAGAAACCTCAGATTGATATAGGAAAACAAATGTTATTCAAATGCTGCAAAAACTATCATCCAAACATAAATTCATTAAATTATGCATTTATAAACATGAATATAGGCATCACTGAATCCTTAAGCTGCCTGAAGTCTAATTTCTTCTGGTAAAGTTCCATAAAATGCTCAAATACCTCCCCTTGAGAGGTACTTCAGTACTGGCTACACTTGCTTGGTAGCCTGATGCCTTAATGTTTGCAGCAGGCATTCCCTGCCTGTTTCCTTGCTGGCTCAATGGGCTGTGTGCAATCATGACCTGCCTTAGCTTTCCCAGGAACCCACCCTTTGCCAGGGTCCTGACCTTGCCCTTTCTCAGTTTGTTTGGCCTTCTCTGTGCTGAATCATTCAGCATGCAAGTCCAACAGAAAACATTGTATGTGAAAAAAGATGTTTTTTCCCTCAGCATGCTGACCAGGGTCAACACAACACCAGCCAAATGCTCAGGTGAGTGTGGTAGAAAGGGTGGGAGCAAAGTGTGGGCAGAACCATCTGGCTCAGCCGTTCTGCTGTAGAAACCCACCATCGGCAAATGCTGGATTACACCATGTGGAAAAAGCAGGAATAAGGATGTTTTCTTCACCCCAGTGGTTGTGAAGGTTGTTTCCAGTCACTTAAACCATGGAAGAGTGGCACATTCATTTTTCCATCTGTTTTATTTGCCATGAGCAGTTTAAGTTGGGGTCTCATTTGGAGGCCAAATCCCCTAACCCTATCACATGGCCTACTGTGCATCCCACATTTTCTCTGTGGTAGCAGGTGACTCAAGAACAGAAGCAGACACTGCCAGACCCTCCTGGAACCTCACTGAGCATCCAGTACAGCTTATTCCACCCTCTGGGAATCCGAGCAGCCAGTGTCATCTTCCACCCATGGACTATCCCTGCAGCTCCTCCATGCCTCTCTGCTTTCCCAGGTGTATGCCACACGATGTGCCATTCTCAGCCGTATGTGCCTTAACTAGATATTACAAGTTGACTTTCTCTTCTGAAGGACATTTTGGGATGAAATGGTCTTTGTATTGTCTGACAAAATTGTTCTTCTTTCAGTAGCATACTTAAATCTTTGTGCAGGAGAGAAAATATGTTTATGATTATGAGGATCATTACCTTCATGGCTGAAGAACTCCCATGGGAAATGTGGGCTGTAATCTCCTCAAGCTGCTCTGAACCCCACGTCACCACATCTTGCTCTCTAGCACTCAGCTTTTTGGACAAAAGGGAGCACTGGCACTGGCATGACTACTCTTTACCACCAATACCACACTGTTTTTTTTGCCTAAGACTGCAAAATATTAGTTCACAAAGGAATTCATGGCATGAATTGCAGTTACACAGGGCCTTCTTTTCTGGCAGATCATCAAAAATTACTTTAGCAGCATCTGCTCCTTAGCTTAGTCAGTTCTCCTATCAGTTTCTGTTCAGAGACAGCAGCTTCAGTCTCGCTGATTACTCTTGGGGATAGTGAGATATGCAAACTCGTGGAGCTATGGTGCTTAGCTTTTTCATGACTATACCCTATGTACAGACCAGGGTCCTGCCTGGAAAGGAGCTTACACCTTTAAGTCCCTTAGAAACTTTTGAAAGTATCATTGCCTGCCATATTAGCTGAAAAATGTTTTATGCAGAACGTGATACTCCCTGCTTGCTTCAGGATATGTAATCTGGACTCTGAACCCTGTGGTCACTGTGAAGCCTCCCATTCACAGACAAGTTAAAGAGATGTGGACCAAGAAAGCTTATTGCATTTCTCTGGCAAATGTAATGTGAGACCCTTACATAGTAGCTGATCTAATTTTCATCAGACTCAGCTCACTATTTTAGGAGATTTCACTGCAGAAAGTAAAGGAATTGCTTCCATGACTGTATTTCAGCAATCAGCTTAAAAGTACGGGAGCATTTTCTTCTTGTCCTAAACTAAAGCAATGTTAGCTTTAGTTCTGTTCTATGATTGCCAGTTAAAATTGTGTTTTCCTTGTGACTGTGGTGTTTCAGAATTGTTTATAACTAAAAAGTTGTAAGACCATGCACATTAGATCTGAAAATGCTCACAAGAATTTTGTCTATTTGCCTCTTCTATACACATATGTCTCATGAAGCAGAATGACAATTTTAGTCACTGTAACTCAGTCTGCTCCAGCTTAACAGGGATGGGGCATGGGATCATCTCATTTCTGTGTTCTGCAGTCCATCTCCCAGCTGCTGGTTAATAGCTGCAGGCTTTTCTCTGGACACAGATTTGGTTCATGCTAGCCAGCCCTGTCTCACAGGCTCAGTTTAGGGATGGTGTGTGCTGGGGACTGCTGCCAACAGGCAGGAAGGGTGAGGCCCTCCTGCATGGGAGACAAGTACACAGTGGACAGCTCTGGACATCACCCTGCCAAACCATTTGTCCTTGGAGCCACAGGGTGAGCCCTCAGTGATTTTATTCATTAACATGATCTACAGAGGGCAACAGACCCAGGAGGAAAAAGAAAATTCAGCAAGGATAAGACTTTTGTTTCAGCCAGAGAAGACTGATCTGTCCAGACTTCTCACATAGAAGAGTATAGAAAAAGTAGCCAATTCAACTTTTAATTTGCTAAGAGGCTGTTCCATTCTTTTTCCCCTCCAGATTGTATTCCCACTTGATTTCACCTTGATATTTTAAGAGAGCTGGGAGAGGTGCCACTGTCGGGTGGAAAAGGTTATGGTGAACAAAGGAGCAACAATCCAGGACTGTCCTGCAGAGACCAGGGAAAACTCAAGACAAAGTAAATAGTTATAAAGAAAAGAAAAAAAAAACCCATAAAATTGAGCAATTCTTCCCTCATTTAGACATGATTGATAGTTTCTAATTGAATACTATTGATTTCTGAATTAAAGAAAAAAAAATTAATTATCCAAACTGCTTAGCTTCATGCTTCTTTTTCATTCTGATTGGCACATGTTATATTGGATCAAATTCATATGACATTTGATCTCAGAACACAGTTTAAAGTTTTGTTTAATGTCAGTTGGCTCATTAAATTGGCTTAAAGGTTTTTATATTCCTTTTAGGATATACAGCTATGTTTGTTAATATTTAATAAATTATATATCAGTAGCCATATAATTGATTGTAATATTCATATTTATTGTGATATTGAACTTCACAAGTTGCTGTTTAAAGCATATCTTTCATCTATATGTTCTAATTCTGTTCTCCTTCAAATTTTTCCTTTTTATTGTAAGATCAAAAATTATTTGAAATAAATAATTTCCCTAAATGATATTGCTTATTTAGTTTTCTTTTTCCTAATGTAGCAAAAATGATACAATCTTTTATATGATTAAGGAACAAAAAACACAGAGTACCTAAAAGAGACATGAAGATAGAAGGGAAAACCAGAATCAAACATTAACACATATGCTTCAAAGAAAAATCTTCTTTAACCAAAGAAACAAAAGATTTAAGGAGTTCTTTTGTCTTCATCAGAAAATACCAGTTTATTGGGGGGGGTGGAAAGAAAGAGTTGCAAGACTTCTCTGAACAGAATAGCCTGGAGTCTTTGTGCATGGTAAAGGAAGATTTGAAACATTTTTTCATTAGTTTGGCACTGAATTTAAAATTTGATAATACAGTCCTTGAATCAACTTTTGCTGAAGATGGCAAAAATGTAACTTTTGGAGTGCATTTTCTGCTAATCCAACTACTTAAGTTTGCGCAGCTGGGAGACTTCTATTTTTTCCTGCAGCCTTTTCTCCCCCTCCCCCATTCTGATTTGTTATTGTTTGAAATTCTGAGAATGTTTTACACACATTTTCAGTGTACAACATTTGGATCCTGATAAACGAATGACAAGTATGATATAAAGCCTTGTGGAAGACCCTGCAGGGTCTGCCTAGAGAGAAGAACACATCTGTCTCCAGCTGTGCACTTATTTAGGAGTGAAATTAGTTGTCCCGGGTTGGGCAAAGATAGTAATTATTTTTTTTGTTGATGTGAAGATCAAAGGTTATTCTCAGGAAGTAGGGACAAGGACTGTGGTATTTAGCAGGAGAGATTTATCCAGGACATAATTTAGTGCATGTTTTGCACGTTAACCTGGTGCTAATGCATGTAGATGGCAGAGAAATTGTAAACAGGCTGATGTAAGATAAGTTATAATTGCTGAAAAGTAAATTAATCTCCTGGTCATGAATCTTCCACAGTTGGCAGAACCTTGAGCAGCTGCTACATTCCACAATCACACTTGGAAAAGAAGCTGCTTGATCTGAGGATTTCTTGCTGCAGTGCAAATAACTTATTTCTCCTATCCATTTCAGTTTATTTATGTATTTATTTATTTATGTGTTTTAATAATGTAAACCTGGTTTTAGGAGCAGTATCCAGTTTTAGACTGATATAACTCACAAATTTCTTCTCCATAAGAGTGAATCCCTTGGTTTTGTGATTTGCAGTGTGCAAACTGAGAATACCCTCCCCCTCCTTCAAAACCACAGAGGTAGGAGCTTATAAATATGACTTTTCATAACTGGGTGTAGTATGACCTCATGGTCAGAGATGAGATATAATATTTATTTCTCCACAATTTCCTGATGCTGTTTCCATGAAATAGCTTTCTCATGTTTCTCATTTCTAAATTTGACTTATATATGCAAATACATTTACTTTTTTAAAAGTTGCTCAGTATAAAAAAATGATACAAATTGTGTGAGAAAAGTGGGGGAAAAAAAGCTACAGAAATAATGATTGAAATCCCTTACAGCAGACTAAGATTTAATTATTATTTATGCACTATTATGACACAAACATTTTTCAATAGTACTGACATAGGCAGAGAGCTTTTTTGTTAAAAAAAGCATGACTCTCACTTTCCATGGCTCACTTTACTAAGTCAGATGCTGCTGAGATTTGTACTGTTTTAAATAAGGAAAATGCCACGAGCTAAAATGAGATATACTGATATAAATCCAGAATGAATTATCTTAAATTTATGCTTAAGCATAAAATGTTTATGGCCAATTCCCATGACAAAAATAGTCCGCCTGGAAGAGGTTTGGCAAAAAATCAGAGACAGCAAACCAGTTTCATAATTGTAGCTCATTCACAAATATTAATGGAAACATGTTTTGCCATGTATATTAAAATTCAGTCATTATCTCATGAATAATTGCCAGGCTATGGAGAAACAATGAAGAGAATGAAGTTCTAGACTTTTTCTGTTCTTTCTCTGTCTTTGTTTTCATTTCAATATGCTCATGAAAGCCTGTCCAAGGGACCAAAACAAATGACTTCTCAGATGCTTTGCTGTGATCCAGTCATCAGATGTCTGAGGGAAACAGGTAGTGGTGGATTGCACAGGGAACACCTAAGCAGGCTTTGACACAATAGAGAAGTTTTCACCATAAACAGATTTGGTTTTCTAATTTTGTGCAGTCCCTGATAAATCTCTCAGTGTAGACTAATCTGCTATAACAGCAAGTGCAGCCAAAATCCAGAAATTCTCCGGCTAATTCTGGCTGCAAGCCAAACTTCACTGTTTCCCCACTGTACTGCCCTCCCACAGAATAAAATCTTACTGGGTTCCCCTAAAATAGCAAATGAACTTTGAATTAATTGAGGGAAAATCAGCTCTAACCAATGAAAGACAGGCTACCAAGTCTTGCTGGGGGTTACTCTTCTTTTAACATAAAAAGGCTAAATATAGCATAAATTTTAGCATCTTAAGAATGTGGGTAAATGTAGCTTTTCTGTGCATTTAAACCCTTAAGATGGGGTGGATTGATGGGTCTGCAACAGCAAGTCAGCAACAGGATATGTTGGAAGAGGCGACTCTATCACTGGGTTCTTTTCAATACACCAAGCAGAAACCAGCAGGTACAGTAAGGCTCAAGGTGAGGGGATTAGCAGTCACTACAGGACTGAGATAATTTAAATCTGACATGCTACAAACTTCAGCTGCTGAAACTGTAGCTTCCTTATTTACCTTGGTGATGAAGAGCTTCCATGTCGAAAGATTTTATGGGTGCCAGCACTCCACAGTGTCAGGTTGTCGGGAAAGGAGCACGGTGAAATCAATAGCAGAGTTTGTGGGCATGCAAAGACCATTCCTGTAGCAAAGCTAGGTCATACCAGGTGCAGTAGCTGCTGTGGTATCTCTGGGAGTGAAACAGCCATGTGTGCTTTCTGCCTTTGCTGACAGCAGTTGTGCTGCGATGCCAAAACTACTATAAATGTAATAAAATTTGGGAAAAGGTTATCCATACTCCCATGGATTAGTAGATATAGAAAAAGTTTTGTCTACATAACTACAAACAATTAATTTTTAAAAATCCATTAATGTCTTGTATTATTTGTAACTTCCTGTTTTTTTAATATATTTCTTTTTCATTTTCAGAATGTTCTAATGCATGTCTTTTTAATGTTTTTGTTCAATTTTGCACTGATTACTCAGTTAGCACTGGTTTCAAAATTTCCCTGAGTAAGACTGAAGAAAAACTGTTTTGCATCACTGTCTATTCCTTGGAAGAAAAACAAAAAGAGACTCCAGCCTTATCTCCTTCAAATGTTCCATAATGACAAAAGGACAAGACCTTCAAAAATATTTTGGAAACAATTTGCACATAATGGACACTTTATACACAAGAGGATTGGAATAAAAGTATGCATAATTAACCTCTCAAGTATGGGGTGAACATTTGCCATGTATGTTGTGTTTTCTAGGATGTTTTACCTATGTTCTATATCTTGTGGTAGAAACTCATAAAAGTTAATATAGCACTGTTAGTCACTTAATAATGAAGACCAATAACATTAGTTGGCCTGAGATGGGGAGAGCAATTGAATCAGGTCATGCTACTGACGAAGCCAGATTTCACAACAACTTTCAACAAATATATAGCATGTGAATAAACTCCTTAGAGGACAATTTCATCTTAAAAAAAATAAGAATAAAACAGACAGTGTCATTATAAGGATCCAAATTTTGCCTCACAAACCTCATAACTTCCTAGTATCACAAAAACATAGTTGTTTCATAATGTCACTGGGGAAAGCGTGGTAAACACATACTGTTTTAAACTGAAAAAGCAACCAAAGCATCAGCCCATCAAGTGCACCAGAAAAAGTTTTCAAATAATAAAAACAAAAGAAAAAACACCAGTTCCTTCAAGCCATGAAGATTTTACATCTTTTTTCTTTCCAAGACAATTGCTGACAATCTGCTAATGAGGCCTCTTATTATACAGGAATGTTTACAGTCATTAGACTTCAGGCAAAGTTCATCAAAAGAATACAGACAATTACTTTAAAACACCTGTGACACTTAAAGAAATACCTCAGTGACACTTAACTCACCCACTTCCAAACTGCAAACTAGTTTTACAGGTTATTATAGAATTTGACTGCAAAGAAAGCCATGGTGCATGTTGTAGATCAGCCCTCCAAACCCACAGATCTGTTTCTGACTTGAAAAATCCCATTTATCACCACATTCCTCTGCGTGTGAATCACAGCAAGTCACAGCTGCTAGGTCTGGGTGGATCACCTTGTTCAGCAGGAAGATCAACTGGCTGAAATAAAGAAGGAAAAACAGTGATTTCCTGCCAGCAACTGGAATGAAAAGTGACAAATGGACATGTTTCTTCATACCATTCATGGTTAGCTGGTGGAACTCATTGCTGCAAGAGTTCATTGGGACTGGATCTGAGGGAGGCTGGATATCTACCAGTATATTTCTGATCCTCAAGAATTAGACTAGTAAAGCCCAAATATCCAGATGAGAATGCTAAGAGACATAAAACATCACATATTTCAGGAAATAAGGTGGAGATCCAGCTGTTGTCCAGTTGTTAGACAACAAACTGTTCATGAGCCACAGTGTGCCCTTGCTGCTACAAAAGCCAGCGAGCTCTGCTAGGAAGAGCATTGCCAGCTGGTCAAGGGAGCTGATCCTGCCCATCTGCTCAGCCCTGGTGAGGCCACACCTGGAGTGCTGTGTCCAGTTCTGGGCTCCTCAGTACCAGAGAGACATGGAGCTCCTGGAGTGAGTCCAGTGGGGGCTACGAAGATGATTAAGGGACTAGACCATTTCTTATGAAGGAAGCCTGAAGGAGCTGGGCCCGTTCGCCTCAAGAAGAGACATCTGAGGTGGAACCTCATCAATGTCTATGAGTATCTAAAGGGAAGATATCAAGAGGATGTTTCCAGGCTTGTCTTAGTGAGGGAACAGGCACAGAAACTGATGCACAGTGAATTCCACCTGAATCTGAGGAAGTCACCACAAATGATCACATCTGGGAATGGATTGACCAGAGATGTTGTGGAGTCTCCCTCATTGGGGACACTCAAGAACCATCTGAATGCAATTCCCTGTAAAGTGCTCTAGGATGGCCCTTCTTGAGCAGGGAAGTTGGACTCATTGTGGTCCCTTCTACCTTACCCATTCTGTGATTCTGTGGCTTGCAAGAACATCTTCTGACATCGCATATTTATTTCACTAGGATTAGAAACAGTGGTTGGACCAAGCATGTCAGGTGACTGACAGTGTGATAATTTGACAGCTGCTTACAATAGAATTTGGGCCTTACCAAACACCTCTGCAGCAGTTTGTATCAAAAGTGAGTTGGTATTGTCACAGAATCTCTCAAGTTGGTAGGGACCTGTAACGATCATCAAACCCATTTCCTAACTCCTTGCAGGACTACCTAAAACTAAACCATATGAACATGAACTTCATCCAGATGCTCCTTGAACATGCTTGGTGCTGTGACCACTTCCCATCAAGTACATATGCTACCATTTTTGAGCCCTAACACAAGTTTTAATGCTGTGGTGTTTAACTAGCAAACCATCTTAGTTTCTAGCTTCTGTGAACAATCTATGTTCTTCTCCCTATTGTCACAAAACCTTTGATCCCGATGATAACTTGATTTGTCCATTCTGTATGCCTAAAATAAGAACACCAAATGTTAAAAAAGGTGGAAATCATGTGGTGAACTTATATTCTAAGCAGTAAGTAGATTCAGAAAAGTTCAGGGAATAAAAATCTCTTAATTTAAAATGCAACGCAATGACAATTCATACAGAGGTATTGATCTGTGTGAGAGCAGAGTCTGTCAAGAGGAATCCTTATAGTCACACTGTACTATTCTTGCTGCTCTCTGAAATCTACTGTTCCTTTTATTGTTACTACTTTTTTGAATCTGTACCTGTTTGGTGTTTAAAGTAGATGAAACAAATTTCTATGGCCTTTTCCCTGTAAACATGATACGTGTTACTGAACTCTTACAGTGAACCAACAGCTAAACCATTTGTAGGAGTGAAATAAGACATCTGAAAAATCTGAAAAAAGTTTAAGTTTTAACATCAAGATACTGTTCAGTCTTTGTGGCTACAACTATTCACTACACTCAAATATAGCATGGGAGTCTTCTCCTACCCTGGTCTTGTAGTATTGTTGTTGGGAAATCCTTATAATGTTGGGAAAAGGCAAAAGAGGCAAGCTCTGCTCCAGATCAGAGTACTACTTGCACCCTTAGGCAGAGCATGGTTTATACAGAAGCACAGTTAGAGATCCTATATTGCATTTTTTAAACTTCGTCCTCCCCACATACAAGGACCTTTAAACTTCTCATTTTTAAAATGATCCAAATGATCAGTATATGTCACAGAGGTTTAAGATAATTTTCTGAAGATTTAGGAAAATAGAAGTATTTTTAACCCTCCTCCAGTATAGCACTTAAATCCTTGTTACAATACCTGAGCACATAGAATGGGAGGAAACTTATACATGATTGGAAACACAGAACTTAGCACTACAAAGGTTTTTAGGCAGCGTTATATCAGTAAATCTCTGCACAAGTTTATTGCTATAAATTCAGTCCCATTGCAGGGGGTTGTCTGGTGGTGCAGCATTCCCTGTTACAGGAGCATGGTAGCAGTAGGAAATCATATTTAACCCAACTCATGGTCTCTGACCATAAGACCCTCAGCTGTGTCTTTGAGTAGCTCTCAATATTTATTTTAAATTTTAGAATTTACTTTTTACGCATATTTATTTTCTGTTCATTTTGTATTTTTTTCTTGTACTTGAGAAAAGAGAAAACAAATAAGAGTTTTCATGATCTTTTTTTCACTTGTTATCTCAGTGACTGTTTGGCAAATATTTCTTGGCTAGAAGGAGAGTAGGAGAACATGCAGACAGGGTGTACCATAAAATTTTACGGAAAGCATTGTGAAATCTATGTATTTGGGTCAATCTTCACCCTATGCTGTGTAGTGTAGTGTCTGGCCAAGCAAGAACCTTTCTTTAGAATAGCACTTCCGCTGAACAGTGGAAATCCTTTATTTCCCACTACCAGGGAAATGGATTTCCTTGTCCCAGTCTGAGAGCAGAGTACAAACAACACCACACACTCTGGACTGGGCAGCACAGTTTGGCTAAAACCACAGAAGAAGAAAAGACTGACTGATGTGTTAAATTAGAAAGGGAAATTAGAAAGAAAAAAAGTTCTTTGGAAATTTTCCAAGAAATAATGGAGCACTGTAAAACCCCTAACATTTGTCTATATTATATGGTTTGTATTGCATTTTTATAGTGTGACTCTTGTACTACAAAAAAAATACTCATACCAAATGTTTAAAAAGTTAATGAATACTCTAAAAAAAATTATTTGCAGGATGAGTCATGTGTATAATTCAGAGTGTAAATACATATTCACTTTGGTGTAGTAGAAGAAATAAAACTTTTCAAGATTAAAATACAGTTTCTCAAGTTTCAATTTTAGAATGAGTTTCCATATACTATATGGATTCAGATTAATCTTAATTTTAAATTGGTTAGAGAGCCCTTCAATATTAATCAACAGATTTTTCCAAATAACATATTTTTTCTACCTTCCTTTTTTGAGTCCTTGAATTTAATAATGTTAGGATTTCCTGCTCCAAAGAGGGATCTGCTAAATAAATTTAAATGAAATAATACATTTTAAACAGAATGAAACGTGTGAAAAATACAGTCTGATAAGATCAAGAGTCTGACTCTACAATCCCCAAAACATGACAATTTGAAATTAAATCTGAATTGATGTGTTCTTGAATTGCTATTCTGAAACATTTACTTCTTTCTTTAAAAAAAATGTTTTCCCAAGTCCATAACCTGAACATGAAGTTCATGTAGGAAAATATTCTAGAATAAGGCTATTATTATACAAGCCCCATAACTCCCATGGAATTTCCCTTATGAAAGGGAACTCCAGGCTGGCCAGTTGGCTTTCCAGTCATCGTTGCTGGTAGACACATTCAGTGGGGTTATTATTGTGGGTAATGCCCCATATGCTTCCTGCATTAAGAAGGTGAGGGGAGATGAACACCTGCCATGACATAAGTCATAATGAAATTCACTTCACAAAGTAGAAAAGTCCTAAAAAATGAGTGGAAAATCTCTATTTCTGAATTTGAAAGTGGAGTTGTAGAGGGGGCTTCCAGCCAAAAGCCGATCAGGTTTGGAAATGGATGACAGGGATATCCTGCGTCTTGCATTTTGAAGATTGTGGAAGAAGTTAGAAAAGAAAAAGAGAGAAGTTGTCAGATTTTTAAAACAGAATTGTGAATTCTGGTTTTGGATGGCAGCACTGACAGGTCTCACCACTTCCTTGGTGTTAAGCACCAGGCAAACAGAAATGTTCCCCAGTAAAAGTGCGCTCCCACACGCCCCACCACAGATGTTTTGGAGACATGGCAGAATGAACCAACAATAATATAACTGTACTTGGGAGCAGGGTTGATGATGTCAAGTACAGTATATGTCTGCTAAGATGCAACTGTGAAAGGAAAAGAAGAGAAATCACATAACTCATTTCTATGATGGACATATAAGACAATGCTATGACAGTAGCTGAGAGGCACGGCACGAGGGGCAGAGGGATCACTTTTCTCTAACCATGCAGATGCTGAGCTTGGACAAATATCTGGTCTGACCCATCTGTGGCTTTTCACATTTTCAAAAACCAGCAAACTAAAAGGACATGTGAATTGAATCCTCTGCTGTTTTAATTTTAGTTGGTTCATCCAACATTTCAAACAGAGCTATATGAATTATGCTTTTTTTAAAAACCTAACAATACTTTTACCTCTAAACCTTTTCCAGATTTGATTTCACAGGGTGAAATTAATCCAGTGTGATAGCCTGAGGTGCCTACAATGGAAATGCTGACAAACTTTCAGCTATGGAAGTGTTAGCAACCCACCTCAGATGTATTGTCATTAATTCAGCAGATGAAACAGAAAACAGAGAAAAATTAGCTGAAGTTCAGTGGTTACTTGTTGCAAATTTGTAAATGGGGTCTCTACCATAGAGGTATGTAAAATAATGGTCCTGTTAAAAGTTATGTGGAAAATAAAGGTTCTCAGCAAGCTAATTTTACTCTGTTAACAAAGCATGGTTTCAAGCTATTCTTGTTAACCATCCACCCACTTTCTTTTCCTTCACCACCTCAGATTTGCAGATAGGAGGTACAATTACAGTCCTTTGTTTCATCCTGAGATCTCTTTACAAAATAAAGTCTACTTTTATCCTGTTGAAACCTATGTGCTTTCCTTCATTGTGTAAAGCTAAAGGAGCTGATGTCTAACTTTAAAGTAATCCTTTGTCTTGCATTTTTCCCCCCTCCCTGCCTCTTTGTTGTATGTATAGCCTAACTGTGTGCCTTCAATTGAACTTTTCCCCTGCCAAATCACACACTTAAAGCAGGAAAAAAGAGGCTGGGGTGAAACCCTGGCCCCTCTATACTTCATGGGCTTTACCGGGATTAGGTTTCCACTCCAGCGGCCACTGCTCTTTGAATTGTTCCTTTCAGTCCTGCCCGAGATGTTTTACCCCTCCTGGTATGGAACTGTTCTGCTGGACATTTCTGGTGCAGATGGTCTGCTGCAGCGAATGGAAAGCCAGGAATTTGGGGGATTTAACCAGCTTTGACACCTTAGTGGGATCATGATCCAAGAACGTAAGGACTCCACTCTTAACAAATGCACAATTTCCATTATGACCCCAAAAGAATGATGATAAAGAAAATATATATTTGTAATTATATTTGCATTTTTATTCCTCTAACAGCCTGTTTTTCATCTATTAGGGCAAGTCAGGAAGATTGACTTTTCCAGTTTACCTAATGGGGTGTTCTGGGCATTTGTAACAAAAGAGGATGCCAAGAAAAAAAAAAAGAAAGGAGTGTAGAAATAAAGTTAGCAAAAAACCACCACCATTACCACTAATAATATTAGTCATTATCATCATCAAGATAAGGTTGACAACAGTGCTGGGAATCTTGTCCACTTGCCTGTGCAGAAGGAAGGTGTTTGTCTGCAAGATCAATATAGTGGGGCTACTGGGACATAAAATTTGGAATGCAAATGCTGGGCTGTTTCTCGTGGCAGACTTTGCTTTTTCTTTTAGTGCCACTGCTGCTCTCCAAAGGAGCCACAGGAGATGGGACTAATGGCAGGCTTGTCAAAAGAGTGTGTGCCTGAAGACTACACCCTTCCCCCTTCCTCTGCAAGAAGCTTCAGACTGTGCTGATTTCCAGGCCATCTCCTTAATTTCCATTACCTATTTATATTAATACCAGTAAGCACACACTGAGCCCTCAAGGCTTTGTGTTGAATCTAATCCACAGGGATGTAGAGATTGAAGGAGATATGTTTGATCAAATAGAATGGGCAGTTTCACATTTCTGTATCTTTACCTTCATTCCTCAGGGAGACCCTAGATGCACACCATCACAATCCTTGGAGAAACTGCTTCTTCCTTGCTCAGTATCAGTTTGCTTCTGAAAATGAGGTACTCCCTTTCTGAAATCAGTGCTGCATTAGTGATGTTTAAAAGATACAACTATTCATACTGCCTTCAAGGAGATGTGCAGAATGCTCTGAACTTGTTCACAGAAAACTTGCTTTGCTGTCCACAGACACAGCCATAATCTTCCTACCTTCTAGGCTCATCCTCAGCTGAAAAGGAACAGTAGTTCCACTATGTTTATAGTGTCTTTTGTTACTTTGTGTTTTCCCCATTATTATTTTTCCTATCCTGTTCTCCTGACAATCTAGGGAGCAGATTTTTAACTTTCAACTTCATCCATGAGATGATACTAAAAAAACATCATAGACATCTCTGGTGTTTGCATTTTGCATAGGATGTTGAGAAACTGGAGAGGCTGCAACATGATTTGATAGCTGGAGAAAATGTCTAAACCCCCTCAATCTGCTTAGGTTATCAAAAAGAAGACAAATTTGACTTACTCACTGTGTTTAAGTACATCTGCTGAAACGTTTTGACCTTGTAAACTCATACAGAACAGGAGTTTGATGAGGACTGAAACCACAAGCAAATGACAATGAATTCAGAGCATAGAGACAAAAGCGGAAAATCTTTTTTTTTTTTTGGGACTTTTAAAGCTAAAGCTTATTTCTGCATTTGAAAAGATTTTAATTTAAAGATTTAACTAAGTGAAAAGAGTTAAATAAAAGGGCCTAGCTAATCATTTTATATTGACCCAAACCTTTTGTTTGTTAAAGCCAACACTGGGCTGACTCATTATGTTGATAATAACTGCTCTAGTAGTACAGCTACCACTGTGTTAATTATTCTAGTGCTGAAGAGAAATCCCCTGGGGTGGGTTTTGTACTTTGAAGCTGATGTAATTAAAGAAATGCAACAAGATTCTGGAACTATCTGAGGATTCTTGAGTACGCAAATAACCACCATTGTCTAGCAATGAGAAAGTTAGAGCATGGCATACCAACATTAAATTCTGATAGTTTTTCTCACATATACTGAAAAGGAGAGGGAAAGCCTATTAATATTGTTACTATTATTGGTTTTTGGTCTTAGTAATCATTTAAATCTTTCCCATGAGAACCTTCTGATGTAACCAGAAACCTTCAGATGGAGTTTTCTTACACCATCTAATATTTTTGATTTGAAGATGATCAGCTTCCTGAAAAGTATTTGCTAAAATAATCATTATGAAGATTCCCGCACATTAACCAAAATATTTTAGATAATTTAAACTGTCCCATGCAGGGTTGTAGGGAATTCAAGGAAAATAGACATCAGGGTTAGACTGTTGAAACAATCAGGGAAATGGGCCCCTTAGGGGGACAACCCAAACTTTTTTTTCTGAAAGAGGAATCTCAAGCTTGGGGTGTCAGTGAGAGAAAGAAAAATATGAAGTGAAAGAATACATTTTCAAAATTCTTATGAAGCCAAGTCTTGATGTGTTTATGCAGCCCTTATACCTGCAGTCAATATGTTGGAGTAAGTGGTAGTATTTTTCTCTTGCTGTACAGAATACCAAGTTTAGAGACAATAAGATTAACAGTCTCCAGCAACAGTACTTACATCTGCTCCATAGGCCAGCCAGCAACTCTGGACTCCTCCAAGCTGTTCTGAAAAAGAAAGCATTTGAATAATTGGACAAAGGTGCTTGGTGGAGCTCTAAAATAATCACTACCATCCCTCATCTTTCCCAGCCCTAAATATACATTTGAACTCTATCTTTTAATCCTGTTTTTTGGCAGAACATCTTTAATCTCTTGCCCTCCATTCTAAGAAAAATTCATCCGCATGTGAGTTTAAGTAGAAGTTACTATTTATAGCAGTTTAAAGTGGTTTATATTGTCTAAATTTTTATTATACTGTCATGATAAATTTGCAGGCTTTTTTCCCAGTGTTTTGCTGTGAATAGAGGCTCAGATGTGTACTCTGCTTACACTGTCTAACTACTGAAGCTGGATGATTTTTTTTTCTTCCCATAAAAATTACCTTTACCCCTTCATTTCCTTTTCTAAAATAAAATTTGAGGTGATTTATAAAATAGTTGCAAAATTGACTTGCATTTTTTTAATTGTTCCTGCCAAGTGAAAAATAAAGACAAAATCTGGTAATGAGAAATTTCTAAGTGCTTTCAATCTTATGGTTTTGTTCACAGCAACTCTAAGGCACAATTCTTAACTCTCTTGCCACTGTCAGTGCAACCATAGGTAAGATGCAACATGTTACCTTGGATATTTGATTAAAAGATGTCCTACTCAAGCCCTCTATCTTCTTATCATTTGAAGTGTTTCAAGCCTCTTCCAGTTGAATGCAGTGTGATGGCTCTCACTGCCACTCTTTGTGAACTCCTGTTTAAACTCCTAAAACATCTCAGAAACAATTAGTTAATGTTACTTTGATTAGTGAGAGAGGAAATAAGAATTGCATTGTATATTCCGGTTCTGTGGTCATATAGAAAAAGCAATTATTTGCACAACCTGCTACTCACACCCTAAATATTTGGGTGATGATTTCCTGGATACATTATGTTGAGCTAATACAGAAATTTGATGCTGAGGGAAAGGTCTAAAAACTGTCTGAATTAGTCACTGGCTTAAAGACTGCTTACTTCTTAGTGACCATTACCATAGGATAACCCAGGTTCTTAATGACTGTTTTATTTTGTTTTAATTCCATGGTTGTTGTGACAGGATAAATTATCAGATGTAGGAAAAAGCCAGCTGGGTTTATTTAATCATTAGCCCCTTCAGCATTTGCTGGGAGCTGTGGCAGGAGTGGGGAGAAGGTTCTGAAAAATCTATAAGAGGGACTTAACTCATGTTGAGTCATGAACAGCAAGAATTTTTCAGGAGTCTCTGAATATAAAGGAAGGTCTTTCCAAGATTAACAGATTGAAGGGCTCATTAAACAATCCTATTCAGATCAAGTCTTGCTGTTTTGTGCCTCATACTTCAGAAAAAGATATATTTCAAATAAGAAAGGAAAGCAAAGCGAAGTATCTAAGGTCTTGAAGATGTTATTTATCTGGGAAGCATGAATGAGTAGTGCTAAACTTCAAGAAGTGTGCCTGGTGAGAGGATCTGAAATAAAGAGAGGAAGAAAAAATTTGATTTCTTGGTCAGTTAAGGACTGGTCAAAAAGTATTAGGCAGAAACCACAGTATGCAAGGTACAAGTTACCAACAGGAGAACTTTCAGTGATTAAGAAGTAAGGAACATGTTCCCATATTTGTGGGAAAAGCCTACCTCCAAGCAAGCTAGGGTTGAGCCTCCAGCACCATCCTGTCTTCTACCAGCAGGGAAATTCAACTTTTGGTTATCCTCCTGCAGATGAATGCTGTAAACCTTGGACCAGTGGTTTCCAATTTGGAAGATAAGGCATGATCACAATGAATACAAATGAGCAATCAAGTCTAAACTAATGAGTTTTGTTTCTGCAGGACAGTGTCAATATTGGTCTTGTGACCAGGCTGCAAGAGGGAGGAGGCTGAGGAGCCAGGCCCAGAAATGTATAGGACAGGGCTGATTTATGTTCTTGACTCAGTAATATGAATTCTGGTTCTAGTTAAGTTATTCACACAACTATTTGTTCCTTGGGTTTCAGTCCCTGACCTAGTGTATAAAACAGCAATGTATCAACAGAAGAAGATGGTTTTACCCACTTGCAGCCACAAGGTTTCTAATTTTCTAGCCCTTCTTTAAAGGTAAGGGTTAAAATCCTTCAACCCAGAAAATTCATTGGCTACTGCTTAGATTAGTGCTTTAACCCCTAAACCACTGGATAAAAAGAATAGAGAAAGGTTCTTCACACCAGATATTTTGTGAAAAATTTGGCTTGAGGAAAACCAAATGAAGCTATTGTATATATTCAGCAGGATTTACGTATAGTTTTGGGTGACTGAAATGGAACTTTTCAAGGAAAAAAAAACCACACCTTCTTATCACTGTGAACTACTGCTAAGATGTTCCAGCACTTTTAATTATGTTAAAGTGTTAACACATTTATTCATACATAGTTATACTTCATGTTTGGACACGATCTCTTTGAATATACTGTCTTCCCTCTTTTCTGGAAAGATGTGACCTGACAACAGCTGTTACTCTTATGAGAACAATGTCCTGAGTACTGTTTAGATGTTTGCTGCTGGTTTAAATGTCTTCAGGAGACCAGGGAACATTGCTTGTCTATAGTTTATTTTACAAAGGGACAAAAAAGTTAACTGTGTCATGATCCTAGATGAAAAACAAAGACATGCTGTTCCATAATTAGAGCACAATGTGTGCAAATGCCTCTTTTTGACTATGCCCTTTGATATTAAAATGCAGTACCAAATGCAACAGACTTAACTGTTTATAACATGATAATATTTTTCCTTTTTTTGCCCTTTTATCAAAGTAACAGAGTATTAGAACAATATCTCACACTATTTACAATTATAATAAGTTTATAATTGCTTATAAGAATTTATAAGAATTGTTTATAATTATTTATAAGAAGTTTAAAATTTTATCCCCATACTATTTGTTGCTTATCTATTTCAGAGCAACTGTGATAGAGTAGAAGTTAAAGTGCTAGTAAATGGATTACTGGTTCCAACATATAGAACCTACACATTTCTCAGACAGCCCAAACAAGTACTTAATCCTCCACTGCCTAAAGCAGAGGACAGTTGTTTTCTGAGCCATGAATCTGACTACTGCTCAAATTTGATTTTTCTTTTCTCCTTTCTTTCCCTTCTCATAGCTATCAGTGATGGCATTGAAAACCATCATGGAGAGATAGGTGAGACCACCACTGCAAAAAGAGAAATGAAATAATCAATATAAGTGCAAGCCAGGAAAAAAAATTATGCAAAATAGAAAAAGAACATTTTTGGTATTTTCTCTTTCTATGTTACTGTGTTTTTACTATTACTTCCCATTTCCAGAAAGAAGTTTTCCCATTATAAGCTACTTTTTTAAATTAAAAGAAAACAAAACTGGCACTAGTAAAGAGCTCTATGTGCAGTTTTTAATGGGGGAAAAAAAAGTTGTAAGAATCTCAAGAGTAGATGAAGGGCTGTCGAATGCTATAGCTGTGACAATGCTTGTGGGAAAGTCTGGAACAGCAGGGAGGAAAGTGGGAGCCAAGAAACCTGAAAAATAGTCCAAGTACTTTCATAAAGTCCTTCTTTTAATAATGTGGGTTTAATTTTCATAATATATTACCATTTGGTTTGTTTCTTAGGGACCTGTGTTTATTAGAGAGCATTCCCTGAAGCTGTCAGTCTATGGGAGTTCCCCTAAACTCCCTCAACATGCAGCTTTAGTGGTTTTCCTCTGTTTTGAGAGGGTACATTAATAACCACATACTAGTCTAGGCATTAAATAGGCCACCCACCCTTCCAGAAGTACAGTTCACATTTCTATCCACTCTTAATGGCAGCTAGCCTAATGGGAATGATGTCAAGAGGTGCAATGAAATACTCTGTGTGCCTCTGTCCTCCTGTCTTTGTGAGGACCTTGCCCTGTTTGACAGCTATTTGTTCAGTCAGGGAATGTTGCAGAGGGGTTGATTTAGTGCTGAGGAGAAAGGAATGGTGCCACCCTCGTTATTAGCAGAACTGATGACCAGCTTTGCTGCTGTCCTTTGGTCATGTCTGCACATATATGACCTGGAAGACATTCTAAGTACTCATAGCTCTCAAGTTTGTCACTCACACATGCTGCACAGCCACAATCTACAAGCAACATCTGCAGAGGTGGCTGACTCCAGATTGTTTATTCTTGCTCTTGTAACTCTCTTCCCATCTGCCTTTGGCCAGCTCTGCTAAGTCTACCCAGGAGCAGATAATGGGCACAAATGAGGTTTCTGAGGAAGTGCATGTGTGGACACTTGTGTATGTACAATTTTTTATTACCAGCAGGGCTGGCAGCTCTGTTTATTTAAAGTTGCCTGGCACTTTCCACTACAAAATCTAATTTCCAGTTGCCAAGATTGAACTATTTTATCCAACATATTTCAAGCCAGCCTCTGATTCAGAAGTTTGCAAAGGGGCATGTGTGCATTTATTTGAAGTTATCAGGTAAGCCCCTTCAGTAGTTTCCTGAAAGTTAAGGACACCAATACTTTGCTTTCCAAGCAGTTCTTTTGCCACATTAAAGAACACAGTTCTGTGGGGAGAGCAGATGCCTTCACAGTAGCAGGAGTGTCTGCCAGCCCAGCTGCTGAAATATTGGCAGCTGCTGATCTAGGTGAGTACTCTTTCACTGATAATGTGTCCAAATCTGGCTGAGACTTAAGTGAACACATCAGAAATTGGAATCTGCCCTGTAACTGCAGCTTTGTTTGCTGTTGCTACAGCCACCTGAAGGAACATCAGCTGGTTGGTTGTAAGCTCCACTCTAGTGTCCCTTAATTGACAGGGCTCCAGATTCTACTGCTGCCAGAGCTCAGGTGGCTGACACCCACCCTATGAGTCCTTAGGATATGCCTCACAAAGCATCATGCATTTGATAGCTCCATGCTATGCTTGTGACCCACACTCAGTGATCTAAAAGGGTCAGGAACCACCCTCTAGCTCTGACACCAGATAACTTGGCTGCATCCATACTGTATAACACTCAATCTAGTGTCCCCAAATATGTGCAATACATATATGCACCTAAAATTTTCATTTGTTACATGCTAAAATTACTGCACTTTTTTTTTTTTCTCTGATGTACTGAATTCACTACTCTTCCAAATCTGCCTATGCATTTTAGCCATTCCTTTGATGTTTCTCAGCATTCAGTTGCCCAATTAGCTGCTTCCTTGACCAGAAAAGCACACAACGGGGTATGCAAGTCCCTCCAGGACAAAGATTCTTCCTGGAAGAAAAAAGTAAGGGTATTTATAGCAAAACTCATTCAGTAATCATATTCAGTAATCATATTTCCAGACTGATTGGTGAAGAGGCCAACATCAAGGTGGCTCAGGAGGACCAGAAGGGGTACATCACAGCAGGCAGTCCTTCCTCACCAAAGGCAACTCTTCTCCATCCAGAGCCCAACACTTGTCCTCGCTATCACGCTGCTATCAGCAAATGCCAACAATGTGACCCATCCCTTCAGTGATAATCAGCAAAGAGGAAGACCCATCCAAGTGTGATATCAAGTTACTTCATTTGCTCAAGTGGAAGAGACTTTGTCTGGTTTAGTGGGAGATCAAAGGGCTGTTATATCAGGTTTCTCTTTTATCTTTTTTATTTATTTATTTATTTAATTTCCTTTAAAATGAAAAACCCAGACATTCTTCATACATAAAAGAATAGTAATCTAATAGTTTATTCAGATTGTCATAATTTAGGAATTTCCTGACCAAATGGCATTTCCACCCTTTTAGTATATATTTTAAATATGTGATTTTTATTTATGGTTTAATAAAACATAAATATAAAAAATACTGTATAGTTTGCATTGGTATAAAACATAATCAAATTTTTTTACAAGTCTTAATCACAATGTGCATTTTTCTCTGTTTCCTAATGTAATCTTTTATTACTGTGTCTGCTTTACAAAATTTGCTTGAACTGCCATTTTTTTAAATTAACTATTAGCTGTCTAATATAAATTTTCAATCAACTGCTGAAAAAATCCTGTTTGATTGCTCCTTCTTACCAGAATTGCCTTCCATGGATAATGAACCTAATCACTTAAAAATTGGAAATACCAGATTAAAAAGCCAATCAATCATTTCTAATGATTTTTAGTATTGTGAAAGGAAGAAAAAGACCCCTAAAACAGCACATGGTGTTTTCAAGTAGAGCAGCTTTTAAAAAGCTTTTATCAACAGCAGCTGTCACAGATGGGTTATGTTAGTCAATAAGACTCCAAAACAGGAAAAAAAAGCTTATATAAATGAGAAGAATATCAGCTTGATTATAATACTCTTTTGCTAAGAGAATATACAATGCTGGGCTCGTCTGTGTTTGCTTAAACATGAGTAAAAAAGTGTAGACCATAAAAATACACTTCAGAGCCCCTTTTCCCATCTAAAAAACTCCCATCAATTCATATGCTCAGTGATTAAACAGAACACCATATATCATTCTGCATATTTTGAGCACTTTGTAGGAGCCTGGATGAGAGAAGTGTTAAGAAGATCTTGAAGCCAAACACTGAATTGTTCAGTCAAAGCATAACAATTTATTGCCAAGTTTGTTTCTGAACACGATAGATATTTTTATCTTAATGTATTGCAAATTGATGTAGTTACTCATTTTTATTTGAATCTTTACAGAGCCTTAATTAAAAAAAACTGCTATCCATAAAATTAGCATGGACAGTCACAAGCCAAAAGATATTAATAATCTGAAAATTAATAGAAGTTTGTCTGACACGAACTCACATTTTCTGATTTTAGTCATGTCAATAGAATTAAGTGCAGTGTACTCAGTGATTCTTGTAATCTGTTATAACACAGCTCTTCATGAAGCGAAAATTATGATGGTTATATTTGTCAAGTTCATCGAAGAAATAATTAGCATCAGAACACTGATTTAAAAAATATTTCTCTAGCCAAATCTATCAGCATAAACTAATGACAAATTATCTGTTTTAGTCTCTGCTATCAGGATTATGTTCTTTATTCTTTCTATGCATGTAAAGTATATAGATAAAAAATGCAAGCCTGTTCTTCTTCTTATATACACAGCACTTGTATAGTCATAGAATTGTTTGGGTTGGAGAGAATCTTAAAAATAATCTACTTCTAAACCCCCTGCCATGGGCAGGGACATCTTCTGGGTTGTTCAAACTCTCATCCAACTTGGTGTTGAACATTTCCAGGGATGGGACATCCACAACTTCTCTAGACAATATATTCCAATGTCTCTCTACCCCTATTTGAGAAACATAATTCCCTTTGGTTCCCCAATTTGTGTTCTTGGCAGTCCAGTGGTGTACCTTCAGCAAAACAGTCACTAAAGGGTTTCATTTTCTGAAGAAGATAAAGATTCAAATCACCTAAAGTTAAGGTGGGACCTTGGCTGCATACTACAGACATCAGAATAGGACTGAATAGTGGTAGTACTACTGTCACCTCTTATCTGAAGAACAGACCAACAATTTGCATCTAAAAAAAAAAATAATGTTTTAGAACAGCAGTTTCAACATCAGAATCCGCATTAAAGAGCAGGTGAAGTATGGATGAGGGTCAGAAGTCTGAGCACTCTCCTTTGGCTGTCCCTCATACTCTTGTAGGCTAATGTTATCCACACCTTCCCAAGAAATCAGTTTTTCTCAATTTATTCTATAGGGAATGCAGAATCTTGACTCAGTGTCATGAATTCCATTTCCTAGAACTGGCACCTGCAAATCAGATGTAGTTAAGCCACATCAAAATGCTCTTCTGAGAATATAACCAAGCAAGAGAATATCACTCACACCAAGTGCACATTACAATGGACTGCAGTTTGAATTGCACAGGTTGTTCCATGCAGAGGATCAACTGGAGAACAACTCATCTCTCTATTCACTTGCACTTCTTTCCAAACTTCTTTTTCCCCCTTATACCTGATATTTTGGTCTCCTGAATATATTAGAAAGGTTTCTTTAACTACCTGCCTGACATAACCATTGTCTTGCTTTCAGCAAGGAGGTGTTGGAGGAATCTTAGGACAGAAGTTGTTCACTGTAATATATAGAAGAGAATGTTCTACATTTCAAATACATTCAAAAAAACCCTTAACTCTGAACTACAATCCTTCAGAGAACAGGGTTCCTTAATATGTGTCTTTTGGCTCTTTAAGGACTACAAACTTCGTAAGTTTTCCTGTTGCTGACATCCTCCTTTATTCAAATAGTCTGAGTATAATTAATTCAGAAGAGTTAAAATCAGTCTGCAAATAATTTGAAGTTTGCTGCCTGCATTTCAGATCAGCCATGTTCTGTGTTTCTAAGTGGATCTGTTATTTCTAACTCCATTGATCTAGTAAATACCTACTCCCCCTAAAATCCTTGCCCTGTATTATTGAAAACCACAAACTAAGGAATCTGTAGGAGATCTATTCTGAGCTTGTCTGTAGGTTCATTTTGGATATCTGCTAAATATACAGAGTTTTCTAAACTCTTTTAAAGATAAGACATGGGCAATTCTATGTGGGAACTATCATGTAACACATTGTAAAACTTTTAAAAGTTTAAAATGTTTCACTGTATCAAGATGCCAGAAAGATAAGAAAGGAATGTGTTCATTTGCTCTTAATAAAGACAAAAGGACAGGTCAGTAAGTTATGAATAGTAAAACTGCTAAAGATTAAGAGGTGCAAAATTATAAATAAAATGATAATACTATTTAACAGGAATTAAATTCTCAGTCAGATGTTGTTCTTTATGTGCACAGCAGCAATATATTTAATATTAACAGTAACGTTATTTTGATAAAAAACTATTTTGCAGAATTATAGTGTAAGAATAACGATAATAAAAAAGGTAATTAAAATAGAACTGTCCTAAATGGGTCATAAATCCAACATCTAAATAAAACAACAAAATTTAGTTCAAACTGATGGTAAAACTGAATTTGTTTGAGCATGAAGTCTTCAAGTAGTCAATGAATCAAAAAAACTGAACTCACTGCAGCTAAAAGGGGGAGAGACTATCAATGAATTATGCTTAGGAGTGAATGATGTAAATGGCTAGAAATTTTACTTTGCTTACTACAAACAGAAATGCTACTTATTAGTCTTATTCAGTGCTAATCAAACATAGGAAAAATTTGGGATTGCTACTTCTCAAGACATATTCAGAATGAAATACTCAGGCAACCCATCCTTCTGTCTACCAATTTCTTTCTCTGTTCCCTTCTTTCTTGTTTGCACTGCGGGAGGATCTTAGCACAGCTCTTACTGAGTACTAGCCATGACTACCATATTCTTTTTCTTATTTTTCTTCAGCTACATTTCCAATCATTTAGTTGTAGTGGAAAACCTTGTACAGAGACAGCAAGGATACCAACCTTCTCGTTCACATTTCTATCAAGTAATTGCCATTGTTTGGTAAACCAGAGGAAGAAATTCAGGCTGTATGTAATATTTTCACTGAATTTCCTCTTCAAAGTCATTAACTTAGTTAGCAGAGTTGTAGTCATTCTGCCAAAACACTGTGAATCTTTGGCATTCCCAGATAATGAGACATAGAATATATTCCTGTAGGTATAACTGAATTCTGAATTCTTACTGCAGTATAAAATACACTTGGGCAGCATTTTCATTACAGCACTTAATCCAGCTGAATTTTGTATGAATGCCTCAGAATTCCTCTGATGAGAATCATATTTGCAAAATAGATTTGACAGATGTACAACAGTTCCCAAAGTATTTAACAGAGATAACACCCCCAAAACATGATTACTTCCAAAATAAAATGAATATCAAAAGAGGTTTCAATATAATGAATCTGAAAGCCTACATATTTTATTGAAGTACCCAAGAGAGACCAATCTTCCCAAGAAAAGTGCTGAACCTTCTTAAAAGGGGAGGCAGTATTTCTGCACTCTAAAGAGGGCTTCCAAAACATCAATTTTTTTAGTGACTTTAGGACTCTTAAGACATACATTGGTAGGAGAAGCATTTTATTGGGTTTTAAAATTAACTCCTAAGGCTCATGAAAATTATTCTAATGATTTGTTTTCAAAACCACTACAGTTCATTACACAAGATAACAAACATTCTGAATAAGTACAGCTGCCAAACTGGTTTATAAATTAAGGCAAATCTGAAGCCTTTTCTTTCTGCTATCTTTCTGAGATTTCAACATTTTGTAAAGCTATACTTAAAGAGTCCCTTATTTTGTTTTGATTACATGAGATGGTGTTTCTGCCTTTGTTGAAGAGATTGCAAACTATAGAAAGCATATCTGGGTAAAATATAATTGTTAAAAAGATAGATATCTGATAAAATCTTTCATTATGTATATATTTAAATTCTCTTATGTCCAAAAAGAAATATTTCATAATATATGAAACAGATGTTTTCAGATTGAAAAATGTAGAAATTTTATGCAATTATCAAAATGAATTACAGTGTCCTTTTTCTGTTTACACTTTAATGAAATGCGAGGTGTCTGAACTACATAACCACATATAGCTGCTCCTTAACTATGTAGTTGGTAAATCTGTCATTTCTTGTTGCCTAATATCAGCTGCCAGGTGATCAGAATGGAGTAATTCACATTATTATTATATATATCTTCTTCAAGAGTCATTAGCTGAATAGGCAGACCTCTACTCAGTGTGATGCCTCCTGCCCTGAAGTTTTTCAGAAATGTCAAGGCCCTGGACAGCATTTTCTGTGTTTCTCCCCTCTCTTCAGTGTAGGCAACCACCCCCAACATAACCCAACACAATGCAACCCAGCCCCGCCCAACCCAACTCAACTCCATAGTCCATAAAAGAGAAAGAAAATCTCATTCCCCCCACACCTAACTCTGGGGCAGGTGGAGCCAATGGAGGTTTTGCCAATGACCTCAGCAAGAGCAGCACTCTCTAAACCTCTTTTATACCAGCAGGCCAAGAAACTTCTTATTTACACAGTGACAGCAACATATTTGGACCACATATTTTTGCTTAGAGTTAGACTAACTTAACATTGGGAAATGTTATATAGTCATAAATTCTGAAAGCAGTTAATGGGGCTTTTAGGTATATAATTTTCTGTAAAACAAGAGATTATGAAGCTGAAACCTGATGGTTGCTCTGAAAGTGCTATTGAGGTACCATTTTCTTGTACATAGTATGGTTGTTAGGAGACATATGGGCTTTTATATCAGAATAATGAATGAAAAATAGACATTGTTTATTTGTAATATATGCTATTGACCATCTGAATTAATGAAATGGAATTTATGGATAGATAGCCTGCCCAAGGAAATAGAAAAAAATTACTGCTAATAATTCAGCCTCTGACATAAAGAGTGGCTGAGACAGAATTTTGATTTGTTGCTGGTTTTGTTGTCTCTTCCTGAGAAAATGTTGTTTTAGCACTAACTTTAGCTTTAGAGGAGGGAGAGAAAATATCCATGTTATGAACATAATTAGAAAGTAGACCAATTTAGGCAAAGCTTCTTTCCAAACATCAGTCTATCTAAGTGCAGGTGGGAAAGGGTTAGGGTTAGGGTTAAAAAGGGCATCATAGACTGAGATTCCAGTTGGATGCAGCCTTTTCTGACTGGAGAAAGAGAAAAAGGTAACTGTGATGGAGTTCTGGGGTGACCACATCTGCCCGTTAGGGGCTGGACATCCATCTCTCTTTACACAGAGTTACCCAGCAGCCATCATTCACATAAAAACTCCCAGACCATTACCAACAGTTGACCTTGTGACCTTACATTAAATGCTTCACATCTCATTACTTTCCTCCCAAGTCATCTATTTTCCTAATTTTTTACAATAATGCACTTCAGCTTTGTCACACATTTCTGGCTCCAGTTCTGGAAAATGTTTCTGTTCAAGAAAACACTCCACTGTGTGCATTATTTTGCTTATCTCCTGAAATCAAAATGAAGCATGCTGTTACCGTTTGCTCTCCATAGAGATAGAATGAAAACACACTTACAAGCTTCTCTGTCCGGAGCTCTGAATGGTGGCAGTTATTTTTTCCAGTCTGTTTCAAACAGAAGAACTAATGTAATCATAAATGCATTGAAATGAAATCCTAATAAAGGGTCTTCAGAAGAATATTCATGTTTCCACTTAAAAAAAGGTTTATTATACTTGTAAAAGATATTTGAAGCATTCTAGCTTTCTAAAGCATTGCAGTATACTTCTGCAATAGCTTGCTACCCATTACTGAATAGATTTAATTATACTTGCTCTGTAGTAGAATTACAGATGGTTTTTTGCTACTGATTGGAACGTCAGTAATAATTTAATTAGATATTATGACAGTTTCCATGGCTTATATGTTAACACAGTTAAATTCTCTCTGTAAACTAATTTTGAGAACAAATGTTTCTGTTCAAAATCTTTTACAGTGGAAATGTTTCAAAGGTAGAAAAAGTTAATTACAAGGCTTTTTTTTCCCCCTTCTAAATCCTCTGAAGGAGCAGGAATATTTTCCATGGAAATATGGTCAGTCACTGAAATGTCAAAGAGGCTCTAACTGAGCAGTATATGGAAAGTATATGAAATTTAAACGACCTCACAATCTAAGTTAAATGGTACTATTTATTTATACAGCTAGAGTGACCCTCAGTGTGCAGAAGATATGCTTTTTACTGTGTGGTTTTCATGGATGCGAGAACATTGAATGGCTGTATTATATTTAATTAAAAGCAATAGTGGGCCTACCCAGATGTTAAAAGGGCTTGATCTGAACAGTGTGTTGACATCAGATGAATAGGAGAGGCCACCTGCTAGCTCCACTTTTGGCTTTGTGGATGATTTGCATTCCTGTGGCCTGTTGCTCTGCATGATTGCTCTCAGCACTTCACAGCCCCATGAACTGTTTAATATCATGGATACCTTCCAGCCATGCAGGCTATCTCCTTTTGTAACATCAGTGCAAAAGAAAGAGTGACCACTTGCATGATTCTGATGGGTAGAGCATGATGTTTTCACTTAGCATATACCACATCAAAGAGAAGGAAATGCTTTTCTATAAACCAGATTAAGATAAAAATTAATCCATTCTTGCCTTAGAGACCATTTTTTTCCTCTTTCTGAAAGATGGTCATCATTTGAACCTGAGTACAGTACAGTTCAGACTGTATTCTTGTTTTTTTCCCTTGAGCACGGAATGTTTATTGTTTAAATATATAAAAGTTAAATAAATCACTAAATATGTGTATTGTTTGAACACTGAGAAACCCTTCAGTAGCATAAATGAACACAAAGGCAACTATTAGACTTCATGTTCTTTGTCACTATTAGACTGCCACTGCATTGCTAATTGCTGTTATCTTTCAGAAAAACTACAAATATTCTAAAGGGAGAGGCAAGAAAAATGTAATTAAAAAGAGAAAGAAATAATCATACCATTTTCCAGCAGGTAACACTAAAAGACAAAAGAAAAATTTCAGATCCGTGTTTCTGTGAATTGTCCTTTCTTGAGATTACACGTGCTGCAAGGAACTCAGTCCAAGTTCCTTGTAAGTTCCCAACTTGAAGGTTATTGTATCATCATTCAAGGAGTGGAAGGATGCCATTATCTAAAAATAGCCATAGTTATTTTCCAGATTCCCTTGTATTTCCAATCTATATTTATTTCTGCAGTGATTTGCTGACTTCATGGCAGCAAGTTCTCAGTGACATTTTCTTACAGTTTTATACTTCAGTACTAAATAATAAAATAATAATATGCTTGCTTTTGGTTTTGTGTTTGATGTTTCTTTTTCCTTAGACAGTATAATGATTTAAGGTACAAGACAGAAAAATCAAATGTTAATTCACAACAGATTTATACACAAAATGTGATAATTCATAACTTCTAGCTTGAGGTTAAAAGGTTTTTAAGATTTTAAACATTTTAAATCAACTTCTTTCTATTACCAGACAATTACCTTCCTGACGAATTATTCAGTTACTTAAGAACAGGCTAAGGGAGATTAAAGAGGAATTTATATACCCAAATGCCTCTTCACCTGCTTAACTCTAAAGCACAGATTTTCTAACTCCTTACTTAACTAACTGCAGTATATAAAATTCTTATGGATTTAAACTTATGATTTCAAAGTTGTTCTAGAATCACAAATTTTATTTCTCAGCACATCCACAGAAACTTGGTCTTAAGGCTGAGAGAGAGCAGACATTTAATTTTGGATTCCACAGTAGACAATGCACTTATCACTGTTGAGAAATGTGGTTTCAGTTCCATCCTTTGGCTGAAAGTGTCTGAGTCTAACCGTGTTTCTAAACTGCCAGGCTTCAGAGGATTCCGGGAATAGGAGCTGTCAGTTTCTCCTGCTTAATTAATTTTTTTCACTGCCTGATTAAATGTTTTCTAGTCAGTGGCTGTGATAAAATAAGTCAGTAATTCCACAGCCTGCTGATTCATATTACCCCTGGAAAAATTATAGTGATGGCTAGGGAACTTCTGCAGTTAAATGCCAGTGCTCAGCTCTGCTCAGGCAGGATGTGAAATGCTACCACTGGACTATGGACTAAATAGAAAAGCATTTGATTGTCCTGGCTTCCTTGAAAGAAAAAAGAAAACTGCTCTCAGTTTTCAAACTGAAACATCATGAGAGGGAAGTATCTCTTTAATCTTTAATTAAGCACCCCAAACTTTTAAAGGGATAATGCCAAAGATAATCTTCTATTATAGCATTTTAATTTGATGTGCTTGGGGATGTCCAAGACATCTGTGGCATGTTTGACAGATGCCACAGGGCCTGCAGGAGACTGCTTCTCTAGATGGGCATCCAGGGGACTATGGCATCTCAAATTTTGTAAGCAGGCATGTTAAATTTAGGCAACTGAATCTAAGTAAGGGTATTTAAACTGGTGTGATAGCAGTTATCTAATCAGCACAGTCTAGAGAGTGGTCTCTTTGTGCCTGGAGCTGGGAATGGCTTTTCCATCTCTAAGGACTGTGTTTGCTAAGTTTTTCCTGGCTGTCACTGGAGCTCATGTGCCTAGCACAAGGAGAGACATTTGCATGTAGATATATTTTTCTCATAGAAAATTATATTTATTTTTTGCATATAAATTCAGGTGAATAATCATGCACTGAATCTTATAATTAGTTATCATATTTTCCACTACTTTCACTGTAATCAGTAAAACTAGTAGGATTTAGAGAACATATTGCTACAAAAGAAAATGTTGAAAATCACCTAACTCTATGCTGGCCATGGAAGCCATGTGCCATGTATGTGCAGACTTTCACAAAAATTGCAATTATTTATGCATGTCTTCTCCACTGGAAAGTGCAAAGAGAAGAGAACACATTGATATTATTCCCCCAGTGAGCTATCTAGCAGTACTGGGTTTGACCAACAGCTAATATAGCTTATGTCCACCACTACTGGAAGGGCCCTTCAGCCCTAAAAAAGCTGAAGGACTTGAGATTGGCAGCAAATTAAAGTTTAATATGTACTGCAATTTGTATCTTTTAGAATCCTACATCACTTCCCCATCATAACTGTGTGCTAACTGCCATTACATCCAAGTATATGAAGTAATAAATAGGTCCCAACTGCCAAGTAAATGCTAAAAAAAAATCTGAGGCATTTCTTCTCCATGTGGGAACCATCTCAAGTGAACTGTACTTCTGTAAAAGGATAGCTATTACTGCTGTTCTACAAGTGCTTTCCTTCATTAGAAAGCTGCCATGGAAAATGACAAAGAGTTTACTCTTTTGTTGAGTGCTCTGTAAATGCTGTATGCCTTCTCCAGATACTGCTTTGCAGATGGAAATATTTGAGGTAAGGATGAATGCCTTACTGAATTGTGACCTGCTATAATACAAGTTTTCTTCTCAGCCTAATTCTCTCTGGTTTGCACTACTCAGGTGCTGCAAAACAGCTGCTGGATTAGCTGATCTATGCAGGTTTGAATTCTCTTGTGTGCCTAAATCCCCATGTCATGGGGATACAAAAGGAATGAAAAACTATGTACCAACTGACTTCCAGCCATAAAAAAAGAAGTGGGCTCACCCTGAAGAGGTGATAGTCCACGGCATTTCTGCACTCCACTGATTCCTGTATCTTTGGCTCTATGCAGAGACCTGTGTAATTTTGAAGCAGAGCTAACTTCTACAACAGTCAAAATAGTTTCTGCTGAACCTCAAGAACAGTGAAAGTGACATAAACCCATCTTTCCGACCCATACATGACAGAGGCTTGTGCTTAATCAGCACTTAGTAAGGAATTTAAGTAGAAAAGAATAAGATTATATAAATTTCACTTTTAAAACAAACTACATTATCATCCCTTTGACCATATCACAGAGACAGCTTTATGATAATATCTCCAAATATATCCAAACACGATAAGGAATTGATAGTGGACGTTTTTGTTGTTATAGCAAATGGAGTGGTAAGGCATGATGATAACTGCTGCTATGCATTGCTATTGTATATATAATGATGGGGTTGCTGGGCACCACACTCTTTAGGGCTTATCTTTGTCTATTTTAAGCAAAGTGTTAATTGAGTGCAAATGTGTCTGATTCACTGATGTAGAGAACTGTTCTTTGTTGACAGTCCTTAGTCTCTTGATTGTTCTTTTGGTATTGGCCAGCTGTGGTCTTGAGTGGTGAAATACCATAAAATATGAACTGTATGAACTGTGCTTTCTTCAAAGTATGTATTTTGCCTTCAATATGGTGAAGCAATCAAACTCTTACATGTAGCTTACAGGAAGAGAACAACTTTGCTATAATAAGTACTGGGGGCCTCAGTTCAAGGAAGGAGAGGATGCTGAGGAATGTTAAAAGCAGACACTGTTATCACTCCCTTTGAGTACTGACTTTACCTTCACCTATAGTTGCTTCAGCTTTTCCCCCTCTAACCTTGAAGAAAGCCTTTCACAAATATAGTGACATAAGTTATAGAAGGTGTAGCACTGGGACAGAAAAGAGAATATCTCCATCTTCTCTTCACAATATTTTTACAGAAAATGTATAGGCAACCCTCTGGATTCCATGTAGGTTTTAAAAGCTCTGCCTTCTGATAAAAAGGACAAAAAAAGATCTCCCTCTGCTAATTTAGTAGGGAAGTAAACCCAGTTTCACTGATGTTCTAACATGAGATACATATAATGAACGGATTCTTTATCAGAAAGACACTCTTAGTATCATTCCACAATTCAAAATCTTAAAATTTCAGGACCTTCCTGCTTACAAAATAAAGAACTGTCCCCAGCCTTGAAAACACCCTCTCTAAATCCACACCTAGGTGAAAACTGAAAGCCCATTGGTAGAGGAAACATCTCTCCCTCTCTCCCAGTTACAACTTGTTACTTGTATTTTCTCTTTTGTGTATTCCCTGAAGTACCTCACAACATTTCTTCTTTGTCCTTGAAAAATGAATGTAATGATCATATTTGTGGCTCATGTCCCTTCCAGTGGGATTCTTGCTTCCTAGCTCTTCTGAAATGCTAATCACCTATTTCCCACTCTGACATTCTCTCCTACCTTCATTTCATGTCAGTGGGAGAAATTGAACCCTTCTGTGACTCTCCTGAGAAGCATTTGGCTCCTTTGTTCTCTGACTTGTATTTCTTACCTGTTGAAGGCAAGAAAGTTTTTCTATTCTGACTTAATCATTTTACCAGCTATCCTTTCTGCTGTCTTTCTTCAGTAGAAAGACTTGAAGGCCTCCTGGTCCCACACCTTGCTTACAAGTGCAGAGATTCACAGGTCTGGGAAGTGTGCAAATCTCAACAGCTGGAAACCGACAGTCACAGGAAGAATTTGGTGCAGTTCTTAACAATCTGAACTGTGAGAAACAGTTGTTAAAAAAAAAAAGTAAATTATTGATCAAAATTTTTGAATCAAAAAGCCGCCAGATAATTGCCTTTTTATTTGCAGTGCTCATAGGAATTGGTAAACTTTAAGTTGTAAAAGTCTCTCACATACACAACACAAGTTTATATACATCTATGAGACTCCATCTTGCACCTGGTAAGATCAGCAATAAAGCTAGGAGAGAGTAGGATTTGGTATTTTTTTCTGGATTTTCTGTAAATCTTTAGTTTATGTTGAAAGTTCAAGACATAACTTAGGTAGTTCCCTTGAGATCATTGTAACAGATTTGCTTCTGCTGTTGCTGGTGAAACTCAGTAGCAAATACAATAATTCCACAGCCTGAGGAGGCCATACAGAAATTTCTTGCAACTGGTGTCTAGAAAAGGGCAAAGAAGGAATGAAGGGAAAGGAGAAGGGGTTAGAAATGGAGCATGTTAGTCCTTTTCCTTCCAATATGAGTTCTGGAAAAATGACTGCTTTCAACCTACAGAAAAGAACCTGGACTACAAAAATGAGGGTGGTTTTCCATCCTTCAGCCTCCTGTAATATTTCTGTGAAACCAACACAGGAGAATATCCACTGCAAAAAAGGAACTAGTATGGAGTTTGAAAAAAAAAATAATTTAAAATTCTGTTATCAAAAAGAAGTGATATTCCTAAACCACTTAATTTTGCTTAATTAGCCAGTAGAAATGTGTAACCTTTGAGGATTTTATTTTTTTTCCCTCTCTGGTACTTATATGCACATTAGCAGGTATCCTGAATCTGGAATATCTCTTCTTGAAGCATGACTATAGTTATCTACAGTCCTGAAGCACTGCACTCTTCACAGTTAAGAAGGCAGAGCAAAGGTCAATGGAAGCTCAGCTCATGACTTTTTACAGTCCAGCCTTTTCTTCAGCACACCGTTTGAGGAAGTCCAAGCTGTGGTGTTTCAGTCTCATGAATGTCTTTTGGCTTTCATGTCAGCTTGTATTTAAGGGTGGATAACTGTTTTAAAGGGCACTTGAATTCAGTGTCCTTTGTAGCACACCGATCTGCATCTGTTTAAGAGGTGTTCCATGTGCTTTTGGCAGATGATATTTCCAGCCATTCTAAAATGTTTAAAGAGGCCAGTTTTCTGAACTGCCTGCTGCTATGCTGTAATTCAAATTTGGGCTTTTGGAGTTATGGATAAATTCAGTGTTTTAGATGTACTTTGTTGTGAAAATAACAATAAAAATAAAATACCTCTTCAAAATATAAATAGAGGAAAAATATAAAAATATATGTCTAATATTTTTCTGGGTTATCTTTTTTAATTTGGAAAATTAAGTTTTTGGGGTTTTTTGACACTGCTGGTACCCAACAAAATAAATTCTCACTGTGGAATATGGAAGTTGTCAGGCCCAAAATATATAATTGCAAAAGAAAAAAATCATTAATTCTGGCTGGACAAAAACATTGGGGATGATTCTCAAAATGAGAAGAACAAAACTTCATGAGACTATATAACAGATTTTGACACTTCCCATTGCCACATGGGAGACATTAAATCAAAAGGACTGATCAATCAGAAAAGCTGTTTGATCTTGCTTCATTATGCAAAATACACAGCTGAATAAGTAAGATGGGGCAATGTATATGGATGCCCTTTGTTTCCTTTCTCTTTTGCTCATTAGAAAATAAAACCAGAAGTTGTGACAGAATATGAGACAGATTAAAATTCAGAGGACCTGGAACTGCTTGTTGTTTTGTTAGCCTTAAATCACTTGTTAGACAACTAAGGCAGATGCACAGCCATTCTAGAAAGGCACAGGCTACAGTACCCACAGTACTGTATGTCTGCCAATCCCATTCAAAGCATGTATCCTCTCTAATTTTGTCTGTTAGCCTCACACAAATGTCTTGTAAACTATGGTGCTTAAAAATATCAGGCGTTCATACTTATGAACCTGAGTGACTGCCAAACTAATTGCGAAGAAGCTGTAAGGGAAACTGGTCCTTGCAAGTGTTTATAAAGGATGGATCACTGGTTATGTCTGGTGCTGCTTTCATGGGTAAACAAGTACCCTGTGTGTAATTTAGAGATAGTAAATGTAGATACATCAATATGTGAATGTTGGTAGAAATATATGAATGATGTGCAAGCTCACATCTCAATATTAACATTTTCCAAGTGTGTGTGTGGTGTGTGTGTATATGCATGCATTTACATGTGCAAATTTTCTCCCTAGAAAATACATTATTAGAAATCCTAATCCAGTACATTTTCACACACATTGAGAAGGAACTATTCCTTTAAACTTAACATACATTATTGGTATGCATTATGCATCATCTTCTAAGTCACATGCTTATAAAAAATTGGGATCAATAGGTATCCTTCCCATCATTTCTTTAGATTTCCAAATTTTTCATTAAACACAGCAGCTAATGACTTTCTAGTGTAACAGCCTTGTTATATAGAACAAAATAATAATAATAATGAATCTGCTCAGACACTGGAGGTGTTGAGGAACTTATGGACTTTAATAACTTTCATACAAAGTTGGTATATAGGATATATGCCCTCAAGCACTGTCATTTTGGTTAATGAAACCTGATGGCATATTGAAATGTCTTTCTTTCTGCCTTGCACAGCTCCTCATTATAAAATATGATGCGTTTTAAGTTGAGTGCTCAGCACCTCCCAAAAGAGAGTCCTTAAGCAGTACAGTCATAAAGTTGTGTTTCATTATGTTGATATTAAACATACACTTTTCAGACAAGGTACCAATTTTATACTGTTCACATGTTTTGGTGGCTTGCTGTTTTCAAGTTTGTTGCTTTTGCTCTACAGTAAGAGGCCAGTTTACAATGTGGCACAACCAGCTGCACCTTGGTAAAAACAAATATGTTGCAGAAATGCTAAGCAACATCCCTAGGACTGCTTTCCTGCTCTACTTTGCTTCTGATTGGCCACACCAGGATTATCACAGACCTGAGCCTGTCAATTTTGCTGAGCTGTCAAATTTGTCAAGTCTCTGAAGCATTCATCTGACATGAGGAAGGTTTCATCCATACAGAGGCTTTCCCCTAAACAAAATGGGTCAAATTGAAAGATGTAATTTAAAGCATAACTCATACATCAAATAACACAACTGCAGTGTGCCTGTCATTTTTCATGAAAAAAAAAAAAAGCATAACTGGTATTTTGCTGAATAATATTTACGTAGACTTTAAATATAAAAGAGAATTGTTGTTTTAATAGAAGACTGGTACTTTGTTTCAGAAAATATACTTTATCACTAAGATTAATGTCTGAAGAATTCCAGAATGATTTGAAATAAATTCCAGTTGGAGAGTAAGGCCCATCTCAGACTGGTTTCCACACTCTGTGACTTGTAGATCAGGGTCTAAAAAGTTTACATCTCAGTGGGAAATGTCCTTTATCTACTTTCACAGCAGGTGAGTCTGTCAAAGGTGAAGAATGATACCAAGAAGACTTCCAGTCCACTTTATCTTTCAGTCTTGTTTTGCTTTACTAAATTTTTTAAACAGTTCATCAGGTTAGTCGCCAAGCTTTATTCTCTATTATTACACTAATTTTAAAAATTATACTATTTTGACTGCAGGAATAATGAGAAAACGTCACTGGGGATCAGCTGTGGATATATTGCCACTCCTTTGCTCATGCTCTTGTGGGGCGGATTAGTCATGTGTGGGTTTAAAACATCCCTACAGGCAATGTCTTATTGCTTAAGGTTCAGAAGTATGAATAATAATAAAACTAGACCGTAAGCTATTTAGCTTGCTAGAAATTAAATTTAACAGCTTCAGCTCATGAATCCAGCTGTAAAAGTACATACAAAGCATTAAATTAACAGCAACACATGGAAATCTACTGGATTGTATTCCAGAGGAACCAAGTTATGTGTTTGTTTTACCCATTAATCTGGTAAGACTAGACAAAACAGTTTTCCTTTTTTTATAACATTAAACTTCTTATTCCATTAACAAAATCCTTCTGTGAAGAAACTTGCTGCTGCAAAACAGTAATTGTAACCCTGACTTATCGTTTGCTCATAAAAATCATAAAAAGACTGAATCTGTCATCTAGGTCAACTGCCTTAACCCTGTAGCTAGAAACTGATGGACTAGGATGGCTTAATGTGCCCAAGAGATCATCTGCTTTTTTCTAAAAATATTGATGAATACTACTAGAGATATTGCATCTGACCAACACTTTTGTCTGCATATCCATCACAGTCAGAGCGCTGCTGCTAGTGTTAGTATTTGAGAATATATCCATTTAAACAAAAATTAACATCTATAATCTTGCCTCTCAAGAATATACTTTAGTCCAAAGGGAGCTTATTTTTTTCCAAAGAAATTGTTGTTGCTGATTCTATATGAAGAATATAGAATATATGATATATGATATATGATATATGAGATATGATATATTATATATTATATATAGATATTCTATTTGAATATCTATATTCAAATACTGCAGGAAGAGGCAGCAGTGTAAAATCCCAGGGACAAAGAGTTTCACAGATATTATCATAAGATATATTTGATCCTTGTAGTGGAAGAAGTTTAATGTAGGAAAATTCTGGGTTAAATTATATGACTGCTCTTGAGAAGGGATAAGTAAGGAAATAGGGGTGACAGTATAGTGGGCTTCATAAAAAAGTGAGCTTTGCATCTGTTACAAGTACTATTAGCAAATATTTAGATGACACCAAGCTGGGGGGAATGTCAATCTGCTGGAGGGTAGGAGGGCCCTGGGAGGGATCAGGACAGGCTGGATAGATGGGCCAAATCCAATAGTATGAGGTCTAACAAGACCAAGTGCTGTGTTGCATTTTGGCCATAACAACCTCCTGCAGCACTGCAGGCTGTGGACAGAGTGGCTACACAACAGGTAGAAAGGGATCTGGGGGTACTGATTGATGGCAGACTGAACATGAGCCAGTGTCTGCCCAGGTGGCCAGGAAGGCCAGTGACATACTGGTCTGTATCAATAATAGAATGGCCAGCAGGTCTAGGGAAGTGATTCTTTCACTCTACTTGGCACTGGTAAGGCCACAACTTGAATACTGTGTCCAGTTCTGGGCCCCTCAATTTAGTAAGGATATTAAGCTGCTGTAGTATGTCCAAAGAAGTGCAACTCAGCTGATGAAGCGTCTAGAGCACAAGTCCTATGAGGAGCAGCTGAGGGAGCTGGGGTTGTTCCGAAAAGGAGGCTCAGGGAAGACCTTATCACTCTCTACAACTGCCTGAAATGAGGCTGTAGCCAGATGAGGTCTCTTCTCCCAGACAACCAGCGACAGGACAAGAGAACACAGTCTTAAGCTGCACTGGGGGAGGTTTAGGCTGGACATTAGGAAGAAGTTTCTCACAGAAAGGATAATTGGGCATTGTAATGGACTGCCCAGGGAGGTGCGGAGTCACCATCCCTGGAGGTGTTGAAGGAAGCACTGGATGTTGCACTCAGTGTCACAGTCTAGTTGACAAGGTGGTGTTCAGTCATAGGTTGGACTTGATGATCTCAAAAGTCTTTTCCAACTGAATTGATTCTGTTATTCTGTGAATAATTGTTGGGGTAGTGCAAGAGTAGAGCAAAAATGAACATGTGGCAACTTGTCTTCCTCCAGACCCTAGATGCCACATCTGCACAAAGGCCAACCACCTTGTCATTACACAGGATTTCAGGTTTTCTTATTTTGCAAGGAGAAAAAAAGTGCTTTTTCTCCCTTTTTCTCCTTTTTCTCCTTTTTCCCTTTGCCTAGGTGCAAATCCTGATTCTGAGGCCAAGACAACTCCTTCTACATTGCACTTGTATTTTGGCAGCACAGGGCAGGATGATAGACTTTGATAGGGTATGTCTCTGTACACAGCAGTGTACCAGTAATGGCTAAGAATGGGAACCAGTCCAATGACCAGCTGCTAGTGAGCTCTCTTCCTTCTGCAGAGTACTGAGTGACACCAAGAACAGGATGCTCTGCTTGCTTATCCCCCAGCCCCCCCAAAAGATGATCACTCTCAAAGTCTTGATTCATATCTTGTATGAAGTCAGGTGTCCCCTGTTGCCTGGATATCCTTTACTGCTAGGCAGCATTTTCAGGAGCAAGTTGACTTTATCACAGCCACAGATCCATCAACTTTATTGACCTCTGACGTCATCCCTCACTGTGTTGCTAGGTGAAATCACAATTGAGCAAGTGTTGTTCCTGTTATCATCATGCTTATTGCTTATTCAGGTATTATATATAGTCTTATGTTTTGTACTGCTACAGATGGAAGGGCTTACTTATGGCACCATAAAAGGGAGCAATCAAATCTTTAAAATGATGACCTGATTAGTATCCATATTAAAAACATGACATTGCATATTGGTGCACATGATGTGTTTTGTTTACATCAGATGTATGAATTAAGATACCTTTTCTGTCCATATTAAGATACAATTAACACCAGCTGTAAGGTCTAGCTAGGAAGTAACCCCTCTCAGGATCTGAAATCCATTGGTTACTTCAGGAAATCACACAGTAATTTAAATATGCTTCTACATAGAAGTCTCTAATTCCACCTAGTGTCAACTGGGTAAATAATTATTATATTTATAAACTTTCTTTTATAGCTATCTTTTCATGCATATAGACAGTAGTCCTTCTTGGAAGTCTGCTGAGCTCTCAGTTTCCAAGATATCTTATGCAAAGAAAATAATCCCTACAAGTTAAGAATTGTCTAAATATGTACTGTAATAAGAACGCTGTAATGAGCTTGAAGTGCTCTGTCTGACATGCGATAGATCCTTGTTTTGAAGTTTTAAGGCAAAATGTGCGACATTCAATTTTAACCTTGGTTAAAAAGTCATAATTTTTTTATTTGTCATGATGATGTATTAGGAATCAAAGGAATCTCTTGTTTTCTTAATGGTATGGAAATAAAATGTACAGTTTGTTTTTAAAAACAGAATCACTGTTTAAGATATTATTCCTAGGAAATACATTTTCAGTATTTCCTTCCCTTTTTCTCTCAGTCTAGCAACACAACCTATTTAAGCAAGGCATGTTATATTTTTTTCACAAAGATTTCTTTCAAACACCTTTTTTTTCAAGTCTCCATGTTTTGTTGGAAGATGTAGAATAATAGGCCACTTATGGTATGCCCAGTTAATCCTGAATGTGCATCTCACTGATTGTGGACTTCATTCACTCTCACTTTGATTCATACTTTGGAAAGTCCAAATCACTGCTGTTGTTCATAAAGACCTTTAAGGCTCGCTGACAATAAAAGTTTTACATTTCTTTAATTCTTTAATGAATTATTTCATTCCATGTCTGTATATTGCACCAATTGCACAATAATTCATGGCTGTTCATTTCAGATAAACCACATTTTGATTATAATGCAACAATTACTGCCCTTAACAGGCGATTTATGTTTCTACAGAACGATCCTAAATCTGTCTGGACAGACTACAGGATTAATGAGAATAATGGTGGTGAATTACTCATCAGGCAGTGCTCATTAATTTAGCTGATTGCTGCACATTTTCCAGCAGAAAGGACACTTCAGCTATTTTTGCTTTTTCCATAAAATTGTTTTCTGGGTGAAGTCTATATCAAATTTATCCCTTGAAGTAGAAATTTATGCCCTGGTTAGAATTTTACCTCCAGCTTCAGAGATCCCCACCTACTTCTCTGCTACCAGAGCTGGCTTTGACCTCTCTTCCCTCTAAGAATGGCTGAATGAACTCCCTTTGTGCCATATCACTGGTCAAATGCCATAGGAATGATTTGTTCAGATATCTAACTATGGCAAACAAAAATTTTCCTTGGTTTTCTTAAAATGCTTTTAACAATGCATGCACTTCTTCATAATTTCAATGTTAACTCCTTATCACAGATAAACAGAGAACAGCAAGAGATCCTGTACCCTGTCTACCATATTTTCCTAGCTTTTTCTGTCTAAAAGGAACAGGGCTGGCTATATTTTATATTCTTTTCTCAATAATATTCTTTTGTCAATAAGTTTTTCTGACTACCTTTCTCTAACAACATTTCTATTCTCTTTCGATAAACTGGGATAGGAAACATGTTTTATTTGATGTCTGGATACAGTCAATCTCAAGGCAAGCATGCAAGTGTGGTTATATTTTCATATGTTCATCATTAGCATCTTATACACATTACCTGAATGATCTCTTTCTGGAAATAATTGTTTTAGTAGAAATAAAATAGTCTACAGGTACAACCAAATTCCTTTAGAACTCGCATTTTCTGAATTAGCATCCTATGAACTTTCTATCCATACTATAAAAAACATATGCATCAAATGTGTAATCTCTGAAGCAGAGAATCCTGTCCGTGATGGTAGCCAGCACCAGATGTTTCACATAAAGGTGCAAAATCCCCCTACAGTAGGCAGATGTTGGATTATTTCTCTATTAAGGAGGTCTCATCCGAAACCCTGATACTTAAGAGATTGTCTGAAGCCCAAAAGCATGAAGTTTTATTTTCATTCCAGAACTCCACTTTAGTGTCTCACTAAGTTTTACTCTTTGTTTGTTGTGGAGCAGTGGCAGGAATTGAGTTATGTGGGCTCCAGATGTAGGTTCAGTATTGTTTCCCATGCTGGAGTAACATGCAAGAGAAAAATCTGCTCAGAGCAACTGGAATATTAAACTGCTTAGCTGTTAGTCTCTGGCAAACATAAAGAGTAAAACACAGCTAGAAAATCACATTTCTCAACATTTCAGAAATTAAAGTGATATTCACTGAGACAACAGAGGACATGTTCCTGACTCCAGGCTATACTGCTGCTAAACTCCAAATTCTTGCTACAGGACATGGAGATCTCTGTCCTTTTAGAAACAGTTGTACATACTTGTGTAACAGAAAAGTTCTGGCAACTTAAATAGAGTGGTCACTACATCAGGTCCAGATGTAACATGGGTAAACACCGCTGTGTTTACAGTGGGAACACAAGTTCGTTGTCTCATGAACATATGTGGTGACAACACTATGGGAAGGAGCAGGAAATGGACGCTAATGAGGCTGAAGAGCCAAAGTCTCTCTGGGACCAATTGTGAAAGAAAGTTAAAGCTCCCCTTCCTGGCTGTCAAGCACTGGAGCAGTCCTACTGCCTCTGTGGCTGCAATGCTGTCTCTCCTGCCTGCGCTGGGTCTTCTGGCACCCCATGGTGACCTGCTCCCCTTTGCTCATGCTTCTCAAAAGACCCACTATAAGGGAATTATAAAAACTCATATTACCTTCAATCTTTGTTAGTGCTCTCCTTGAGCTCAGAATAACAAATCTGATTTATAAAAATTGAGGCATTGTGTCAAATGATGTTCCTTGACATGGTGCAAAACACGTAAAAAATTTTAGCTGAAATTCTACATGAGCAGAAAAGGAACAAAAAAGCTTTACCAAAAAAACCCCCAAACAAACAAACCACCAACCCAAAATACCACAAACCCAAACCCAAACCAAAAAACCCCAAACACAATAGTTTTAAGTCCAAAAGTCTGTTTACCTGTTGACCTTCTGGAAAACTATAGATCTTAAAAAATCTCACTGCACTAGAATCTGCAATACATAAAGGCCAAGAAAAGTCAGAATTGTAACACTAATGTATTTCTATAGAACTAATGAAATAATTTATGCATTGTTTTTGATTCCTTATCACTCAAATTCCTGGCTATACAGTAATGCACTGTCAGCATTAGGTCTGGCATTTAGGATTCTCTCCTCGTAAATGAGAAGAGTAGGTCCAATACTCTGAAGGCTTCTCAAACTCGGCCAGGAACTTTGCAGCTATTCCTCTGTGCTTGATGTTTCCTACTGGCCAAAATTCAGTGATTACCATTTCAACATGTGCATGTGCTGCCCTGCCTAGAAAACACCAAAGTTTCCTTCACCACACTGGAAAAGCAAGTCTGTACCTAACATGGAGCAAACGCTTCCCTGAGGGTGATGTGGACACCTGGATCCCTCCAATTACTCCAGGAAAAAATGCAGCTCAGGCAGCGTAAATCTCTCTAAAAGATTATAAATTAAATTAGGCATTGCCTAATTTAAGTGCCTAAAGTAGGAGGTTTGACTAATGCTGTCCATGTCTATTTTTTATCCTTTGCAGTCTCTCATGCAGATTGGATCTGTTTGTTGCGAGTTAACCCTGGTATGCAGTTCAGCCCCACACTCACTGACTTCCCCACTGTGGGATGGAAGAGAGAAACAAAGGCACAGAAGTGAGAAAACTTGGGAGTTGAGACAAAGACAGTTTAATAGGTAAAGCAAAGCTGTGCATGCAGGCAAGGCAAAATAAAGAATCAACTCAGCACTTCCCCTTGGAAAGCAGGTGTTCTGCCATTTGCAGCAAAGCAAGGCTCCATCACATACAGCTGTTCCCTGGGAAGACAAACACTATAAACCTGAATGTCACCCTGTTTCCTCCTTCCTCAGCTTTTTAGTTGATCATTTTGTGGTTGGCTGTCCCAGCTGTGTCCCAACTTCTTGCCCTCCCCCCGTCTACCACTGAGAGAAACAGAGAAGGATTTGACAATGATCAGGAATAAAATAATAAAACATGGGTGTCTTATCAACACTGTTTACATCACAATTCCAAAACACAGCACCATACAAGCTGTAATGAAAACAATTAACTCCATCCCAGCTAAAACTAGCACCCTGTTGTACTAGGACCACCCTAACACTTCTAGAAGTTATTATTTGCAATCAGAAAGATGAGAAAATTATGGATTTTCCTAAGAAAATTCTAGTTCTTGTGCTGTCAAGTAATTGTGATGCTTAGAGACATGTTTTAGTGATAGACTTGGCAGTGTTGGGTTAATGGCTGAACTCAACGATTCTAAAATTATTTCCAAACCTAAGCAACTTTTTGATTCTCTGATAATTCTATGAGCTGACACATAGACCTTAAAACTCCCAGACGTAGTATGGGAAACAAAACTCTTCTCATCCTGGTATACAAACATCTGCTTTGGAGGTGAATTGTGTTATAAATTGGGGAAAGAAATAATTAAGGCTAGCATGGAATGGTTGATGATGCAAATGGCATTCTTGTTATGAAAAAGAACACTGTTCTGTTTCACAGAATATTGCTTAAGCAACACTGTGAGTCCTAAACATAACAAAAGTAAGATGTATTCTGCTTCACAATATGACAGTAGCATTTTAATTTAAAGGTATTGTAGGTTTTTCTGCCCAGATGAAATTTACAGATGGATTTTTGTTAGAAATGTGGATTCAAGAATGTGCTTTTTGTTGTAAATGCAAAATGAAGTAGTGCACATCAATTTTTATGTGACTAAATCTTGCATTAGTGATGAAGATAGCAAAACAAGATGTAAAAAACCTGACTTTTTCCAAGTTTTTTTTTTTTAATTTATAGTGCTGTTGCTACCGTTCTGCTAAAAAGGAAATCTCTGAATGTCAATACCATTCCAGTAATTCCTATGTCAGTCTTTCCTCTAGAGTTACAGTATTCATTTGCCTGGTTCGGTCTTTACTATTGAAGCTAAAAAATACAATTCTTTGTCCTACTTATGCATACTACTAAAGAGGATTTTAGATCATAGGACTCAGCTGAAAACTTCAATCTGACTCTGAAGTTAAATACAAACAGAAATGGAGAAAAAAAATGATGCACACATTCTACTTGATGATCTCAGATTACTTTGCATTATGGCACATGTGATATTTGTTTTTACCCTACACTACACACTATTCCAATTTATTTTTCATTATTTAGTGGTATTTTGTCCAAAAGTTTTTGTTGTGTTGATAATTTAAAAACTGCTTTCAGTTACTGTGGATATACATTTTAATTGCACAATGTTTAGGCAAAATTATATGAAGCAAGTTGAAAAACACAAAACTGCTATATCAAACATAAGCAAACTATCTTGACAAGCACATCCTTTATGTGCAAACACAAACTTTCCTTTTTCTCTTAAGTAATAACTCTGCCTTTTTTACTTTTTAGTTGCCAATATACTGCACCAGAAAACTTCGCCATTGGTTGTTTTTCGGTTTTGTTTTTTTTTTTTTTGTCCTGAGTAATGTTGGCGACAGAAGAAATAGAAAAATTCTAGGGTCAGCCTGGTCACAATGCTATAATTTAAACTGTTGCTATTGCTCTGGAACAATTTAATGACAAGGCATAGTAATTTGGGACATATTGCAAGTAATTTTAAAAGATCAGTTATATGGCAAATGCCTCAAAAAACCCTCAAACACTTATTCCTGGTATGCTCACAAAATACATTTTGCATGTTAGCTTAGTAATTAGAATATTAAAATTTAAAAAGAACATGTACATTTAGCTTTTGGGTTTGTAGCATCCACATACATTTGTGCTTTATTGGATAATGCCTAATTAATTTTCAATTGCTGGACAAGTTTGAAATAGAGAAGTTGCATATGGTTTGTAGAAGATAGTTAATTTGATACTAAAATATATATCTAAAACAAATCAGAAGAATTGCTCCCTAAGAGAACAGAAAAGGTTCAGGTCTTTAACTGTTTTTTTCCTGTTTGGAAAGCACCACTTCCAGAATACACTGCAGGTACAATTTTTAGGTGGTTATTGTTTTGTCCTGTTTTGACTAAACTCTGATAAAAACTCTCTATTTGAGAAACAATGGATATAGCATAAAAGGTGTTACAGCATTTCTTTATCCAATAAATATTTCCTAAGAGTAATTTATAGTTTATCCTATATGAAGTAAAAGGGTCACTTTTTTGAAAAACAAGAAAACCAGCTTCACTGAAAATCAGTACTATTTTGTTGTCTCTTAATAACATAAAGAGAGGAAGGAAATCAGAGGTCACTGCATATTGCACCTTATAATCCCTATAAAAAATCACATCAGCATTTATTGGCAGAGAAGACTAGGTGGAGATGGAGATACTAAGTACATTGATGTGAAAAAAAGAGATGGAAAAAAAGTCTGTGTAACAGTAGGCAAAACACTTGCTCTGAAAAGGAAATATATTCTTAAATATTGTAATAGCACCTTGAAAATCCATTCAGGATTGGCTCATAGTTTCTCCTGATACTGTCGAGTGGTAGGTCAGGTCGCTGAGACAAAGAAATCACAGTTCTAAATGATGGAGTCTGACAAGGGACACATTTGGCTCAGCAGCATTTTTGTCAGTAATGAAAATGTCTCAAATGGAAAATGTTATCCATAAATAAACACTTTCTGCTACAATTCTCTGCTGTCCTTGATATGCCTCATAACAATTTTAGGTAGCTATGCAGGGCTGGTACCTTGGAGACCACCCATAGACCCAAGGGCTGCCAAGTACCATTCCTGCCAGTGTAAAAGTCAGCACCCTTTACAAATGTAAAATAACACAGCTTATGACACATCCCCTTTTTAATGACTCTGTGTATGGGTGTATAACTATGAAACCAGGTCTAAATTCACAGAATTTCCTTCTTTTCCTTTTTGATGCTGCATAGTAGCATGAGAATAAAGATAAAATGTGTCCCTTTTTGTGTTTGCTTGTTTTACATTGTTGTCTAGTTGTCATAAACCCTGCCATCTGACCAAATTAGTCAAAGAATAGAAAAGAACAAGCTCCAACATCTGGGAAGACATTAACTTGGACTTTCTTCTTGATTGTATCTGTTTCAAATGCCAGGTGTCTATCTACCTGGGATATAGTTTTATTTTGGCAAAGTAAATCTATTACTAACTCTCTGAAGAATGCCGTCTCTGAATGATGCTGCAGCTAATGGAATACTGATTTACTGCCACAACTGTAAAGGATATTTTTTAACATTGTGTTACACGTCCCATCAATTTAGATCAACCAGACCTACCATATGTGAGAAGTTATCTACATTTTTCTCCAATAAAACTGAAATGATGAAAGCTTTGCTTTCCCTGAGGTATGATCCAGTATTGGTAGCCCCATTGTTTTTTTTTTTTAGCCCTCATCTTTGTCAGGGCTGGAGCATATTATTCCTGCAATGCTTGCCAGAATTCTATGGCTTACTTGTTGTTTGAGACTCACCATATGTGTCTTTGATCCCTGCCTAGTAGGCACTTTGGCTGCTTGCCAGTTTGGCACTTATGATTATCATCAGTATGAATAGCTCCCTTGCTTCTGATTCTGTCCTTCTTGCTGTCATCAAATCACTCTTTAAACAACTTTCTTATTTTCTTTCAGATGCTTATAAATGATCAATCTATTTTTACCATGCCTTTCTTGGCCAAGGTTTTGTGTCACACTGCAGGAAATCCAACAGCTTTATGTTTCCACTCCTAATGATCTGACTGCCAACTACCTGTGTAACTGTATGGCAACAATAAGAAGTACAGAAACATCTCTTGTGGTAGTGTTTGAGTTACTCTGCATATTACACAAATATGCCTGTTTTCCCCATCTGGTTGGCTTGACGGCATGATTTCTTTGAGAGATTATTTATTTTAGTCAAAAGCATTCCTTTTAATAAACATTTTAAAACCTTTGACCAGAATGCAGTGTGAGCCAATGACAATGATAAATTCAGAGGAGTATCAGAATGATAAACAGTTTTAAGAGACAAATGGAAAGCCAAAAGCCAGTTGTGCACAACTTCTACTCACCATCCTGATACAGCACTAAACACATCTGAGCCCTTCCATGTGTTCTAGTGAACTGAAGTTGTTCCAAAATGCCATTGTTGAACAAAAGATACACAGAATCAAAATAAGGAACAGCACAGGGCACATAAAAGTCCAGACCATGAGAGGCCCATATGCTGTTACAGAAAGATCTGCCAGAAGTGCCCGTTATTCTTTACCTGACCCTGCAAACCCTTCAGCTAGTAAATATACTGGTACTATCACAGGACAAGGGTATCTGCCTTCATGTTAACTCATAAAGTGGGGTGGAGTAAGTTTTGTAGCCTCTGCAAGCAAAGAAGAGTATCAAGATGATTGTGTGTGCCTAAAACACAATCCTCTTGGAGCTTCTTTCACTCTGTGCTGTCCAATGTGACTCTTGTTTAGCAATAACAATCCAGTTTAGCTCTAGAGGTTTTAACACACAGGGCCTTTTTCAATAGAAAGATTATCACACCCTTCTCCCAAGAAACATGCGTATTTCAAATGAATGTGTTTTATTTATGCGTCTCTTGTTTTTGAAACAACTCATTGCATTTTGAATGACCAGTTGAAAAATTCAATGCAAAATTGGCAAGGGTGAAAAACAAATTCTGATTTCAGGGAGAATAAGATGTAGAACAGAAAAGAAATAACGAGAAACTGTTGCAAGAGAACTCAATTTGGGATTACTTTAGAATGTATCTGTTGTATTTTCCTTCTCTGCCCAACAACACCAGGAATTCAGGTGAAGATATTCTTTTTCAGAATATATGGTGGTGCTCTGAGTCTTGAAGCAGGTTTGTGATAGTAAACACCCACACTAGATGTAGGCTGGAAGAGGCCACTGAGGTTTTAAGCCCTACAAAAACAAAACAGTAACAGACATAAAAACAATACCATTAGAAGGGATTTAATGTGCAGAAAATAGCAGTTTGATATATAAGCTGCCTGCAGAGCATTACAATGCAGCTAATTTCAGAGGTATTTGTAAAAAAGATGATTAAAGGCCATAAGAAATTTGACTTTGAAACTGAAGTAACTCGAGAACAGGTGAGGTAGGTAGGAGAGGTACACTTTATTCATAGACATAGTCCTAACTTTCTTGTGATTGCAGTTATCCTTTTTCCATATGGCTTTGAAATGTACAGAAAAGTGAAAATGAAATTATTAATCTTAATAAAGTGCCTTTCCCTTCACATATACCACATCATCGATAAGCGTTCTCTCACTGCAAGACAAAAAAGAAAGGCATGATTTTTTTGCCAGCTTCTCTATATTTTATCCCTAACTATAGGTAACAAGACCAAAGCAAATACCTAGAGACAGCATTTAAGGAAAGCTTGGTGGAATTTTGAACTGTGAAAATAAAAGAATGTTGCATTCACAAATATTTTACTGGAAAAAGGCAGAAAATATACTAACTGCATCAGATAGTAGTCAGTAAAAAAACTTCCTGGCACTTTTCAGTGACCAGATTTGAAATTGCAGAGATGACTACCAGTAATGTTTTTAAACTTTTACACTGGATTTTAAATATCTTATTTCTGAAAAGCCATGGTTATCCTTGAAGGACAAAAGCTTCCCAGCCAATCAATCAGCATCCAGTTTTGGTTTACGATGGCTATGAAAATACAATTTTTAGATGCACAGAACAACAAGGATGAAATGCAAAACTGCAAAAGAAAGATGGGGCTTTGAGCATCATATCTATCTGTGGACTGAAACAGAGACTTGGTGGTAAACCTGATAACCTTTTGCAGAAAAATGATTGATGGAAAGGCTAATAAATTTAACAAAACATCCCTGATACCCCAGAAAACGAATGATCCAGAAACAATTTTTGCTTGGGAGGAGTTTGGAAAGTTGGCTGACACAATGAATGTAAGGGAGCCGACAAAATATAACTTGCTGCTGCGGAGAGAGCTGTCGAAACCTGAACAGTGCATTTGTAAAGCTCTAAGTTTTCGCTGTCTAAATGTAAAGCAGAAATGCCAGTGTGTGCACGAAGCCTCGCGTCACCTGAGCGACCGAGTGAGCACGACCTCGTTTATCTTGCATGGTTTGCACAGCCCAGGGATGTCGAACAGGACACGTCTGGAAGCAGCCCTGTCCCTTCCCCTTGCTCCTCTCTTTCCCCTCTGCTGCCTGAAGCCTTGTCAGTCAGGCTGGGCCCGGTGTCCCGCGGGCGTGCGGGCGTAGCACGGCTGGTTGTCCCCAGGCTCGGCCCTCCCGGCTCTCCTCAGCGGTTTCTCCCGCACGCAGCCCCGATTGCAGCCTGCTGCGGCGCCAGCCCAGCCCGCAGCCAGCGCGGCCACCCACGGCCGCGGCTCCTCAGACGGGAAGGCGAGGGGGGCAGGAAGGGAAAAGGGGCAGAAGGCAAAGAGGAGCAGGAGGCGAGGGGGGCAGAGGGCGAGGAGAGGCACCGGGCGAGCCCCAGGGCCGGCGGGCGTGAGGCGGCGGCCGCCGCAGCCGCGCGGGAGGAGACGCGGCGGCGCTCGCGCTCCGCCAATCGCGGGGCTGCTCGCGCGCGGGCCGGAGGCTGCGCCCACCCTGCGGCGGCGGCGGCGGCAGCCGGGCGAGCCATGGGCACGGTGCCGTCCGCGCTGAAGCACTGCCTCAGCTACCAGCACCTCCTCAAAGAGCAGCTGTGGATCGCGGAGCCGCCCGCGGCCTCGCACCCCGCGCAGGTACCGCCCGGCGCGGATCGAGGGATGGGACGGGGCCGGCCCGACGGGGCGCGGCCGCCAGCAGGGGGAGGACGGGGCGCCGCCGCCCCCTCGCCGCCCCCTCGCCGCCCCCTCGCCGCCCCCTCGCCGCCCCCTCGCCGCCCCCTCGCCGCCCCCTCGCCGCCCCCTCGCCGCCCCCTCGCCGCCCCCTCGCCCCTCAGGCGCGTCCCCCGCGCCGCTGCTGCCCCTGCCTGCTCTGCCCCTCCCCGCTCGCAGAGCCCGGCTCTCTCCCCTCTCTCCCCTCTCTCCCCTCTCCCGTCTTGCCCGGAGCAGCGGGGGAGGGAGGAGGCCTTTACCCCCCGTCCCGCACCGCTGGGGTGTGTCTGGTCAGTGTTCCGGCACAGGGCCGGTATCACACTGTGTTCCAGGCAGTGCGAACACAGGTGGGTGGCGCTGGGGCCGTGGTGAGGCAGTGGCAAACCCACTCAGCAGTGGTCCTCGCCACGCGTGATCATTCACCGTGTGAAAATGATAAAATGGCAGGGTGAGACGCATTTGGGAGGGGTCACGGCACTGCCCTTGCTGCATGCAGCTTGTACTGCTCCCACGCGTTTGCTGTCGAGGGAAAAGTTCCTGCAGCCGTAGTAGGGGTGCGGGGGCAGAGCCGGGGGCAGTCACGGAGGGGCGACTGAAGGTGGCTGCGCACCCTCCTGTCCGTGAGCTGTGAGCCGGTGTGGACGGTGGCTGCAGGGAGTGAAGGTTAATTGAGGTGCCCGGGCAGGCTGCGAAATCAACAGCGTAGGCCATGACTGTCCTAAACATGGCTTTGTAGGGGAAGAAGGGAGGCAAAGTTACCAGCATATCCTCTCTGAACAGTCATCCAGTCCAACTCCAGCTCCAGTAATCAGTCAGTGCTTCAAACCTTTAAAAACATAAGCCAAGCCTAGAACAAAATAGTTTAAACTGTACTTAAATACATTTTTTATTTTCTTTTTTTAAGACCAGCTCTTGTTTGTTCCATCTTCTGTTTTCAGATAGGTGGTGGGATCATCTTCTATTTTTCTCCACTCTTTGGAAGTGAATTTAATTCCTATGTAGCAATGTGACTTCAGAGGTGGAAAGAAGATGAAAAATGTTCTGATTGATATGAAAACTGGCAGCATTTTAATTTTGCTTCAGATGCTCTGAGCCTCATATCTCAAAAGATGTATATCTTTTGGAATACCCAAAGCAACATTGTTGTGAGCATAGGGCTTTGTATATGTAAGCCCCATACAGCTTCCAGCTATCATACTTCCCTGGAAATAGTGTCTATCCAGAATTAAATCGGGGGAAAAAAATCTACTTTTTTTTTTTTTTTATTGGATTTTTTTTTTAATGGTAAAGAAATAAAATAGAATTAATGGACTTCTATGTACCAGGTCTGAAGCAAAGCACTATAATTCTGTTCATATGCCCTTGCTACATTTTGGTGCATCATTTCCTTTCAAAATATCTGAACATTTTTTAAAAGTGATATGCCACTTGATTGTGTCAGTCACTCTCCCTCTATCAGATGAAGCATTTGAAAAGTCTTTTGCAACAGAGTGGGTTTGCAGTCAAGAACAATCATTAACATCTTCTCAGAAAATAGTAGATTAAAAAAAGTTTTCTTTATTGTAATGGATCATTTTACTTAATTTTTGCAGTGCTCTTCTTTTATTTTCATCACCATTTTTCTTCGTCCAAAGATACAGAAGGATGTCATCAGTAAACAGCAAACACGAGAATATACAGCAAGCATCTTCCCCGTGCACATTGATGTGGGTGTGAGCTGCACAGTAGACTAATTAAATCCAGAGGTGGTCATTGTTCATGTTTTTTTACATTTGCTTCTGCATTACTTTGCTGTGATTTTACATGAATCTGTTCAAATTTCCATATTTCTCATGTGGACTCTTAAACAAGCCACAAAGGTTTTCCTTATGTAGGAGTGCATTCCAGACCAATCCTGGTCAAGAAAAAAGTATTCCTTGTTACATGATCTATAACTATACTGGCTCAAGTGATAGTTGTAAAAGGTTTGTTGGTTTTGTGGTTTTTTTTTTTTTTTTTGTTTTGTTTGGGTTTTTTTGTTGTTGTTGTTGTTGTTGTTTTTTTTTTTTTTTATGACCAGCATATGCAAGATAGTTATGGCAGCACCACTGCAATGATATTTATGAGAGTACACTAAGGAATAAAATAGGAAAGAGGGTTTAGGTACAAGAACAATTTCCCAGAAATAACACACACTGTCTGATAAAAATATAGAGTTTATTTACTTGCTGAAATATTTTCAGGAGATCCTCAGGATTTTTCTTTAACCACCAAGTAAAATGTAAATGTTGCTGCCAGGGCTCTTGTAAAAATAAAATCATTCTATTTTGTCTAAAGACCCCAAATATATAATAATTTTGTTATATACTGTGCTGACTAATTTGTAGTCCTGTCCAGGTTCAACCACTTGAAGCTCTACTGGAGTTGAAATAATGGGTTCTAAAGTGAGTAGTAGAATATCTTAGTCTTTGTTTTTCCTTCTTTTTTCTGTTTCATTTAGCCAACCATTTTTGTGGTATTTTTAGAAAAATGTTTGACTTTAAAAGATAGACTTACTTGAGTAGTAAAGTTAATAAAAATGAGAGGTGAAAAGTAATAGGTAATTTGGCTAGGTGGCTAAATAGGCAGTCAATAGAATTTTCTACTACATATTTGTAGAAATTACTAATACCTATTTCAGTCTTATTTAGACTAGCCTGTGTTACATCAAAAATTACTGAACACCTGACTGGTCAATGAGACACCACATTCCTGTTGCAGTGTGTTCATCTTTCTCTATAGGCTTAATTTCTTAACCTTGCTTCAGAGCGCTTCCATAATGCTTCATACAAGGAATACAGTTCAGCTTCATTTTCATAGCATTACCCCAATGTATATGGTTTTTATTACCAGGTCTGATTAACTTAATATTAAAGGTTTGGTTTATTTTTACTAAATAAGAGCTATAGTACACAAGATTTTGTTAAAGACGTGGGTTTATATCAAAGCTGTAAAATGTGCTGGCATCCATGGAGAAAAGAGGTGGCTGTAGATATTGCAGTATTGGGAAGATTTCTGCAGAGTCAAGGTCATTGCTGATGGTGACTCAGAGGATTTGACCAGAGTGTGTAATGTACTTTGTGGTTTGCTTTGTGAAGTGCTCAGGCTGAGCAGCAGGGAAGGTGTTTATCTGCTGCTGGTGTCCTCTGGTTTAGCAGCAACCTTCTTGCTGGACAAGAGATGGTCTGAGAGTAATTGACATTGATTGGTCTTATCCTACAGACTTAATGTTATATTTTCATGTAGGCTAGAATGGAATTTTGATGCATTAGGAATATGCTAAGGACACAGCAGGGAAGAGCTGGATGGCTAAAGAAATACTAAAGACTGGGATGAAATTCAAGGATACAGAATGATTAGGTGCTTTGAGACCTATAACCCAAACTAGAAACTTTGACTTTATTGTTAGAAGAGATTGGAGAAGAACCTTGGCATCCTCACAAATCATAGGATGACTATGAGCTGCCAATATAGCTGTTAAAAGAAATCAAGTTAGGTCCTGGTCCTCAGATAGAGTAGATCAAGTATTTCCAGTCAAACAGGGAGATTTTGATGCCATTGCAAAGAAACTGTATCTGTTCCATTTTGGTTAGTCATGTTCAAGAAATTGAATTCCAGCTGGGATAAGTTAGGTCTTGCACCACTGGAATTGGAGCATGATTTGGGAACATTGATTGGGAACAGGGAGGTGAAATGTAAAATGTCTTGGGTTTGTTTGATACATAGTGTTAAGACTTGGAGGATGTGTGGGCAGGGTGGTAAGAGGAATTAGCTGTTTAAAATAAAGGAAGATGTTGCTACCCACAAACACACACTTATACTCAGTCCATATAATAAAGTAGAAATTGAAAAACAAATTACGCATTGGTAGAATTCTTTAGGAACTTTTTAATCCCAGTAATGAAGATATGATTTGGGTTTACTAAAAGGATTATATGATGTGATGTCCATATTAGTGAAAATTATTTGATTTTTAAAAACTTTTAATGATTATATAATAAGGAATAGAGGATAGATATTTAAATGTTTTGAAAGAGACAATCTATGTCCAGTTTTTTTAATTACACTGCATGGCTTAATACTTTGTTAAGGTCAGAGTGTCAACTTTAGTTGAGCATTCATCTGCCACTTTAAACTGGGGAATTCTGCTCTGCAAGGGGGTAGTGGCTAAACACAGTGGCTAAATTATAAGCTTCTTTTTCTTAAACCATTGCATTCATGTACTACTAGCTAGGTGTACTAAGGGGTATAGTAAAATAAGAATATATTAGGAGTCATGGTTTGGTGAGGGCTACCTACACTTAAAACAAGCAAAAAATAAGACAAAAATAAGACTCTAGTCTCTTATTTTGCTGGATGTAGCTGTGACTCTAGGAAGTGTAATCTGTCTAAATAATGCTAATGTGTCCTATGATATGTTATAGGATTTCTGTCACAGACTTAGGCTGTCATATGGAATGCAATATCCAGAATCATTAACAGTTGTTCAGCATATTACCATTGGAAAATTTTGTAAGTGGGGTGGAACAGAAATGCCAGGTGCTAAATACATAAAATAACGAGCAAAAACTTGGGTCCTCTGATTTAGACAGCTAACTTCTGTTTCAGAGCCTTGATTCCAATGATTTATGTGCTACGTGTCTAAATATCCAGACTGAAAATGCACAGACTAAGATTCCCTCATCTCCTCACTGCATGACACTCTTGGATCTAGAGATGCACACAAGTGTCTTACTTTTTCAGTTTTAATGTGCTAGTTTAGATTTTGTAATAGATTGTTATGTTTTAAACATATGCTAGAAACCTCTCAAATTTATTTTTAAAGTAACTCAAGAATAACAACAAAACCCACAGTCCACGTGACAATTATATGTGTCTTACACACTTATTTTGACTCTTGATTCAAATTACAGCATAAAAAATGAAGCATATGGTATTGTGCAGCCTGGGAGGAGAGAGCAGATCTCTTTTATTTGAGTCTTTTAGGTACACCTCAGAGCAACTGATTTGAGACATACTGTATTTCATGTTCTTTTTATCTCCATGTAATTATATAATGTTAATTATATAAATTAACATTTGCAGATTCTCATCAAATAACTATTTGGGCTATTTTAATTTTTTAATTTAATTTATCAAGCTAAGAAGTACTATAAAAAATTGCTGACAACAACATTGCAAGTTTATTAATTTACTGTGACAATTTTCATACATCATTGTTTATTCCCCTTTTTTTTTTTTTAATCTGATTAAAATTGTATGTGAGTAGAGAAAAAACAAGGTAGTTTTCCTGGACTTTATGTTGCAGTTTTTGTTTCTTAACTCTTTCAATGGATGGCATTATTTAAAGATACTTAATGAAATCTTTATAGAGAAAGTACGTTAATTTCACTGGACAAAGGTCTTTTTTTCCCTCTGCCCTTTGTCCACCATTTTTACCTCATTCTGTGTTTTCATCCTGACCTTTTGTTGTCTTTCATATAACCTAAGACCAAATAATTGATCACTAAGAGTGATCACTGAAGTTCCTGGTTTCCAGTCCTACATTCTTCCAGGCCTTCTGTACGCTTCTATATGCAGAGACCTTGTCAATACAGACTCATTAAAGGAATCTTTTTCTCAGTGAATACATTACAAGAATGTCCCAAGAATGAGACTTTTTTTTTTGCTTTGTTGCAGATTCCAAGTTTTCTTAGTCTTCATAAGATTAAAGCATACAAAGTTATTAAATAGAAAAATAGATTTATATATATATTATATATATATAATTATTAAATATATATAATAAAATTAATAGAATTATAAAGTGGAAGAGCTTATAATTTAAATTATAGCAATCTATTAAGTTTGTATCAGCATGCTGTTTTTTCTTGCTGAATTTGGAAATGATGAATGACATATGATATATGCTGACACTGAAGGTAGTAAATAAAACACCCTCCCACTGAATTGAACTGGAGTGCAATGCTGAGCTCTTTCTAAAATGTTCTTTGAAGTCAAGAGGAGTTTCCCCTTCAGAAGAGCAAACTTATGCCAACTTTTTCAGTCAGGTATTTTATGTGCTGCAGAGCAAGAACATTGAAGAGAGAGAGGCCAAAAAGGCTGATTAGTTGGTTTGTTAGGGGTGTCAAACAGGATGTTAGAAGTTCAGAAGCTGATAAAGTGTAGGTTTGACCTAAACTGAGTCACTAAATTTCAGGTTTTTTATACCATTGGCCTGTAAATACTGGACAGATAACAGGAGCTTTTTATTTGATAGAGATCTATGCTATACTGAGATTATTAAGTGAATTTAAAATTTTATAATAAAGGTGGAAATACTGTAAAGTATTTGCTTTGCAAATTTGGGAACTAAAAAAATGCACAGGAAGTTTTTATTCAGACCCCATATCTGCTTTTTGCTGAAATCCCATTTATGACTTTTCCCACCTCCATCTCCTTCAAAACCTAAATATGGGCACAGTGATGTTCATTTCCTCTCATGCCAGCTCAAGGAAGAGGATTGATTAAAGACATCCATATGTCAAAATTATTTTAAAATTCATGCATTTTGGGATAAGTCTTTTCTCATTACTTTGGCTGGGAGTGAAGATAAGTGAACTGCCAAAGATCACTCAGATCCCAATTTAATTCCTACTGAAATAAATGGGAATATCTTTTAATAAGACTCTTATTTACAATTTGTGGTTGTTCTGTCTTTTAGTTTTGATAAGGAAATCTCACCTTAGAAGATTACTGTACCAGCTGGTCAGACATAGAAGTTTTCATAAAGTAGAACATTTACTGCTCCTAATTAATCAAATTTTCTGGTTTTTAACTTTCTAATATGTTGACTAATAAACAGTATTAACTCTTGTCTCTATAGTGGCTTTTAGGTTGTTTTTTTTCCACTTAGAAGGAATGCTGAGTACCTGGAATGATTCAGGGTGGAATGCTGGGTACCTAGGATGAAGGTGTTTTCTCTACATTTTAATGATAGGACTATTTTTTGGTGCTTCTGAGGAAAAAGGTAGCTTCAACTCTTGCAGCACCTGTGTTGAAAGATTCACATGTTGATGGAAATGTGTGTTTGAATTTCAGTTTATAGGTGAATAGCATGCAGTAAGAAACCGCTGCAGTGTAGGTATAGTCCAGAGATAAAGCTGAGTTCTTGTCATCCTTACTTCTTTCACTACATAGATATTTGAGGTGTTTAAACAAGGTGATGGTTCTCTGAAATTTTAGGACCTGAAGGCTATTGAGAATCTTTAATGTGTCAAATATGAAAGAAGTTACATTTAAAGAAACTGTGGAGAGCTTCAGAAAAGTAGTTATTTAGTACTTCAGGCTGTGTTATCTTCTACTATTTAGCTCTCTCATTCATATAACAAAGGTATAATATTTTCTGTAGCATCCTTCTTTTCCCCAAAATGTATATTTTAAAAGATAGATGAAGTATGAAAGAGATGATGTTGTGTGGTATTGTGAACTTGCTGGGCAAAATGTGCCACCTTAAAAAATGTGCTGGTGCACATGATAATGCAGATGTGGACCTTGACATACAATGTTATGAGGTATACTATGCACTCACTAAGGCTCATCAATTAATTGATCCTCAGAAAATGCTGAACAGAAAAATAATAATTTTACATGTGGGAATAAAAATTAAACAGAAATGGTAGGAAAAGGTTCTCTCTGTCTGTCTAATCCATTTATCTTCTGTCACTTGGGAAAACTCATTGGAATTCTGAGAGAAGTTGCTTTCTTGATTGATTTCTTTATTGATCAGAAATTTCTGAGATAAGAGCATGATCAAAATCAGACTTTCATACTGTGCTAAATACCTGTAAAACAAATTCAGCATTTTTGCTTTTCAGCAAAAGGGAAATATTACTGCTGCGTTAACGTACACTTATATAGCCCTTTTGGGGTAGAAATGTCACAATGGTGCACACACTTTAAAATTAAGCAATGCAGTAGAGATGAAAGATTTTTTCTATTTTGTAATATGTTGTTAGGGACATAATATACAATGAATAATAAGAATTTTATTATATAAGGTATTATTAATCAGACACATATTTTATTATCTGGTCTTTTAATCAGTCACTTCAGAGAAAAACTGCTAAGTGCATGGTTTACATTTCAGAAAAATATTTCCATGGGCAGTTTTAAGGATTGCCTTTCAAACTTAATTTATTACAGTGAGAAGTAATCAGCTCATAGCTTTTTTTTTTCCCTAACTTTTATAACTTAACTGGGTTACGTATCATGTCAGTGGTGAAGATTTTGATTAACATTTGGGACAAAGCTCTACTATTGCAAGAGATGGGAAAGATGCTGCAGGTAATAAGAAGGAAATTATATTTACTGTTGGAATGTTGTTATAGCCAATATTATTTTTAGATAATTCCCTTGTTAAATGGAGATTTATTTTACAGTTTGGTGTAAATGAATGAAAGTTACTCCAATTGTGGCATTACATTTGAATTTATTTGGATTAAATATTCTTATGAGAGTCATTCTCAGCAGCTCTTGTGACAAAAACACAGATTTATTACATGCGGAAACTGCTAAAAGGTGCACTGGTGAAAAAACTGTGCTGGGTAGACATTTCTTCTTTGTTTGAGTGGGGTTTTTTTGTTCACAGATGTTAGCTGTTTTGTATGGGAATAAAGGTGTTAGTTTATGAGTTTCTTGGAAAAAGAAGTTTAAAGGGTTTGAATGGATGAGATGTGTGGACTGAAGCGCCAGAGGATATTGCCGGAATGTTAGGTGAAACCCATAGGGAAATAATTCAACAGCAGCATCTGGAAAGGAACTGTATGTGGCTTTAGGGCTTACTTTTAATGCAAGTAGTTAAGATGAGATTAAATATAGGTATTAATATGTGAGAAATGGAGGAACAAGGTTAGTGATGAAGGTATATCATGTAGAACACTGGGATTAGGGAAAAGATTGAACAGAATCCGCAGCTGATCACATCTGAATTTTTAAAACCCTGGAAACATAATTTGAATTGAACTATATACTAGCTTCATAAAAAATAAAGCAGTGTACATGAATATTTTATTGGGGAAAGAGAAGACAGGGTATAGGCCAGTTCATTGGCCTTGGCACGTCACTTTTGCCAGAATGGGATGAATGAAGATGGTGGAAGGTTAAGCTACTAAGCCAGTTGGCTGTTGGCTCTGCAGAGAGAAATCAGCTGGTGAGTGAGAATTTTCTCTTGTCTCCTGACCATTTTTTGATAATCATTACTTGATTCAATTTCCTAAGCACTCTTGTCTGGTACCATGTGAGATACCCTAAGGTAGCTGAGATGGCTTATAGGATTGGCAGGTATTGAATAGGATTTACTGGAGACTCTGCCCTCTGGCTCAATGGCTGGAGGCCAAGTCAGATGCATCCCAAATGCACAAGGGTGCCTGTACTTAGCCATCTGACCTGTGCCCCTGCTGTTTGCTGTGTTGTTGGATAAGCTTTGGGCCATTGCTGACAGTGCTGAGAAGTGGCTCCATTCAGTTGGCCATGTTGCATTGATGACACCAGTTAAGATGCCCTATGATTTCCTCCTTTATCTCCAGCTTCCAAAAAGCCACAGGTCCTGTGTCCTGCATGCTGTGTTGAGGGAACCTTAAGTCATTTTATGTGAATATATACATTGACTGCACAGGGATACCTAGGACACCTGTGGACATAACTGTGTAGATACTTAAGGATTTTTAAAGTCCAGTTGAGTCCTATCATTAAGAACGTTTCAGGGCATTTTGAGCTTAATGAGTGGGATGGCTGCATTGCCATTTAGTCCATAACTAGTATTATCTATTGTCAGTCATTGGAAAAATCTCTCAGTTGAGTTTATGTGTCACAGTAAAATGAAAGTACAGCTAATATTAGTACTATTAGATATTTATCCCTTTTTTTTGTCCTTAGTTAGTACTGGTTTTATTACTAATTTTAAAACTACATAAATTTCTTTCTCATCAGTTGAGAACTTTATCATTCAGAATATGGAGGCTTAAAAAAAAACCCAAACAAACTTCCTAAATGTGCAAAGTCTGGAAGTGAAAGCAGTAACATTTGGGAAATATCATGATTCATTTTGCCATGACAACCCTTAATCTTCTCAAACAGTCTGAAGTAATATGTTCCAAATTTGATTTTGTCTTTGTCATAGTTCCTCCAGTACCAGTATATTTTCTTCTACTTGTTCCACTTCAATGTGTTCAGGTTTCCATGATATATTTTTTAAATTTCATATAAGGAGTTTTTAATTATTTTCAGCAAAATAGGAAGAAAACAATATTCTTTAAATATACTCACATTTGACTAATTTCATAGTGAAAATGGAAGATTTTTAAAACATCATGAATGGCGTCGTGTTAAAGTTATAATTTCCTTACCATTATTGGGAAATTATTATGGTAATGCTTTACAGATGTTATTTTTATAAAGAGCTTTATAACTCTCAAATTCTTCTGAAGAATGAGTTGCCAACAGTGATGAAATAAATAGCCATTAAAATACTGTCATTTTAATCAGTATCTTTTGGAAAGAGAGCTATGGAAAATAGTGGTGGGCCACCTGTACGTAAATTCATTATTTACTTCATCTTTTAGGCCCAGCCTTTGGACACAGAAGATGATTTTGATTGCAATAGTAATGAGAATAGTTGATTTACTTTCAGCTTTTAATTTTAATTCTTAAAGATCTATGCATAGCTCACTGTTATTGACAATGAGTTTTTAGAGAGACTTACCTGATAGGGTGGATGGGCAGTATATTCATTTCCCCCCCGCCATTGATATCCCAAAGTATTTTAAAGAGCAAATTACTTGCACATGTTGGATTTGTAATGATGATCATGCCTCTGCTTTTTCAATGTGTGTGGAAAAACACCACTCTTTCTCCCTTCTAGAATTCTGTCTTTAGTCTTGCCTGTAAAACACCATACACACCATAATACTATTACCATAAATAATAGTAAAGGAAAGTGTGGGAGGTTTTGGCTCCAGTGTCATCAGTATGCTGTTGATCTCTGCTCTGTGTATCCTTTTCATCCAGCCCAGATGGCAGAGTATAATTGCTTTTCCAGGCTTTGACCAAGATAGGGATATGGATGAAAGTGAGTTGGCTGTAAATCAGCTTGGTTAATGGAGAAATGCTGCTTGTTAGCCAAGGGAAGCATTTAGGGAAATAGAAAAAGGTAATGTATACACCATGTCCTGAAAATACATTTTTAATTTTTGCTGAAGTGACTGGCTGTGTTGGCCTCCTGTTAATAACAGAGGTCTGTAGTACCATTTATTATTGACTTCATTGTAACACAAGTCTAACTGTGGTTGTCTATGCCTCTGCTACCACCTGACGCTACTAATAGATTCCTTGATCATTATTTTTCAAGTTATCAAAAATTGTCTGTGACTTCAGCACATCTATGTGCTTTTTTAGGTTGCATGAACTGTTGGCTGTAATTTGGGTATTCAGATCTCTGCTATTCCATGTGTTCTACACAGCAACAAATGTTTTTAGAAGGTGTCAAGTCATCAGTGATAATTCAGAAAGTTCAGTCTCATCCAGGAGACCATTATTTGGCAAATGTGACCTGTCATTTTTGTTGTCAGGTTATGAATGAATTTTTGTAAAATATAGACATTAATATTAAAGAAGGTATTTTTTTTTTTTCAAAGGTAGTGAAAAATCTTTGGGCTTGATTTTATCTTTTTGTTTGTCCTGTAATGCTGCTTCTTTTTTTTTAAGAGCATGCAACATCATAGCAGAGAATTAGACATGTCTGTTAGACACTCAGTCGCCAGTTCCTGAGATTTCCTTCTTTGAAGAGTGGTCAGAACAGTAGTTTTGTTAGCCTGCCATATGCCTGTGGAATTTTCTGACCCACTGGAGCTTGCACTAGGTAAATTTTAAGCCGTGACCACAGGAGATGTCTGTGTGACTCTATACTGACATGTAGTAAGTTGTCCTTGGCCTCATAGGTGGAATGTAGCATGGACTCTTATGATTTTGATGATCAATTTAAAAAGTGTAATATGTATAATTCACATTTCTTCCCTTTGCTTACTAAAGGGAAAAACTTCTGGGGGTCTTGTAACTATCTTCACATCAAAATTGCTTCATAGATATTTTCCAGTATACTTTCACTGGCTTTTTTTCTATTAAGTTATAAAAATACCAATGAAATGTCTTAATTAATAATAAATCTTAAATGGTGATCATTATATGCTTATATTTCCCCATATTTATTTATATTATTTGAAATACTATTAGTAATTGTATTTTACGTAAAACTTACATATGTTTCTTTGTGAATGTTTATATTAATAGATTTTGTTCACGACCGTTACATAAAGTGGGATATAATGCTTTATTGATTTTCTATCCATCATAGCCTTTACTGTGTCCCTGAGATAACATCACCAGTTAGGTTGTGTGCTATCATTTCAGCCCCCCAGTTTTGGGGGTTGAAAGCCATATATGAAAACTTACAAAGCAAGGATTAAATCAGGACGAAAGAATATGGGCTTACAATTTATATCCTGCTACTTTATACCCTGCTACTCAGAAAAACACTTGCCTTGCATAGTACTTCAGTGTAGCTCATCAATTTTGAAAGAAACACTGTTACATTTTGTGTAATGGAGAGATTAAGAAGAAAATCTAGTTTATGGAAAAAGTGAGAAAGTCATAAAGAAATATAGAATAATATTGTTGCAAGATCAGTATGGTAACACCTGTAATTTGTTTGACTGAAAGTAGTAGTTTCAGAATGCATTCCAAACCCACGACATGCTCAAAAAAACCAGTGAAGAAACTTTAAGCTTGTTTACTACTTCTGAACTCTGCACTTCCTCATGGAAGGGGAAAATTAGTAATAACCTAAGAAGGAATTTGAGTTTAGTCTGCCCTGTGATATAAAAAGTACAACAGAAAACAGCTTTCACCCTCTCATACATTTAAAAATGTTACATTTATTACATTATTAAATGTTACAATTATTACATTTTATTCTTATGATTTTAAAATAAAAGTGAACATAGACTCCTCCCAATAGTTTTCAAATATATGACTACACTCTCAATTAAACAAAACAGACAGTTCCAGGCTTTCAGTTTATGTGTTGTCGTAGATCAAGCTGAGTTCACTTCAATTGGTTATATGAGGTAAATTGTGTACTGGAGGCAGCTGCAGGTTCTGGTTTCCCATCCATTAAGAACATTCACTGTAAGCAAAAGAGTAAACTACAAGTCATAGAAAATAATCAGCAGGTGTTTCACCCAAAGTATGTGAGAGTTCTCTGAGCTAATATAAAGGAAAATAGTCTGGGAAGTGAGGAATTCCTCCTGTCCCCTCTCTCAAACTCCTGCAGGCAGAGATTATATTGATTTATTAACTCTGTAGCTCTTTAGAAAATGTGCTGGTTTGTGTTTGTCTGAAAGAAATGTTCTTTCTTATAGAAAGGAGTTCCTTATTTGTTTTGCTGCATCTCATTGCATTTTGCTAAGACCAGAGAAATCACTGTTCTGTGAAATTGGTTTGCAAACTTAGTAGCTCTGTGGCAATTGTCTATGTGATAGGTGATTTAGCATAATTGCATATTATGCTTAAGTTTTCCCTTTTATAACCATGATTCTGTTTGTGTATCAGGCAGAGCTCTTTTACTACTAGTTGAATTTTGGTGTATTTTTTCTTATTAAACCCTTGTTTGTTGCTTGAATAAAACATTACTTTTTGGGATTACTGTCATAGCATCTGATAGCTGTAGCCTTCAATGGATAAGAAGATAGAGTTAATACTCAAAACACTAATATTCAGATGTATTTTATGAGTGCTGCTGCTCTAATCTGAAAAGTGTGAGATTTCTGGCCTTCATCAACAAAGCTTATCCTCAGGGTGATAAGCATTAACAACTACTATGCTTTGTTTTAGGTGCAACTGATAGGAAGGGTCAAAGAAAGGGAGAAATAGGCTGCATTCTAATCCCAGCCTGTTTGTCTTGGGTTAAAGAAATACTCAAGGAGTATATCTCTGAATTGGATGTTAAGGAACAAGGTTCAGATATTACAATGAACTCTAGAATGAGAAATTTCTCTGTCACGGAGTACGGAGGGCCACCAGGACCCTAAGGGAGGGACCTGAGGCTGGTAACTGGCAATCCCATAGGAGCCAGGTGGGGTGAGAAGTGTAGGCCTAGAGGGGGTATCCTAGAGGGTAGGCCTAGAAGGGATTCAGGCACAAGTCCAGGTCATTGGGTGAGTTTGTGGTGTTAAGGGAGGTCCCAGGTTACAGCTGGGAGTTCAGGTCAGTGAGTCATGGTCAGGCTTTAGTCCAGTGGTGGTAAGCAGAATTGACCATGCAACCCTGTGCCCATCAGGCGGGTCCACAGTGATGAGAGGGATCCAAGGTCAAACTGCAAAGTCAGTCCATGGGTCTAGGTCTGGATGGATGTGAATACTCTATTTACAGGGGAGTCATGGGAAAACAAGGAGGAAAGAATTAAATTGGTCTGATTTGCTTCTAGGCTGTAGTTTGGGCAGAAGAATAGAGGTCATGCCAGTTGCTCCAAAGAGATGCTCTGAAATGACTTAGTATCCTCTTCGTTGGACTGATGCTAGCTGAGGTTTTTTAATCTTGGTCTGAATACCTTTGCTGTGGCTTTGGAAGACCTATTGTAAAGGATTTTCAAAAGGAATAGGAATTTATAGATGGTTTTTTGATTTTTGAAATTTGTAACTATGTCCATGAGTAGTGTAGGTGAGTGTGACTTGAATGTTGTAGTTTCGTGTAAGAATAGTATTCTTAACACAGCAACAGGTTTTTTTCAGTCTTTTGGGCATTCCTTAGTAATGTCATTTGTTATCTTTTGATTTGCCAGCTCATCAGAGAACTTGACAGAATTCTTTTTTTCCAAATCTTAATTTCAATTTTCTAAATAAAAGTAATAGTTGGGTTTTTTGTGTACTAGTTAATATTATTTGTACTTTATCACTTTTGCCTTTACCATTAAAATCTTCTTTGTAAATAGGATTAGATCAAACAACTGGCCACTCCAGCAACATGAGCATAAGTCTCATAATTCAGTTAAATTAATTTTTGTTTAAAATCATATTTCTTACATTTTCATATGAATTAGTTTTTTTGTAAACAACCCTGCAACAATAAATAGTATACTAGCAGATTATATTGGAATGTAATAGTTAATGTAAATGACAGTAGGAATATTAGGGCTATAATTTTACCATAGAAATCCTTACAGTGAATTCTCTCCCACTTCAGACAATCCCCTGATATATGTAAATCACTACTCTTTCATAAGCTCAAACAAGCCTTCTGACCTCAACAATTATTTGGTTTATTCCAGGTGAGTTAACTCTGCACTTAACTAATTTTATTCTGTAATGATTTACTTGGATTTTATATTTTGCCATCCAATGGATAATCTCCAGTTGATTGAGTTGTTTTTTGAAGTTAGAAGTCCCAATATTTCTACTCATGATGTGCTACTGTTTTACCTATGACATCCTAGTTCGTAGCCCAGGATCAATTTTGTCATTTTCTTACTTCAGAAACAATATGGAGAGTTCTAAGTGTTATCTTGCATATTGCTTTTGTTGAAATGCATTGGGGATTTCGATGGAATTTTGTACTCTGCTGTAACTGCTTTTTTGTGGTAAGTCTGTGTTAACATTCAGGTCATGAATGTGGAGTGATATAATAAGAAAACACCTGATGAAAGATTCTCAGGGGTTGAAGGTTTTTGCTAGTCATGGTCCATTCATGACTACTCTTCTCCCAGTGGTCATGTCAGCAGCATGCAGCAGAAGTTCAAGAATGAATACTCAGTTTATCTTTACTGAGGGATATTCCTCAGGTGCATCCCACTGTTTTTTGAATCTTCTCCATTTTTTCTCTAGTTAAGCTGGGAATTAGTATGTTTTATATCTGCCTTCTAGCAGTGTGAACTATGTGAAGAAGGATTTTAATTTCTTCCTGTTTATTTCCTCTATATCTTGTAAAGTTTAGAGACATCTAAGTGTTCAGAAGATTGACCAGTTTTCTTTGTTCTCCTTCCAGCAATCTCATTATTTATCTTAGAGCCTTCTCCCGCTTTTTTGGGCATTTTTCCATGTCACTGCAGGTATACATTATGGAGTTATGATGCCACCTCCCTGCTGATTCTTGTTGAAAACTGCTTTCCTGAGTAATTCTTTGTACAAGAGTGGACCTACCTTTGTTCAGTGTCCTCTGTGCCAGAACACCACCTTGTGGAAAAGGAAAGGAGAGCTTTATCTTAGAAGGATTGAAAAGACCTGAACCTCCAGATCCTTTTCTTTTACTTTTGTGTTTTTCAGTTACCTTTGAGAGGCTCTGGGTAAAACTTGCCATTGCTGTTTCTGCCCTTATGAATGACCTTCATGGAATAAAAATCAGAAGGCTGAGAGAACCTCAGCACCTTAAGTAGAAGTAGTGAAGTAGTGACAGAGCTTAAAAAGTGTGTTTATTTAATCTTTTTTACATTCATTGTTACATTAGGGAGATTATACTGCTTTAATCAAAAGTTACTAGGGTTTTCTGTAATGAACCTAAATTTGCAGCTATTTATAGTTGAGAGAAAATGTTTCCATACAGAAATTTGGCATTCAATGTCTCAAGCTAAATGGTTTGGTTTTCCTTTTTCTATTTCTTTTAAAAATACTCTTTGGCTGCATTCTGTTTTGAGAGAGGCAATTTTTTGTGGTTTTATATGCTTTTTGTGCTCCCTTGGCAAGGCTTGATACATGGAAAAACAAATTTTCCAGGCTCTTAGTCTTTTATGTCAGCTATTTCCTTTTTGATATTTAAAACATGATACTTTGGTGGTCATTAATTTTTAACAGAGACCCTGTATTATTCAATAAGCAGTCGCCCCTAAGTATTTGCCCTTACTACTTTTCATATATTGTTACACAAAAATGGTTCATATAGTTCAATCTAGTAAATATTTTTTCTGAAACAAAATTGTGTACCTGACATGTTAAGTGGTACTAAAATTGGTACATGTGTATTTCTACAAAGTTCACCATTTCTCATTCATTTAAAATATGAAAAATGGTTTGCATATTTATTTTTATTTCTGTTTTCTAATTATTATCTGTAGGGCATTTAATGCCATACTTAAAGGTGTTGAAATTTTCTAAGTTGGTCCTGTTGGTTCAGAAAATCATTCCTTTTACCCAAGGGTGTGATGTACATTTGAAATGCTCCGATCAGAGTTTGAGGAAATGAGTCCTTCAATTCATGAAGCCCAAGTCCTGGTTGAGGTCTGATGCCATCCAGGTAGTAAACAGAGAAGTGTTTAGACTCTGCCTAAGTTCTTACAGACTTCAGTGTGTTCTGTGCACTTGAAGCTTGACTAGTGAGTGCAGATGGCATTGAGCCTGGCAAAGAATATGACTCGTGGCTCAGGTGATTTCTTAAGATGTTATTCAAGTAATGTCCAGATATTCTGCAAGTGCAGCACTCTCATCAGAAAACTTCCTAGAAAGTGGAGTCTCCTTTTTCTTCCCAACAGCTTTGCCAAGTACATATTTCCTTCTCTCTTGGAAGAATGTCCCAACAGCTAGTTACTGAGTATTCATTCACAGGACAGGTGAGATTCCAAGGAGTTCAATCCTCCTTGGATTCAGCTTGGGCCACAGCATAGAAAAATGCTAGAGTCACTTTAGCAGAAGATGGTACACATACTCTTATAGTTTCCAATTAGTTTCTGTGTTCTATCCAGCAGAAATGGACTGTAAAATGTATAAATAGTATACAGATATATAGGGACCTGAACCCAAGTGTTCTGCCTGACTTTGACTTGCTTGTTATTGGAGCTTCAGCAATGCAGAGTAACAGAAATTATTAGTTATGCTGGGGAGAAGGATGATCAGAACAGAATGTGTGAGATGAATAAGAAACTGGCTGAGGAGGAAATAGGAGAAAATGTCGAAAGCAGATTTATTAGACTGGAAAGACATTGCTGGTGGAGTTCCTCTTTCTTCTAAGCACTACTCTAATTCTTTTTGAGATAATACATGTTTTGTACTAAAATAAGGTAGTGATAGTCCAAAAGCTTTCACAAGAAAGTATGAAGGTGCTAATATCTGCTGATAATTGAAGGACAGGAGACATTTTCAGTACAACATTGGATGTCATACAGGAGAAACTGAGTGGCATTGAAGATAGGAGCAATCAATGTACCAGAACTAAAATTAGATGAAATACGATGCAATACAAGACTTCTCTGGACTCAGAGCCAAGAAGTTTACTCTAAGCTTTTAGTTCACCAGCTTGAAGAATGTACAGATTTGTTTATAGTACTGCCTTGAGTTTCCGGTATGTGGGAGTCATTCCCTATGTAGCTCTCAGTGTTGTTCTCACTCCATGAACAGTGAATTCAAGTTGAGTCTGACTAGTGAGCTGGAAGGCTATAGAGAAAATCAGAGCCTGAGAGGCTTGGACTATGGTTCAGAGAGATTGTGTATCTGTAATATCACAGACAGAAAATAAAACCCAATACTTTAATGCCTTTCTGCAATATCCCCTCCAAACTTTTGACCCCTATGAACTCCAGGGACTATGGACATCACCTGATGTGGCTGTGGGAAGTGCTCTGAAAAGACAAGTACAGCTCTTGATTTTCACAAAATTTTGCCACAGTAGGCACTAAATAGGATTTACAAGGTTTGGCCTAGAAGATGAACGCTTTTGCTCTCAAAGTTTTATGGACATTTTTCATGCTCTAAATTATGCTTTGGTTCACATAATCTATTTTAGCTCTCTTTTTATTTTCCAGTCACAGCTTCACTCATAGCACAGCTGTGGCATTTGTCTTGCGACAAGAAGGATCTGATAATCATGAAATAACCCAGATTTATGCCTGTAGTGCTGAAGCAGTGCCATATTTGTGAAAATAACTTAAGAGGAACAATATGCAGCAGATGTGAAGGTTTTACCTTCACATTTAAGTAGGTTTATACTGTCAGTGAGTGTGGGCTTAGCAGGGTCTGACAGAGTTTCAACTTACCAGATGTTCCATGTGATCAAATAGATGCTATACAGCTGTTTCCTATTCTTTTTACTGGGCTCAGATAAATACACAGTAAATGGTCTGAAATATATTTATTGTATTTTGGCAAGTCCTGCAGAGAACTGCCCACAGGCACCAAGAATGCAGGGAGAAACCAAAGGTGCTCATAGGCATGCTGATTTTCCATTACTGAGGAGAAATTAGCAGCCATTAGCAGCTCTGATGATACTAGTCAGGGAGGAATAAAAGATGGGATTTTCCTTTGGTTGTGGATGTTGTGAGGTTAGTGGCTGTATTTACAGAGTGTCCCCAGTCTGGGGGAGCTGTTACTCCCTGGGCAAGAGCTGTCCCCCTGTGCTGACAGTGTCACCCTTCCAGTGGTGTAAACTCCCAGGACACCACCCTTCCAGGTGGTGGGGATTGGAGCAGCTGTCCTGCAAGTAGCTCATGCTAATCCCAGCTCAGGCCTTCAACACGGGAATGGAGAACTGGTATGGCTTCTCTCCTCAGTGCAATACAGAAAACAGGGGATTTTCAGAGCTCCTGTGTCTCCTGTCCACTCCTGAGCATGGACAGCGTGCCCCAAATTAGCCATGGGGTTTGTTTTTAAGGGCACGCAGCTTTTGGTTCAATCCAGCCAAGTGCTCTGAACTGCTCCAGGACTTATAGGCCCAGTTTATGTTAACTGCCACACACATCAACTTGATTCAATCACAGAGCAGCTAAATAATAAAAAAGGAAATTTCATTTCCCTTCACCTGCTTTTCTGTTCTCATTTCTCCTTCCTCCCTCTCCAGTTCCCCATGCTCTCCTTAGCCCTTTGACCTTACTGCTGCCTTCCTTCCCTCCTGTCCCTGTCAGCTTCCTGCCTTTCCAGAGCTGCTCTTACACCTGAAAAAATCTCCTTCGTATTTACTAGAGGTTTTCCTCGCTTGCCTTTAAATCCTTTTTTAAAACCTTCATCTTCAGTAAGAGAAATAATTTTCATTTTTCATTAATGATCTCTTTAACATTTCTTGACTGCTATGTTCTTTTCAGATTTATAGTCAGGTCTTGCAAACGTTTACAGAGAAGTACCTGTTAAGTTAAATTGAGAACATGCAGTTATAAGTTTGGAGGGCTGGATTGTTCATTGGAAAGATTTTTGAAATGGAAATATTTCTCACTGTAAAACTCAATGTTCATTTATGGTTCTATGTACATTTTTAATAAACCTTTGTGACCTCAAAGGAGCAGTGGAATATTCACTAACTTCTTGTTTTTACTTTTATTCCTTAGGTCAAGGTGTGGAACATGTTCTCAGAGATTTTTAAATGTGCTGAGCAAACTTAATGTTGAAAATATGACTTTATACCCAGAATCATATGAAAGGACAAGTATAAGCAGTAGCTTTTGATCTTGGTGTTGATCTTAATTGTTTTATTTTTCAGTATTGATTTTTATTTCAGGAACCTCAAGCATCTGGACTGCCTGAGTACGTAAAGATTGTAGAAGTTGGGCCAAGGGATGGTTTACAAAATGAGAAGGTAACTTTCCTCTTATTTTTTTTTGACATGGATGTTAGTGTTATTTTCATTGTGTAGAACATGTACATCCTGCTAATTATGTTTCTTTCATTTTGTATTATTAAATATATCTATTTTCATATTGATAACTTACCCTTATATTAGAATGAAAGTGTATTCCTATTTACTCAGCTTTTAGATCGTATAATTTCTTTCTATACTTGGCTAACTAGCCTTTCTGTTACTCAGCATTTCATTTTACTGGCATTTGTCTTGTCAGTCAATAACATTCTGCTGTGACATAATTGGTAAACACTATGAAACACTGGCTATCTTTGTAACTTGTGTTTCTGCTTCGAGTGTTAATGTAGAAGGAATAGTAATATAGATTTTATCATGTTTCCTGCTGAAGAGACATGGGAGAAAAATATTACTCTTTTGATAGCATTATTTGCCTGAAGGGTGGTAGGGAAGCATGGAAGAAGATTGAAAGAGGTTATAGGGTACATGTGTAGAAACAATCATCTATTTCCACCAACAGGAGGATAAGCTCACATGTATCATTGTTCCTGATACCAGAGATGTTAGTGGTATTAGCAGAATAGAGTTACTCTGTCACAGCTGGGGAGCTTTTTTCCTCCCATTTTTCACTGGTCACACTGTTAGTATTTCCTTTGTCAGTTCTGGCTAGTTTTGTGTTTGGTTAATAACAAATAATGAGGCCAGATCTATAACCAGTTACAGAAGTGCTTCCTTTTGTGATGGACAGAAAATGGAGTAAGATCATGTATACTGCTGAGTACCTTCCTTATACCTTCCTCATACTTACTCCTGTCAGGAAACAGAAGAGTTATGGTAAAAAGTGTAAGAGTAGTCATTAAGTTTCACTTAATAAAGTTTCTTATGTATGAAATACTTCGCTAAAGTATGTCTCCATGTCTATAGGTGATAGTCCCAACTGATATAAAAATTGAGTTAATCAACCAGCTTTCCAAAACAGGCCTGCCTGCAATAGAAGTAACCAGTTTTGTTTCATCCAAATGGGTGCCTCAGGTACGTAAAATCAGCTCTATTCACAACTATTTCGATTTAAATGCCATTCCATTTATTTATGTAGAATTCAGTTGTAACTAAAGATTTGGGATGGTGACACATCATTAATATAATTTAATGTTGTACCTACTTATTTTCTATTCTACTAAAACTAGTAGTCATTGATGTAAAAAAGAAAAGTAGTATGCGTTCTTTTCTTTTTTTCTAAATGAAATGTAATTTTCCACATTTGCAAATGTGTTTGGAAGATCTAAATTTGGGACTTCTATATATGTAGTAGTAGTTAGGCACGTTACTTATTTTGGAGTTCTAACACTCTATCAGCAACTTCACTTAAATTTTGATGAATCATAAAAATTTGCTTATTATTTTTCCAGAATTAATTTTTACATTTGGTAGAATTCAGCAGAAACCTAGCCTTTCTGGAATTGGCAGCAAAACTGCATTGGCATTAGAGTGCCACATTTCCATATGAAATTTAACACTGCAAATTCAGGCTTAGTCCTGAAGTTTACTATTTAGCGCCTGTTTGTGAAAATTAATTATTTCCTGCAAACATAGAAGTAAGTCAGTATTTATCTTTATAATTCCAGCTGTTTTTCAGGAAATTGCACACTTGTTTGCACAGAGGCATTTGAATACTTTGTATTTGACAAGGAGCACACAAGTTATTTACAAATTAAAACAAGAAATTAATTAATTTGAGAAAATACTTCCATTTTAACAATGTCTATTGCATGTTACACATCTGACAAAATGTAAAGTTTGTCCATTTTAAACTGAGAATAAAATAAATCCTGGGCCTGGACTGTATTCTAGGCTTTTCTCTGAGAAAAACATAATACAGCCATGCTTATTCAAGAGTTAACAAAGCAAATTGTACAGCACTCTGAAGGACTCCTTTGCTTTATTTCAGTGTTCTCAGGGTCACCAGAGAAGAGTCTAGAAGAAGGGTAATAGGAAAGGTAAAGAGAAGAGTGACAAAGCAGAATTTCTTTGGCATCAATGGAGGGGCAATGATCTCTTGTCCGCTAAAAGGGAATAGGTTAAATTTTTCTAAGTGCCTTCACACTGTCAGTTACTGCAACAGAGAATAATAACATTTTTCAAATGTTAGAAGAAAATTTCTAAAGCAAAGTTGTATTTCTTCCTTTCTTGTTTAATTATTTCCTTTTCCTCTGAGCCATTGTGAGTACCAAATTTAGCACAGGTTTGTCAGTTTAGAAAAAATCGAGCAATCCCTTCTTATCTCAAATTCATTCACAGAATACTTTGTTTTAATGGCTAAATTAGTGTCTATTTTTTTTTTTTTTTAATTTAAAAGATAAGATTGTGTTGCTTTGACAGAGAGTGCAGTCTTGACTTTGTCTTTTCTTTTTCTCATAGGTCATGGGAATAGAATTTACAGTTATGTTTAGATCACTCATTCACTTATTTCTGTTTTAGTATTTTAAATTTTTTATGGTTTCCCATCCACTGTTGTCTTTGGCAAAGATATTTTTTTACTGAAAAATTTAAAAGAAAAAGTTCCACAGTAGCAAGGTGCCATATAAAACAGGATACCACACCTATAACATAAACAGCCAAAATTATAAATATCTGCTATTAGGAAGCTTATTTTTAAAGAAATTGGGAAAAGAAGTATTTTATTACAATTTAAAATCTTATAACATGCAATATGTGCAAAGATGGGATTTTACTTACAGGAAAAATAGCAATGGGACAGATTTAATATTTATAATATTATTTGGGTCTGGCAGGTTTATATTGGTTGAAAAAGTGTCATTTTGGTTTTCCAGTATATTTTAAGACAGGCTATAATTGTGGAGAGTGAATTTAGTTCCAGCATTTGCCATTTAATTTATCATTTGGTTTCAGACATTCTTTTTTGCCCTGAGAAATGTAGCTACTACTTATATTAAATTAAGGAATGAAAAATTGTTCTTAAATAACTTAGTTGTTAACAGAGGATTTTTTGTGAGGTTATCAGACCAATTTACTTCACATAGAAGCAAATAGAAAAAGTTTTGTTTTATCACTTATTTCCTGATAAGAAATTAATTGTGTCTGGCTATAGAACACCTTTTGTACCTTTTCCTTATAGATACATATTGGGCTTATATTTGAAGAGGAATTCATAGTTTTTTCTGATATTTTTAATCCATTCATCTTCACCGAAGGAAGCTGATGACTGGAAGATTCCAGGCTACAAGCAGTATTTTTAGTTTATAGTGTGGTATAATTTAATAACATATATTTAGAATTGTGGTACTGCATAGCCATCAGAAAGGCATCTGCTGAAAGTAAGGAGTAATGAAAGTTCTGTAGTTCATATATCTTTTTACATGGTACTTCTCAAAATACTTTTCACCAGTGTGGAAAGAAACAGAAATCCAACTTAATAGTGTTTGCTTGAGAGATTTGCTTTTATGAGAACTCATTTAAAAAGCATTTAATGTGCACTATTCTTTTTTTAAAACTCAGAATCTTTAAGGCATTAAATAAGAGGGATATATTTTATTTTGTATTGTTTTCAGGTGTGCACACCATTGAAAAATATTTGTTTTCAACCTACTTATTTTAAGAAAATGTGCTTCTCTAAAGAATCTGCCTTTTATTAAGTGAATAAGTGTTTCATTCATCTTCTTCATCAGTACAGGGAGTATATTTAATCTTGAATGTATGAGTAAAAATGTAAGCATATCTTAAAAAGGCAGATTTTCTTTTATGAGGGGAGACTAAGGAAAACAAGTACTCTGATCTTTGCTATAATAAAGAGGTATTTTCTTCTTCAGAAAGAAATTTCTGAATATGAGAAAACATTGCACTATGTGGGCATCTGGATTTTGCCGTCTCTTTCAGAATAGACGTGTTTAGTCTTGAAATGTTCTGATAACAGTGTTGAGTAATTAAAGTTCAGTTATGCTTAACATTGTGAGGTTGCATTTATCAGAGTTCTGAAGTTTTCAAGATTTCTATGTTTCTTAAATCTCGGTTATTCAGTTAATTCCACCTATTAAGTCCAGTGAAGCAAAGTTAAAGTTGCTGTAACATTTCATGAACAGCATGATCATAAGTCTGTCAATTCATGATGCAAATTATATTTTTACAGATACACACAAAGGAACACTGTCGAAGTCTTAGCCCCAGTTCTATATTCACATAGATCTGAAAAAATTGCAACACAGTCAAAAGTTATGAAATTAAAAAAGAGTATTTGTACAAAATCAGTTTAGCGCCCTTGTTGTTGGACTTTTTGCATGTACTGTAAAAGCAATGAAGGCAAAAGCACAGTCTAAGCCAGTTTCTATTTGGTTATATAAAATCAGAAAATAACTGCTGATCAATACAAATTATTTATTTATTTTATTTTAGATGGCAGATCACAAAGAAGTAATGAGGGGCATTGAGCGGCATCCTGGAGTCCAGTATCCTGTTCTCACACCTAATCTTCAAGGTTTTCATTCTGCTGTAAGTGCTTTCATAGGTGTTGTCTACATTTACCTCTTTTATGTTTCAGACACTTTCAGTTCAGTACCAGAATCTAGCTATTTAATCTCAGAAATAAGCTATATATTTTTTCACTGAAAACTCCCAATTTCCTTTATGAAAAAATGGGAAATTCACAGAGTGATGTTAAGCTCATATTTTAGTGGAGGCATTGACCAGGAACTTTGTAAGTTCCTTTATATGATACTTCTATGTAAGGGGCCAGACAGTTCTTTCTCTTTGACTTGTTGTCCCTGGAAAAGTTTTTCAAGAGTGTCTTGGTGGAAAACACTGAAGAAGGATGAGGAAATATTCATTTAAATGAAAAAGCTCTATATCAATTCTGGATTTCATTTTGGTTGGGTTTGAAAGTTTAAATTATTTCAGTTCTTCCAAAATATTCAAAATTATAGACTTGAAGTGTGTAAGAGTGAATATGGAGCAGTTCAGTCTTAAAATATACACATTGTTAGTCTAATCTTTACCCTTTTGTTTTTTGAAAATTTTTAGTGCTTCTGCTTTTGTCCTGATGTAGGACAGGCTGTATTTGGAAAGCATACTGCTTGGTGGACATTGGTGTTCTAGTGTGTCATTCAGTTCCTATACTGAAATAATGTTAAAACAGAATCCTGTGCATGGTTGACTTAACTATCAAACATCAGATTATAGTGCTGCAACTTTGTCTCAATGGTAGCTTGTATGAGTTTAATTAATGGTGTTTTATCTCTCTACTTTATTTAGTGATATAATGAAGGGAAAACAATGAATAAATAGTTGTAGATGATTCCTGCATTCCTTCTTGCTTATGTTTTTTTCCCTCTGTTTGAAACAATATTTGTCCCTGTATGGGTTGCTGAATTTTAGACATTATCCTGCAGAGGCAGAGAGTAAAGGCAAAAGCTCCATCCTTTTTCATTGAACAAGAGTATTATTCTGCCTGGAGAGTGAGAGTTAGTTAACTATTCTAACTATTAAGCTAAAATAATTTCTTCTCCTATCAGTTGACTTTCAGCCTTCTAGTTTGCCTCATGTTAGTTGATTTACTGAGGTACTGAATACAAGCTCAGGCTAGTTGCCCCTTCAGTGAAATCACCACATTTACACATTTTCTAGACTGGTGTTTGCTAAGACTTCTCTCAGCAGACTCTCATGTACACATTTTCCATATTATCCTTATCGACTGTGACACCAAGACCAATGGAGTCCTTGATCCTAGAGTTGGCTCTAACAAAGAAATCCCTGTTGGTAATTGTTGCTACTCTAGGCATATGCACACAGAGAGCTTTCCCAAGGATGAGAGTGACTTCCTGGTATTCAGGGGGAACAGACAGTATGACAGTTTTTGTATGATCTTTTCCTTTTCTGAAAAGATAAATACAAGTATTAATAATGGTTTTTTATATAGCTGGTTCATGTGAACTCTTACATCATATTCCCTTTATCATTCATCACTTTAAACACATGTTTAACTAATTGCTAAGAAGAGGCAGAAAATATGACACAATGAATGATCTCAAAATTTGATTCTGTCTGTATGCTATAGCTTAAAAAAATTGGAATTAAAATTAGATTTTTGATATGGATGATGTACTTAATGTACTTTAAAATTTTAGAATGTTGTACAGAATTAAATGTTCAATCTAATACTTTAATGTAGTATTATGATTCTGTTTTCTTGAAATGTGTTTTTTAGATTGCAGCAGGAGCTACAGAAGTCTCGGTATTTGGCGCAGCATCTGAATCTTTTAGCAAAATGAATATTAATTGTTCAATTGAAGAAAGCATAGAAAGGTTTGAAGAAGTCACTAAATCTGCAAGGAGTATGAATATCCCAGTGCGTGGGTAAATATACAGATTATAAAGTATTACAGAGTTACTGGAGTCATTGTTACAGGGGTTATTTGGTACCAGTAGAAAAGTTTTTTACCAAATTTTTACATTGTAGATGAATTGTAATAATAATCTTTACTGTGATTTTTATTTTTAGGATTGAATATATTTAGTTATTTTTGCATTTTTAACTACTGATGGTAACTCTTTTGCTGTGGAAATTGAAAAAAGAAAGGAGTTTTTATGAGATTTTATTATAAAAATTAGTTTTTACTGTCACAGATGACAGAATAAAATTTCTTTTGTGCTGTTGAGAATTTGTAACACTAACACCTTAGAAAAATGCCCTACAAATTTTTATTTTATTGTAGAATTCATAATATATCACTACATACATTGCAGGATTAAGGTATAAAAGTGAGAAAACAAATTTACTCCTAAGAAAAAACTTATTCTGTATATAAGTTATTCCGAAAACCCAGGCATTGAAATTTTTGAGTCTCCAGTGCATGAAACTCTAGAATTATCCAGCAATTTTTTTAACTTAAAATTATCCTGAATGGTAGTCACTCTTGAACAGTATAGAATTTCATTTCCATTTTCTTTTGCATCACAGGTAAGAACTACTTACCTAAGATTATTTGTGAAGGTCCTTGTGAATGCAGAAGGGCTCACGTAGATTCAAGGAGAAACTCAGCAGTGAGATTCCTTGAGGATTACTAGTAGTATAAACTACATCATGCTCAGAAAATACCTGGATTTGAAAATAGGTGGAGGTAGATACCTTAGAGGCTAAGTACCTGAAAACCAGTCTGGGAATAAATACTGGTTTCTCTCTTTGCTCCAGAAATAGTGATGGGGTAATGCTACTGCACACATTTTTTAATGACAGTGTGTGGTTGTTTGGGCATTTGTCTGGAGAAAGGGAAATCTGACTTCTAGTTATAACTGTGCCCCAGAGGATCACAGAACAGCAGTATGGTTTAGGTTCAGAACTCTGGATATAATTTTGTCCAGTCCAAGGATTTGTAGGTGTTGGTTGGCAAAAAACTCAACCAGAGCCAGCAGTGTGTGCTCACAGCCCTGAAAGCCAATTGTGTCCTGGCTGCATCCAAAGCAGCATGGCCAGCAGGGCAAGGGAGGGGATTCTGCCCCTCTGCTCTGATGAGATGCCAACTAGAGTGCTGCATAAAGTTGTGGTTCCCCCGCATATGAAGGACATGGAACTGTTGGAGCAAGTCCAGCAGAGGCACTGGAGCATTTCACTAACAAGGTCAGGCTAGGAAAGTTGACTCTGTTCACGCTGGAGAAGAGAAGGTTTTGTGGAGACCTCATAGCAACCTCCCAGTATCTGAAGGGGGCTGCAGCAAAGCCAGAGAGGGACTCTTCATCAGGAACTGTAATGATAGGAGAAGGAGGAAAAGCTTCAGGATGAAAGAGTAGGTTTCGATTAGATACTGGGAAGACATTCTTTACTGTGAGTGTGGTGGGGCACTGGCACAGGTTGCCCAGAGAAGATGTGGATGCTGCATCCCTGGAGGTGTTGTTCAAGGCCAGGATGGATGAGCTCTGAGCAACCTGATCTATTGGAAGGAGGTGTCCCTGCCCATTTCAGAGGTGTTGGAACTAAGTGATGTTAAAGGTCCCTTTCAATCCAAACCATATTGTGTTTCTGTGATTTTCACACACACACACACGGGCCAACCAAGGATAGCTCATAAATGCTTGGATTCCTTTTCCTTAGCCTGGGTATATTTCAGGAGGAAAATCACTGAATAGAGAAGGAAGGATGTTCACTGTATTAAGAAATAGTAACTTGTACCAGAGTTTAAATACTTTTTCCAGTTGCTAATCTGCCAGTAAACTCATGATTTGCCTCCCTAAGCCACTTCTCATATAAGAGATCTCTTATTTAAAAGCTGTCTGCCACCGCTGTTCGTCACTTTTTTTCTAAAACTAAAATCTGAGCTGAGAACATAAATAGCAATTTGAGTTCTCCAGGAGGATTAAGCTCGGGGATGCCTGAACTTTAGGTCCCAGACAAGTGTGGTTAAGGGAATTCAGACAAAACAGCAAGTGTATAGCAACAAATTTTATCCACTTGTGAACACTTTTACACTAAACTTCTGGTTTTGTTTTTTTCAGATGTCTAGGCCTGTCGTGAGATATTTTCTGTTTTATATTCCTACGTTTAACTAATAAAATTCAACTAAATGGTGCGATATAGGCAACCAACCATCCTCAAAGCCTATGTATTGTAGAAGTTTTTGGATAATTATGGAGGATGTCAAAAAAGGGACTTTGCAACTTGTCCATAAGATGTAAATTGTAGGTGATGAAGAAGCCCCTGTGGTGTACTGTAGATTGATTTTCTGTTTAAAATATTAACTTGTCTTCTGTGCACTAGTTTGCATACGTTTAAAAGGCAGCATGGTGCTTTCCACCACCCCACAGGTTATGTCTATTGCATTTGTAACATACCAGAAGCAATTATTATGGCATTAATACACTGATGTGATGGGAGTAACTGTTCCCATGACAAGATTCCTCAACATTCCCAAACATTTATTATCTATTATCTGACAAACCATGTGGCTTTTATTTTTCTTCACACAGAAAAGAAAGAAAATAAAAGGAAAAAAAAAAAGAAGAGAGAGAAAGAAGTAGGAGGCAAAAAATGGTAAAACAGAAGAATAACACAGCAAAACAAAAATAACTTAAAGAATGAAAACAAGACAAAGAGATAAAAGGGAGGAATATCAAGAAGCAGGTGGTGAAGCAAACAGAACAGTACAGAAATGAAGAAAATATAATTGAACTCAGAGAAAATACAGTCAGATCATATTTTGAAAGTGCTTACTTTCTGTATCCAGTAGAGATATCTCTAATTTCAGTGCAATATGCAAACATAAGATAAACTTCATACAGTACATGCAGGGAAATTTTATTGAGTCTGTCATGCCAGGTGCAGTATGTTACACAACACTTCAACAGAGAAATGCTTAATATCAGATATGCTACAAAGCGAGCAGATTCAAAGTTATGAATGAAAATAATTTAAGTGCACTCCACCTTTCTTCCTTAGGCTTACAGGAAAAGTGAATCATTCAGAATTAAATAGCCATTAACAGAATAATTCAATTTGTGGTGATGCCTTTTCCTGGTCTTAGAAAATTGAGAGCCAGACACAGTTAAGGGATAAGGGTTTTTACCTTGGTATTTTAATAAGGATCCTTCCTTATTGGTGCACCACTTCACCAAGGTGGAGTGTGCCACAATGCACACACACACGATAAATCAGTGTACAGTTTTATAGACTTTACAAATCAGCATATCTAGCAAATATGCCCCAATGGGAGGCCTGGATGAATGGTGTGATATTCCCCCCATCTGTCAAATTCCCCCCTGGATGAGCCAAATCTTTAGTTTACAGGATGTGTTCTACAGAGATACTAGGTTTGGGATCTTGGTTTCCCAAGATAATGTGGGGTTTTCCAGACTCCTACTATGAGGCCTTTAGGATGTTTGGTCTCCTGGCCTAACAAAATACAAGGTTATGGTAAGTTACTAGACTTAAGGAATTACAAGTATGCATGCTAAGAATACTGAGGATACATTAAAGTTGTATAGAAGGTACATAAAAGAAAAGGCAAAAAATCATTTGGCATCAGTGGGATTGTAATGATGTAAAGGATTCAAATAGAGAAGATATGAATATTGCAGAGAAGCTACATTTAAGTGAATGTTACGTGTGATCATCATCACATTATATAAGTTTGAGAATTAATTTATCCAGTAAAAAATTGAAATTCAGTCATAAGAGATAAGATGATGGACTAATGTTACACTTTGACAAATCAAAAAGTTTAAGAGAGAATTGCTGGTGTTTTTCCGGGTCATCTAATATAACTCAATTATAAAGTAGCCAATCTGCTAAAAAACCTGCTGAGAATCTAAACTGCAGAATATGGACCTTTATTTCATAAAAAAAACCTTTTCTGAGGCAATAATTCTCAGTATCCACTAAACATGGATTTCAGTATATGAAAATATTGGGAAGAAGGTTTTGAACAATATATGTTAGAAGATAAAAGAGAACTGGTTAACCCCATACATTTGGATTTTAAGTGCACTTTTAAAAAAATCATCCTGGGAAGATTTTGAGGAGTCAAAGTAGTAATCAATGAAAAATAAAATAGTACTTTGGATCAGAATCTAGACAAATATGTTTTAAAGAGAATAAAAGTATTGTGATACTTTGACTTGTGTCCCTCCCTGTTCATACTTGTTCAGATGCAGTCCTCATGGGTTGCAGTAACAAGAGTCTATGGAAAGCATTGAGACAGAATGATTTCTCAGAAGTAATAGTCAAAAGGGATTGTTTAGTGCCCATTTACTTCACTACTTTCTTTAAAGCTCCAGTGTGTTTTCTTGAGTAGAATTCTGAAGACCAGAAAAAAATAGCAGAAGCCTGAATATGGAAATAGAGGATTCACAAGGACTTCTTTTTTTAATAGCAGATCTCGCAGCAGTTGGAAAAAGGTCTAAATGGTGGACTTAAAACTTTCAATTAGTTAAAAAATGAAAAAATGCTCTTAAAGAAGAATCATCAGTTTTGAGTACCATGTCCAGGAAGTAAATGCGTTTACAACATTTCAGATGCACATGAAGAAGGAGGTTATGGAAGCAGTCTGACATTTCAGACTTAATTCTAGAAAATTACACTATGGTTTTCTCTGGTAGAAAAGCCTGCACTACTATAGGGAATTCATTAGTACTTGAGAGAAAGTAGTCCATTAGTTCCCAAATATTGCAATATTTGAAAGACTTCTGGAGTTCTTAATTGCATTTAGTGAGATAAAACTCTAGGTTTTTCTTCCTTAATGAAAAAAATTAAAAATATATTCAGAAAGTAAAAGTTAAACTGAGATTTAACAGAAATATTCAGTGCAATCCAGGTGACTTTTTCTTGGAAATAAAACAATCAAAAAAGAAGTAGCTATTAAAGTCTGTGATTTTTGATCCCATCTTTAGCTGTTGCTAAGGAAGCAGCTTTTAGTGCCAGATACAATAAACAGCATTTGGGTATCCTGATTCCATGAAATTTTTTTAAAATGCTGAGACAGTCAAGGGTTTGTGGGAAGTTTTTTTTGATATTCAGTATTTTGAATAGATACTCATGGTTTGACTGGTTGTTCCTCAATTGAAGAAGACTAGTTTCATGGTTTTTGTTGTGTAGATATTATTTACTGACAATAATTATATATTGTTTTTCACTATTGTTGTAACATGAGACACATCTGAGCATGACCACACAACAAGCCTGATCTTGCCATCCTAAATTTTCTAGTAGTTACTTGAGGGAATTAGGCAACCTTCTTGCTATGGTTTACTGTATGTACTTTTTAAAAGTACCTGCCATAGGATGGCAGGTGGCCCATCTAAGGCTAGGCTGTGGATGATTATCTCTGATATCAAGAATAAGAACAAATGAATCTCATTCTATTTCTGCATAGCCAAAGGATTAGGATCTTGTAATTTGTGTAAATACAAGAATTTGAAAAATTACAAGAAATAGAAGAAATGAAATAATAGGCTTTGTGCTGCAAGGTATCACAAAATGAAGCTGTTGACTATACAGAGAAAGATTTTTACTCTGTGGACTTAGTTTTTAATGGGCCTTTTAGACATTGGCTGATTTAAAGAACCATCACCAAAACCTGCAGCCCTTCCTCAAGCAAGCTCCCAGGACTACACATTTGAAATTCTAATATAAATTTTGTAGGCTAAATATTTTGCACACAATTATTAAAGTAATAAAAATAACAATATGCATAAACTGTGTTTGTGTTCATTTCAATACAGAGGTTGTTTCCTTTCTAAAGCACTATTATTGTTTAAAGTGTTATTTATTTGCAGGAAATGGATAATTTAGTGCCTTGCCCTAACTCCTTACTTGAGCAGTTGAAAAAATACTACCAAAAATAATTTTAAGGGGTTCAAATTGTATTTCCCATTTTTACTGGCAATTTACAATTTATGTAGTGGGCATAAATCATTGGCAATACTTGAATCTTATGAAAAATGTACTCAAACAGTTGAAACTAAACTTTCAGCTTTTGCATGTCTTACTGTTACTACAGCTGCACTAACATTCACTCCATCATCATCCAGAAAATTTATGTTGTCAGCTGTCACATTTAAAATCTGTAGCACAGTCCACAGTTTTCTAAATGTTTACTAAATCAGTTCAAATGTTTATGAAGAATTGAAATGTTGCATATGGTCTTAGAAGTTGGGCCATTTATTAGCATCATAAAGGGGTGGGGTTCTGTTGGTTTTTGTTTGGGGTTTTGACTTAGTTTGGGAGTTTTTTAATACATGCATAAAAACTTTACAATAACATCTGGGACACACTCTGTGAAGACACTCAGCCAAATCAGTTATGAACTGTGTGGTCAGCTAATTACTACTGTGTGTCTTTTACATGTAAAGTGACACAAAATTTGTGCTGGTTTTAAATTTGCGGCTTGCAATGCATGATTCAGGTCCTATTAAAAATATCACAACTTCAGAGATTAAAAATTAAGTCTTAACAGCCAGTATTGATAAAAAATTGTGGGAAATGGTAATTGGAAGTAGTCACTTGGATTCTCCTTGTGTATCATGAATGTATGTATGAAGAAAATGTTAAGTAAATTCTGAATAAGGTGGTTTCTTCCAAGTTAATGTATTCCATTAAGCAAGATTCTTCTAAGTTTATGTATTCCAAAATTTAAAAAGACACAGGAATGAATTGCAATTAGTACGATAGAACAGTAAAGGAAGTAAGGACTGGTATTTTTCTTTCTTTTCCAAAAATGGTGCTTTGGGTCCTGACCATGACATAAAATCAGACTATCTCATTCTGAAACATTCAATAGTATATAGGACTTCCTTATTCCTAACAAAAAATGAACCAGGGATATAAGCCTGAAAGGTTGTGATTTTTTCCTTTACTGAAAAGTACGTCTCCATGGTCAGCAACTAAAAGCTGCATTTATGTCCCAGACCTGAAAAATGTTCATGTGAACAGTCCTTTTAAGGCCATTTGTTCAAATGTGAATGTGTATGCAAATATTTAGAGATTCAGCGTTAAAAAAACAGATGCAAATGATTGCAGTAGAATACCTCTAGTGGCATTTCCTTACAAAGCTGCTGCTTCATAAATTAAAGCACATGCAATCACACATTAATTATGAACTGTTCTATGTAATTCCTTTGTTTATGTCCTATGCCTTTTAAGAGAAAGTTGTATGATGCAGTTCGCAGTACATAAAAGCACGTTGAAATGTATCACTATTTGGCTTACATCTGTGTTTGTACAGAATTCAAATACTGGTTGATATACTTGAAATATAGCAATATTTTTTTCCTTGAGAAATAGATAACAAACCAACTATGCTGTGTATTTTTTAAAATATTTTTATTATTACCACCTTTTATACTATGCTATAATGATGCTTACAGGTTGCAACATACTTAATTCTTTGTTGATTATAGGAAATAATTATTGGTTCATTTTGATGCTAATATATATTAAACAAAATATAATCAAGACTTAAAGAATTTATTTTAGTTATCTTTGTCTTGTGCTAATGATATCAGGATTTTTTTTGGAAAAGAAAGATGTGGAAGAATAATTTTTTTTTGTTTTAATGTACTTGCAACAAGTGGTTTTAGAAACTAATAGTGAAGTCTGTTTTGTTTATAAAGACACATCCTGATTATCGAAAACTCCTGTTTATCAAAATAATCACATATTTATAATTCAGTTCAACAATGTTCTTTTTTTCTTCTTTTATTACAGTCCATCCTAAGTAACTTGAGATATTTGGATGGCCTTACAGTAGCAAATCTTTTAGATGTGATTAGAAATACCATAAGAGGAACTCAGCAATTCAGTTTTGCACAAATCACACAGTTCAAAGCTGTGTGCGTCTTACAAATACAGACAGAAACTCAGAACTCATATTTTCTGGTATTCTGGAATACTTAGGGCTCAAATAAATGTTTCTTCACATTGCTTTAAATTGCCCATTTTAAAGACTACACTGTGTAGTTTAGCATACTCACAATTATTTTGAGAATATTTTGACTTATACTATTATCACTTTTCTAGATAGTAAAACCAGTGTAACACCTTCATGTCACTATAAGTGAGCCTATAGTTGGGGTTATGGAAACAACAAAATGTAGATGAGCATTTAATAGACTTGGAAGGAACACGATTTTGTATGTGAATGGTAAAAAAATCCACAGGGTTATGCAGTATTAAGCCAGCTGGAATCAGTGCCCTGGAGAGGTTTAAGGAGCCAGAGATTGCTGGAATAAGGGATGTAGTGAATTTCTCTGTACTGGGAACAGGTTAAGAGAAGGACCTTGGAGCCATTGTACTGTCTCTATCATACTGGATGATTGCACTATGTGAAGGTTTTCCTGAGTGGTGTGCTTGATAGTATGTTACTGACAGCTCCATAGGTAACTAGAGAGAGTTATTGAAAGTTAAGTGGTTTAGTGGCCCTTCATTATTGTAACAGCTTGGTTACTTTTTAGAGAAGTAACTATTTTGTAGAAAGTAGTTCAGCATTTTATCATAGTTCACAATTTAATAGTGTTTTTTTGGCATTTTGGCATTTAAAAATACTAACAAATATTTTTTCTGTAGTATTCACTGTGAAAAGCATACATATTACTTTTAACTGGGCACTGAATACATGGAGAGATTGTTTCTTTTTTTTCTTTTTTTTTTTTAGGGGGAGGGGGGAGCGGAAGGTTGTTTGGGGGGTTTTTTGGTTGTTTTAAAAATCAAATGTGAAAGAAAGATCCTGGCCTTATTTACACATTTTGGACTTGGCTTGGAGATTCTATTTCTGGAGGAATCTCCTTTTTCTCTCTCTACTTCTTTGTGCTTTTTCTCTCCCTACAGCAAAGACTCCCTGGTTTTAATAAATGGTTTTCTTTGGAAAGAGACAGAACAGATCAACCTTAATATTATGAATTCACCAAATGATAGGCATGTACATTTTAGCACAAACATCCAATAAAAATAAATACATCTGCAGTGAACATGGTAAATTATATGCAAACTTACACTATAATAATAAACAGGAAACAGCAGCATCTGAGTCTGCAACTGGCTTCTCAGGAGGCTTCATGCTTCCAGCTGTGGTAGCAGCTGTGGAACTGGCTCTGGGATTCCTGCTGAAACAAGTTGACAAAGGGCTGATTACAACATGGAGTTCAGTTTTTGCTTGGATTCATTTTCCCTTTAACACACTTTGGTTAAGAAATGTTTGCTCCTTTACCCTGTTTGTGGTTTTATATCTTTCACTTCACAGACACTGGGCTGATGTGGTTATCACCAGTCCTAGTGACCTTGATCATGGGGACCTTGTGCTGTCTATACCATTTGTGGAACGTTGAAATTTGGTTTTGGCATACTGGAAGAAATTGAAAACTCTCTTCCTCTTCCTTCTCCCTCCCTATCCCCAGAGGCTGTTCAGCATTTTTGCGCAAAATATTGCACAGTCAAGTTGTTGTGTGTTTTTTTTTATTTTGTTTTTGTTTTATAAGCATAGGAAACAATTTAGTAGAAGAGTGAATGATACTGATCTGCAGTGAAATCTGCAGACAGATGAGAGACTGGGTAAACTCTGCCAGGTGAAACAAGTAGAAAACTTCTTTTTAACACTTTTACTTAAAGGCAAGGATTCTGATTTCTCAAAATCTGAGTAAGCAAACCAGCACATACTTGTGTGTTGCTAAAGCATCGTGTATCAATGTGTTCACGTGCAAGTCCTTCTTTCCATCTCTGGCTTCATGGGCTCTTTTCTTTTTTCGTGTGCTAAAGACTTAGTTAAGCTATGTCTGGCCTTGATTCAGCAAAGATTTAAGCTCATACTTAGAATTAAACACTCTCATTGCAGATTCCGCTTTGTGAACTCTTAGATATTTGCTTCTGCTCTCATACTGTGGAGTGTCTCTGGTGAATATTCTGACACCGGAACAGTCTCTTTCATTATGGTATATTTTTCAGTTTCACTCCTGCTATCTTTTTAGAAAACAGCTGTATTCTCCAACTTAATTGAATTCACAAATTAAATCCCAGTTGCCTCTGTAATTTATTGCTCAAACTCTTCTCTTTCCTCTGCTGCTTTTCTTCACATAAGATCTTTCTTTTTCTCCTAAGAAAAATAGATACTATATCCTCTTCCTTCTGTCCTTTCTCCTCCACTGTCAGAGCAGCAGAAGTTTCTTGTCTACTTTCCATCTGTACCCCTTCCACTTGCCCCAGTGACCCCATGTTCTGTTCTTCCTCTTATTTCTTCCCTCCCTTATTCTCTTTCTTAACCTCTCACTGTCCTCTGGCTCTTTTCCACTTGCAATATAAGCAAGCATTTGCCTCTTAAAAATTGCACCTTTGACCCTCCTTGGTCCTTCATATCATATCTCATCGCCTATCTCTCCTTCATTCCTAAGCTCATTGAAGGCGCTGTTTATAATTACTGTCTAGGGACCCTCTTCTGTGATTCCCTCCTATAACTCCTACACTTTGGCTTCTGTTCCTTGCTTGCAACTGCAACAACTCTCACCAAACTCCCTGATGACAAGATCTCGGAAACAGTAGTCTCTCCTCATTCTTCTTGATTTGTCAGTAGTGTTTGCTGCAGTTGACCAGACTGTTCCTTTAACTTATGTCTTCTGCTGCTCTCTGTGGCTCTGTTTTGGTAATTTTCTTCTTTCCAAGCAATTTTGCAGAATGTCCTTCAAAGTTGTTTGGCGTGTTGGAGTTACGTGGGTGGAGGTCTTGGGGCTCTGATTTGGTTGTATTCTCTTGTGATTTTAATGCCCTTTGGATTCTTTCATACCCAAAAATAAAAGAAAAATGTAACAGCCAAATTTATGTGTAGATAACAGATCTACCTTTGTATTGAAACATATTTCCTCACACATCCACTTAATGGTTAGGAAACACACAAATGCAATTACAAAACATCCCACACAGCACTGCCTTAATTCTAGATTTCCTGGCAAATACTCAGACCGGACACATGATTATTTTTGCTCTTTCACACAGACGTGCCTGTGTGTTTTCACATGCTAGGCACTCTGTACCCCACTAGCAGTACTCAGTGCTTGCCTGCCTATGTTCCAGCTTGCATGGAGTTTTCTGCAACTGACTCAAATTGTATTTCATTTCCTATAAAAATACAGTGAGATCTTTTCAAAACTAATTCCACAGGGCTTCGTCTTAGGCCTTGTGTTCTTCAACATTTTCATAAATGACTTGGACACAGGACTGGAAGGGATACTAAGCAAGCTTGCAAATGATACAAAACTGTGAGGAGCTGTCAACTCCCTCAAAAGCAGGGAGGCCATGCAGAGAGACAATGACAAATTAGGGGGCTGGGCAATCACCAGCCATATGAAGGGAATGTGCCACGTTCTGCACCTGGGATGAGGCAAGCCTGGATGTACAGACAGACAGAATGAGATGCTGGAACCAGTGCCCCAGAAAGGGACCTGGGAGTCCTGGTCAATGGCAAGTTGAATATTTGTCAGCAGTGCCCTGACAACCAGGGGGGCCAACCCTGTCCTGAGGGCATCAGGCCCTGCCAGCATTGCCAGCCAGGCAAGGGAGGGGATTGTCCCTCTCTGCTCTGCCCGGGGGTGGCCTCAGTTGGAATATTGTGTGCGGTTTTGGGTGCCACAATACAAGAAAGATATTTGTGAGCGTTCAAAGAAGGGAAACAAAGATGGCAAAGGGCCTGGAGGGGGAAGCTGTATGAGGAGCAGCTGAGCAGCTGAGGTCACTTGTTCTGTTCAGCCCGGAGGAGACTGAGGGGAGACTCACTGCAGTTACAACTTCTTCATGAGGGCAAGAGGAGGCCCAGACACTGATCTATTGTCTGTGGTGATCCGTGGCAGGACCCGAGGGAATGGCCTGAAGCTGTGCCAGAGGAGGTGTAGGTTGGATATTAGAAAAAGGTTCTTCACCCAGAGGGTGGTTGGGCACTGGAACAGCTCCCCAGGGCAGTGGTCACAGCACAGCCTGACAGAGTTTGAGAAGCATTTCTACAATGCTCTCAAGCACTGGGTGTGACTCCTGGGGATCGTCCTGTGCAGGGTCCAGGAGCTGGACTCAATGATCCTTGTGAGTCTCTTCGAGTTCAGCGTATTTTGTGATTCTGTCTGCTATTTTATATCCTCTATTAAAAATGCTTATCCTGATGTATGTCTGGAGTGCGTTTTGCTCTTTTACAGCTGCATTTTAAGTATTTAGCTTTCAAATTTAATGTTATCACCACATCTCTACTTTTTATTCCAACTCATTAAGTGAAAATATTAGATAAAATTCTGCCAAGCTCATTCTTGATGAACTCTACTGAAAATTTGGTTTTTTTCATTCTTCACAGGACTTTGTTGTCTATCTGGTAGGAAATTCTTTTCCTGTCAGATTCTTTCAGTAATCCCTATTTTCTGCAGTTTAATATTGAATATCTGATGCCCAGATAGATTATATCAACCATATTTTCCTTGTTTAAAATGTCAGTCTGGTTGCAATGGTGTAAGTATGCAGAGAGTTCATAATCTCAAACAGATTTGTGTATTGTAGCAGGCAGATTCCTCAGGTCACCACATACTTTCATACCCCAGCAGGCCCAGCTGAATTATGTGAGCTCAGGCAAGTTTCTGCTCTCTGGTGTGAACCACAGGGAGTATTCTGTTGTTCTCGAGATACCTTTTGGCCTGCTTTTACTTTTGTTTGCCCTACTCCATCCCAGATGTTGTTCATGCCACATTATCACTACCAAATGCATGTCTTCTTGATCTGACATATGCAACCATTAGGAACCTGTAAAGATATGTAAGTAAAGGGAACATGTGCACATACATACTATATGTTCTGCATTTACTTAGAATTTAGTACTGTTCTTAATCACTTCATAAAAAGTGCTGTGGCTGATATTGAAAACAATTTCAGTAGATGTATGCAGTCACTAGCTCTAGGCACCGTAGTATTATGTAAAAAGCAATCCTTTGGGTCTGAAATTCTTCACACTTAATTTCATTTGAAAAACTGTATGCATAAAAAAATTAAGGAAATTATCCTGAATTGCTTTTCAGTTATGTGTCACTGAAAATCAGGACAGTGTTTAAGTGTTAACAGTAGCTACATTATCTTTAATGTAGATATGAAAATTCAGAATTTTGGAATTTAAACAGTGACATCTAAATTGGGGCTGGTAGTTAATGAATTCAGTGGCCAAGTTTCCAAAACCTGGTTTTCATAATGACATATAGATAATTGAAATCATGCCTAGTAGGCATCTGGATTAAAATTATGAGCAGGATGTAATGGACCCAACCACTTTTATGGAAACAAAATTCATTTCCATTTCTTTGTCAGAGCTAATCAAGCTCTTTCTAGATTTAAGGTTGGCTTCATTCTTGCTCTTACTTCTAGTAACATGCCTTCATATAAGGGATGGAATATGCTCTATGTATTAAAATATGGACATTTTTTCCACAATTTGTTTTTGCCTGTTACTGATCCTGATTTCACATTCTATCAATCAGTTTCTCCTTCAACTGCAAAGAAACAATACATCCTTTACCCCACAGACCTTGACTACATCCAAACTGGCATCTGTTCAATCCCTTTTGCATTATACAGTGTATAATTTTACATTATATCCTTCAGTGTTGAGCGAAAGGGAATGATGGGAGATCGATGAAGGCTCTTGTTCTCCTATTAAGCAGTTGAGCAACCTCCCACTGGGACTGGGGCTCTGCAGGCCCCTGTTGTAAATCCTTTTACAGTCACACTTTTGATTTTGACTGGATGTTTCTGGTTAGTTTAATCATATTCCTGATCAATTTAAGATAAACAATTAGAAGTTTAATTAGAATTTCATGGGTCTTAATTGTCACTAAAAAGAGGAATTTAAACTGAATTCTATGCTAATAGAGCATTAAGGCTGAACAACGGAAGTTTGGTTGTGGCTTTCAGTTTTTGTTCTTTGTGGAGCCAATAGCTGCTGAGGGACACAGTTTGGCTTCTCAGTTTCTTCTTGTCCCAAGGCATGCCTAAATTACAGCTTGCAATGGAGCTATAATTCTTCTGGGGCACTGGGACAGAAATGCCAGTAGAGAGGGAGCATGAAAGGTTCCTCATTCACCACAGTCCTGATGACTTATGTCCTCATTACAGTTCTGATGAGATGGTGGGGCTGTCAGAAGTAGTCTGTGTCCATGGTTGCTATGATATGGATAGTATTACAAGGAATAAAGTGATATCTTTCTCTGAATACCTTGTGAGGGCAAGGCAAGGCCAAGTTTGAGCTGACTCTTGTAACTTCAGATGGAAATCCCAAGAAAAACCAAGTCTCCTACAACACTGTAAACTTGGCCACCTTGCCAGTCCTTTAAAACTTGTAACATATACTGAGCATAAATAAAGATTTGCATTGCTGTTTTGTGATCTGAAAGGAAAATTGATAAACCTTTTTTTGTCATCTGATGTAATTTTAACTTTTCATTCAAATCTTTATGTTGATTGGTTTATGTGTTCGAAATTATATTTAATCTATTTTTAATGTAACATGGATGAATACATACATACATACATACATTTATATAAATATATATAAACCAAAATATTGTGTGTTCTTTTTGTTACAGGTATGTGTCCTGTGCCTTGGGATGCCCATATGAAGGAAACGTTGTACCAGATAAAGTGGCAGAAGTAAGAGTGAATTTCTGGCTTGTCTTTTTAATAAATCAGAAATATATGGAATTATCTCTACTTAATCATAAAAAGATCTTTAATGGATAAAATTTAAGGAAAACAAGCAAAAAACCTAGCTAAAACTAAAACTTGGTGCATAACCTCACTTAGCCATATACAGTCAAATGTGAGAAAAATAGCATATTTTGATTGTTATCAGTCATGAGAAAAAATATTATGCAGTATTTCACCTAGAAATTACTTAAGAAATTAGACAAGAAATTACTTAAGAAAATAGACTCAAGCACATATGTCAGTGGACTATGTTGTACAAAAGGGTTTCCTACACAGCTTTTTGCTTTTTAAATCCATTTTATGCTGGAATAAGCACACTGTGTTGTCATTGTGCTTCTGGTGAGGGTCATGTGATGGACATGAACCAAAACTCACCTCCAATATGATTTCTTAAATTGCTCTACTGCCATGATGGAATAAGTTGCACCTTCCATCCCTGCCCCTTTTCCTCATTTAGAATATAAGATAAGGAAGAAGATACTTTAGTCCAGCCCTTTTTCCATAAGAGAGATGAGTGAAACAGAAGTATAAAATTTTGCAGGAAGGTAAAGAGGGCATCAAAACTTAAATGGACTGGAAAAAACGAAAGTGGAGTAAAAATTCCAAGAGGCTTAAGACAGAACATGCTAGCCTTCCACCTAGAGACAGACTTGTCTTCTCTGTTACACTTAATCACCTATTTTTGTCGATCTAGCAGAATATCCAAACCATTATTTTTTAATTTGTAGCACTAGCAACTAGTCAACATTTGCCTGATGTATTATGTTCTGTGGGTGGTTTTCAGGTCCTGTTCTCTGCATCTTCTTCTAGTCTACACTCCAGATGGAATTTGTGATAATACTTCCCCCACAGCATCCACACATACTCAGACTCTTTGGAAAAAAAAAAAAAAGCTGGAAGGTTGTCAGTATTTCTAAATGTATTTGTTGTAATATGAAGTGAGGGTTAGAAATGACACAGCTTTAGTTAGAGCAGTGATGATATACTGCTTACTGTGTTCCCGAAAAGGTTTCTTTCCATGTGTTGCTTGTTTTTTACTGAGAAAAGCTCCTTTTACTGAGAAGAGCTCCTTCTCAGTTTGCCCGTGGGATTGCTATTTAATGTTCCAGACCTGCAAACTTTCACTACACAGCTATTTTATTTTCTATCTTCATCCTAATAAGTGTCATCTTGTGTACCTGTATACCACTGTGTATGTGTTCATGATAAAAGCTACCACATTAAATTTATTAATTCCATCCCTGATTCAGCAAGCACTGCTGCATATATGGAAGCATCTGACAGCTTTTGTATAAATACATGCACAGAATCAGCATGACCAAAATTACTGGCTGAGTTGCTAAACTCTTTCAGAGAGCTTCTGCTCTGGTCATCATCTCTTTGGGATGGGAGCATTTTGACTCCCATGACTGTGTATTGCAATCAGCAGCTATGATTGAAAGGTTTAGACAGTTTCTTCTCCAGTCAGTAACAGTGACCATTTTCATTTCTTTTAAGCAAAATATTTTTTAACTGAAGCAAAAACCAATTAGAAGAGGTGAATTATTTCAGACTACATGCATTATTACAGATTGTTGCAGACTACATTAATTTCTGGCATACTAGATATGTAACTGCTTTACACATAGTTATCAAGTGAGTGCAAAATTCAGATGCCTTCAGACTTCTGGAATCTATCAAATATATTTGTATGGTTCTTTCTTTAAAACAAAAAAACAAGAGTTTTCATATCCTAAAATAAATTGCCTAGTCCTGTTACTCTGCTGATTCTTGAAAGGAAGTCATTGCTTAACCATTTATCATTTTGTCATTTGAGTATTTCAACTTTAGGCAGATAAAGCTTAAAAGTTTTCAGAAATACTGTATAACATCCTTGAAGGCAGTTCTATAATCCATTATCATATAACCGCATCACATACTTGGCTGTTTTTGTCTTTCTGCCTGCTTATTTCTTTCTTTGGCTTCCTTTTAACCTAAAGCAGTGAATTAATTAAGTTAAATATTATACAGGGCACATTCTGACTAAACTATAGAAAATGTACCTACTCTTGTTTGAATATTATTGGATCATTAAAGTTTCCCTTACAGCACAAGAGCTGAAGGTTTTTTAGATTGTTAGTTACTTAAAATAATCAATAATTGGATTATCGGCTTTTTTTTGTGTTCAATATAGGAGTATAGTTTCTGATATTTCCAGGAGTAGGACTGTTCACATGCCTTAGAGATTGCAGTGCTGGTTCCCCAATTCCAATTTTGATCAATGCTTGGTGTCAAGCAATGTTTCCAAACAGAAACTCATATGCATAGCAAAATAGCTCAGTGGTGCAGAACACAACCCTGTTCAATCAACAAAGCTGAAAGCTCACATTCACATTCACATCCTGATTACGTAGAAAAACAGTGTGTTCTCTTCTCCCACACTCTCCTCCCAAAAATCCACATTGAAAACTTACAAAACTATAGCTCACAAGCTGCCTTCTACTATGGTAGAATAGAAAATTCAGTACCAAAACTCCCATTCTGCTTCCAAGCTATAAATAAAATTTAGATCTCTTTTTCAGTTTAGGTTGTGATGAGTCAGTGATGATGCTCAGCTTGTTAAGTTTCATCCTCTCTTCTTCCATCTTTCAGAACTCTGCATTTAGGAAACTGAAAGACCTAAGGACTGAGCATGAAAAAGAAGTGAATGCAATATGATTTCTAGCAGTTTATATAGTCCAAGTTATGACTAAAATACTTACTAGAAAAACTTTGAATTGTACATTAAAAAGAAGAGGGGGGAAGTGCAGTACATTTCTTTGCCCTGGTCTTGAAGAAACACTAAGGTTTGGGATTTAACTGACTGTAATCCACCACTATCTGCAGATGATCCTTTTTCTTTCTTACAACAGTAGTCTAGTTAAAATGCCTGCCATGTATTGATGATATAAAAATATGCTGTGAGATGAATCCCTTTTGCATTCCAGTGAATGTCCCTTTCTTAAAATGTATGTTGAATTTATGTGTATATTAACCAGGAAATCTGACTTTAAAGCACAGTTTTACCACACTTGCAATAGTCATAGCACTTCCAAACCTTAAACAGGATGATTCAGACTATTTCTTTTTTTCAGCTGTTCTTTGAATTAAGTGAACAGCAATATTAATCCAGCGCTTCCGAGACTGCTGGTACAGCACTTTGTCTGCTTCCTCAGACATGCTCACAGCAATCCCACTGATGGAGCCCTGGAATTGTTTTAACAGCAGACTGCAGTGTGACTTAAGATGTCTTTTTGGAAGAGGGTTGTATTTTTTCATCTCTAAACAGTTAGTTTCTAAACTGGGATTCCGTTCCAGTGGAGTGGTCTTTTGAGATCTTTCATACACAGTGAGGAATCCTAAAGGGGACAAACATATTGAGCAGCTGAAAATAAGGTGGAATCTTTCCAAATGAATCCAACAAAAATAAGATGGAAAGCTCCTGCATTCAATTCCTGAAGCAGTATTTTCAGTGAAAATATGATTTTTTGCTTCTGAATGTGTTTCTCTCCATGCAAAAATTATGAAGCCAGACCTCAGTTTTCACTCATGCAAAGAACTTCTTGAAGACGTAATTCCAGAAATATTTAGGGCTCTGCTTACATAAGTAAGACCTATTTGTATATAGTTTTGTTTTATACTAAGAAAATTTTTAAAACTTAAGGACCAGAATGTTAATTAAGTTGCAGTTTTCCTTTGTTAGTATTTTAATTTGATTTCATGAAAAGCAAGCAAAATTGATATTGCAAAATTAATGTTGACTGCAGGACATTAAAATTTCAGATTTCATTGATTCTTTTAAGTGCCAAGAGAAAGAAAAATGAGATTTTTTGTTAATTATTTATTATCTTTGTTGACTTCATGTAATATGCAAACAAAAGAATAGGTCCTTACCCTGCACAACTTGTAAGCTGAAAAGTACATGGAGAAAACCTAACAGCTGGGAAGTCCCGAGAGAGAAGAAAATATTAGGAAAGGACTTGACAGAAATTAATTCATAATTTTTAAATTTTGCTCGTTTGGATAACATGGGAGAGTCAGAAAGCAAGTTTTTGATGGATTTGACTTGGTTAGCTATTCCACATACAGAATGTAGCAGAACTATAATTTTAAAATAAGAGGATCTGTGGGATGTTCTTCTTCTATGGCGCTTTTCAACAATGAATATAGGTTGTCTGATAAATAGATCCACCTCAGTAGGTCCAAACCTAAAAACTGTACAGAAGTATGTCTTTTATAGTGTTTGTTCTTGACCCTATATTATACTCTTTCATCTTGACCTCTTGGTGTTTTTCTGTTTCCAATCAGGTATCTAAGCGGCTGTACAGTATGGGCTGTTATGAAATCTCTCTGGGAGATACAATTGGTGTGGGGACGCCTGGAAGTATGAAAAAAATGCTGGAAGCTGTTATGAAAGAAATTCCTTTGAGTGCTCTTGCTGTTCACTGTCATGACACGTATGGCCAGGCATTAGCCAATATCCTCACAGCCATGCAGGTGACTTGGTTTTTCCTTTTATAATATACAATAATAGTATTCTTAGTTTAATTCAATGTGCAATTTTTAAAAATCCTGCCATTAAAGAAATCATTAGAAGAGTAAAAAGGCACTCACTAAACTTTAGGAAAGTACTCCTCACACATCAATGAGATCTGGTATTATTGCTGTTGCTTTTACCAGGAAATGTCAAACCTTATATATTAATTACCTTCAGTTCCATGCAAAATCACTAAGAAACAGTTATGATTATTACATTTCATTGACATTAGATGAAGGAGGGACATTAAATAATTCTTTTCTGATATCTCAGATTCCAGTTTTCTTAGGAACAGCTGTATGTTTGTTTTCCACTAAACTAAAATTTCTGCTTTGTGGATGTGTCTAAAAATAAAATGGAATAATGCATAATTACATCTTGATTTCAGATGGATAAATCAAAAATATTGGTAGTTATGTACACAGAATATTCTAGATAATTTTATCACTGTTCATTTGCCTTCATCATTCTTTTTTGTTTATCAGTTATGCCTTCCAAGTAAGATTAGCAACAACGTTATATCTTATTTAATCAGCTTTCAAATCTGTGCCTAAATTATCAGAGTTAATTTCCATAAGAGATTCAGAATAGGAAACAATTCAGAAAACAGGCTGCAAGTTCTAATGTAGTTTTTGTCAAGATACAATCTTGAGAAATATCTTAAAATGCCTATGCTTTGCTAAGGAGAACTACTTTTACTAAGCATTACAGAGTCATTAACTATTTACAAATTGTGGGCCTTTATTGTTCTATTTTATACTTAATGGTGTCTTCTGTTTCCATCAAATTCAGGCAGTCATTTTGAAGGTCAAAGTTTCCTTTGTCTGACTTGTTATTTTGGCAGAGCTCATATTATGTTATTTAGCTACAATTGTGTTAACTGTGTTAGTGGTATACACTACAAGAAGGAACAAGGAAAGTTCCAACATGGGAATCCACAGGTATTTGATTAAATAGGGAATGACAAAATCTGGTAAGAAAGGTTCTAACTTTTACTCACAGCATTCACTATTCACCCTTACTCACTTTTACTGTTACAAATGTGTGTGTATGTACCATGGGATAAATAAATTGTTAATTTCACAGTTAGGTTCAGTTGCAGATGCAATAGCTAAAAGCATGTAAACCCCTGAGCATGGGAGGAGTTGGTCATAAAAATACTTGAAGCATTGTTTTTCAAATCCTCCCTTTAAATAATTGCTGTCATGGTGCCTACTAAACACTGAACAATGGCTATGCTTTGTTAACTCCTGCATTTGTTGTAAGTGATTCTTGTCTCATGTTTACCTCTTGTTATCTTTTTATTTAGTTTGTAAACCAATTGTGTAAGAGCTAAAGGAAAAAAAATCTCTTAGGTACCTAATGTGCAGTTTAGGATAATTAACATGCAAATTCAAGAGAGCAAAAGACTTAAAAATAAATTCCTATGCAACCTTCTCATATTTCTGGGAAGGCAAGGGTGCCTGAGACCCACCAGTACATGTCTAAAGGTGCAGTGGTTTTGGCTCAGCTTAACTTGTCATAGGGTTTGCCAAAAGTCCTTGATGAAGCAGGCATTACACAGCCTCTCTGACTGGCTTTGTGCAAGCAGCTCCTTGGCTCACATAGAAGAAGATCCCCAGGCTTTTGGATCCTCAAAGAGATCCTGCACCTCACAGCGTCCTCTCTTGTCTCTGGTCAGAAACCCAAGGCAGCTAGCAGGGAATTATAACTCCTTCTAAAGCAATACTCCTTCTAAGACAGAGACTCCTAAATTGCAGGTAAGCTGTGTGGTGAAGTGCTAAAGCTGGTTTGTCAGAGTGCCCAGGTCACTTCTAGTCCCTGCTGTCAGCCTTGCCTGTGCTTTCCTTTTTGCCAAAGATACAGGAATGGCAGAGCACTGGAATAAAACCCCTTGTCTTTAACTCAGCTGCTGTTTCCTAAACCAATTCTTCTCAGACACAATTCCTTTCCCTTCCCCATTTATGGGTCTGCGTGACCGACACAATATTTCAGCAAGAGTGAAATGTGTTTGGGGGGTCATAGAAATAATAGGCTATAGTTATTGTTTGAAAACAAGTTTAAAGATCATTCAGCAGACAAATTACACTCTTCCTAAGACATTGCTGAACAACCCCAGGCTGAGTACTGTTGTATTGTATATTGTATTTCTTAAGAATTAATGAATGACAGCTGGAAAGCCACAAATCACTCTGCACTAATTCAGGCATTGCTTCGATGGGAGATCTCCTAGGAGTGGAAAGAGTTGCTGGTAATTCAGTAAGTGATTTTTTATACGGATCACATTGTTTCATGCAGGATTATACTACCCAGAATGTTTTCTTTCGTTTGGGGCTGATCCAAAGTCATCTAGAACTGACAGGCCGTATCTGTATGAGAAATTAGGAGGGCAGGAGTCTTGAAATTTCAGTATTCAGTTTTATATATATTGTTTTAACAAAAGGATAGGTAGTGAGAGATGGGAGAGAGATTAGCCAACTTTTAAAACATAAGTAATTTTTTAAATTGTTGATGCAAATAATACAGATAGAAAGGAAATTCACTTCATTTTATGAAAATAATCCGTGCAAAAATGTGAGGAACATGAAGTGATGCTTTGAAAGAAACCAGTAAACATTTAAAGTAGAAACATGTCTGGCTCTTGGTTACATGGCTTAATATAAAACTACCGGAGTATAGAATTTACTAAACAGACAATTCAGAAGATGGGAAATGATGTGGAGATCTAGTTAGAGGTTATGGTATTTTGAGTAAAATGTGTGCATTGGATAACGTGACAAACACATAGTGTAGCTAACAAAAATAGTAAAACATTTATAGGAAATTGTTACAGACCTCTAAGGAAGGGTAAAAAGATGGGTCAAGAAACTTCTTTCTGGAGAGGCCCTGGTAAGGGAGACCTTACCTTCTCTAAGGAGATTTGACTTTCATTGACAATTGACTTCTGCTGTGCGTACAGAAGTGGAAAGGGGCGTGGAAAGGAAAGTGTTTAATGGAAGTGTTAAAGAACTCTTTTCCTGGAAAACTTAGTAGTTGCCAGAAATAGATTTGTCTGTCTTTATAACATATATTCAAACAAGAGAAAGAGGATGCTAAGAGGGAAAGAGGATATTTGTCTGGCTGTAATACCTGAATAAAAGAAACAACCACATGATTGTCCCATAGAATTTTATCAAATACAAATTGCTATCCTAATTCATTAAAATGAGCTGATCCCTACACTATGAGGATCAAATTCTAACTTAAAGAAAACAATTACAAAACCCTAATGACATAGAATGACCAAGGATTTTTACCACCTTGTGTAATCATGTTCACCCCACTGGACACAGAGAGAGGATTGAGGTTGATTACATGCCAAATGAAACTGCATTTTATGAGTTCTATTTTTTTCCAGAAAACAGGATTTTTTTAAAATATCAATTCCCTAGTTTAGTACCAAAATCAGAATTTATCAAGCTTTTAATTAAACTTCCAAGGTTCAGACTGCAAAATCCAGATTTGAGGTTTTTATTACAAACATAATATGCTCCCTTTTCAAAAGCTTAGAATATTTAATAACATTTTATTAATTTCTTTGAGATCCTTGAATTTTAAAGATGAAATAAACTTAAGAGAAAAGTAAATCCAAATAAAAATGGCTGACTGCTGACCTTTTCCCTGCATCACTTAACTAAATTGATGCTAGTCTCTTGGTGTATGCTGGAGACCCTAACTAAACTGCATGTTTTTGTGCATCCAGTTTACTTTTGTAGTAAAATCTAGGTTGACTCAAAGGCACTCAGGATTGGCCTGGCTGTTTTAACTGCCAGAAACAGGAGAGGAATCTGAATGTAGGTGCTGAAGTTCCTGGTTTATTAATTTACAAGTATCATTTTTTACAGGAATAGAGCTTACAACAGCCAGCAGAACGAAATCGTAGAGCCTAAGTTAAGCAGTTAAAAAAATCCTGTGTTCAAAATTCCCTCCTCCATGATTTACATGAATGCATGTAAATCATGCAAAACATTAAATGAGATGAATTTTCCACCCAAAACCATCTCCTGTTTTTTTTTTTTTTCCAAATACAGGATTTGATTTTTATAGCTGTTGAGCTTGCTTGAAGTAGAAGCTTCAGGTGCAGGTTAGAGGCCAGCTTGCTGCTGAGATCTCTTGTCCAGGAGCTGCTTGCTGCTAAGGATCCTCAGTGCAGGCTCCCTCTCCATCTGGCAGTGGCTGTAAACCTGAAGCTCTGGTGCTTGGCCCTTGTCTGAGCTACTCTGCAGCAGTATTGCGATTGCTCTTGTGCCATCTGGTACCTCCCTGATTCTCCTTCTCATCCTCACCTGCTGGCTTCACTTACTGGCTTACCCCCAGACCTGGCTAATCTTGTCTGGTCCTGGTTATTGTGTCCAGAGCTGATTCCCATCTTGAATCTCTGACTCAGCTTCATGGCTTTCTTTTTCTAGTGATGTTGCTGCCACTGCCTGCCTGGCTATGGCTCTGGACTCCTTGCTTGCCTTCTTCTAGGGAGTTGTCTGTCCTTGCTGTGATTCAGGACAGTTGAGTGTTTAGAGAAGGGAACCAATAACTTGAGCTTTAAGGATGGCTTTTCATGGCAGGTGGTGCTGAGTGGGTGCTGAGAGCTGGCAGGTCTCATGTGCTTTGATGTTGGAGCTCAGCTGGAGGCTTTGTCTTGCAGAGGCAAGATATTCCTACTCACTTAAATTCAGAAAGCATTTCCTGGTGTCTGGGCGTACACAAACCCCTAACAGTTCTCCACTTGCAGCTCTATTGGTAAAAAAACAGACTCAAGAAAGCCTGAGAAATTGGTGTTGGTGTCTGACAGCACTTAAACACCTCTCTCAGGTGCCAGATTATGTTTGATGACATTTTCCTCTTGAGTTTTCAGATCTGCATTTTTGTGACTGACTTAAGAGAATATACCTGTAATGCCCATAGTGATGAATTTCCAAATAAATGCATTATACGTAAGAACACTTCTGTGCTAGAACATTCACTGAACATTCATATCCTGCAGTCAGTTCTATCACCTTGGATTTGTCTGGCATATTTTAGTAGATAACTACAAGGATGAGGGCTCATCCTAGCTTATCCCAGTGAATGAGTAGTAGTTACAGCTAGAAGCCAAGTTAGATAGCTGAATAGAATAGAGGAGTGATAAAATAAAATAATGGTAAAATGGCATGAAAGTATGGATAGAAGTGGTGGAAGGCTGAATGAGAAAAAGGCAAATACATGAGTATAGTTATTCCAGATAAATTGCTTCAGGGTGTCTGTTGGTTATTCATTATGTTTTTACTGAATTATACATACGAATGTGTATACAGTCACCAGTTAATCTCTTGATTTAAAAACAAGCAACAGGATAATTTTTTCAAGTACAGTTTTATGAAACTATGTTATAAAAAGTGATAAGCACAATACCTTTAGTTTTCATGAGTTTTATGTACTGATCAAGAAAGAAATAAAAAAACCCAATACCTTATCATTCTTCATTTGTAAGCAACGTTGTCTTTTTATTCCCTGAAAAGCACAGTCATCCAGAGCTATAGTGCAGTACAATGAACTGACACTTCTGTTTTAAGGCAGAGAAGATAGATAGGTAACTGTGAAAAAGTGTGAAGCCCAGCATGTACTCATTGTGCTAGGAATTCCTCCTGTAACAGTGAATATGGACCTTTTAGCTGAGGAAGCTGGTCCAGCCAGATTCGTCTGTTGCTACACACATCAAAAAATACTGTCAGTTCTGTAGTAACTGACAAAAAGAGCTTGTATTGACATGCCAAAATTCTTGTTTCATTAGTGCATTAAATGATACTAGCATTCTGGAGTTTTTTTCAGCAGTGTGCTGGGGCACTCACTACCTGGCAATTAAATTATTTATATCTGAACTAAATTTTAACAGAGCAAAAAATAATCATGACAGTTCAGTTAAAATGTCAACACTGTCTTACAGGCTGTTTTTCTAAGCTAATAGGGAGATACTGTATGGAATTAAGGAGGTACAGGAGACAGGAACCCTAACATACATCTTGGGTTGTCCTTTCCTAATTTGACATGTCACTGTACTCATGGCTTTTTCTTACTTTTTATTATTTTATTTGTAAAACAGAAGTAAGGCTTATCTCTTTTACTTTGTGAAGTGCTAGGAAAAAACAGAGGAACATCATCAGACAAGTACAGATAGATTTTGTGAAGAATTAAAACTTAATTTTTGAAATTAAAATTTAAAAACAGAATAGATTTCAATTTTTCTGTAGAATGTACTTTTTAGATTAAAAAAGCTAAAGTATATGAGTGAGCAAATGATCAAAATACTTATGTTCCTAATCAAATTATCTGAACCCTTTAACCTTCCATTTCTTTTGTCCTGCACAACCTGGCACTCTGAAGACATTATGGAGCACAATGTGAGCATAGGAGAGGCTTGCCATATAGAAGTATGCTCATATTTGGGGATATTGAAAAAAATATTATATGCTTGCATTCCTATTTTGAGGAAAGCATAGAGATGGAAAGGCTTCAGCAGACCTCACAAGTTTGCTTTCCTCTGCTGTTTACAAATATATGCCAGGAAACTGCAGAAGACTTAACAGAGATCTCCAGAAACTAATTTCAAGGTTCAGATAGGGAAACATGACCAAAAATTCAGCTTGACTGAGGGTAGCTGTACAGAATTCAGGAAGGGCTGGTCATGCTTCAGTATTTTGCTGGAATTCTTTGAGGCAATCACTGCCAAAGAAGACAAAGGATGTACAATGGCCAACACATGCTTTGATTTTTAAAAAAAAAATTTGCAGTTTTCTGCAGTGGAAGTTCATATGAAGGTGTGGAGGCATGTAATAAGTGGAAAGTTGGCTAGAGGGCAGGAAACAAATGGAATTATGAAAAGGAACTTCTTTAAGCTGGAAAGCATCCATCAGCAGAGTTGTGGATATATTGGCTTGTGCATCCTAGGTTTTGCTGCTTAAATGAATAATTTGCAATACTGTAATGCTCATGTTAAGGGTAATTGTTCTAACTTGTAGAAATTCATTTTTTTCAAATTTTAGATTTGAATTGTGAGAAACAGGATAGCTAGCCCAATTTGTAAGTGGAAATCTTGTAATATTCTAAAACATGCAAAAGAAAATGTTTGAGATCAAACATAAGAGAATGGGAATACACAAAATTTTAGGTAAAGCAAGAGACTTTACTGCAACATGCCTGTTTATTTAAGGATATTCCCAGATTTCTGCTTTTGGATTTTTCTAAGAATTAAATTATCCAGGGCACTCACTGGGTATTTTCTGGGTCTGAAAATATAAACAGAATTTTTGAATTGTTAGCAAACTAGGCAAAATGTTGTCAGTAAAATAAAACTCCTTAGAAAACATCAATTTGCCTTTTTGTTTCTGTTTCCTTTTATTCCCCCTTCCCTGTGGAAATGACATAGCACTTAGCTAAAGCTAGCAATTAAAAAAACAGGTGTTGGAGACAAAGAAGTACATGATATTGGGAAGGCATGTGAGTAGAGTTGTTTGAGATTGAAAGCTAAAAAGACAGGTGAATAATACTCTATTTGAAAGCAAATAAGTTAGGGGGGAAATGGCAGGTGAATTATGCAAAAGTAGCAGGCTGAAGAAAATATTCATTTTTTTCCTCTGAAGAAAACTTAAAAAGAGGGTGTCTACTTTAAGAAAGTAGGAAAAAACCTTGCATTCAATCAAATGATATTGCTACTGTGAGCAGTCAGCTAGTTACTATTGTAAATGAAAAAACATACTGCACAAATGTATAAATCAGACATACATATGGGAAGAAAATGAAAATACAGGCATTCATGCTCAAAATCTGGCAGATGTTTTCCAGTATTTTGTCTTTTCTTTTTTTTTTTTTTTTTTTTTTTTTGTACTGGTTTTATGTTTTTGCCTTTAATAACAGCAAAATAAGGAATTAAGCAAATGAACAGGCAGCATCACTCCTGCTCTTTTCTCAGAGCAGTACAAAAGAATTAGCAGCCCTAGTTTTACTCTTCTCTTAGGTCAGTACAAAAGAATTAGCAACTGCATTTTTATTGCTTTCTGCTGCTTTTTGCAGAATGTGCACAGTGTGCAATTTCTGAGGGTACTGTATGTTTTTGACCCCTATTCTTATGCTTCAGAAAAACTTGATAGTCTGAGAGTCCACAAATAAATTAATCCTTACTATTATTGTAACTGTTACAGTATAATTGGGGAAAAACCTAAATGGTAGACTTTGTTTCAAGGTTCTTATTGTTTGAATATTTTAAGATAGGAAGAGGAGTATATTTGTTATTGTGTGTTGAAATAGCAGTGACAGTTCCTGAATTAGATTTATTTACATGCTTATATGAATAGGTAGCCTATTGGTATATGCATGTAGCCTGGTTTTGTGGGTTTTGGTTAAACTTAGCTTACTATAAAGGATTACTGAATAATAGAAATGCACATTGTTTAGCTGCTTGTAATAAGCTGTAATATTGGGTTTCAGAATCTTTCAGACCTAGCTACTGAACCAACAAACCTCAAGTCTAAGTCTGTTTCAGGATACTAAGAAAAGAGCCTTCATCATGTACAGATTATTCTCATCTTCAAATTACTCACTAGGGCTGACTTGCAACAGTAGACATGACTTTCCTTTGGCTTACAATCAAACTTCAGCTATCTTCTAAAGTATTTTTAAACATTTGATTTTTACATGCAAATCTATGCATCTTTCTTTATATCCCTGCAAATTCCTACATATCACTCTATGTCTAAATGGAATATTAATAGAAAATTATTGCAGCAGCTATACAAATAAAATTTGAAGTGGTTTTAGTTTTCTGTCTTAAAAGCAAAGATCATTTCTATACAAATAGTATTGAAGCTGTATATTTATTAAAAAAAAATCATTTGGCCCAAATATTCTTTTTCTGTGCTTGTGTCCTCCTTGTACGTTTCTTTTTTTTTTGAATGCTGTTTTATTGTATCTTGCCTAATCATGTCTTAAGTGCTGTAATTTCTGATTTCTTCATCCTGTAAGTGGCATTCATTTACACATTTCATTCTGCAGTGTCAGTGGTACATTCCAATTTAAGCCTCATGATCATTTTCATTAAATCTAGAACCATTAAAGCCATACTGATTTAGTTGATCAGTACCTAAAATACATTTCTAATATTGCTTTCATTACTGTGCATCTTTGTCCTCTTGTGAATGCACTTTTTCCTATGCAAAAATAAGCAGATTCAGAGAATTTACTTTAAATGGTTCTCTGGTCTTCATCAGATTCTGTTCTGCTGCATCTTTAGTTGTCATATGTGGAAGTATAGTTTGAAAAAGGGAAAAGAAAAGGGAAGAAGTATCTTATTCATAAGATACTAATATTAATAAGATTATAAGAAACTTGCACAGTAGAGCTTGCAAACAAGGCTCACACAAAATTGCATAGAATATAATTTAGGTACAAAATTACCACATTACAGTTGCTTTTTAGGGTAATACTCCACACAGCCTGTCAGTGTCTAAGTCCCCTTCGCTTTGTTGCCCTTTGTAATTCCTTTTTGCCATTCTTGGCCTCTTTGAGTGCTTAAGCAGAGTAAATATCCTGCTGGCAGCTCCCTGGCAAGAGGAAAGAATGATGTGAGCAGATACCGTGCTCCTGCATTCACCTAACCCGAATGTTTTCCCTGGTACTTAGGTTAATTTTTTTTCTCTCTTTCACTGTTTTCCTAGTCATTGTTTGATAGGTTTAAGTCCACATAGCCAGAGCAACAATCTCTTTACAGAGCCCCTTTTATCATCCCAGCAGCGTCTTGTTTAACTTGACTATTTAAATGGCTGAAAGTCAGCATCACCCAGTTCTGAAGTGGATTGGGCAGCAATCCAGCTCTTTTTGTTAGAGACAGACATTCATTTTTTTGGACTAGAAACAAATTACTTCCAAATGCTGGAAATGTAAGAAGGCTTAAAAAAAAAAAAAAGGTTTCAGGTGTTTATAGAACAAATTAGTATAAAATAGTTTTCAAAATGCTAAGCCACATTTAAAATAAATATTTAGTACTTTTAGAAGCTGTGAAAATACAGCACTAAAAACCTGAAATCACTGATCCTTAGCATGCATAAGAAGTATGGTGAGGGCACACTGGTGTCACATTCCCCATGCATATTTCTGTTGTGCCTTGGATTGCATGCATAAAAGGTAGTATTTTGGGGTGGTTTTTGCATGATTGATAGGGACTGGCTGTAGTTTTAATGAGGTGACTGCCTGTAGCAATCAGAAATTGAACTGATAACTATTTTACAACAGTGTTTGATTCAATTCCTAAAAATGAAAGTCTTGATTATCTAGATGACTGGAAAATAAAGAATTTTCATTGGTCTGAAGATTGTTTCTTGTGCCTTACTCAGCATTACATAAGCACTCTCTCATCCATAGAAAGACAAGCTAGTTCTCTGCAATTGTTACTTGTCCCTTTTAGTTTTATGGTGTCTTGCTTGTCTCTCCCACACCTTCCAACTTCCACAACAAATGAAATGGGATTTCCACAAATACAAACCTACACAACTGGCTCATCTCAGAACCCATCCTTGCAGGCCCATGCCATTCTCCCTTCTCAGCACTCCTGCCACAATATGCATTTCTTCCTCAGTTGCCATCTCATCAGCTGCCATGGTAATTTGAGGGATGAGGTTGTTTGTCTCCATAGGGCTTGCATTCCTGCAGTTGCTGTGTCACTCCTTTAAAGGGTTGCCATGCTCAGCACATCCTGGCCTCTCTGGCACTGTGGCCAATTGCTATGTAAAGCTTGCATCCCAAAACCCAAAAATCTGGACTGGCAGCTATGGATGGTCCCTAAAAGGTGCTAGTTCCCAGACTGTGCCAGGAATAGCTTGGTGGAGCTCTGTCTGCCCCAGGGCAAAGCTGTGCCAAGGACTGTGCAAGAGTTACCCACAGTGGACAGTTGAATTCCAGTCCTAAATGATGCCATTTAGGTTTTTGGTCATATACATGGCCACAAAAGAGCACAACTTCCTGTGCATTAGCCACACAAAAGAGAGGTTTTTGCTGTCATTCCCAGTAGCATTTGTGGCATTCCACAAATGGCATTCCATAATGACATCTGAGGATGTCTCTGGAGATGAGATTTCAGAGGTTTTGGTCAGCTCTGAGTGTGCTGCTGATATCTCTGGGGATTTGAGCTTATATGCTGGACACTAAAAAGATATGTGGAGCACTGACAGAAATAAAATACAATATTTCAACATAATTTAAAAAATAATTGCGAAACAAAATTTTCAAAAGTTTGTTCAAGATACAATTAAGTACCTTTAAAATAGTTTTTTTTTCAGAATTTAATTCCTAATTTAATTTGCATTCTTTTTTGAAAATAAATTATTTCTATAAGTGTTGCTTGACTTGTTTTTAGAAGTTCTCCCTATAATCATATGGAACTTTAATCTGTACACATCAGCTAGGAGAAGATAAATGGCTTTTAGACATGTTTATTTTTCTACTTGGTGGGAATTACTCCCTCTCTCTTTTTACCCTAAAGTAGTTTTTCTTAAAGTTTAATAGCAACTGTAAAAAAAGAGGACAGGATCATTACAATGCTTCCCTCTTGGAAATTATTGATTTCATGACCTTTCATTATTTGTGAGTGTGTGCATTCTAGTTTTTGCTGGAAAAAGAGGACATTGCATGGAACCTGAATTTCAGACCTAAGCAAGGGTCAGAGGAGTTTGCCATGGCTGGAACAGACTTGGGGAATGACAAATCCCACAGTCTCAAGCAGGGAAGTGTTGTGTTTACAGGATGATGCTTCCTTCCTTTTTGGGCAGCTCTACAGACAGCTGTGCTGAGGGGGTGGAACTAAACCTCTGGCCATTCTTGAATATTTACAGCTCCTCAGAAGGAATTTTGTTATCATCTAGCAAACAATGAGGGAGGGGGAGTTATTTCCTATTTTGAGATGTATCAAGTGGCTTTAAACAAGATCTTAGGATGTTTTCTAAGGTAAAATTAACTGCAGAAAATCTGTAGATAGCTGTGACCAGAAGGCTGGAGTTCTGAACTTACTCCAAATGAGTCTTGGGTGGATCTTTGTAGCTTGGGAGAACAAATGAGCATTTGCATAAGTGAAATAAGTTGAAGATGACTCTTCAGCTAAGACAGAAACCAAAGCTGATGTAGTACCTAAAGTATGACAATCGTTTTTTTCATTCTGTGCTGTGCAGAAGCAACACAGAAACAGTCTCTTGAGTCAAATAATTTGTCACTTATCTTTTTTTTTCTTTTGAAATATTGCACTATGAATTGAAACAGCCAGGCATTCAGAAATAAAAACGTTTTTATAATAGCTCTGCTCTACTTTCCCTGTGTTTTTAAACATAAATGAATGGCAATGTTATACACTCCAGCTTGCATGTTTGCCTGTTTACTTTTTCTTCTTTGTGGCTTAGTGCAAATGATATGTGGAAAGATTGCCAGAGAAAAATGATGTGATTTGCTTAACAGAGTCCATTCAAATGTGTAAAGTAAACATTTATAGAAAGTTTTTTTTCTCCAATGTTCATAGTAGTTAAATTTTGCTTGCACTAAGAACTGCAACAGTAGGAAATAATTTTTAACTTGATGGAGTATTTTTCTTCTAAAGAATAAGCCAAGTAAACAAAATAAAAGTAGATTTAGCAGAGCAATATAACATGCATCTATAGTAAAATAGAAGGTGCTAAGTTGAATGGCTTTTTAAACAAAAGAAGTGTTCTGGCTGTACTGCTGGCAGATACATTGGATAGACAATTACAGATGTCTTTTTATAACAAGGAACTTCCATCAGAAAAAGAGAAAATTTTCAAGACATTTTACATTTCATGGCTCCCCACCTTAATGCCACCACTTAATTAATCAATGTATTTGAAGGGGAGGCAGTGTAACATGTTAAGGTACTGTAATGTGATGAACATTATAAAGTTGATCCAATTGTAATAGAACAGTAGATGATAAGAAACTATCACACTTAAAAAAAAGTTTCTTGCATTATAATGAGAATTGCGATGAAAATTTTACTTGAAATAAAAATTCTCTCTGCCTAGAGTGGACAAAAACTGCCCTATTTGATTGCATCTTCTTTGCCCATGTTGCTGTAATTATTGTTACTGGAATGATTCCCATCCTGGAATTCTACTCAAGACACTGTATTTTTTGCACAAAATATAAAGTGCTACTTCCTTGAAATTATACAGATGAATGACTAAAACATATATTCCATAGCTCTTAAAGGGAGATTGTTCCTTGGTTCTGAATTTTTGCAGTAGATTTTCTAACAAGACCTAAGTGGTCCCATTTGTTAAGTACATTTGTCTGAGTCTTGAATAAAATAAGGATGTGCACAGCCGTTTGCAAGTTCACAGGCTATTTAGCAAGAATGAATTTTAGGAAAAAAAAAAAAAAGCCAATATAAGTTTTTTTTCCTTGTTTAAAAAAAATAAAGCGGATAATCAAATTGCAAGCAAACAGAAATATCTGGTACTTTACTATCATGTTTACTGTAATATTGCCATGATTTTTGCTTAGCTAGTTGGGAAACTGGTCTTTAGTTACTCTGGAGAATGAGGTGCACAAGAATGAATACATTTGCTTTCGGGTTTTGTTTTATGGCATTTGATGGAGTTGTTTACTCTTGCAATGATTTTCAAAACACAAATAGCAGTGAAGAAGAAAAAAAAGAAGCAGGATAGCCGCTGTAAATATTTTGTAAAATGTCCATCTGAAGCTCCTCAACCTCTGGTAATTAGAAGCCATGCTGTGGAGATTGACAGGGTAAATTGCCAGTTAATGTTTACACAACAAAACATATGCCCAGTACAATATCCTCCACTGATGTTACTGAAACCAGAGTCCGGAAATGTACAGTGGAAACAAGACGTGGTACTTTTCTTGTGCCAACATAAACAGCAATTACAGCACAGTGTGAGAGAAGTCATAAGAAATACTACTGCATATCAGTAGTTCTACAAAGTCAGCACTTTTTTGTAATTGCAGGGGAAAAGGGCTGAAAAACATTACAGATCTCAGCAAGAAATGGACCCTTTATACTTTTAAACTGATCCTTGATAAAACAATGCCGGGGTCATGAGAAGGCTACTCTGCCAATTTTGCTTCACTGTGGGATCCATTGACATCTGGCTGAGCTGCGGAAGCTGGAAAACTTCTTTAATATTCTCTTGACAGTAAAGTGGACATGTGGAAAACATTCTAATCTGTTAATCTTTGGTGCTCCTGAAGAAAAAGGACATTTGGCTTTATACTTTGTGATGATAAATATTGTCTCCAGTCTAGCTGTAAATAAGTTAAAAGCATTTGAATGGAGGATGCAGTTCTTATTTTCCATATATGAGAGAAGATGGATGTGCACCTGTGCAATCCAGAAGATGTAAAGAATGCCAGGAGTGTTTTCTAAGGTTAGTTTACCATATATCTTGGAAATCCACCTTTTTTTATGCTGAGTGTGGTTTGTCAATGAATTGGTGAGCAGAGTCTCTGAACCTCCGTACATCATATATGCTAAAGTAGAATAAAGTATTGTTTCACTCAGGGGATTCTGAAAATAGAATTAAGAGAGATTTGAAATAGTAGTTAAGTCTGAATAAAAAGTGCAGGTTTTATTTAACAGCATTAACTGTACCAATTATTTTTGGTTGACTCTAATATGGAGTAGTAGTGAACGATGGAGATACATATCTGTTCAGCTTGAGTAGGATGCACAATTGTTCATTTCGGTTGTGAGATTTATCTCCAGAATTGAGAAAAGGAATCTCTTGCATTAGAAAATAACTGCTATAAAAATATATTATGTATTCCTAGTACAAAGCATCTTTATGCATTAATACAAGATGCAAAAGATACCATGGAATATGTGAAGACCAAACTAGGATTCAAAATTCTACATATCCTTGTAGTACATTCTAAAATAATAAGAAAAATTGTAACAATGCATGATGGCTCAGGTTGAAGTTAAGTCAGATGACATTTTAAATGCCGGCATTTTAGTCCTTTAGATACCCTGATGCTGATCTATGATAGCGGTGCTGTGGAATGAAAATAGCTCTGCTCTACTTTCCCTGTGTTTTTATAAATGCTGTCATTACTGCACATTTATTTTAAAACAGTTTATTTCATTTGCTCACATTGGTACAAGGTAGTGTCCACTGCCACTTAGTGCATAATGCTGCAAGTGTTCTGGTTATAAGAAGTGAGAGAAATTACACCTCAGGAGCAATTTGGTCACCCAGCTTAAGCTGAAGAGTGGCTCAACACAAGTTGGTCTTCAGAAACTGGAAGACTTGGGAATTGGTAGAAGCTAGCAAGGACAAAAAAACAAGATCGAAAGAATTTGTAGTTTCTTTCTAAGGTACAGATACAGTAAGAGGGGTACATATGATAGATTAACTTCATTATATGCTCCCTGAATGTAGGAAAAAAGGGGCCTTTTCAAATGCTGCCATGCTTGGGTCATGCCCAAGCTTGCTGCCATGCTTCATTGATAGATTCACATGTTCCACATTTGCCACATGTACTTCAAATAGTAGACCTTTCAAATCAGTGCCTTTCCTTGAACCTTCGTAGTAGTCCTCTACCCTTTTCAGTATTGTGGCTCACAGAGAAGTGCACTGCCTGCAGCCTGCATCTCAAACATTGATCTTTACCTGTTCTGTCCTTCATTCAACTCATTCTCAGCTGATGCCCCATATTATGAAAATTCAGCCATTTTATTAAGTGGGTATGTGTCTACTCAGTTTATCCTCTGTGAGCCATCCATGGAAGTAAGTGGATATTTTTTTTTCTTTCATCATTGCACCATAACAGTCAGCAGCTCCAAGCATTCTTTGTCCAGTCCCAGCTGAATTTTCCTCTCCCAAAGCTACCCTCAGTAACTTTGCCATGGAGTTAAGTAATCATTTATCTCCCTTGTCTATTCAAAACCCTCTGTTTATTTTCCAGTTTATTTTTATTCATTTATGCATGAATAAATGCATATGAGAAAGACCTTGTTTTTACCTGATGATACGTAGGGCACAGGCAACCTGGCACAGCTTTTGCATCTCTGGACTGGACAGTTCTATCCCAGCCTACCCCAAAACTCCCCTTTGCCTTTTCTGTCTAGTTTCCCCTTTCCCTCCAGATCCCAAGATTATTATCTTCTCTTCCCTACCTATTTCATTGGTCTCTTGACTGTGTTCAAACGTTTGTCTATACAACAAATACTTTGTGTTTATAGATCAGGTTATTTCATGGCATAGTAAGCAGATAAATTGTTAAACCATCACAGATTTGCTTGAGAGCAACTTCTGCTGAAGAGCATCCTGAGCAGTAGCTGCTTACTTTGAGTCAGCAGCAGCATCTGGCAATGCCCTGGCTTGCCTGGGGAGGGAAGAAAGGGAGACTGGAAAGTCATTTACTGTTTTGGTGATGATTGCATCTTCATGGGATCCAACAAGCCCTTGGTGTGCCTCCTGCTCCCCCTGCAGCTTTGTGATCCTTAGCAAGGGAGAGCTGGAGTTGAGCACAGCCCCACACCAGCAAACCCCAGTGTTTTTAAGTATAAGAGTACACATATTGCTAAAAGGAGCACAATCAGCCTGCATGGGCAATAAAAATAATGATTTGTGAACATCTGCTTCATTAATTGTGTTATGGCATAGGATTTTTATTAGCATTCCAAAATCTCAAAACCTGTCTCATGTTGAATGGAATTGATTCCCCCTAAACATCCATGAATGTTTTCTGAAGAACCAGATCTGCAACACAGACCTCTCTGCTCAGGCTTTTTGTGCAGGTGATGCATTGTCAGTCAGGGACACAGATATTCCAACTCAGGCTCAGAGAAATTGCTTAACAATTCTTTGTTGAGATTAAGAAAAAAATCATGGTCAGCTGCTGCTCTCTTGACCCTTGGGCATTTTAACTCCCAGACTGACCAGTTCCTGCCAATAAGGTGGTAAATAAGGTGGAACTTCCCTAAGCTTATAACTAAGTCCAGACTGGGATCTCTTAAGATCAGTATCCCTTCTGTGCCAAACTTGAGACTGCAAAGCTACAAAAATATCTCCAAGAAACTCATGTAAAACTTATTGAATATTAATGTAACAGAGTGTTTTTCTTCCCCAAAACTTGTTCCCGGAAGTGGCCAAGCCCATTTTTCACTGAAACTTTCAAAACAATCCAGTCTGAGGCAGAGACAAGGTATGGAAAATATAAGTTCCAGCAGTTAAAGGCTGACAAAGTAATAAACAACTGAAAGTGGGGCCTTATGATGGAAAGTGTTAGGGAACTTTAACTCTAGATGTCATTGCCAGCTTTGCTTATAATAAATGTGTCAGTAGCAATATGAAAAGATGTGTACAATGAGTTAAAGGAATGCAGTATTAACCTATTTTATGTGGCACGTCTGCCCACAAATTGCTTGCATCTCAATATGTTTTGGAAGAAAAGGATTTCTTTCCCCCCGATGAATGTATTAATTTTCAAACGATGTGAACTGGGAAATTAGATATTTTAATGTTACAGTGACACCCTGTGGTCAGTAGGGATGGTGTTAAGTCAAAAGCAGTTTTGTGATGTTTTTTAGCAGTTTTTTAACCTTTAGCAAAAGCAGAGAAGCAGGAAGAAAAAGCAGATAACTTTCACAGATTTCCACAGAGTAGTGTTATCCCATTTTATTGCCTTATACGTAGAAAATTATGATTTTAGTTTCTTGAATACCAAAATAATATTTATTTGCATACATTTATTATATTGAAATACAGGACAACGGCAAGCGTTGGTTTTAAACAACTTGAGAGTGTAAATTAGGGAAGGGTCTTTGTAGCCACTGAACCTTACAAAGCATTGCATCGTCATTTCTGTGTCTGGTTAATCCTCTGTCTCTCTGCAGGAGAGGGTGTTTCTGCCAATGGCAGACCACGTAGTGATGGGTAGCAGACTGATGCCAGAGAGACACAGTAATGTGGCAGAAGCCATCATTCCAAGAGTGCCAGCTTGGCACCGACTGGGCTGCAGGATCAAATAGCATTAGTCCTTTCTGCCTTTTGTGTGGGCAGCCTTTGACCTGACATATCCTACTTCTTCCTCCCTGCCTGCTGCCTTCCTTGAGCAAAAGCTGAACTAATACAGCCACTCTTTGCAGTAGCTACATGCCCCTATCTTTAAGGCACTGGGCACTGAACTTCACAGCACTGTGGCCCCTTGATTTTGTGGCACAAATCTTTTCCTCTTTAATGCACACCTTGTATCCTTGATATTATGCTTTCAGAATCTCATCATTTAGAAGAAGCCTAATTTATGAAAGATCTGATTTATAGCTTCTGATTTATACCACATCCTTTCCTGGAGTTACTGATGCTGACCTTGCCATTTTTAAGAGAGAAACAAAGTTAAACTTCTGCCAGACAAACCAGGTTTAAAGATCAGTAAGGAAGGAGACTGACTGTCCCAACAAGAAGTTATGGGGAGCTAGTAAAGCAAACTGAGAAACATGAAGCATTTATTATTCACTGGCAATAATGGTTTCCTGTTAAAATTGGCTGTTTGACAAAGGTGATGAATTTAATTCCTTGCTTTCTCATTGGGGAATTAGGAAGTTAGCATGGGACAGGAGCAAAAAGTCCTCTGCCTTCTCTGGAGAGTGAGCTAAAGCTAGCCAAAAATAAAGCTTGGAAGGTGTTCAGGAACCACTGTCAGGAATTTTGTGATTATCAAAAAAGTGTCAAAAAATATTGAAGTACTGTAGTTGTCCTGGAAGCCAAGCCATTGTTCACCCCCACACACGTCCATGTGGAAGCAGCTCAGTGAGTGCTCATTTAGGACATAACCTATGAAATAGCTGCAGTACAACTTCTCATGAATGTCAGCACAATTTAGTGCCTGTCAGGAAGTGACAGTGAGAGTCTGGACTTTTAAAATGTCATATTGACAGTGAATTTTTTGCAAGCTTGGATTGCTTAAAGGATTGAAACTCATTATCTCCTGTAAAAGTGTGACAATTATGGAAGATGTGATAAAGGAAAATACCTAGTTTTACACATTTGGTCAATTTTTAGGTTTTACTTTAGAACTCCTTTTGCTTTTAATGGCTGCAAAAACAAAACAGCTTCATAGCTGCTCAAATGTGCAGAGAAGTTATTTATTAGGTGCTATTTCAGACTGTGCTTGGACAGGCTGGGCTGTAATATCAACCTCCAAATTAGTTAGTAGCACTGCTGAGGGATGTTTTCCAACATCTGTTTTTAGCACTGTTAGATTGGAGCTTAGAGTATGGATTATTTAAGGATTTTTTTGAATGGGGCCACTGAAGATGAACTGGAGTGATTCTGCACTTGAGTCAGCAAACACATTATAAGTGTCTGTACAACATGCAAGAGCACACAGATGCAGCTGACCCTGTTGCTGAAATAGTAGTACATTGCAGTAGATTCCTTTCAAAAGCATTGTGAAGAGAACTTTAAAAGACATTATCTTAAAGTATACACACCTGCTCGCTGCATTTTAAGACCACTGATTTGAAGAACTGTCAGATTTGGAGGTCATTTGGGGTTGCTGTATTATATGCCATGTTTAGACCTTGTCTACCAGTGGCTTAGTGTTCAAATAGCAAATACATCCTGATAGAGATCCAATTTTAGAGACTTCAGGTCTATGCACTGTTTCTGGGAAATAATGGATTAAGTGTCCTGTACTAGGGCTAAAGCCATCCCTCCAAGGATGCTACCAATGTAAAGGTGCTACTATTAGACCTTCTCCTTTTTTTTTGTATTTAGCCAAAACAGTCAATGATTTAAAAGACAGAGTAATTATCACTGTCATAATTACAGAAATTACTGGTCCCACTGCTTAGTCAGCAGAAGGCATAGAGGTTCTATATGGTCTTGCATCTACAGTAAGATAAATTGTCTGAGCTTACTCCAGCTTCCAGTGAGGGTACTTTGAATAACTCAGACAAGGCTGCCTGAGAATACAAGGGTGTGGTTAGACACAGAGAGGTGTTTCATGCTACCTTCAGGTGGCTGTGATATCCCATATCCACCCATAGTCACCAACACTTTCAACAATTATCAGCCACCTGTACCCCACTGCTGTGGGAGTTGCAGCGCAAATTCAGAATCACAGTGGCATCACTAGTGTTTGTACAAGGATATCAAGAACTAATATGTGTCAATTCAATGTCTTTAGAAAACATGCCCTTTTAATGCTGGAGGATATTGGTTTTGGTTTTGCTTACAGTGAGTGCCCTGTGAAGGACTGGAGCAGACTACTGACTTTTTTGGCTGTTTTTTACCAAATACTATTTTGTTGATACTTTTTTCCTGTTTGTGCAAAAGGACAAGAATTTATTGAGATAATTTTTTGGGATTAGAAAGTGAATGTTTATATTTTTTTAAATAACTACTGAAGTTATTTATAAGAACTACTGATTATTTTTTATAATAACTACTGAAGCTGTTTCTGAGTCTGCTGATATTCCTTGGGAATTTAACAGAATTGATGTACCTCACCACATTATTTGCCTATAGTTTTATCCCCATGTAAAAATTACGTGAAAATGAGTGCATGAAGAACAATGCTCTAGCAGTTATGACAGATTCGGAAAACCTCCATGAAAGACACTTTCTTTTATCTTTTCCTCTCTGAAACAATAATTTCTGATGTAAATCTTAAAATCAGACTGAGAGAGAAGGCATAGTAGTGGGATCATGCTTGTATCAACCTGTACCTCCACCTGTTTGACACCCTTTTCTGCAGACCTCCACTATACCCTAAATCTTTCCAATAAGAAGCCCAACATGTGTCTCTGCATGGACATTTGCAAGCTGAGAGCTGCCACTGAGGAGCTTGGGCCAACGACTTCTAGAGTAAATGCATGAATCTTAGCAGCTAATGCAAAAAGAGACAGAACTTCCAGCTGTTGTGAATGCACATCCTCTGTGTACTGGACACAGATGTGTCATATAACACATTGTTCTTCATTGCATTGTTCTTCAAAGCATTGTTCTTCATTTTCTGACTGGTGGCCTGCACAAAGAGTGTGACAAGTGACTGAAATGTGAAACGTGCACTTTGGTGATTCACTCCATAAGTCAGAAATTAGTGTACTTTAAAGTACAGTATCTCTTTGTAGAGACCCTTATTATGTGAGCAATATTAAATAGTACTCTCTTGCCTGTCATAGTTATGCACCTTGACTCCTTTGAGGTCTTTATTACAGGCTTTGAGCAGCTACCTAGATCAAGATAATATTCTCTGTCCAAGAATAAGACCTGGGACAACAATTCCTTCTTTATTGTTGCTCTCCAGAGATGTTGGAAGCCAAAGAGGCTGTAAGGCCAACGATAAAACTACGGAGTGCACTGTTAAAACAAGAAGCAAGTACAAAAAATCCCCACATTAGGGTAGTTTATTTCAGAACTGAAAAACTAACTACTAGGTGTATTTGGAAAGGGGACTGAGCAACTACAACATGCAGAATGTATCATTTGCCTACCTTGCTAGCTAGTTGTATGCATGTCTGGGAAGGAGAAGCTCAGGCTCCCAGAGCAGCAGAGCCTGCAGGGACAGGTAGGTTCCTCAGAAGGGGATCAGCAATCTGTGCAGTCAGGCCTCTAAGCCAAATTCCTGACCTGCATATGTGGGTAACAAGCATCAGAGGCTTCACCTCTGAATCTCTCTGTACCCAAAGTCAGGGTTTTGAAAATTTATCTCTGCACAGGAACTCCTGTCCTGAATTTCAGTCTGCCTGACCTATCTTACAGTTTTGGTGTATGTCTCTCTAAATTATTCCTGTGGGGAAGGGAATCCTCTAGTGCTCTTAAGGCAGAGGACCATGTGTCTTTAAAGACCTAATAATTGTTCTGCCAAATTCCCTTGCCTGCTTCTGATTATCTGTAGAGCATGAATGCCTCCAGAGGCAGGGGAAGACTGAAGAGCCTGCTCTGACAACAGAGACCCAGTGTCCTGATCACATACCTAACATATTGTAACAGAAAACAATTGCTTTCCAGTTTCAGCTTTATTTTAAACATCAAATAATAGAAAGAAGAGGGTGCAAAAGCTCCTTAAACATATCAGTGGAAGTCACTGGCTGAGTTTTTTGCCTCCTCCCTTATCAGTCTCCTAGGGAAGACTTTATCTCATGGGAAATGTCATATTATCTTCTGGGTGGAGTTGGTAACTGGTTGACTACTTTTTATAATGAATATGCTGAATGGATGAGAAGAGAGAAGATATTTGAATGCAGCAGGAAGAAAACAAAAAGCAAACAATTATTAATTTACCACAGCTGAGTATTTTTTCAAGTCTTAATTTAAGTCTAGTTTAAATGATAAAGCTTAACACTGTGCATCAAGTATTGTCTTAAAAATATTCCAAGCTCAACCTGTATATATCTATGGAGAACTTCCATTAATTGGTTTTTTGCATGAAAACCTTTCATATTAGATGCAGATTATTTAAGAGCACCAAGCTAAAAGATAAAGAGAGAAAAGACTTAAAACCTCTTTCTATAAAACAGCAAATAACTTATCTGCCAAAATCACATGTAATGGACCATTATTTCTTTGTTCCATATCCTGTGTTTGAAAATTCTTACCTTATAAAGATGTCAGGACTAAAACCATTATAAGGTATTTCCTCCAAGGAACACATCTATTTGTGGAGAAATGTGTATTTTATGCACGGTAACTTATACATATGGCCTGCCTTTTATGAAAAATTATAAATAATACTCTGTGCTGATGCTTCATTTTTGTGTTGCTATTTTCCAGATGGGAGTTTCTGTGGTGGATTCATCTGTTGCAGGACTTGGTGGTTGTCCCTATGCAAAAGGTGCTACTGGAAATGTAGCCACAGAGGATGTGATATACATGCTGAATGGTCTGGGGATCAACACAGTAAGATACTTTTACTTTCTACTTAAGACTTAATGGAAAAAAAAATTAGGAAACATATGATCTGTACCTCACAATAATTTGTGCTGTACAACAAAATATTCAGAGCCCATAGAAGTTTTTGCAAACTCAGTGCTTTAATATAGCTTGACACATGTCAGGAATGATGTTATCTTCATTAGCAATTTAGAATAGAAATGGTTTGTGTATTTAACATAATTTGAATAATCTACTTCTTCATACCTGGAGCTATGAGGAACTTAGTAGCAGCTGCTTTGTGTCATTGCTCTGTCTCAGTAACCACAAAAAATTCAGTACTCTAGACATTGCTACAGAAGGCTGATCATCTCAACAGTGGAAAGACTGAGCAGAGCTCAGATTTTGTCACAGTGTTGGATTTGGCTCATAGTGCTTATTAATTTGTTGTCAATTTTTCTGACTTCAAAGTTGAAAAAAATTGTGGTGTTTGGCACCCAAGCACAAGACATTGTTATTTCTCAGGTATCCACTTAATATATTTCCAAATTGTACAGAACCTGTTACTGGCTAGGAGTCTTCCAGTCATTTTTATTACCAGTCCTGTTGTTGGAGGAAGGGCAGAGCAGATCACATGCCCTGAGCTGCGCTTTAATGAACCTTACCAGTGAGCATCCACACCTCAAGAGCACTCATTTAGTATCCCTGGCTGCCTGGCATGTTAATTATTCTGTATTCCTAGAACTCATTTACTGCCTTCTTCAATAAATGTGCTCTTTTGTCTTCCTGTCTGTCCCCATTTATCTGGATGTGTGGCATAATGAGTTCGTGCTAACTCAGGCATTGCTGTAACTTTATGTTTAATTTACACATGGACATGGAGAGTCAAGTTCAAAGGAGAACATATAAAGAACTGCCAAAACTACAAAGTGTGTGGTTTGTATTTAAATTACCACAGAAAGAAATCTAAATGCCTGATATCTGAAACAGGAAGATTTGCGTTACTGAGGAGCTCATTGGAACTTATCATTCACTTGTTGGTAGGCTGCAGTTCTGTGTGGTGTACAGGCCAGTGGAGTCCCTTGACATGAAAGGATTACAGAACTTGTTTCTGAATTGCACATTCCCTGGGCACTGTTAAAGCATATTCAGTGCCTTACAGAGTTCACTGTAAGCATTTATCTGCTCTCATTTGCTTTCTAGGGAGTTCAGAGTAGATATCAGAAAATGTTCAATCACAAGTGTCCACTGTACAAGCGGACCCTGTTTTGACCTGCTTGTACACACTTTGGGGTAGTTTTTCTTCATGAAAATGATGTTTATTCTTTTGAAACAACACAATTCTTTGAAATAAAGAGGAGAAATCATGCATTTCACTTTACATTGCTGTGCACCTTAGACTCATGCTTTCAGTATAGTCTTTCCTTGGGCAAAATACTCATTGACCTTTCCAACTGACTCATAGCAAAAGGAAGCAATTAAGCAAAACTAGTTGGATTATATGAAATATACCATGTACCAGCTTCTTGATAAGATTGATTAATCTGTTAAAAATCTGGTGGCCAAGCAAGAACACAGCTTGTCCGAAAGGTTGATAACAAATCCCATGGAGACAATCTCACCATCAAATGCTTATTTCTTTATTTGGTTTGGTGGTGATTTTACTTAGGTTTTGTTTAATTTTAAATTTAGATTTTAGCAATAGAAAAACACAAGTCTTCGATTTTTGAATCCTTTTTCATGCTTTTTGCATGAAGTTTTGTAGTGTTGGATGATAAATAAGTATAGCATATATTTAGACTCTGTATTTTTCTTCTAACTTCTAGTTGTAATTCCAGATCTTTATTCCAGATTCTTTTGGGGTTGAAAGATATTACTCCAGTATTTGGTCCACTGCTGATGGGACAAGAAATCATTCTCAAAGTAGTAGAACCTTCCAAACAACTAGAAGCTGTAACTATCTGTAAATCACTGTAGCTTTACTGAACCCCATTACTGACCTATAACATGAATCAGGCCCTTTGTTTGCAAAAATTAGACCCTGGAGCAAAAAACTTGGAGTCTAAGCATTTTCAACATGTGCATTTATTATTCTTTACATTTTTCACCTCTTTTTTAGGGAGTAAATCTTTGTGCCGTGATGGAAGCTGGAAACTTCATCTGCACAGCTTTGAACAAGAAAACAAACTCAAAGGTTGCACAAGCTTCCTTCAGTACTGGAACTATCAATTAAGTGGATTTTTCTTTTTGCAGCTTGATTACATTTTCCATTTACCTTCACCAAGGACATTTGCTTTAGGAAAAGAAACAAGAAAACCATTGCATCAAAGAAACAAAATAGAACCGATATATATATTTTTTTTAAATGGGAACAGTTCTTGTACTGTACTGTCTTGTCAGGAATTATCTGATTTGTAAGTAAGAAATAAATGACTGTAGTACAGAACCCTGTTCTTCGTCCTTCTACAGAAGAGAAAAATGTATTAACACCAGGACATTTTACCATGTTTTAAATAGAATTTTAAGTTCTTTTCAGGAAAACCAGGTAGAAACAGTGACTACATAGTTAAATTTTAATCAAGATGTCTTTCAGAACAGTACAAATATTTGCAGTAGTTTATGAGATCTCACACTGTGTGTGGCCATTCTATTCTGTATTTTATTTATCTGAATTCTTGCTTTTCATTTGTCAAGTCACTGTGTTAGGAACACAGAGCCAAATCTGAATTCATTGTAAGAATTTTTTAGCAATAGAACTTCTTTTAAATTTTGTTTAACATCTGCTAAATTATGGATGACTTTATCTTGTTCCAAGACATTGTGGTGAATGGCACTCTGCCAGCTCCTTCCAATCCTCCAGCAAATTTCCTTATTTGTTACATATGTTAAATTTGTTGTAGTTGCATTTTTTGGTCAACTTATTAAAACCTAATTATATGAAGCAAATAAAAATTGGCAAGGTCCTCAGCATCATTCAGGTTCACAGTGGTGTAGAAGGGGTTACATTTTCATCCAAGGTTTCATAAAAAATTAGATTTTTCATTCTGTAGGCTATGAATTTATATTCTCATTCAGAAATCACAGGGATTTTTTAGGATAATAGTATTTTTCTGGACTAGCTAACACAAAGGAGACCACAGATTATTTTTTTTGTGCTCTGCTGATAATGATACTGTTCTTTTAAATGCCTTAGTTCAACAAGATGCCAATGAACTGCACTGTTCAATAATCAATAGATTAGATCAATAATGAACAAGTGCACAAATTCAAAGAGCCTTATCCTATATATAAATGTTCAAGTGTGCCATGAAAATACTGTCATGTTTTTCATCCTGAAACTTCAGTACTCTTACTGGTTGGTTGTGTAGGACCTGACTCTACTTCTCTGTGTACTTAACTTTGATCTGTGTTTTTTCTGAACATGGCCTGTTGACATGAAAATCTAAAACCCTGGACTGTGGTCTTCATCCATATTCTCAATTTTCCTCAAAAATGTGAAATCTTGTCAAAAGGTAAGATGAAAGAAAGTGGAAGATAACACACACACAAAAAAAAGGCTGAATAATTTTTTGTCTGGAACTCAAGTCTGCCAAGTTAGAGCTGAGTCATGGTTTGCCTTTGAGATACCAAAGTGAATTTTTCTGAGATCTTTTAGCCAGTTGTGTACTTTAGAATTGGCATTGTATAAGAAAGTTAGTCTTTGCATTCCAGCAGCAGAAAGCTATAAATTTGATAAAACACCCCTATTCTGTTTATGCCATAATGATAGTCAAAATTAATATAAGCTATTTTGTTTCACTCTTCTCCTGGTAAAAGTCAAAGGATAAAAAAAGAAATGTGTTAGGGTGAGGCAAGAAATATCTTGTCTTTCATTCCAAAATACTAAATCTTTCCTGCAGAGTCTCGTAAGAAGACTTTTGAGTACTCCTGAAGGTATGAACACCCTGATTTTCTTGACCTGCCCTGGATGCATGTTTGGGTCACCACAAAAAAGCTCTTTCCTCTTTTTTCCCATGTTTCAGCTGGGGCTTTGCTATTTAGCTGCCACTATAGCTCATATATCAAAACTTGAACTTAAATAAAACCAGGTCTTGAACCATCCACAGACTTAAAGATTCTGTAATGAATTAGACCCAGTGAAGAGGTAAGGAAACTGCAGCAGTACAGTTAAGCCTGAACGTGGTGCCAGACTTGACATCTTAAAAACTCCCTAATTTGTGTCATTTACCCCTGAAGGTGACTAATCTTACTGTAATACTTTCCTATTTAATAATAATTTTTCCTGTTTAGTTTTCTCTGTAGGCACAGATTTGGCTCATTTTGAGCTGGATTATGCAGTTTGCATGTAGGTCCTGATGAATTTTCTTCCACCTAAGACTCTCTGAGCCAGCATGTTTAATTAACATAAACAATATTTAGCTTCTCAAAGACTGAAAGTGAAGTCAGCCCTTGAAAAAAAAGTAGTTGTGATGCAAACCTGAATGTGAGACTAAACAACTGAACTGAGACTGAACTTGCTGCTCAGCCTGGGGAGATTAAATACACACCCATGACAGGAACTGAGGGAATGGCCTGAAGTTGTGTCAGGGGAGGTGTAGGTTGGATATTAGAAAAAGGTTCTTCACCCAGAGGGTGATTGGGCACTGGAACAGCTCCCCAGGACAGTGGTCACAGCACCAGCCTGACAGGGTTCAGGAAGTGTTTGGACAGTGCCCTCAGGCACATGGTGTGACTCTTGGGGATGGTGCTGTGCAGGGTCCAGGAGCTGGACTTGATGATCCTTGTGGGTCCCTTCCAACTCAGCTTATCCTGAGATTATAAACTGAAAAAGAACACACTTTCTTGTAAATCTGTATTAATTTGTGCCACTGGGTAGAATGGAAAATTAAAAATTCCTAAGCCCAGAAAAATCCCAAGAAAAGAATGTCAGTGCCTCTGCAAGGCAGGGTTCTTTTTCTTGAAGGTGGTGGTGAGGTCTTCAAGTATCAGCCAAGTAAGGAACTGAACAGACAGTGTCCATTTTTATGCCTCTGTGCACAGTGCATCCTAGGCTTCTCAGCATCTGGACTGTCTGGTTTGCAGACAGTTGGCTCTTGATTCAAGGCTCTTGATTCTCCCTATGCAGTGAAACAGGGTGCCTATTAAATCATGTAGATGAACAACCTAAAATGTCTCAGTTCTTTATTGGGTCTGTTTTAGAAACTACTTGGAAACTTGTGGAGAGCCTTAATTGCAGGTCTGTTATTCTGTAATGATGTGAGCTTTGGAAAAGATGAGCAGTCACATCTGGAGCCTGTACTTTACCCACATGTTCAGCTTCAACCACATCATGAGTTATTGTAATCCAGGGTGGAGGTCACAGACAAATAGATTGTTTGTAGGGATTGTTATGAGAGAAAGAAACATAGAGCCAGAATAAAAAAAAAAGCAACCCCAACCCAGAGTTTATGTGCCAAAATTGCCACCTGGGCTGAATTTAGGTCGGTGGGTCCAGGTGAGCAGTCCCTAGAAAATCCTTGTTTAGTTGTATTATGACTGAGAATCTTGAGACATCTTATGTTCTGCCTACTGACATTTTTTAGATTTGTAAAATGCTGCTGCTCTGCTTTCCTGGGCTGGCATAATTTTGACTATGCAGAACATTTTGACACCTACTGTCTGGCTTCAAAAAATAAGCATCTATTGCTTTTAATAGCAAAGACTAATCCAATAGCCATGCCATGAGCGTGCATCGCTCACATAGGCAGCACTGAATTCTGCTCATAGTAAAACAGCTGAGACTATACCCCTTGAAAAACATGCCAAGACATGGGATGAGGCTCTCCAGTGCTTCTGACATCCTAAACCTTTATGCTTATATTCAGAAGTACCTATATTATATATCTGCTTATATTCAGAAGAACCTATATGCTTATATTCACTAGTGATGTCTGCTCTTTTAGTCCCTATCTCTGTCCCCAGCTGAATACATTGCTGTAACTTCACCCTGAAGTAGCCCCCTGGGTGTGGAGAGCTTGCATCCAGGTGTTTGGCTTCCATGAGCAGGTGTTCTTATCACTGTGTCATTATGAAAAAATTTAAGTCAAGGTGTTACATCGTTGAAGGCATGACTGGTGTGCTTTGTTGGAGGAAAAGTTGATCAGTTCCAGTAGTATGGGCATAATCATTCTTCAGTGCCTTCCAGAACACAGCAACAACATAGATCCCATACAGTTCTAATGTCTTCCAGCAGCAGCTTCCTTTGTAGTTTAAACTTTTATGTATTAGGGCAACTTGGCTCTGGACCAGCACTTTAATGGCTCATTTTTGTGTATAACCAGAGCTTATGAAATAAGAACTAAATATTGTAGTGTTGTGAATAAGTCCAGAGAGGCTTTGGCTAATTTTCCTCTCTTAATAGTGTCATTTGGGTTCATAAAACTTTTATTATTGTATTAAGGAGTCACAAAATGAAGACTACAAGTCTGTGAGATAAAATTCTTATGTTTGGGATCAGTGTTGTTGAAATGAAATAATGCTTATCCAAAGAGTTAGTGTGAATGTATAAGATCTGCCCATTTTTTTCACTGAGTTTGTTTTAAGGGGTAGAAATATTGTTTAGTTACTGTGATATCGGAAAATCGGTACTTTCTGCCACTGAATTTTTCTATGATTTCTGAAACTGCCTTCAGTTCTCTTCACTGATTGTGAAGTGTCTAGAAAAGTGGCTAAACAGGTATGAGTGGCAAGTAAATGAATTCCAGTTCTTGACTTGCTGATCAAAATTAATCAGCTTTCCTTTTGTTATACTTTTGAAGATTATTTTTCTCTACAGTCCTGCTGTATGCAGTGTTGATCTTCATTGCTGCAATAACACAGCAGGCAGAAGGACTACAGCCAAAGTCAACTTAGTCCTTTGAAAGCAATGTCAAAGAGATGACATGTTTGTCAAGGAATTGTCATGTATCCGCCTGGTTAAATGCATTTGTGATTTTGCAATATGTGGTGTTACAGCTGAAATAAAATCTGTCTTGCTGTTTATTGAAACTGATATGCTCATATTTTATGCCAGATTCAGCAGCTCTGACTGACCAGCTCATGCATACAACATTAGCAAATATAAGCTGTCACTGACGTGTATGCCTGTGTTGACTTTGTTGCCTTGTAATCCATTTTGAGTGCTTTTTCTTAGGATTACCTTTTAATCTGGTGTTCCTGTGTGTTTTTATAGCAGACAAATCTCTTTTAAGTTACTGGGGAAACATTTATTTCCTCCATTAACTAAACATTAAAAGCTACAGGCAGGAATGGAGGTAGGAGTTCAAAAAATTCAATGAGGCATTATCTAACTTCAGATGTCCCAATGCAGGATAGAAATCTGTGCTAAGTGATGTCTAAGATTCCCTACACACTTCATGGGAGACTGAATGACTTCAGCATGTGGTCTGAAACATCAAAATGCTGATGTTACTTTCTTGGCAAAGTCAACAGCAAAATTCCCTACCCCGTGCTACTCTTGAAGTGCCTTAACATGACCTGCAGTTAGTTATCTTCACTAGTTGAACATAAGGATTACTATTTTCCTTTCCTGGTGGAAAGACAGCGACAGTCATTTTCAAAAAGAACTGAATGGTGTTCTCTGTTTTATGGCACATCTTCCCGTGTTGGTGCTGCTTCCATCCATCTCTCTGTTCCTAGCTCGGTCTGGTATCTAGCTCAGAGCAGCAGGATGTGGTTCCCACAACAGCCTCAAAAGGCTGAGCCTATGCCTATCCAAGTATCTCATTCTTTTCACCACACAAACAGGTGAAACAGCCAGGGAAAAATGTTCATTTTGAAGAAATCAAGACTCACTGTGGCATTACAGAAATAGAAACTTGGGCTTTACAGCCTTGTAGCTTCACACTGCACAAGGAAGAGCTAGTCTGTGTACTTGTCCCAAAAAATCTTCACACATTTAATTTGAAACAATTGTTAGATAAAATGCATAAAAAATCTTTCAAGAAAAATCCCTTTCTGATGAGAGTGCTGGAAGGCAAAAATTAATGGTTTGTCCCTCTAGCCCAATCAGCCTTCATTTCTTCACTTTGTGATGTCCCAGCTCCAGTGGAAAGAGGATGAATGCTACAAAATTACGTATGTCCTGGGAATCTTGTCATCAAGAGAGTTAACTTTCCTCATCTGGGTATTGGATGCAGGTGTCATGCAGGTGTCACTTAGGGGAAAATATTTTAATAATGAAGCTCTTACAAAATACTGCTTTTTCTTCCATCATGGTCAGACTCAAAGTTCTTAAAGGTCTTTTCCAAACTAACTGATTCTATGATTCTCTGTTCAGAAAATGGTGAAGCAGCTAGCGTATAATCAGGATCACATGAATACAGATCATCCCAGCAGAAATGCCTTTATTTAACAACTAACACCAAGATACAATTGGCAGACTACTTTGTACACATGGAGGGAGGGAATGTACTTTTCCCATTAAAGCATCTAAGTCATCTCTTAAGAGAGAGCCTGTGAAATTGCAGAAGAAAACAAGAGCCACTAAATATCTTGTTGTCTCTCAGAGTAAAATACCCTCAGTTTCAAATACATTTTACATACTTGTTTGTGACTGTGTGTGTGTATCTAAGCACATCTTTGAATTGTGTTTCTAGCGTCTAAATATAAGATAATTAGAAAAAAAAAGTTTCTAAGACAGAAGGTAATTTTTTGTTGTTGTTGATTGAGGTTTAGTAAAATCTGAATTTAAATGTATCTCCTCAAATTTTGTGAATGGAAGATTCACTGGTTTTTGAAGTCAGACTGAAAACCAGCACAGGTTTCATGTAAAAAATACATTTCCTGTGTAATTAAATGTTTTTATCCAAGATATTCTCAACACTATTTTCAGTTTCAAATCTTCCCATTTCACAGTTTTAAAATGAAGAATGTGAACATAGCACTTTGGTGAGAGTGTCATGGTTTGACACTGGCACAATGCCAGTGCCCCCATGAAGATACCCTCTCCCTGGTAGCTGCTGTGGCCAGATGCTGCAAATTGCTGGACTGCTAAAGCAGATCTTTTTGATTAACAAATGAACTTCACTTCTCTGTTTCTGTGTTTTTGTCCAAATGCTGACTTAGTATGACAGAACATTTGATTGCAAAACAAAAAGGACTTTCTTTGGTTTATGCAGATGATAGAGACAGAGAAAATCCATGTTGTAATAATTGTGTAAGATTTCTAAGCCTCTCCCCAACAGAACTGCAGACTTAAGATTTTGCTCTACAGTAACAACTTTGCAAGCTACCAAAGCCAGAAGCAAGAGTCACGTAGAATAGTAGAGATTCTTGCTTTTCTGATCACATTAATTTCTAGTCCTAGATCTGTCATCTCACGCTAGATGTGGCCCTAGACCATTGGCCTCATGGTCAAAACTGGAGGTGAGTTACATTTAGCAATAATTCAAACAAAATTAAAACTAATCACATTAGAAATAAAGTTAATTAATCAAATGCCATTATAACAAGGCAACACATGTGCTATTCATGGTAACAGCTGAATAAGAAACAGCAGTCCATTATTTTGTGCTCACCAGGACTAGATTGTCACAAAGATTTAACAAAGACAACTCACTGGTAGTAAATAGAAGCTTAAATCTAGCAAAACAACTCAGCTATAGAGAGAAATCCAGAGCTCATAGCCACAGAGTGGGATCCAGGATGGTGTTTAGGGACCATGGCTCCCAGAACAGTGCAAGGGGACAATCAGGCACTTCGTGTCTTGCCTAGGGACAATGAATAGGAAACACAGATGGTGAGATGGGTTACAGCTTCTCTCTTGAGAAGCAGGCACTGCAGCCCCAAGCAAGTGACTTTCTCCACTGGGCATTCAGACCAAAAAATTGTTTTCTAAAGTTATTGTATTCAAAGTGACAAACTCCACTCATTTATTTTAGAAGCATATTGGAGGAGAAATTAAAAACATTTTCAGCAACAACATTTTGGAGTCAAAGCATTATTCCAGAGAGTCATTTTAGTTCATGGAGGGTTGTAATCCTGATCTCCTCCTACCCTGCAAGTGCTCCACCATCAAACTACAGGCAGCTTTGCTGTGACTGCTGCTTCAGGTACTTGGTACCTGGGAGCCAGGTATGCAAAACTGCCACATATGTGCTCTTTATCAGGTCTCTAAAATGTTTCTGAATTGACTTTTTTTATTTGTTCCAGATGAGTTGAGATCAGAAAGGGTGGCCTTCAAAGATTGCCATTGTTGATACAGCATTTATACCAGTGTCATGTGCATCCAAAAATGTAGGAAATGTACAGCTCAGGACAGATCTGTGGACCCACCCAAATAAGAGAAAGCACAGTTTTACCATTTTTACCCCTTTTTCAGCTTTTGAAAGGCTAAAAATAAGCTAATAAATGTAAAAAAATATTTTGTATGCTTAACTACAAAATTTCATAATTTATAGTCGTTTTTCTAATATATATTTTATTATCACATATGTACAACAGGCTGGCTTTCAGGAATAGCCTTAAAAAGCACAAGCAACAGAGTAGTTCATCTGTGACTTTTATAATGGGCCATAAATGTTTCAGAAGAATGGTCTGGCGAGGGACTTCTTGACTCATGTTTTGTTCTGCAGGCTCTGAAAACAAAGAATGTGCATGTATTTAACAATAAACTACTCAGCTTTTGGTTTGAACTTTGGCTTAATTGAAATCAGTGGCAAAATTCTCCTCTTTTTATGATGAACAATGTGGTATAAAATAATCCCCTTCATGTTTATTAATGCATTGTTCTTTCTTCCATTTTCTGTATTCTTTAAATCTGAATTTTCTTTATATGCTGATATTTCTGTAACTGCAAACCTAAAGAGAAAGCCTCTGTTCCCATATATCCTTGACTTGCCTTTTGCATTTTTCTACAATTCCTCTTTGATCTGCCTCAGAACTTAATAATTAAATTTGACTCAATATCCCTCCCACTATATATAGCTCCTGCTACATCATGTTCTGTTACCTATCATCTGACAGTGTAATTCTTGAAATCTGGCCATTTAATTTGGTCCAAGAAAATGTATCATTTAAGAAAAGGCCGTGTTCATTTAACTAAGTGAATGCACATTTCTGTTTTCTTACCAACATGGGTGTATGGGCAGTTTCTCATACAGAGAGAGGGAGGGAGGGAGGGAGGGAGGGAGGGAAGGAGAGAGGGGGGAAAAGAAAAGGATGGCAGGGATGGTGGGTGTTGTTTACAGACTCCTATGAGCAAAAATGGCATTTGGCAAGAATATTAGCTACAATAGCAGCATTCACGATTTGGTTTCAAAATATGTTATAATGCCAAATATGCTCATTTCCTTTTTGCATTACCCCTGCCTGCTATGGGGCTAGGAACGTAGTCTCACAGAATTTTTGAATTCAGATTTCACCTTCCCCTGCCATGGGACAGGAAATGAAACCTCCCAAAGCCTGGGATCTCTGCATGAATGGAGGGCATTGTAGATACATCTCGTATTTCACTCTTCCCTGCTGACACCCACAATGTCAGTTCTTTCCATCACTGGGGCATGCTGGACTGTTTTTAAAGACAATCACAATGCCCACCTTTTAACTAAGTCAAACCATTTTATTTTCTGGTTTTTCGATTTCCTAGAACCGGTGATTAATATCCCTATCAAATTACCTGATCTTTAGCAGAGTCAACAGGACTATTCCTAGGATGAGAGCTATGCAGGAGGAGTAAGCAATAATGTAGACAGTTTCACCTAAAAATAAAAACAGAAATCAGAAAAGAAACATCTGCTTGTTTAGTAATGGAAATCAGATTTGAGATCTGTATTGAAAATCATACATATGTGAGGCAAATTAGCTATCAATTTTGACAAATGTAATTAAAAGGAGGGAAAAGATCTAGATGTATGTCAGTAGTAGGAATAACTCTACCTTTGCCATTTGATCCAATGCAATTTTCAGACTTCTTTTAGTAAATGCCAGCTCCGATAGCACTTCATATGTATAGCATTACTTTTCACTCTGCTGCAGGGGAACAGCTTGTTACTATGATTTTTATTTTGGAATATTCTCCCTTTTGATTTTAAAATGTTAATGTTATTCTGTGTATCAGAGCAGAATTGGCTCTTACTTATCAACTAGACTTATTTTTCTTTTTCACATATTACTGTAATTACAGTCTAGAGCAATGCTCCACCTAGAATCAAATTAACATCAAATGGGATCTAACACTGTTTTTCTGGGCCCCATTCCTGTAGAGTTTCCTTTTTCAGTTAGGCTTCTCACCAAGAAGTCACTTTGGTGGCTTATGTGCTAAAAATTCCAACTGTTGAAAAACTGGGAGCTGTTACAAATTTTATTTTCCAAAGGAGGGGTAACTCTTTTTTTCCCTGACATAATGAATCCATTGGTTTTGATCAAATATGTGAAAGAAACATTTCAGTTGGGAGTGCAATATGAGCCCTGGACACAGGATGGAGAGGCCACAAATGCAGAGCCACAAGCATAAAACTTGAGACCTTTCTGTGACTTTCCTGTTGCACTGATTCTGTTGGCTTTGTACACTCAGGTAAGTTTTGTTTATAGAGGAATTCAAACACAGAGGGCCCTGGCTGCTCCCAAGCTTCTCCATCCTATTATCCAGTGAAACATTCACTAAGGAAGGGATGGATCCCTGGGCTCAGCACTGAGCCACTTCTCTGGGCTGTGAGAAGGCCATATTCTGGTCTCTGAATAAGTTATCAGTTATTATATGCTCCATGTGTTATGTATATGCACACACAAACCTAAATGAGGCATTCCTGTGTGCACTGCATACATGCAGCAGGTGCAGTGTATCATATGATACAAGCACAGATGGTATGGATGCTGCAGCAGCCCTGACTGGAGAGAGGGAATATGTTTTCCACAGCAAGGAAAACAAGGAGCTGAGCAGGGTGTTGGACCTGCCTGGCTTTCATTGTAGGACTGTGCTCACTTTTTCTCAAAAAACTACCCCACATTCAAGTTTTCCAATGTAAGAAAGTGAAAGCAGTGATCAAACCACAATTTGCACAAATGGAGTGAACATTCCATTTAATCCAGTAACCTACTGGAAGATATTTAATATGGCAAATTTTTGAAGAAAGAGGTCTATCTGAGGTCTGTCTTAGAGAGGGACTGCTAATAACATATATTAAAAACTACATCAGCAGTTGGCCTAGCTCTCAAGTTACAGCATTTCTTTAAGATGATGGGTTTTAGCAAAAGAGTAATTTGTAGGCCTTTTTTTCAGTTTGAGTCTGAATTGTACATGCAGCTATTTTTGAAAACTTTTTACAAGTGTAGGAGCAGTTGTAGGGGCAACAGTTTCTTGCTTTTTTGAAGTGGAAAGTGACTTTCACACATATTTTAGGCAAATGGAAACTTTTAAAGTATGTCACCAAAAAAATTTTTATATCTAACATTATATATTGTACAGTCATGGATGCTTAAAAATGGGCTAATAAATTTTCAACAGAACATTGTGATCTTTTTCTTATAAATTTTGTAAAAGGTGCTTCATTTCAATCAAACAAAACACTGAAGTGACCAAGTGAATTTTTTTCTATTTTTTTGACAAAATCTGAAAAAATGCTACATTTTTGATGAATTGCTGGTAAAAGAGATGTTGATTCAGTTCTGTCAGGAACAAAGAGGGATTTTGATGGATCTTACTCTATTGTGGATCTACCTGATTAGGTATGGCTAGTGCATATTCATCAAACAGATTAATCCCAGCCTCTGCTCAGAGGTTTCTTGGCTACCTGCAGCTTGTCACAGGCTTTTTTCTACATTTATAAAACCATCAGACTGACAGTGTTTGATACCTTACACATTAAAGTCACTGGAGCTGAACTAATCTCAGTTCCCACAGCAGCTGGTATACTTACAGATAAACCCTGCCAATTACTTGTTTATCTAAGCACTCTACTCCTTGGTAGGAAATATATGATAACACTACAATTTAAGATGAGACTTCAACAATTTTGGATCAAGTCTAATTATACTGTATTTCACAAGAACCGGGTAAGAGTTCTGTATTTCTAGCTTCCTATTCCCTAAATAACCCACAACTTAGCCTCAAAGCTCCATGGTGATGAAAATAAATCCTTATCTTCCCACATGAATCACTTTTCAAACCAATGTGCAGGAAGCAATCTTTTAAATTATTTGGATCTGTAAAGTCATTGATATCATTTGCATAGGATAAAGCCAAAGCCAGGCTGAAGATGCATAATTAGGTAGGCATATTAGAAGTTTAGAGAAATCTTATTTGATTTATAACTTTTTGATATTGTTTCCAAAATGAGATCAAATTCAAGCTTACAGGAAAAGTCTCATTAACTTTTATATGGTTCTGACTCTGCCCACATCACATTTTGTTAAGAGAGTTGTATCAGCCCAAAGATGACTCTGTTGGCCTGTTCCCTCCTGAGAATGTGAATGTGTTTAAATCCAGTCCAGATTTTTACAAAATCCTGGTATCACATTTTTTACCCCAAACCTGGAATAACAATTTTTAACTTCCATGGTTCTATTTATTTACAAATATATTTGAATATAGGTATATATGCTTAGATTTATTACTTATTGTGAAAGACTCCTTCTATTAAAGCAATTTTATCCAATTGTATGATTTGCAATGCTGCTGAAAAAAATAGAGAAATCTAACTGTTTTTTTGAACAGTAAGCTATATTTTTAAGTATAAACCTAAAAAAAAAGCTGAAGACATGCTGAGTTTCTTCTGAGCATGTTCATCTGTAGATGGTCATTCATTCCATCTGGTTAAAGAGTTCCTTGTATCTTTCAGTGACAAACTAAGTAAAGGATTTGTCTGATATTTTAATGTAGAGACATCAGCAGATTTTACCTCATATTTTTTGAGCAGAAAAAAAGCCAAGAAGCAAATGCCTTCAAAAGTCTTCACACATGTGAAAGGCCATACTTGACAACATAACTGTTTTGCCTTTGTGTCCTGAATTCTTTTTGGGATTTGATTTCATTAAAGATAAATATTTTGTAAAGATGATAATTCCCTTTGCAGTCTGAGTAATGCACATTTATTAGTATTTGAATCCAGGACACTGAGTTAGATTTTTGGCAGTGGGATTTATGAAACAATTTGCAGTATGTTTTTTACCATCAGGCAGATATCCTGAATCAAATTCTTCTTCTTGACCTGACTTCCTATGAGACTTTCATGGCTTAAAGTTCCCATCTCATGTACATGACAGCTACAATAGAAAGAATATTTTATTGTATGCTTTAGGCTGGTCAGCATTCTTTCTATTTTTCTAAAGCTATCCACAGTTCTGTTAAGACTTCAAGGAATGGTTTTTGGAAAGTATTCAGACTTCAATGTGAACAGAATTAACTGGGTACGGCTGCTTCTTGCAAATATTTATCTGAATCTCTAAGTGAAATGTAAAATGCATTTTACCCACTGAAAGGGTCTGCAGTTAGAACTAGTGACAGGGGTGCAATATCTCACATTTTGCATTTTGTCACTTATGCAGCATTTCTTGTATTATGACTTGCATTATTTAACCTCTAGAGTCTCGTTCTAATTAAGGATTCAGGCTCCCTCTGCAATTGGAAAGGAGAAGTCAATACTTTCAGCAAAGGCAGTCCAAAAAAATTGGCCTACTCTTCCTTTGAGGGTCCCTGACTTTCTTCTCTGGCTACACAGAGCACTTGGATGACATAAATGATTCTTAAGGAACTTTAATGCTAACAGCCAAATGCTTAATTATGCACACACAGGTCTCAGGAATCCCATTCTCTTAATCCATTTTTATATCCTTTTTATCCCTTATCCAGGTTGCCCACTTCAGCAATAGTTGAAGGATGGAGAGGTTAGAAGTCACTTCATTTTCTACTGCATGCAGATATTAAATTATTTTTTTCACAGTCAAAAGCATTCTGTAGGAACAGTTCTGGGAACTAATTTGTAGTATTAGTCTGGAGAATTGTAATCTGCCCTGCACAAGGTAGAACAGGTCATTCTCATTAGAGGTGATATTTGTGCATTAAGCTCTTTATAGTTCTCACTCTGTAATTGGGCCCCTCAAAAGGAAATATAAAATAATATTATTTCAGCAATGAAAACATTTGTATATTAATTCAATATCCTTTAGCTTTATGTTGCTTAATTTCTTAATGTAAATTCATGGAAAGAAAAGCAGCAGCTCTAATAAAAGAAATAAAAGGAAATAAAAGTTGCAGCTCTTCAGCCCAAGGGGTACTGTGTGCCCTCCTGTTGTGTAAGAAGGTAGAGTCCTATGGAGTGTAACACAAGCCCCTTCTCAGACCACTTACTGTGGCTTCTAATTTTGTTGCTGTAACTCCTACAGAAAGTCAAGAGAGATAGAAGTAGGTGTGACATCAAAGATAATAATTTGTGTTACACATTATGGCTACTACTCTCTAATGACTGTACAGAGAGTCAGGCTCTGGCAGACTTAATAGCTTAATTTTCCCCAATTACAGTACCGCGATTGTGAGACATCTATTTCAAAACCATTTGTCAGGGTAATTGATTCAGTCTGATTAACTTTATTTTGTGGATATATAAGCTAAGCCAAACAGGAGATTTCCAGACCAAATGAAGGAGCAGCAGATCAAGCTCGCTTGCCTGAACCCACCCAAGGAGAGCAGTGCTGTGGAAATCATGGAGTGACTTGCCCAAACTCACCATTAATTGCAGAAGAATGGAGCTGTGCTCCAGAAATCTTTTCCCCTGGCATTTCTGTATTTACCCAGTGAAAACCCTTCTTCTGAATAGAAATTTGACCTGGATATTGGAAAGAAAATATCCATTTAAAATATTAGTTTAAAATAATTATATAAGTGAATATTGTTTGATATTTTGCTAACAGACATAATTTAAAAAGGGAGCTATTTAAAAATACTGTTTACTGATATTTGATGAACAAATTGAATGAGTGCATAATAGTTCTTCCTGTTCTACCTCAGTTTTTCTTATGGATGACAAGCATGCTTTGAAAATATTCTCTGCCACAAAAGAGCTTAAATTCTCTTTTCACATAAACTGTTTTAAAAATAGGCCCACCAAAAGAATTGGGTCCACCAAACCAATACAGAAGTGGTGAGAAAGGGGTAGCAGTCTGAAGTAATTTCCACAAGGCAGAGTTTATTCTCCAGCTGTGTTGCTAGACCTCAACAATTTTTTTAAGAAAGGCCTGTCCTCTCAGTGGGCATAATTTCATGAATATATCTGAAAATACATATCTTCTGTTGAAATGGAAAATAGGAGGTTTACTTAAGTAGTATATTTACAGAGTAGAAGGCTAAATGATACAGTACACAGCTGCTCACCCACATAAACAGCAAGCGGAGAAATTTTAGTAAAATAAGAAAGGCACACATTTGCAGCCTGGAACACTGTCCAAACAACAATGGACTAAACCTACCTGTTATTTTGGATTTTTTTCTGTCAAAAGTATAACCCACACTTTAAATATTTTGGAAACCTAAATTTTTTATTTCCCTCACTGACATTTTTTCTTATTCCTGTTGAGACACTGATCCTACATTGGCAATGATCCACCCTGTGCTTCTGCTTCACACAGCAGCAGTCAGTCACAATTCTTGCCTTTTACTGAGTCTGCAGTCCTTTCACTGCGAGCACAGCCTTGAGAACAAGCACTTGGAGCAAAGGCAGGGCCATGCAAGGGTAGGAAGAAGAGATGGTGTAAACACCACTCATGGACCTGTTCTCAAACCCTGGGTATTTGCTATCCAGAAATGTTTCAGAGTTACAGATCATTGCCATTGTAAGAGAGAAAGTCAGCCAAAGATCAACCCCAGGCCAGAGGAAAAATTCAGCACATGGGGTTGGGTGGGCACTGTACAGTAATCACTCCACATCTCTGTACTGCCATGCAGAGAATGGCATTAAAAACATGCTTTGTAATAAAACCTATAATCATCACCATCATCAGTTTAGCTGCATCACAACTAGACATCTAGGGGAAAAAAAAAAAATAACAATAAGCTGGAAGGGGTCTGTAGAGTAGGTACTGATCCACCAAAGGCTCTGGATCCCCAAATTCCTTTTGTTTAACCTCCAGGAAATTGTTGCACAACAAAAGAAACATAAGTTTCCATTCTTCAGTCCCAATTAGGGAAGTTTCAATCACAAAAACCCTCAAACCATTTTATCCTGAGACTGCTTCAGGGAATGGCAAAAGCTCATCAGCAATTATTTGATTATTCAGACATGAGGATCTTTTTTTTGCTTAGTACGTTAAGAGATAACTAACATGACGATGTGCTCACTCATTTGGACTGTTAAATTCAGCCCTAAAGCAAGCAAGTAAATAATATTCATCAGCAAAATCACTGCTAGAAGTCTCAAGTCTAAGTGTGTTACATTATCACTTTTCCAGGGGAGCTGTTACAAGATTTAAATATTTTCTCAGAGTCTGGATTTTAGTAATGATTAACTAAACTAAGAGCAATGTTTCAGCAACTTGATTTTAATTTTTGGGCAGCCTTTGAGTGACATGAAAAAAAATTTCACCCTTATCAGTGGTACCATTTTGGTTTCTAGAACTAAAAGTGTAACTACTTCACTCAATGAAATGCATGCACACAATCCATATATGTTTTCAAAGCACTGTCCCTCAGATAAAACTATGAAAGAACCATCTATTTTCATTGAAATCTTTAGGTATCATTACCTCTCTCAAGTTAGTTTAAGAATGTACATAATTTTGGAGTATACATGTAGAAGACACCTGGCACAGGGCATGATGCACCAGCGAGCAACATATCCTAAGGGGATTTATATTGCAAAATAGTTGGTGTGGTAAGTCAGAGATTTGAAGAGAAGAGAATACGTTGGTCTTTGATCTGGTTGATGGAGCAGATGTCTGCATGCAGCTGGAGCACTGCAGAGGCTGCAGATGAACCTCCAGGTTCAGTTTATACTGCAGGAGACCAGGAACCACCCCATGATAGAGAACCACCCTGTGATGTGACCCAGGACACAATAAGTGGGGACAAAGAGGAGCTTTGCTTTGAAGACACTTTGCAGATTCAGACTAAAATATTAATATCTGCTCCCATATTTCCATTTATGGCATTAACAATTCTCTAAACCAAAGGCTTGGCAAAGACATATATATTTGACAAAAAAATATTTAGCTAATCAAGTACATGAAAGTCATTACTAGATCTGAGAAAGTACCTATATTTAATCTCAATTACACCCAGTGTTTTTACTGAAGACCAAATCCTAAAGCCTTCTTTAAATAATTGAAGCTATTTTCTGCAGAATTTATTCTGTTGCTAAATATGTGTTTACTAAGGTTGACTAATATTCAGACTCCAAGAAGAAAAGAAAAAAACCCCAAATGCTACTTTGTATTATTTGTAAAAACAGTGTACCAAAGTACAACATTAAGCCAAAACCAGGATGACTTCAGACTTTTCTAATCTGCATATTAATATAGACTCTAGAAATTATTTCTTTATTTCAGAAAATTCAAGTAATGAGACATGTAGTCAATTTCATTGGTTTACTACTATTATAAGTTTTCCCCATACCAGAGGAAGAAAACTCTACGTTCAATTTTTGTTTTGGTTTGTGTTTTAAAAAACCCACAGCTATAGATCTTGCTGAAACCAGTGGTAGCAAAGATTTGATGTAAATTAGGATCATAACTCTCTTTAAAACTAATTATTCTGTAAAGCTGTAAGTGTTACTCACGTAAGTCCCTGAAGCAGGATTTGCTGTGCAGCATGTGATGGAAGAGCTCACACAAAGGCTGCTCCCAGGGAGGCACATTTTGGCAGGTGCACTCCGTGAGCAGCATCGTGCCCCAGCTGCTGACGTAGGCTGCTTTGCAATCAGCGGTGGCAGAACAGGGCACGTCATCCTTGAGCAAAGTTTCAAGACAAGCTTCATCATTATAACATTTTTTTGTCACATGTCTCCAACACTTTGACTGAAAAGTTGCGTATTTTTTCCTGGTAGGGGAGAAAAAAAAAGAAAAACAAAAGAAGTGCACAATGACACTTTAGCAAACATGATTTCATAAAAAGACATTTAATGAACACCACTAAAGGAGTGTATTTCCAAGGTACCACTTAAGCCTTAAAAATTGCAATATTCACTGATAGCTGACATAAATTCTGCTCTGATTTTGAGAAAAAGCAACTGTAGTTCTACTCAGCACCTGCTTCCCAGAGTCCAGAAAATACAGTGTGAATTCCAACACTCTCAGATACTCAGAGAAGAAATGTGAATACAGGAATTAGACCAGTCATCCCAATGAAACCACACCATCTGCTGTTCTAATGGATCCGCTTTTGAGCAGGGTGAAGGAAGAACAAACATTCAACTTATTTAGCATTAAATAATCTACATCCAATGTCACCCCTTGGCCCTGCAAATGTTAACACAATATAAAATGTCAAAGGCTCAGGAAAAAGTACTGTGAACTTAAAGATAAATTGATAGCAGAGATAAATTACATGAAGAATTACTCCGTTCAGTAATCTCAAATTATTTCCATTTATTTACTGTTAGGATGGAATAAAATTGGCCTTTAATGCACTGTATATGACAATAGAAAATATCCATTATAAATTAACTAAAAAATATGTAGATAATAGTTTAAAAAAATCTAGCATATTATATTTTAGGAGATGATAAAGGTAAAGCCTAGTGTACAATACATTAAGTTATTAAAATATTATTTCTTAATCATATATGTTATTATATGCTATAACATATAATAACATATATGTTATATATGTTATTAATTTGCAGTTGATATTGTGTAATAGCCACAAGCATGTCACACGGAAAAGCATGGACTGTTGCAATACTGGCTAGAAAACTTTTGTAAATATTTTTATTACACATGCAAAGATCTCAAAGCAGATGCCACCTCTGTTCTAATGGAATTATTTTCATTCACCTCCTGATTTATGGATGTGACTAGCCATAATTCACAGACTAATTTTGCTAATTATATGCATTTATTGTCAGTGCCAGGAAACATTAATGTTCCCAAAATGATGGGGAATTCAGCCATAATGACATTACATGTCTATACATGTACAGACATACATTTATAGCCCTTTGGTTGTTGTCACTGACATCAATCTGAATAATCTGCACAAAACCAAAACCATCTCTTGGCCTCCTGGTTTATTGACTGAAGGTTAATTTAAGCACAGCTTTGAGGTAAAATTCAACTCTAATACACAAGGTGACCACACTGAAAACAAAGTGGGCCAATTGACTGTCCTTAAAAGGAGGCAATCAGGTTGAAATACAAATATGGTAATCCTCTTGCATGTTTATAAATATAAAATGAAATGTTGAAAAGGCATTATTCTTCATGAGTTTGGTGGTCTGTGCATGTTTCAGGCCAGATTTTTGAAAGCTTTTTGCAAGTATCCTTGAGATGAAGAGAAGAAGATAAAAGATTTTTGAAGAGGCCAAGCTGGTTGCATGGCTGTCGGGTACAAAGGGTCAGACTCTGCCCTGGAAAGGTAATTACTTTTACCAAACAAACTTTGTCTGGTCTGCTGCACAACTTGGGCAAACTGGTGGAGGGCAAAGGTGCAGACAGGCAGGTGTTATCTGAAGAAAGGGGTAATGAAAATATGCAATGGCATCGTTTGTCCAGCAGAAATGGTGTTAAGTGTCATGATACAGGCAGAAGAGAAGCCCACATTAGATTCCAAACCTTTCTGAAAATTAATCATTTCAATTTACTTGTGGGATTACTTCTGGAATTACCACAGTTGATCCAAACATCTGTGACGATGTCAAACACAGCAGATACACTGCAGAAAATAATTTTGTTATGGCTGGGATATACAGAGTATAATAAAAATGGTTTGACAAAACCATTATTAAAAAGCACCTTAGTGGGCAAAATACTTCTACTCACCTGCACAATTCATTCTCTTCACACATCTGGACTACATTCAAACATGATGGGGGTGGAACTACAGTAACTGCACAGGGCTTGCCATGGAGAAGTTCTTTGGCTCTGTGGCAGGATTCATCATGCTGGATGCAGTCACAAAATATCATCATTTGGGCAACTTCAAAAGGCATGTTTCCATAGAAGAACCTTATGGCTGCTTGACATCCTTCCACGTTGCACTTCTTATTTACTGAGCAAACTTTTAGGTACAGGGACAGCTGTTTGTTACACACTTCATCTTCAACACACTCCCTGTTCACATCCAAACAGCTCCTGTTTGTGTGTGCTAAAACCAATAACAGTTTTTAAAATAAAATCTCAAGAAAATTTTTCTCAAGTGATGACTGGTAGGTGTCCTGTCTACATAATTCCAGTAAATCAAGCTTGATTCCCAAAACTCTGATCCAGCTCTTCCTCCTTTCTTGCTTCTTTTAAGCCTATTGAGTAACTTCATACTTCTTTCTTGCACTGCTTGCACGGCTCACAAGCAACCCTCCTGAAACAGCTGAAATCCCCAGTGTGCAGTCTCATGCTCAAGTAATGAAGAGAATATAAATGGCCTTTTTGTGCTTTTAACATCAGTTTAGGTATTTTGAGACTGAAATAAATCTTCTAAAGATATCTAGAAAATTCTAGACCCTAAAATGCTTATGGGATAAGATTTGCCTCTGTTTGACAGAATCATGATTGTTACCTGATTTCCATTTACCTTACTTGATTGTTACATTTTTGGGTTCTTCTGTACCCAGTACCTTAACTGAAGATATGTTTGGTCGATTAACTGCCTGCTCATCCATTTCAATGAAAAGTATTAATTTTAATCTGAAGGAATGTTGTACACTGTCTGAAAACTGAGCTAAAAGTATTTATTAGGATTCATAAGTAAATTCAGACTTACCTTGTTTGGAGAGAGCAGATAAACCCCATTGTAATTTTGTTTCCAAACTAATATTGTCTAGAAGAAAAAGATACAGGTACAGGCATAAATTGTAAATAACATCTTAGCCTTTTAACTTTAAAGTATTGGCTGTCTTGCTGGCATAGCGCCAGGAATAAAAATAAACAAGAATAAAACAAATTAGTTTGACCAAATAAAACCTACTAATAAATTCTGAATTCACTATTCATAAGTTTTGGGGTCAAAGCACAGTTTATCAAAGACTACTCCTAGCATTTTTTACATAATTAAAGATCCTGTGGACTCAGTAAGAGTTTTTTAGAGCTTCTCATTGCATTGTAAAGTCAGATTTCTTGTAAATACATAAAAGCCAGGGGCCTTAATGTGCTTATCAATGGACGAGTTTTCAAGTTCAACTAACTGCTTGTCATGACCTAAAGTCAAGGCTAGCAGACAATTCTTGCTATTAGTAAATTATTTTTGTTGGTCTTATCGCTTCTAGTTATAGTGAAAAACTGAAAATAACTTATTTAGATAAGGTTGCATCAAATTAACACATTGAAGAATGACAGTATTTGCACGCAGGCTATCATATTGTATCAGATTCTGAATTTATTTGTAACTAAACCTCCTAAAATGATCATATTTACAATTTTGAATTGCAAATGGGCAAAAAACCACTACTGCTATGTAGAAAACATTCAGACTGCTGGAAGAGCACTAACTTATGTCAGTGACCAGATTTTTCTCACCATCAACATCAGCATTATAGTCATCATCGCTGCCATCATTGTCACCACCTCCTGAGGCTTGGCTCTCCTGTGAGTGTTGTAAACAAGGGTTGTTGAATATTCCCTTCCATATTTTAATGCATCTCGTCTGACGCGGCTCTGGGCACGTGCACCTTCCCAGAGGCGTTGTCCTCAGTTCTTTCCAGGCCAGCAGACACTTGGCAGGCCGGGGGGAGCCGCAGGTGCCTGCAGGTGCCCGGCAGCCCCGCTGGAAGCTCCTGTGCGCGGCCGAGCAGCGCGGCTGCTCCCGGCAGCGCCGCTTGGCCACGCTGCAGCTCCCCAAATCCACAGAGCGCCCCTGCGCCCCGTGGCTCCTGGGGGGCCTCACACCCAGTTCAGTGTCCAGCCTCGAGGGAGACTCCAAATGGTCTGCAGAAATAGGTACAAACAGAGTAATAAATCAAATAGACGACGGATCATCATCAGAGCACAAAATCTCAGGAAAAGGGTGCTTGTCTTAATGCATTGCATTGAGTGAAACAGCCCTAGTTTAATTCTGAGCTGTGTGTAAACACATAATAATTCCAGACTCTAACAAACTAATGAATCTTCCTCATGTTTACAGTGTGCTGTTAGCTGTATAGTACAGCTCACTCTAACAGTTCAGCTGCCAAACAGTAGTAAAAAATCCTCACTAAAATTACTGTATAAAGAGTTTAGCTTCATATAATTTTAACCACCTACAGCTTGGACATATCATGGTATAATCTTAAGCAAATACATCATTCTTAAAGAGAGAATGACAACTCCAGAAGATGGTTGATTCATCACCTAAAATAGCAATTTAAGTTAGACAGGGAGAAGTACTCCTGAAAGTGCCTAACAACACCATATGCTGTCCCTTGTAGGAAAACCCAACACTACTGTAAATCTATCCAAACTTGTTTCCATAGTGGTGAGAAATGTAATGTCAATTGTCAAAAAAAATATAACATTATGTCATTTTCCTAGAAGCAAAAGCAACTGTTCCAATGACATCAACATTAGGCTTCAGATATCCATCCTTCCTGTTTGAGGCAAGGAGTTTGAGGCAGATCAGAATGTTGCTATTCCCTCTGCAATAAGGCCATATAGTCTAGTACTATATGAATGTCCAGTCTAGCACTAGGATGAATGCTGTGTGAGGCCAGCAGGGTGTGATGGATCAGTGCCAGGAATCACTTTGAAACTCACTTTGCAGACTCTCATTCACTGGCTGATTTTATCTCTCTTGTGTCAGCTTTGCTAATCATTATGCCAGGAGACTTTGAACCAGAAACTGCAACTTCTTCATGTACTAAGCAACTCTCAATTACAGAGATAGACTTTCTGCATGGATAAGAGTTCTAAGAAAAATAAAAATAAATTGAGGGGAGCTCGGCCCATTGACTACAATAGAATTTTTAAAATATGTACTCTATATATTATGTACAGCTTTATGCAGGTGGTGACTATGTTTCACTCATCCAGTAACCTCTCCTAGATGTAGTGAAGGTCCTCCTGCAACACAGTGTTACACAACTGCACCCCTGTGCATCCCCATGAATTATTCTCCCATTCAGAAGTTACTGAATGTGGCTATATACACAACCCAGACACAGTGGCTCTTAATTTTCCATGGGCATTGAGCAGCCCTCAACACACATTGTGAATTCACTCTTGCTTTCCAGTGGATTCAACAAGAACTTTAGAAGCCATTTGAATTTCTCACATGCATTTTATTGCTTTTGTTTGTGGCATTTCTTTTATATGCATGCTAGAGCATGAATATCACAGAAAAGACAAGACTAATTTTTTGGGGGCATTTATCAGACTTGAGAATAAGCAAAGAAAGTCGAATCCACTTAAAATGATGGTTGCAAAATTACTGGGTTTGGTCTTCATAATTACAAATTTATGTTCAGTTACCTTTATTAATGCTGCACAGTTTCCCAAGCAAAGTTGTGATGCTGCAGATATTGTCTGTAGTGCAGACACAGTTTCTAAATTCTGGGTATTCGTCAGCCAGGACCTGGATTATTCTATTACATTCAACACTGTCTTCTGCCTTGCATCTATTACCTAGAACTCACCATTAAAATTATAATTTCATTAATGTTTATGAATGCTTAAGGGATATGGTTACATAAAACAATTCAATTGAAGAACAAAAATAATATGCTTTGCCAAGAGAAGACAGTTTGTCATATTTTACAAATTTCAAATAATATTCAAAGTAATAAAATAAAGCTGTGGGTTTGACTTCTTTTATTTGATCTGATCCATTACCAGAAAATCTGCTCTCAAAGTACATAAAACCTTAAACTCTCACCTTTTATTTTAGGCAGGTCAGGCACTGAGACCAACTAAAAAGGTGCTTAGGCGTGGAAGGGGCACAGCCTGAACTGAGAGTCTTACCTCCTGTGTAGCAGAAATGAGGTGCCTGGTACAGGGACAGGAACACACAGTGCAGGCTTGAGGCATCACTGTGTGATGGAGTGAGACAGGACACAGAGGGCAGAGCCAGCCCCATGACAATGGTGATGAGAACCCCAGGCTGAGGAGATGCTTGCTCTGGGTCAGATTCCCTCTCTCATTTGAGCATGGTGCAAGCCTACAAATGCCATTTGGATATTCCATTGAACCCCTACCCCACAGAACAACTTCACTGCCTAAGTTTAAGAATGACAACAAACTTAAAGCAGCCCAAGAATAGTCTGATTTTTAGGAATTTTAGAATAAAAATGAGGGAGAAGTTAACATAAAAAAAAAGGTGCAGAAACTTTAGTTTGCTGGCCTATTTTCAAGTCTATTTGCATGTGCACTTGGACTCAGTGGTAAAGACAGTCACACAGGATGTCAGGTCATATTTTCCATGTATGTGTAGTGAAAATAAAGAACATGTAATAGTTTGTGGTACGAAGGTAAATCAATCAACCATCTACTTTATGAGCTAAAAGCTTTTCGAAAATATTATGATGATGATGATGATAGTGGGATTGTGTGCATCCTCAGCAAATTCACTGATGGCACCAGCTGTGTGGTGCAGTTGGCACATTAGAGGGAAGGGATGCCCCTGGAGGGACCCTGGCAGGCTTGAGAAGTGGGACAATGCAAACCTTATGATATTCAATGAAGCAAAGGGCAAGGTCCTGCACCTGGGTCATGGCAATCCCAGACACACCTGCAGGCTGGGCAGAGAGGGGATTGAGAGCAGCCCTGCAGAATGAGACTTGGGTGTAAAGGTTGATGAAAAGCCTGGTGTGAGCTGACAGTGAGTGCTCACTCAAAGCCAAGTGTGCCCTGGGCTGCATCAAAAGCAGCGTGGCCAGCAGGTGGAAGGAGGTGATTCTACACCTCTGCTCTGCTCTCATGAGACCCCACCTGGAGTGCTGCATCCAGCTCTGGTGCTCCCAGCATAAGAAGGACATGGAACTGTAGAAGAAGGTCCAGACAAGGGTCAGGAAGTTGATAGCACAAGGACAGGCTGAGAAAGTTGGGGCTGTTCAGCCTGGAGAAGAGAAAGTTGTGTGGAAACCTCACAACAACCTTCCAGTATCTGAAGGGGCCTAAGGGAAGCCAGAGAGGGACTCTTTGTCAGGAACTGTAGTGACATAACAAGGAGTAATGGATACAAACTGAAAGAAGAGAAATTTAGGTTAGATTTTAGGAAGAAATTTTTTACTGTGAGGATGATGAGACATCAGAAGAGGTTGCTCAGGGAGGCTGTAAATGCCCCATCCCTGGCAATGTTCAAAACCAGTTTGATAAGGCCTTGAGCAACCTGGTCTAGTGGGAGGTGTCCCTGCCCAGGACAGGGGGAGGTGGGACTAGATGATCTCTAAGGACCCTCAACCCTTATCATTATATGATTCTATGATTTATTATTGCTTAAGTTACACATTACTTAAGAATGTAACAAGTGAAGCAATTTCATTTGATTTAGATAAGTTTTATTTTGTGAAAGCCATGATTTACCGTGTCCAAACAGGTATGTGGATCCCCAAACCAGCACATTTCCTCTCTTTACCTCATAGATATTAAATGTCTCACAATATGTAAGAGAAGCAGTCTGTGGCTCACGAGATCCAGCCAGGTCACAGGGCAGCATGAGGGCTGGTTTCTGTCTCCTGAGCACACAGGCTGATGTCTCTGCCCTGCTAATGGTGCTGCCTGCTCCCTGCCTGGCTGCTTCCCCACAGGTGTGGGGCAGCAAAGATTCTGCACTCAGTAAAACTGCAAGTGACAAGAAGTCCTCTGTCACCAGCACCACGGGCAAGCTTTGATGTGAGCTGGGTTTAAAATCACTTATCTGTTGCTGACACAAATAGCAGTGGAAGGCAGTGGAGGCAAAGCTCTGCAGGAGGAAACAGTGCAATTTTGCCACTGCCTGAAGTGATGAGAATCAGCTATTCCTGGCTTCACATCCCTGTCCTGATCCCCTCTTTTTCTAACAGTCTCTGCACTGACCTTTCTCCAGTTGCTGACTAAGGAGGGTTTGGGGGATATATCAAATAATACCCTGCTAGAGGGGAATGGCACAGGCCAGCAAGAGCTGCAGGTCCCAGCCTCTGCTCCCACTCCACCTCTTCCATCAGCAAAGAAAGAGGTGATGGTGGCTGGGGTTGCCTGTATCTTTCCAATCCCATCTTCAAATTTCCTTCTGCTTTTCCAGAAGTAGATCATGACCCCTGACCCTTAGCACTCACAGTTCCAGAAGTCAAGGAACTCAGGAGATTTATTGAAGGTCACAGACATAGGATACTTCCTGACCATAAAAATAGGATGGAAAGGATGCAGTGACATGGCCCATGAAGATGAGTGTGTGGATATTCTACTCTGTATTTTTTCAACTAAGAAAGGGAGAATAAAAGAATTTCAGGAAAATATATTCCAGTAGAAAGAGAGCAATAAAGATCAGGAGAGGCTGGTGCAAAAATTAGCTTATTCACAAAATTTGTGATTGTCTTTTTCAAGGTCCAGATCACACTTCAAGGGTGAAGGTGAGTAGAACTAGAAGAATAAACCCCCATACCCCAGTATATTTTGCACAGCACCCCAGCCTCACTCAGCTCACCTGTCTTCATGCCACTGACCAGTCGTGGCCAGGAGCTGGGGGCTGTGTTCAGTGGCCCCTGTGCTGTGATCTCACTGTGCTGAGTCAGCACCTGACAGCTGGGGCTGGGGAGAGGCTGTGGGGCTACCAACATGCAAAGGGCACAGACACAAGCAGGAAGCACATCAGATTTATGGGGCTCCCTTGCATGACTTCTTAAAAACTGTGTAGAAATAACCTATTATCAGCACTGCTCTGTTTGTACATGGTATTGATTCAGCTGTGATTAACAGCAGAAAATATTTTATTACTGGTTTTCAATTATTGTTGCTTTACCAGGGATTAGTTCTAGGTAATATATTTTATCTTATACATATGCTTCTAAGGCATTTACAAAAAAAAAAATGCTCTCTCAGCCTAATGTTTGGCAGCCATTATTCATAATTTGATTTATTTATAGGTGCACAATTCATGTACACAAAACCACAGATAGAAGCATGACAGAGTAGAAGCTGACACTCCCTGAGTGATAATCTCTGCTTTTGCTTAATCAGCTCTTCAGTCATCTCAGTGGGAATTGAATTTGAAGACTACAGGGGAAAGTGTGAGGTTTTCCTCTCTAGCACTGGTGAGACCACAGTTTGGATAGATCTCCAGAGATCCTTCCAACCTCAATGAGTCTGCTATTCTAGGAAAATTAAACTCATCCAGATCTAATTCAAAATGTGATTCCTTAAAACGTAAGTGATCTGAGTTGTTTTTTTTTCTTTTGAAAACCTTTTCTGTTTCCCATGCAAAAAAATAAAGAAAATTTATACTTATGGTTAAATCAGAGTTCAGAAATGTCTTTTTTTTTTACACTAAAATAACAGAAGGAAAACAAATAACCAATCCCACAAATACACCATAAAAACCCAAACCTAAAAGTCTTCATTCAGCAGTGCTGAAACTCTTTTGATCTTTTCAAAATGAAGAATCTTATTTAATCAGAATTTAATATTTCTATCTTTTCTATCTTGACCTGGAAGCTGATTCATAGACATTTTCACACTCTGTTTTTTCTTTCCACCACATTTTTGCCACAGAGGTGAAAGAAGGATTGGACCCTGAAGATTATAAACTGAGACTCTGGAAATGCTGCTGGAGTAGTGGGGAAGAAGTGATGGAAAATTTGACAGGAAAAGGAGTGACTTAGGCAGTAGTTTGGAGAGTGTTCCCAGACCTGCACCAAAGAGCAAAAGATGGAGGTCTTGATAATGTACACATTTAACTTTGAGGTTACAGTCTGATGGACTGAGTTATTGAACTTGTACCCCAAAGGAGTTTCATTATAATTTGTAGTTAGGTTTTGCACAAAGAAACTAACAAAACAAATATTTACCCCATTGTCTATTGCCTCCAGTAACATGTTTGTGCTCAAAGGACATTCTCCATTCCTACAGCATGAAGTTTCTAGACTTGCACATGAGAGACAGTGTAATGTTACTCTTTCTAATGATGCTGCTGCTGGGTTTTCTATCGCTGTTTCTGAGAGGTACCATCAGCTGTCTGGCTGGATTTACATGCTCTGGGATCATGGTACCTAATAAGCACATTTAGTATAATTTGTCCTAGACCCAACACAATATCTGAGTGCTCTGCAATGCTGGAGAGTCCTTGCCAAAAGCTATTATCCTAAGGAAACCTACAGATGCGAATCCAAACAAGCAGTCACAAGAATGATTATTTCTGGAAGATTTCTCTGGCCCAGTTACAAATACCTTGAACATCAGTGAATAAGTACATAAGATAATAAGAGAGGGAAATGTCATATTATGGGACAATGTCACACACCCAAAGGGGGGCCACAGAAGGAATCATGCTGGCCCACTTAATCTGGCTGCAGGGTACCAAGATTAAAACATATACAACATATACAAACATATATCTGCGTGGCAAGTAGTGCTGGTGCTAATGTGTTTGTGAATGATGGGAGAGAAACAAATTCAGCTTGTTCTGGTTCTGTTTTGGTTCTAGAGAGCTCATCTTTAGGGCACTTGAGCCAGAAAGTACTGCATATTCCAATTTTTTTTTCTTCTAAACAGCAGCCATATCTTTTGAAACTGTTTCATTTCACATAAAATATTCAACAGATCAATAGAACATGTGCTGCAGCCCAGCTGCTTTGGGAACTGTTGTAACTGTTATATTATCATAAACTTTTCATTTACTTCATCTGTTCTTAAAAGTATAAAGACATTCTATGCAAAGTAGATAAGTATCTGGAAAAGGACACCCTAAGACCCCCAAAGAGAATTTTCTACTCTAATTATTTGAAATATTGTCTTGGGACATTTGGGACATCAAATTCATGCAACAGATCAGACAGAGGCATTCATTCAGGTAGCTCACACTAGAGGTGAATGTTTTATCCGTTTCTTACTCTAGTACAATAATTAAAAAATTACTCTAAGTAACTACTACATTGTTTTGGGTATGGTGTTAGATTATAGAACCACAGAATTGTTTAGATTGGAAGGGACCTTCAACCCCTCTGCCATTTGCAGGGATGTCTTCCACTAGGACAGGTTCCCCAAAGCCGTGTCCAACCTGGCCTTGCACACTGCCAGGGAGGGGGCAGATCAACTCCTCCAAATTGTGTAAAACAAAGCTGGAACTTCTTCACCAGTTGCGCACAGGCTTTATTTAACAGGATCCCACAAGAGCCTGATTTCTGCTGAATTCAGACTTCTCGAGTGGATTCAGGCTCTGACTTTGTTCCCAGTGCAGAAATTTCATTTATCACTTTCTTGAAGAGACAGTGTGACTGTTACTAAAAGTAGCATTGGCCACTGCAAAGGATTTCAGAAGCTGATTGTTTTTTGCCTTAATTTCTCTCTTTAAAATCTCACTGACTTCATTTAGTTGCCACAGGGATATTGTAATAAACTATGAATATGCAATTGCATATAGCAATTCAAAATTAAGGTGTGTACACCGTACAGAATTACCTGAAATATTGCAGGCATCTTCAACCACATTCCAGACACCCTCACATCCATTTCCACCATTAACACACTGCTCCCTCAAGTGCAGACAGTCAGTAGTCTGGACAGTAGATATACATGTGAAGTAAATGAATAACACTGTAAAAACAGAATATAATGACTATTTAAAGCAGTAGATACTGTACTGACCCTTTTCCTTTAAACAGAGGTTTTAAAAATATAATTTACTCTAGTTTTTTCTATAGATTCAAGTTTGCTATCAAATTAATTTTTAGCAGAACAAAGTTTTCCTCCGTTTTGTAACTGGAAAATTAAATTTAAATGTCCAAAGTTTCAGTTTGGCATATTTTGTATTGGTTTTGCCCCAGTATTATAACAGTAACCATAGTTATATATGACATTGGTGCATGGATATATAGAAATTTTTGCAGTTCTGATCTCCATAATAAATTACAGAAAGGAAGACAGTAAAAAATTCAGAAGAAACAGTACTTTATTCACATAAAATCTCACCAAACTAAGCTGTTTAGGAATTCCTATGAATAGAGTGTGTGAAAGAGATTTGTCAACTACACAACTGTAAAATAATAAATATGATTTTATTTTATAAATGCAGTACTCTTCACTCTCTTTATTTTTACTTCACAGATGCATCATTTCTTGAAAGCAACCCTCACATATATGTCTTCATCTGCTTTCCTGGGTGCATTGAGCCTGCTAATTACATAAAAAAGTTCTGGAGGTTTCAAGATAAAGAATTTTATAGCAGCACTGCCTGTGACTTATCAGTAGAAAATTAAATTGCCATGTTAAGAAAGGATAAATCAGCTGGAGTTTAGCTCTTTCATTAACATTCCCATGGTAAGGCAACCTCTAATTTGTAATCATGTGTCTTTATTTTCTATAAAATTAAGTTTCAGTCACTGATTTCAGGCCTTATCAAACTACCTGCTAAACACCAGATGTGTTTTCTTTAGTTGTTGAAGAACACAGCATCTCTCTAATAAACTACCTTCCCCCCCCCCGTCATGTTCAGGTAAGTGCATGTGGAATTTGAGTGGTTTCCAGCATTGTTTAATCCCTTAAACATCATTTGCAAGAGGCATGAAATATTGCTTCAGGATTTGTTCAGACCCTATCTGAAGAAATTGGAACACTTTTTGGACACATGCTGATAAATATGAAGCAACATTTAATACATAATAATTGACAGGTGCAACAGCATCTAGTGTGCCTCTGAGACAACAAAGAGGCCACATGTGCTTATTATAGCTGGTGCTAATCCTTCCTCAGTGGTGCATATTCCTGGCAGTTCTCAGATCCATGCAGGAGTGGTGGTGATTTCCAGCCTGAAACACTCCTAGGCTGTGTCCGTCCATCAGCCTTGAGGACATATTGACAGAAACAGCTCCTACCTCTTGACCTTGAGGAATGTGCAGCTGGCCCTATCCATAGGACAATTATGGCTTATTATGACAACATTTTAGTTCTAGGACTGTCTCAAAAGGTCTTTCTTATTTTGAAATTACTGACTATTTATTCAGGTGACAGGAAAAAAAAAGTTGCCAAATACCTTACAGGGCAAAATGACTTCATATATAAAACAATACAAAATTATAAACCCACATATTTATTAAGAAAAGGTATTTTGCTGGATGGCCATTTATCTATTTTTTAGGTTCTTACACAACACAAGGTTTACTCATCTGACTAGGATTCACATCACAAAGTCTCTGTGCTCTCTTCCTCGTGTTCAGAGAGTTTTCAAGGACCAGTGGCTGAGACAGTCAAAACAGGACTGACTGCACAGACTTCCTGCTACTTTTTAGGGAGTATTTCACACTGCTTCCCATTTTAAACCTATCTTGAAAGTGGCCCCAAAATAGGAGGTGATGTTTTTGCAAAATAAAGAGGTGAGTAGCATAATCTATGATTTAAGTCACTTCAGCCAAAGAAAGGGCTTCTTTGGCTATAATGACCTATTATGGATGGGTCTTTGATTCCTCAGCAGTACAGGGGAGGTACACAGCCAGAAACCTACAGGAAACAAACTGCCCTATACGATTTTAGAGTCCAGGGCACTGTAGCTTCTGCAGTTTCTTAAACTGACAGGTATTACTTTAGTTGCTCTCTTTACTTATTGACTCAAGTGTTTGGAATACTAAGTGATTCTGCATAGAAGAGTTGAGGGTATCTAAGAGTTAGTTTGCAGCTAAAACTTTTAGCGGGATCCATATTGACAAGAAGACACACATTTAAATTTCTACAGATGTCTGTATTTTTATGCAAAGGCCTATTGATTCACTGGGTAGGTGTACAATTCTCTGTTTTCTGTAGGATTTGGTGCCTGAAGTTAAAAGGAGGCAGAAAAATAAACATTTTAGCGCTTTCATTTTGCAGATTGGGAACTGAGGAATGGAGGAAGTACATTTCCCAACTCTGCAATCCTAAAATAATGTAAATAAGTAATAATGAATATTGGGAAACTAAGCTGTGGTTTCTATCCAATGGCAAGGGCAGTGGGATAACAAGCTCCGAAGTCAAAATGCCAAACTACAGCTGAACATAGCTTGAATATAGTTGAAAATTGATAAAAGACAACTTTATTTTAAAAAAACCTGGGGCAGAACTACCTACAGAATACTTTTAACGCAGAAATACAAGTTTAGAGTAGTGGGGTGTTAAAGAGAGAAGAGCATGTATACAGTATACAGTGAGGAGAAAAGGAGAATAACAGAAATTAACATACAACATACTTGTCTCATATTCTCCTGTACCAGTTTTGTTGATTTTCCCCTTTTCTCCACTCAAGCCCAAAGGCAGTGTCAGCAGCCCTGTGCGTAGCCCGGGCAGCACGCAGCTCTCCCCAGCCAGCAGCCAGCGGCTGTTCACTCGGAGCAGGTGTCCCCGCCGGCCGCTCCTGCCTTCCCGCCGCCCTGCCCCAGCCCAGCCGGGCAGCGCTCCCGGGGCCGAGCCAAGCCCCGGGCCCCGCGCCCGCCGGAGACCCGCGGGAGCCGGAGCCGTGCCGAGGGACGGAGCCGTGCCGAGGGACGGACGGACGGACGGAGGGGAGGAGGGGGCGGCCGGAGCTGCCCGCCCGCCGCACTTACCGGGGCCGAGGAGCGCGGCCACGGCCATGGCGCTGCCGCAGGTGCCGGAGCGGGGCCTCAGGAGCCGAGCGGGGCCGCAGGTGCCGGAGCGGGGCCACGGGAGCCGAGCGGGGCCGCAGGTGCCGGAGCGGGGCCACAGGTGCCGGAGCGGGGCCACAGGAGCCGAGCGGGGCCGCCCCTTCAGCACCGGCCCGGGGACAGCGCCCGCCGGGCCCGCCGCCGCTCCGGGCGCTCCGAGCGCGGCGCGGGCGGGGGCAGCTCTGATTCTCCCCGTGCAACGCTGCCCCTTCCTCTGCCCACCTCCTTCGGCCGGGGCACGGAATGACGGCTCCCACCTCCGGGAGCGGCCTCGGCTGCCACTGGCACACCCTCTGCTTACATTTCTTCTCTTGACACAAACGCTGAGCCGGACCGCGTCCAGATGACACGCAGGAGTTCTTCGGCATCGTCCACAGGATCTGACACTCCCTCCGTACTTAGTTCTCCCTCATTTGATCTCCAGAGAAACTAGCAGAGCAGGTCTTTGGCTGCTGCCTATAAGCTCCTTGGAAAATGCCTGTTGCTATGTCCTATCGCCTTCTGTAAGCACTTTTCAACCCATTTTAGGAGTGAATTTGTTTTCATCTCAGATTTGGAATACAATCTTGATCAGTTAAGGAGAGAGAAGACTTATGGAATATGTTGGATGGCAGACATGGGGAACAAATAATTAATCTATAGTCTAGTCCCAGACAGGACTATGAGTGTAACCTCAGGTGTTTCACTAAAATACCTCAAAAAGCAGTTTGCCATACAAGCCAGCAGCTGACTTGGTACTTAACAATGGAGCAGTCAGCCATAAAGGATGCAATCATACACCTGCTGGCTCCAGTGTGTGTGCTTTGCTTTTGCAGTGGAAGGAGGAGGAAACAACAGATCCCTACTGATTTCCCCATGCTACTCATGAATCTTATTTTCACAAATTTTTAACTGTATTTGGTCCTTAGATGCCTAAACAAAACGATGTCATAAAATTTTCAACTTAGCTATCAGAGAGACAGACATAGTAGTTGAAATCCTGTCCCTGCTGACAAAGCAAAACTTGACCCAAAATACAGATTTCAGACATTTTTCTTAGCTCAGGAAAAATCGATCTTGCCTATAATTTCTATTTTTATTTTATTTTATTTTACACAGATTTATAGCTAGTTTTTTAAACTGCATTATTTATGTAAACTCTTAATGACAAAATAACCAAATATTTGTTTGTGGGCTTTTTAATTGTTTGATAAATATATATTACTTCACCCAATATGTCCAACAGAAAAACCTAATTGTCAAGTAGAAAGAACAGCCTGAGAGATTAATGTAATTTTAGCTGTGAGACAAATTCTAGGTTGGAAAGCTAAATTTGCTTTTGCTTTGAACCACTGTAATATGCAGCAGTAGGTTATGATACGTCATTGAGTGAGGGCTGACTTAAAGTAATGTTTGGTGTATTCTCCATCCTATAAAACACTCTCCAGGTCAATAACACATATCAGTTTTGCTAAAATCAGAGAATGAGATGGTTCTGTCTATTTAGTCCAGAAGAAAAGGAAAAACATTGTGGTTTTGGAGGTGGAGACAGGGAGATATTATCTTGCATTCATTGTGACTGCAAGGCACAAGCTTATCACTACAGTGACAACAGTAAAGGAGAAACAGGTCAGGATATCAGACCTTCAAGACTGTGAAATATGTTGAGAGAAAAAGTACCAGAATGATGGTGGCACAAGAACTCATATCTGCAGGAAAAAATATGCTGTGATTTAAACCCTCTGTTTAATGCTGCTGTGGACAAGCAGAAACAATGGCATGAGAACTCCATTTCTCCATTTATCTCCATTTCAGTAGTGGAAATATTAGAATAAAAAAGCAGCTAGAGGTAGCAAAGCCCAGTTATGGCTCAGATTTTAGATAACTTTCAGAATTTATATGCTGGATAAGAAATGTTCATTCATTATAGACTCTCTTCTCACAGCTATTTCTATCTCCATTGCTGGCTATTGCTCACTATTTATTTCTCCTAGTGATTATTTTAATAAAAAAAGGTATTTCTTGATTTTTTTAAAACTAAAGAAATAAAAGAATAATAATATTTTCATCAAAAATATTTATTTTTGAATGAAAAATCTTTTCATAAAAATAACCAGATATTTATCTTGATAACCATATTTCACCAATATTTATCTTGATGGCCACAGTCTCTTGAAAAAATTAGTTATGCTCTCTAGCTATCCTTAGAATTTCAAATCTGATGTAACATCTGATTGTATAATTTGTGTCTGAAAGATATGCTCTTTACTCCATAGAAATTGTCCAGAGAAAACCCAGAATCATTTGCTAATGAATGTCTCATATTTTATTTATATTCTCCACACAAAAAGTACTGCTAAGTTAAAGTTGTGGTTAAAAGAAATTCTTAGAAATGCTGGAACATTTTAATTCTGGAGTTCTAGGTGAAAATAAGAAAAGATAAAAAAGAGAATCAAGATGTGCTTTCTCTTACAAAGACAAAATTAAGGCCAGAATCTCCCTTTCTAACACAGCACAGAACACCTCCAAAAACTGCCACTGATCTTTAGTGGCGTTCTTGCCTCAGAATGAACTCAGCTAACACAGTTTATCCCCCTGGCATTAAGGTAGCAGCAAGAAGAATACAAATTGTGTCAGCAGGTGCTATTCACCCCCTCTTTAGAAAGATGCTAGTTAGGATTTGTCCATGAGCAACAATATTTTGATTTCTTCTTTGCTGGCCCATGTTAGGAGTACTGAGACCTTTTCCTCTCTGTCTCACAGGGATCTGGGGAACACACCTGACAAGGCATAAGAATTTTGTTGGCCTTCCACAGTGACCCGTGACCTTTTATGTTTGAAAAAGATACATACTCCCCTCTTATGCTGTCCAAGTTTTCTTAAATAACCTTTGCTTTCTACACTTTTTCTCCTTCTTCAAGGATAAAAATACATCTTCTGAAATAAAAATATAGCTTTCCCAAATTTGGGCATAATAGACATTTTTCAACCATGGACTGAGATATTTTATGTCTCAAATAAATGATTGCTGATAATTATTTTGCAGCTGGGTTGCCATACTAGCTTTTAACTTTATGACTATTTATTTGCTTATAACTAAACAAAAGAAAAGCTTAGAGGACATCTGAAATTCCATTTCCCCATATCTGTAATGTTTTAATTCAGCAGGTGTTTGTTAAATTATTTCAAATTATATAGAAAAAATATATATCTTGTTCAACACTCTTTAACAATTCTGCATTTTCCATGGTTGAAGAGCAAAAATAGTTTTCTTATGGTAAAGGAATTGCAATAGCTATGAAATCAAATCCTGCTGTGCTTTCCACAGTTATTTGGGTTTTATTTTTCTTAGAAGAGATGAAGAACAATAATTTCTTAAAATAACATTGATATAATAGCTATACTTAAAAATTAAGCTTACACATTCAAATATTGAAAATCCTATTATTTTATTTGATATTTAAACATTCTGTCCATTTAAATATTTTTCTTTATTCTTTTTTAATTAAAAAAAGAGTATTCTCCTTTTTCTCTCTAAATAGAAAACTTTAATATCCAAATGAATGCAAATCCCTTTCTCTCACTTAACAGCAATGAAAATTAGGAGGAATTGCAACAATGTCAAGTAAAACAGCTGTTGGGGAAGGCTAAAGCATAAAGTGATTGAGCACTTCATAAAACTATAGTTGCCATGATAGATAATACATTGCATGACATTAGGTCAAAGAAAAACCTAGAAAAACATTTACAAAAGGTAATCAAATAATACCTGGTCAATTAATAATTGGCTTTATAGAAACATTTGAATACATAAGACTGTCTTCTTCCTATGCCAAATAATTTTTAATAAAAAAGTCCTCCCTCTCATCTTACCTATTCTTTTGAAAAACCTAGACTGAAATGCAAGAATAGTGCCACAGGGAAATTGCATCTCAGGTTCTCATAATTAGCCTTTTTCTAACCAATAGATCACATTCTTCTAGAAGACTAAGTCTCCACTGATGCACCATGTTCATCCTTTAAGAAGAAAAATACAATACATAGTAGGCAGCTCCAGGCCAGAGAGATTACCCCATAAATAGCTATATAGATCTAGAATTGATTGTATCTTTAGTTATAAATGGCAGTTGAGAGAGAAGTAATGAAAATGAAAGACAATTAATGTTCCCTACGTTAAAGATTTTCAGAGATCTTCTGGAGCAACACATACACATTATGGACTAAAATGAGCTACCAAAGTTAAAATCTTCAGTCCTTCAGAGGTGCTGACACTTGTTATTCCTATTGGCCTGAGCAGGAAATTTGAGCCTATAGCACCTTTGAGCATCACATAGGTTTTATTTAAATGGTTACTTTTTAGGCACTCAAATCTGAAAAAAATAAAAGGCTGTTTAAGTGTAATCTTATGAAAATATGTGACTTTCAGCACTTTGGATTCACATCTTAGAAGCAAGTCTGTACTTAGAAAAGTAATGCAGACTCTCCCCACATCAGTCTGAAGTGAAAGTTCCATAATAAACATAGAACTTACTACAAGTGGATTTGCAGAAAAAGAAGTGCAAAGTAATGCCAGAATATCACTAGTGCATAAGTAAGCATTCTTTGTACATGAATCAATCATTTATAGAAAGAGGATATAAATAAATGATGTTTGAGCTTTCTTTCAAATACTTAGATTTCTTTATATGATACATTTTAGAACATTTCACAGCATCTAAAATATATAAAAATAAATATCTACAATATGTACAAAGTATGATACAATCCAATCTTTAAAAAGAATTGTAAAGACATGTTCTTTAGCTCATACTGAGGTAAGTAGGTTTCTGTAAGACTGAGAAAAAAGAGGATAGGCAGTTATTTTGAAGGAACCCCTTTGTCCAGTTGTAGTCTGTACCACATGTAAAAGCATGTGACACTCTGTGGCAGTTGTAGTGTATTGAGCCAAAGTCATCCTTGCTGTAACTCCATCGAAGTGAGTTTAGTTATGCTAGGGACAAATTTATCCCACTCTGCATTCTCTGGTTTGACAGTGCCTTCTGCAGAAACCCTCATGGCTTCATCTATGTTTGAAGTCATGTTCATCCCGGGTATGTGGAGATGCAGCTCTGCTGACTTCAATGGGCTGAGCATAGCTGGGATATCTGTAGATAAAATAAAGATTTTAAATAATTTCACTGCTTGTATCAGGTGGCTGGCTAACTGACTCTCTGATTATCTCTCTCTGAACACTATGCAGGTGATTATCTATTAATAAAATGGTCTTCCAGAAAATGTTTCAAATTGCATTTGAAAATTTGAAGTGAAAGCTTCCTGACTGAAGACTAAGGGCATTTCTGATGCATAAATCTTGATTTTTTAACTTTTCAACATTTTCATGTGTTCTACTTATTAATATTTACTATTTAGTAAATTGCCCTGTGGTTCCTTATCCAGATGTCTTTCTGACCAGCAGAGCACCACAGCTTCCTCTTTATAAGTCAGTCATGGAATCATTGATGGTTTGGGTTTGAAGAGACATTTAAAGACCATCTAGTCTAACTTCCCTGCCATGAGCAGAGGACAGAGAGAAGAGAATAAATGAGAAACAAAGGGGAAAACATAATTTATAGCCACACTGTCATATGAGTTTCATATTTGTAACTTTGCTTGTGCTGTACATAAAGGAATGGCAGTACTGCTGAATTCAGGTGAAAAACCCCATTCTTTCTACATTAAATGAAAAGTGGCTTCCCAGCTGTTCCTGAACACATGCAATAGCTTACCATGAAAAAGAACAAAAAATTTTGGAAAATAAATTAATATGAATTTCTTTATCCAAAGAAAATATTTGTATAAAATATGACTGCTTTGCTCCCTAGCTATCTGCAACACGACTTGAAAGAAATGTGAGAAATTTTCTTCCCTCATTATATAATCAAAGTTATGGCATATTCTCTAAAATATTTATTTTAATTTTCTTTTCTTGCAGTCAGTTCTTAATTTTAAACACCCTTCTCTCTTTGTGCTCAGATCCCAATATTGATGGATGCAGAATTAGAATTTACTTCTATGGGATCAAAAGGCATAGGGACCAGTATACTAACAGTGGGTAATAGATGCAGTACCATTTGATGGAATTGTGTTTATGTTGGTCAATACAACGTGTTCTGAGAGTTTTGAAACGTTATCAAAATTGCTGATCTGGGTGGTCAAGGATTTCCGACTCTCTGTACTGGCACGACCTCTGTTGAACCGTTCGTCATGGTGGCTGCGAATGCCAAAGATGCAACAGGAAAATGCTGCTTTAAATTCTTCTCTAAATTTCCCTGTCAACCACAAAAATGACTCATGAAAAAAATTGTACTATAAATTGCATTTCATCAAACTTCATATATTCGGATATAAAGGAGTTATCTAAAGCAAAATTAATGTGAACCACCCAGATGCTCTTCTAATGCAAAAGCAGAAAATCACAGTTTAATCATCTTGGAGGAAGACAGAAAAAAGACAACCTTTCTAAGAAGACATGTGAGGTGTGATGTGAAGACAGAATTATTCTTGGCTAGACAGAATGGACAAACTAGAATGATTAACAAAACCACCTCATAGATAGTCTGTTGATTATTTACGTATGTAACAAAAAAATAATTGAGCAAATATAGGCTTGAATGATTGAATCCTTACTTGATATGTGAAATGAGAGAGCATGGCTAATTTGTGTTTTATCATTAATAGATTTTAGAAGAAGATTCACAATTTTGACAATCCCATGCTTTTGGGGCTCAGAGAAAATTGTTCAGATCATTCTCATATTACACACCACAAAAAAAACTACAGTGGGCCAATATATAGTGAGGATCAATAGAGTTTTGCCTCCCTGTATTTAGCTGCAATACTACCAGGTCAGCTCCTCATTCTGCTTTCCAAGCCAAATGACACAAATACAAACAATGAGAAATCTATAATAGTAAGTAAACAGCATCCTGGCTTGGTTTTGAATTTGATCCTACTTGGCACAGTCTGGCCATGCAGATACTGTTAAAGACTCACAGCCTCCAAATCCCAACACTTGGATATAACACGCCAGCTGGGGACAGCCCCTGGACTGTGCTACCTGCCAGAGAGCATCCAGGAGTGTTTAGAGAAATGGTAATTGTTTCAGATCAAAGTCATGCCAGGAACTTCTCTGCCACATTAATGTCATACTCTAGCTCTTGGACTCAGGCCCTGGCACACTCCAGGTTACTTTTTGGTAGAGAGCCTGAGGGTAATGGGATACTTCAGGTAACTTCTTCTAGGAAGAGGATCTAGCTCCCACTGGAGGAGCTGAGCTGAAGTTACACGGTCATTAATTTTTGCTATGGTTCATTACATTCAAATTATACATTAAACTTGAATTCTAGGTAACAGTAACTTACCACTGAGGAAGTTATAAATAATAGGATTGGCGGCACTGTTTGCGTATACAAGCCAGTGTGAGAATGTGAACCAGGCATATACAGTTTCTCTGTCATCAGCATGATTAAACATCCCCAAAACCCTACAGAAAGAGAAAAGCAAACCTGAAAGATGGCAAAATTAGAATTCATTTTAAAAGATTTTACAACTTGTAGCCTGATATTATCTCTGATGACCTATTTGCAGTACCACAAAAAGGCTGATTCAGCAGTGCTTTCTTACTTGAGAAAAGAAATCCTCTCCCCAGCCCTTAGCCTCCTATCTTGGTGGTTTGGCACAACTGAGACTTTACCATGGTGAAGATGCACAAGTTTTCTGCCAAGTAACTAAAGTCATCTGGTGTCAGATAAGCCAAGAAAAGACAGGAAAAGTTGCTTTTGATGCACTTATGTCACTGATCTTCCTGGCTCTAGGCCCACTCTCCAAGACACTCTCTAGCCACTCTCCAAATATCTCTGGAATTGAAAAGGCACTGAACTGGCCCCAAACCTGAGGCTACTGTAGCAGTTTCTGCCCTCCAGAGAAATCTGCATTTCCCAGACTCCTTATGCATTACTTCTGACATTCACATGAAAATCTAACCCTGGGCCTACTCTGCTATTGTTGTTGATGTAGCCTGCGTATTTCCTCTGTTTCATGCTCTAGGTGGCATGCACCATCTTCTGGAAATCGTTTTCTCTCTAAATTTTCTACTTGAGAATGAAAAGTATTTAAATTAGGCCTCAGGGAAGGGCCAGAATTGAGTAGGATGTATGTAAACCTTGAAACTATCCCTTAAAAACTAAAATGTTCCAATAGCACTCCAATTAAAAAAGCACTAATAACATGCTCATTTTTTTAGGATATTCAAATCTTATGCTATGTGCCATTATTTATTGGTATTCCAGAGGACTCATGAGGTGTAACTTTACCAAAGCCTCAGTCTGTCGGGCACTGTACAAAAACCAAGAGTGTACACAATCATATCCGAAATGCACAGAGAGAAAAAGATAAGAAGTTCAAATACAGCTTCATAGGACCAATGGAAGGGTTAGTCTAAGGTCTCAAAACTGTACATGAGTAGCTTAGGTTTGAACTTAGCATTTCACAGTCTTTGGAGCCAAGCCACAACATTGCACTCTGCTGCTAACCTTCAGCTGCTGCTTTAGGTGATTGCACTTCCATGGGGGCATTTACAGCAAACAAGCTGCAATCCCACATAAATGATCAGGTTTAATGAGGAGATAGGTTAGATCATTTTCATGAGGAAGATCTTGTTAATAAAAGTTCCACAATCTGGCCTCTAGTTTAAGTACTATATGTTATATATATACATATATATGTTATATATATTATTTTCTTGCAATGCTATGCTTATTTTCCACTTCTTTATCATGCAATAAGTAAGCTTATCCTTCAAAAGTATCTGTCAGAATAAAAGGAATCATTTAACAGAGAATTCTGGTTTTAGACAGAAAGCTTTACCAAGTGTTTATATTTGGAGATAAACTTTACCTTTTCAAGACATTAAGGATGCTAATTGGTAGGTAGCAAAGTGCAAAAACCAGAAGGACGACCATTAGCATACGTGCTGTTTTCCTTCTTGCACGAATCTGTTTTATTTCAGCTGCCACAGCACTAATCTTTGACTTTGTTGATTGTCCCAGCCCTCGGGGCTGTGCTGAAGGCTGCTGAGGCTTCCATTTCTTCTGAACAACAGAAGAAGTTCCTGGGATCTAAGGCAAACAAAATAAGGGGCATTTTGAAAAACATTTTAAAAAACCAATTTTGTCTGCAGATATAACAAGACAAATAGACACCTTGACATATACAGTGTAAGCTCACAGGGATAAAAAGGATTTTAAAATTAATTTAATTCATGTAGCTGCAGGACAAACTGAATTTCAGACACACAAGAGGGACTGCATAAAAAATTGTATTTTATACACAGATATCAACTGATGTCCTCAAGTTTTCTTTACTTCCCACATACCTTGCCTTGCCTGTGTCTTCAGACTATCAACATAACCAACCCTATTGCTGCAGTTACATTGCTTTAAAGTTCTACATTAAATGTTTTGTTGTATAGCAGAGTAGTTTTCCCCATCAATATGCTGCTAATATAAGATACCAAACAGTTTTTCAGTACTGGAAAACAAGGATTTAAAGCCTGCATAGCTTTAGGTGCCATAAAACTTCCATACATGCAACCCATATGACAGTGAAGTAGCTAAAGAAATAATCACAGCTGAAGTGTGGATCTCTCTGCAAAGTTCTTCTAAACTGAGGGAAATCATGGAAAAGTGCCAAGACACAGGAAGAATTAGATTAGTCAAAGACATGCAATGAGTTGCATGTAGGACCATGCTATTAAAAAAGAAGGTTTTTTAGTTTTCTGTGCCCTCACATTAGACAAGCCAAGTAAAACCATTTTGCTTCAGTTCTTCTAAATTACTTCCTGCCTGCAGCAAAATGTGAAAGATTGTAGATGTCAAGGAGTTTCTCAGAGAACTCTATTACAATTACATTTATAATATTTTCAATGTCATACAGTGTGAAAACTTTTTGGCTAGAAATACAGTTTTATTTCTGTGTAGTACAACTGTGTGTAGGGTGACTAATCTCATGATAAATATTTCAGCTTCAAAAGTATCTGAAAAGTTCACATTGTCTATTGTAACTTTTTTTTTTCTAACTAGGGCTTATCCAGACAAACTGACCAGAAAATTATGAAAATTTAGTACTTATTTAAGAAAGATAAAAGTAAGATAAAAAGCATGCACATTCAGAATTGTTTAAGAAAACCTACTATGTTGTGGTTTTGTGGGGTTGGGTGGGGGTTTTTTTGTTGGTTTCTGTTTTGGTCTATTTATTTATTTGTTGGCTGGGGTGGGAGTTGTGTGTGAATATCTTCAGACAACCCCTTAGTTCAGCATTCATGAACACACCAAACATGATTTACAACTATTGGAACATTTTGGCAAAGTTGCCATGTAATGAGCAGAATATCCGTTAAGCAAAACTGGGGATAAATTCTAACATTTAGTTTTTACTCATGTATCCATGGATTTAAAACAACTCAGCCCCTTGCACTTCTACTGTGGAGTCCCACTCACACAGCTGAAATCAGCAATTCCCAGCTTGACAATTGCACCTCAGTACTATTGCAAGGGATTTGCCCTACTTGGCTGTGGGGTGTAGCAGAGAAGTGATAGAATGAAAGGAAATTGTCTCAGGTTAAGCCAGGGGAGGTTTAGATTGGATATAAGGAAAAATTTCTTCACAGAAAGGGTAGTCAAGCCTTGGAACAGGCTGCCAGACAAGTGGTTAACTCACCACTCCTGGAGATATTTAAAAGACAAGCAGAGGTGGCACTTTGGGACAGGGTTTAGTGGGGAACTTGGCAGTATTATGGTTGTTATGGTTGAATTCAATGGTTGTTATGGTTGAATTTAATGTCCTTAAGGGCCTTTTTCAAGATAAATGTTTCTATGATCCTGTGATTCTTTATGTACAAATATACACAAATGTACACATGGGAGCATAACACATATATTTGCTTGTTAGTAATTAATCAGTCAGAGAGATAATTTTGAAGCATTTGTGTAATTCCAACATTTTATGAAAAGCCTATTAGCTGTGAATATACAAGTACTAAAATTTAGTTTTACTTTCTTATGCACCTTTTTCTCTACCCCCTCAGATAGTTATCAAGGGGTTTACAACCAAAGAAAATTTCTCAAATGTAGTATCAACTTGCAAAGATTGGGAGGGTACATTTCAACTACTAAAAAGAAAATGGATAAAATTCCTAATTATTAATTCAAATGTGCTTTAGTGATAATGCATTCAGACATGAGGAAATTGAAACGTACTAGGAACTTGATATTACAAATTATGTATCAACATTTTCATCATATTCAGTTCATTCAGTTCTGTTTGTACAGAAGCCATTTTTAATCAACTTAAAATCCACACAAGAACAGACTTCTAAATTACTACCTCCTTACTAATAATTAAAATTAATTACTCAAAATTTATAGTATTTTTGCATGATTGTACTTATCGTTATAAAAGTGAGTCATTAATTCAAAGGTCTGCTTGATTTATACAATCAGAAATTTTAAGAGCTATTACACAAAGTATGGCAATGATAACTTGTAATTCAGTCTTCTCTTTTTCATTTGAAAATTTGCATGCACAACACATTACATTTAAAAAAATAACCTTTAGAAAAAATATAGGGCATAGAAAGCATCTACTGTTAGTTGTTTTTTCTATCATGTACATCTGAAAGGCTCATTGTACCTTGCAATAAGATCACCATATTTAACTGAATTTCTGGTAAACAGCATGATTCTTTATTGAAACTGTTACCAAAGAACACATTTAGAGCACTTCATTAATTTGTGCTACATGACTGATTACAGCACACCTGCTGCACCTAGAAAAGGGCCTGATGCCTGCAGCCAAGTCATAGCTGATAATAGATGTGCAGTGGTTTTAATTTCACTTACTGCAGCCTCTTATACATAGTGCTATCATCTAGGCCAGGCAGAGAGACAGCTGTAATTTGGCACCACTGATAGCACTAAGCCTGTAGTAGAATTTCTCTTTTTGTCACTGAAAAACAAAGGATCATCCTAACCTTGCCAGCGTGAAAGATGAATAGGAAGAAGAAACCTGAAGAACAAATAGACCAGCTAAAACTACTGGGGAGTGGAGGTGGGGGAGCCCCAAAAAAAAGGTTGGTTTTCAGTCATTCAACTTCTGCTCTGCATCTGAGCCAGCCATTTCAACTACGTGTAGGTTAAGAACAACTGCTTTGCATTAACTTAGTTAATGCAGAGTTTGAGAGGCTAGGCAGATTGTAAAGAAGAGAAGGTTGAGAAGGATTATGGTGATAAAGTCATTGGGTGATACAGGACAGATTCAGCAAGGCAGAGCATATTAGAACTACGTTTAGACTGGACTTAAAACTAAGCAAGAAATCCTTTGCTCTGGAAAAGAGTCCCCTCAAACTGTAAAGGTTAAATTTAATCTCCAAGCCATCTTGTTATTTAATCTTATCAACCTAAGAAATTAAAAGCAAAAATAATAATTTAAAGCTGACAAGCAGGATAAACAGCAATTCTGCTTTAACCTAATCTGATTAGAAGTGACGAAAATTGCTCTTATGACTTATGGACGATATCAAAAAGCCTTAAAGTGGATTTGGTATTTTCTGTATATGAGTTACTTGTGAGAGATATATTCTGTCAGTATAAGATTTGATTTTTAATTTTATGCATATTTAGAAATACAAAGTCTATTTGTGATTTCTCTGATGAATCATTATGAACTGCATGAAAAATGTTCCTGATGGGGCAGGTATTATCCAGTGCCCAGTACAGCCTCAGAATTGAATGGTATCAAACATGCTGGTGAGAGAGAAGTGATTCATGCCCATATGTTGATGGAAATATGAACTATGTTAGAGCCACTTGAGACGGAATATCTTGCATTATTTCTTCAACAGGATGAGTATTTTGTCCTTTTCAGAATGACAGGGCAGCTGGTGGTGGACTACAGCTATAGATAAATCCTAGACAAAGCAGAAGACATCAGAGAGCACCACAGACAGGTGCATGATAAATTACAGTTCACACACACAAAATAATTTTTTTAAAGGTTCCTGAAAAAAACATACATCATTTTGCCACTTAAATTCAAATGTTCTTTGTTTGTTTGCCTGCTTGATGGGTTTTTTGTTTTGTTTAGTGTTCTTGTTTTCTTTCCTGTATTTTTTATTTGAATCTTGAAAAAAAAAAAATGCTTACACTAGAAATTGTTTCAATTATTTTTATACCAATTCACATCAAATGTTATTGGTAACAGCCAGCTTCACATCAGGAAATTCCAGTCTCCCAGTACTGATAGCTGGACCTTCTAGTTTAAATTTTGTTCAGATTGGACCTGCCATCAACCTGAGTAAGGAAAATAATAATAAAACTAACAGAATGAGAAGGTCAATCTTAAATTTTGACTGCTACAGGAGATTTTAGCAGTATAAATAAGGTCATCTAAGGTATTTTGGCAAGCATTTCAGATACAATCAGTACATTCAAGTGAGAGAGATTTTCCTTCTACCTATAATCAATTTTTCTGATGCCTTTTGCTTTCTTTCTCTCTAAGAGAAAGCCCTTCGCAGACACATGAAACTGTTTACTTTGGCTGCCTTCATTTTTCATGACATCTCAATGCCTCTCCAAGGTGGCTGTATACCTGCATGGATGGAAAAATCAAATTCCTAAGCGACAAAATGGAGTTTATAAAGGGAGAGGTTGTACCTGGGAATCTGCACAAAAAAGAGCAATTAAACAGAGGCAGTGCTGAGTGACTTACCTGGCGACACCACAGCTTCCGGAATATCTGCAAATAGGCCAACACCATAAGACACAGTGGTGCCATGTATGTCACCAGAAAAAAGCATGTGTGATACATTTTGGGGTAAACCTCAGCTGGAAAGAGAATTCAAATAGGAAAGGTGCATTTACATATACATACATTTCAAAATCACCTTAAGAAAAATTATTCATACAGATATGCATGTATTTTTCAACATAACAGGAAGATGTACCAAATAATATTATGGTCAAGATTGTTTTTTTAATCTCTTCTAGATACATTCTATCAGAAACATGCTTTTTATCTCAAGGATCTCCTATATCACATTACAGATTCCTTATCATATTATTACTTTAGGTATGGAGTGTCAAGTTTTACTTTTTGTTAAAACAGTGATGGATTAATTTTGTTATCTAAAAATGAAATATTGACTAGAAGTGAAAAATTTTTCTATCTAAAAATATGTAAATAATCATCCAACCTACCTCATCCTTGACATATTGAAAGCTTGTCTGTCATTAGTTTTAATTCTGCAAAGGCTACTACGTATCCCTGAGTAAACTGCACAATCCCTCACCTACAAAGACTGCAACTGCAAACTACAGCACACTGATGGGAGGGGAGACACACATTCCATAAATCACTCGTTGGTGGCAGAATATATCTGATTAAGATGCAGTAATTAATTATTATGATTAAATTTTAAAAATAGAATCAGTACATTCAAGTGCTTTAAACCTAGGAAATCTCCGAGATGGTTTTAAACTCAGATTTAACAATAAAGAGTTTGGTAGTATTGTGTTCTAATTTCCCATGTATCTCTTTTCAAAAGAAAACTTATGAATGTTATTTGCTTAGAGTAAATATCTTAGAAGTGCTGTGCCTGTATTGAGTTTTAAGAATGTTGCCTCTTAAGCTCCATCAGTAGTTTACACCAGAATGTGCAGTGCCTGAAAACTTGTCTTCTATTTTGTAACATTAAGTGTACTTTGCTATTACCAATTGTTGATATTAATTACAACTTAACATCTGTGGACGGCCTCAGAGAAGGAATGAACATTTTGGACAGTAACAACACATAGCAGAAGAGAAACTGCACCCCATGAACAGTTAAATTGCAAGGTAATACTAAGCATTGCATCTTGGATAAAGAAGGAAATTTTATTTTAATTTCCAGAATTTCCAAATGTTTCAGGATGATAAGATCTGCAAGTGAAATTCTGTACTGATTGCTTTTTAAATTAAAAAGAAAAAAAGAAAAAAGAGGGAAAAAAGAAAAGAAAAAAAAGAGTTGCATGAGAGCAAAACTTTGGTGCACCAAATTAATTTTCTGCCTGTTAAAGTGACTGAGACTGTGGACCCTATCAAAGAAGAGCATACCAGGAGAATTTCAGAGCTTGTTCAGGCAAAGAAAGACAAAGACTTGCCCCACCACTCTGATAGTAGGGAACAGAACACCATAATGTAAATTCCAGATTCACTCAAATGCAAACTCAGGTAATCCCACACTTGCCATTGGACCTGAAAGTGCCTGCTGGTACACCCAGAAAACCATCAGTATGAAGGAGATGGAAACCTGCTACAGCAAAATCCAGCCAAAGTTCATTCCCAGCAAAGGTAATAGAGATGCTGCCACTGACATTTGATAGTTTTGATACATCAGGGTTCAAAAAATTCAGATGAGTAGTATTTGACTTCTTACTTGCTCTAAGATCCTGTAGCAAACCAACTTACCACCTCCTAACTAGCAGCTGCAGCTACTACCTCTTATCAATGCCCCTGGGGTAGCCAGACCATTTGGGGCAGGTTTATTATAATTGGCATTAACCTGAGATTATATGTTGATTGATGATCTCAAACTTGCTTTGCATTCCAGAAAATGCAGCTTCACAGCAAGCCTGCTAGCCAGGGAAGTACTGACATGCATGCTCCACAGGTGGAGAGATTAAGGAGCAACTGGAGTACCGTGACTTACTGGGATCACAGGAGGTCAGAAGTGAAAGAACATTCTTTCTGCTCAGGAGGAGGTGCCACCTGCCTCATCAGTGCTCTGCTGGCAGCCGGGCCCCTTTCAGGTGGAAGGACGGTACATATTTAAAAGGCCATCTGGAGTTTATGACTTCCAATTTAGCATTCCAAGTAAAGTAAAACATTAAATGAGCCTAGCTATCTACAAAGAACTGAGGACCAGGTTGGAGGAAGATCCTAACACTTGCCTTTGAAGTTTAGCCACCTGGAAAGTGCCAGCTGCTAAACATCAAAGGAAACCTGTCCCTCCTCCACCCAGGGCAAAGCCCTTTGCAGAACTTTTCCCTAAGAAACATGACTCTGTTTAGCTTCTCAAGCCAAAGAAAAGCTTTAAAGCTGTTTGACAATCCCAGCAGCAAGGAGGAGGGCTGGCTAAAGATACTATTCATTTATCAAGTGAGTTCCAGGCTCCTTGAATGCAAACATCAATCAGTCTGTGGTCCTGCCTGACTGGGACAGCTGAAACTCTTACTGCCAAGCAGAGGAGGAGAAAAGGGTCCTTGCCTCCTATGGTCACATAATGGACTTCAGGACAGGGGGAGAGTGTTCTTAGCTGGAGTAGCCACCTCTTTAAGAATGAAACAATGACTCTCATGCCTCTGGCTGCTATTCTATTGAAAAGAGAGAATAAAACATAAAGCAAACAGGTGGTCATAGGGGTTGGACTGGATTCAGATCAGCATTCCTACTCAGCTTCATTCATACACTGTAATTACCCCACCTGATAAAGGATCAGTATGTTAAATTGAGCTTTCATCTGTCTACTGCAGGGGTTATTAAACATATTTTAAATTTTTCTAAAGCTTCCCTCTCCACATGGTCTTCCAGTCCCAGCCTGAAATTGGTAGATTGAAACTGCAGCTTCTGGATTTTTGCCAGAATTTTACTATATTTGTGTAAATACATATATACATACCTGTATACATATACATATGTAATCAAATTGAAATAAACACTCAAAAAGTTTTGATATGTCTAGCAAATGAAATGGTCCCTTTAGCCATAGTGCTTAACAAAATTGGTACTCCTGACAGCATCCTTAAGAATAGGGAAAATCAGGACTATCAAGTTTGCTGAGCATCAGTAGAGCTCCCAGGTTCCCTACTCTCAGGAAGATACCCGTGAGGTTCTGGAGTTACCAACATAGAGAAGCAATGCAACTAAAAGTGTACATTTTAAAATAAAGCTTAATAATCAGGGACGTTAGGAAGTGGGTGCCTATAGGACAAAAAAATCAAACACATAATGCAGTGCTTCCAAGCTAAGTTCCTCTGTCAGAGTACTTAGGGCTAGCTAATACTAAAATTACATGTTGAAACTGAATATATTGTGCTTGACTTATCAACTTACAATAACACCCAGCATAATTTTAGTATTTGAAATATCCTAACTTCCTTCTACATTAAAATATGCCAAGAGTTTTTCATTAAATTATGAACACTTTGATAAACAGGATGTATAAATCTTGTAGTACTGCAATTTCCAGCTATTTGTTTTCCAGAATTAAGACAATGTGGTTTTGTACTATTGCATGAATACTCTAAGAGGAAAAGGAACACAAAGTCTTCCCTTTGTTTCCACTCAGCCATTTAGTTTTGGGAAAGAATTGTCTCCATATTCTTTTTATCATTTGCAAAGGGCTTGGCTAATGAACTTTGGCTAACACTCTCTTCTTGAACAGCTCTAAGACAATGTACTTAGCTGACTTGGACACATTTTAATATACATTTCTTTTATTTTGGCACTTTATCATCAAATTCAGCACAGCAATTACAGACTATTATAGAGCTGTGGCCAACTCTGGCTCCTTAAGTGAGCCTGCATAGGTCACATGTTAGATTCTTCTGCATTCCCAAATAAAATATTGTTATTAGACAGTACTCAAGATGAAAAACCCTCAGCCTAGAACTGGCAATGAATTTTACATTCAGGAATGCCAGAAGCAATTATAAAGAAATTGAGCCCTGTTTTAGGCTGAACTACTGTTCCATTTGCAGCCACTGGCAACTTTCCAACAGCATGCTCAAATCTTATTAGTCAGGGTGGCGACTATTTGTTCAGCATTGAGGAGCCCAGGTGTCACAGTACTGATCAGACCTTCCCTCCAGACACTCATCAGACTTTTATGGTCTCCAGCAGCTGGTCCTAAGTCTGTGTAGGGTACAGTGCTGTCCCCTGCTTTGGCATCTCTGACATCTTCCTGGACATGGCTTTCAGTTACTCTTCTGTAGCACCTCATGCTTCAGTGGCCCTGGGGTCCCAGAATTACAATAGACTTCCAAAACACTTTGGAAAGTATTATTAAGCATCCTCTTTTTGCAGTCCCAGTCTTTAACATTCACAGTTTAACATCCTCAGAACATATGGTGTACATGATATTCTGCAAAGATTTTATCTGACGCACTGTAATTTTAGACAGCATTAATTGTATGCAGTTCTAAACAAAGCAATAAACACCCAAAATACAATCCCTTTCTTGAAATTGGTTTTCCTATAGGACTTTCTCAGGGTCTCTTGAGTGTATGCAACATCTACTTCTCCAGTTTCTCTTTGCAAATATGGGTTATTTGTAGCAGCATTAATTTATTTCTCCTTCAACATCCTCCTAGATAGCTCTTTCTTTGACCTTCTATATTTGCATAGTCAAAAGAGGCAAACCAAAACCCAACAACAATGTAGCCATTTTCTTTAAAAATATTAGCTTTTTATTTCTTCTTCTAGCTTTAAGGCTCACCATTCTTTTCAAACCACTGCCTTACTCTTTTCTTTTGTTCTTCTTTTTGTGGGCCTTTATGATTTCAAACCCTATTTTTCAGTAGAAAAACTGCATATTCTATGCTTTGAACTAACTCAGAGTCCTTAGAAACTTTCAAGAGAATGGAAATTATTTTTAAATTACACTTTATTTGCTATAGTCTGAAAGTGATGTGTGTGTATATATATATGTATATATATATATATATATAAAATCCTCATTGATAAAATACGGTTAACTCTACTTTTACTAGGCAATTCCATGATTTTGAGAAATCTGCTCATAATTTAATGCATATAAAGATTCTTCTTTCAAGTTACTATGATAAGCTATTATTAGAACATGGAGATTTTTTAAGGATATCCAAAATGCACCAGCAGAATAACTAGCAATGATGGTGCATCACCATTGGAAGAATTATTTGTTTCAGCAAGATAAAAATAGGGTTGTTATCTTTCAGTGGAGTAAAAAGCTTCCCATTTCAGAAAACTTTTTAATATAACATTATTATTTTCATGCTCAATATATAAATAATAATTTTAAAAAATTGGAGTGTTTGTACTCCCTTTCTGAAGCCAGACACAGAAAAATTGATTCTATACACAAATAGACTTGCCTTTATTATAATCCCCTCTATCTCTCCAAACATCCAAGTGAAGGCTCACATCATAACCTGAAGATCAGTAGATTTAAATTTAGACAAATACACTCCATAGGAGTAGAGTCTTGCAAGCACATGGGAATTTGGGTTGGTTGTTTCTTGTTGGGGTTGTTTTGAATACTGGGTGCTTCAGCTCAGGCTGCAACTATTTCAGCACAACTGAACAAGAGGCACCGTTTAAAATATTTCTAAACCTACTACAAAATCTGTAGTTCAAAAGCAGCACTTTTCCATTGGGAATCAAAAAGTGGCCAATACAGATCTGGAAATTCTGAGATTACATTCCCTGATGAAATGTTCTCTTGATTTCCTAATAAATTAACCACATCCTTTTCTAGGCTGAGATTAAAAGAATCTTTGCTGCAGAGTTAACCCTGAAGTGATGAAGGCATGAATAATTGCTTCTGCACCAAAATGAGTGGACAAAAATTGTACTTGGAATGAATGCTGTGAAAGAAAATAGTAACATAACTACTGCAGTATCCTGCAGCAGAAGGGGATACAAAATTTTTCACAGATGAAAGAAGAACACCAGAAGTAAAGAGCAGATTTATCCTCTCCAATGAAACAGTAAATTCAATACAGCTTAACAGAGGCATCCTCTCAGCTATGAACTTGGAGCACACCTTTGTCAGCAGTGAGTACCAACGAGCTAGTGGCCACCTCTGCTCCCTTGCCTTGTCCCAGAGGACTAACTGGGATGAAGGAGATAAAGAACAGGGAATGTGATACCCAGTGTCTTCTCATTAATCCTCTGGTGGCTCTGTGTAAGCTGTTAGCAGGAAAGGGACTTTCAGAAGAGCACCTGGAAGAGTCCTCAGCAGTTCAGGCTGTTTAAGCTAATTTATCATGATAATTAAACACAGGTGAGCCAGTTGTATTTTATCACAATTGTTCACAGGACTGGAATCTTCTTCTACAGAGACAGCTCTGGGAAAATATCTGATTGTGCTTCAGCCGGACTCAAGGCTATTAAACAGGCACCTTTTAGTTATGTGTTTTGGCAAACTTGGCTTTATTTTCCTGTGTGTGAAGAATGGTATTACTGATGGCCATTATATCCAGTGTCAGAGTCACAGCATGTAACTCATGCTCTCTGTTAGCACTGGAGGTGTGCCAAGGCCCACCAGAGTCGAGCCCCAGCCACTCGGGTGGGTGGCTCACACCGCTTGCTGTGAACGAAGACAAAATAGAAGTAGTTACTCCCTGGCAATCCTTACAGCTTCAGTCAGACACAGAACATGTTAGAGTCAAAGTTCCTCTGGAAAGGCAGGGTTACACTTCTTGTATAGATTAATTTGTGACTGATCACTTTCACAAAGTTGTTTAAATTATTTTGTCCATGACAAATTTCAAATTTTAGATTAACTCACTACCCTGTATTGGTGACATCTCTGTAAATTCTGCAATGACATGCAATTTGCATTGAACTCCCAGGAGATACCTATAAACACGAGTCAAATGCCAGCAATTAGCAAAATATCAGGTGAAAAGAAAATCTGTTCTTGCATAGCTACTTCTCAAGGCTAAGTACTGAAGTCTTTGTAAACCATCGATGTACATCAGTCACAGAATTATATAAGCACCAGCACTGAAGGGAGGGAACACTTCTGCCCTCTGGGAAGCATTAACATGGTCAAGACATTAGTCAGCCTCATTCATTTAAACTTCATTTAAAATGTATTTTAAGCCTCAACAACACAAAAGAAATTCACAGAAATTTCACAAAATTTGAAAAAATGATAGTTCCTGGAAAGCTTATATAATCAAGAACATTTATTGTTATGTTTACACAACTTGACTTCATATTAACATCTCTTGATATTTTGATTACTTCATTTAACACCTCCTGTTATTTTGATTACTTTACAGCAGTACAAAGTCAGCTTGTATGGTCAATGACAGACTCACCTCCCCAGTGCTCATCACACACTGTGAACAAGGTGGTTTTATTGGCTAATCCTGGGAACACACTGCTGCACTCCATAACAATAGCCTGAGGAATCATTATGATGCAGGACACAATCCAGATAATTATAATGCTGTTCCTTGCTCGCTTGGCTGTGCTTTTAAACATCAAAGGGTGACAAATTGCATACCATCGATCCAAAGCAATGCAGCTGAGTGTTAGGACAGACACAGACACGGAAACTGTCTAAAGAAAAAGAAATATTATATAAATATAAATGTGGGGGTTTTTCCTAGAGTTTAAAAAATTATTTATCATCATTTCCCCCCAGAGTTTTAAAAATTTTTTATGTTTTCAACATAGTTAATTCTTTATCTGCAATTGTTAAATAGACTCCCAGAAAAAAAGACTACTTTTAAAATAACTTCTTACAGAATTACAACAGATATCCTCATCTGCTGTACTCCTACTAGAATCCACAAGATAGTTCACACATTAAGATGCTAACTAAACAGAATGGGTGTTGCAAAATCAAATTTTGAAATAGAAAATTTAATCAACTTGGAATGTACAAAACTTTATCTGAAAAAACTTTTCAAACATTAGACAGTGAATTTTATCTTTTTTCTTTGTAGAAAAAATTGTTTGTTTCTATGTTATATTAGCATACCAGAGCCATCATTTCACTTTTTATTTTTACAAGAACAATAAAACCCAGGATCTCATGAAAAAGTCCTTGACAACAATCAGCTTAAGGCAGACTAAAATATTTTACCTTTTATTTAGTAAAGGAAATAACCTATCACTTCAGTTTTATTGTTTCAATTTATATGCTTGGTGATCACTCACTCTTCAGATTTTCTTTCACTAGAATGGAGGTTTTGAAAAAAAAAGTTGTGATTTTGATTGTATCAATTGTAGCTGCTGGAGAACTTTGCCTTTGACATTATATTTCTTTGGCCATCAAGGTATCTTCTGCAAATATAAACTGTGCTGGAGGCACAGAGATGATAATCTGCACACATTCTGAGTACTGCTTAATTCTTCTGAATTTTAATGACTACAAAGCCAAGCACTTGTCATTCTAGTTTACCCAGTCAGTTCATCCTTTCACCTATTCTTAGAAAAGGTATTTATCAATCATTTTGATGTAAATGATTTCAAAACTAGTCAAGTCCATGGGTAAATGAGAAGCAATTATTGCTTAAGGCAGACAATCCGATCAACTCCCAGCGAACCCGGATACTTTGACACAAATACAGTAAACATAAAAAAAGTTTATACTGCCTTCAGAAGTTGGATTCTCTGTCCTAGACACTTGTGTAGCTGTTCAGATCCACACAGAGAGAAAATTAATGAGTTTATTTATGTTTACAGGTATTTTTATTGCTTTACATCCCTTCTGAATCATTAAAAAGATCACAAAAAGTAAAGAGCATAGAAAAATGTTCCAAAAGATGCATTTTTGAAAGCCAACAATTAGATGGGATGAAAACCTTTATTCTGCATAATCATATTCCCAAGTGGAACAGTCTTTTAGGCCTCAGCATGTACTCTGAGATATCTAATCAGTATCAGGTATGGACTTTCATTGGATTAGAAGTATCAGGAAGACGCTGTTGTCATTTCTGGTTCTCATAACATGGGTAATGTGTACACAAACAGAAAAATAATACCTGTAAGTAGGGAATCACTTTACAGAGGGTCTGCCCAAAGAACCACGTTTCTGTGATGTCCACAACTAAAGTTGCTGGAAGACAAGTAATTGTGACCAGAATGTCAGCCAGAGAGAGATTCACTATGAAGTAGTTGGTAACGGTCCGCATGTGATGGTTCTTCCACACTGCAAGGCAAACTGGATTTGGAAAGACAAGTTAGTGAGATGGAAATGACTTAGGAAATGCTTTAAGAGGAAAACATTTGACTTTGTGGAATTAAGGAAATGTTTGTGTCCTTTGTTTAACAGAGAATATCTGAATATGCAAGAACCATGTGTTTTCTTTTAGAGTAGAAAGAAGAGGGTACATGTAGACAGATTCTTATTGCACAAAGAAAGCTTTCCACAGACTGCAGGGTGGAAAATAATCCAACATATAAAGCATCTTCTCTGCTAGTTAATCTTCACTAACTACTCATACAACTTTCTTCATTTCTCTTTTCAAGTCATTGGCTCTAGTCTACAGCAATACACATCTATCTATACCTGCAAATGTTTATCTATTTTCTTATAATAGCATGATGCTTAAATCAAATTACTGCAACACAGAATCTTGTAAGCTGTACAAATATAATTTTAGAAAATATTTTGCTGGATTTAATATATCTATTGCATCTGCAGAGAATCTGTAACAATTTTCTGGGTAACTGTTATTTGAATTAAGTTAATAAAAGTAATTTTTGCTGTATTAAATGTCACATTTTTGATGGTGATCAAAAGCAGCATGTAGCAGGCACTTTATAAGATGTGCCTTTAAAGCTTGTTTTGTATATTTTATGTCACTCTTTTTCACACTGAAAGACTTTTAGAAATGAAACAAATCAATCTTTAAAATCACTACACTAAATTCATAAGCTGCTGAATTAAAAATGTCATAATTAAGTCTAGGAAAGTAGCAGAAAAGTAATTTTTAAAATAATTTGGAAGTCAAACCCTGAGTGACTGGTGCAATCAAAAGCTTTTGAATTATTTCGATTTTTAAATTCATTCACCCAAAGATCTTTAAAAACTGATGCCCAAAATTTTCCAGAAACACCACAATACTTTTTGTAAGACAAGAGTACAATTCATTGTACATCAAAGGGTCTTCCATGCAAACAATTATTCATCCATCATGCACATCTAGATGAAGATTCAAAGTCTCCTAATCTGTCAGGATCTAGCACAGTGCTTAATTTAGATATACTAAACAGATCAGAGAATGTTAAAAAATAGAGCTAAAAAGGTCCTCAAGAGGTTGCCCAAATCTAAAATGGAATCTGCCAGAGTTAAGCCACTCTCTTATAGTCATTAAACTATCTAAAACAGCTGGAAAAAAATACACAGACTTTAAGGCACATAAGCTCTTGAGATCAGATGCTTCTTTAGATCCTAAGAGGGATGACATGCCTGAAAGCTTCTGTCTGTCTTCCAGCTCTATCAGTTGATCTCATAAAATATATTAATTCATTCCACAAATCTTGTCTTATGTCTCTAGAACAACAGAACTACAGCAAGACAACAACTAGGCAACTGTTGGCAAGTTTTCATTTGAAAATGTGCTATATTTGAAGATACCACACATCTCTTAAATGTGTTGCACTGTTTCATTATCTTCCCTTCCCTACAAAAAAAAAATTCTTCTCATGTCTAATCTACTTTTTTTTTTTTTGCTGCTATTTGTATACCTTTTTTTTTTCTGCACAGAGGCAGAAATGAGGAAGAGTTTTTTTTCCTGCAGCAATGCTTCACATATGTAAGGATTTTTGTTATATATTTCCTCAGAACTTCAGAGCTCTTAATCTTTTACTCTCAGTCATTCTTAGAACTTCTGCAATCATCCTTGCTGCTGCTCTCTGGGCACTTTCAGATGGAATTGAACTTTTCTGGTGAGAGTGCAGTGACCAAAACTGGCAGAATATGCTTTCAAGGTCTTACCAGTGCAGTGTTGGGAGCTGAGATTGCAGTACTTCTTCATGGGGGATATGTTTAGACACTTAGACTAGGACACAGAGAAAGGGAGAGGCTAGGTGGCCTTTAGCTTCTCTAAGACCAGGTAATTTTATTAACTCTCTTAAGATATAGGCTTCCAAGGTTCATCTAAAACCTCTGCTGTGATGCAACATATGCTCTTCATATATTTTAATGTGTTGCAGAGATAGCTCTGGATTCTGTCACTTGGATAAATTTAATTTTTGCTATATATGTATCATGCTGTCATAAATGCAAATGAAAACCTCTCTACAAAGATCTTCACTGTTCTTGGACTGGTTTTGAAAAGAAAACAGTATAAATTTCTTCCATTGTTTTCTTCCTGAATACAGAATTTCAGATTTTCTTAGTTTTGTCCTCAGATACCTAAAAGGCAAGGCTTAAAGGAAACATCATATTGATTGTATTTTCTTCCCATTTGGAAGATAAGTAATTATCTCTACAGCATTGCATGATAATTGCAATACTGATACAACATAACAAATCAGAGCTTTGTCACTGTCACTCGTGCATGGGGTAACCACAGTTATAGTCTGATAGTACAGAGGCAGCACCTGATAGGGAACAAATACATTGCTGCCCCTCTGGAACGTTGTTTGCAGTTGGAAATGCAAAGCTGGGGAAAAAAATGCAAAAAACATTTCACTTTCAATAATTTTAATATTTAACTCTAAAAATTTGAAGATCTGGACATTTACTTATGGCTGTTCTTTGTCTTAAGTGCAATTCATATTGAAAGTATGGTCCTGTCTTTTAGTTGGACAAAAGTTGATGTTAAGCGGCAATGTTTTGCTGGGCTTCTTATTCTTTTTATCAACAGGCAAAAATTAAATAAAAAGTTGTTTAAAAGTTCACAGTTTGGCTCCTTTTTTCTCATATTATGGTTCCAACATCCTGTGTTCTACTCAGTTCAGACAACTACATCATTTACAGCCATGGATGTCAGTGCCTAAAGGTGCAAGGTTTAAGCAGATATGTTTGGTCTTTGACCAGGCCTATTCCCATTCCTGTGCTGGTCCATGTGAAAAAGACCTGAACATAAACATTATTTCTGGTAAAACAAATCCATTAAATTGACAAATATGAGGTCAATCTCACTGGCAGCCAGCTGTATCAGAAATCAATTCATAGCATTCTGCATGTTGAGTTCAAGGCTGTATGAGCAAATGAAACTTTGTGATACCCCAGAGATCTAAGAATTATTACCATTTTCATCTCTGACACAAAGAAAGTGAAGTGCAGAACAGAAGTTGTTAAAGGCCTACAGTAAATCAGACACAGAATGAGAAACTTGGACTCCTAATTCCCTGCCGTGTACTAAACCTTCCAGATCCCACTGCCTTAACACAGATGGAATTCAGATGAACTTCAGTATTTGCTGCTTCTCAGAGTAACATAAAAGACTGTGCCTCTTGCTACTCAGGGTGTAGAGTGTTCAGGAAAGCCAAGACACAGAAACTACCCCTGAATTCCCTTGAATTCTAATCTGTGGGGATAGGCACCTGGAAGGTGAAAAAGCCCAATAGCTTACAAGCATAGAAATGCAAGATAATTTGTTACTTTATATTTCTCTGCTTATGCTTGTATATTTCCCCTTTTGACCTCTTCTCTTCTTCACAGCATAAAATAGTTCCCATTATTTTTATGGTACATAGCACAAGAGCACCTTAATCAGCTTTAAGTTTACATAAGCATTTACATACTACCATTAAAAAAAAAAAAAGAGAGAGAGAGAGAGCCTGTGAAAAAAAGCCTCTGAAGAGGAAGTATTTTAAAACCAAGTCAGCTTTCTCTGCCCTCATTGCCCTCTGCTGTTTGCAGTACTGTTTTGAACCTGCCACAAGCATTGGTAACATTTTCTTTCAGTGCAAGGCTAAAAAGCTGTGAGGATCTGCTATGAGCTATTTGAATAGGACATAATGATAACAAGTCATAAATAAGTCCTAAATGACATAAAGTTAGTTGAATACATTCCTTCCAGACTCGCTCTTTCTGAGTTTACTACAGTCCAAGGTAACTCAGTAGTCTTGGACAATAGCTTCATTGATAGTGTTCTAGCAGCTCATCAAGAAAGATTCTCTAGCCTGTGCTCAAAACCTGCTATTTTATAGGCATGAAAAATAGTTTGACTATGCCACTGAATATTGTGCAGCTAGTTAAGTGTCAGAACAAAGGAATTTAATATACACACTCCTTTAATTACACATTTTCATCCCAGGCAGTTTTACAGAGAAGCACTCAGCTCACACAGAAACACTCAAGTAACAGGCTAGGAAAAGAAAGTTCCATGGAGGTTAAATGCCATCTGCCTGCCCAAACAGAAATAGCAGAGAGCTGTGAATTTCCACTTATCCTGAAGAACAGAAGAAAGGATAAGAAAGATAGTAAAGAGTCTCAATTGGGCGTGTATTTTACCAAAAAGTACTTCAAAATCATAAAATAGGAGATGAGGCCAGCAGCAGCCTTCCTAAAAAGCTGGGAGATACCACTGTGTTAACAGGATGCCTGTTTAGTTGGAGCACAGGAGAGTGGCCCAAACTAAGCTCTCCATCAAAAATCTGTGAAATAGAAAAATAATTTAATAAAACCTCAATTTAACATTATGTGCAAAGCTTTTATGCAGCCTTTGATGTTCCTAGCTATAAATGGGACTGAGAAAGAAAGTGGGGAAAGTGATGTTAACACAGACACTGAAGAAAAGGATTAGAAAGGAGAGAAATGTAAAAAAGCAGTTATGAAACATGCTTCTGCTGTGCATGATTTTCCCTAGTGCTAATGGAACCCAATTACCTGTCCAATGTATTGTATAATTTTCCATATTTTTGCTTTTATTTTACAAAGCCAGTCGGAATTAGAGCTATTCCTGCAAGTGCAAACAGGCCGGCCAGGTTTCACCAGGAGCAGCTGTTTTTCTAATGGCTGTTAGACTGCCCCAGATCCCTCATCTCACCGGGGACATTTCACTTCTTCAGACTTCAGCAGAGCCTTAAAAAGCGAAGCACTTGTTGTTCCCACCTCTTCCACACAGTGTCAGTAAAGGCTCGGAAACCAGCTGCAGTCGCCAGGCTGAAAGCCTTTGGAAAAATTTGTGGAGGCTCTCCATAAGCCAGGATAGTTCTGTGATGACGAAGCTGCTTTCCGGACCCATCCTCCAAACCTGATGATCTCCCACTCCCCAAAAATTTCACAGGACATTCCCAACAAGGACAAAAAAAGGTAAAAATCAAACTTAAAATTTAAGAAGGATTGCAGTTAGAAATCCATCAAGAAAGCTTCACCTCATATTCCTGAAGAAAAAAAACCTTCTCTAATATGACAATACAGTGAGATTGGTATTTTTCACGTACAAATTTAGTCCCTGTGGTTTAGTGTCCTGAGGCATTTTAATTAGAGGCTGTAATGGTGTTTAATCAATTAGCACAGCTCATTGTATCTCAAGCTGAATATGAAAACAATAAAAAGGCTCCATCTGGTATAAAGTGCAGCTGCTTGCCTCCTGGAAGATTTATGCTGTCTTGAGCATATTAAACACTGTGCTGCAGTCCTTCCACTGGTGGATTCCTGGGTCAGCTGTCAATTTGTTTTCTACCTGTCAACCCTAAATCATTTCCCTTACACTCCAGAAGTCTTGTCAACCTCTTATTCAGTGGGTCATCTTTCAGTGCAACTTCCTGGCCAAAATAGAAATGCAATTTCCATAACCAGCAATAACTGACATTTTCATATATAAAGGAACGACTTTATCTCTTATCTAATTTTTGATGAATAATACATCCCAGATGGAAGTAAACAAAGAATTATCATATTTCATTCTAAACTACAATGATTTTATTTTGCTTTGGTAATTCAGTCTGACAACTGTTTGACTGAAATGTCATAATATAGTCATCCAGAAGTTATTTGGAACTGATGCTGTGATTATAAGACCTGGTAATCAGCATCTCCAAATGCATTAGGCAGAAAGCTTCTAAAAAACTTTACTCTTTCACAGTATTTTACAACCATTGACAAAACATGTGATAAATAGTTTTTTTTTTTTATTCTCTATCTCCTAAACCACCCACCCCCAATTGTTTTCTCCTCACAATGAATTGGTTCTCCATATGGAATTCTTCCTCTTGTTCTCTTTTGGTGATACTATCTGCTGCAAATCAAGATCTGAGTGGTGGGATGTCAAGCAACACAAGGTTGAATGGAAGGCTAAGTAGATATGCTACCAAAGGGAATTCTGGAGAGCTAGAGCCCCTGTGAAAACACTGAATGTATACTGCTGGAAGGAAAAATGCTGTCATTAAAACTACCTTCATTATGAATGACTCCTGATTAAGGATTCTTCTGCTTTGACTTAAAAGTCTAAAAATTGGGTGCTTAAGACTAAGCTTATTTAAGGAAGGCTTCTCATGAGTTTTTCAATAATTTTATTGATGATCTTGATTAAGGGGAAAGAAGGACTTTAAATTGCAGAGGATATTTAATTAGGGGTTTTTGAAAGCAGCAATGAGAACAAAAGATCTAAAACAAAGCAATATCTTCTGTGAATAGGGATCTATCTAATCCTTTGGCTGTCCATCTCTTACCCACTATTAAGCTCAAAGCTCACATATTACTTCATTTTTACATAACTAATCTTATCTGAAAGAAAGGAGACCAACATGAGACCAGGCTTACATTGAAAAGTAATAGAAAGAATGGCACAAAGAAAATACGCTGTTTTATACAATGTTTATTATAAAGGAAATACTGAAGAAAAAAAAAATCCTGTGTCTGGCAACAATGCCTGGCAGATAAGAACTGTCCTTGAATACATGATGTGATAGCTAAAAAGACAGACAATACTCTGTGCAAAGGAATTACATGGCCTACCAGTGAGGCAATAGCTCCACATCAACAGGAAACACTAAATGTGTTCAAACATGTGTGAAGAAATCCTTAGGAACAGGACAAAAGGAGCAGGTGGCTAGGTCATGCTCCCTATGCCTCACATATAAACAAGTGTGCATGTGTAGGTTCCATCACACAGGAAAAATACCAAAACTGTAACAAATGTAGTTGAGTAACATAGAACACATGAAATCCCAAAGTATTTTGCTGAACATCAGCTTCATTGGAATATACTAATGGGGAACTGCCACCCACAAAAGACAGTGAGGATCAACATAAATAAAAAACCAGATAATAGCAACTAGTTTGCTTGCAGCAATATGTTTTCTGAGGTTTTCTACCTACCACAAGTTCTATTGTACCAAAAAGTTAAGAGTTGTGGGTTTTGGCTTACTCAACTGCTCCAGCACACTTCTAAATCTTAAGAACTGGCTTATCAAGGCATTAGAGAAGAAAACAAGAACTGAATTTTGTGTAGTGGAAGCCTATTTGTAGGAATCACAACTGGGAGTAAAAGCACAACCATCTAATTGGCACTGGAATAATTTTCTAACTCAGCTACATTACATAATCTTAGGCATTCAACAATCTAATGGAAATGGAAGTCATTAGCAGAGAATCAGCTATGCTATAAAAACAGACTGCCCAAAATGCCTGGTTTGGTCAGCTCTAGAGGAAGTGAAAGGTTCCATCACAGAGTTTTCCTAATCTAACTATATTGATTAAGACAGACAGATTGGTTTAAAATATCCACCCCCCACCCCCCAAATCATTACCAGTATTACCTGGCAAACCTACTCATCTCTGCAGAGCTGGCTATACTGATTGACTAGATGTTTAATAATAATAATTGGTATTATTACAAATAAAGCCTACAAAATCTTTATCTACACTTCCTATTACAGGTTGAAGAGTTAAAAATTTAGATGTCATACTGTATATGACACTGTGATAAAAAGATTTCACACTTGGCCGATTCAGTTGAAAGCTGCATGAGATTAAAATGAAGGTGTGTTTCACAGCTGAAATGCTGTGCAACTTTTAAAAAATATGCTTCAAAAAGCCTCCATCAGTCACTGCAACATGAGTTGCACTAGGAAAAACCTTTCCATGTCCACGTCTGTTTCTACTGGAGATGTAAGACTTAGCACCTTTTCTGCAGGATATACAAAGAAAATACAATTCACTATGCTAGTGACATGCTCCAGCAAATATCTTGCATATTATACCACTTCTGAATCTGTATCACAGATTCTCATTCTCATTGTAATATTCCACAAAACTAGCTAAAATCCTTGCAGTCCTACCGTGCTAAGAACCAGGAGAAAGAGCACAGTTCTGTCAGAGCTGAGTGCACCCCCAGGCTCTGCTACCTGTGCCCCCTGCCCAGGAGCTGGCTGTCCCTGCTGGAGGCATCTCTGGCATGGGGCAGCATGTAAGCTGGGACCAGGCTTCTGGGAACAGAGCTTTTGGAGTTTTGGAGTACTCTTTTGGGAGTCAGCCTTTTGCCCCAGAGCTGCAGTTAAGCTCAGGCTCTCACACTAGGCTCAGGCAAAGATCTGGTTGCAAGCATGGTTTTGCCTTGCTGAATTTGATTGTAAAACTCATCCACGGACTTGATTTTCTGGCTTAACCTCAGACCTGTTTTATCAGAATAGATTTGTCTGGTGGTTGCTGGGAGGTGACTGAAACCTGGTAAACATCCTCAGACCTACCAAGTCTCAGGCACTGTGGGACTGTGTTGGTGAGTGCACTGCCCTGTCAGTCTTGCAGCTGCCCTCAGCTCCTGGCATGCCCTCCCCTGGGGAACAGTCCATCATAGCTCTTTTCTGACACATTCCACTTGTGAGACAGGCAGTAAGTCAGCTGCTTATGTCCAAGAAAACAAATTTAACATGCAACACAAAAAATAAATTATGCTTTATAAACAAAAAAAAAATCCCAAACCCTTCATTTTTTTTTGTTTTGAAAAATGGTGAGTAATCCCTATATTATGCAAATAGCAATGTACTTTAGTTGATACTCAAACTCTACTATAAATTGAGCCCATACATTCTCTTAGGTAGAAAAAAATATATACATAATGTCTCATTTCCTATATGCTGTCTTCTTAACAGTGATAAAGCCATTCTAGTCATTCATCCAAGAGATAAAGGTGACTCTCATGCTGATATTACAAAGTCCTTTCAATGCCAGGTTCCCCAAGGAATCTGAAAAAAATGAAATGTAATAATTTAAAACGTAATTAAATGAAATATGCCTCATCTACAGCAAGAAAATAGGATTCATGAAGATCATTTAGGAGAATACATGACTCATCCAATTCTACCAACATAGGCATGTATGCCTAGACCTCAGTATTCACTGGATATCTTTAAAATTACAACAGAGCAGCATTTGAGAGAGCTGCCTATTCATAGGCATTGAGCAGGACTGGTATTAGAGCCATACACTGATTTTTTTCTGCTCTAGCCCTAGAAAAATTAAATGGAGGCTGTTGAACTCTATGAGTCAGACTGTGAACTCTTTGAAGAAAGGAGCATAGTTGGGTTCTTACAGATCTCAGCAAAACTAGCAGTTACTGTAAAACAGATAATAAATAATACATCTATCCAGAGAGGGGTAAGTCTCTCTCAGTCTCTTTCTGAGCGGGAACGAAAAACAAGTGTCACCAAACTGTGTGAGTAAATAAAGTTTCTGAGACTTCTCATTGATGTACTTCATGGCCTCTTACCCTTGGAAGCCAGCAGTGTTGAGGACTTTCAAGCTGGGCACTGGCAGACTGTGTGTGCTAAGGACTGCAGCTCCTGCCAGCTCTGAGAGGGGCTGCTGCCAAGAGCCCCAGCAGCCCAGCTGGGGGGATGCCAGAAGGTTGCTTGTTCTGCCTTCAGTCCTTGATCCAACCAAGTGATCTCTGCTGCACATTTTCATTTTGATGAATGCATGTTCCCTGAGAAAAGCCATTTCATTAGAAAAATCCTGACCCGCATGAATGAATAACTTCAACAAGGGTCATTTGCATTCTTCATATGTATAAACAGAGTTAAATGTATGTAGTTGTACATTACCTTGTAGTCTTACTCCAGTTATTAACTACTGCAACTGATCAGCCTGGAATGGCATCAGTAACCAGAGACCTTCAGGCATCCTAAAAATACCTTTTCTTCTTTAATTATCTAGTTTCCTATTTTCAAGCAATGTTTTTAATTGCCTGTTTTCAAATAAAGAAGAAAAAGGTCTTTGCAGTCAACATACATTCTACATTAAGAAGTCCTACATTTTGCACTAGATGTGAAAAGAAATTGCAAGAGTTTCATTGAACAGCAGTAGTAAAGAAATTTTTTGGTCTTATTTGCAAAACAGAAAATCCTTACCCTCCATACTTGTTCTGCTTCTAGTGATAAATAGTGACCCAAATAAAGAAGAAAATAGGATAAATCATCATACTGATATTGCCATCTAGATTTCAGATTTCCTTAATGTTCATGTAAATATATCATAAATTCATCTTAAAATATGTTTCTTTTCCTTGAGTTACACTGAAATACCTGGTCAGCAGCCAACCCAGGCATACAAGAGAATAATTGACATGAAGCACTGTGTGCAATACTGAAACCTGCATTCAAATACAGAGACTTGCTAATGTTTTTCACTTTAGCTGGCGTGTGCAGCAGCTCGGCCAGTTTGTGTCAACTCTCCTAATTAAACTGAAAACTAAATAGCAATGCAGCCCTTGTTATATGCTATTATTAGTGGAATTCCTGCTGTGTATCTCACTCAAGAACCCAATACGTGTCAATCAAAGTTCAAGCTCCTGATTCTACCCTTGGTTGTTAATTAACTGTCAGAATGCTACAATCCAGTTTATTACTAATATCTAAGGAATGTGCTGTGCCTTCCACTTGCACAGACACACCTTATCCCATGTGAGTGCACAAACCAAGATAAGAAGCAGAAATGTAATTTTCAGCACCACATATGGAAAGGGAGGGTTTTCCCCATTTACTTAAGTGTTATTTGAATAGAATGTGTTAAAAATAGAACCAAAGCATTGACTCCACATGTCATGAGCTCCTCAACAGTGGGCAAATGTAAGCAAAGGAACTCAATACATCACTAAGGATGACACTATAAAGCATTAAGGATGATACTATAAAGCACCACTAAAGCCACTAAAACATTCTTTAGAAGCACTCCTGCTCTTCTTTGAGAAGGTCCATGACTAAATCCGAGATTAGGCTTGAATATGGATTTTTCAAGCAGCAGAAATCAGTTTCTCAGGGATGTCAACAAGTGTACTGATCTACACCAGATTTCACATGTAGTAAAAACGCTCCTCAAAAATGTCTTTGTAAAGAGCATTAGATCACATCCATTTCTCTCCTCAGAATCACATGAGCCTGCAATCAGTGCAGTGTGAGCTTTCTTGAATAAAGATGAGACAGTATTCAGCTACCAAGCCCTGCAGAGACCACAAACAATTCCTCCATGAACAGAACCAGCAATATGGAGCAAACAGCTTGAGGAGGATCATAGAATCATTTGGGTTGGAAAAGACCTTTAAGATCATTGAGTCCAGCTGTAAAGCTGAATGATCTATTGTAGGATTTACTGTGATTTAGAGGAGTGGACAGAAAAGTGTTCAGCTACTTCTCTGTCCATTTTAAGACAGAGATTTGCTACCATGTACTACAACTTGGAGAGAGAGATTTCAGAGGACAAAAGGTGGACATTCCATCCAGTAAAAGATGAAATCCAGCTGGGTGCAGAGGCAGATGCCAGTTTCCATCCCAAGCAAAGAGTTAATGTACACAAATGCAAGGAAAGAACAGCTGCACATCCCTAGTGGAATAATCTCTATTTGTGAGTGCACAGAGAGGAAAGCTTTTCTCCTTGTGGCTTCAGAGGGGAAAAGAGCGAAAGCTCCTATAGGTGAAGATTTGACCTTGAATTTTTACAGGTGAGAGGACAGCATTCTGAAGCTTGTCTACAGTATCGGTGGAGGATAATAGGTAAGCACAGGTGGCTCTCCTAAAATAGTCTTTGCTCAAAATCATGAAAAAGGACAGCTTTTATCCTAGTTTAAAATAAAGGGCCATTATCTTTGCCAGGGTTATTATCTTTACACTGTCGATCAAGCTGGCTGCCGAGCAATGGACTGAGCAAACGTGCACACAGGCACTTAGGGCAACGCTACAGAATTACTAAAAAAAACCAAACCACTATCATCAATCCGTTGAAATTTTAAAAAACGCATTTAAAATGTTGCCTTGGGCTGCAGCCTCATTTGCATCTCACTTTGGGAAGCCTGTAGAGTTTGCAGTGACAGCCCTGACACGCACAATTCCTTCTGAAAAACATGAATGAAAGACCCGTATGGCGGGGCGGGGCCCAGCGCGCTCCGTTCGCGGCAGTATCACGGGATGGACACCGGGAATGCCAATGGCCTGACCGCAGCACAGGGGGTCCGCCTGGCGGAGCCGGCTCCGGCGGCCACGCCGCGCCCATTCATAAAGGCAGAACTGCTGAGGGCAGCGCCTGCTCCGCTCCCCCGGCCACCCGCAGCCCGGGCGGGGGCACGGCCGCCTTTGGACGGGGGCACGGCCGCCCCAGGCGGGTGTGTGCACACGCGTGGCCGCCCTCCCCTGCACCAGGGAGGTTCCTGTTCCGAGAGCCCGGCGAGAGCCCCCGCCGTGGCGGCAGCGCGCTCGGGGGAGCGGAGAGGAGAGATGGGGAGCGATGGGGAGCGATGAGGAGCGGTGGGGGGCGGCGGGAGGCAGCGGGCGGGCTGCTGACGGCCAGGCTCCCCTGCCGCTCCCGCCCGCCGCCACAGCCCACCCGTGCCCTCCCTCTCTTCGCTCTCCTCAGCTCTCCGCCACACTCCAGCGCCCCCACCGCTCCCTTCGAGGCGTCCGCCGAGCAGCGCCGGTGCCCCCGCCGCCTCCTTCAAGGATGAATGGAAGCGGGAGGAGGCGGGCTCCAGGAGAGGCGCCGCCCCGCCTCGCTCCCTCAATGAGCGCCCGGGAGGGGCCGCCGCGCCCCCGCCCCACGGCCCCGCTCCCAGCGCGGGGGACGGAGCGCGGCCGCTGCTGCGCCGCCGGGGAAGGAGCCGCGCGTTCCGGCAGCTGCGGGGCCCCGCCGGCTCCCGTCGCGGGCCGGGTGCCGTCCCGGTACCTCGTCCCTGTCTCTGTCCGGGAGAACCGCCCCGCGCTCGATATCCCCAGCGCCGGGCCGGGGCTCCGCGAGGGAGCCGCATCCTCCCGAGCGGGCTGCGAGGCTGAGCCGCCGCCGTGCCGGGAGGGTTCAGCACCTCGGCCCGGGGACAGGGGCGGGAGCCGGCCGGCAGCCGCGGCTTTCCGCCGCCGGGCCGCCCCGGTGAGCTCCGCCAGCCCACTCCCCGTGCCCGGCCCTGGACGCCGGCCGCCGCCGCCGCAGCCCCTCGCCCGCCTAGGGGGAGCGGATTTTTTATGGCCCCTTCCGCGCAGCCCGAACTTTCCCCCTCGGCTGGGGACTGCCGCCTTTCCAGCGGGGTGTGCCAAACGCACCGCGGTTTCCAGCCACCCTCCGCGCAAAACCCATCTCGGGAAGGGAGAACGGGAAGTTTTGGGGAGCTCGACTCACCCAAGACGTTCCCAACGAGAGCCACAATGAATACGACGATGTAGCCGGCGATCAGCGCCCATTCATATTCCTTGGGATGCAAATACTCCTTCCAGAGATATCGCAGGAACTCCTCATCATCGTAGTCGGAGGAAGGGGTTAAAAGAGCCTCCCGCGTTTCATTTAGTTCCGACCCACTCGTCCAATTCCTGTACGGAGGGGAACCATCCTCTGGTTGAATCCCGGACATCCCTAGTGGTTATTCCCGAGGCTGGGAAAAAAACAACAACCAACAAACCCAAACCCAGACCCTCTCAGAGCATCCGAGCTTTCTCCCGCCCGTCCATCGAGGCTTGTGGTTGCCAGTGCGAAAAGCGGGGTGTGGGGAGAAAAATGACGCGGGAACTTACGGGAACCAATGCGGGAACAGGCTGGGGATCCGCGTCGGTCCCCAACCCGCCCTGGCGAGCCTTTTCCCCGACCGGGCAAGGGGTGCAGCCTCCGCGGGGGAGGCTTCACCCCCTGCACCGTCGTGGAAAAGGCTGGTCGGGGTAGGCTGCGTGCCTCAGGTGCCGGAGTGCACCCGCCCCCGCTGGAAAAGTCACGTCCGTTTCAGACGATGTCGATTTGTGTTCCCAAACCATGCACATGCACCCTCACACACCCCCGCATCTCTGCACGCCTCCCCCCCCCGCCTTCCTCCCCCTGCTTCAGCTCGTCCCCAGCTCCTCATCTCTCCCCCAACCCTACTTCAGGCTTGCCCATCCCTCCTCTGACTCTCGGCTTCTCCTCGGTTTCTCACCCTCTCTTACACAAGCACTTCCCTTCAGACTTTTTTACATTAGATTCCAGATATATTCAAGATATTTGTAAATTAAAGGCTATGGAAGGCTGTGGTGGGAGGAAGCACAGGGTTAAAGGAGCCATTAAAAAATCAGTGGCTAATGAGGCTGCCTCATTTCTGTGCTGCTTTCAAAGTTAGGCTAAAATGGGAACACTGTGGGTTTCCCAACACTGGTGGGAAAATCCCTAAGAGGACTAAGCAGATAAATGGGAGGTTTCTTTGGATTTGAAGATTGTGAGACCTCACTGTAGCTTGAGTTTAGCATGCATTCACTGCGCCGAGGATGTTTCAGACATCCAGCTTGGGATCTCGATACAGCAACTACCCCTCAGCCATTCTGAAATGGGCTCAGCTGGCAGAAAGCAGTTCAAGAGAACCCAGAAGTGCCAGTTAAACAGCATGATAGGTTTCCTGGCTTCTGGTCATTACTTCTTGAAATATTTTCATACTTTGCCAAGTGTCTGAACTTGTCCCTCCATGACTGATAAAATCCCCTCTTACTCAGGCAATCTGTTCACTTCATATCTGAATAATTTAATGAGTCTGATAAAAGTGCCGTTTCTATTGGGACATGGCACAACTAGCTCAGTCAAGCATTTCAATGCAGGGTCTGCACCTCCATAGAAATGGAGGAAGTGTTATGATGCCACTCTGCTTCCAACACAAGCATAATAGAGAGGCAGATATTCAATCATTAACACTGTATATAGAGTGCTTAGCTCTAGACAGTACTTTAGGCTACCCAATTGTTTTTTATCAGCGTGCAGCCTTCTCTACTGTCTTCAAAGTTCAATGCAGCATACATGGAATACCTCCTCCTATTTCTATAGACCTACTCACTTTGCTTTAGTTCCTTTTAAAACAAAGAAAAAAATTCTTTCCTATTCCACAGGGAACTTGAGTGAACCTTTTAGTCTAAATATGTTATGGAGTGAAATGTACTCAGACATACAGGTAGGATCAACATCTCTCTTACATAAATTAGAAGGGTAGAGTTTGAAAACACCATAAACAAAGATTAGATATCTGCAGCTAATGGAAGTTGAAGTATGAAGTTTCTTAGTTGAAGTATGAATTAGTATGAACTTAGTTGAAGTATGAATATTGAGAAGTTATTTAAACTCTCCTGTGGGAGCGCAGGATTACTTGGTACACAAAAGGAGCCCTATTAAGGGGGTTGTCATGGTCTTTGCTAGTGGGGAAAGATTTAGAGAATGACCATCTGGTAATCAATAACAATCACACTCATGCTCCAGCTTGTTTCCTCTGCTAAAATGTTTGTAATTCCACTATTTGCTTCCAAGGTGCCAAAAAAATCAAGTAATATCTTTTTTGACATAAAGTTTCTTTCTCTGTCACCAGTAGTGACTCCACCTGCAGTGCTGCATGCAGCCCTGAGGTCCCCAGCACAAGAAGGACATTGACCTTTTGGAGCTAGTCTGGGGGAGGGCCATCAGAGGCATGAAGCACCTCTCCTATCAGGAAAGGTTAAAAGAACTGGGATTGTTCAGGCTGGAAAAGAGGTGGCTTAGGGGTGACTTAATTGTAGCTTCCCAGTACCTGAAGAGAAAGATGGAGAGGGACTTTTTACAAAAGTATGCAGTGAAAAGACAAGGTGGGAGACAGATTTAACCTGAAAGAGAGTAGGTTTATACTAGACATCAGGAATAAATTGTTTACTGTGGGGGTGGTGAGGAACTGAAACAGGCTGCCCAGAGAAGTTGTGGATATCCCATCCCTAGAAGTCTTCAAAGCCAGGTTGGATGGAGCTTTGAGCAACCTTGTCTGCTGGAAGGTTCCTTGCCTCGAGTAGAGGGGTTGGGACTAGATGATCTTTAAGGTCGCTTCCATTCCAACCCAAGCCATTCTATGATTCCTATGAATAGTAAGGAATGGAATTAAAAAGGCATAAATATTTGGAAAAACCATGAATTTGTGAAAAACTTGTCACAAGACTCATTCTTTCAACAAGATTACAAATCTGATTGTTAAACACATAAATAATAGATTATGCAGATTGATTAGCTGCCTAAATTCAGTATTCCTAGAGAATAGGAAGACTTTGTTTGGGTTGATACCACACATTCTGATCAGGGAGCAGACTAGTAAAAAAATAAATATAGCATACATTATAAAGATTAAAAATGGGTTAGCTAACAGATCCCAGGATGAAAAGGTAGACAAACAATCATTGCTGAGCCTATGAATTCCTACTGTCAGTTCTTGGTTCTGTTATACTCATTCTTCAATGACCTTGAAGAAGCTGGCAGGTGACCCAAAGATCAGGTGTAATCAGCTAAACACGCATGCTCATCACGAATCTGCAGCCAGAAAGCTTCATTTGATCTTTTGTTGTATAAATGACTATACCTGTGAAAACAGATTAAATTTTAAAGTGTGAGTGAAACTTAACTTAGTGAAAATATTCAACATCTGCAAAAACTCTGCTTCCAAGGAAATGGTTTTCAAATGCAGCCATTTTTGCTATGCATTTAAAAATCAAGATCAAATGTCTTTCTAAAAGAAAAGTGCTAGATGAGATGAGAATTAATTCAGAAAAATCACATTATATGGAATGCAAGAGGTCAGACTAGATGATTCTGGTTGTACCCCTCTGGCTTTCTAATTTGTGAAAGTGTGTTAGCTAAATCAATTCCCCTGATGAATTTTGGTTCTGATTTATCTTTTCTTTTAATTATACTATCTGCATCAAGCTTGGTGCAACAATTTAAATGTTCCTTTCATATGGAAGTGTACAGCAAATGTTCAAAATTATGTAATTCTTATTTTAACTGGTGCCTTGTTGTTTTTTTTTTTTCAGTTCAAAGCCTGCTTAACATGGGGTTTTCACAAACTTCTATAATCAAAGAATATACTGGTGACACAGCACTTAAAAGAAGCTTAAATTCAAGGGTATATCTATTAACCTTCTTATCTCAGGAGAGTATTTTCTGGTACTTTATTTATCTAAAAGGTTCACATACATTGATATCTTTTCTAATCCATAACTTTCCATCACTAATCCAAAAATACTGAAATTAAATTACCAGCCCTAGAAGATATGTCTTGTGGCTTTCAATATCACTTATTATATGATATTAGACCATGTGAATATAAATCAAACAGAATTTTATGCTTTATTGCATCTGATAGCTCACAGGAACTGACATTCATAGAGAATAAACAAACCTTACTTCAGCCTCCAAGTTTATCGCTTCGTCAAACACATTTCCCCCTCCATAACAATAATTTTATTGCAGACCTACATTTTTCTTAATCACACAAATAGGCAGCATTTTTCTCTTCTGTCAGAGACTAGCCCTTTCATTTAAAAATCTATTTGATTCAGAGGATTAGTTCCATAGTAGTAAAATACCATATTAAATTTGGTATTCTTTCCTCAGGCCAGAATTAATTTTGATTTTTTTCAACTTGGTTGAAGAGGCAGCTCAGCTGTGGAGTTTCTGTTCTACCTTTGTTGAACATTTTAGCAGGTGATTTTGTTGTTGGGAAGCAAAGCACATAAACACAAGCACTTAAGAGAAACAGATTATGTGAATTCCTTCCTTCCTTCCTTCCTTCCTTCCTTCCTTCCTTCCTTCCTTCCTTCCTTCCTTCCTTCCTTCCTTCCTTCCTTCCTTCCTTCCTTCCTTCCTTCCTTCCTTCCTTCCTTCCTTCCTTCCTTCCTCCCTTCCTCCCTTCCTCCCTTCCTCCCTTCCTCCCTTCCCTTCCCTTCCCTTCCCTTCCCTTCCCTTCCCTTCCCTTCCCTTCCCTTCCCTTCCCTTCCCTTCCCTTCCCTTCCTTCTCATGGAACAGCTTTTTTTCTGTTCTTTTATCTCTCTCACAAAAGATGCCCCTGAGAGTAGAAAACCACCCCCCTTAATGTTTATTTATTTGAGTCATCCTGGCCAGTCATATTCCAAATTTTGCCCATGAAGATCCTCTGGTATCTTTCCTCCTATAATGGTATTTCAAGGTGGAAGTGCAGCTTTCTGGCAGCAGTTCTAAGTAGTTTCTGAGAAGCAGATGGACTATTATCAACTAAATAGTGAAGACAATAAATAAGCAAGTAGAAACAAGGTAAGAGCAAGAAAGGAAGACTGAAAGAAAAAGCCAGGGTTGGAAGTTTATACATCCATAAATTTCATTTGGATCATCAGACAGTGAGGTGAAAAGGACCACAAAAGAAAAATTGATATTTTACTGTACTTTTTTGAATTAATTAATCAGTTACCCTTGTAAGTAAACAATGATGTTACATCACAAAATGCATTTGCAATGTCATGTTTCCTTTAGATGTGTTCTTGTCTTAGCATCAATTCAGTGATGAATTTTAGGTTAAAGAGTCAAAACTAATTTTAACATAAGAGATAGTCCTCAAACCTGCTGCTAAATTTTTTGAAGTGGGGATATGAGACGTATCCAGAAATTACCCTTGTTTAGGCAACCTCAGATATTTTTCTCTTTGAATGTAGAAAGCAGGATCCTATTAAGCAGGATCTTGTTTTAAACAATTCAAAAACTTGCAAAGGTATTATTACCCCAATATAACAAGAGTATGAGCAACATTCTATTGATTTATTAGCTAACTAGCACCATTAAAATAAGTCAAAGCTAAGATAATTTGCTCTGTTTCTAGTAGTGATAAGAAAAATTAGCTGTTGGTTAGCTCATGCCATCTTCATTATTAATATCCACCAATGCAGAACATATTTGAAGTGAAAATCTCTGATACTAGTCTCATTCACTCTACTGTAAATTAAGAGTATCTTCATTCATGTCAGTAGAGTTATGCTTCTGTAATACAAATTAGGATAATAGAATGCATATTTGTTCAAATTCAGACAAACTGAAAGCAATATGAGAATCTGATTCTCAGTGAAAACTCTGTTGTCCAGCTAGGAACAGAATTGCCTAACATCATTCCTATATGTTAAAGATATAATTTCCACGGGTGTGCAATGCAAATATATAAAAAAGTACACTTTGTACCATGCTTTTCTTGGTCCATGTGATTACTAACAGCCAAGTACTAAAAGGGGTTTTAAAACTTCTTTTTATTTCTTTTACAAAAAAAATTGTTTTGAGATATGAAAATGAATACCATCTGCAGTATTCTCTCCTCCACCAAGTCTACAAATATTTAAAAGCAAACACATTTCATGATCAGGGCACAAATACAAACATAGATAGAACAAATTACAAGACACCTTTCCTGAAAATGCCTCTGAACTGTATATGGAAGCTGAAAAACAGATGTCTGTTTACTCTTTTTTTTTTTTTGATTAAATCATGTTCAATGTTAATTTCAATGGGCAAGTTTAAATATGTTGGAAAAAATCTCTTCTTAACTTCATAAATATATGTGAGCACTGAAAGTCATTTCTTTAGAAGCTAAGACAAATTTATTACAAGTCCATAAAAGCTATTAAATTAAGCAGTTTGAATGCTATACTGCAGTCAAGAGCTCTGAAGCCAGAGAAACTATAACTTGAAATAGAACCTTTTTCTTAAAATTATTTTACCTGGAATGTTCTTCTGACCCATTTGGAAATAGCAGAGGATCTGTAGTGTGATCTGAGACAAGATAGATGCTTTCATATTAAGTATTTTGAGGAACAAGAAGGAAGAGGAACTCAGCTTTTTTAAAGTAAATATGTTGGTTATTTTAAAGGAAATAAAGACCTTTCAAATGGATTCAGCACAAAAAAAAATTGTATTATTTATTGCAATGTTTTCATGGTAATTAGAGGATTGGATCTGCCCTTAGCAACATAGACATATTAAGCAGATGAGATAGATTAGGAATAGGAAGTGAACAGCAACAAAGATGGCTTTAAGGGCCTTATCACTTCCAGAGTTATCAAAGCTAAATCACACCAACATGTATCAGAGGCCTGTGACCTAGCAGGCCTCTACTCCTGCAGGATTCCTAGCAGGATTCTACTCAAAAGACCAAATCATTGAAAGCCTAAACACATCCTACCTAAACACCTGAGCCCTGCTTCTAACCCTACTAGCCACATCATTCACCGCAGCGTACACGATCCGCATGACCATGTTAGTACCGACCGGCTTCGTTCAAATTCCGCCCTTAACCCCAGGAAATGAAAACAACCCTGCAGTAACTTCCCCAATTACTCGCCTTGCACTAGGAAGTCTCCTGGCAGGATTCCTCATCCTGGCAGGTTCACTGGCCCCCTGACAGAAGAGAAGAGTAGAAGAACTACATTGTGCTATTGCTTTCACCAAACTGGTTCTTACTTTGCTCTCTAACCCCTCCTGTTGCATAAGGCCAGCGAACCCTCCAGTCTTGGTTACATCTCTGCCAGTGGCCGGGAATAGATGAGTAGAGAACATAAGGGTAGGGCAAGTTTGCAATGATACTTCCCAACTTTCTCTCTTTGAGCAAGCTGCTAGTTAGCAGCTTCCTGAGGCAAGTCATTATGTCTGGCTAACAAATAGGTCTTTATGTGTTTTTCCCAACAATTTTGCTTAATTGTTTCCTGAGCCCATCTGAACCGCTGACTTCCACTGAAACTGGAAGCAATGACTTCCACAGGTTTTTACAGTGGCCCTCCTTTTCTACCATTAAAAGTGTTCCTAAATAATTTTATTGTATTTGGTTTGTTGCTCATACAGGGTAAAAATGGAGTATTCCCCTTTCCAGTTTTTCAATACCATTTGTGACGCACTTTTCTTCAGTCAAGTCCTCCTCCAAACTGTTTCCATTTCAACAATCATTTTATTTTTGCTAATTAACTTAGCATAACTAAAAACTTTGTTACCTTTCATATTCATGCTCTGAATAATCTCTGATCTGTTTAAATAAGGTCCAAATAACTCAGTGGGGTTTTTTTTCTGTCACTTGTTAGAATTTTGTTTGGTTTGTTCTATACACTATGCTTCATTTGAGTACAGCATTCTGTAACTTCACTACCAGACGAATCATCTCAAATGGCACACTTTTTGGCACATTGGCTTAAAAACTTACCCATTTTTATTTAAAGTTTCATCAAGGGATTTCTTTTTCCTTGGATAGACTGTGTCCCTAATATCAGTTCAATTTTTTATTAAAGTTTCCCCATTCTTAACAAGCTGACTCTGCTCTTTATGCCATTTCCCAGACATACTGACACTGCACTCTGTCTAACCCTGTTCATGGTACTGAGAACACTTCTCAGGTCATCTTTATTCCAAGATTTTCTATAATCTGTTGCTACTATTCTACAATACGAGCTCTTGATATTTCCATTTTAAAGTTAAATTTTCAGAGAACAAAAGAGAAGAATTTTGTCATGAGGAAAGCATCAAAAGCATTTGTTTTCATGTCATTGTTCACCCCTTGCTATTTTGTTTCTTAAGGTGTGACTTCTTATTCTGTTAAGTATGTCTATTTTCACACGGCATTTCAAGATTTTAGTGCTGCCTTGATAGTTTATTCCATGCCTGCTTTCTTTGTTCTTTCCTAGCCTAATAAAACAGGGAAGGGCTTAATTTCCTCCTATTTTCAATGAACTGTTGCAGGAATATTTTTCTCATTCATTCTATGAGCTTGTAGGTGGCTATATATTACTTTGGACTGCAACATGCAGAACTTTGCAATAATTTCCCTTAATGTTACAAGGTTTCTTGTGATAGAAAAACATGTTTTGCGCATCAGAAATTGAAGTCATAATGGCATTCCATTCCAAAAGAAATACATACAATTTCTTATACATTTTGTTATAGAATCATAGAATTATTAAGGTTTGAAGGGACCTCCAAGATAATCAAACCCAACCATTAAACCAGCAAAGCCAAGTCCACCACAACACCATGTCCCAAGCACCACATCTACTACATGTTTTCTTGAACACTTCCAGGGATGGTGATTCCACCACTTCCCTGGGCAGCCTGTTCCAATGCTTCTCACCCTTTCAGTGAAGAAATTTTTTCCTAATATCAAATCAAAACATCCCCTGGCATAATTTGAGACCATTTCTTCTTGTCCTATCACTTGTTACCTGGGAGAAGAAACCAGCCCCCACCAGTCTACAGCATCCTTTCAGTTGCTTATAAAGAGCAGTAACATCCCTCATGAACCTCCTTTTGTCTGGACTAAACAACCTCAGTTGCCTCAGCTGCTCCTCATTAGTCTTGTCCTCCAAGGTCTTTCAGCCTATGGGGCCAAAGTGCTCTGTTTTGCCAGCATAGGCTGCACTGATTTGTGTCTCTTCTGCACTTTGCTACTGCATCTATAAAATGTATATTTACTGGGGATAGTGTTAGAGGGAAGTCAGAAACTCAAAGCCAAGTCAGTGTGAAGAAATTGATTGTTCTGGCTGTAAGATATGCTGGGCCAAAAAAAAAAAAAAAGTTGTCTGTGCTACAAAATTACTAAAATGAGAACCTTTAGTGGTCTTCTCCAGCTCCTCAAATATTGGTCATTGCTTTCTCTTTTCATCTCTTACTGTCAATTGCATGTTTCAGTAAGTCTTACCTTGATTGGCTGTGCATTAAAGAATATTATTATTGCCCAATGTCCTATTAGACAGTGGCTGCCTCAGTTTTTTAGTCTGCTAAACACCATAAGCCAACAATTCAGCTTGAAAAAAGAAGAAAATAAAATGCTACAAAATGCCAAAAAGGAAAGGAAATATTAGAATTTCTAGATACAGATCAACATCATACTGCAGAAATTAGCCTAGCCTGAATATCAGATGAGCCTTTTAGTGAATTAAACCCATATTTTTTCATCTCAGTCAAGTCACCTTGCATTTTAGAAGTCAAATCTAGCTTCAGTTCTCATGCCTGAGTATACCAGTACTTATTTTTATGGGCAGATTTTTCTCTTCCCTTTGCCGCTTGACAGTATTTGAGCCTCAGATAATTATAGTTTTGCTGCTCCTACTGTAAAGATGTGTGTATGCTTTGCAGGAAGAGCCTATTATCTATGGAGGGGTGAAGGAAGAAGTCACTTAGGGACCACCTTTGCTGCTGGTAAAGGCAATTTTGGAAGAATCAGCCCTGTGACCAAGCTTATGGAGACTTACCCACCTATTGTGCAGCACCACACTGGGGCTGGCAGGGCCCTGAATGGGCTCAGATGTGTGACAATGCACACATCACTGTTGGTTTGGGCCATCAGATAGAAACCCATCAGCACAGGAACTTTCCTTGCTTTTCCTTGTATTTATAAGCAAGCTGCCAGCTCAGAGTCATATATTAAAAACTACTTTAATCTCTCACAATACTGTTACACGTTGAGGTGCCAACACTGAAAAGGAGACAGACCTATTTTCCTGTGAAGTTAAAAATGCGAGGCAGTGCTTAATATGCTTTGAGTGATGAGTATGAGCCAGGAGATTGCAGCAAGGGTTTGGGGCTAAGGATGTCTCAGTCTCTGCAGTTCTTCCAGTGATTGTGAAGATAAATAATCCACTTCTGTGGGGTTCAAGACTATAAACAAGACTGAGTCTGTGATACTTTTCATTCTTTCCTCTTCTAAAATGTAATAATATAGGCTGCACATTTTTCATTTACTGCTATAGAACAGCTTGCAAACAAGGCATCCTTGTCTCAGTTTAATTTCAGCTGGATCAGATTAACCGAGATACTCAAATAAACATCTAAACATTTCATGGCAAAGCATGAGCAGAGCTTGGAAAAGTATCATTTGAAAAAGCACTATTCACAGTTTTCCTTCAAAGTTTGCTGCCTGTTTAAATGCTTAGACCTTCTCAGATGGTTTTTGCTGCTTCTTTACTGACTTTTTATTCTGACTGCTTCAAAACTTTAGGTGTGAAGATCATTTCTTGTGAAGCACAGCTGAACTCTTAGAATTTTCAACTTTATGAGGATTCTGTATGTTTCTATACATCGTCTGTTGCTTGCAACCATCTGTAGAAAACTCTGTCATATTTAACCTCATCTTTTAGTTTCCCATCTACAAACTGAATTCACATAATTTCCTTAGTGTAAATTTCTGTAAAAACATAAATTTTAGGTGCTGTAAGTGAAGAAGGATGCCAAGTTTAACACGTAAATTTATATGAGTTACATAAATCCTGATACTTGTGCACTGAAAATATCCAGACTAAGTCCAAACTAAATGTCAGAACATGAGAAATCCGTCCCTTCCTTTACCAATTCTGTTTCCTTTCTGTAAATTTGCTTAGTCATTCAATTTATGTAAAAAACCCCAAAAATTTTTCTGGCTTCAGTAGATCTACTCACATCTACAGTTACCTAAACAGAGGTGATTTATAACCTGTGTAAATATTTATGTATTTTTTTTACAGGACTTATAAACTGCTCCTTCATTTTCCATTGTTCTTCCCAGAGGAAAAAGACTGAGCTGGATCATGAGATGGAGAATCTACATTGAAAAATGAGCTGTTGAAAATGCACCCCGAATTATTTGTTACTTTGTTGTTAAAGTTTACTGAACGTCTCTAATTAATATGTATATGCAGGGAGAAAGGAAAATTAGGGGAAAAATTCAAGAGCATGGTATAATTACACAGATCAGTGTTGTCCCATCAGTAATACTGTTGGAAGTACTAGTGAATCTATCACTCAGAGAGAACATTGCCGGTCTTGAAGATCTTTGTAAAAAAGTGGTGAGAATGATAAACACCACAAGAATTTCTTTACAAAATTATAATATTTTACCACAGGAAACAAATCAGAAAGGTCAAAAATGAACAGCAGGATGAAAGCAAACTATGTGTTTCTGCTCTTAACTCATGGCAAAAGAAGGAATCACAGAATGAAAACAGTAGTGGGAAATAAAGGATAGACCCAACAGCTTTTCTTCCGACAAGGTAAAAATAGACTATGAAATTGATTAAGGTAAAAAATTTAACTACCTTTTAGAAGGTCCCATAATCAATATATACAACAAGAATATCCAGGCTTGTCACTGCTAATTATAACTAAAGGTTTTGGCTTAGCTTTCCTGTGTTAGAAATTAGATGAGATTTCTGAAGTTTCCTGTGGAAATCCTATTGCCCATAAATTAACACACCATGGAATCCACTAATAATGTAATAAGATTCACCTTAAAATTAGTTAAATTTCTTTTCTCCACAGATCCAGCTTACTGTAAGTAAGCCAATTATACCCTGATAAACTATACATCTCCTGTTGTCACAAAACCACAGTAAACATGGATGATTACAGCTGAACTGAGTGTTTTTTCAGGTTATATTATCTTCAAAATAGTTTAAGAAAAATATATTCCATCTTGAATATAAGATTGCAATATCTGTGAATAATTAAGAACACAGGCTTTGCTTTTAGTTAAAGATGAAAAATGTACACATCAGAATGATGCCAAAAGATTTTTGCTTTTTATATATTTTTAATATATTTGTAGCTCTGTAGACTATTATTGTATAATTATATAGTTTCTTAGCTAACTCAAATCATTTTCCTACCCTGTTAGGCAAATACATTCCTGGAATCCTATTTTAATCTTGCTTCTTCAGTGAACCAAGGTTGTTTCACTTTGCCATTTTTTTAGACATAAACAAGGTAGGGATAGAGCAAAGGGGAGGTTTCAGTAGGGGGCTGAACCAAGAGGGGAATTACTTCATTAACAGTAGTTCTAATTGGGGATTCTTGTCAATTATGCTAATTTGCTAAACTTATAAAAGTGTTGAAGCCCTCTATCACATGCATATTTTATCATCTTAATCTTGTTTGGTTCTTAATTTTAGGGGCTACCAAGCAACAAGAACATAAAAATTTCAATTTAGATATGCAGATTAACCCCCCTCCCAAATTTGTACCTGTGTGATAGGCAAAATAACCTCACAGAATTGTAGTAATAATGTATTCTTAAAGCCTGTACTTGGGTCTTACTCAGCTCTCCTTCTACAGGGAATACGAGAGGGTAGCATAAATTACCTGGAGACTGTCCTATATTGCTCTTCAGCAATTCAAGATATTTGCACGGGAAAAAGTTTCCTCCTCCTCGACCCATTGACAGAGCTTAATATTGTAGGCTGAGAGCACACTGGATAGAAAGAAAAAGGGTTCACACTGCCTCCTGTACATCAATCCATCTCCTAGGAAACTAGTATTTAATTCATTACCCAGAAACTGTTCCCTCACTCTGCTAGACACAGCATAGCCAGATAATATTTCTCCTCTCTGTGGAAAGGAATACAGTTAAGAGGCAATATAGTTTTTGAAAAACTTACAGTTATCTCTGCTAATTTCTGTTTATATTTTTATTTTAAAGCAAACATTTCTAAGCAGTAATAAACAAATCAAACATGAGTTATTAAAGATTAACAAAGTACTCAATACTGCAGTACTCAAATAATCATATATTCATTTTAGAATTAATGGTTTGAATAGACATCTGGAAAATATATCAAACACATAGGGATGTCCCACAGATCAAAAGCAGCACATTTCAGTTGTTCACCTCTGCTCCACATGTTCTGCTAAATAGCTTTTAACTAGTTGGAGAAAATTTCTGGTGCTTAGAGTAGAAGTTGGCTTCAGGTGAGCAAAGCATTTACAGCCTGCTTGTCTATGTGCTTGCCCTTGTAGTTGCTATGCATGCATTTAGCTAATAAGTGAAGCAATGAATGCATCTATAATTTATTCAAATGAGTTCTCTGGTCCTGAGTGAGTGGGTCACAGGCTAGATATGTCAACACTACTTTGCTCTCTGCTTTGAGTCTTTTGATGGCCTCTCTGCTGGTACTGGCTGTATCTATACAGTGAACTGAGCACAACCTTTGCAGTGCCTGAGTGTGATTTGGAGGTTCAACTAGGACAGGAACCATTTCCTACATACAGTTTTCAGGACACTACACGTTTTCCAAACTCTGTTGATATGAGCAGCTCCAGGTTCCTGACTTGTGTATTTGTCCCTGGATCTTCTTTACTGCACTTCTTGAAGATGGGTATAAAATTTTTGATTTTTACACTCAGCAGAAATCTTCCTCAATGGTCATGACTTTTTTAAGATGATAGAGAAATGAAATTTGCTAGTCAATGTCAATGACATTAGCATTACTGGATTCACCCACCCCAAATAATTTAATTTTTTAATGACTTCCTTAAGCTGTAGCTTTCTCTGGTGTAAATAGTGCAATTTCACACCCTCTCCAACCAGATGCAAAAGACTTTAGAGCAGACCTTACCAGAAAAGACTGAGAAAAAAGTCATTGAATATTTTTGCCTTTTTTGTGTCCTTTACCATCAGATAAGCACACTGAGCAGCAAACCCACATTTTTCTTAGTTTTGCTTTTGCTGTAAATAAAGAAACTCTTATTTTCATTCATGGGCTTCACCAGTTTCAGCTCCAGCTAACACCTGACTTTGCCAACTTCAGCCCTAGATGTTTAGGCAATATCTCTAGAGTTCCTCAAGTAGCCCATCCCAATTTTCACCTTCTTTGTATTTCCTTCTTTTTTGGCTCAACATAACGGTAAATCTGCTTTCAGAACTGGACATGATAAAAATGTTCAGTCATCCAATGTGAAAAGCTCAACTTGTACAAACACTTCTACTTCAAATATGCTCGTAATTTTTTGAGGAGTTTTAAGTTAGATCAGGCATCATCAATTTTTCAGAGCTAACATAAAACATTAATAAAATACCCACTACACAGAATCACAGAATCACCAGCACTGCCTTCATGTCCTTATTTTTCATCTGTGTACAGCTAGTACTGCCAGGTGACCCAGCAGCCCTCAGATCTTGTGTGGATAATGGTTGAGCCATGGCCTACAAGGACCTGAGAAGTGAGCAGGGAGCTGCTAGTTGCCTCTGCTGTCGATTCCAGCTGCCCGTCCTGTCATCCATATGACAGGTTGCTATGTCAATATTTATTTCCTGCTGGAATACACACTGTTTACTTACTTAGGATGGATTTTACTTGGAAGAGAAGTGCCTTTGATGTTTTCTGTGACAAGTACTACATGCATTGTGTTTGGACTGAGTTTTCAGTTAAATGAAATTAGGCAGTGCAGGTAATAAATCATAGCCCTTGAAAATTAGAACAAACTGCCTTGTTCTTATTCCAAAATGCAGCACTTAAAAGAAAACCACAGTAGCCTAGAAAACATTAAAAAAAAAATAAAATTAAAAGAAAACTAGTCATCTCTGAAGAATTTATTATGGGAAGAGACACAAAAGAAAAATGTGGGAGGGCAAACAGGAAAATAGAGATGTGCAGACCTATCTAATGACCCAGACTCACTCACACTGTTGGAAATCAAACTCATTGATTTCTCCCAGTATTTTATACATCAGACCTTTGCATCTCAGAACTACAGGACTGTGACCAGTGTGGCAATGTGGTCCATAAAAAAAAAGAGGCATTCACAAGCCTGAGCATTTTAATATATTCCTTACTTCGAAAAGTATATTCTTTCCTTGAAGTAGTGGATCACAGCAGAGCTATGACTGTGTGTGCCATGAGCTATGACTGTGTGTGCCATGTTATTTCAGCTGCTAATCAAAGCCTCCATTCCCTGTACTGGATGCCTGTTGAGGGTTACACACAGGGGAGGCTGCTGGAAAGGCTTGAACAGATGCTGCTCTTAATCAGCACCTATTAAGTTTTCTCCTGAGCTCAGTTTGGCTCCTTGGAACATGGAGGAGTCACTTAGCTGTGTCTAGGTCAGGTGCTCACAGGGGTGATGTTTAATGTAAGACATCATAAGTGCTGGTACAGAAGACCTCTGTGCTTCGAGGCAGGCAGCCAAGTACCACCGCCAACAGCTCACAGCCCTTTGTGGGAGCTTCCATCTGAGTAAACAAGTGGTATTTATCATGAAAGTGAGGCTATGCCTATACTAACAAATTAGTATTCCAGACACAATTCTCCAGAAATTGCATTGATACTACTGAACTATTTTACTCTTCAAAGCAGGACGCTATGTCCAAACTGTATTTCAATTCACAAATATCAGCCCAGGTATAGTCTGAATGTGTACAGCTCCTGCCAGTTAGAGGTCCCTGGAAGTTTGATGTAATTTTGAGTGAAACACAAATAATCATTTGTGTTTGAAGAAAGGTGTGTGGTGCAGCATCCCATGAATATTTCCATTGATGCATGAGCATGACTAGACAGATCAACTATTATAACTCAAGGATTTCTGTTACAGAGGTTCAACAAGGTTCTTAGAGCAAGAGATAGCTTAGGGACACTTTAAATTCTTCCACTTGCTCCTAGCCTCAAGGCTTGTTCAATACCAGAAATACAATTGCAGGAACCTGTCAGTGGGTCTAGTAAAGTCTAAGGAATTGCCATTTAAAAAATCAGGAAACATTCTCAATATTTTGACTTAAAGCCAGTTGTTTTTGGTACCTATCCAAGCATCTCGGAAATTTTTCTTCAATGATGCAAGAGATGGCACAAAGTTCCTAGGGAGCAACTTGGAAAAAATTATTTAGTCAGTAGCTTTAAGGAAGGAGTACTATATTCTGTGTTATCATCCACATTTTTCTCACATTTATATTGCTCCCAGGAAACCAAGGACTGTGAGCAAATTCTCTGAAGGATTATAACTTCTTACAAAGATGTGAGCTAAATAAACCAGCCATGGGAGGTCTCACCTTATCACATACTGGCAAGGATGGGGATGCTGCTGATTCCTTCTGGTATATAAAACTTCAGTTGATAAAATTGATAGGGAATGCCTTACAGGAAAAAACCCTCAGCAAAATCCCCAATAATTTTTCACTTCTAGAAAGGCACCAGAGTAGAAAGTCACATCTTCAACATAAAACAGACAGCTCTAGGCACAGAAGGGTGTACATGCTACATTTAGCACACCAAGATTTACTTCCCTTCCCCTCACCCTCTCTTAAGGATTAGCCAATAGAACCTTAAAAAAAAATGAGCATACTTGCACGGGTGCAAGTGACAAGCTTATATTATCTGGAGCGAATAAGAAAGTAAACCCCCTGATTTTCTTTTTATTTTATGAATTACTATGTACAAAAGAGGTGACAGAGATCTAAAAACAAAATGGGTAAGGAATCCAAAGTGATTATGTATTGGGCTGACAGCAAAAATTCAAAGCCCACAGAGTTCCCGTGTTAGGAAATAGTCCAGAGTTCCTGTGTTAGGCACAGGGGGCAATAATGTCTCCTGGGTTATAGATGCTTGGATAGAGTACAGAGGAAGATTGAAGGAAGTACCATAAACTCATGGGAAGCTTACAACATGTTTCTATTTGTGAAGAATTTGAAATGCTGGTGGCAGACATATTTCAGACCCAACATTACTCCATTTAATTTGAAAATAAAAGCTCTTGTACACGTTAGGATACAGGCTTAAAAGAGCAAACTGTTAGTTAAAAAATTAAAGATCTCACCAAAGCTCTCCATGACAAAACCTATTCAGACAGTTATCCATGCCAATGTCTGGATCCAGGAACTGGAACTTCTATGTCCACAATTCAAAATGGTTAAAATTGTTCTGGAACTGGTTTTTACTCAATAGTTCCTCTGTTAAAAAATTCTGGGGAATTGTTCAGCAGGTAGCACAGGCAAAGAAATATTCCCAGTAGAGTCTATCAATAAAGAAACCTCCTGTCCTGCAGTCAGCTTAACTATACTAAGGCAGCCTAATCCGGTCAGATCTCTTTGGGACTGGAAAATGAACCTGGACATTGTTACTTTGCTGACACAGACACACTCTGACAAAATTTTGAACATATCACCAACATAGATTTATTTTATACCTTTCCATCTAGGAACTGGCCCTGTCTTCCATTTTGCACTGATACACAGAAAAATTACTTTTCAGATCTGTGAATATGTAAGTAGCATGTGAAAATAATAGTTACGGTAGCTGACTGTGTTGGATGAAAAAAGATCTCCTGATCTCAAGGGATCTAACCTTGTCATTAGGATAATGTCATTTAAGTATGATTAAAAACATCCCATGTAATTCTCCCACCTTCAGCACAATTATATTTCAAAATTAAGGTTCAAACTGTAGCACATTTGATATCATGTGCTAAATAATTTGCCTTTTCCACTGACTGACTATCACATACTTTCACTGAATTATTTCCTAGACAACCTAGTGAGAGTTCTGTGATTTCCATTATTCATTACTTTTTTGAGCTGATAGTAGACAGGAACTCCCATGGCTGTCTTCATTTTGAGAATAAATGAATGATAAAAATGGGATTTTTCTTTGTCCTACACACAAATCTTGTTTTCCCTCAGTATAAAAGGGAAAGGACATTTCTCTTAGTTTCTCTGGTCATCTTCTCAGTCATTTTTGCACCCATAGAGCACCCTTCTTTGAACCAGGTTCATGGCTGTTTTTCACCCCTTTTTTCCTCATGGGTGTGCATTCTTCCGAGAGTTTCAGGCCTCTTCAGTTGCACCCAGTCAGAGGGAAACCTCTCACAAAGTGTAGCTCATCTTTGTCCTGGCTCTGATATTTGGCTAATTTTTCAGCAGTTGTTAATTTTTATTTACAACTGTCAACCTGTAAAGAAGGCTGAACTAGACATGTTTTGTTTAAACTGAGTTTTTTGTTGTCTGTTGACCCATTCAAAGAAAACAGTAACACCTTTCAGTACAAGAAATATCTATTCTGATCTCATTCTTTCCTGTGATTATTCACAGTGCAAGAAAACCCTTGCAAGTTTGATGATAGTTATATCCAATCCTGCCTGCTGGAATTCCAATGTGGCAGTTCTGCTGGCAGCCCTGATACTTGACCCAAACTTGAGAACTCCATCAGTTTGTAGTTGCTATGCCAACAAATCATTGGCTATGGACCAGCTTCACAAATTGTCAGCCAAAAAACCCTGGAAAACCTGTCTGACCCTGAAGGCCATGTAGGCACCTGCCCTTGGGGAAGTAAGAATAAGAATGTGGAGCATGCATGGGGATTGGAAGAGTTCATTATCATGAAAATCTCCTGATTTCTCTTTGCCTTAAAAGTTAATAATACTAGCATTCCCTTTAATCAGAAAATGAATGGCTCATTGCTTACACAGGCACAACTTGGGAAGGATGAACAGGAGCTCCTCTGGACAAATAGGTCAGCAAGTCCTTTGGCTCCACACTGAATGCACGACAGCTGCAGGAAGTGTTCAAAGAAAAAGATAGAACATAGACACCAGATTCTATTTAATAGAGGGAATTCTCTTGGCAAATGCTTGCTTTATGACAAAATAATTTAGATGCTGAACTGGACTATCCAAGTCAGGACTGTCATCCTCCTAGAGTCAGAGTGCGGAAGTCAGAGTCAGAATAAGGCAGAAAAGTCTCTAGAGAGCTGAAATCTTAGACTTGTCTGGAAGCCTTCCCTGACCACAGAAGGAACTTGAAGAACCTGTGTTTGAACTTCAGTGTCTGTCAACTGGTTACAGATAGGCAGAAAGGTTTTACCCCAGTATAAGTCTTGAATAGGTGCCAAGTAAGAATAAAGGATTGTTGTGTGCCTTCCATCTGGAACTTTGGGAGCTTTATCATTAGACCCCAACCTGAACCTGACACACATAACTCAAATCACTCTCAAGAATAAAGGTGGAACTTTCTGATGCTACCTAGCTAATTCTTACTAACATATGGAAGAGAATGTACCTCTGAATCCACTTCAGAAATATCTTGTTTTTCAATCCTGTGCAGAAAGCTATATTTCCTTCAGTTTAATGAAGAGACATCAATGTAAGATTTCCTTTTTTGTTCTGGTAATTCTTTATGTTTAAAAGATTTTTCTTTTGCATAGGTCAGTTTGTGAGGTTTGGATATTTGAGTTAAAGAGCTACAAGCTGAAAATTAAATATAATTGAACACAAATTTAATCTTTGAACCAGGTTTAATTTTACTTTTATGTTTTTAAACTAAGATTCTAAACTACTTACAGCAAATATCTTGTTCTCCTAACTTTTTCATTCTACTGTGACTCACATTTTTAATTTGGTCAATTACAGATGATAAAATAGCATTAGACATTCTTGTTTATTGCAAGACTATTCTGCTTTTTAGATGTGGTAAAGTCTGCTATTTCAGACAATTTTAATTAGCATGCAAGACAAAATATTGTACAAGATAAGTGGATTTCTTATCAGTAATAAACCAACTTAATAGAATGTGATGATATTACATCAATTAATTCTTTAAAATGTAAAATAATGTGTACAGCATACTCCTGACTGGTAACTTCTTCCTGATTTCCCATTTTTAATAAATGGATGCTAAAAATAGTTTTGATAGGTTATAAGGTATTTCATGGTCTTACTTCCTGATTAGTTTACTGCTATTTTTAATATTGGTATAAGAATCTGCAGTATGTTCTTCTTAGTATTTTGTCAAGGTTATTTACCAAACAGTTTACCAAAAAATTTAATTGATAGAAAAGAATTGGCAGAGCTGAGCAAACCTAAGTGCAGGACTACTCAGAACAAATACAGAAGTATCAACGTCTGAGAGATTTGCATCATTCTTTTTGTTACCTATAGTTAACCTGTACTACTCCTGAATCATGAGATCACTTTCACCAAAAGGAGGTGAGAAAAATGATCAATAATATGAATGTGGTGTACAAATTCAAACATCTCTATAACTGATAGTGCATTTGATAGGTGTTGTGATCTGCCAGTTCCCTGAAGGTGAAGCATTGTCTACAATGAAAAATTCTCGCTTAAAAAAATTTAATGCATGGAAAAGAAAATAAAATAGGTGAAAAATGAATAGCTGGGTAAATATTAGGAAAATTACATGCCTGCAAACCTTTGATTTTTTATATTATTTGGATATCTGCTTGGTTTATCAGCAGACACAATTATTTAGCCATGCAGATTTTCATCTCAAGAAACTGATGCTGTTCAGACTGGAATTAAAAATAACTGGTTCTGTGCTGTTTGTTTTGGGGTGTACTTCCCAAAAGTGTGTCATTAACACAGTGACTTAGAAGTAACCCTCAGAATTATGGGAATTATGCCCACATAATGTAAAATTAAAACAAAAAAATTCCACAACAAAAAACTCAGCAACAAAAAAAAAAACTCCCAAAAATCAATACCATCAATATATATACATTTGCTTTCTTTGTGGTTCTCAGAAGTGGGGTATATAATACAAACTTAGTAAATATCTGACATTTTCTGAGAACTAACCAACATTCTCTGACACATACTACACTATTTGAAACTTGTTAAAGTGGCTAAGTGTATGTTTAATGAAACCAAAGGAGAAAGTCTATCCCTATCTCTCTTTCCCTTTTAATTTTCCTGGGTTTTTCATATTTAAAAGGTATTTTTATGCAAATACCTCTATTATATTCATCTGTAGCCTGGAACGTCTTATCCATATTTATAATACATGAGCCCTCCTTAGGGTAAAATCTATTTTTGTGATTATAATAATTCTCTGGTGTGTAGAACTTGAATTTGTGCTTGTCTTTTATGGTATAATATCCATTATACCACAATGTGGAACCCAACTCACAACATGCAAGCAAGAATCAAATTCTGTTTCCTTTTCCATCCAGACACCCCAGGAAAGCCAACAGAATGAATTCCATGAGTGAGATTTTATCAGTGGCAAATTGTTTTAGGATGGCATTCTGACCTCCCTGGATTACAGCTGGTCCCTCCTTGCATACAGCTGACCCTGATGGATCATCTAACTCTGTCAACAGAGCTCAGGGATGTTCTGAAGCTCCAGAGCTGGTCCCCGCAGGCAGCAGCAGGGTATGAAGTGGCCTGACATCACCTGTACACTGCATTTATGTACAGGTGGCTCAGGGCCACACCGGGCTCCACACAGCGCAGTGGGAGCAAAGCAGCAGTGCTGAGGCAATGCCTTCAGCTGCTGACAGCCCAGGAAGAGTATTGAAATACAACAAGCATGTAATGATACTTCTCACACATAAAATCCCAGCTTCTAGTGATTCTTGAGCTAGGTTATTGGTATTCAATAGCAGATTGGGTTTTGCTCCACAATATTGTCATTTAATCCTATTGTATTTTCAATATGCACCGTCTGCTTTGAGAAGGATTCCCTTTCTTTACAGCTATACTATACAATTGTTGAAGTTATTCTGTGAAAGAGTGTGTGTAAATGCTCCATTTATATCCTGTTTAGGTCTATCAGATGTCCTTGTGTGTAGAGAGATGTAAGTGGAAACAGAGGAGCTGTGTCTATGAAAGTTTCTGTCTGTATTTCCTTACAGGAATGCTGTCAGTGCTGCCTTGTAGAAGAAATACAGTGTGACTGCCAAAGATATTAAAATCTGTCAGTAATAGCTATTACTAAGGATGACATTGGATAAAATCTGAGACTATGTAGAAAATATGGACATTTTCAACTAATTTCTTTAATGTTTGCCTCATGTATCCTTAATGAAATCAATTACTGCAATTAAAATCATAAAAACAGGAATGAGAAACAGCGAATAGCCCGTATGTTAAAAACAATGATCTGCTTATACAAAAACGCAATGTTTGTAAATAATGTGGTTTTTCTGAAGAAATTGAAAAGTTGCCATTTCTGGCATTCAGTGTACTAACCTTTATTTTTAAAAAGACTTATTTTAGAAAATAAAGGAATGGATAATCAGCATATCTGGCATATGCATGAGGTAAAAATGGAAATTTGACTAACAAGTTATTTCATAGAAAACTCTTAACTTTGACTAAACTAGACTACTTTGTAGCAGGCTTTTTCCATGCATTAAAAAGAAAGCGTGGTTTAAGAGGAAAAGCAGTTAGAAGTCTATTGAACCTTGACTATTCAACGCTGGCACAATATCAAACACACATCATTGCAATTTAGCACATGCTTAATCTAGCATTATTGCTAGTGAACTGCTTTGAATTATCCTGTGAAGCACATTATATGGTCAGCTATCCTTAGATAAAAATAATTTGATATAGTAACTGCTTCAAAGTCCTTTTTAGACAGCTAAGGTTTGCCAAACTAGGCTGAAATGAATGATCTGAGAGATTATAGGAGTTCCAGGGGAATTTAGACATTGAACAATGAGACAGAAATATATTCCATGTCTGAAAACTTTGACATTACTCAGTGTTTTCTTATTTCAATATATTCACTAGCTCTAATGGTTTTTTCCTACATATCTCTGAGCAGCTCACAGTGAGCATTTGATGCTTGCTATTTTAAAACCAAACTCTGTGTTTAACACTACCAATTACATTTTATATCCTTGCTGCATAAGTTTAATGTAGACTGTAGAAGTTGATATCCAGAAAAACCTAGAAATCTTGCAGTTCAGAGCTCCCCACCTTCACTTGGCACATTCCCAGTTTTCTTAAAGGATAAAATTTGGTACCAGTGCATGCTCAGAAATATGGTGGGGTAGAGAGCTAGTTATTCCTCTCACCTTTAACCTCTTGTGTGACTAACTGAAAAGTGTTCAGAAAAAGGCTTAATAGCTCCAGAAGCCTGAATCTAAAATACTGAAAAACAAACCAGCAGGCACAAAAAAACCCCTCACAATATTTAGAAAGTGTTTTTTAACTTCAAACAAGTTCAGGATAATGGGCTCTGAACCATTGTCCCAGAGGACAGTAATCATAGCCAACATGTTTTAAAGCTTTGAAATATTGTTTAGCCTATCCCTTTTATGAGATTCTTTTTTACTTGTCTGTTCTGAAGATTGCTTAAATCTTCACTGTGGTCACACTTTCTCCTTTTTCTACTGAGCAGTTTTTGGTTTATGAGCATTTTGTGCTATTGATTTATTTCTTCATACTCCTTAACTAGCTATATTGGTCTTCCATGCCCTTTCCTCCTTAAACCCTTGTTGGGATCAATTTCAATTAAAGAAGGGTTCATGACATAGAATTCTGGTGAGGATCTTGAGTAGGCAAATTTAAGAGTTTGTGTTCAGTTTTGCGGCTCAGGGACTTGTTTAACTAGATCTGATGAAGCTTGTCTCTCCTTTAAACCTTGATCTAAAAACTTGACAATGGATGAATGTGCCATATAATTTGTTTCTACATCATAAATCCCAGAATTAGTGATTTATTAAATTATTACCTGGAGGGTATTAGTTTTACTTGTTTCTTTTTTCAAGCTTGAGAGATTACAGAATGCAGCACTCCTGAGTTTTCTCCTCAAATTCAGTATTTCTATTTCTGTAGACTTATTCCCAGTTACAGACCAATACTTAAAAGAAGACCAACATTGCTGAAAGTAAATAAAATATTCCTTTGCTGAAGCATCATACTGGGTTATCTTACCCGTTTTTGGTGTAGGATCAATTCTACTCCTACTGAAGTAGAATTCAGTATCCTACTGAAGATACTGGCTTATCTTCCCCATTTTTGGTGTAGGATCAATTCTACTCCTTTCTTGTTTTGTTTTTTATGGGTTTTGAATGAACATTTTGTGGTTCACTTCAGTTTGCCAGATCTTGCTCAGCTGTCTTCGCTACATTCTATTTTCTCCTTAGTTATTTCAAGTTGTTATTTATTCCCAATATTCTGTACAAAATGGCTTTTCTTTTGTGCAGACATGGAGCCTCAATGTGCTTTCCTCTTGACACGAGCGGCAAGCATCAGAGTTTTATATTCAGCTTAAAAGAAATTCCCTATGCCATGTTACAGCTAAGCCTCTAATCCATGACCCCAGCTGACTTCAGTGAGTCTTCTAACAACAACAAAAAGATTTTTTTTTTTTAGTGTCATTTTACGGATCCAGTTTAAAGCAAAATAAATTACCAGCTTAGAGGCGCAAGAAATGGTATCTGCAATTTCTTTGAAGAGGTGAAGATGTAAGGGATAGAAGCCTATAACTGAAGGTAGGAAAAGGAAGGATGGAGCTTAAAGCACTTTATAAGTTCTAAAAGGTTCATAACATAGATTCAAACTACAGGATCCTTCTTGGGAAAAAAAATGTTTTAAACTTTCTGTTTTTTTGTTTTCCATTGAATTGAATCAGCTTGTGATGACACAATTTAGGTTTAGTGTCTATAATCAAATCATCACTGAAGCTCTGATGACTTCCTAAGAATGAAGTCTGAGGGAGGATTCCACCCCCTCCCAAATTACTCTGTTCCCCCAGCCTCCTCACTGCTGGGATGGTGTGAGGGGCAGAGAAGGCCTTGACATTGTGTAAGTGCTGCTCAGCAGTAACAAAAGCACCCCTGTGCTATCAACACTGCTTTCAGCACAAATCCAACACAGCCCATACCAGACATGAGGAAAGCTAACCCTATGCCAGCCAAACCCAGTGTGTATGTGCTTCAGAAATTTGTCTCTCCTTGGGGTCAATTATCTCCCTGGAGGTCTGAGGGTCATTTTTAAGTGAAACAGAAACAAACATAGCAAGTCTTCTCCTGATTCCAGGTGCCTTTAAGTAAAGGGGGAAAAAAAATGTTTTAAAAGAAGGCAAGAGTAGACCCAGCCTTATTAAATTATTTAATGGTTATTTAATGGTAAATTTAAACTGGAGGCCTCCCTCTGTTTAAAGAGGTTTCCACCAGTATTTAACTCCTAGGATAGAGACATGGTCAGTGGGTTAAAAAGCTTGACAGACTAGGACACCAGCCCTGTTGATCTGAGAAAGCAAGATTCTTCAGATGGAGGAAGCAAAAGAGAAACCTCTCATTCTGTTTTTTCCTGCTAGAATAATTTCTGCATTTTATGTTGAATACTCTCTAGAAAATTGCAGTGACAGGACTTGACCTCAGGCTCCTACATACCCTTAGTTAACTGGTTGGGTACAGTCAGCTTCCTTCTTTCTGTACCTATTCTAGTACCAATGCTCTTGGCTGCTTCTTCATCCAACTTCCACGGGGTATGGAAGCAGATTATTTAGGAACTCCCTGGAAGTGGATTTGTGTTCAGATGTGTAGACTTGAACTTCCTTGAGACATACAGAAACTGGAAGCAAGTTTCTCACTTTGCCAGCCTACCCTCTTACCCTCCAGCCCCACTTAGAGATTCCAGCAGCACAGGAAACTACCTGTCCTACAATCTGCTTTACAGCTAGTCAAGCCCACATTGCCACTAATGTCAGCAGTTAAAGGAGCTGGATATTTAAAATTATAAAAATTTATTATGCTTTTTGAGATTTTGTCAAATATAGATACAGATTGCCTTTAGAAAACAACATTTTTGTGATCTCTATCTGGGTCACATGTAGAGCAAAGTTCATGGTCACAAGTAAAGTCTTCCATTTAAACACAGCTGAAAAACCCACAAAACCATATATCTATATATATATCTATATCTATATATATATATATACCTTTTTGATTCTGTATTTACTCTTAATATTGCAGCCATACTTTTTATAGACTTACCATCAGTTATTGGAACAGAAAGGGTTTCTGAATTAGGCTACTACATTAGGCTACTACATTACGCTGATTCATGTGATGCATCTATAAGCTGTGTTTATTCTAACAGTTTTCAGTCAGCTGGCAAACTTTCAAAACATTTCCAGAGAGATGGAGATTTTTCAGCATCAGCAATTTGAGACTGTAATTGTTGCTCATACACATTGGGAACAAACTGTGCATCCCTGCAAACATGTGAAAGTCAGTGTTGTAGGTCATTTCAAGCTGGAATAGATTGAGATGTTTTGGCAATGAGGATCAAAATTTAAAATAACTTCAACAAAAGAAAGATGTGACACAAAATAAATAGAATACAACTCAGTGAAGTTAAATGACAGAAAAGGAATAATAAAAAGCACACTGACTAGGCCTCAGGTCTTGAAAAGAGGGCCTGGAATTTAGGAACAAAAAATAAATAAATGCACTAACCCTAAAGTGAGAAAAGGCAAAATTTTAGCCTAGTATTACAAACACAAGCAACATAAAAAATAATTGAGCTGTTCCATTAGTTACTGGCAGGATGCCAGCTGAAGAGGTTTGAGAAACAGTGGATCAGCTTGGGAAGAGTCAAAGAAGAACCATAAACAATTAAAAGGGCTAGAATATGTGCCCTCATAAGGAAGATTGAATAAGTTATTTTTTCTGAAAAAAAGTAGATTAGAGAAAACTTTATAATAGCATTCAAGTGCACAAAAATCTATGGCAAGGAAAATAAAACCATCTATTTTTCTTTTCTTTCCATACTCAGGATAGAACAAGGAAAAATGACCTTGAGTTGTAGCCTAAAAGATTCAGATACGGGGAATTCTCTTACAGTAAGGCTAGACAAGCACTGGAATAGATATTTTAATAGGGTATGAAATGTCCATCTCAGAATGCTTATTAAAAAGATTATCTAAACAACCTTATCTGAGCAGGATGGATGAGGGGGTAATAGAACATGGATAGTATTGGACCAGGAAATCTCTGAAGATCCCTTACAGTCCTATTTCATATTCTTTTCTGTACACAAAATTAGAACTATGTGACTAAAACCTGAAAAATAAAGAATCTCATCTGATAACAAAACTTACTCAGTGAAGGGATACACATGTGCTATTTGCTGACACTGACACTTCAAAAGTGATTCTGTGATTCTGTGATTCTGTGATTCTGTGACCCACATCACACTTGGGGTCACAGAATCACAGAATGAACTAGGTTGGAAAAGACCTTTGAGATCATCAAGTCCAACTTATGACCTAACACCTCTTCATCAAGTAAACCAGAGCACTGAGTGCCACATCCACTCTTTTTTTAAACACTTCCAGGAACTGTGACTCCACCACCACCCTGGGCAGAGGATTCCAGTGCTCAATCACTCTTTCAGTGAAAAGTTTTTTCCTGATATCTAACCTAAACTTCCCCAGCGCAGTTTAAAATTGTGTCCTCTTGTTCTGTCAGTGTCTGCCTGGGAGAAGAGGCCAACCCTCACCTGGATACAACCATTTTCAGGTAGTTGTAGAGAGGGATAAGGTCACTGTAAACACCATTCTGGGAGACTTAGTTTAATTTGACTGCATAAAACTCAACTCCCTCTCATAGAGCAATACATTCAAAAATATGAGGAGAAGAAAATTACTGCAATGTGGTATTTTCACTAATTTTCGGCTGTGATTCATAAGATGTGCATTTCTTTCACACAAAGGTAAAAAGCCCAGTGTAACATAACTGACAAAAGTGCAGAGAAAAGAGACGACTTTCTTCCATCTACCTTTCTCTTTCCCTTCATCTTGTGACAAGGTTATTTTCTTTTTAAGAACAGCTTTTGATCTGATATTTCAACAAAGAAGCATTCGTATTTACATTTTCAAGGTACTATTTTTAGACTTGTCTAGAATAATGAAGACCCACATTACTCCTTGACGTGCCAGTCATATTGTCTCTTTGGTAGATAAGCACACAGTTTGATAGACTATAGTGAAAATACACCAAAGAAAATGTATCTCTGCAGGAGCAAACATGCATCCTTGTGATGAGTGGAAGACTAAATTATAGGTATTATTTATCTGTCATAAGGACATGAGATCCTGAACACTGGCAACATTGGCTAGTATTTTACAATACAGTCAGGGTGTTTATAGATGCTGTATTTAGGAAGGCTTTTGGTTTCTTTTTAGCTTTCAGAATGTCTTAATATCTCCCACTCCCTACTCCTCAAGTGCATCATTGGCACAGGGAAGTTTTAAGATGGACATGATAGCTGTTTTATTGTTCAAAACACTGATCCCACAATTAATCAAGTAGGACACTCAGTATTCCTGCATTGTTGTGGAACAACTGTATTCCAAAAACAGGACTGGGCAAATGCTTTTTGTCAACTTTTTCTCCAAATTAACTGAGAATTAGAAGTGTATTTCCAAATCTTATGAGAATTCTACATTCAGAAGAAATATAAAGTGTCTATGTTTTGTTGCAGCCATCACCATTTAAACCATTTTGTCTGTATGAGTCTGGGGAATTTTAATGGGGCTGCCCACACCCTCATTAAAAATATCCTGGGAAGGCATGTTCTAGCTCCACAGAGAAGACTGAAGCTTTTTAAAAATGACCAACAAAACAGTGAGGTGCCCTTGCATTTGTTGTTTCACTAGGACTATAAATGTCATAACAGGGAAGTGGGAAGGTGCAGGAGGATATAGTATGGGTAAATGAAGTAGTATGGAATGTAATCTTACCCCCTAAAGGGTTGCAGCTGAACCAATTACTAAAGATTAGGAGCAGGCCTGATGTTAACAGGCCACAGCTGTAGCCAATAAGAAGAGTGTTATAAAAGAGTGCATTGGTTGGTTGAGGGGAACTGGAGTCAGTTGGCTCCAGTGAGGACAAGGAAGAGTCAGTGCCTAGAGGAGCTGCCTACAAGAAACATCAAGGAGGTATGAAACTCTAGCAATATGGAACCCTTGCAATGTAATGGCAATAGAACTTTTGCACTATAATGACAACAGGAAGGTAATGGGATTTAGGGCACTATAGGAACTCTTTCTGATCTTGTAGCCTTCAGGGCATGTCCTTTGTGAACTTCAGTATCTCTTAGACTGTAATTCAGTAATGGCATATCCTCACTTCTGCGCTGGCAGTAGGCCAAGTTGATTGGAGAAAAGGACCTCAAGGGTAAGATAGGGTTGAACCAAGTTTGAGAAAGACAAAACATGACACATTTAAGTCAATGGTACAACAGTGGACAAAAAACATATGAGCTTTTTTTCAAGCTACCTCCCCTACAAAGGCTTCAAAATTAATCCCCTACTGAAGCAGCTGCAAATTCTACTTGATTTAAGACATTTAATTTAGCATATTATGCATTGTATGTGCATTTAGCATATTAAATCTCCATGGGTTTTTTTCCTAATGCTAGAAGAAGAAAGGCTCCCCCTTTTCCCAGATAAGGATGGGCAAGAAACTCCTGCTCTGAAAGAGGTATCAAGAGAAGGAAGAAAATTGCATCCCAAGTTGTCTCCCACAAGTAGGAACTGAGTTTGGAAAAGCCTCAGATCTCTTATTTGGGCTTGGATCTGCAGGCAGTGCACACAAAGCTTAAGCCAGAAACTGAGTAACAGTGCTCGGTGGCAACTGCTTTATTTGCTTTATAGTAGTTTGTTCATCAAATTACTATAGCAAATGAAGGAAGGACCATGATAGAGGTGGTAGTAGATGGACAAGGATGTCAAAAAGGCAAATGTGTTTGGAAAGGAGTAGCTCCATGAAGCTCTCCTGTGGCAAAGCAAGCCAGTGGCATCCTAACTATTTTGGGAAGACTGCTGCAATTAGTTCTAGGGAGAGGATTCCACCCTTCTGCTCAGATCTGGTGGGACACATGTGGAGTGTTATTTCCAGTCCTCAGACTTCTAGTACAGGAGAGACATGGGCAACCTGCTGTGGGTTCAGTGAGTGACACAAATATGACCCAGGGATTGGAGCATCTGTTATACAAGAAAAGGCAGAGAGAGGTGGGATTGTTAAAGACTGGAGATTTATACATTTGTATCAATGTGTAGGTCAGGGGTAATAAACAAGTTGGAGCCAGACCCTTCTCAGTGGTATCAAGGGAAAAAACAGGAGGCAAAGGGCATAAATTCAAATATAGGAAATTCCATTGAAACATATTAAAAACTTTTTTTTTTTCTGAGAGTCATCAAGTACTGGAACAAAACTGGCTGCCCAAAGATGCTTTGAAGTCTCCATTCTTGGAGACATTGAAATCCTGATTGGATAGGGTTCCAGATAACCTGCTCTACCTGACTCTGCTTTGAGCAGAGGCTGGGACTAGATGAACTCCAGAGGTCTCTTCCAGCCTCAGCAATTTTGTGCCTCTGTGAATTGCCCTTCTTGCCCCGAGGGGAATGGAGATGCCTTATGCCTTCAGTGCTGCAGAATTGTCCTTGCAGTTATGCCAGCATGGTAGGCTGCTAGTATGAATTTAATCAGATTTTAATGCTGAATAATCCAAGAACACATTTGTCATTTTAAATATTGGATTATTCAGATTGTTCAAATTATAAGGAAGATTGATGAATTCAAAGGCAGAAACTCAGACCTCAGTTTAATACATGTAGATATGCATGACAGCATGATTTTGCATTTTAGAAAACAACTAACAGATTAACAAATTTAGCAACTGTAAAACTCTAAACACAACTCTGATCTAATATAAAAATCAATTAAATATATTGTACTGGACATATTGCTGTGCTGTATTTATAAAGAAAATGGAAAAACAGTATTAAAAATTATAGATCTGAAGAAAACAAAAAAGGATTTGTATTTTTCAATGATTAAATGATCTATAAATCAGAAATGTTGAAATGTTACTATTTGCAGGTAGAGTTTGCCACATCAGCAAAAATTATCTGATAGTTATTAGCGGTTTAAAAGAGGCTGCAGAAGTCAGGAATATCCTCTGTTATACTCTGCAAGTCTTCTTCCAGCCCAAATCAGGCTCCTGGTTGAGAAGGGGAAGTGCATTTCATTCCAGGTATCAAACCTAGGAAACTTGGTTAAAACTGACTTTTTAGATATTAATTTTACAAAATTCTGCATCCAGCATAATTACAAAGATTTATATGTGTTAAGAACATTACAGCCTATTTGAGATTGGACTCTGTGTCTTTAGTGGTAAAATGTCATTGAATTTTAGATTAGTTGTGATTAAATAAATGACTGTGCAGTATGTGTAGGTGGAACACCATAAAAAGAATTATTTTTTATATATTTATACATCTACCTACAGATAGATGTAGATTTAGATAGATGGATATAGATGATATAGATAGGCCTATATAAATACAGCAGGGGGGACATTTTCTGGTGGTAAAATTTATAATTAAAATGTAGAAGGAACATGTGTAAAGAATGAAAGACTTTAGTTCCTTGAAAGAGAATTCTTTAGGGGGAAATTCTTATTTCATGAAGGTTTGCTATTTCTTCTTTAATAAAAATCATTCAAGTTGGATAAGATCTTGAAGATTGTTGAGTACTACCATTAATCCAGCACTGCCAAGTGCTCCACTAAACCATGTCCCTGAGTGGCACATCAACATGTCTTTTGAACACTTCCAGGAATGGTGAATCAACCACTTCCTTGGACAGTCTGCTCCAATACCTGAAAACCCTTTTCTTGAAGATGTTTTTCCTAATATCCAATCTAAACCTTCTCTGGTGAAGTTTGAAGTATTTTTCTCTTGTCCTGTTGCTTGTCACTTGTAAGATGAGGCTGACTTACCCCTTTCTACAGCCTCCTTTCAGGTAGTTGTAGAGAGCAGTAAGGTCTCCCTTCAGCTTTGTTTTCTCCAGACCAACCCCAGTTCCCTCAGTCCCTCCTCCTGCAACTTGTGCTGCAGGCCCTTCACCAGCTCCATTGCCTTTCTCTGGACACTCTCCAGCACCTCAATGACTTTCCTTCAGTGAGGGGCCCAAACTGGACTCAGCACTTGAGGAGTACCCTCACCAGTGCCAAGCACAGTCACTGCCCTGGTCCTGCCAGCCACACTATTGCTGATCCAGCATGTCCAGAGCTCTGCAGAGCCTTCTGACCCCCAGCAGGTCAACACTCATAGATGACTTGGTGTCATCTGCAAACTGACTGGGGGTGCACTTGATCACCTCATCCAGATCATCCATAAAGATATTAAACAGGACTGGACCCAACAGTGAGCCCTGGGGAACACCACTTAGGAGTGGCCACAGCATTTACCACCACTCTCTGTGCCTGGCCGTCCACCCAGTTTTTACCCAGCAACCATGTCCCACTCCAAGCCATGGCCAGCCGGTTTCTCCAGGAGAATGCTCTGGGAAGTGGTGTCCAAAGGTTATGAAGGTACAGCAATCCAATGTACCAGCAGATAGGAGAGGAAATCAGTTATTTAATTTGTGAGTTTCAGAGATCAGATTTATGTAACAAAAGGAGAATATAATCCAATTGCTTAAAAGGTAACTTCTCAAACTGACTTCTCAAATTCTTAGTGGATGGAACTTGACATAGAAAGTTTTGTGGTTTTGCTTTTTACATTTAGTGAGTGTATATAGAAGTCCGTGCTCAATTACAAATATTTAGGAGTTAGACCTTTTGAAGTCATCCTTCATTAATGTAACATGATTGGGAAAATCAAAGAAATGGGCTGGTTTTTGCTTTTGGTTTGATATCAAAATAAATACAGGGGAGAAGCCTCTGAACAAGAAAGCAACGAGACAACAGGTGGATGAATCATTGCGAGGCTCTGATAAAAATACACTGACCTCACTCAGACATTTAATCAAAAACCCAATCTTTTGTTGTTTGCATGAACTTTTCTTCAAAATGTGGCAATTAAAAATTGATCATCAACAGATTTATATTATATGAGGTTCTTAATATCTCAGTTCAACTGATTTGTCGTCTTACTTATTAGCATATAAACTTACAGAAAATAATTTACAGAGTTTTTTGAGTATATGCAATATATTTATAAATTATTTTGAATTGCATTTAAGAGTCTTTCTGTGCTACTGAGATCAACTAGGAAATCTATTTATCAATTAGTCCTAGAAATCTGTATATATTTAAAAAATGGAGACATGCCCCTTCTCTGTGCCTCTGGATGGCTTATAAAAAACTACACTTAAATTGGATAGCTTATAAAAAAACTACACTTAAAGCTGGCAAAGAAGAAACTCACTGAAATGAAAGGGTTTTAAAACCCACCCTTCTTAGAATTTTGACAATTGAGCCCAGAAGTTATTTTTGATCTGTCTACATTGCAACTAGTGAATTCTGTTTTCCTCAACAAAGAAAACAGTTGGTGCTGAGGATCTGACGTTCACACTATAAATGTTTCAGAGGGCTTTTCCCAGGAATAGGATGGCTTAGTCCCTGCGAAGGAACCACTAAGAACAGCCTAGGTTCTTTGAAGAGTTGTTGAAGAGCTGCATGGATGGTGGTGGTGATAAAGGGCATGGTTTCCATATCTTAGATGTCAGGAACAGTAGGCTACATCATTGTGCTCCTCTGATCATCTCATCTGCTCTTTTGCTCTCTGAAACAAAAGATACGAGTTATTTTGCCACAGTGGCCCTGCTTTACTGTGGATGAAAAAATCCTTCTTTAGGAAAATATCCTGGCAAAAAAGAAGCTCAGAATTACAAACTTTCATTCTAAAGAAGGCAAAAGCTCCTAATTCCTTGGTGAGTAAAAGCAGTTCCTCAGTCCCAGCTGAAGAGAAAACATACGGAAATTTATTATTATTTATTATTTCCAGAGAAGCTGGACCCTGTGAACATGTATTAAGGAATATTCGTTGCATCCCAGATGAATTCCCTCTGTAGATACGTGGGTCCTCATGGAAAGGTGGCACTGAGTGGCTAAGATTAAAAAAAACTAGCAGCGTGCCCCAGCTTCAACAAACTAGACACTTACACAGCCAAAGTGGCAGAGGATCCTGATAAATTGAGGTACTGTCAGGTTTGGGTACTCTAAGCAGCAGTTTGGACTTTAATTTTGACTGTAGACACAGAAACTTAAAGGCTGATTCTGAAAAGAGTTTGTAATTTAAATGTATAACAATTATTCCTTGTGAGAATGAATGACTAGTACAAAAAACCCAAAACATTAATTTATAACAAGCAATATTGTTTCCTTGATATTAGAACTTTTATTGACAAATATAGAAGGGGGGTACAATTGATTTTTTCACTAACATTCTTTACCAGCAGCATATGCAGTCAAGTATAACTTCTGTAGCTCAACTATCAGTTCTCTTTAAAACCTGTGATTTAATCCCTGAAATATCATCAGAAGTGTGAATTATTTGAAGACTCCAGGACTGTCTGAGAGCAAATACTGCAGAATCAACAGTATGTTGAATATGAACTCATAACCACACCAGAACATCTGCTTTAAAAAAAGTCAAATAAAAAATATATTTTTATTTAAATTTTGAAGGGCAACTTTCCTGCTGCCAGACTGTATTTTAGGAAACTTCTTGAGGAGATTAGTCACATTAATTTTCCCACCTAGTGAAGAGGGAGATTCCCTGAGACTGAGTCAAGGTGTATGTAAATGGGAAGACTGAGATTATCCCCATGTTGTGTCTCTGCTGATTAGAGTGAAGCATAAACAAGTATGCTTCATTTTCCTAATCCTGCTTCCCTCAGGAGAAAAACCAGGCCATGGAGAGTAACAGATATGGAAGTATCTGCTGATGAAGGCTCTAGCTAGGGTTATGTGAGGGTGCACGCTTTACAATCAGTCTAAAGAGACCTTTTCTGAACCCAGATTGGGTCCCTCATACTCTGCATTTTTTGGTACCTCAAACACTGGGCATAGTCTCTTTTACTTCCATTTAACTTCTCACAGTTTTCCTCTTTCTCACCTTCTTTGTGGTGCATTGTTTAACTCTTCATCTCCAGCTATTTTTTTTCCAAAGGTGACTGACACTGGTCTGGTAGTTTTGAGAACATCTCTTGAAATATTAATGTTACAAGGCCCCTTCTCCAGAAAGAGAAAGGACTTCCCACAGGGGAGTTAAGAGTAAGTCTGAATAGCTTTATGAAGGCACTTCTTCATTCACTGTGGATAGCCTTTGGAAAGATTAACTCCACTTCATTGATGTGAGCCTTTCTTCTAATTACCTTAATACCATAAACTCTTCAAGTCAGGGACTTTCTTTCATATCTATAAATGCCCAAACCACTAGGCAGTAGTAGGTTAAATGCAGATTTGGATATTATAATTAATATGATACCTTGTGGCAGAATTAAACTCTCACTCAATATTCTGAAGACTTCCCTGCAGAAGCCTGTAAGGAATAGACATGTGATCCAGCCAACCCATGGAATAAACTTTAAGTATGTATGGGAGGAGAGAGCATCCTCTCCCTTAAGGATGCGTGGTCAAGTCTCTTTTCAATGCAAGGAAGGGATAATAAGAATAGATGGAAGAAATAAACAAGAAGATGCAGAGGCACAAACCTGACAGACAAGCATAATGGAGACAAAGACAAGAAATCAACCTGTCCAGTCCCAGTAGTTTGTGGGCTATCAAGAAGGTGCAAGCAAACCTGGACTTTGCAAACCTGAGGGTGGATGAAGATGGAAGGGGGTCAATGGAGCTATGCATGCTGATGAGGGAATATGCAGGGGAAGGGGGAGCAGGGAGGAATGAAGGGGGAGACTGATAGAAAAGGGTATAAAAGGGGCTGGTTGCATGTAAAATGGAGCCATTGCCACACTTTTCTGATGGAACCCTGCAGCTGATCATCACAATTCATCCTTTTTATTACATACTGTAGCTCTGCATGATCTCACTCTCTGTTCCACGTGGGTGAGGGCAAGGTCTGAGTGCTGTTTACTGGGGTTCTGGTGTGGGTGAGACACTGGTTCAGCAGTGGCACCTGAAGCAGAACCATGGCTCACAGCTCACGTGCCTGGCACCAGTTTGGTGGTGAGGGGTGAAAGTGTCTGTATCACTCTCAAGATGGGTGTACATCTGTAATTCAACAGCAAACTCCAAGCTAGACTCAGCAGCAGTCAGATGCCCCATGTTGGGCCAAGAACATCAGGCAGGTAGAGTCCATAGGCATGGGGGGCTTTGGGTGCCTGTGCAATGAGAATGTGGATCTGTATGTCATTTTGCAGCAAGCCCTGAGCTAGACCAGCTGGCGAATCGAGGACCCAAGGGGTGGGTAAGCGTGTCTGGAGTCCTGGCAGCGGCATCAAATGGACAGAAGGGTCATGCTGTGCTCAGGGAATCTGTGACTCTGTGTGTGCTAGTGAGCCTGGACACTGCTGTGTGTGTGCCCACAGAGGAGACCTGCTGTCTCTGCCAGCCCTGGGGAGGAGGGCATGGTGCTCTCTGTGCTTCCCTGACGTGATGTGAGTCCTGTGTACGTGCAGCATCTTTGTGCAGCCAGCCACGACCATGTCCTCTAAGTGTCCTGCATGTCTGGGACAAGGGCTCAGCTTCCCTAGGGGATGAACCTGAAAAGGAAAAGGGGCAGCCATATCTCACAGCCTGGGAAGAAACCCCAGGTCTCTGGGGCACCAGGTTGGGCTCCAGAGGTCCAGCAGGAGAAAGTCTTGTGACAGAGCTGCAGGAGATGGGAGCTGCCACTAACAACTCTTAGCAATAACCACAGTCAATTTTACAATAATCAATAACCAATAGTCAATAATACTAATTTTTGATCTTTAAATCTTCTGTTAGTCTATGGTAAATAATCTCTTTTTGGAAGTTATTTGAGAAAAGAAAATCATTATTAAGGTACTCTCTAACTTATGTGTATCCAAAATGACTTTTGGAAAAGGTCCATTTAACATTTCCAAGAAACATTAGTTCACATAATTTTTATATTTAGGAATAATTATACAGTTCCACATACGTAAGAAAAAGGAAAAGTAATTATTTCTTCGATAGATCTAATTACAGAAAGGTTTTGTGGAAAATGGAAATGTCAGCTTTCAATTAAGTTCACGTTGGACTCAAATTCCAAAATGCCTGTTTAATCAAAAATAAATATTCCCTCAATATAGTGTATACTGAATAGTTATAATAAGAAATTATCACCAAACCAGAATAGGAAAAGGTAAGTTCCTACATTTTATGAGATTCATTCACTGTTCCATTGTTTCTGGTTTCATTAATATATTCTGGCAAGGAATCATTACATAGATTAAATGATCACACAGAAACATACTTTTTACTCTTTCTCATTCACTTCTACTTTAACATCAGAGAAATATTCTTCAGTCATCAGATGAAATATACCAGGAAAAAACCCCTAACAGCTGTCATGATCTACCTTTCTTAGTGTCCAGAGCCAACTTATAACAGTATTTAAAGAATGGCAGAAAAAGGCCTATGTTCATCCTACTTAGCCTTGAGCCTCTCATTCAGGAACACTAGACTTTCTGTACAATCATGTAACCCTCAATTAAAATCCAGGTGAGAGGAGATGTACAGAATCCAGCAGTCACCTCCAGCTTGAATTCTTTTCAGAGTGCAGCCCACTGATATGGGATGAACTGTGCAACCAAGCCTTCAACTGTTGATCTTGAAATAAATGTATTAATCTTGTCTTCTTTTCTGTTACTTGTTTCTTAATTAAATTCTTAAAAAAATTCTTAATTTGTTACTTATTACAGATGCACAGGTGCAGAATACACTTTTTTGGTATGCAAGGGCTGTCACATGAAAAGTAAACCAGGGGTGTGTGATTGATGGTTGGGTTCTTCAGCACAGCTCCTTACCACTTTAGGATGGGGTGCGAAGCATCACAGTCTTGGAGGCATATGAGACGTTGTTCAACTGAGAACAGCAGCCAGGAATATTAATACTTTTGACAATGATTACTGAATTTTAGATGCCTATCTGCAGAGTGAAAAAATGAATAGGCAACAAAACTTCAGTTTAAAATTTCTGGAACTGCCAATTTTTAGCACTCTAGAAAATCAGTCTGTAGGCATGTGAAACAGGGGACCTGAATCTGAAAGGATTACTGACTGTATCAGTTTCTCCTGGTAAGACTAGCCTTTGATTCTCCAAGGTTTTTAAGATCAATGGGAAAATCTGGAGCAAGGAGGATTTTGCCTTGGAGGAGGAGGACCTGGTTAAGGAATATTTAAATAAACTGGACATCCATGAGTCTAAGGGGTCTCATGTAATACAACAATGATTACTTAGAAGTTGGCCGATGTTATTGTAAGACCGCTCTCAATTGCCTTTGAAAGGTCAATCAAGAGAAACTATTGAGAGCTAGAAGGGACCAAATATAATTCCTATATTCAAAAAGGACAAGAAGAAAGATCTGGAGTACTACAGGCCAGGCACCTTCTCCTCAACTCCTTGGGAATATGGCAGAGCAGACATTTTCAAACATATGTATTACAAGAAGCTGGTTAAATCTAGTCAGCATCGATTTGCAAAGGAGAAATCCCTCCTGACACTCCTGATAGTCTTCTGCAATGAAATGTCCAGCTGAGTAGCTGGGGAAAGACCAGTGGTTGTTGTTCATCTTGTTGTTAAAAAGATATCCCATACTTCCATAATATCTGTCTCAACAAACTGGTGAAAGTTGGATTATGTAACCAAAGGAACTGCTTGGCTCAAAGTGGTTGATCAGCAACACGGCGTCCAGCTCAAGGCCATCACCTGTGGTCTACTGGAGGGGTCAGTGTGAGAGCCAGTATTGGTCAACACTGTCATCACCTGGACAAGGGGACACAGTGGTCCCTCATCAAGCTAGCTCTGCTGAGGTCAAATCTAAAGTATTGTGCCCAGTCCTGGGCTATCCAGTACAAGAAAGATGTGGTCATAATGGAACAGGTCTGGTTCAGGAGACAGGAATATCTAATACACAAAGGGAAGCTCACAGAGATGGGATTGTTTAGAGAAGAAAAGGCTGAGGAAGAGGAATCTCATCAATATGATGTGATATATAAACCTCATGGAAGGATATAAAGAAGAGGGAGTCAGGCTTTTTCATTGGTATTCAGTAAAAGGAGAACAAACAATGAGCACAAACAGAAATACGGGAAATTCCATTTAAACATGGAAAAAAAGTTTATTACTGCAAGGATGGTGCCCTAGAACAGGTTGCCTAGAGACATAACTTAAAACCTCCATTTTTTCTGGAAATTGCCTGCAGGGGACTGGGCCACTGCAAGCAGGTCAGGGACCTGACCACTTTTACTGTCCTTGGCAAGTAGGGAAGTATTGTTTCATCAAAGAAGGATTAAAACATGATTGTTTGCCTTATTTTGAACTTATTTTATTTATACTTGAATGCTGAATCAAAAGACTCAGCTATGAAGGTAAATATAACCTGAGGCTCTGCAAATCAGGTTGAGTTCACAGAGAATGGTAAAATAAAAATGAAACAAAATCCAACCAAGAACACCAAAAATTTTCTCTGAAGGTTTGTTGAGGTCTCTGGTCAACTGAAATGCCATTTTTCTTTTATGAATAACATTAAAACATATGAGTGTCATAGCACTTAAAATTATGTTGGTCTTGTGTGGAAGCACTGATGTCAATTCCATTTCTATTGACTAGAAATTAATCAGTACAGAAATGGTTGTTCTTTCTTCACTCAGCTAATTTAGAGAGATTTAACAACAGAACATGATGTACTTTTGCCTTTCCTTTTCTGTTCCCATCTGATGGCATTTGCTCAAAAACACAGAGAAACTGATTTTCTGTTAGCTTCTGCTGAACACATCAGCTATCAAATATAGTAAGATAGCCATGAAAATCTGAAAGTAAATATGAAGACAATATATGACAACAGAATATTTTTAATGGTGTATTGGCCTTTATCCATAAAGAAAAGAAATATCACTGCTGGAGTTGCTAATATTTGGCTAGTAGATCAGAGACCACACAGGTAAAATGATAAAAGCACTGGTTATAACCATAGACAAAATTAGAGTATTTGGTGGAGGCAATTGCATTCGATATCACAAACATCCTGCTACACTCAGTGGGATACTGGAAATCTAATATTATTTTTTCTATTACTTTTATCATGTCAAAAATGTACCAGAAATTAATTCCTCTCAGATTACTGAACCTCACCCTGGATGTCTCTTAATAGCTTTCTTTGGAGAAGATGCAGGTTATCTGTACCAGATTGCTTTCTTTTGGGTCTGCACCAATTCAGTCCTCATGGAAAGGAGCACTTTGATTGTCAGCTACAGCCACTCAAGGCACAAAAGAAAAAAAGCATAATTTGGAGGTTCTTTGAGATACTGGCATCTAGTTTTGTCATACAGGGGTCAAAACCCTTTATTGAGATGACCAAATATATATTCATCTTTCCCCCTGAATTACCCAGAGTATAGACTAGACACATTTCTGACAACACAGAATCATAGAATTATAGAATGTTTGGGTTGGAAGGGACATTTTAATGTTGTTTAGTCCAGGCCCTCTGCAATGACCAGGGACATCTTCAACAGATCAGGTTACTCAGAGCCCCAGAAAGCCTGCCTCGAATCTTTGCAAGGTTAGGATATTTACCAAATTTCTGGGAAACCTGTTCCAGTGTTTCACCACCCTCATTGTAAAAAATTTCTTCCTTATATCTAGTCTAAATGTACCCTTTTCTAAGTATAAAACTACTTTCACTTGTCCTGTTTCAACTCTCCTAAAATGCCTATCCCCATTTTTCTTATGAGTACCCTTTCATTACTGAAGGCCACAATAAGGTCTTCCTAGAGATTCTCTTCTTCAGGCTGAACATCCCCACATCTCTCAGCCTATCTTCATACAAGAGGTACTCCAGCCCTGCTGATCATTTTCATGGTCTCCTCTGGAACTGCTTCGATAAGTACATGTCTTTTCTATGCAGAGGACTCCTGATCTGGATGCAGCACTCGAGGTGGGGCTTCACCAGAGCAGGGTAGAGTACAGTGAGTAGAGCAGAGGGCCAGAATCCCCCTCCTTGCCCTGCTGGCCACACTGCATTAGAGGCAGTCTAGGATGCAGCTGGTCTTTGGGGCTGTGAATGTACATTGCCAGCTCATGTCATCCATCAGCACCCTAAAGTCCTTCTCAGCAGGGCTGCTCTCAACCCCTTCATCCCCCAACCTTTACTGATACCAGGGGTTACCCCAGCCTGGGTGTGGCCTTGTTGAACCTCATGATTTTCACTTCTCAAGCTTATCCAGGTCCCCCTGCTGTGTCAGCTGCACCACTCAGCTTGGTGTCTCTGCAAATTTGCTGAGAACAACTTGAAGTGGAGAATCAACTGGTTAGGGGCTACTTAGAGAAGCTGATAGTAGTGAAAAACATGGAGCTGTAAGAGATTAATTCAAGGGTGTTGAAATGGCACATTGTTATGAGGAGGTTGACTATCACCTGCAGAAAGTAGATGACAGCTGGAGAAATTCTCTGCCAGGTGGAAAAAGTTTAAAGCTTTGCTTATCTTCATGAGAAGTAAGAATCACAGTGAGAACAGTCAGCTGATCAGCCTCACCTCAGTCCCTGGAAAGGTCTCAGAGCACATTTTCTTGCAATCTATTTCCAGTTTATTGAGAGACAAGAAAATAATAAGAAACAGGCAGCCTGCAAACCCTGCTTAACCAACATGATTGAGAGTAGGTTACCTGGTGAGGATAAATAAAGGGTGAAGGGCTAAACTGGAGGGCTTTAATCCAGAGGAGATTTGAGAAGCTTGAGTACTGAGCTAAGAGAATCCTCACAAAGTTCAACAAAAAGAAGTGCGAAGTTCTGCTCCTGGAGAAAAATAATCCCTTAATAATAATAGGTGGGGAAATAGCTGAATGTATAGCAGCCTGCTGTAAAGGACCTACAGTGTATGTGACTTTGTAAGTCATTCTACATATATGTTACAGTCATGCTGCAGACATCCTAAGATTAAAATGAGTCTTTCATCTCTCTTCGTAAAGTATAGAAGATAACTGGTCATGGCTTTGGTAATCTCCATGTGAAAGACACTTATCTGATATCTTGCATTTTTATTTTTTTTTACTTCCTGCAAACTTTTCATGTCATTGGACTGGTCAATAATATTTGAATTATCTTTAAAAAGTTTAGTTCTTACCTAATTAGTCATCACTTCTAACTTTGCATTTAATATCCCCATTAAAAATGGGGGAAATACTTAAATTTACATATTGAAACATGTCTCTTAACTTGCAAACTAAAAGTTTTAAGATTCCAAGGCTAACATAGGCATGCTATTTATTAAAAGTCCCCATCTTCTGGAAAGAAGGTTTGGACTAGACTAAATTCCAAACTCTGGGAAGTGCTTGGGAGAGTATTATTGTTTGAGGCTGCCAGGTAGGGTTATAACAACTAAATAGTTGAGTTCCTTTTACCATGCTGCCTAATTTACTAATATGGAGGTAGCACAAGGGCTTGAAGTAAATACTAGTAGGTAAAATGGCAAAAGAAAATGTTTAAAAAAATTTTTAAAAGGAAAATCTGTAGCCCAGTGCAACAACTGAATTATATGTCTTTATATGTAGAAAATAAATTTTCATTTGTTTTTGTTTTATGAGCGATAAAAGTGTTCTGGCACGATGCAACAGTTTCAGGTCATGGCATCGTGTGGCCCAGACAAATTACACCAAATGGCCTTAAAGAAAAGAGCCAGAAAGCTCTGTGAACATAACATAGTTTAATGAATTACATATTAGGAATTAATCTTTGAATATGGAAAAAACCCTATGGAAGACATCCGCTCATATATTTCCAATATTTAGATATGATAAAAAGGGTGACATGAAGCATCACTTCTAAACAATATGATTTCTATGACTGAGAAATCATCTAGAAGCATCACTTCTAAACAATATGATTCTAAACAAAATTCAGGGCCAGCAGCAGTGACTTCACATGTAACTGACCAACACTGAGTGACCGACTATATACTCACACTTCACCCCTTGCAAGGTATTCAAAGCACAGTCTTAAAAGAGGGCAGATTCAGGAAAAAAAAAAAAGAGCCTCATGATGCAAAACTTGAAAAGCACACTCTATCCAGCTAGTCAGAGAGAAGCTATAGAGGTTACTGGTCCATAACAATTAATGTGTGCTTGTAATTTCCATTGTAGTATATAGAGAAATATTTCAGACCTAGAGAAAGAGCATGAGATAGCCAAGTTGCTAGAAGTTGAAGTCAGGCCACTTCCCTGAGGATGAAAATTAAATGTTGGAGCAGTTCATAAGAAGAGGTGGGGGAATGTTAAGCTCTTGCAGAGATATTGAATTTCATTTTAAAAGCCAGCCATTGATCCATCTCCTGGGAGCAATCCTGTAGTCAGTGCTCAGAGCAAGCCTGCACAGATCACCATCTGAGTTTCTCTGTGCTGAGCTGCCCTGGTATAATGCCATGGCACATCAGAATGGGTCAGAGTCCTCAATGCATGTCCTGTGATGCCCTGTGCCCAGATCTGGGCTGTAACCCCAGTATGGACCAGTGTCTCTGGAGCTACCAGAGCAAGCTGTATCCCACCTTGAGGCTCTCTGCACTTCTTGTGATAGCCCTGCAGGGGCAATAATTCCAGCCTGTTTCAAACTCTTCATTTGAAACCACTGTAGGCTTGTTTTGAATTCTGTTCTATCACTGTCATTCACATTAGTCTGTGGACAAAAGCACCTCTCAGACTGAGAAACTCACCCCTATCTCCCACTGTATACATTGTCAAAAGATAACTGCTCAAGTTGTGCGTTAAAAGTAAGTGACCCCTTCTACACCACACTGACAGAATACTGACAGAATGCTTTTACAGAGTCTTCACCAATGAATGTTGGAAAGTAGCTGAAAATACTCCTACTGGCTGTAAAAGGAGAATTAAATCCAACACTTTAATTATTATTAGGAAGATTAGACAACAATAAAAAGGAGTAATTAGCAAAATTTTAAGAGCTTGTTGTTATGAAATGTAATTCCAAAATCCTGTTCTCTTTCCTCCCTTTGAAGTAATAAATATTTTTTGGCTGTCCATGCCTAAGCTGCCCGCCAGCTCCCAGCACATTGTGGCTGTGCTGGGACATAATTGCCACCATTAACAATCTGTTAGTCAAGGTTCCTGGCAAATGGTGTTGGCAAACCTAGAGGTTGATAACATGGATTGACTGATATTTCATGCACTGAAGGCCAGCCGACACTCTTCGTTCAGTCCTTATCTCCACAAGCCCAGGAGGTAGACACATTTGAACTACACTGGATGGATCTACAACATGCACTAATTCCTGAACTGGGGCCGGGACATTGCTGTTATGCCCAGCCATGCTGAGAAATGAATGGTGAGGAAAATACTGCTTGGGTCTGTCCTCTAGCCTGTTTAAAGAAATAAATGCACTTAGAGATGTAGGCAGGTATCTCAGCAGCACTACACTAAGAGCATCACAATTACAGTGATTAAATTACAGCGTTATGAAAACACCCAGTGTGACTTTGGACTTGAATTCTCTGGTTTCAGGAGAGGACTAAAACTTAAAATGTTATTCTGGATAGCAGCCTTATTATGAGGGAAATATGTGGTGTGAACATAATGTTAGTGCTACCCAGCTGTTCCTTTTGCCTTCATCTTCCATTCTGTAAATGCTTATATAGTAATATAACACCATAAAATACATGAGAAATAGCTTAAGAGTCTGACTGGTAACAGAGTATGCCAATACACCAATTTTTGATAGTAGATAAATACCAGAAACAAGAAAAATAAACAGAAGGCTAAGCAGAGATTTCATGAGAATAGAGGGCATGCTGCCTTATAAAAACCAAGAAGTGAAATATTATTTTGGTTTAGGTGCCTAATAAAAAAAACCCAAAACTCCTAGGTTACTGAAAATCTGGGATGTCCAAACAATTGCATGACTAAACAAGTAGAAAAAGGGTAAAGGATTCAGCCATAACAATGTGTAAATGAACTCCAAAGAAAGAAGTGTGAGCTCATTTCCTATGGCTCAGAAATCACAAAATAAATTTTAATAAAAATATTAACATGTCTCTGCAGTTATTTCTGTCTACCATCCCCAAATCAGCATATGAATACTTCACATGTTCATCACAGACAAAGATATACTTCATCAACTGTGACAAATACGAAAACCAACTTGAGATTGTGGGGTGGTCTAACACCATCTGGAAATTGGACTCCAAATAAGCCAGCCCCCTTCCCCCTGCCCCTTCTGACAAGAGATGGCCAAAGGCAGAGGCTGTGGGTTGAGGTAACAATTTACTGAAAGGAAACAGCCTTGGAATAAGGAACACAAAGTAACAGCAGCAATATAAATGACAAAAGTATAGGGAAGGAGAAGGTGCTTTACACACGAAAGCTGTTCAGCACCTTGCCTTAGCTCTGTGTGGCTGCCGGGACAAAGGCAGGATGGAGGACGCTCCCTGTAGGTTGAGGCCGCATGGCCCCCAGGACATAGACAAGATGGCGGCCGCTCCCATGCAGCACCACAGGGTTTCTCCAAAGACAAGATGGCGGCCGCTCCCATGCAGCACCACAGGGTTTCTCCAAAGACAAGATGGCGGCCGCTCCCATGCAGCATCACAGGGTTTCTCCAAAGACAAGATGGCGGCTGCTCCCATGCAGCACTACAGGGTTTCTCCAGACAAAGACAAGATGGCGGCTGCTCCCATGCAGCACCACAGGGTTTCTCCAAAGACAAGATGGCGGCTGCTCCCATGCAGCACCACAGGGTTTCTCCAAAGACAAGATGGCGGCTGCTCCCATGCAGCACCACAAGGTTTCTCCAAAGACAAGATGGCGGCTGCTCCCATGCAGCACCACAGGGTTTCTCCAGACAAAGACAAGATGGCAGGTGCTCCCTGCAGATAGTTTTTCAGACCCTGAGCCCAAGCCAATGAAAAACAATGACTGAAAAAGGCCCAAAATCTGGACCATCTGTGCTGTGCCATTGTTGTTTTCCGGGCTGCTGTGGTCCGCTGGTTCAATCCCACATGGTGCCATTGCTTTGCACTGCTCCACCCCACTCCACTTGACTCTGTGTGGATCCTCTCAGCTGGGCTGGGATCAGGCTCACCTCTGCTGCTCTGTCAGCCATGGATACTTCCCACACCAGGACCACTTTTCAGCACCACTCCTTGGAGTGGGAAGGGGGAATGGGAAGGGTACAGGCAGCAACAGAGGCTGTCTGCAGGGCTGATCCCAACAACCTCCCTGATGGAGAGAGTGAGGCAAAATGTCACACTTCTAGTGATACATTCATCATTTATTCCTCCTTAAACCATGTCCCCAGTGATGATGTGGCACCCTGGCCATGCCACATGGTGCTAAGCCATGCCCCCTCTCTGTATTCAAAACAGGTGGGTATCTATCTAGGGATTTAATCTAAGATGAAGATATTTAAATTAATAAGTGTCTCTAGGCACATCTCATTCTTTGTTAGGGTCCATGGAGGTGGAGTTGTAGAGAAAGCAGCTCATCCTTCAGCAGTAACCAACAATGAAATTCAGCTGCCTGGATATTGATGTCAGGTATTTTCTCAGTTGGTGTATGGTACAATACCTGGTTTCCAGTTTTCAGAGGGTTGCAAGTCTCATGTAGTCTGTGCCTCGGGAGGTATAACGCACTTCCCAGTGTGTCTGAACTGGCACTAGGGGACTGCATAGAGGCAGCTGAATCCTGCCCATAATACTGGTTCAACTAACTCACTCCACTTGCTGAAAAGAAAATTTCAAGACATACAGCACATCTAAACACCTAAATGGGAGTCTTGAACAAATTCCACCTCTGTGGATTACAGATTCTGTAAAATCTGTTACAGAAACTCTGTATGTGATAAGAAGTATGTACTGTAACAGACTTTTTGCTCTTAGCTGACATGGGTAGATGAATTATAAAATTGTATTACTTCAGCTGAAAGATTAAGACTAACTGAGATGCAATTGCATAATTAGTCTTATTTGGGATATAGCCCATGTTTTCTTTAGTTGTTAGAGGCTTCAGAAGCTTTTAGATCAAACAGAGTTGATGTAGTAGATCAAAGTAGGATAACTCACATTTGAGAGAGCTCAGGGATCTATAGTCTTATCTTCTGCAGGTCAGCTGAGGTCTGACCAGGTTGCTCATTCCCTTATTTCATCCAGGTCTTGAAAACTTCCAGGGATGGAGCCTGCTTGATCTTTTTGGACAATCTGGTCCAAATGGAATAGAACTTCAAGCAGAACTCATATACTTTGTGTACTGCTTTCAGAATGTTATTTAGGGTTTAATTTTCAGAAATACATAGGCATTGCATGCAGTCCTGAAGAGACTGAGAATGAGGACAAAAAGGATTTAATTAGTCATCCACAGAAACTATCAAATTATGGGCAATTTTGCAATAAGTATCATTAATAAGATCACACTGGACACTATGTTCTTGTTTCAGGACAAGAGATGAGAACAACCTCACAACAGATGACAATACGTACAGTGATCAGTACATGACACCAGACTCCACCTTTGCTCATAGTTAGGACAGCATGGTGTCTCCATCCAGCTCCTCCCAAGAAATTAGGTTGCAGATACAGAAAATTACCAAAGAGTGAGAAAGAGGAACCTAAACCCAGAAAGAGGAAATTAACCCAAAAGATCTTAACAGCAATATTTAAACAAGACTGAATCTTGGACCCTCTAGAACTAACTAACACAATCCATTTAGCAAAGAAGGTACTATATCACACCTGGAGAATATATGGGTTTACAGTGATGTCCTCCTTAATCATCTGCAGGTGTATTAGATCTTTTCTATTCACAGTAGGTTTCGTTAGAGATGTTGGAGATGTGTTTTTAACAAGGGCAGTGACACTTAACCACTACCAAAAGGCTTTCTGTGAGACAAACAGGTAGTTCTTATCTCATGATATACCTATCATGTTTAAATTTGCTCATTTATAAGGTCAGATAAGTATACGCAAAAAAGCCCCCAGTACCAAGAAATTATACTCACATGTGTCAAAGTAGTTAAGCCAGTTCATGAATTGTGGAGATGTATTCATGACCAAATAACCAGGAACCTTAGAAGTAATTTAGTCAATTTGAGAAACAAATTGGGTTTGGCACTTTACACAATTGTTTAATGGAATGTTTAATTAAAAATTGAGCAACTTGTCCAACCTTTGTATTTCTTGGCTCTGATTTAGCTAGGTTTGTTATATAACCTTTCCTTTATGAGAGCAAATTACATTCTGTCTGTGAACTAATGAAACTTTTCCCACATCAGCTGTGGAGACAGATGCAAGGTCACCATCCCTTATCCTCTTTCAATGGCCAGATGTCAAAGGAGCATGGAAAACATAAAAACCTCAAGGTCACAATCCTTTCTCCTCTGCTACTACTCCTTAAAAAATAAAGAATGTTTTATTTGAAAAATTGTGGAAACTTTTGTTGAGAGCATGAAAATTGTCAGCATTCAGAAGAAATACATTTCTTCTTAGTACCTTAAAATCACACTCAAGGCTCTCAATTTATTGAATCTGATCTTATGACATACAAAGTAAGCTACAAATATTCAGATCAATGTGGAATCAGCAGCTATTAGTTCTTAGAACAGCAATTAGTGTTCATACTAGAATTTCCAAAAGGAAGCCTATTGTTGCTGTTTACCATTTGGGATCAGTGGATTTTATGTTAATTTTCATATGAAGTAAGTGATGCAGTACTTTGCTTCAGGCAATACTGATTCAGTACACTAGAGTTTCTTTAAAGCTGCCAATCTTCAGAGCACAGGAAACATACCTCTAATTGAGACACAAGCCAACATTGATTTTGGACATTATTACTTGATTTCGTAGCTTGTTAGCCAAAGTAAATGATGAAGAGCAGAGAGAAAAGGGAGATAAGAGCTCGGGATAATAATAATATGATAAATAGCATCTTTTAAAATTAAGTTTACTATTATTGTATGAAAACAGCAGCTGGCAAATACAATCAGCCCACAGAAATTGGAAACTCATCATCCATTCTCAACTACCAGCTGGGGCAGAGAGGTGTTGCAGCTTGCTTCCTGTCACTTTAAGTCCTTTGGCATTATAAAGGTTTGTGTACCTCTACAACTCCAGCAGAGAGTTCCTCCTTATGGATGCTGTACGTACTTTTTTTATTTTCAGGGTGCATTTTAGGGCACCCAGACCAGGCCTTAGGACCCAAGAGAGATGATTGGGAAGAAGAATAGGTGAAACAGCCTGACTCATATGAGAGATTAAAATGCAAGCAAATAAGGAATTGGCCACCAAGTCTTCCAACAAAAGAATAAGGGCAATTATATAAACCCAGAGGGTGGCTGGTCATTCCAAAAGAGAAGGTAGTTCTTCTCAGTGCAGGTGTAAGCTGTATTCATTAAATACATATCTTCATTAAGAGATTTTTACATATACCTCTTCATTAAGAGATTTTTGACCTGCAGGGTGTTGAACATTCAGAGTCTCCTGATGTCCTGGTAATCTGTGCATCTCCCAAAGGCCATTGGTGATGACATGATGCAGAATCAGATGGACTGGTGTGGTCATCCTTTCTACTCTTCCTGTCTGTATTTCCCTCACATTAAAAATTGCCAACAGCCTTCAGATTCCCTCTTTAATGCTCACAAGGGGGATCCCTCATAAGAAGCAGAAGACGAAGAGCAGACACACCTCCTGATTCTAATTTTCCACTGTAGTTGCCAACAGGAGAGACAGTATGGCCCAGTACTTTTCCCTTAAGAATAAGCAAAAGAAAATGAACCCTCTGACCAGATACATTCTTCTGAAAGCAGAGAGCTTCAGGGCTTGAATGAGTACTGATGAACACTGAAATATTCACTGAATTCAGCTGATTTTTCCTGTGGAAAATATCCTGGGATCTTGTATGGGAATGAAAACAGAGATCATGGAAACCATGACTCCATGCAACTATGTGAAAAAAACCCCTGAATTTTAAGAAAGTTTAGCTATTTAAACATCTGCATAGCACTCTCAAATAACTTTGAATGAAATCTTCAAATATTTTGCTGAGTATTTTCAGTAAAGATTTCATAGTCATACCATGGAGAAGCTAAACCTTAGCAGATACTCTGTCAAACAACAATTGAAAATTATCTTGTAAATGCAATCAAATCTAAGAAATGCAGAAAATCCCAGGTGGAAAAATATATATTTATGCAAGTTTTTCAAAATAAGATGCTTTTGCACAAAATTTACAGATATAATTATGGTTTTAAAAGTAGAAAAAGAAAAAATCTTTATACTTGGTAATTATGTTCCAGTAAATTGGATCATTTTCAGTGTATGGATAGTTACATGTGAAATCCTACTGCATTAATTTAAAGGTCATGGCTTCACCAGAGAAGTGATTTCTCAGCATGTGTCCTCTGCCCTTGACTTTATTATGGTTTGCTCATTCCTAATATCTTTGTTTATCAGTTTGGTATCCTTGCTGGCTACATCATGCATTTTTACAGCAAACATTACAAGTAAAAGGATAATTTTCGGAAATGAAAGTCGGAAGGTTTGAAACATTTATTGACTAAGGAAAAAAATAAATTACAGGGTATCTGGCTCTATTACTATTTAAATGTGACTGCACATATTCAGCTGCAGGTTGAATCTGGCTACAATATTTCATTTGGCCTTGACTAATTTTTCATCATTCTCTCCTTCATAGAAATACATGAGGGCTGTATTTATATAAATAGACCTAATCTTCTGATCCAAAAAATAAAATGGGAAATTTAAGAAATAAAAAATATATTTACTCAAAATATAAGAGCATCTCAATCTGTTGTGTACCTGCATTCTAAAGAATATTAATATTAAAACTACAAACTGTAACTTGTAAAAATGTCAACCTCTGTAGCATGTAAGTGAAAAACCTACAAAAACTTATGATATTAGAACCAGTCTTGGAGAAAAAAAAAAGCAAGTGAGGGAAGACAACAAAGCTATATAGTCACATTTTTAATAACAAGCTGGTTTTACTCACTAGATAGTGGTGGGCTGAAAACTTTAAGTCAAGGCCTCTACTTGTTATTTTTTTGTGAATAAACCAATACATCTAGTTATATCTCTGCTACTCCTTTTGCAGTTGTAAATTTTGGAATAGAAAGTGGACCAGAGAAGTATTTCCCACTTCTGTTATAAATTGCTGTGAAGAGATCTTGCTGTTATAAAGTGATATAAATTTTAATGGTTACAGGGAGAAGAAATTTATATGATTATATGGTGTTTTGTGAAATTTTGTGACAAAAAAATTAAACATTGTGACAAAACAACAATGGAGTTCACCTGGGTACTTTCATTCTGTGAATGTTTCAGGGCAACAGAAAAGAAAAGCTAGTAGACAGAAACAGTTATTAAAATCAGACAGCTTCTTAAATTCCCATTTAATTTGGGAATTAAATTTTGATTCTATGTGTGTAGACAGAATACATGTTATGAAGAATGATAATAAATTAGGTAGTTTAGACTGAACTGTTATATAAAATGCACTAGGCAGAGGGTGGTAACCTTCCTATTTCTCCCTCTGTTCTCTGTCTGAGTTTGGTGTTAGAAGCCATGCATTACATTTTATTAAGCCATCAGAAAACTGAAGACATGCTCCCAGGCTTGCCAAAAACCTGTGCAATTGGGATTAGCTCACCAGAGAGCTTAAGTGAAAAGAACTGGAGATTCTCTGTGGCGTTTTTTAAAGCTCAGAAAAAGTTGCAAAATGACAACTCTGTCAAGCAGGAAAAAATAATGAAAGATGGGCAATCAGTTATTGGTATAAGGAACAGACAGTACTTGTAGGTAGACAGTGTGTATGGAGGAGAGAGCAGGAAGATTACCATAAAAGTGGGAAATTAAGTTCATGATCTACTGATTAGATTGATAAATTTTCATACAAAGAATGGAAAAAGGTTGTTGATGGTCAGAAGACATTCAGATAACTACTACATCAGGCAGGTAAAAATCCACCACTCCTTTGTACTGATAATACAGCACAAAAGTAAATAAACCTAATAAAAATGAAAAATATAATCTCTTTGTAGGAGTGAATTTGCTCAGTTTGAACTAATGATCTCTAAGGTGCCTTCTAACCCAAACCAGTTTATGATTCTATGATCCTTTGAGGCTCCTATTGACTGGGAAGAAGTGGATCACCTGCTGAGTGAAGTGCAAGAAGGTTTTTTGGGGCCTGATGTTTTGGGGGCTGGCTCCATCTCGACACTTGATTTTTTGTGTGACCTTGAATGAGGTATCCAAGGCCAAATGTATTTCTTATGCTTTATTAAAATTGATCTTTCTTTTCAGTAAAAAAATGAGAATTGTTTTCCCCCTTTTCACGCATTAAATACTTTGGTTGAAATATCTTTTTTATTTTCTGTTTGTTCCAGTATCTTAACTGAGTTATATAAAATGTTAACTTAGATGCTGCTAGACTGGGAAAAATTTGGCTCTGCGTTGCAGAATTTCATGCACAAAAATGATGGCAGAAATGGCACTCTGACTCAGGGAGATACAGCAAGACTAATTCATTGGAGCCTTTAAAACGCAGGTTAGAAATGAGAAAAACCTGTGGGATCTGGTTTCATGCAGATACAGTAATAGTCTTTCTGCCTCCTAGATGGAGCTAAAGCACTTGTCTCCTGTATCCTGGCTTGTGGGATGGAGGAAAGCAAGTAACATGACAAACAATTGTTTTCTCTCGCATTTCTTGATTAGTATTACCTGAATTTTTTTACATTCCTAAAGAACACATTTTACAGAATAAAAATTAAAAAGCTTGGTCTCCATTTTGCAAGGACAACCTTTTGTGAGTGTAAATCAGGATAAAGTTCAGGATAAAGCCATTTTCTGCTTCTCTGCAGGCAGAGACAGTGCTGCTCACTGGATACATGCTTCAGCAAGCACTGCCAGGTGCCCAGTTCAGCCTCCTGGAAGATTGATGCTCAGTTTTCTTCCCCCTAGTCCTCATGAAGGATAGACAGAGGGCTTCTGGCCCAGGAACATACAGCCTAGATGAGACCTCTTCAGTGTTTATAAAGGAAGAGATGCCACAGTGTTGAAAGGGAGGAATTTGCAAATAAAACCCACAAAATAAGGTACCATCATGAGCTAAGTACAGACACAAAAGCAGAGCAAACCTTGCAGCTTTTTTTACATGTGAACAAACAGAATTCTAATAAAACCTTGCAAAAATCCCCCCACAAGTGAACAAAAAAGTGCCATTCAAACAGTGTATTCTGTTTCTGGGAAGGTTGTACAGTGTCAGGAAAAGGATGTTCCTCTTTCAGAGTTTTAGTGAAACTTAAGTCATAAGCACATGCATAGGTGCTTATGCACATGCAAGGACTCTGTGTCTGTCTATGCAGCTCTCTACCCATCAGTATACTGAGACATTTAATTTCCACAGCCCCACTTGTGGTGCGTCCCAGCAGTTCAGTCTACTCTATCTACCAGCATTTTGGGGTGATGAGACCAAAAGTAATGGAGGAGGCATATCAAAACAACAACAGGTTGAAAGTGAAAAGGGAAGAGACAAAAAACTCTTCACACTGTTCAGAAATATGGAAGACACAACAGATATAATCAGAATCTAAGAACATTAATAAAATAAAACTACCATACCTAAAGAAGATTTTTAGGTTTAAAAAGGGGAAGAGATTGAAGAGGTGGCTGGTGTCCAGTGCACCAGCTGCAGCTCAGTATCAGCTAGCATCTAGGAAAAAGATCCTGCCTATCTGGAAGACAAGGTAGTTAATGAAACTATTATAGCAAGTTGGCAAAGCAGAACCACTGCAGAAGAGAAGGTCAGACCCTGTCCTCTGGGTTACTGGGCTTCTGTCTATGCTTTTGGACTCATGGAACAAGCAGATCTGAAGTGCAGCCAAAGAGGCACTGCTGAATCTCTATGCCTGGCATCTGGCCTGTCTGCATTGCTTATGATTTTAATGGCATTAATTTATTGCAATATCTTATGATGGTTGTAAATTATTTAATTTGATGCTTGAGGTAATTTTTAATTATTTAATTTGTGTTTGTTCACTTATGTTGCTGCCTATATTAATCTATGACACCGATCCTACAATTATTTCCTTATTGGTGAACCTCTTTTCTACTGTGGACCTGCATAAAAGGTCTATGCATATGACAAGGAATTTTCTCACTTCTTCTAATTAAACAATATTTGTCTATAAAAAAACCTTTATTTTTATTTTATTCTGTACCTTATTGTCAATCTATCAAGAAACCATCAAAAATTAGGTTAATTTAATAATATCTGAGCCCTAATTATCACTAGAATCTGGTCCTTGAGCCTGCTCTTTTGGAGCAATGTACTCTGCACAATACATTTGTTAAGCTAATACATCTGCTTTAAAACCAGACCAGGTTCATATTTGGAGACTGAGGCCACAAGCCATGGGATTTTCCTATAAGAGTCATACCTCAACTCCAGACCTCCTAGCTGAATGTTATTATGCCATAAAATAGCATCATGTGAAATTCAGGCTCCCCTTCAATATTTCAATATCTTTACTTCTCCAGGATGCCTGACTATTGCAAATGCACAACACTGATTAACAGGCACATTCCATAACTCCCTAGTTTATATACTGTGGAATCCTCTGAAAAGTTGCTTATCAAAAATATCCCATGCCCTGTAAAACATATTAATATTCTGTAATTGTGTATTCTATGTTTTGGCATGGGACTGAGTATACAGCAGACTGAAATAAGGAGCATTATATAAGTCTTTAAAGAATATCTACATAGGCCAGATTTTGTCATCCTCCTCTGGCAAAATCACTCCTGAAGTCTTGGCCCAGTTCTCAAACACGGCAAATGCAGCTCATACCATCTCACAGACCTGGTATCACAGCTGAGAAAACCCTTTCAAGTTGTGCCCTCATGTTTACATCTCTCCTCAGATCTATGCTTATGTATGCCCAGATGTGCCTGAAGGATTAAAATCACATTAGTGCATGGTGCTTGCTGGCATTCAAACGACTTACATTAGGAGATATTTTGTGCCTGTGCATTGACAGAGCTGCCATGGAACCAGTTTGCACTCAGGAGTGTCACAGCAGGTTGAAGGCTTAGCTAAGAAACCAAGCCCATAGCCTAATGTATTGCTGAGCACAGCTGAAAACAGATGTTAATTAAACTGCAATTACTTCATAACAAGGCTTGCATGTCAATTGAAGATAGAAGGGAACAACATGAAACTGATGTCCTGGATCATTGAACTATCCAGCCATAATGCCCAAAGGATACAGAGCCAACTGGCTTTGGGCTTACTCCAGCCTCTGTGAACTGGAGCATCAAACTCCTAATGGAGGCAAAAGTAAGAAGGTATTCAGAGGCTTTTCTTCATGACTGTTACTTGAACTTAGGCTGTAGCAAATTGGCATTTAAATCAAACACCTGTTCTCACAGTGAAAGGGATTCCTCCTGTGCTATTAGCTAGCTGTTTGGCATCACACATTTTAGCTAGACCTGCAAAAAAGGAAGTGTGATCCATGAGGAAGCCAGACAGGTATGAGAAGCAGAGAAAATAGATTGCAGGGAATCAGACCAGTGGGAATACTGGTATTGCAGATTAAAATGCTGCATGATTTTATGAGCTACAAAGCACTCTGGAACACAGATATGCCCATGGAAGATAGAGATCAGAAAATTAAGTTCAGAAAAGTAAGTAAGGCTTTACAATCTCTTTACACCTTACAAAAGTAAGTAACAATTTACAATCTTAGTTTAAAATCAAAGACTCATGAAACAAACAGATCTGAAGTGCAGCCAAAGGAATGATGCTCAGAACACTGTAACAGTGCTAAAGATTCATGAGAGAGATTGCAGAGAGATAATTGGGAGATAACTGTTTTGCCTTATCTTTTAAAACTAAAACCAAGAATCAGCAGAGACTGTAGATATGCTGCAGAGTTGGGTAATCTGGTATCCACAAAGAAAATCAAGGAGAAAATCTTAATAACAGGCTTATTTTGTGAGGTATAGCAGCCTAGTTTCTAGGACAGCTGTTGAGAGAAAGTGAGCTTTGCCTCCAAATGTTAAAGAGAATTGGCAGGAAAATATAACAACTACAGTCAAAATTATGATGCTGATAAAACACAGCAAAAATTTATAAGGTCAAATCTGAAAAAAATCCAGGACTAGAAGACAACAAAATTATATTCAGTGACAAAAATAATAAATATTTTAGGTCAATGTGAAAATATTTTCAGAATTTTTCGACCTGTTTTTAATTGCTTTTCAATAAAAGAGCAATTTTCTAACTGTAACAGTCACAGAGGGGAGTTATGCTCTGACAAAAGAAATGCTTTTGGAAGAGGACAGTTCCACCAGTTCTCTGTGAAGACAGACAACTTAGTCACAAACTGCCACAGGAGAAAAGAAGATATCTTAGATAACTTTTGCTGAATAGAATGAATATGAGGCCTAATTCTATACATCATAACACATTGTGAAGGACATTAATTAATACATTGCATTATATTTGCACTCTTGATGAGTTCCAGGCAACACTGAGGAGATGTGGTACTACACACAGTAAAACAGTTCCCAAACTTTAGAGCTGGCCATAACCTAAGATATAATAATCACATGAAGTTGCTGTTTTCTGTCAGCAAAGTGCTGCACTGTGGGTGGAAAAGTGTCTCTTTGAGAGGATCCAGACAGCAATAATATCAGATTTAATAGATGACAGCATTTAGTCGATGCATAATTCATGCCTGGAGATAAAATAATGCCTAAAAGGAAAGAGACCCTGTATTTTGCCATAAACACCCATACAGGGAAAAATACAAGGTGAGTAAAGAATACTTTGGTCATTCACAAAAGCAAACTTTTCAGACTTCAGAAATCACAGCCTTTTTTCAGAAAAGGTTGTGATAGGCCTCTACAGTTTTAAAGTAAAGAATTACAAGGTCAAAATTATCAGCCTCTGAGTGCTAAATCATGCCAGCAAGAATTATGATAACCATTGACAGCAGATTCTGCAAGTTGTAACATGCTGTTGTTTAGCATATGAATTAATGGGTCACAGTACATGCCAACATATTCAAATGTATTTAGTACATAACTGGAACTGAAAATGTCATACAAAAAAATTGTATGACTCTTCTGGTTTCCCTGTCAGCAGCAGTGGTCCAAGCTACAGACTAGTGTTCTGAAATGTATAGGAAACTTGCTGGCTTCTTTCAAGTTCCCATGGCGGCGACAGGTTCTAGTTAGGCTTGACCCCAGGAAGAACTCTGCAGACTGCAATCACATAAAGAATGGGAAAGGTGTGACTGGATCCTGGAGGGAGGAACTCAAACTGCCTTTCAAACTGGAAAGGAAGAGGCTGGAAGTGTCACTATGACATCAGTATGAGTACAACAGGGCTAATGGGAACCTACCTGCACCCACACCTTCATCTGGTTTTACAAGCACTGAGTCCTCTGATATTATAATTCCCTGTGCAGCACACAAAACAGGAGCACCCTGCACTCATACAGATAGACAAGGAAGCCCAAATAGGACACAAATACCTGGGAACTGGCCCTGAAAGGGAAAAAGAACTGGATGTGGATAAAAGCTCATCTTCATCATTGAGATGGAAGACAATGGCTTCTGAGGTACAGACATGAGAGAAGCCAATGGCTTCACAATATATACAGTGGTGGTCCAGGTCAAATGGTAACACTTTCATAAGAGCCTTAGCGAATACAATGTATAAAAAGTCCCAGATTAGCCCTAAGTGTTTGCTATATAAATATGGCACACAGGGCAGCAGGGATGTACCAATTACATGTCAAAAATTTCTACAGCTGCATTTGCTCCACACTGCATCCTTGCAAGTAAATACATTCAATAAGGCTGGTGCATACTGCCTATACATCTGTCATTCTTCCAGTCTTGGAGCTGGCTCAACCAGCTGGCTCAACTGGAGCTGGCTCAACCATTTCTAGCTTGAATGCTCCAATGTGCTTGCACAAGCAGTCACTTAATTCACTTTCAGGACAAACTTGGCATTTTAAAAATCCTTGTATTTTTCCTTTAATAATTATTGGGGCAGACTTCCTCATACCTATATCATACAGGAAACATTAAAATTGTATCTGAGCAAAATAGTAAATGTACCAATTTTTTTATAAGAAAATGATATTTTGTTTTCATGAAAGATGATATATTGTTCTCTGTTGATTCATGATTGAGAAAGACTCTAAATCTTCTTTACTGCCCAATTTAGACATTAAATTTTGGAACATATTTAATGGGAAATATAAGAGTAGACTACAGTGATTACAATTATTAGAATCACAGAAAAGGGTTTGATATCTCCAGGCCCTAGGCCACAAAACACACCTAACATGAGACTATTTGAGCAAAACCTTCAGGAGCCTTTCTTTTCAAGGCAATTTGTAGGACATGGCAGTGTTACAACACAGAATAGAACAGCACATGCTCATTCCAACAGCAGATCCAAATGGCATGTGTCATAACCAAAATGCTGACTATCAAGTAAGATACCATAACACAGATAATAAAAGTGCTAACATGTTAGATGTGAACACCTTGTACAGAGAGAATTTGTTACATTCTGACCTACAGTCTTCTTCTGGTATCACAGAGGAATTAAAATAATTTTGGACAAATTTCATGAGTGTGTATTGGCTTAAAGGGCTTTTCTCCTTACTGCATTGGTGGTGAGAGAAAATAGGTAAGAAATTTAAGTGACTCACACACCACATTGGTACATGTGCCTTTTCTGCATCAGAGCATCTGACTTTGAAAAATACAGATCTTAAGACTCTTCAGTCTTTGTGAAAACTGCCACACCAATCCAAAATATTGGCTTGAAGAGAATTCTTTTATTTCATGGCAGTTAAGTTGGTGTAAGGTAAGCATGAAATGTCTTTCAAACCCATCAAGTGACTCTTAGATACTTCTGCATCATTCTGATTTTGAAAACTGATCTCCAGATTGCAGTAAGAAAGCACTTGTTATTTCACTTCTACTTTTCTCTTAGGAATCAGTGTGTTCTTTCTTTCTGCCCACTCTGCACATGGTAGCATATATACATATATGTAGCTACAGAATTCTAAACACTCTAACACAGACAAATACTAAAAGACTCCCTTGATTTTGTCTAGAATTTTCCTGAAGTTGATGGCATGCTATTTGAATGCCTGTTAGAATATTCTGTTATAGAAAGGACCTCATTTAAAGTGGTGATTAAATTAAACTCCAGCTATTTCCTATTGAGAGGGAATTTTGATAAGAAAGAAAATATTCAAGAATGGGCAAAGAAGGAGCTTATCTGAGACAAGCATGGTATAACAATACAAGTAAAGGGGCTTAGGACTTCAGTCTGCTGTAGCAGGTTTCAGTTATCCCTTTTAACTGTGGTATCTGGAGAGTCAGAGGTAGACCATAAACCAAAAGACACACACAGAGATAAAAGGATAAGTCTATATCCATACAAGACAGGATTCAGCCATGTTGCATCTAATATTTCCTGACCACAAAAAGGTTTTTTGCACACAAATTCATAGGTATGTACAGAGATTGCCTCGAATCCAGAGGTCTGTGAAAAGTGAAATTTGAGGACAATTGGCACCCCACCACATATCTAATATCTCTCTTTGTAAATAGATGGATCGAGCAGAGGCAAAGTCATCAGCTTTTCTACCAGCATCTACCCAAAATCAGCTCTTCACAGGCATAATTAATGGTTGTCTGACTAGCATAAAAGTTAGTCAGGAAGAAGATCTGTGAAGCTGAAAACATTCTCACACTTGAATAGTAAGAATATTATTATGTGGTGCACATCTCTTCCCACCCCTCCTTTCTTAGCCTCACAATTTCTGCACCTGTACAAGATGAATTTTTCAAAAGAAAAAAAAATATATATATTAACATTTATTTTATTCATGTTAGCTTGCTCATGTTTTAAATTCTCTGACAAATGGCTTAAAAAGAAAGTTGTGTGTCATTTCAATGGCATGAACACTCAAGGGAATAACCTGAACTTATGTCAGAGGAGGTATAGGTTGGATATTAGAAAAAACTTCTTCACCCAGAGAGTGGTTGGGCACTGGAACAGGCAGGAAAGTGGTCACAGCACCAAGCCTGACAGAGTTCAAGAAACATTTGGACAATGCTGTCAGGCACAGGGTGTCCTGTGCAGGGCCAGGAGTTGGACTTTGATGACCCTAGTGGGTCCTTTCCAGCTCAGGATATTCTGTGTATGATGGAAATCAGTCTTCATTATCCTACAGTATTCATCATTTCAGAGATTCCACTTTAAAAGTCACCTTGATTCTGTTATCAGTAAGATAAGAAATGTTATGGCTTAACTCTTGTGTTATCCTCATGACACGCCTTGGCTTGAGTTTTATGGGCTGATGGGTTAATAAATAAAATGAAGCACTATTCAGTTCCTGTGTTGTTTTTAGAAGTCTTGCTGTTGTATTGCACTCTATCCTTCCTTTCTATTGGCAGAGCTGGAATGAGATATCATACCAGACAGGGCAGCCTTGCTTTCAATTTGGTTGCTGCTTAGAGTACAGCTTTCTCTAAGTTGGGAATAATACAGTTTGGGAACAATTTAATTATAATTAAGGATGATATTTGCACATTCTTTCCTGAGGTAGAACTGAAGATAAATACAGTCAAGAAAATAGCATGTGCTAAGTTCAAGAAGACCTGTAGTAGGGACTAAAACTTTGAATATTCATGAAGGACTATGCATTTTCCCGTGACATCAGAAAATAAACTTCCTTCTCTAGCCAAGCAGGCTTGAGGGCAGGGATAGATAAACATATGCCAATGAATTACACTTCTTCCATCTTCAGTAATGAACATGCCTCAGAAGTATTGCAAAGAGCTAACTTAGGTCAGATTTCATACCTCATGACTTAATTGAAGGCCTGTTCCTCATTCTGCACTAATCTTACATCTATTTCCATGGAGATGAAGGTTTTGAATGCATTCATCCCTGAATGACTTCCACTTCTTTGTTATTAGGCAGGTGTGCAGCATGCAAGACAATCACCCCAGAGAAATTCTGCCTGTTCACTTTGCCTCAATGAACATGAGCCTTTCAGGACATTTTGTAACCTGCACTTTCAGGTGAGTCAGCAGGGAGTATGCTTATGTGGATAGCCATGCCCATAATTAAGAGGCTTGGCTTGCAGACTTCAGAGTCTTCACTGGGTGTGACATCTCTAAGGAGAGCCTAAGAAAGTTCAGAGCAGATTAATAAAAAATGCCATTCTGGTGAAAACTCTTTAAATTTTATTTAAATTTTATTTTCTGCAGTCACACCTTTACTTCAGCTGTGTCAGTGTCATTACTATGGGCATGTTCTTGATTGTTGCTCTCCTTAGAGCTAAACATTTTGCACCAGGGAGACCTCCAGGTCCCACTTTCTATTGGAACATAGACATCTACTAGGTCATTTCAGGGTAGATTCACAGAAGAAATTTTAGAAAAGAATTGAGCAATATCCCCTTTGCCTTAGTTTGCATTCCCTTAAGAGTTTATCTTGCAGGCTAGTTATTTATTAGACTTCACTGATATTTGTAGGTCAGATCTGAACCAGGTGTTTTCAAGAGAAATACTGTGATTCAAATAAATCGGTTTAGCACTTTATAAAAAAAATATCAAAATATGTACTGAATGTCTGTTCATAAACATGAAGATTTTATTACAGAGTGCTCAAAATTTCCCAGACATGTGATAAAATGAAGACTCCCAGCACACAATGAGACATATTTTCTCTAGGGTTGAGATATTCACAGCTGAGAGAAGAGCAAGAGAGTATCTAGGTTAGCTGTAATTCAGAGAGAAACATGAGAACTAGAAACTAGATCAGTGCTGCTCTGGTCTCTGCTCCCTCCCCAGACACCCACACTGGAAGGGGACCAAGTTGAAACAGAAGTGGATACTGCTGAGAGTAGAAGGAACACCGAGGAAGTCCTCAGTTTGCCATTCCTAGTGAATTACCTAGGACAAAACAGATGTCTGAGGCCTAACATTTTTCTCTTGGCCCTGCTGAGTCCTTTGAAGTATTGGTAAGACTCACCAGTTGATAGCTCCAAGGCATTTCAGCTTTAGTCCTATAAAACCACCTCACTGCACATTTGACAGCTATACCTTGAGAACACTGAGTAGGATTTTAATTGTGAATATGAAATAATTATAACTTCACACAAAATAACAACATTAACAGCAGTAAAGGAACATTTATGGAATATGACTGTGAGCAATGACTTCAATGTGGGTGATCCTGACCCACACAATGGCACAGTAAATCCTCTGTAAGGGACAAACACACAAACTTTTGTCCAATCTCACATCACTGAAATGTAAGAAAATCACTGTGAAGGCCAGTGGATTTGTTCAGATGCAAAACTAGTAGGAAAAGAAGCAGTTTTTTCCAGATCCTGTGATAATCATTAATACGCAATTTTCACAAACAACGCCTGGCAAACTTGGCACAGTAGTTGCACATTTAAATGCAATAAAACACTTTGTCTTCACTATTTGTCTTCATTCCTGCTTGCTGATTGTAAGAGGTTCTGAAGGGTTAACCACATAGTTGGGAGGCAAGGAGATGCAGGGAAATGTAGCCAGCTGTTGAATGAAGCATCAAGACACAAACAGGACAATTACTTGAGGCAGTTTTCCTGCCTAAAACAACAGGAAGCTTCATCTACTGGATATGAATTTTTAACAGGAGACCTTTGAAGTGACTTCAAAGACATCAGGTGATTAAAACAGATAAAGGGAGCAAAGGGAGAGGCCGAGCCTGTGCCATAGGAGGGGCTGGGATGCAGAGGGGAGTTGGCTGGGGTTTGCAGACAGGAGCCTGGCCAGCTCTCCAGCTCTCCAGGGACTAACACAGCAGCCTCCCTCAAGGACTGCCCTGCTTCCAGACAACAAGTACACACTGCTTTGTCTCATAGAGAAATATGTGCTCAGCTGCTGATGGTCTCCATCCCGTGAGAGGGAGCACCTTGACTTGCCTGGCTCTGAGGCCACGGGTGAAGGAAGCACCCCAAGGCTCTCCTAAAACCAGGTTCAGGAGATGTTGCTTATCAACAGGAACTGCATCTGGGGCTAACTGCAAGTTTTCTCTGGGGATGTATTGATAAGATACTAGCTGAAAACAAAAGTACTGTTTGGGATAAGGGCACAATACCTATCCTTCACACCCCCTAAGAGTTATTCTAACACATCTTTCCACAGGATGTTCTTAACACAGACCTGAAAAGGAGCGATATTTTCCTTCTGTTTCAGAAAGCAAAGTCTAATGCAGCTGCTGTATCATAGCTGGCAATTACAGAAATACTTGTGATAAGGGACTTTTCTGATGGTTTTATCCATTACTCACAAACTTGTGAAAAATCTCATTATTAGCAAATTTGGTATTAGCAAGCCACACTTTTGAAAAAAACACTGCTAAGAAATTTTAAGTGCCCAATTTGGGACTATATTGTGGCTGTAATATCAGTAAATTGCAAAAAGCCTTTCGAAGTATCTAAAACAAAACGCAAAATTATTTTGTTTTACTGGCATATCAGCCAAGTTATTTAGTTAAAGGATTGTATACTATTTGCAAAGAAAAAGGAAGGACTAATTAATGAATTTCCAGCACGAAGTTATTCTTTTCAACACAGAACAACAGTCTAAATTTTAAGTTCTCATTTAATATTTGATTTCACTCATGTTGCTTCATTTTGTACCTGACTACACAGGAGGGTTTCTTTTGGCCTATGTTCTGGGGTGGGAAGGAGGAAGAGTCTGAAATTTTGTGGAACATCTGTGATGTTTTGTGGAGCAACAGAAGCTCAGAGGTCAAAATAATAATGAATAATGCTAAACTACATCAGGAAATGCTGTATCTGTTAAAAAAAGATCCCAGACCCCACAGAGGAGGCTTACATAGACGTAGTCTGCAGATGCTCAAACAGAGTCATGAAGTGCGCAGTGCAGCTTGCACATTAAACCCAAAGGTTACAATAAATAATGAAATAACCTGTGCATCCCTTGAGGATACTCCCTCAAGGAAGAAAGGTTGCCAGGTGAGAAGAATAGCAGCAGCTCCATTTGCAGCAGCAGTTTCAGGCTCCATGCAGCAGGGGGGAAACAGAGGTTTCCCTCCAGCCACGCTGCCCAACACCTCAGTGACTGCTGTAGGGCGTGCCAGGGACTGCCCAGCGCTGGGGCTGCAGGAGTGAGAGTGGGACACACCAACCACTCTGTACTGCTGCACTCAAGGCAACTTCCAAAGCTTCAGCAGAGCCAAAATGATGCTGGGCAGCCATACAAAAGTCAGCTGTTGTAAAATATTCCAAATCAGAGAACGACAGAAGAGAGATGGGACCATTTCAAGATGATATTTAACAGTCATTCCAGTCAATCACTTTTGACTGTTGTTTATGTTTACCCTTTTGTACATGCTTCTTCTTTGGAAGTATATGTTCCTTTTTGAATTGGCTGGTCTGAAATTTCCACTTCCAGAATGACTCAATGCAGTAGTCAAGCTGCTTTGGAAAAATTTTTATAAATACTTTAAAGTCTAAAAATTCATAAAAAGGGGACGGAGAAAAATGAAACTGAGAAGCAGCAATGAAGAACAAAATCCTCCTTAAAACATTGGGAGCTACTGACAGAGACTTGGGGATTAATTTTCCATTTTCTACCCTCCCTTCTGAGTGGTTGGTCCAGTGGTCCCCAACATCCTTCTTCATTCCATGGGAATCACCAGCAGCCTTCCTTTCCCTATAGCACACTGGCTTTGCTCTCAGTGCCATGAGGAGAAGCAGACACGTAGATGCCTTGCATTTGTCAGCTCATTTTTCCATCTTGGCAGAAAATTGTGAGAAAAAAAAGATCAACAGAGTGGAATTAATTCTATAATTGTTAAGTAAGGTTACCTTAAAAAGCAGCAAACTTAGAATTATTGTTTTGTTGCCACAGTACATTTTTTCAAACCAAAATCAAACATTTTAGTTTAAGAGCACCATTGAAACAAATACAATTATTGCAGAACAAGCCATGTACATGCATTCTTATTAAAAATTCCAGAAATCCACAGATATTTATTAGTTATACTGCTGCAAGTGCTGCAGATTGCAATGACCAATGTTAAAGATATTTACACAGCAGAGTTGTTTCCATCTTTTTTCACAAACCTGTGAAGTTACACTCAACCTATTCAAATAAACCTAGCAGTAAGTTATAGAAGCAGTTTCACCTAGTAAAGAAGCAGGAGAAACTTTTTCATCACTCTGTCCTGAAGGTTATAATAACTCAGAAAATTTTAAAAGGGGATACATTAAGAGAAAATTTAGGATTTCTTACTGTCTAGACAGAAAAGATATGAGACTGCAGCCACCTACTGTACCATGGGCACAGGAGATGTATTTTGTCCCTGGTATGCTGTAGACAGGTAAATGGAAGAGTGTTTGTTTTTTTAGGGAGTTTGTTGGGTCTTCTTGTTTTGATGGGGGTTTTTTATCTGTTTCGTTTTGTTTTTGGTTTGTTTTGCATTTATTTTTGTTTCTTTTCCTTTTACAGTGTGGTTACTATGCACAGTAAGAGCAAAAATGAACCAGAAACTACCCCAGCTAAAGTATCTCCAGCATAATACCCAATTTACTCACATTGATCCAAATTATTAAACCTCATAAGCCAGCATAGTTTCTTCCAGACTAGAAAGTCACTGCAGACACATAAACTGTCAGTATTATAATTTCTGACCACTTAAATTCTGCTTTGGTCACCCCTAATGGGCCCTGATCTTGCTGGCACAGTCATCTCATCTCCCTTTAAAGTTTCTCAGTTAAGCTTTCCTCCATTTTTGCATTTAAGGTGCCAGGATGTTCCATCTATCCTTGGTCTTTTTGTGTCTCTGGCTGATAAAAGAATTCAGCATGGAGCTGAAGGAGAACCAGTATCCCCCCAGAGCTACCCCTGTAGGAGCACCACCGATGAAGATGATCAATCAGGTAGTGAAACAGGCAAGGACAAGAGAAGAGTTGTCTGTTGATTGTTGGAAGAAGAAATCCATCTTTTTGGTCCTTGTATCTGTCTCTGCTTCTTTATTTTAGCTTAGAGGACAAACAAAATATAGAAAAATGGGATTGCTTGATGTGTTTAGAAATCGAATCCTGGTTGGCCACATAAGAAACCTGTGTAAGAGCTGCTGAATCTTAATCTCCCACATGCTAGTCCAGTACTTAATTTAAAAATATTGCCCATCCTGAAAATCAGGACTTGGGACTGCCCTCTCTCAGGTGTAAATCAGCATGGAAATTACTTTAGGGTTGTTTAGATGTAGCAGTTGTGGGCTCAAGTATTAGCTGGAAGTAATGAATACATTGCTGTTTTACAGCAAGCAGAATGCATCATTCATGCTACTTTCACTTTATGATTGGTTTGTAGTTTTTCACCTATACAGGGAGTATGCATGATGCACATAAAAAGGAAATCCAAACAAAAAAAACCCAACCAAACAAAAGAAAAACAAAAACAACAAAAAACCCCAAAACCAAACAAAAACCCCAAACAAAAACCAACCAACCAACCAAACAAAAATAAAACAAAAATCCCAAAAAGGTGATTGAAAAACTCTGTCATCAGGTTGGTGTTTTCTGTACCTGTTTTTCTGCCTGCATCATCACCATACTTAGGAAACATTAATTGCATGTTTCCTAAGTATTATTTCCTGTAAGTTATTACTAGCTAAAGTAAAACTCAAAGAACACTCTGTTCTTACTTGAAGGTCAGTAAGGAACCATCTGCAAAACCAGAGTTGTTTATTAATTAATGCACTTTATTCTGGGGCATTTTACTACCTTTTCAGATCAAACAAATCAGTATTAAGTATTGACTGATTATTTATTTAATACTATAAATTTTATGTGTATAAAAATATCACAAGATATAATCACTTGTCATGTGAAGACTACTATCACACTGGTACATTGACATGGAACCTCAAAAACTGGGGGTGGTTTAAATGCCAGTTTTGTCATCTCTTCAGTAGCCATGTGTATACTTTTGTCAGTGCTAAAGAACAGAGATACCTGAGCAGGCTGTGAACTGTGGCACTTCAGATATTTTAGCAGCCTCATTACACCTGCAAAATTGACTGTAGCTTGCATATTTCTCTGGAGTATGCATTGGTACTGATGGTGTGCTGGACCCATGAATGCATGGGTTGCAGTGTGAGCAGAGAAAAAGAAAATTTCTTTCAGGAAATGAGGGAAAACTGAGGACCAGGTTCTTTACAATGGTTGTGTGGTTTTGACCTGTGAAATTTTCATCAGACACCGAACACCACAGAGCAGACCTGCTTGAGACTTCTCAGAAGTGCTTACAGGAATAGCTGTTAACTCACTGTACTGACAGGGTCAGATTCCTGCTTTGTATGGTTTTGTGTCACTTTGTGTGCTTTCCAGTGGAGAAGTGATAAATCACACCACTGGTTCCTGCTTTGGCCTTCTCAGCGCTTCTCCCTGACACAACAGTCTGCTTTCATGTGAAAAACCCCCCATAATAACTATTGACGGGAGAGATTTTTTTTGCTTTCTCTCTTTTTGTGATATTTAGGAAGATTGTTTCAGTTTCTCAAACAGCCTCCCTGCCAGTAATAGCAATCTCACTATAGCCTGGTGTGGTCACTCATCAGCATCAAGAGAAAAACTTTTGGGACTGAATTTTCTAACTGCTTTATCTGACAGTGCATGAGTCAGAACAGGATACAGAACTTCTGCCTCTAGGTTTGAGCTTCACACTCAAACAAATAAAAGCAATTATAGGGAGGCTAGGGGATACATACAGAGCATTTGGACAGGAGTTCATGGCCTTGCTGGGCAATGCTAAGAAAGAATGCCAGGTGAGGAATCCCCTGCACTGTGTGCTGAGCACCCTGCTGGGATGGGCTCTGCCCCACCTCTGCTGCTCAGAGTGGGCAAACTCTGCTCTCTGCTCATGAAAATAACAGTGGGGTCTAGCTCTGGTAATTATCTGAGATTTCTGTGAAAGACTAAAGGCACAGGTGAGCATAGTGCTCTGAGTGAAATGTTAGCCTGGGCTTTATGAGATTTTTAGTTGCCACCTTATTTTGTTTGTCACTTTGAAGCACTGCTGACTTGGCTTGCTGCTGGCAGGGAATTAAAACATTCCAATGTACATTTTGATTGCCTTAAGCAGGTGGAGGGATTAATATATCTTTCTGCCCTATGATTCTTTTTTGCATTTAATTAAGAGATGTACAGATGTGCATACAATTTTTGTGATATAAATGCACTGACCTACATTTCCTCTCACATAAAAAGTATTTCTAAATAGTTCAAGGTCATAATGGCTCTTGTTTCTCAATAAGAGAAGAAAACATTCCATTATTTGTGAAGGAACATGCTAAAATATGCTTAATGGCATATTTCTTGAAACTTAAGGTACAAAAAAATTGCAAAGTCATGTCTGTTTGGTTTCAATAATTTTGGAACCCAAGGCAGTGATTATAATGGAGTGAATTATTTAAAATTCAAAGGAATAAGATCTATTAATTAATAAAATACTTTTGATCTTAGGAAATGAAAAATTAAAAGGTTTTTTTTGCAAAAATGAAGCATACCATATTTCTTGCTCAACGAAATGCAGATGAAGTAAATGTTGTTTGAATTTAAACTGTCAACTATCAACTTCATTTATTATTAATCTCTCAAGGTAATGAGATTAACATTTTTATAAATAATTGATCTGAAAAATAATCCAAACAAATTACTGGCTTGTTGACTGAATAAAATATTCCCTATTAACCTAAAGATTATAGACTGTAAATTTTTATCTACTGATAAAGTAATCTCTTTTAGATTATAGTCCATTGTTGAATATACTTGTTTTAAGAGTCTGATCAAGCTGGAAAATAAGCTCATGTGAGAATGTATGCATGGAATATAGATAACCCTTAAAATATTAGCTCTATAACAAGTAATACTCCTCAGGAAAAAGAGATTCCCATATAGATAATGCTTTTCTCAGAGAGGTGAAAGAAGTAATATGATGAGATGAAAGCAGGGCTAAACACAAGTCTGTGAAATGTGGGTTTGAGGAGCAGTGTAAGAGGAGCAACTTGAGCCCACAGGTTTGCAGCAGAGACATAAAACCAATAGCTAGCAAAGAAGTCCTGTTAGGAAAAAAGTATGAGCAAGTATGGGATACAAGGGTGCCTTCTGGTTTACTCTTATTTTCACAGCTTTTTTTTCCTCTCTGTATACATTTGTGGTGTGGGTGGGGGGGGAAAAAAAGAACGACAAAAATGCTTCAGGCACAACCTTCATTCAGTTTATAATCTCCTAAAGTTCAACACTTTATTGTTTGAGAAGTTTTATTGCTTGAAGTCTACACACTGTATATGAAGAAAAAAGGAAATTCAGTTAAAAAAAAAAAAAAGCTAATTTGTGGAACATATGTTCTTGAAATCTGCAGAGCAAAACAAGTTTCCCTTTCACAGCTGATGTCTTCCCAGCAAGTGAGAATACTATTCCAGATCCATGATTTGTGATCCTATCTCTGCCCAAACACTTGAAGCATCAAAGGGCAATGACACAGTCTCTTGGACAATGGTGCAATCCCTTGGACAGTGGCAGTCACCTGGCTGAGAAGAGGCTGTATACAATGCATTGCTCCAGAATATTCCTCCCACCACTAAGAATTTGCAGTGCAGGGACTGCATGAGTCCAAGATAGGTGTCAATGAGGTAACTAAAACCCAGCAGGTTACTTATTTGTCATGTAACCAGTGACAGATGCTGTCCTCCTAAAGGCTTTTTACGTAACATGAGGAAAAAATCTGCTGCCAAACAGGTTTCTGATCTTCCCAGATCTTTTTTTCCTCCAGTTTTTTCAGTTTTCCCCCAAACCCTTGTTCTGATCAGAAAAGGAAGAACAGAGGATATGAATCTTGAGGCATGCATGACATCTTTAAGGAACCTTTCTGGCTGTGAGAATAAATATATGGCAACCACCTGCTTCCCTATGGCCTGCATTGGTTGCTGTAATGTTTTTGGTTAGGGAAACAATCACGAGGAGTTTCTGAGAACATCCTGACCCCATGGCCTGTCTGCCCCATTGATTTATCCACTTACAGGCTGAGTCCTCTGCATCACTCTGGTGTAGGCATAAACAGACTTGAACAGACTTAAGAGCCACATGCCTGTCCCACCTTAGAAAGCACAAAGATATTTTTGTTTTGATGAGCAAGTTGAGCAGAACAATTGTGAAGACCATGGGTAACTGATTTGAAACTGGCCACTGCACACAGAGTAATGGTTAATTATTTTTTTCTTTGTTTAAGGGTTGTCTACTTACTGACATCTATCACAGTATAGTGCCCCAAGTCCTACTAGTCACTACTTCAAGACAAAAATAGCTGGGTATCACAAATACAGTGTGAAAGTTTGTTGTTTTTGAGATACATAGGGAAAGGCCATTTAGTACATACAAAGATCTGCAATTTTACTGGCACTTAATAGAATCACAGAATCAGTTAGGTTGGAAAAGACCTCTGAGATCAATTGAGTCCAGTCTATGGATACAGACTTTACCAAGATTTTAGTTTGGAATGTGCTTGTGCTAAACAAGATCCAGTTTGCACAGCTGGAAATAGACTTTCCAAGTCACCATATTATTGGTAAATTCAAGGCAGAGGGACCAAATGGAAGTAAAACAAGGAGACATCCATGTCTGCAGCCACAGCTACTCTGGCATGCAGCAGCAGTAAAGCCTTGGGATTCCTATATGCCAAAAGGGGATGACAACTCTTACTCATCTATGAGGAATCCTTGGATAATAAAGTAATTCTGCCAAAACTCTAAATATTCTTGTTTTCAAAAAAGTTTTGACAAAAATTTTTTTCTCACATTTTCAGTAATAATTGGCATGCAAATACTTTCCTGCAAGAAACCCCCTACTCATAACATTCATTGGTCTTGTCCTCATTAGGTTATATGCATACCTTCCTTCTCAATCCAATTGATACGTCCCAAAAATGAAAAGGGTTTTGGTTTTTATATATTTACTTACATACATTTCAGAATGATGCACACAGAGTTGCTGGCAGGGTAAGTTTGTCCTAAGTAAGGAAAACACAAAGTAAAGGAGAGGAGGCAGTAATTATTATAATGATTTTGTGTGTGGGAACTGGGAAAAGACTTGAACTCAATGAACCATTATGAGTTTTACTTAAATTACAATGTAAGTAGAAGTTCCTGCACAAGCAGGAGGCTCAGTATTATGCATACAGGTATGTGCACTGGTGCCTGAAGACATCATGCCACAACCCCAACCATCAAAGTCTCCATATGTGGTAAATCACCTCACCTTTTATAACTGAAAAAGCACAAACTTCCTCTCTTTGTCTTAATTTCCTTCTTCCATTAAGTCTAAATATAGACCATAAGCTGTTCAGAAAGGCTACTATGTTTTCTACTGTTTTTTCACAGGCACTGAGCAAATATTATGGATTCAAAATCAATTTCTCATGAGGCATCCCATGGTAAAACTCATGCATGGAGTTGTCAGAAGTTAATTCTCACAAGCCATGTGATGGGAATTATTTTTCCAGTAGCAAGTACAATGCAAGAGACAGTCAAACAGATTTTCTGAAGGATGTTTCATTTAAATAGGGAAGAGGAAATTAAGTCGGAGATAGGAGGAAAAAGAAAACACTATTGAACCTGACATTACTAGCAAGGCAGAATTAACAGAAAGGCAAACAAACCCAAAATATTACAGCAAGGAAGTGACAGATGGCTCTGAAAGCAAACATGGGATACTAACACTGTGGACCTTACCCCCCTACATTTTTGATCCCACTTACTTTCATTATTATTATACCAATATTTTATTCCAGCTACTTGATTTTAATGATGTTGGCTTTGGTCCTTTCTCTGTGGTTTCTGTGAGCTCTTGGTCTCATAGAAGGTGCAACAGTTCTGCAAACAGTGATGCTACCACAAAACAGCTTTGAAACCTCAGTTTTTTAACATTTCACTCAACATTTCTGACGTCAGCATTTTTTTAAAGATGTTTAAAATTTTGAAATAGGAATTGTTAATAACAGTATGAGCCAGTGAAAAACCGAACACAGAAATAAGCTGAGCTTTAAAAGAAACATTTTATTTGGTAAAAAATAAAGGTAATAAATTATTTCTAGGCGATTTTTGGTTTGTATTTGTACATACACAGTATACCCATAACATAGCTGCTATATAATCCAGGAGTTCCATCTTAGGAAAAAAGGATTTACATATCAAGTAGTTTTAAATGAAACCAGCACAGTCCTTTACACCTGTCAGTATAGAAACCAACTTGGAATTCCTTTCCCATGCTCCCTACCCCCCCAAAAAAATTACACAGGAAAGTCCATTCTGGGTCTTGTGTATTTGTAGCATCCATCCCTCACACTTCTTTTGCACCTAGATTAGTATCTCAGCTTTTACTAGATTAGTATCTCAGCTTTTTTTAACCAAAGAGCACCTGATTATTATGTTTCCTGCCATGTTGGTGCACTAGCTTTCATTTTCAACTGGTAAAATGTTCAACTGGTAAAACATTATGAATATTCACTTGTGATTTCATCTTCTGATTTTACTTGTTTCCTTTGCTGTGTGTGAAGATACCTGCAAATGCTTTTCAGTTTTGTCTCTCTGTTTTTTTAGTAATTCAAATTCACGTCCATATCCTCTTCTTATGGATCATCACAGATCCATATACTCTGCTTTAAAGAAGATTGATCTAAACTCCGAAATCAGAATATTTTCACACCAGCACATGTGACATTTGAAAGACACATACTAGACAAGAAGTCTAAATGTGGTGCTGCCATGGGTCAAAATCAGACATGCCTCAAACAAAACAATGAAAGTACGTAGTCAACAATTACCCACAATACATCAGGTAGGAGTGCACTGAGAGTTTTAATACCAAAATCTAAGAAAACGTGTGCATGGTATGCTTTATCCTGGGATGGCCTACTTTAAAAATCTAGCATGTTTTTAATGCCTCATTGGAATAGTTCTTCAGAGTAATATTCAAGAGCTTGGGAAGCTGTAGACCATCAGTCTGAATTTTGAGCAGGTTGATTGCTAAATGAGGCAAGAACAGACATACAATAGACATGTAGGAGTCCACTGTTTGAATGCTAATTGATTAGTTGCATTCATTTCTCAAACACAATAAAATATTGTCACTAGTGCTCAGTCTTTCAAATATTTCCGCTTCAACTGGCATAAATTCCATGTGTTCTGGAGAGACAAGAAGCAATTTTTTTCCCAGCTGTATTTATATATGGAAGTAACATTTTCAAAATAAGCACGTATCATGGCCCACACATCAGAAATTATTGGTTTTCCCTCCAACTACCATCTTTTGCACTTAACTATTGAATTTTTAGGTATTTCAACACACATGGTGAAAGAAAGATGCATAGCCATGACAGAAGCTTCTTCTGAAGGGATGCCAAGTAATTTTTAGCAAACCAGGTTCTCCTTCAGAAAAACAGAGATATTTTGTAAAAATCCACAAAGACATATATGAAAAAAAAATATTTATGTCTTTTGGAAAAAGGGAGAAAATTAGAGGGGCCAAAGCCCATCTGGAACTTAACCTGGCCACTGCCAGAAAAGACAAAAAAGATAAAAAAGCCTTCTATGAACATATAAACACATCAGCAACATGAATGTTGAGGAGAATCTCCATCCTCTCTTGGATGGGGGGGGGGGGAGGGGGGAACATAGTCACAATGGATGAAGAAAACACTGAGGTACTAATGCCTTCTTTGCCTCTTCACTAGTAAAACCAGTTGTTCTCTGGGTACCAGCCCCCTGAGTTGGAAGACAGGGATGAGGAGGATAATGAAACCCCCAAAGTCCAAAGGGAAATGGTGAGATACCTGATGCACCACTTAAACACACATATCCATGGGGCTGGATTGCATCTACCCAAGGGTACTGAGGGAGCTGGCAGAAGTGCTCACCGAGCCCCTTTCATTTACCAGCATCTTGTTTAACTGGGAAGATCCCAGGTGAGTGGAAGTTAGCAAATGTGATGTCAACCTACAAGGACCAAGGAGGATGTAGGAAACTACAGGCCTGTCCACTCTGATCTGAGTGCCAGGGACACCACTTCCCACAGCATTCCCCTGGAGAAACTGGATGCTCATGGCTTGGATGGGTGCACTGTCTGTTGGGTACAAAACTGGCTGTACGGTCTGTTGGTGGATGGAATCCATTGCCATTGGCAGCCAGCACAATGGTGTTCCCAAGGGCTCAGTGCAGGGGCCAGTCCTGCTTAGCACCTTTACTGATGATCTGCGTGAGGAGATCACATGGAGCCTCAGTCAGTTTGCAGATGACACCAAGTTAACAGGGAGTGTTGACCTGCTGGAGGGTAGGACGGCTCTGCAGAGGGATCTGGACAGGCTGGATCAGCAACAGCGTGGAAACAAGACCAGGACAATGATTGTTCCCCTGTGCTTGGCACTGGTGAGGCCACACTTTGAACAGTGTGTCCAGTTCTGGAACCCTCACTACAAGAAGGACATTGAGGTGCTGGAGTGTGTCCAGCACCAGTGTGTCCAGAGAAGGGCAACAGAGCCCAAAGGGTCTGCAGCACAAGTTTTATGACTTAATTAGTCAACATCACAAAAGCAAACTCAGAACTACCAGCTTTGCTTAACAGCAAAGGAGCCCTGTTCTGAGCAAGAGCAAATGTTTTCTCCATCCTGTTTATAAGTACAGAAAAGCATTCTCAGAACATGCAACATGTTTAGCATCATGTGAAATGTGACAATTGTAGACCTAACTGTAACTCTTAGAGCTGAAAATTGTGAAAGATTTCAGACCCCGAGTAAAGGTACCCAGACATCTAACTGTAAGCACCACTCTGAAATAAGGAATGAAATGGCAAGACAGTCCTTTGAGCAATGCAGTCTCCTCTTGTCACTGGGGTGCGAATGGAATACATACTTGTGCAAGTGAAGGCAAAATTGGAGGAACGTGCTTCAATTACCCATGAACTACTGCAGCTTTATGTTGCTCTAACTCTCCTGACTTAAATGAAAACAAACTAAAAAACCCCAAGTACTGTACTGTGCAATACAACACTGATATGGGGAATAACTTACACTAAGTACCATGATAACCCTACTGATCTCTCTGCATTACACAGTTGCAAAGCTACTTGTTGATTGTACAGCCTACCCCACATAATGCTACAAATGAAAAAACATATGTATTTATCATACAGCTTGGTAGAGTCAATTTAAATTTTATTTTTACATTGTCCTGCAACAAATTTTAGTATTTTTTATGATGTCTTCTAAACCGCAACATTTTAATACATCTCAGAAAGCTGAAAAATGATCAAACAGTTGTTGTCTTTGAATAGTAATTTTTCACCTATGCACAAACATCTAGTGCCTGATAAGCTTTTTGTTTTTCTCCAGGTTTGTCACAAATACTACTATCCTCATTTATTAGACAGCTGGCAACTCACTTTTTCTTGATTTATAATCTTTCTTCACATCTAGTTCGTGTTTGTTAGCATGAATAAAGAGGGCAGTGCAAGGTCATTAATAAGAGATCAACCAACAATTCTGCAGTCTGAGAGGCAGCAAAAGCTGTTTATTATGAGGCTGAAGAAATGAAGCAATTTATTCACTGTATATTATGACTGTATGCAGGGGTAGTTTATTTGTGACACGAATTGAATGAGCACTGTATGAGGAACCTGCATCTCCCAGCTACACTGCCTTCTGCTCCCAGCAGTGCTCCTGAGGGAGCTCAGCACCCTCAGCACTGCCTAACTCTACCCAGCTTTCACAGAGATGTGTGGCAGTGCTAATGTTGTTTTATTTAATGCAGGAATGATGTGACATTTCTTATGGATTTCACAACTCCCAAGCCATGTGGCCAAATGACCATCACACATGGCAACAGCTATTACTTCACAGCCTTACAAAACTGGGAGTGCACTGGGTGTGTGCGGGTTGTAAAACTTGTAACATGAAATGCACATTTAGGACACACTGAATGAACTGCATCTCTTTGGAAAGGCAGAAACATCAAGACAAGCTTTGGGAAAAAAGACGTTCAAAAATACAAATTCCAACTTCTCCCTCCAGAAATCTGCACATCCTTTTTCTCTGCTGATAGACGGATTTTTTTTGCCACCTACATTTTCCTTCTTATTTTATGGGCAACTGGGTTCCCATGGAGACATGAGGCTATCACATCAGACATCAGTACATCAGACAGTACTGGGTGAGCATTTTCCCACTAACACAGGCTCTGGAGGGAACAAATGAACACTTGGTCCTTGCAATATCTGTGGACCTCCCCAGTGTGCTTCCCAACCTTCAAAGCTGTAGCTGCAGGTAGGGCATTAAGCTGCTCTTCCCATGGTGTCAAGCAGAGCCTTATCCTCCCCAAGCAGCACTCGGTCTTGTTACATTCCTGAAATAGGGATGTCAGTACATTAAGAGTCTGATCCTACTTCCCCTGAGGTCCATGGAATTCATTTTCATTAACCTCGGATCAAGCCTGAGCACAGACCATTCCTATGTGGGAATTCTGAGAAGAGAGCTGAAAATGAAAAAAAAATGCTAGTTCTACGAAGATTTTCTTTTTGCACTATCAAATCTATGAGCAGGCTCTTCACTGAAGGATCTTAATCTTCTCTGCAGGTAAAAAACAGCAGTACATATATCTACAAACACAGGTGACTTGGTAAATTAAAATATCTGCCTTATGAAGACTCTTTAATTAGCAATGTACTTTGAAAAATACAGTAAATATTTCCAAATTTTATGAGTACAGATTTCCCAAAGCTTATTCAATATGGACAGAACTTGCTCTTCTAAACTTGGCCCAAGACCCTTGTTCTCCCTCTTTCATTTCCTTCCCAAATATAGTTCTGCCTACAAGCATTTGTTAGAAATCACTAGAGTACAAAGGAAAACTAAAGATCTTCCCAAAACCAACCCCACCATTTTTAGCACCAACTGCACTTCAATTCAGGTACTAACCTGGGCAAATGTCCAACTGGCTAAAAATTATTAAATGTTTTAAAAAGTACAGTATGGCATTGCTGGTGTCTGCCCAGCTGTGGAAGTACATTGTGCCCATGCTGAAAACATGCCTTGAGAGCTAAGATACTCTTTATCTTGGGTCTGAACATGTTGCCTCTGTTGGGACAGAATATTTAAATATAAATGTTTCTTTGGGAAAAATAGTAACTATGGCATTTCATCAAGGAATGAACAAAGTGCTCACCAAGAAATCTATAAAATCTTTTGTGATCACAAGCAATGGAGTGACCTAAACTTTCAGGAGAGGACTGAGATGCAAGTCTTTGTCAGTCATATAAATAATTAGCATCCCCACAATGAAATAGTTACTGCTATGATGTATGAGCCCTAAAAAAGGTGCCTAAGAGCTTGAATAAAAAGCTGACACTGCTTCATTGAAATCACTGACAGTAACTATGAACAATGGGAACAGTAACTATGGTGACTTCATGGGAACCCGAGCAGGTTCTCAGTGAGAAGTACATTTCCATTTAAAATCTATTCCCATGGTCACAGGTAGATAAGACAAATTGACTTCATCTAACTGGTGCATTTTTGCCTTTTTGGTATTTCTTTCTGAAGAATGATGACGAGACCTTTATGGTGGACTCCTCCATAGAACACTGTGGGACCTTTCAGATCTGAGACTGAAGTTTTCTCCTAAAACTCTTTCCTGAAACACAAAGATCTGTATAAGAATTCTAAGCTTTCAGAAGTGAAATTTCAAAAAAAATTGAATTTTAAACAAAACTGTCACAGAATATCTTACAGCTAAATGGTTATGGAGTCCTTCTAAGACACGAACTTCACACCCAGGACAGGCTAAGCCAGTTGAATGTTCTGGCTGTGCACTGCAGATGAGAAGTGAATGCCATGCTGCTCCCCAAACACATCACCACACCTCTGATTTTGTGAGCACTAACCTGTAGTCACCTATTACTGAGAAATTTTTTATGATACAGAGGCTCAGATAAACCAAACGTCCCTTAGACTGCAGTTAGGTACCTCAATCCCTTCGCTGAAGTTTAACACTTTCTACTATCACCCTTCACTGGTACTTTCTTTGTCTTAGGAAAGGTGCCCTATCATTTGATGTGTTGATTTTTACAAATCTCACTTAGCTACCTAATTCCTTGCAAGCTTGTAATAGTCATCCTGACATACGACCATTAAAGCCACAAAATACCTGGCCACACTTAAAGACCACAGTTGCAAAAATATCTGCCAACACTTTAAACAGACTGTTGCATGTGAAACTCAAAAACTTACCTGAGAAATGGAAGTCCACAGAATATTTTTTAAACACCAAATACAAAAATGTAATAAAAAAGCTTTTTTAGCGAAGACATTACAGAATGCTGGCATGCTGTACAAATGTGATTAATGCACTGAAATTTAAACTAGTTGTAGGGTTATGTTCAAGGCACCTTTTCTAGAAATAGCTGTTTTAATGCTCATTCTACATTCACACTAGTTTAACCATGTAAACAAGTCCGTGAAAACTCAAATTAAGGTCACTTTCAAATCTGTATACCAAATACTTCAGAAAAATATCATATTACACAGAAAATTCAATAAAGTAAGACAGATCCATCTACTGCCCAAATAGTTCAATAGATGCTAGGAGGTAAATTATTAACAAGATGAAACCTAAAAGAGGTTTCCAAAAATTAAAGGTAAGTAACATGCAATGCATTAACATTTCTGTTTATCATTTGAAAGTGTACATAAATGCTGAAAAAATACTATTTACTATTCCTAGTGCTATCCTATTTTTGACGGGCAAATCTTTGGAGACAATATTATCTGAAGTTTAAAAAACATCCCCCATCTTTTTTACCCCACATTTATTAATCTTAAAATATACTAGAATGTATTTTCTTCACAAGGAAAATGTATAAAATTAATCTTACAATATCAACACTATAAACAACTTCCTTGAAACATCTTCTGGACAGAGAATTTCTGTGAAGATTTAAGTATAACAATTCTAGAATAATTACTTTTAAAAATATGTACATTCGTTCCAATGTCCTAGACCCAAGAAGAAATCCAAGTAAACTCTACAAAAGTTAGCCACAAGTCTTTGTCCACTTAAGATTATGTCCAGCTTTGCCAGTCTTGCTGTATTACAATATAATCAACAAAATTATAACATTACTTGTTTTTGTGTAGGAAGTTCCCAAACTTTTGCATAAATCCTCTCAGCTTGTTTTCATTAGGCTGCAATGGGTGGTAAGCAGCTGAGTTGTAGCTGACCATGTGATTACTCCTGCCATAATTATTCCCTAAGGTCTTGGTTTTGATATCTGAGAGATGTGAACTGCTGTTGGCTGCATTTCCTGCAGGTTGGCTGGCATTTTCCATCTTACAGAACGGCTCAAAGCGACTGTAAACACGCCTTTCACTCAAACGAGACCTCAGCTCTTCTTGGTGCTTTGAGCCTGTCAGCTGTGGTGCCACTGAACTTGCTCTTTGGAGAGCAGAAACAGGAGCGCTTTCGGAAGTAGCATTTGTGGAGATCTCCTTCGCATCTTGATACTGAATCTGTTCTGTATTAAATCTTGGAGTAGATGGATCTCCTGCAGTTTCTATGAATTTACTTTCAAGGGGGCACAAGAGAGGACACTTTTTATTGCTCTCGTCAGATGGAGGTTTTGGAGATTTCGGTGACTTCGGAGACTTTGGAGACTTTGTTGGACTCCCGGTGACATCTTCTTTACTTCTGTTCAAACTACCTTGAGAATTTGATGATGAATTTCTTTTTCTCCTTGGGGAAGAATCTGTTTTATTTTCAGAAATCTTCGGTTTTTGATTTTCATCTTCAGAAACCAATGTGTCAGAACTACTACACATTCTGTAAAAGGCAGGACCTTTGTTTTTTGACAAGTTTTCCTTCTTGTCTGGTGTGAGATTAAGAAGTGACCGCAGTTTCTGGGATCCTTTCTTCAGAAAACTTGGGGAATTCTTACTTTCTTTCTTCGATGTGCAATCCTTACTGGACTCCTCCCTGCTAGCTTCAGTGAGAGCTGCCATGGAGATTGCCTTGCTAGCAGTTGGGCTCTTCAGCTCTCCTTTTAGGTCCTTTTCCTCCTGTGGTGAGTGACTGGTTACACTGTGCAAACTTTTAGCACTCTTCAGCATGTCTTCTGGAAGTTTTGGACTAACTGGCTGCTTAAGTCTATGTCTAGTCAATGTGCTGTAAACATAATTGGATGCATGTTTGTTGGTACCAGGATCCAATATGGACTTGGAATTAAACATGGGAAAACTTCTCCTTTTGAGCATATTTTCATTTTGAAGGTTCTTCATATTTTCTGCATGTTTGTCTGTACACAGCGTTGTGTACAAATACAGTGATGAGTCGCCAGCTGCATTTGAATTTACCCTAGGTTTTGTGTCATCTGCAACCTGAATTCTGTGGCCTGTTGGTGCATCTGATTTAAGAGGAGAGTTTGTGCTAAGCTCCTCTAAATTATTATCTGTTCCATTTTCCACACTGGGAGCATGGTTAGATGTCCCTTTGGGTGTTGCACTCCCCTCTGACCCAATTATAGTTGAATTTGAAGAACTTGCACAGCTGCTTACTTCCTGCTGTTCAGGTAAAGTTGGCTGAAACACCAATGACGACCGCAAGCGAGAATGAGAGTACAGCGCATGAGCTTTAATATTTTCAGCTGTGTCATAGCTATCATATCGGTCACCCAAGGCTGACCCATTTGACTCTACTGGACAATCTGACTGGTCATTCAAGTAGGACTTTATTCGCCAGTTACGTAGGAATGATTTTGTTGTGTGCTCAAGGGTTGGCATCCTCTGCTGCAGATGGCGGATATGATTGTCTGTCCCATTAAAAGACCTCCGTACAATTGAATTTCTCTCTGCAAGATTTACCTTTGGTCGTGAGAACTGATCAGCAAAACTCTGCTGGGGAATATTGTAGTTATTGGCATATCCTCCTCGTAATGATGACACAATACTAAGGCTATCAGATGGCATTTTCCAAGTATTTGGTAGATTGTTTGCTCTGTTAATAGCTCTGTTGAGCAACAGGTAAGGTGTCCTTTCTGGCTTCTCCCCAGCATAACTATGTCTCTTCCAGTGCTCATTTTTTTCACTAGGCTGATACTGCTGCATTGAATTTTGAACATTAAAAGCTGGATTAAATGGTTGCTTATTATAGGCTTGATTTCTCAAGCCGTATTTATCTATTTCATTTACTGCATATCTTCCACGACCTTTCCAAAGAGGATCTATCTTGAGAACATTGTCTTGCCTACCAAAAAGGTTTCTTTGGCTAGAAACTGAAGCCAAGGAAGACACTGAATGCTGGTATGTGTCATTATCCCAGAGCGTCTTGCGACTGTTCACCCGCACTAATTCTGGGGCAAACGAGCTGGGAACGGAAGAACGGGCATACAGCGTCCTGAACTCTTCATCAAAGGATTCAACAAGCTGTCCTGTGATAACTTGAACCATGCTGAGGTTGGTTTTTTCAAATGACCACATAAAGCTGAAAGAACAAATGACCATTAGATACAGTTCTTTTGAGCTTAAGTATTATACCAGTCTTTCTTGAGAAGAAAGCTTTTACACAAACCTTAGGTTTGTAAAAGTACCTTTTAAATAAATAAGTTGAGGGTATGATTCATGTAATTTAGACTCAGAAGGTCTAATCTAACATCAGATTAATTGAGATGGAGTTTTTTCCACTGATTTCAATGGGAGCAGGAATGAGTCTATAACTGCCCTTATAATTGCCCTTATAAGAAGTATTCTAGAAAAGAATTCACAAATGTAGAACAGTAAAGTACAAATACCTAATGGAAAAAAATCACTTCTACAAAGTCTATGGCAGGACTAACCTGTACTCACTGAATTACCTCTTCTGTCAGAGAATGTTACTGTGTGATTATGTTGTGAAAAAACTACATTTGAAATAACATGCAGGAGTGTTTCAGCAATTTTGAAAGTACTTAATTCTAAAGATTTTCAAAAAGATCCATCTCAGAATTTGAAAAAAGTTTACATTTTCTAATATGCACATTGTATTGGATATGAAAATTTCTTTTAATTGCAATGATAATGCTTTGATAATGCTTTTTACTTTTTTCTGCTGTAAAAGACTGAACACAAAGCTAAGTAGCTGCAATTAACTTACAGCTACTAAATGAGATAAAATAAATTAACATGTACATTAAGGATGCTGCAACAAGGCTAATATCATGGAGCGAAAAACATACAATTTCTAGGTTACAGAAAGAAAAAATTGTTTTGAAATCCTAATTTTCACGAAGAAAGGAAAAAATAAAGAATTTATTTATTTGCATTTTTCTTCTAGATGTTAGAAAATGGGTTAGTTTTGTTCACAAAAATAGCTTACTGATTACGGGATTTTTTTTTTATGTTTTTGTATTTTTCAGGAAATTACAGCGTATCAAGATTAAATCAAATCATGCTGCGTAAGTTCTTCTCCTATTAATGTTCACAATTAAGAACAACACATAATATTAGAAAAAAACCCTGAACTTTAAATTGAGTTCAGTGACAGAGTTCAGAAAGATTTGTTTTTCCTGTTACAAATCACTAGATTCTTTTACCAAGGTGGCCTAATTTCTACAGAAATTGATGATTCCAGCCCCTGTGGTGCAAGGTGTTCAGGCAGTGCTGTTTTTCAAATTGGAATGAGAAAACCTATCCCATTCTCAGAGACTATGAAGTGTCATCTCACACAGTGGTGTGCAGATGTCAAAGCATGCAGGCTGTCCCTGCAGTCTCCTGCCCTGAGTCATTTATGAACTTGTCACTTACCTCACTACCATTTATACGTGTCAGTCTGAATTTGGGGCTGGCTGAGTCTTAGAGGAAATAAAAGGTCAGATTTTCAAAAGCTTACAGTGGTGGAAATCTGTGAAAGGCAGTGGCTGTGGATCTGGTACCCAGGCACTATGCTGGCAGAAACTAACTTACTTGGGCAAAGGAGAAAAGTGTAGCATGAAAAGAAGGAAAATATTTAAATATATGTGAGTTAAGACTCTCTCTGCTTTAACTTAGGTTTTTTCCAGCTCTGCAAGGCTGTTAAGTTCTTCCAGCCTGTTTTGCTCACATACACTGAAAATATAAAGGAAAACAGAATACAGAAACTTAGCCAAACACAGAAAGAGACATGGGCAAATTTGAATTTGACTATCATATACTAGAGAGCCACAGAATCAGTCTCTAATGTTAGCTTTAGATTATTACATGGAGGAACTATCTTATGAAAAAATTTTGACACTCACTTCTCTGGAATGAATGTTAAACAAGAATAATTCAGAAAACATAAGACAAATCAGGATTTTTTTATTTTTACAACTCTTTGGCTGTAGCAAAACCTATATCCTTTATTTCTTATTTGTGAATCATGAACAGAGGATCTCTTAGGCTAGTTAGCAATCAGTATCTATGAAAGCTTGTTAAATTACAGAAAACAAAATCAAATTTACTCATGTGATTCCCTAGAAGAATTTTCACAAATACAAAACCCCAAAACTTGCTATAGCAGCAGTACTGAGATGACAGGTTTGCTACAGACATTTCAGTGATTGATCTTACCTGTAAGAACCATATATGACTTTCTTACAGTCAACAAGAATGAATTTTTGTTCCATTTTTCCATGGAATTTTGCTCCTGTTTTAGAATAGTAATCTTGTCCTTTCACTGTCCGCACCCTCATATTCTGAAAAAAACAATCCAAACACTTTATTTCATCTACTGTAGTCCGTGTTTAACATTCAGAGGGCTAAAATTCAGAGGAGCAGTAGGAGAAAAGTTAAATTATTACATATTAATAAATTCTGCAAGGAATGAAATGCTGATCCAACTTATCACCTAGGGACCAAAATGGCTGGTTACTGTTTTGGCTTCAAGACTGATGAGATTCCTTAGGCCTCAGAAAATGAAATTCTGCTTTTCCATAGCGATAACTTCAGAAAAGAGGTTCTGGCAGAAAACACCTTCAACAAGGGGAAAGAGGTTTTGTACTTCAAAAAAAAATTATTTCCATCAGCTGATGCACATGTTTATATGATTTCCAAGTACCTCAGCTAATCATAGAGAACACTTAAAAAAGCCAGGATCACTTTTATTTTAATTGAACAAGGCTGTTGTATCTACAAATACATATACCCTACTCTGAGATCACCCACTGAATGATACCACCTGGTGCTAGAATCCCTTGCAGATTTACCACCAATAAAATTTATCTATCAGCTTTGCACCATGAGATCAATCCCATTTTTAAATTCAGAGACACTAACACAACATGCATAGGTAGCACAAACTCAATGCAGCAGCTGATTTTGAATTCCATTAAGCTTTATGCTTTATTCATACAAACTCAGTAAATGGCACTTGGGAAATTTTCCACACTGGATCTCAAAGATATGGTGAATTTTTATCCCAGATTACTGATGAAACTAAATTACTGATGATTCAGCTAAGTCAGCATCTTGTAATTTTTCTCTCTCTACTGTCACTTGGGTTTTTATGCTCATAGAAACAGAAAATTTGAAAGAGGTTGTTACTATACCTCAGGGACTGCACTAATAACAATTTTCTAAAAGTTCTTATGGGGATGTAGAAAAAAAGACACATTTAACAGAAATCGTTACACAAAAGGTGCTTACTTATCTAAAATTTATATTCAATGCAAACCAACCCACAAGCAACTACTTCATGTAAATATAAGACAAAATGCTTCACAAGAGATAAAAGCAGCTTGGAAGATAACTGTGAATGATCACAATATTTACTGTAGTTTCTAGCCTTGGAATAATTTTTCTAGCAACCCTAAGCTTTCCAGTGGGAGTAAAATCCATAATTTAGTATTGGCAGTAAAAACCAAGAATCTACATGATTAGTACATACTCTGTACATATGGAAATGGTGGCATGTAAGAGCTGTAAGTAGACAGGAATGTCACATTTCAACAGGACTGCCACAAGGACAGGCTGCAGATCACAGCAGATGTGCTCTCTAAAGGTCAGCTGTGGGTGGAAGGGCTGCTCATGAAGCAAATGGAAAACACTGTGTACATGGTAATTCCAGCAAAATCAGGAGGATTAAATAAATATGGTAGGATAGGATAGGATAGGATAGGATAGGATAGGATAGGATAGGATAGGATAGGATAGGATAGGACTATTTCAGATGGAAAGGAGGAACAATGATCATCTACTCCAACTACCTGACAAATTCTCTACTGACCAAAAGTTAAAGTGACTTATTAAGGGCATTGTCCAAATGCCTCTCAAGCACTGATGGGCTTGGGGCATCGATCACTTCCCTAGGAAACCTGTTCCACTGTGTAACAACTCCCTTGGTGCTTCCTGATGTCCAGTCTAAACCTCCTGTGGTGGGCTGCACCATCCCCATACATACCAGGGGGAAGAGACCAGCACCTCCTTCTTCACTTCCCATCCTCAGGAAGCTGTAGAGATGTTCAAACTTACAAATTCATTTAAAATTCCAGTCTATAAAGTGTGACTGAGTTTGCAATACAGTGACATAAGCCTTCATTATCTATGGGAGCATTTCTACATTTGCCTAAAACATATGAAGTACTGGTAGATAGAGGCTGTAGGAGTTTTAAAGATAGCATCTACTACAATCCAATTAACTTTATCTTTCCAAACAGAAAATTCAAAAATTAGGATAAAATATCCATGATATGAAAGCACATTTCCAAATAACACATGCTTTCTAAATCAGTGTGTATTTCAGTGTTGGTTTCTTGAAACTTTTATCAAATGAAAAATCCAACCCCAGAAGCAAGAGTTACACTTAAAAGCTGCTGAGTTGGAAAATTAGGGTTTAACTCAAGTTATCAAAGTTGCTTAAACTTCATTTACTGTTAGGAGAGTTTTTGCTTTGCATTTTTGTCAAGCTTTGAAAAAGCTCAGCTCCATTAAAATGTACTCAATTCAACTCAGTTAGAATGTACAAAGCCAGCATTTAAGAATTACTTTTGTTCATCTAGTAAATGTAAAACATGTCTAACAAATATAAAACATAAAGTTTATCGCTTAAATAGATAAATACAAGAAGTATTATCTAGAAGTGCTGTAACATTTTAAAAGGTAAAAAATTTAAAAGCAAAAATACAGGTGGATACTTAGGTCTATTTTCAGAAATAGCTACAAAAGAATTAATAACAACCCAATTTGCATTACTGAATGCCAGGTTAACATAAATTTGCATCTCTAACTGCTAATCACTTTTGCCAACCTAATGTTCTGTCTTTTAAGTTTTCTGCATTCCAATTAGAAGTTTTCTTCTTGACGAAAATCAATTTTTGTGCTTTTCCAAATGATTTTGTTGAACTTTGAACAAGCGCACTGAAGAAAATAATTTCTTCACCAGCAGCTACTCAAGCTTCAACTAATTATGTTAAAAGCTTTTATTTGAAAGATAAATACTACAGAAATAGTGATTCCTGAAAAAGAAGAAAATACTGAAATTTACCCATTCTAAAGATAACCATAATAGTAACCCCTTACTTTAATAAAATCCTGTGAATTAGTAATGAAATTTGCATTTACTTTGATGATTGTTTTACCCAGCTCTATATACCACATAATTATATGTGTTTTTCAGACATATTTAATTATATTTAATCATATTTATGTCATTATAATTTGAAAAAGGTAACTTGAGAGCAGCTTATACATTTTCAAGTACCCATAACAAGTAATGCTGGCCTAAAGACATGCCAGTTGAACACATTAAATGTTACTTAGATAATGTCTGATCAGTATTGGACAGGACATAATTTGGGAATCAATGCTGGAGGCACAACCAAGTCTAATGGCTTGCAAATTACCATACTACACCAAAAAAAACCTTTGCCTTAGGTACACATAAGTTGATATATAAGTTTAAGTAGGCATATGTAAAAAAGGAATACAATTATTTACATTAAATTCCTGGGAGGTTTAAAAAAAAAATTGTAGTCACTGTAGTCACTCTTTTGCTTTTGTTTACCTTCTCTTCAGTATTTTTCCCCTTGTAGCTTTTCTATCCCTATTCCCTGATTCTGAACTCTTTTCTTCCCTTGGTCGGTCATCCATTACCAGATGGGAACGTGACAAGTGGCAGAGATCATGCTTACCTTTCTCACATAACACTTCCTTTTCCTGCACAGTTCATCCATCATTCTTCACCAGCTTTAAACCCTCTAATTAAGGTGCCAGGAATGCACGCTTTTATTAATCACCCAAAATCCCAAATCACCCAAACCATATCTGGAATATGGAAACAATGCATTTCACTTGGGATTAGAAGCAGTAAGCATACACATACTGAATTACAAACCCCATCTGGTAAGAAATGCTGGGCAAGATGAAGCTCCTGCCTGGCTTCATCCTCAGGCTATAGGACTGTCCTAACAGCAGTGTGCTCATCACAGCATCATTGTGGGGAAAGCAATCACTCATTTATAAATGGATCTCCTCTCTTGTCCAAGAGTTTACAGGACACTCAGGAACATTTAAAACATCCAGTGGCTGCAGTTTAAGGATAGCCACCAGTGCTATCCAGTTAAATGACCCAATGATGAACAAGAAACAAGCTCTAACCTCTTTTCTGTACATTTTCTGTACATTTTCTTTACATTTTCATTCCAGAGAGTGCCACATAACCATGATTTAAAATTCTGAAGTATTATTCACCACTACACATTTATTTTCCTTAGTAAAATCTCTCAAATATGATAACTAGGTACAGTGAGTATACTGGTCTCAAACATTTCATTTCAGCACTTTTTATTTGTAGGCACTGCTTTTATCGGTGTTCCATTACTTGCCCTGTATTTGCTGTCAAAATATGCACAAAGAAGAAAATGGATGTCTACCTAACATTTGGCCTAACAGTTTCAAAGGAAAAACAGTCAAATTTCTCATACTGTTCCTCATTACTATAATTATTTATTGTCCTGTGCCTCTCTTCTCCAGTAAGACAAAAGAGGTCACAGAATGATAGAATACCAGATTGGTAGGGACCTCAAGGATCATCTGATCCAACCATTCTTTGCCAAAGTACAGTCTGGTCAAGATGGCCCAACACCTGCCCCCTTGACTCTTAAACGTGTGCAGTGTTGAGGAATCCACCACTACCCCGAGGAAATTATTTCAATTATTTTCACAGTGACAGGTCTCACTGTGACAAAGTTTCCTCTTGGAATTTCTCCTGGAGTAACTTGTTCCCAAGATCCTTCATCCTTTCCATGTGACTACTTGTAAAAAATGAGTCTCTATCCTCTTTGTAGCCTCTCTTTCCATGCTAGAACACAGTGATCAGGTCTCTCTTTCTCTTCTCAAAGCTGAAAAAACTCAATTCTCTCAGCCTTTCCTCATTTGGCAGCTTACCAGTCCTTGGATCATCTTTGTGACCCTTCTCTGGACCTTCTCCAGCCTGTCCAGATCTTTTTTAAGTAGTGGGGATGAAAACTGAACACACTACTCCAAGCCCTGAGCAGAGTGGGACAATCAATGACTTGTTGATCTCTGCTGGTGATGGTGTTGCTGATGCAGCCCAGCATCCTGCTGGCTTTCCTGGCAGGAGCAGCACACTGCTCACTCACACTGAGCTTGCCACAGGCAGAACCCCAGCTGGCTATACCCCAGCCTGTGCTGCACTCCTGGATTATGCTTCCCCAGGTGCAAGACTTTATCCTCATGCTTCCTGAACTTTGTAAGGGCCTTGCTAGCCCACTCTTATAGCTAATCCAGGCCCTCCTGCAGGGTGCCTCTCCCTTCCAAAGTGCCCATTTATTCACTCCATCTGGTATCACCAGCAACCTTTCCCAGGGTACACTTGATCCTCTCATCCAGATGACTTATGGGGATATTAAACAGCATTGGGCCCAGAACTGATCCCTGGATGATTCCACTTGTGACAGACTGTCAGTTTAAAAAGTAGCTATTGACCACATATGTGCTGTACAAATGCCAAGTAGTTTTTAAGTTTGCTTCTATTCTGACTCTGAATATGACTCAATGACCACTCAAGACTTGACTGGAGTCTGGCCCTTATCACAGAAGTTCGCCCACAGATACAACATCATGCTGCGAGTGCCTATTTAATAACCAAATTTGCCTTAGATGTGGAAGTACTGGAAAACTTTTGATGATTTTGGTAACACTAGTGAGGAAAAACAGGCTGCAAGCAGGTCTCAAGAGCAGCTCCTACTGTGTATTTAAACATGCATATCTGGGAGTAGATTTCACAGAAGGAAAGTAAAATCAATTAATGGTTTAATTTTCCCTTTCCCTCAATTCATTAAAAATATTAAGAGGATTATCAGGTAATAAACAGGTCCTGTCAAACAGCTTTCAATATCCTCCTGTAGCAAAATGATTCTTCATTATTAGCAGAAGAGTAAAAACGAGGCTCCTACAGAGCATAGAACCTCCACCATCTCACCTCATATCAAATAAGATACCTGTCAGTAGCAGAAAAAAGAATTACTTATTAGTTTCTGAAAAATCACCTGGAAAAAAAACGTAACAACTCTTCATCTCTCTATGCAAATGAATTGCTAACCAAGTAACTCAGACCAGGGACAAAGTTAATCAAAGAAGCTTAGGTAGAGGAAAAAAAAAAAAGAAGAAAAAAAAAAGAAACAAACCAATTAATTACTGAGGACAAATGGAGTACAGCCAGAAAATGAATGAAACTGGAAAAGAGTAATGGGAAAGTACAGGAAAGGAATTATTCAGGCTTCACTGATGGATGTGATGTCAAGATTGAGTAAAATACTGAGTAAATATTGAGTAAAAAACAACCTACATGAAAAGATGCTGCAGGAAAGACTAAAAATTATTCTAGTAACCCCTGATTTCCTAGTTTCCTACATGGAATTCACAAAATAACAACAGAATATATGGTCCATCCATTTTTTCAGCTGTATGTTTCAAAAAAGAAGAAAACATGCCCTGAATTTGGAGTCAGACTTCAGATGAGAAAAACTCTCTGCACAGACATTTAATGAAGATTTATGAACAAAATCCTCTTTCTTTTCCATACAGAAGACTACTTAGTTGTAAATGTGAATTAAAAAATACAGTATTGTTCATTAGTGCATTTCAGGTTTTTTACTGATTCAAAGGGAGAGAAAAAGAGACAGAGGTGTTGAGTCTGAAACACTTTGCAGAAAACTCATCACAAGTGTAAGGACTAAGAAGCATCATCCATACTCCAACAAGACTGAACCAAATCATGCCAGACAAGAACAAGACCAATGCTGCTGGTGCTACATTTTCAGGAAAAACAATAGACCCACACAGCTCTGTTCTCTTCTTACCCTTCTCTTCATTGAATAGAAGGGCAAGACCAGAAGCCAGGAGTACAAAAAGTTGAAGATGTTTATCTTTTTTCTGAACCTTGAGTAATGTGAAAAAGGGAAAGAGAGAAAACATCTTCAAAATACTGGCTATTCTTTCATAGTCACCTGCATTTCCCTTTTATCCTCTAAAAAGGCACAGGAGTTAATCTGCAGGAGTAGTAAACTGCTATTCTCAGAGCAACAGTCACTGGGAGTAGCCCATGGATGAGAAGACCATTAATTTGAACAGCTTTATTACAAGCTAAACTGGAAACTCAGCACAAAACAGGATTATTGCTTAGCTCTTTGGCATATATTTTTTATTTTCTGATTAAACTCAAAGTATTCTAAGTTAACCTTGCAGAATAAAGATGTATTTTATTTCTCCCACCAAAACCCAGAAACCTATAAAACACAGTGTCACTGAAGAGGCTACATACAAACCTCTCCAATCCCCACTAATCCATACAAAATCCACTCTGATCTATGTATATTAAATTTTCAACCATAATATAAATACCTAGAAGTCTATAAAACTGCCTTAAAAAGACAACCTTGAATCCAAGGAAGGTAAGCTTTTGAAACAACTGTTCATGGAAACAGTTTTCATATTTTGAAAGTGCATATGGCATTTTTGAGACATCACTTGAATGAGACAGTCTTAATTGATTTTTTATTTTGGAAGGAAAAAACTCATTCCATATATGGACATAGACCATTTTTAGCAACCCCTATGGTATAATTAGCCCAAGTAATCAGCAAATGGTGATATCTCAAGTTCCAGAATATGGAAGTACTGCCAAATACTGACTTCATGAAGGCAATCACTACCAGTGTTTATAAAACACCACAGTTTTGGTGGTTTTTCCTCAGAAGTTCCCATCACTCTGTGTATTAGGCAACCAGAGACAAAGAAACAAGCACAGCAAGTAGAATGGGAATACTTCTGAGGATGTAAGTCAACACTACAGAATAAAAAAGGGTATAAAATAGAGTTTGCTCCAAACATCTACCAAAAAGTCTTCTTTATCCTCACAAATACACCACATCTCTCTGCGATTCCTGGACTGGGTTCTTAGAACAGGCAAGCAATTTCAAATGGAACTATGAGTTAAAGCAGTGCTCAGAACTTTGCAAAAAGACTTTGACAACATCCTTGGAACTCCTTTATTACTGCCAGCAGTACAGTAAACCTACAAGTATTTATGAAGCACTTATGTCAGTTCAGTGCAGCTCATGGTTTATATTCTAATCCCTGATAAATGTTTAGGCAGTGCAGGACATCTCACCAAAATGTAAATGTCATCTTGTAATCTCTCTTACAGGATAAAATTACATATTTAATGTATAAAAGGAATAGGACAAAGCACAGACATGGAAATATGGATTTTCAGGAAAACACTACAAAAATAGAATCTTGGGCCTCCTGAAGTATTTTAATGCAGAACCTTAAAGAAGAAATCATGAAATGGAGTACGCAAATTTATCTAAGTCTTATGACTTTATCTGCAGGCAACTATAGGAGAAAGGATAAAAAGAAGCTTAGTTTTTCAGTATTCCTAAATACACAATAATGGAAAAATATTTTATAAAATATATATGGAAGTTATGATATTCTACGAAATGCACTTGTTTTGACACCTGAAAAAGATGCTTTTAAAAATATATATATATCTGTAGAGAGCGTTCTGCTGAGAGCTTACCTATTTACACCTGGTTTTTAATTTGAAAAATCAGTATTTAATAACCACTCTTCCAATAATAATCACTTTTCAGTGGGCTGTGGAGGAGTAAGTAGTGAATGTTCATGCAAAGGAAGACAGTATGCCTTACCCTGAGCCTCTGAACTTGACAGCCTTGTTTCTCTGTCATCTTCAGAAAGTGACTGAAGTTCGATTCATCAAGCAGGATATACACTGCAATTCCTCTAGTAGATGCTTCCACGATTTCTCTAAAAATATCCACATCTGTAAACATATCCATAACAATGGCAATCACCTGAATCAAACAGGAAAGACACAAATTATTGTATTGTATAAATCATATATAGAATTCTTCACTGAAGCCTGCACTGAGCAGCAAATACACTAATATTTTTACACATTAAAATGTTCTAATTCCTATGTAGTTCCACTAAACCTGAAAGCTTTGAAGACCACTGGATCTTCTTTTTGAGAAATCAAGTGAGCACCTGGGTGACGTCTGCCACAAGTACCAATGTCCAGCAAAATGAGTTGTGGGTTGTCTTGATTTTGTCTGGAATCAAGATGATTTTGTTCCTAATAGACTGTACCATGCTGTGGCTGGGATTTAGCACAAGAAAAATGTTAATAACAAGCTGATGTGGTTGTTGCTAAGTAGAGTTTACCCCAAGTGAAGGACTTATCAGTGTTCCATGCTCTGCCAGTGAGCAGGTGCATAAGAAACCAGGAGGAAGCACAATCAGGACAGCTGACCCAAACTGGCCAAAGGGATATTCCACACTTCAGAATGTCAGGGTCAGGGTGCAAACTGAGGGGAGTTGGCTGGGAGGGGCCCATCACTGCTCAGGGACTCTCTGGGCATTGGTCAGTGAGTGGTGAGCAACTGTAATGTTCATCACTTGTTTTATTGGGCTTTACTTCTCCCTCTCTCTCTCTCTTATCCTTTTACTTACAATTATTGTTATAAATACCAATAATATCCTTTTATTGTTATAATATTTTACTTTCTGTGTAAAAATGTACTTTACTATAGTAAATTTACTTATTCAATTATTAATCTGTTCTTATCTTTACCCGCAAGGGTTTACTTCTTTCCAATTCTCTACTCCATACCACTAAAGGGATGAATGAGCAAGTGGGTGTGTGGAACTTGGTTGCTGGTTGGGGTTAAACCATGACATGGGTGTGTGTAGTGACTGGTTTTATGAGGGAAAAGGAAACTCAGTAAGGGTTCCCTCCCAGAAAGGGAGGGAAAAACAGCAATACAAATGCTGTGGAAAAACCTTCAAAATACAATTCCATGATGCATTAAAAAAAAAAAAAATCAGATAAAATTTTTGTACATGAGGCTTCTCAGTCTTTCATCATTTTCTCTAAAGCTAATGGCTCAAGAGCTTGAAGCAGCTAATAGGCAGACACTGAAGAGCTGGAGGCACTCTTACTGGGACAAAATGTTCTCAGCCCGTGAGAGCTTGGCTCAAGAAGATCAGCATGCTGAACACCAGCTACCAACACCCTTCAATCCACAGGGATAAAGCAAGTGTGTCTGATTTGGAAAAGCAATGTCCCTCTAGTGGTATTTTGGATATACATATATAGAAATGTTGTACTGTTGACATAACTTTAGTAATTTGGGAAGAACTACTGTTGAAAGGTGAAAGGAAATAAGAGGAAGAACCAGGGTCTGTGTAACTTGTAAAGGTATTATTTTTATCCACTAGTATTTTCATGAAAAGTTCCAATGAGATGTCTTAGGTGCAAATTCAAACCAAATAAAACCTTTCACAGATATCAGAGCAGGTTTTACCATTTTCACTAATCTTTAAACTATACATCAACTTTAAAGGTGTAATTGTTAAGTTGCAAGTACTCATCTTATTCTAGAACTGAAATATTTACCTCACACAGGTAAATGCTGTTGCACACAACCAGGTAAAAGTTATGTCTCCAGTCAGTTGTACAAATTACCTTTTTTGAATCCCACCTGCTTAGAACTAAAAGCTTCATTTATGCTGAACATGTAATTAAATCACTAGAACTATAAATGAGAGAAAACTTACATAAAGCAAAAGTAAAATAACAATGAAAACAACTAGAAAAGTAAAAAGACAACTCCTGAATAAGAGAAAAGGAACAAACTTGGCCTCTACATTTCATGTCACCTGGCAATAAAGTCTTCACAAATCCACCAGTCAAAGAGGAACTGAATAGCATCAAAGAATTCCATTCTTTTGAATATCTTAAGTAACATGCCAATGCACTACCTCATTTTCTTTACTGACTTTTTGAAAGTAAAACCTAAACGTGTTTTTCTCCAGTTCAGAATATGTTTCTTTATCTGAGGACTGAAAACATGAATGTTTATCTTGACTCCAAGGATCTCATCACTTTCAGACTGCACCTTCTGCTTGGTCTTGTTTCTGAGATATACAGCATTAACTGAACAAGGCAACCCTGTTTATTCATCTGTCTTGTTTCACTTGTGTCTGAGAAGAAAACTGCCAAGACAGATCAAGTATGGTAGGTAAAGACCAGCAAATAACCTGTTCTCAAATTTGAGTCTGTTTCATTACCTGTTTACCCCTTCCTCTGAACTCCCTAATTTCTTCCTAGAATTTTCTTTTCTTCAGATCTTCAAGGAATGGGTGCCCATTGCATTCTAGGATCAATTTAAACGTAAGAAAAAAATCCTGAATGGATTCATTAGTGTTGTACACTGATACAAGTACATCCATTTGTGTATTTCCTACAAACCAGAGGTGACTCTTCTTGAATGTCCTCATTACGCTGCCCATTTACTCTTAGCAACACTCAACACTCAATTAAACACAAACATAATTAGGCTTGGCTGCTGGAGAAGAGTGCCAAATTTGAACAATGCATACAATACACATATGATACATATAATATGTAAAAAGTCATTAACAGTGATAAGGTAATTTCTGCATACTGATTTCCATAAACCAAAACAGATGTTTGACCATAAACTATAAATTTTCATTCAGAAAGAGTGGATTCCATTAAGGTCATGGAACAGTCTGGCCTTTTATGTGTCTTTTAAATGTATTAAACTTCCTTTTTTTTTTTTTTCCCTCCATTTAATAGGGGTGTGTGTACATTTCCCCTGTTTCCATATTTTGCAGCAGAAGGGAGTATTGCACATGGGAAAAGACAAAGCAAATACAATATTCAAGGTTCCAAGTTTTGATTAATTAAGGAGACCAAGATTAGGAAATTACTTCAGTGAGGTATTCTATAATGTGTACCTACCTTTAATTAAAGCTGCAAAACCAGCTGCAGGATTAGTTACTTGCTGCATCACTTTGGAAGAAAAGATTCCACTGCTGTGTTTTTACTTTTGTTTTTGCAATTGCAGAGCTAATTTCCACCCTGGTACTTACAAGAACACAACAGTGGATTCCAGCAAGGAAGAAAAACTGATATAATTCAAACTGCAGAAATACATCAGAAAATTGCCTATTCCATACATCCTGTTTCTTTTAGTCATAACAATACTATCCTGAGTCAAGAAAACCTCCTCAAGGCAGAAAGCTATAATGTCAGGAGGTTTCCTTACAAACTGCCTTTTTTCCAAAGCATATTTGTCTTCCACAATGCAAAGATCTTTTTAAAAGGAACCACTCATGCTTTTGAAGCAAATACCGTGGCCTTCCAACCATTACAGGAAAACTGGATGGGTACAGCAGTTTTTTGATGAAAGCACCAGAATTCTGTGAGAACTTTCCAAACCTTGTCAAACTGATTATCACCCTGATCAAAAATGACCCTCATTTGGGAATGGCTAAGCAAGCATGTTACAGGAAGGAAAAAAATAGTTGATAGAGCAGACACTTGCTGTGCATAACATCACACAGCACTGAAATTATGCACAGCAAGAGGGAACTATCACCACCTGGGCGGGTACTGGATAGAAGAGAACATTTCAATGATCAACTAAAAGTGAAGACAATGCAGAAACCAGTTTTTATGCTAGTGTTCTTCTCCCAGAATTATCTTTTGATTGTCACTGCTAGTATTTTTATCTTATCTACCCATTCTTCTTTTTTTTTTAAGTGATGATTATTTTTTAAGCTTAAAATTTGGTTTCAATGACGTCCTTACAGTACAAGAAAATCTGCTAAAGTCAATAAGCACAAAATTATTCCTAAGGAATCTGACAGGATGATCAATTTAACTGGAGGCTGCAGTAGAGCCATATGCTATTATCCTTCTTACTGTCTTGACACTAAGACTATGCTTTGCAACAGAAAAGTAAACTATACACCATTCTTTGACATTTAAAAACATGTAAATACAGAGAGGAAAGTATAATTTTGTTGAATAGAACTATTTTTATGTAAATATCCTAAACTGATCTTTTTCAGAAAGCTGATTTATTTAATTTGCATGTTAGTGAGGAAAGTACCATTTTAAAGCTCAGTATCTCTAAACTATCATCACTCTGTACAAATACAGAGTATTCTTTTCATTCTTTCAAAGTTTTTAATCTTCAATTTCAGTAAATGACCAACTCCTACAAAAAGTACCACTGACAAGGTTCATGAAAGACACACATATATTTCTTTGTTGGTTAAAACAAAAAGCTATAGCTGGAATATCCTGCATATCCTTGATAAACAGGAGATTATGTACATGGTAACATGGCAACAGAGTGGATAACATGACATAATGGAGGCAATGCTCAGTTCTGTGGCGCCTGTTATGTTACAGGGTAAGTTTCTGCTACTTTGGGCCCATCCATGTGCATTGTAACTGCTTAGATACTTCTCACCTTCAGAAACTAACTCTATTCAGAGGCTTATCCAGAAAGAAATTGCCAATTCCAAAAGTTTCACTTATCAATAAACATCTCCTGAGTGTGTCCAGGGGAGGGCCACCACCAAGAGGGCACTGTCCCTGTGCAGACCACACGAAGGAGCTGGGTTGTTCAGTCTGGAGCAAAGACGGTTTCAGGGAATCTTACAGCAGTTCCTGGTACTTTACAGGGAAGTTCTCAAGGGACAAGGTCAGGTTCTTTGCAGTGGTGGCAGGACAAAAGACAATGGTTACAGTGAAACGAGAGCAGTTCTGCCTGGATATAGGGAACCCCTTATTCCCACAAGGACACCCCAGCAGTACAGCAGGTTGCCCAGAGTGGTCCAGTTTGCATTCTTGGGGGTTTTCAAGCCCCTGCTGGATAAAGCCCTGGGCAACCTGTTCAGATATTACCACTAGCCATGCTCTAAGCAGGAGGCTGGGCTGGAGACTTCCAAACTGACCAAAGGCTGCAACTCAATGATTCAGAGATCTTCATTCCCATCATTTTCAAAATGAAAGCAAATTCTGCCATGTTTGGCAGTCATTATAAACTTTGCTGTGAGGCCTAAAGAAAACAAACAGATACTATAAAAAGAGAACACAGAGAAATAAAGGAGTTTTTCTGCTTTACTTCTTCCATTCTTGATAAGAAAAAATAAGTGGATTTTAATCTTCATTGAGTTTTAGGACATCAAAGTCAACCTTTTTAAATAAGTGTGTGCTGAAATTCAAGCATAAATGTAACAAAAGGCCTTTACTGCTAGCACTAAGGAAGTCTATTTTGTGAACTCTTGACAGTTTCATTATCTCAGCATTACCACTTCTTTCACAAATATGAATTATGATTCTCCAGGTTATATATTGCAGTGTGTGTCATTTAACAACTCCTTTGCTATAAACAGTAAAAATATAGGAGTCCTCTACTCAAACTGCTTGCTTAGGGCAGGCTTTACAAGGGACACCTACCAATATCAATAACCTAGTAAAGAATAATGCTGAAGACCTACCTACACTGCAAGAGTATTGATTTCTTGTAACCCACATGCAGCTTACTTTGGTCATTACATGACAAAAATCCATATTGCTGTGCAGTGCTTTAAATGTCACCACCCTTTCTCACCCCAAGAATAGAGAAGCACATCACTGACAGAATTATTAATTCTATTTTCATTGACCTCTGTTACTCCAGTCCTCTTTTTGCAGATCTCTGTTTTGGGGAGAATCTCCTTGAGGCACAGGCTCAGTGCTATGTGAGTCTGGCCCTTCTCAGAGAGCAGGCAATTCCAACAGTGCAGAAGGAGGATTCAGGGCTGTGTACCATGCTGCTAGAACAGGAGGCAGGCAGCAAATGGACTGCTCAGTTTCTGGCATCAGAAGAGACAAATTTGGTGGTCAATGCAAACAACCTCCCTCTAGTAAGCTATATAATATGTCCCACAAATTATTGTGGTTCTTTTCTCAATTATATTATGTTGGTTTTTATGGTTGAGGGTTTAGGTCCAGTTTACTTTTCCTGCAATTCATATTAACAGCTCCCTAATAAATCATCTGTTATCCTTACATTCTGGCACTGTTGCTCACACCAGAGTGCTTCTAAGAAATAAGTTCATTAATTTGGTATTAATTTGCAAAATTGAAGACAGCCCTGAAATGCTTTGCACAACACATCATTTTATGGCAAAGTCTACTTTGAAACCATTTGTCCTGGATGAATTGCTGAGGTCTCACAATACAGTAACAAATGAGAAGTCTTCCAATAAAGTGCCAAAGTGTAATGTAATGAGGGAAGCCTTGCTCTGTAAATACATGATAATACAATAATATAAATAGTAATCAACCATCTGAGTATTATCCATTCTCCTACAATTTCTGTGGCAATATAATGGAACAAATACTGACATGATTTATACCTATGCAAAATTCATGAAATTAATATCACTACTTGTTGCATTGTCACTACTTGTATTATCATCATAATTGACCCCCTGAGATCTTATTTAATATATTTAATTTGGCTCTACAGACACAGAGCAATATACCATAACTATGCAGTGTACTTGGAAATGTTCTCCCACTATTGCATTCTTTAAAAGCAATTTAATTAACTACAGGGTGAAGTCTGGCACTTCATTATTACAAGCAGCTACACCACCTCAGAATCAGCTCTCCTAACCCTCACTTATCCTCTTTTCCTCCTCCTGCTCCAAATTAGTTCTACCATTTATTCTGAGGACAGAAAAACACATGCTCTCAGAACCAAGTGCACCTTCTGTTCTGATCACCAAGCCTCATTTTATCATGCCACATATCACCTACAAAATCTAAGAATTTTAAAGTAAAAACTAAGTTAATAAAAATTAACTTCCAACAGGTACATGAGCAATCCTCAATAACCTTAATAGTTTTTCCCTGCAACAGGACACGAGAAAAGCTCAACATCAACACAAAATCATATAAATAAGGTCACTGTCCAGAAAACATAAACTAAACTTTTAGCTATCTCCTGCAATACAACAAGAAAAACCAATGCAAACTATTAGAAAATTATGAAGGCGGGTAACCACATAAGGCAACTATACAAATAATTTTCACAGAATTCACAGAATGACAAGGATGGAAGAGACCTTAAAGATTGAGTCCAACCCATGCCCAAACATCTCACTAAACCATGGCACCAAGTGCCACATCCATTCTTTTTTTAAACACATCCAGGGATGGTGACTCCACCACCTCCCTGGGCAGACCATTCCAGTACTTTACCACTCCTTCTGTAAAAAACTTTTTCCTAATATCCAACCTATATTTCCCTTGGTGCAGCTTAAGACTGTGTCCTCTGGTTCTCTCAGTTGCTGCCTGGAGAAAGAGACCAACCCTCACCTGACTACAGCCGCCTTTCAGGGAGTTGCTGAGAGTGATAAGGTCACCTCTGAGTCTCCTTTTCTCCCGACTAAACAACCCCAGCACCCTTTTAAACTGCGTTTATCTGTGCAGTCCATATGGTATCTGTTCTGTCCAAGAAACACACAAAAAAGATGTGAAGTAGGGGAACTTTCTAGCTACCAGTAACAGGGGAAAATGTTCTGATTCTATTGGCGAAGAGTAATATGACAATAAAAACAGGAGCTCTGAGAAAGGATGATTTTTTTTAATCCTCTTTTCCTCCTCCTGCTCCAAATTAGTTCTACCATTTATTCTGAGGATAGAAAAACACATGCTCTCAGAACCAAGTACACCTTCTGTTCTGATCACCAAGCCTCATTTTATCATGCCACGTATCACCTACAAAATCCAAGAATTTTAAAGTAAAAACTAAGTGTTTTTAAAAAACTAAGAGCTCTGAAAAAGATTTTACTTTGAAAAACACTGGGAAGATCAAATTTTTACAGTGAAGAATCTTCTTAAAACTACACGAGAATTCTGCCTTTTGCTCAATTTGGGAACTTTTGTATAGCTTAATATGTCTAAAAAAAGCAGATCAGAAGACCAGCATTAGATCTTCGACAGGTGAAATTAAAACCAAAGCAAAAGTAAAGTTTTCTAAAATGGAAATAAGTCTGTTTTCTCTGAAAAGTGAATGTATAGGAGCCTTCTGCATTACCTTTCAGAAAGCTATTGCAGGCCAAGCTAACAAGTCCTTACCTAACACCACCTTACAGTGACGCCCTGTCTGTCACCCCTTGAAATACACACAACTGGGAATTTTATCTTGCAAAACCAATGGGAGTGAGCTACCTTAATTCTATAAATGTGATGTTTATCCATGAGTTTGGTAGTTGTTATTCTGGCCGAAGGATTAGTAAGAACTCATCGTGAGCAGCTGACCAAATCACAGGAGATACCTCCTCACTCTAGCCAGCAGCAGAGGCAGTAATTCCTCTGAAGCTTTACTTCCACACAGGCAGAACTGAGTGTCAGCAAGTCATGGCAACGAGAAGATGAAAGGGGATATTCCAGGGATTCTTCATGGGACTTTCCAAAGAGCATTTATAAACCAAATCCTTGGAATGAAGGATCTGCAAAGAAACAGCTGCTACTCAGTGCTGGGACACCATAGACAAGAAAGTATTTACCTAAATCTGCAAAAATCTGTCATGCATGATTAAAACAACAAGCGTTCACAATGCTCAATTTTAACACTTTCCTTCCTGCTTGCAGTGCTCCCATCAACAATTAAAATGCCTTAGGTATTTAGCAAGCAAGTTGTGTTCTGTCACTGAGAACAGAAGCAGGCAGAGGTCCTACAGAAAAGGACATAAGGCAGCACAGAAAATCCTTATCCTTGGCAAGATGGAGGGAATGCATTAGGGACCTTCCTCTGCCCTTTCTTCTCTTGCCATTGGTATTGCTGCTGTATTCCCAGAGCCATGTGGGCTGCAGCTGGTTGGGTAGCAAGATTATAATATTTGTATTTAGCCCTTCAGAATGTTCATATTCAGTTGTTATGTTGAGAAGCTGCCAAGCTTTTTCTGAGGAAAGCACTTCAGAAAGGAAATGCCAGGATTTCTGACAGCCTACGACTCTGCTTTACCACAATGGAAATTCATGACAAAAACCAAAGGTACTTCTCTAGCCTCTGGCTTTCTCTATGATGAATTTCAAAGACTTGCTGCTTCAGAAATACTTTTTTTATTTAAAAGAGTATTAACAGCTTCAATATGAGGGTTCTCATGGGATCCCTTAATATTTAGTGAATGTTTAGGGTACTTGAATTAATATTATAATGTTATACTTTTTTTTTTAAATTTCTTTATAAGTAGAAGCACTTAATTATTCATGTGTGTATTTAGTGACTGCACAAAACCAAACAATGCACAGCAGTGTGATAAGTCTCAATTATTTTATTTAAAAGTCTCAGTAGTATGAGTTACTACTACAAGGTTAAAAACTCTTTCAATACCTGAAATTATTATCTCACACCTGAGAACAAGGGAAAGGGATACCTCAGATGCAGGGAGGGATAAGGGAAGGCAAAGGGACAAAACCTTTTTTTAAAATGTACTAAAATTGTCCTTTCAAATTACTCTTGCTTAAAAATGCTCCTCATGCCACAGTAAACTAGATTGGACATTAATACTTCTAAGGGCTTTTCCTGTGATTTCTTTCAAGAAATATTAAAATAACTGACTGCTTATCAAAGAGTCAAAGTAAATGTATGAGATTTCAGCTACTCTAGATAACAATTCTAGAGAATATTTTAGGGGTTTGCCACTTTTAACGGTACATTTTGGTGGGGTTTCTTAGATTAGGAATGATGTTCTGAGTCAGTCTTCCTTCCCACTGATACATTTGGGTTTCCTCAAGAGTCCTGTACACATTTTCAATACTAAACCCCTCTTCCTGAGAGTTTATATATTGAAAAATGCTCGACAACGTATAAAACCCCACAATATAAATGAACATTTACAGGGTGTAAACTTTAATCTATAACAGAAGCATTTCCTAAAGTATAGAATTTTGTTGGCATTTGTTAATTAGTCACTCGGAAACAATGAAAGATTCTCTTCATCAAAGGCAGATTTATAGGAAGAAGAGATGATTCAGACCAACTTCTCTAGACCAGGAAGGATAATTTTGCTTTTAAGTTTGCTTATGCAACAGCTGTGTACTGTTTGTCATCTTTAAGACCTTAATAGTAAACTGCCTGAAATCCCTTGCTCTTGCTTACAAGAATAAGTAGGTACAGCAGGAACAACTTGCACAGAAGAGAATCCAAGAAGAAAGGCAGGTATGTAACACAGGGGTGGAAACTACTGACTGACTCCACAGTAGATGCTGGAAAAGAATGGAGTTAAATGAAAGTAAGGGTCTCAAAAGCAGGAAACACTTATTTTTGCATTTCTATGCACATGAAAATTTTGGTGTATCCAAGTCAGCAGACAAATCTGATGTGTTTCAGAGTGCCTTATGATTCAGAAAGATAGTCTTTGGGATACCTATATGCAGTATGTTAGGCACAGTCCACATGGATGGCCTATCAACATTTTTAGCAAGTGGAAAAATAAAAGCATACAGTTGAGGAAGACCTGTAGGCCATGTATTGCTAAGTCCACAAGTCTTACACCAGGGTGACCCTGCATCAAGCAAACACAAATTCATGCAAAGACTAATAATTTCTAACATGGAAGGCACTGCATCCGAGAGAACACAAATCTATTTTTGTAGGCAGTGCCCAATTTAAAACAACAACAATAACAAAAAATCCACCAAAAAAAAAAAAACACAAAAAAAACCAAAACAAACCAAACCAAACAAAACAAAAAAAAGTTCAATCACTAGATTTCAAATCAGTGAAAGACTGAACAATGAGCATGACCTGATTATACAACTGACTTTATGACCTTGATACTGAGAAACAAGTCCTAATTATATCATTAATTGTTGAAGGTTAGTCCTCTATAGACACTCAAAACTTCTTCCAAAAGGTAGACTGCATAAGAACACTGGTAGAAGAAAGTGTTCCAGAGGTAAGTGTAGGAAAAAAAGAGGAATAAAAAATTGGGAGTCCCTGCAGAAGACACCATTGTATGTCCATCGAACCCCAAATGAGCTAGAAGCAATTCTGGTTAAAAAACTCCTCTGGTTCATGGTCTAGAGAATGTAATACCAAAGTGAAGAAAGGAAGCCTCAACAGAGGCTCCTGTTAATCTTTGGAAAATAGTGGCATAATTTCTTTGTCTTTAGGTTAAGAAGGAGCATTACAGTCTACTGCAATAGAGTAATATTTGTTGCAGCTGCAGTTAGCAGACCTGGATGGATCACATGCAAGACAGCAAAATAATTTTGTTGTTGGTCCTTTTTAATGAAACATTTGAGTATCAGGGAAATAATGCTTATGGCCACAATTCAAGAAACAGCTTGATGACCCCAAGCTGGTTGCTCAGCCTGACTTCTGAAAGGAAAACCAACAAAAGAGTCAATTAATACAGAAATGAAGGCTAATCACATATTTAGGGAATGGTAAATGGGAAAACACCCTTTCAAATATTGCTAATTTCATCCATTTTCAAAATACAGCTTTTGTATTCAGCTACATCCATGTGATTGAGAGGAGTCAGTAAAAGACACGAGGTGTACACACTTAAGGACTGGTTATTGGCCAGATGTATAAACTAGTTGTCCAATGAAAACATTTTGATTGCATGTATTTCTAGCAGCCTGTAAGGCTCAATGATATTAAAGATTTTCATACAGTTGTCATAAAAGGGGAAGCAAACCCAGTATAATTCACAATTATTATGGCCTATTTCTGTTCCCCCTTCCTTCTGTGACTGCGTCGCCTTACTACCCTCTTCCCTCAACCTCCCCCCTTCCACTTACACTCCCTTAATTCTTTCTTTTCCCTTCCTGTCCCTTCTTCCCTCTTTCAATGGAGTAACTCCAAATGGATTTAAATTTGAGACTGAAAAGAAACTGATATTGGATACTGAATGTGGGCTTAAAATGGGCTCCTATGCATTTTATACAAGCTTAAAAATACTCCCCTTTTTATTCTACATTTTATGACTATACCCTTACAATATTCACAACAAAGGTTTGATTCCTGCTTCCTTGCTTCCTTCCTGATTCCTTGCTTCAATGCTACTAATTTCAAGTTCTATAGATGTACTTAAATATGTTTAAGGAGGTGAACTCAAGCAGTAATATGGTTAGAATAAACCAGAAAAATACAGAATGCAGGCTGTTTAAAATTACTGGTCACAGGTCAGTAATGGGTCAGTATAAAGGAAAGCCAGTGATCCTCTGGTATAAATAAGAGAGGATGAATAATGAAAATTTCCTGCAAGGTTTAGCTCTGCCAGATTCTCTGTTCACCTTCAAAAATTTTCCAGTTTAGCTACATGACATAGTAAAATGCATTTATAAGTAAAAATAGAATGACTGGACAACACCTGTAGTAACATTTATGTTGCAAAAAATGCAACAGCAATTATGTCAGATCTCTATTCTGAAACATGTATCACAGACATAAGGTAAGCCTGCATAAGTCCATATGGCACACAGTTACATCTGAATGCCAGTAAACAACCTGATCAGTTGATTTAAACTATTTACTTTTTTAAACATGCTGCCAATTGAGCAGGAACCTTCCCTGATACTCAAGAGAAGCAGATTACACCACCTGCTCATAGAGCAGCCACAGCTACTTGTGCAACATATTGCTAATGACTGTGTGCTGGCAGACTGCATTTCAATTTCACCTATTTAAGACAGGTTTTGAAACTAATTAATTAATTGTTGTCTGCAAATCATGTTCAGGTCCTCAGGTGAAATCCATTACCCTGGCATGCCAGGTTATTTATTATAGATTAAATGAAAAAGGAAAAAAATAATTGCAGACTAGTCTGAAAGCATTGGCAGAATGTCCTAAAGATAAGAAAAGATTAGTCTTGTTAATAAGTAATTATGTGCAGCTTTTCAGGAAGAAAACAGATTTAAATTTTTATGCACAATAACATATGGAGCAAGACGTCTGAAATAGTAGGGAAGCAATTATAGAAACCCTGCTCAAACCTCCCGTGAAGCAAACTGAAATGAAGAAGATAAGTAATGCTGCAATTCTTGTAGCCCCAGTGGAGTGAATTGTGAATTGGAACTAAACAAGGTACTAAGCAGAATTTAATTTCTGATCAAATGCAGCACTTAAAAAATACAACAGTAAAATATTTACAAATAATTTTTTAATCAAAGAGTTATAATTTCAGTACCAATTTGAAACTTTAAAAATACTGTATTTATAAAAATTATTTAAATTTTTAAATCCTTTAAAAGCTTTTTAAGTGAAACCTGACAATTCTTGTTTGAGTGTGAATCCTGTACAGGTAGTGAAGTATTTGAGGGAGTTGCAAGTCAAGGGATAATAAATGGAACTAAAAGACACAAGTGGAAAAATTTTAAAGAAAAATTTCTTTCTTTGTTTCTGCCAGGTTTTTGCTCAACTGATCTTTTGCCTCTGTGTGAGCTGACTTTTGAATAACCATCTCTGTCAAGGAAGAAGCAATACAGCTTTACAATTATCTTGGTGACACTATTATTTTGAAAATGCAGTTAGCATCAGCTTTCACTGATCTGCACAGCTCTTCCATAAGACCCCATTAATTCATCACTTGAAAATTGATACTACAATTATGAAAAATCAGAGGAAGGATTATTTGATCCTTTTGATAAAAGTCTGGTCAGGTATTTTTAATACTCCATCTTTGCTATCTACTACTCTTTCCAATTAAATGTAAAAGTTTATTTTTGATGGTTACAAGTTTATTAAGTGTATTCATAACGTTTTCTTAAATCAGAGCCCTAGGCCACTTCCAGGACACATCTGGAAAGGAGCAGACACACAGCCAGGCTGCAAGACTTCCCTCCATGACCCAGATTCCTTCTGCCTCAGCCACACATGGGAACCATGGTCTGCTCCTCTCATTTTTCTCATTCTCACAAGGATAGGATGCATAATGAAGCACTCATTCAAGAATCATTAAAATGAACAATTATCCAAAAAATGATTATCACTGTGCAAGTAACTGAACCCTTTATACTCAATTGAGCTAGTGACCAAGTTAATGGCAAGTTAATAGGGTTCTTTAAGAAAAAGAGAAACATGTTATGACAAGTCTTCCAATGTACAGCCTCATGTGTGTGAGAGCATTCCCCTTTCTACAAAATATTCCTCCTACTGTGCATTGCATGCCAGTTCACACACACACACACACCCCTAACCTCCATTTGGGTAGTGATAATCAGAGATCTAATCAGGAAGGCTGCGGAACATCAGCAAGAAATGCAAAACTCCTGCTAGAGCAAGGTGGTATTCTCCAAAACATCACAGCAGACACCTGAATTTAAGAATGGAGGAAGAAGAAAATCAGTCTCAGGGGTACCTACTGCAGCTCTTCAGCACCTTTCTTTGCAAGATTTGCTGCCTATTTGTGCCCATGAATCCTCTGTAGCCACAAAACATTCCTGCGTTGAATATCTGTGTACCTCAAGGGTATATATGTTAGGAAATATGAGGGGCAGAGAGGAAAATTCACTTATTTTGCCATCAAAAGTGGAAACTTCTAATAATAAGGAGTGAAAGCAGAAACACCACTGACTAAACCACCCATGGATTTACAGTAAGCCACGTTCTATTGGCAAATTGGCTCTGCTGGAAAATGTGCCAAGCATGCTAATAGCTATATTTATATGAGTTAACTCATATATTTATATGAGATAACTTCAGTTGTTTGAAGTAAGGATGGAGGTGAGAACATGCAATATACATCTGTGGAGGAGAGGTGAACATTTTATTCCAAGAACACTTTGCCAAGTGTTGTTTTTCAATGCAAAGTAGTGCCTTTCAAATAAATATTTGTTATTACAAAGTACCTCTCAGGTCTCAGGAAACATGTTCCCTTGAGTAACCTGCCTACTCCAAGAAAGCCTCTTCCCATCCCAGACTGCTTTGCTCCCTGTGCCTGTGTGCATACATGGAATCCACATTTTCTGTAGCACAGTGCACATTTTCCATGCACACATGTGCACACACACTGACTGAAAAAACCCATTTTATTATTTGCCTATTTCCTTTCGATAAAAAGTTTCAAACCAGCACTGTATCGACAAAAGAAAAAAGAACAATCATTTCAGATGTAGGAACAGGACAGTTTTTATCCTTTTTTCTTTCTCACTTAAAAAGGTGTACACCTTTTCCTGCTCTTCAGAGTGTCTCACTGTAATTCTGAATCTGTTTTCAGATATTGGTACAGTGTGCACTCACTCAAGAAGTACAGCTGTCAGGAAGGAATTTTTCAGTGAGTCTATTATAATTTTTGGTTTCCTGTGACTAGCAGTTCGTAGTTAAAAGATACTCCAATCTCTATTCAATATTAGACGTGCAATATACATAATTTTCACTAACACGGGAACAATTTTTGCAATGAAACGAGACTCAGGTATGCAAAGGTAAGACTTTCATGACATTTCTGTGGGTGACTGAGCATTTGCTGAAATGCAACCTAAATTAGAAACACGATTTCAAGTGAACAACAAAAAAGTTATTCTCTTGTTTCTCATGCACATAGGGACATTTTGAAAAAAAATAACATCAGAAGATTGGCAGATAATGGGGAAGCAAACAACTCTGTTTCATATGTGGATATCACTGAAATATTTCTGCTCGAATGCTCTAAAGGAAACAATCTCATGGACAAAACAAATACACAAAAGATTAATGCAAAATATAAAGTTTTAAACCATTGGAAGCACCTGAAAAAGGTAGATTTCAGCAAAAACCCTTGTAACTGTTCCCTACCCCTAGCACAAGGTATGCCAAACTATCTATGTCTCCACAAATCACTCTGAGATTATATTCATATTTATAACTGAGGAGTCTGCGTTCTACAAGGAATTTGTATACAAGTCTTCCAAGTCCTAGACCATTGCATTTAATCATAATTTTTTTATATTCAGCAAAAATGAAAACATACAAAAACCACCAGATTTTTTAAAGAATGTAAAAGACCTTTGAATTGAGACAAATGCAGAGAACTAGAAAAACACGTAAATCACTCCCATTTTATCCAGTTCAAGAAGATATTAGCATAGAAATATATTTTTAATAGCATAATGTTATTTACAACCTCCCGAATCATCCCTGGAGCAACTAAAAAACCAGAAACTTACTGAAATCTTTTTCTACTACTTTGTTGTAAAAGACTCCAGAAGAATTACCAGAAAAACTAAGCATCTTTTTTAATTCCTCTTAACACTTAAATGCACACAGAAAGCTTTTCTCCTCTGCAAAGTGCAAGCCATTCCATAAATGCAGGAATAACATATTGCAGCTATTTTTATCTGGGAAACTGAACTGGGTGTGTGTGTGTGCGTGTCACACTGCTGTCCTGTGCAGGGACACCTGAGTCAGCCCATTGCTAATGAGCTCTGCCACTGGGAACAGTCTGGTCACGCTAAGGTGATGCTCCAAGGAGTTGAGGACACTCTGCTCCTCCTGAGTGCCCTTGTGCACTGATCCCTGCTGTGTGAGCAGCTTCTCAGAGGCCAACAGCCAGGCACTGTGGGGAGGCTGAGCATCCCAAGGTCCCCATGAAAGCAACTCCTGCAGCTACAGATCAGCCCGAGCCGAGCCTCAGCCTCCAGTCCTGCATTTAGAATTCTCTGCACCTTCTCCTCTGGCTGGCTGTCATGTTGAGTGATGAGATACACAAGCAGAAAGCTCAAGCAGGCTTGGTCTGCGTTTGCAACCTGGGTTTGCTCAAGCAAATTCCATCATTTAGAGAAAAGTGATTGTCCAAAAAAAAACCTTATCTCCTGGGCAATTATGAATTAGTTACCCAGAAGTGTTGATGGTAAGACTAGCACCCACCTGTTTTAAGGTCAGATTTATTCTTATTATCAGCTCTTTGAGGATGCAACACTGTCAGACTTGTGTTGTGCAGGGGGTCAGATGTCATTATCATTACAGTCCCTTCTGACATCAAAACCTGTGAATCTCTCAGTTTTATCAGCCTCTGCTGATTTCACAGTCCAGAAATGGCTGCAAAGATGAACAAGGAGAGCCCAAACAAACTACGACTTTTCAAAGGCTACAAACACTGATCACAGGCTCACGTTTACCCAGCTCTTTCTTAAAACAACTCCCAGTAAAATCACTTAGAAAATCATATCTGAAAAGGAAAGCAATGACAAGGCTCATGAAGAGGACACATGAGCACAGTAAAAGCAGTGGTATATAATCAAGAAGTACAGAAGACTGCTTTATATGAAAAAACAGCATTCAGTAAAATACCAGAATAACTGCTAGTCTTGAGGGAAAATCATCTCTATGAATTGAGTTCAAAATTACAGGCCTGCCACTGGGATTTTGAGGAGAATGAACCTGGAGTATAGGAATTACAATGCAAAGAGCCACTCAGTTCAAATTCCCAGGCACAGAGACCAGCAAAGCATGCCTAAAAAACACCAAGGAAGCAAAAACTGCAGATTCTGTGAAACATCCAGGAATATTTTACAACTCGAAAACAAATGAAACATTTAAATTGGGATTTTCTTAGTTTTGTGGCTTTGAACAAATTTGAGAATGGAAGGAAAAAGGAGTGTACAGTTTATTACCATGAAAATCCTTCCTGGACAACCTGTTGACCTTCAAGAGCCAACCATGACTCTGAAATTAATTAAACTGTCCAAAGTGAAATACCATTCTCAATTTTCATAATGCATTAATTTAGTTAACTATGTTCATAATTACAATGAAAGATTTTTGGCATACATCATGTTCACAGGTGTTTTGCATTTCAGAAAAACTGCTGACAGCAGTTTTTCAATGAAATTACAGTGTGTGTGTGTGTGTGTGCGCGCGCGTGTATTTATTATATTAATATTTTGTAACCTGTTAATACAGATTATTTAAAAATATATAATGTCAGTTCTTACTTTTTTTTCAACAGGTAAAGAGATTTCTCTTATTGCATTTATATATTTTATAAGCATAAAATGGATTAAAATAGGATGCTTTGCATTTTTACTGTTTCAGGCCAAAATCCAATTTAGAGACACAGATCAGCAATTTAAAAACAAAATCCATAATAGTTCAATGCTTATTACTTACACTGGAATTGTTTTATTCATGGCTGTTGAAAAAGAAAAAATACAAACCAGTGTATTTTTACTGTAATTTAGGACAGTCAGTGGAAATCACTAAATTAGAAAAAAAAAAGTCAAGTACTGGATTATTTTTAACGTTTATGTTACAATGTTTTCTTTATTTCCAATTTTCTCCTCATTAGAGAAGTAGCTTAAATTCTAGCCAAAGTGATTTCTTTCATAATCTCCAACTGAAGTATATTTAGCATAATTTTCAGAAAGCTCTCCACTGCTAGGACAGCAATACCTCCAATAGGCATTGTCAAGAAGCTTTTTTGTACCATATCAGGTATTTCTTTTCTTTAGGGAAAATTTTAGATTCTTTACACAGATTCAGCCAAGACTGATCAAAGAGACTGCACAGATTTAGATCTACTGAGTAAGGAAAAATTATGCTTAAACCCATATCTGTTTATTTTTGCATGCACTATATATATATTATGAATCCCCACACACACTGTATGACAAAAAGCAGCTCGAAATTCCGTTTGAGTTTTTAAAACTAGAAAGTCTGTGTGAACATCAGTGTGAAATGAAAGGCAGCCTAAAATGCCACTGTTACTTCTTTGAAATAGGGTCAGAAAGATTTCTGTATTTGGCATTAAAATGCCACAGCTTTTCATTCAGTATCATATTTCCACAATCACAGTTTCTCATTCTGTATCATATTTCCACAACAGGTAACTATAAATGTACTCCTAGAATGCTTCAACAAATGTGCTCAGCTGGAAATCCCCCCAAATCTTTAAACACCTCGCTTTTTGTGGTATTTTCAACCTAATTACATTCTATGGAAAAAAGTCTGACAAGGATTATCTTCTAATGAGACTTTCAGATAGAGTACGTAGCTTTGTAACTTCAGTTCCTGCATTAAAATACTGTTATTAAATATTTCAGAAATTAGATATTTTCCCTTTTCAAATTATTTCTGGTTTTGTTATGTGCAGTCTACTACCTTAAAAATAGATGGCTGGGTTATGAACTAGACAGTAACACATTAAACTGTTTTCTTCTTTTACTTTAGTAGTCCTACTCAAAGGACTACTTTATATAATTAAATTTAGCAAATAACCTCTCAGACAGTATGAGCAAGGTCCCTGCACAGAATTTAGCAGACTATGAAATTCTGATCCCTAGAATTTTTTAAACACCACTAAGAAAATTCAAACACCATTCTCTATCAACATATCACAATTGTCCATTTCTCAAGGTAACTGTTTTAATTTAAGAATTTGGAGCATTTAAAAAAAAATCCATAAACTATTTTGGACAGTTCTATCACAATAACTAAATTCCAGATGTTCGCTTCTTACTGGTGTTTCTTTTGTTTTTGTTACTTGCAGGCCAGCATACATGGAAAAGTGCACGTGTGCTTTTTGCAATACATTTTGCAATCATTTTTAAAGCCTCCATTTGTACTTAAGAGAACAAATTGAGAAACTTTTCCATGGAATTTTCCTTGCAGTGTACAGAAGCTCAGTAAACATGTGTAATGTGGCAGAATAAAGCCTGTATCCCCTGTATAGACTGTTAAGGTTTGTTACCTGAGGACTTAATCACTTTGGTTGAAGCTATTTATAGGAAACTACAGAATAAAATGTTCTTTGATCAACATTCTGTATTGGCAAAACCTCTTTGTGCTCTTAATGTATCAACATGATAAATTAAGTCTCACTTCTGTATTTCTTTTGAAGAGACCAGCCTATCTTCTATAACATTAATACGTGTACCCACCCCATTTCTGTGGGACCTGAGCCTGAATGCAGGGATCAGTACAGGGATGGAATAGCATCTGGGGAAAGGAAAACATTCCACTGGCTTCATGGCTTTGCTTGGCTTTCAGATATTCAGCTATTCAACACAGTTTTCATTTAGAATAAAAGAATTAGAGCAGTCTGCTTGGACACATGTTATTCTTTTTCAGGTGCTCACAGTGGAAGCAATCACCTGAAGATGTAGCTCATTTTGGACTACAAATGTACTGTGGCATGATTTAAGAGAAAGAAATTAATTAAACCTTCAAAATCAGATCCTTAATGATATATGGCCATATCCCTAGGCATCAATCCTGCAAACATATGCATGTCAAATTAATAGAACCTCTCATGTACACAAATTACAGTGTTTAAATCCTCCCAGAATTACAGATCTAATTTTGCTTGAAGAAAAAAAAATAGTGTCTTCATTGAGCAGATATTATTTTTTGTCGCTCTGCCCTTTACTAAATATTCCCCAAAAAAATTCTTGTCAAATTTTATTAGATGTACTGTTTGATAAAAGAAGATGAAAAGAAATTGTGTATACAAGTCATGGTTATAATTAAGTAGCCTACTGTAATTTCTGATACAAAATTGTTCAATCTTTGTAATTTTTGCCAAAAACATCAGTAAGGTAGTCCTGTTCAGAAAATATACCTTCCTATTACTTAATATCAGAGATGCAATTTAAAATAAAAATCAGAAACCTGGCAATAAAATTGATGAGACAAGCAATTCAAAAGCATTGCTGTGTTTCTAACACCACGTTGGTGCTTCACAAGTCCTTACTGGTAGTGACAAAGGATGGGGAGCTGACACAAACGCCGTACTGCAAGCACTGTCTCCAGCTATGCTGACTGGCACCCTCCAGGGCAGCCACATTTCTTTACTGACCAAAGAGGGAGATATTATTTCCAGATGTCCCACCTGGAATTGCTTTCCAGAAAGATGCCACAAGTGTCTCAAGCAGGCAGCAAATATCCACCTTTGTCTGAGGTGCACAGTGAAAGGAGAAAGGACAGAGGAGGTGGGGCTGTCCAAGGGACAGAGCTGGAGAGGGGGGCAAAGATGGCAGGAAAGGAAAGAGAAACTATGACCAAAAATGTATGTAGGATGGTTTCCTGTCAGGTATGTAAGTATAATCACTACAATACTTCATACATACACTTCAGTATGCATAACTTTTGTGCCTTACTCCCACCCCTTTGATACAGATTCTCAGGAATTACTTCTGATCAATGCTCACCACCATAGAGTGGAGCCCAGCTGATTCAAACACTGGTCCATCTGTGTATGTCTTAAGCTGTCCCCTTCCACATGATGCTCCAAGACTCCAGTAACCTCAAGCTGCCAGCATTTTCACCCTGGGTGCAGGCTCCAGAGTGTTATGGTCCCTCAGAAAGTCGAAACAGTGTTTAGTTGCTGCACTGATTTCTAAAAAGAATCAACTGGAAGGACTGGCAGATCTCTGCTCCTCTGACATGCCTCTTACCTAACACCCAAGAACAGCACATCTTTTCCTTCCTTTGCTCTCCTTTCTCCAAAAAGCACCTGGAGCTCTGGCTTTGAAAGGCTCTGGCATGCACACAGAAAGAGCTTCCTGAGATCTCAGGAACTCATTGCAAAGACACTGTTTAACTCCTCTAACTTCAAGATGAAAAACAGGGCCTTCACTTGGGACAGAAATCCTGTAATGAGTGATTGCAATATCATATGGCATTTCAGATCTGGACTGAACTTTCATCATTAAACTTATGCATAAGAAATCAAATCCTCTGACTAATGAGATTTCTGGCACAAGTGGCTTACTAATATTCATTAATCTAGAATTCATTAACAGAATAGATGATGATATTACTGCAATAATTTTGTGCATCATAAAATCCATTATAAAATACAGTGATATTACTGGTGCTGATGTTATGCTAAAACATGAAATAGGGTGATAGCAAATAAATAAAACAATAGAAGAATCAGTCATAGTTCCTGGTTTCATATCTATACTTAGTCTTCTCATTTCAAAAGTATATCCTTTGAGCAAAATAACATAGTTTTTGTTATGTTTTAAAACAACTTTCTGTAGACTTGTTAGAGTACATACTGCTGTAAAAGTTACACTTGTAAATGGCTGTATTTTTAGGCCCATCCTCAGCAAACAAAGGTTACTGATCTCTATCAAACACATTCTCTGCAGTCACACAGGCCTGGCTGTTATTTAAAAAAAAAAAACCCACGCCCTTAAGAGTGACTTTCCAGGCAATTATTGCATGCCTGTGCTAATCCACCATTAGTCAGTGACAGGAAATTATCAGAACAGCAGACAGCTTCAGATATTACTGTGCTCTGTCATGCTGGATGGAGACCTAGTTGCTTTGACAAGCAGCATCTCTCTGGCATTTGAAACAAATCAGTGCTGCTGGCCTGACACTGCAACTTCTGTTTGCTGTCTCTGATGCCTCTAATCAGAAGGCACAGCTCACTAACAGGGAGTTCTGCACAGCTTAAGGAGAGCTTAGTCCTTTAGTGGGCATTTCTTGAGAAAGGTCCCACTGGGAATCATAACTTTTTTCTGTGTTGGCTATTTCATCTCATCCTCCATATTATTTCCTCCTTATCAAGCATCAAAAGCCTAAAGAAAAACACCAACTAAAATGCCTTCTGTGGACTGATGCCACTCAGATTCACCTGAATTCAAAGGTGATGTCTTAGTGCTTCACCTAGTGCTTAAACCATAAAGGGAATTTATTGAGCTGAAGTGCAGCCTTCCTAGGAAAGAGTGCCTGCAGCTCCAGGAAACAGCATGAAAATAGGGCTGAGATGTTGTATCTGCTGTTTGAACTGAAGGCACACCTATTTGGCTACCTGAACACACAATCCTGTGCTACTGTTCAAGCTTGATTGCTAGTGAATGATGCAGATCTCCAAGTTTTCTTTTCATCTCTTAGAGATATGGCACATAACTTCTCATATTATCCTATCACTCAGCTTCGTCTCTGACAGCAAGATCACTGGCAGAAGGAAAGGGCCTGAGGAGATCTGGTGCTGCAGCTAGCAAAAATGCCTGGGTAAAATTCATACCAAGAAGCTTTCTGAAGGCAGCTACATGCCCATCCTCCTTGCTGGGGAAAGCAGGGGTCACCATGGACCCTGGTTTTGAGCAATCTGTTCTGTTCCCTCACACCACAGATCTTCTGGGCACGCAGCACAAGCACTCCAGACCAAAAAGACAGAACTGGTTAAGATAACCCACTTCTAGATAAGGTATGAGAACACCCTGCATACGTCACACCCTTCTTATCTGAAGCTAGGAAATGCTTCATGCTTTTACAAATATATTTGAAAAGTAAGCATTACACAGCTGCAGTTTGCAACTTTTATCAGGGAAGTACTGATGTTCATCAGAAATTAGTCTCCATAATTACAAATGCACAACTGTAATTTTTATCAAAAACTAAAACCACAGAGGTCAGAAAATAAAAATAAAAAGGCCCCTACTAGCTTTGAGTACTGTTTGCTAATGTATAATATTCTCACACTTTTGGTTTATTACTGTATCTTTAAAAAAAAAAAAAGTGATTTATATGCATTTAATGCTCAGTGTGTCTCAGTAGTCTCATTTACAGAACTACACACACTTTGGTTATGCTCTTTGCTGGCTAAGGATAAAGGAGAGCATACAAATTCTGAATCTACTGTTTATATTGTAGTAGTGGTATGTCTGTACTGGCTGGCACTGATCAGGGTGACTACAACAGCAGAAATGTGTATGATATACAAACACACAGTGAAACATAACAATGTTCACTGATTCAGAAAACAAACACCTAAAATATGGGAAAAGACGAAAAACATGGGCAAGGAAAGCAGAGATAGATCATTTGATTGCTTATAATTCTGTATTTATAATGCAAATAACACTACTATAAATTCAGCTGGCTTGCTGATCAGTGGATTGTATACTGAAAAATTATTAACTGTTGATCAAGCAAGCAATGGCCAGATCTTGCAGTTATTTATTTTGAACAGGTCTATTGAGGTGAGTCATTTTATGGATGTCTGCAGATCCTACGGTGAAGTGGCAGGCTCAGCCCCAGTTACACCCTGTTATGGCTGTGATGCCAATGCTTCCTTCCAACCAAATGTAAATTACAGCAGGGTTTTAGAGAGCAAAAGCCCTCTGAGGTCTCAGGCATGTTGACAGCATTTCTGAAAATGTGGACTTTAGCTTCTCTTGCAATTTTATTGTATTCTTATTAGAAAATGGTTATAGATATAGAAAATGGATATAGATAGTTTATCAGCAGGCTAAAACAGAAGGCATGACAACACAGCTATCTAGGGCAAGGTCTGCACTACATTTGGAGAGGTAAATAATAACGTGTACTTTGACTCCTCTATCATCTGGGCTGGAATACTTGCAATACTCCTCAAGGAAAATAATGCAGCATTAAGCAAGTTGCTCTGAAATAGTTACAAGTGAAGTAGATACTTCTACTCAGATCTGATCTATGAGGAAACAATACATGGAATTCACTGGCATGCAATCCCACTCCTTCCAAACAGAAGAATGGGAAATTTTGTTGTTTTGTCAGCACTTTTCAGCTTTCGATGTAGATTCTATCACACTGTGTTACACAAATACTGCTTCAGTACTGCAGGTATCTGCACACAAAGCTATGCTCGTTTAAAATTCTACCACAGATAATATAACATTTTAGTTTCCAAATTCTGATATATAATAAATTCAATGTTCAAAATGACCCTAAATGTATCCCCCTCAGAGGATCACTGGCTGTGCTGGAAAGCTATCATGAGTTCAAAAGCTCTTGCAAAACTGCAAAAGATGAAAAAAGGCTTATGGATTTATGAATGTGATTAGAGCTATAGTTCTTCAGGCAAGATTGCTTCCTGGTTGGGGGAAAAAAAAAAATCCAGAAAAATTGAGATGTCTCCGGGAGAGGAATTCAGATGAACAAAAGTAGCACTTCAACATTGCCAGTATTTTTTGGACAAGCAAGAAAAGGAGAGGGACAAAACCCCAGTACACTAGTCTGAGCACTGAAAGAAGCATTCTGCCTGGGCAAAATTATTTTAAATCAACAGTTATGTATTTATAGCATATTTTGATCTGTAACTGCTTCAGCATAATGTAGCACAAACTTATTGCTGAATATGATAAAGAACACTTTAATCTACTGAATGTGCAAAAAGCGTAAATGACTTCTTAATGGCACTTTTGTTTTGACTGACAGAGATTTATGTCAATGAGAGAAAATGTTTTAATTAAAGGAATTGCTACAAAGCATATGTGTGTGCTTACTTCTCATATGTATGTGAATGAGACAGACATTAATAAAGAAATACAGCTGCCTGCAATATCTGGTCTTTAATCTTCCTTATTCTATTTTTAAATTCATGACGGAGGTGTGGTATTTTGATAACACATTAGCACAGTTCTGACATAAAAATGGCAATACCTCTAAATTATTTAATTACATCTTTTAATACAAGTATTGAAGATGTCAAAAGTCTTGCAAAGACAGAAACCTGTGAATACAAAACTACCACAACTAATTAAAAATTATGTTCTCAAAGATTCCCACTCCCCAGGCTCTGCACTCTGCTTGCTCTTCACTTTTGTATCTTCCCCACATAACAGGAGCACTACCAGGAAAAATTGTGGGTTTCATGTTTAGAGCATGTAAGAATTGGATTTCACAAAAGTCCCAGGTTTTCCAGAGTATAAAACTGCTTGCAGATGTGTCCCATGGATGGCAGCCCTCTCTGCCTGCACTGAGGGAACTGCTGTGACTGCTCTGGGACTACCCTTACGTGGAGGAGCAGGACAGCAGGGAGAAAAGGGGACAGGACAGGCAAATAAAACAGTGTGAGGACTCCTAAGGCAAATCCAAGCAGAGAAAATGCCTGAAATAATTACTTGTTGTGAACAGCACTACTTTCTGATGACAAAAATTGATACTGGGTCACACAGTAGCAACAAGAGCAAGAAGAGTCCTCTTCCAAAACATGGCATGTACTCTGTGCAATTAGAAAAAATGGGACATGATCTCACTTTCTGAAATAAATCTATCATCACAAACTATAAACTATGTTTCACCTGGAAACCATACACATTATTGCCATGCTGGTTTTCAACCATCAGGAAGTCTTTTAACAGACTTTGAGAGGAAGTTAATGATGAATTCACCTTTCTGCAGAGCAGATGAACCAAAAGGCACCTGCTGAAATCCTTGTGGGGCAAAGTATCTTGGCAGAGAAAATGCTGCCTTACATGTTTTCAGCCAGAAACTGAGTATTTCTATGCATTACTCTCATCTTAGAAAATTATATCCGCTGATTATCTAACACTTTAAAGATAATACAGAAAATGTCTGAGTTGGGCAACTACTGTATTTTTCTATTCTTTCTCCCTGAATTCAGCAGATTGCTCTGGTTTTTACATCCAAAAGTTGCAGCCTCTCTCTCATCTGCTTGAACCAATGCAATTAGTGAGCTAAGAGGAGCACTGCCACAAGCACTACTCATTATCATTGTTCCAGTCTGTGTTCAAATTATATTTAAAATAGTTGGCAAAGAGTACTGGTGAAAGAGAAATAAAAGATTGCTCAACACATCCATATTCTACAAGTTTTCTCCTGTACAGAAACATTACTCTTCATATTTGCATGTAAGAATTTGATTTTCTTTCATACTAGACTGCAGCCAGTACTAGACTATTATTACTGTATTATACACATGACCAAATGAGATTAACAGTACATAATAGTGAAGAATGAACAATAATTAATAATAATTAATACCAAGTAATAACCAATTAATAGTGAATAATTTTTTTCTGTAATACAAACTTTTCACTCTTGCTTGAAACAATACACAACAAAATAAAAACACCCCACAAAACTAAAAGAAAATATTTTCCTTTTTATATATTTGTAAAATGAATCAACTGGTTTTTATTTGACGACATCCACTGCTATAGAAAACAATGCACACATTACATTTTGTACATACCTCTCTCTCACAAGAATACAAAGGAACACCTTTTTGACCAAGTGCTTACCTACAGTGTGTCCAGCAAGACTAATAACAAGTTACACTGATTCACAGTGTACAAAGTAATTATTTCCCAAGGGTCCAAGTTTTGCAACTTCATTAAAAGCCCCAATCATGAGTATTTCAGCAAAAACAACTGCCTTTTTTATCTTCTAAAATTATAATACACTAACCATTCTAATTTTTATTTAAGCTTCTAAGCAGTTATATTTTTAAAAACTTCTTAAAATATCACTGATTTCATGAACCCAGGCTTATGACTGCTAGTATATTTGAATAAAATAAAGTCAGTGAAAAGTATTGCATATTTTTTGAATAATGTGCTACCTCATACATTCCATCATAAATCCCAAAAGTACGTCAGAAAGTCTTTAAGTGTTTTCTGGCGTGTGCTACAAACCAGTAACCCTTGGGTTGTCTAAGCAACATGGTTCTTTAAAAAATAGGTTTTAATTCTCTCCAGGAAGAGCAGATCCTTATTTGGATATGAGTCTGAACCGTGCCTTCTCTCTAAAACTGTGTAGGAACGTCTCCATGGTCGACAGAGAAATTTAGCTGCTGTAAAAGAGAAAAACACACTGCCAGAAGGTCCCTTTGGTGCCCTGTCCTGTCCTTTCCCTGTGGCCTCACCCTGTCAATCACACCTGGGAAAATAGTACAAGAGATTTCTTGCACACATGCACAATCTCATAACTGATGGTTTTGAGGCAACTCTTAGGAAAAGTCACAGAGGGAGAGAACACTTCATTATTGAAGTCTCTGTCTTACAGTGTACTAAAAGAAGGAAGTTTCATGTTAACCAGCATCAACCCACTACAATCTGACACAGATGAGTAATAATCTTGATATCATTTCCCAGATGAATAATCTTCTCAGTAAAAACTGCTAAACATTATCAGTTGCTGTTCAGACAGCCCAGCCGTGGTGAGTCAGGCTGCAGGAGCACCTCAAGCCTCAGAGAAGCCGGAAACCTGCCAATGATTAAAGGTAGAAGCCTCCAAAACGAAAGAGAAATAAGGCTACCAGCTTGTTTACAAAAGTCTCCATCATTAAGGTCAGACAGACCTCGCAGTGCTTTTTCCTCACATGGTTATGTCAACATGTGAAAAAGACTCGTGTCTCCCCAATTGACACAGTCACGCCAAACAGCCTCCTTGTGTGAACACAGGTTATGTTGACAGAGGAGGGTGGCTGGCAAGCTGTACCATTTAGAGATGAGGTCTAGTTACACCAACTGTAAGCCCATCTTGTTGACATCTTGGTTTTACCTAAGGCACTCTGCTAACATCACATCTGTCCCATAGAAGTGCTGTAGTATATCGGTGACAATGTAATGCCAAGCTGTGTACAATACAGTTTCCCTGCTCTAACAAACCTTCAGAAACATATATCATGGGCATGGATTCATCTCTTCAAATGGTTAGCTCATTTTTCTAGGATTTAACAGTATTGATCCTTTTCTGTAAGAATTCCACTATTATATCACCTGTATTTTACAATGAAGGTGATGTCTGTAATTTTTATGCTGCTTGAGTATTCAAGAAATACATGACAACACTTCTCTATAGTCACTGGTTTTATTCTAGTGTAGCATGGGCTTACAAATGATTTTCTTTAGTCAGGAAAATATCAGTCAGCAAGCAAGTTGCTTAATGTTGTTTACATCATCTTCTTAAGGTCAGAATTAGCATACATAATAATCATTTTAAGGAGTGACACTGTGATGCATCAAGCATGAAAGAGGTCAAGAATAAGTCCACTAATAGTGTCATCTTATCCTTATATATATCCCAATATTCAAAAGCATCTAGGTTTCAAGTGGCTCAGTCTCCTTCATGAATTTTTGGGATATTTTATACATATAAATACACATCAAATGGGTTCCTTCATGGAGTGAACCAGTGCAGAAATATTCTCTGCCTTGCCCTTGTAGGAGCTGGTTTCCTATTACACTGAGCTGTCAGGGTAGCCCAGGGAAATCAATGCCTGAACTCAGACACTCAGGCTTGGTGCTTGAATTTAAGTGGTATGAACATGCCCACCTCCAACAGCCTGTTTATTTTCACACAGAAGTCTTCTGAAATTCCCACAGATTTTGCTTAGAGCTGTGTTGGCTGAATATGATTTTCTCATTTATTCTTTACAGGTTTCTCTTTTTCATGTGCAGCATTATCCTTTTGCCTTTGAACAGTCTCGAGACTACACATCTCCACTACTACATAACAAAGAACTCTGTTTAATATAACTACATTTTTTTAAGTGGCTTAGGAGAAGTGCACTAGGCTGTTTACAAAGGGATTACCTGCTGTAAGCATGATTTAAATACTTTACCTTACTTAAAAATATTTTAAACTTTTCTATTCATCTGCAGACAAAAGAGGCTGAACAACACTATGTCTCTTAGATTTAATTGCTGGTCCCTGAAGCAACCAATCTATATCATTGTATCAAAAGTGTTGTGGTTGTTGATGTTGAGGTTGTGCTGATCAACTAAACAAACCTTTCAGCTGTCAGATTTGACAGTGACACATATAAAACATCCTCTTTATAAAGTGGAAGCAATATAAGCACACCAGGGAGCAACATACTATGCATTCAACCTCCTTCCAAAGCAAAGCAAGAAGCACACCTAAATTTTTTCTACAATCGCATTAAAGGAGCAGCTAACGGGGACTGGCCTAATTTCATGACATTTCAAGACCTTGAAGCAAAACTGAACTACTTTTCTCAACAGAGTTAACAGTGTTTTAGTTGTTTCCCTTATAGTGGATACATTGGTAGGTCAGGAGCTGCAGTTGAAAGAGTATTTTGGGCAATTTACAGTCAGGCCTCACTACATACCAGAACAGAAAACATCCTATCTTACTCAGAAAGGGATAAAGAGGGAGAGAAATAACGAACTCTTCCTTGAGCAAAGTCATTCTAAATTATAAACTGTAAGATAAAAGACCTAGTGATAACTCTATTATGGCAACAAATTATATGCTTTATCTAAATATAGCAGAGACATTGTAAAAAGACGCAGTCCTTCCCTGCCCTGCCCTGTTCAGTTCGTTTCTATAGGACACATGTAGAAACATATTTCAGCCACTGAAGTGTTTACAGATGTTTGTGAGATAGAGCCCATTCTACCAATTTAAAGCTCGTAGAGTCATGCAAGACACAACTGTATTTCACGGGGAAAATTTTACATAATTGCTAGAAATACTTCTGAAACGTTGTCATGCCTTTTAAAGAGGTATTATGTACCTGTGTCAAACAGATCTGCATGCTAATACTTTTTCTGATTTTTTTTAACTGACATTGTTTTAAAAATGTAAAACTTAAAAGTTTTAAACTGACACACTGAGAGCAAAAGTGGTTTCTACATACAACATTCTGTCACTAAGGTGTAAGCTGGGTGTGCTGTAGGAAACTCAAGATATAAGTGTTCCTAAGTGGAGACAGGTACATTTGGAAAAATGTCCAAATTTTCTAGTCATTAATCAGAAATGAAGGCAAGATACACAAGTAAGATCTATTTTCTTGTTGCTTAGTCTAGTTTGGCTTTTTCATTCAGAGTTTGATTTCTGGAAGGACATGCCAAAATCAGAAAACCAGACTCCCAAGGTACGTGAGTTGGATGAACACTGAGGTGTTGTTTTCTTATAACTGTCTGCAAATGCCAAATCAGTGCATGCTCCCTCTGATGCAAGACAGAAACATCAGGATAAATCCCAAAGTTATACAGAATTGTATCAATGCATATTCAACTGAGGTCAAAGAAAAGGTGTGCTGATTATCTACAAACTTCTCATGCACTGGTCAGCATTACAGTAAAATGGTAATTATTCATTATAATGGTACTATTAATTAATCCCTCCAATTAACCCTTGATCCCTCTGAATTCAGATTAATAACACTGGCGCATGTGACACCAAAGGACTGATCTCAGTCTGGGAAAAACTTTCCTACTGAATTGTGAGCGACCAGATATTTTTTTCCTGCCAGGATAAAAATAAAAACAAAAAACCCCTTGTAATAAAATACCAACTAGATTATTATTATTATTGCCACGTTTTTCCCAATATTATTTTTCTTGTTTACCTTTCTTGCATCTCGTATCATCTTCCGAACAGTTTCCTTTATGGTGTAAGGCTGTGCTCGTGGTGGATGAAAAAGCAGATCAATATTTGTGCTACCAGAAATTCCAGGCATCAGATAGGGCCACCCTAAGTCAAGATTTGGAGCTTCCACATCTGATTCAATGGGCCAGTAGGTTCCCGAGGAAGAAGTGTCATCAATGGCATGGTTAGAGGAATAAATTGTGTTTTGGGGAAGTTTGTGAACATTGTTCAAAATATAATCAATTTCCTCATCCGCTAAGAACTCTGAGCATCTCTCCTTGGTAAGAAATTCTTTGTAGGCTTCTAAACCTCCTTCAATCAGAGCATCGATAGCTATTCGGTACCATTCCTTGTAATGAGGTTCAATATAGTTGTCTAATCTGCATTCATCATGTAAGGAGGACAGCAAAGATGAAGTTTCCATTTTCACATGTATTTTGTATAAAGTCTTCTAAGAGTCCATTCATGAGCAGATGAAATGTATCTGCAAAGAGAAAATAAGTAAGAAAACAATGAAAATATTTCTAGATAACTATGACACGCACACAGTTATTAACTAAAATACTCTTCTGGTTAAGTTGCTCTAAGTTTTTCTAGCATTTTCCAAGACTTTAAAATATTTTGAAAAGGCTCAGGGACTACTATTGCCAAAAATTAAAGAGATAGATAAATATTAAATAGATAGATAATATTATATTAGAGAAACAGATAAAGAGCTTTAACATAAACTAAACACGTAATTCAGTGATTTTAGGAAGTTGATATTACAAGCTATGTCAGAGCTCATAGTACACCAAACGTCTGTATTAGCAACACCAATACATACCCAGTGCATGTTCCAACACACTATCACAGGTTGTGTTTCAAAATGCCCTTTGCAACAACTGACTGAGTACTGTCCAAAGAAACACCTCAGAAACCAATTACATTTCCTACTTTTCAATACATTACTGAATCTGCAATGCAGTTCTTTTCTTTGGCTTCTTTGAAACCACAGTCATTCAGGTACTTCTCCTTATCTATCTGTTCTCCCATGCTGATCTAATCCATTTGTTGCTCCCAAGCAGGACCAGCCTACCTCATTTCAGTGAGTTATGAGGAACTCCAGAAAGATTTATCCTCCCACATCTGGGATCAAACTCTGAATCAGCAATTTGATGTCTAGTTTCCACCCTGCTCATTCCTTCTGCCAAAAGGAGCGGCTGCTTTAATCTTTTTTTTTTTTAACATTAATAACAAGTTGTTTACTGCTGATGTTTTATAAATTCATTCTTACACTTTTTTATTTCATTTAGCAAGGTCTGAGAGGGTTGCTTTGTGCTGCACATTGGAGATTTAAGAAAGAGAGAGAACAAATACTCAATGTTTCTTTCTTCACATTTCTGCAACCCTCAGTAACTCACCAAAAAAAGGGGGGGAAGGTGTTTCATGGCAGCAGCATCAGCATAGCCATGTAAAACAGAAAGATGGTAGTACATCTTCCAGGGCTAGGGCATGAAGCTTAAGAGAAAGACTGCAGAAGTATGAAGAACATCCAATGAAGGCAGAATAGTTAGAAAAAGCTTGATAGCTTGAAAGTTCACGTTGGGTTTCCCTATAAGCCTAATTAATAGTATAGCAGTATAATAGCAAATAGTCACATGGAGTTCTGATTTCACGTACTGGCATATAAATGTAACTTAATTCCCTTTTCCCATCAAGACCTTCCAGATATTTTTGCAAACAGTGCAATTGCTTTCTACTCTCTGTTGGGAACAGTTTAAATCTTCCCAAAAGGAAATGTAAATTAGCTATATTAACCTAAAGAAATGAAAATAAAAATCTCCATATCTACTGATAGTTCAGATACCAATTAAATGTTCAATTTAACCAAGATTTATAAGGAACTTGGGAAGTCTGAGGTTAAAAAAAAGACCAAGAAATAAAAATCCAGATCTGGAGCTGGCATCAGGCATGTCATATGGAATAATTCCATTTGAATCCTGTCTCTCAGCCAAGTAGCAGGGCAGATCTTCCCAGATAGGATTGCTTTCGAGCCTGGGGGAAAGGAGTGTTCCTTGCTGCTTCAAGAGTAGCTCTTTGTGGTGAACTGGAAAGCAGAACACGAAAGGGATCTGACTGCTCTCCCCCAAATTAAGAACTACATGTATTCCTCTGACAGATACTCAGGGCTTCATTCTACACTGCTCTCCCAAGAAGAAATGAAATGTTACAAAACAGGAGCAATACCATTTCCCTTCTCACAGATGCAGAGACAGCCTGTGGCAGAAGGTGACGAAGAACCAAGCCCACAGTACAGGCAAGACAGATTCAAAGATTAAACTCTTAACATATTGTAAAAATAAAACAGTCACATCAGGACCAGCCCAATCGTCTGGACCAGGTTTTCAAGACATTTTAGCTACAGAATGAAGAACAACCAAGAGTACAAAATGCAGCTGAGTTGTTCTCAAAAGTCTGCACAGTAATACAGGTGACTTCATTGAGATTCCAACACACCCCTCTTTTAGGGCCCTCCAGGACAAATCATTCTCTAGTCACTGCAGTAACATAGTCAGTCTTAAAAGTCAATCTTATTATGACATGTAAGAATAAATATGATTTTACAAAGGCAAGTGAAAGATATTCCTAAAATTCTCACTACTTTGGAATGGATATACTTCTAAAATAGAATTTTTTCCACTGACTGAATATATACAGTTGTGAAAGATGTGTCTATTTCAAAAGCCTGTCTGAATTTATTTTTCCTTCTTCTCATTCTGTCTTTTGAAAATAACTTAAGGGAATAGGACTATACTTAATAGGTAACATTGTGCAATATCAAATATTGAATGTTATGAACAAATAAAAAGTAAAACAATTATTACTTGTGTGTTCTGCCTCACAAGCACTTCTTTTATTTTGTTTGGTTCTTTCATTTGTTTTTCACAATAGTATAGTATATTGCTTGACTTTTCATTGAACAGAATGAATTACTTAAGTGTGGAATAGGTGAAATACAGCAACTTATGCTCAGACATATGCTGAAAGCAGGGTATAAATATAAGTAACCTTGAAAAGGTGAGACTTCTGGTGCAACATCTTCCAAACAAGAACAGTCATTTTACAGTGAACATCTTTGAAGTTGATGTTTGATTAACAAGTGGTGTTTAAAAAACAAGCTTAAAGCAGTGCATATTAATTTAAGAAAGTAAATGTAAAATTTGCCAGCATGGAAATAAATCACAGAACACTTGAGACAAATGAAAAAATTTTAATCCTGGTTTTTGAAATTAAGGACACCAGCATGAGATACATTCATATGAAACAAAAGAGAACTCCTAAATTAAAACAGTGGCTTCAGGTATACTTGACAAAAGCTCTACATGTCTTTACACAGGTATTTTTCTCCTTAGAAGGTAAGAGCTACTGTGCAGAAACTGAACCTGTGACACCATATATTTCTGCATAAAACAGTAGAGATTTGGACAAAATTCTTAATAACTTTTTGATGTCTTCTTCAACCGTGTATTGTGATTTCCGCATAATAAACTTGATTCTTCAAAGGTACTCCTCAGGTCAACAATTACATTAGCAAGGTTGTGCAGAATGAGGCCCATTTCTTGAGGCTTACAGATCTTTATCACACTTTATGTACACGATCACAAATTTTACCAGCACCGGAAAGTCGTCCTTCATCCTCTGAGAAACAACCTTGCCTGCTAATCCCAGCCCATCTTCTGTACCTGAACACAGGGATCAGTCACTTAAAACTTTTTTAATAAGTGCTATTAATGGCCTTTAATTGAATTTAAACTCAAATAGAGCTACTACAACTGGATCTTCTGCTGAAGGACACAAATGCTGAATCCTGTATTGATGTGATCATCTTATCCTTCTATTAACATGCTCAGACCTTTCTAATGCCATTACCAGGAGCCCAGCAAAATAAGGCCTTTTTCTATGAGTAAGAAGTAACTATGCCTTTATACAGAAAGATTTGGAGAATATCACAGACTTCACAAATGCAGCAGATGACAAATGTCCACTAAAGAGAATTATGCAACATTATACAGGGGTTTCAGACTAGTACCTAGAGACAAGGAGCTTCCCTGCCATACTAATATTCACAAGATTTGAAAAATTTCCTATTCAGCAACTTTAGGGAGCAGCTCTAACCCCAGGCTTGTACAGCCGGTCCTTGGCAAGGGCCTGGCCATGGTGCTTTCTTCAGGATGTCCTTATTGCTTTTCCAATGGAAATGTGATTACTTTGACAGTTTCTACATAAAGTCTCGACCTTGCCAGGAAATTTACACCTCGAGAACAGCTTGTTACAAGCTGTTGCATACTCTCAGATATGGTTTTTAGGGCATCCATCTGGGAGCCTCTGGCCCACGGCTCGGCCAAGGAGCCTCCCCACGGTTTAAGGGCCTGGCATGACCAACCTCTAACAGAACAACAGGCGTTTTATGACACCTGCCTTCCACCAACCTTTCTATTAAAGAATTGTATCAAGAATAAATAATAATTACCTCACATTAAGCAGTGACAGGCAATTATTTCATTATTAATGAAATTAAATTTTCTGTGAATACAAAGGCCATCAAATCCAAGTGAAAAACAACACCGCAAGCGTTCCTGCTGCTTTCCTTCTTTTCTCTTTCTCTTGTGTGTTTGCCGGGTCGTTCTGCGGCGGGTTACTTTTGGGGGGTGGCTTCGTTAGTTCAACCAGAAAGTTTAACTTTCCAGGCAAAAGAAGGGCAGCGGGCGCTCCGCTGGCCGACACCGCACGTGTGGCGCCCCCGGCCCGGCCGCTTGCGCAAGGCGGCCCCGGCAGAGCGCGGCGGGAGGCGCTCCCCGGGCCGCCCCCGCCGCCGCCCGCGCTCCGCGACCCGCGCTCCCCCGTTTGAACGCCCCGCGGCGCCGAGCGGGATGTTGGCGGGACGGGGGATTGCCCTGCCCTGCCCTACCCCTGTCCCGTCCCTTCCCGGGGGAGACTGAGGGGAGACCCACTTACTGCGCCGGTGCCCCGCGTGGGGTCTCGCCTCCGGAGCGGCGGGGCGGCTCGACCCGGCTGCTGCGAGCGCGGCGGCGGCGAGTCACGGCGGCGCTGCGCTCATCGCAGGTACTTCCCGTGGCTCTCAGGCGCGGTGGGTGTGGAAACCAGTTACAACATGTCAGGACGGTGTCGCACCAAACCCGCCGCCGCGGGAGCGGGGCGAGGACTTGTCTGAACTGGGGAAGCCCGGCCCTCTGCCGCGCAGCGCCTTCCCCGGGCCGCGCCGGACCCCCCGCCCCAGCCCGGCCCGGCCGATCCTGCCCTGCCTTTCCCTGCCCTGCCCGCCGGCCCGGCCGGCAGCCGCAGGAGCCCGCGGGGCAGGGGCGACCCGAGCCAAGGCATCGGCTGCCCCGCGGCGGGCCCGGGAGCCGGGTGTGCGTGGGAGATTAAACTCAAAGTAAACGCTGGCTTCAAGAAAAAATAAACCCGTCAGCCTCGAGTCACGGTTTCCAGGTTAACTCCGGCGGAGCAAGTCACGGCAAGGGAGCGATAGCCGTTCGAGACCTTCAAAGTCAGATATATGGACAAGCCCCTTTTCCATAGCTCAGTGGCTTTGAGAAGGCTCTTCTTTTGCTCTTGATGTCTCGGTGGGAGACACAGACCTGCAGGCAGAGCCCCCCATCCTGGCAGCAATGCACCTGGGCCTTCCTCCTTCGCTCTTCTCTCCAGCAGCAGGCTGGGCACGCCGCATAGCAATGCACGTGTTGAAACCTTGGAGAGCCCTCTCTGAAAGGCTCTTTGAAACCACGATCATCGCTTCAGCAGGGTCTTGCAACCACCAACGGATCAGCACATCCCATGTGCTCAAACACACTGAGGGTGTTGTATAATTTTAGACTTTTTGTGAAAAAAAAACTTTTTTGTATGTAACTTTTTGTATAAAACCCCCGCAAGCACACTGAGGGGGTTGTATAATTTTAGACTTTTTGTAGACTTTGTCCCCATCATACTCTGGTGCTTGACTGTGGGCAGCTCTTTTTTGAGGCATTTAAGACAATGCAGTATAACCCTGACAGTTAGGCTTTATTAGCAATAACTCATCCAGTCTGGCTTTAAGCACAAACTCTTTTTCCTAACCTATACTGTCTAATACTAAGTGTGGGATGTATCCTATGCTGTGGCATCTTGATGATGGTTTCTGAGAAGAAAACAGTAAAATATGCAGTATCTGCACAGTAATATTTGTATATTTATATGTATGTAAGTGTATAAGTCTGGCCATCAGGGAGTGTTTTTTTCCTGTGCAGTTAATTCAGGTAGTGGAGTGCACAAGAGGAAATAGCTGGTGTTAACATACTCATGGACTACCCTTTACAGACAAAGGAACATCTGGATTAATGATAAGACTCTTCTCACACTCAAAAAAGAATTTCCCTGATTTTGATGGAAAAAGGGGGTGAAAACCGCTTTAAAAACAAAATTTTAAAATGTACATAGAACTTTATAGTTAGTACACAGCACTTTTTGTCCCATGAAAATACGTAATCAGGAAGGAGAACCTGTTTCTGTGGAAACTTACTGACAAGGAGGGGAGGCTATCTAATTTTTTAAGAGAGCAGATCTATTTTCTAAAATTATTTAGAAAGGGTAGGAAAGTAGATGAATGGTCATAAAACTTCTTTTGACCTTGAATGAACTGGTTGGACTTTTATTACACAAAATTTACAAGCCTTTGTCTTCTAGAGAAGTTAAGTGGTTGAGCACAGGCTTAGCATAAACAAAACGTTGTAATGAGACCAATCATATCTTTCTAAACAAGGAAATCTGCATGAAGGAAAGTTATCTAGGTTTTTTTGCCTTATTAGTATCTGTACAAGAAAAGGATTTTTTCTGCTCCCTTGCAATTTGTCAATTGAAGCCCTCCAGTAGCTATACTACACCAGACAGTTCATAAAACCTAACTTGGGTAATGCATTTTGGAAACTCTTAGCTGTCAAAATAAAGAATGTTTTTACCTAGCAGGTAGCAAACTTATGTGTCCTGCAGCCACAGGCATCAGTGGAAGCAGACAGTATGAGCAAGCTTAATAAGCAGTAAGACAAATTCTAAGCAATAGGTACAAAACTGTATTGTAAATGTGTGAGGCAGGAGAATGTGCTTCATTATCCTTACTCCTAGAGCTGTGGAACTCCAGCAGTATGAGGGGAAGGGACTGCAGAAACTGGGCAGCCTAAACAGCTTTTCCTTTTGCCATTGAAAATGTAGCATTGGGCAGGATCAGTTGAAGCATCCTATTGTTTGGGACTGTTTTACTGTAATCCAACTGATTCATAAAGCCTCAAAACTACAAAAGTTCTTAGACATAGCTCTTTTCTAAACTACATGAGAGAAAAGGATCAACTCAGTATGTTTGATGGCACCATCTTTAGAGTGATTGTCTTAAGTGACCCGGGTACTTGGGTACCCAGGTGGGATGATGGTGCTGGTGGATGATCATCCATGCTACTCCCATCTGTTTGCAGTTCTGAGACTTTTTTTGTAGTGACAGATCATCTTGCCCTATACAAGTCTAGCTGAATGCAAGCAGAAGATAAAAGATTATTAGCACATGGGCAATGGCACCAGTCCAAAAGTTTATTGTAGGGATGTTATTAAGGATCAATACTTATATGAATTATATTTCTATTCCTACTGCAGGCTTACTAAGATTTCATTTAGATTTACTAAAGGGAGCATTGATTTGGAAGCAGTGGATGTTTATACAATTCACGATACCTATGAGCTGAGCTTTTATTAGATTTTAACAGATGAAGAAATAATACAGTCCTGAAGATTCATACTATTTATTAATCAATGGCCATCTACTCTAAAGCATAAGCATGGAGACTTCACACACTAATCTTAAAATTAGAGGAAATGTGCTTTTACAGATATGAATATAAAAGGAGCTACAATACATTTATATCAGCTTGATGGGTAGTGATACAAAATCCACACCTTTCATAAAGTAGCAGAGAGAAAAATGAGACAGAAAACTACAAATTAATATGGAAAAGCAGGCATCCTCCTCTCAGTACATCTTATTCAAATTAAATAATCATAACCTACTCTATTTGGTATTATATTCTTAAATCAAGAATACATTAGTTTGGTCCATATGATATTAAGGAAATTCTTGGCAATGTCCCATCACTGCCTAGTTTGCCAGTTACTTTCACAGCTTCTATCAAGAAAAAGCCAGTAGTCAAAATACAAAGTATTAAAGCCAAGGTCTTTTACTGAAAGCATTCTTAACCTGTATATTGGGGCCTGGGTATATGTGCTATATACCGTATGGTAAATTTTTGTTATAGGTCAGGTCCTGTGTTAAAAGCTTGTACAAGCCTTCTGAAATTACTTCAAGTTCAATTGTGTGAAGAGAATCTGTGTGTTTCCTTTGGGAAGTTTTGGCAAGAGGTGAGTAAAGTTATGCAAAGTACATAATTTTTGAGACACAAGTAAATAAATAGAAATCCACCAGTCCTTATTTTCTGCCCATAGCATAAGTAGCTGAGAGAGAGGGGTAAAGAGCAGAGTAAGAGGGAAGATCAAAGGTGAAGAAGAGCTGCCATCTGAGGAAGAGTCACAGAGTCTGGGACTCTTCAGACTGGAATGGAGTTGGTGATTGAGGCTTCCTGGTGTGGTTCATTACATGACATGGAGCTCAGTGTACAACAGGTCTGAATGCAGAGAAGGAAACTCCTCTGAGGTCAGCTGTAATGTGAAGCCAATATCTCTCTCTCAGGCAGTTCCAAGACAAGAAGCTCTAAACTGATGGAGGTTGACAAAGTATTCTCTGCTCCTATAATTCATTCCTCTCACTTTCCTCTTTGCCACTAGTCTGCATGTCATTAAAGGGCAGATACAGGGCTACAGAGACCTTTGTTCTGAATTCATACAGCTGTTCTTAGATTCCTTCAGAGCATGCTACAGCCAATGTATAAAGAAACTGTAGAAGCACAGATTTCTTACTTGGGATTAACTTCCTTCTCTATGGATCAGAGAGGTAGCTCCTCTTGGTGTTCTTGAAGGCTTGAGATATCAGTGTGTGCCATTAAATATGATTCCACCCCTGCCCTTGGGGAAGAGGACTGCACAATGGGCAGTAGGTTTCTCTGAGGCTTTATGTCTTCATAATACCTAGCGTAGATTTCTGCTCTTTCAGTTTGTACCTCCTTGTTCTGTCTACAGTTCCTTACAGAGTTTGTCACCAGCTTCCCTGTAGGCCCCTTCAGATACTGAAGGTTTCTTGTGAGGTCTCCTCAAAACCTTCTCTTCTCCAGACTGAACAGCCCCAGCTTTCTCAGCCTGTCTTCAGATGGAAGTGAAGTTGCTCCAGTCCTCATCAACTTCATGATCTCTTCTGGACTTGCTCCCACAGTTCCATATCCTTTTTATGCTGAGACCCAGGAGATGCAGCACTCCAGGTGGGGTCTCACAAGAGCAGAGTAGAGGCATAGAATCACCTCCTTCACCCTGCTGGCCACGCTGCTTTGAATGCAGCCCAGGGCACAGCTGTCTTTTTGGGCTGTGAGCACCCACCACCAGCTTGTGTTGAGTTGTCATCAGCCATCACCCTAAGTCCTTCTCCACAGGGCTGCTCTCCATCCCTTCTCTGCCCACCTCTAGTGGTGCCTGGGATTGCCATGACCCAGGTGTAGAACCTTCCATTTCTCTGACTGAACTTCATGGGCTTTGCATTGACCTCTGTCTCAAGATTCTTAAGGTCCCTCTGGATGACATCCCCTCCCTTCATGTTGACTCTTGATACATAGCCATAAGGATCTTTGAGCCAAAAGGAGAATTCATTGCTCCTAGGATCCTTCTGACTGGGAAAAAAGGTGAGTCTTCTAAACAGATTCATGGAAAGAGAAAAATGAGATGGGGCTAAGGGAAAAAATCGTTGCTTGATTTGCATGTGGTTTATTTTCAAAGCTGTAACCACTGTGGCAGTGGGTTGCCACTTACAATTTTGGCCTAGTATTTACCTCTCTGCTTGGAGGTAAGGTTGGCAAAAGGATGAAAGCTGTTTGTCTCATACCAATCCCAGAAGTGCCTGAAGCTAGTTTTCCTAGAGCTGGTTACTTGGAATCTTCAATGTTACCCCAGTGTTTGCTTGGGTGCTCATGGTCCTCATGAGCTTTATACACCTAAGCCCATCTTTCATGTAGATCTTTTCTTATTCTAAAACTTGGGGAGGTTTAAAGGTCTCATAGTGCCTTTGGGGGTCCTCTGGCCATCAGAAGTAATACTGGCAGAAGTAAAAGAGAAAAATAAACCAGGGAAAACACCAGCCCATATCAAGTAATAAAATCACATTGAAATCTCAACAGCAAAGGAAGTTATGTTCATATTCTAAAGAACCAACATCATAAGTCTGAATGCAGCTACTACAAATGGCAGATTTACTCTGTCCTGGATAGCTTTCCAAACTGCCAATGAAGTTACAGCCAAGGAAGTTATTACCAATGGCATAAGTGGCAAACAAGTGGCAGAAATATTCCATCCTCAAATACAAGGTTTTCTTAAGTGTCCAGATACCTGTCCAGAAAACAAAAATGCACTATGATTAGGGAATGTTTATTGGCTGAATGGTGCACAGCAAATGTGGAGTTCACTTATAAGCACTATAGGGTTAGAAAAGGTTTTCCCATGAACTTGGTGCTTTATAATCAGTGTGAAATTGTTAATTTACGTGTACAATTAATGAAACAAAAATAATTTATTCTGCATTTATCAAGGTGACTTCAGAATTAATGTAGTAGTGTAGTGGTGACCATAATAAACTAAGAATATCTATGATTCAGATTTTTTAGAATAGTTAAATCTTTCATCAAATCATCTAATGCTGTTGTGGAAAGCAGACAAGCTTATAGTCACTGACACTTCTCCAAACCTGGAATACACACAGCAAACTTCAAATACAACTACAAATTGTGAACAACTGCGCTGGGCTAAACGGGGGATGTTTCAACTACAGAAGAGAAACAATACAAGTACAATACACGAGTATCTATTCTAAATCCATCTAATTCAACATCATGCCTTTGACAGTAATTGGTTAGAACTAAGTTTTTGGTAAGTTTGAGGTCTTCCATCTTCATCTCTTAGCTCTTTCAGAGGCATATGAAAGTTGGGGATAATGGATCCCCATCACTGTCATCCCCAAAGCATGCTGAAAACCCAAACATTTCTGATTTCCAAGTAAATAAAATAGAAACTCTTGTTTCAATCTGTTTCTTGCTGTGAGGTTGTGGGAGGAAGGGGATAAATTGTAATGGCACTTAGGCAGTGCTCTCTGTGACAATGAGACACCAAGATGCAGGAATTACAGGTTGCAGCAAGAGAAATTCTAATTGGGCACCGGAAAATGCTTCACTGTGGGGGTGGTTAAGCACTGGGATGTGCTTCCTGGACAGCATGTGGGATCCACCTCTGTGGAGATTTTCAAAACATGACTGAACAAGTCCTTGAACATCTTCAGTTGATTTTTCAACTGAAAAATGAAACTGACTTGAAGCAGGAGGTTGAACTAACATCCAGAAACTCTTTCTAGACTAATTGTTCTGTCATACTGTGATTCTGTCCTTATTTTCCTTCCTGTAACAGCTGTAATTCTGACAGAGCTTATTCCATCCTTAGAATGGTAAAAATCTTACAGGAATTTTTTGAAATTAAGTATTTCTTTATGCATCTCTATTGTGTGTTATATTATAATCCCCAGTCTTTAACTGAAATTACTTGATGATAATAAAAATTTTGGGTTTAAAAGTTTAACAGTTTTACATTCAAAACACTTTGGAGCACTGCAGAAGTTACTTCTAGTAAACTGAGGAGGTTTGCCAATTCGTGTGAGAATCAACTGAGAAACAGTGAGAAATTATAGCTTGATGTTATGAAATAATGCTATTATCTGATTGTTTCTAGAAATTTTATTGATAACAGAATGGCTTACCTCTCTGATACTTTAATTGGCCTTGGAGTTAAAACAGCAAGACCAATGGAGACTGTTCACTCCTAACACTGGAGTCTTCAGCTAGCTGTTAATGTCCTTAAGGTGTGTTTTGAAATCTGAAGCTGATATTATACATAATATTTCTAAACACCAGCTTAGATCTGGAACCATAATTGTGTCATGGTCATGTGTGTTCCTTACAGCAGTATACATGACTATCACTTACAAAAATTCAAGCAAAACAAATACTGTCAGATTTTACTGGTAATTGGTGAACTATCTGACATCAGAGAAGCTCTATGTCAAATGTTTGTGAACAAACAAGATGAAAAGTTTTTGTACTTTATCAATAACATTGATATGGCTGCAAGAGATTGTGTTTCAGTGTTTAGAACAATGCTTTGAGTTGTTTATGATACGTGATGGTTAATCTGAAATAATCAGGTCCTTGAACGGTATCTTGGACAAAACATACTCATAAATTGAAATGTCTGTGGATTCTTTCCATTCCCTTCAGCTACCTGAAATGGAAAACCTGTGTGATCAAGGCCTGGAAGTGGATTTGAGTTGTCATCCTATATTTACCAATTACGGGATGTCATGTGCTTGCAATTCATTTAGATTAAACAAATACATTAACATTTAAGTGGCAATCTTAATCTGACTTGTACAGAGTTAGTAAATGAATAAAGGTAGTTCAACTAAGGGCAAAAAATACATAGCTAAGGAGTAATTGAGTAAAAAGGGCTGGCTTATGAACATGAAAATTGGCAGTTGCCCTTGCCAAGAGTTGTACTTCTTTTAAAATTGAGTCATTTATACAGGAAAAAAGAAAGATAGAAAATATCTTAAGTTCAGTCGTGCTGAACTATAAATGTAGCAAGCTAGAATGAGGCAGACTATCATAAAAATGTTAGGCACCATAAAATCTTCTCCAAATGAAGTAAATACTATCCTTTCATTTTTTATCAAAGCCTAAGAAATTCCTGAATGAAGTAGCTAGTATGATTTCAACTATTACAAGGGGCTTTCATGGCTAACACAGGATTTCAGACTCCTGTCTTGAAAATTGCCCATCAAATAAACTCTTCTCAACTGTTATTTAAACTTTCTCCAGAGAACATTATTTTTCCTTTTTAAATTCTAGTGTGCCTGATGCTCTGTCCTTGTGTGTACAAGAATCTTGGCCCTTACGTGCACCTTCACACCTAACTCACAGGCATGGTCAGCTCCTAGGAGCTTTGAATTCCTCCTCTCACATCCCACACGATCAGATCAAAAGTTTCTCAGGTTCGCTCTGATCCTCTCAACTACATTTCGGTTTTTATTTACTGTGAGTTATAGTGAAATCCTAGAAATCCTAGAAAATGCTCCCAGTTCAACTTGCTTCAGTCAGCTTTGGTTCAGGCTCTTAACAAGCAGCACACACCTCAACAGAGACGTGAGCAGAGCTCACCAGAGGAGCTGGTGCACGGACTGCAGTGAGTAAGGAAGGCTTCCGCTGACCTCAGGAGGGCTGGTGACCTACAGCACGAACAGAATGCAGCACGTCCACACCCACAGGAAGAGCAGCAAATCCAAGGTCGTGTCCAGTGGTTATTGTGTATATCCTAGTAGTAGGAAGCAGGAAAAGAACAGTGGAGCTGGAAGACAAGTAAACAACAGCACTTAGATCTTGATCAATACCCTCCAAATTGGCAGTTACATTAGGCATTTAATTGCTATATTATTCATAGTAGAAGTAGTTTTTTCGTGAAGGAGGGTCATAATGAATCATGGTCTGAATTTGGGGAACTACTGCCCATGTCAGTAGTAACACAGAGTGAGAGACAAAAGGATTAGTGAGAAATACCAATACAAGTAATTGAGATGTGGTAAGAATAGAAGTATTCCTCAAGGGCTAGTTCACAGGCAAATAATTCAATAGCATCCTCTGTTGTCTCACTTACCCCTTACTGAATATGCACATGCATACTATTTTAATATACCTCCTCAGCAATGTAGTTTTCACTGTCAGCATTTTGCTCGTTATCCTTGTCATCCTACAGTTTCCCAATAAAACCTGCTATTCCTGAAAAAAAAAAATTCTCCCTTTTTTCTGTGAGTTTGTTCATTACTATTGTGAAATGTTCCTCCATAGCCTAATGAAGTGCAAAAGTAGCTCTGTAGAATGTCTGTAAGTTTTGATTTGATTTAATTTCATATTGAGTATCACAGAAAACCAGATACAACAATGTATAATAATGAAGAATATTTGTGGTAAAAAGTGCCTGAATGACTATGAGTTTGACTGAATTGTTCATACTCCATTGCCAGGTAGAAAATAGCACAGTGGAGATGATCGTATTGTCAGCAGACACACAGGAGTCACACTATTCACAGAAGAATTCTTGAGAGGTTTCTGAAAGTGCCTGATAGTGTGATCCTGGCTTTGAGAGTGGAAATATGAAGATAGGGAGAAAGGAGATTTGTACACCATTTAATTTTGTGTGATATAAAATTAAAGTTCTAGTTCAGTGTTAATATTCATAACAGCAACTGGAAATTGTTTTGATAGTGTATTCTGTTTTGATAGTAGTTCTTGTACTAACCAGGATGCTGAGAAATGCAGGTGAGTGACTGGCAACTTTGAGAAGAGCTATAACAGTGGAACTGAGCAGATTACTCCAATGAATTTCTGGCATCACAATACATGGAAATACAGCTGGAAATACAAATACTCCATATGGAGCATAAAACATCCAGACAGCAAATGTAATACAAAAATGAGGTGTGTAGCATATTTATTGAAAATGAAGGATTAAAAAGAAAACTAGATGGAAGTGGTGATTCATTTAATAAGAAAAAGTAAGTAATTTATGCATAGAACTAAATACATTTGTCCAAAATATGGTAGTGGTCATACTTGGAATATAGCTCTTCTTCAAGTTAAGATTAGTTATTAAGAGGAGAAATAAAGATGTTAATGCAGGAAAAATTGTCATGAATTAAGATCAGTATTTTGCTTTATTTGGACATTTATTGTGTATTTACATTGGACAACTTTATATTTCAGATTTGGTACCCTGATTGTGTTGGAATGTCTGATGTTAAATGACTTTTAGTGCTGGTAAACTTATTTAAGTCTTAATTCATATGTGCTACAGTCTGCATTTAACATTCTTAAACAAAAAATGTGTTCCAATCAATACAGATCTAATATCTTATCCTTCATCATTTCCTCCATCACCCCACAAAGTTTTGGGTAAGCCTTGCCAATGGTTCATGAAACAGCAGGTACAGTTCCATCTGTTCCTTTTTCTCCAGAAGGAAAGTTGTTTACATTTTACACTACTTGTTTTTGTAGGATTCTGTAGGAAGAGTTGGGGATTTAAAAAACAAGCAGACAAATAAAGCTAACAAACAAATACCTGGTATGTCTTAACAGGAAAATTTAAGACTGAAGAGACATCCATTCCATCTGAAATACAAATTGCTAAACATACAATGGTTATTATTTTCTCTCAAAAATAATTTTACACTTCCTGAAGTGACCTACAAAAAATTCCTTCTCTTGGAGACTCACTTTACTCTTAGGCAGAAAGCTGGACTGCTGTACATGTAGATTCATAAGAGCATTGTATTGAACAACAAATCACATTTGCAGCTTTTTGATACCAGTTGGATCAGTTGAAAGGTGTTTTTTCAATAATGTCAGAATTCTATTTTTCCATTGATTTAATTGATTCTACCTGCTTCATGTATTATGCACTCAACTGCTAAACTTCCTGATAAAATTTCAGTAACAATAGTGAAAGTAATAAATTATTTTATAATGATAGAAAAATGCTTACAAAATCGGAAATACACAAAAAAATTAAAAGGACAATCAAAATAATTTTGTTGACATTGTGTGAAAACCAGAACTTTCAATCTTTAAACTATTTTATGCAATAAACTCTTAAAATAATTAAAATAAAGTTGCCTACAGGGATAAACCATATCAAAACAGTGATTGGAAAGTGAGGTGCTTTAGATGTGGAGAATGTAAAAAAAAGGCTTCCTGTGCAAATTTCAATCTGCCCTTTTTATGTACACAGATTATCAGATAGCTTTTAATTACATGATTGTATCAGTATTGTTTCTTCACATTTGGAAATCCTGCCTTATTCAGTAAAGGGGTAGTTATTCCTTATTTCTTCTTCCTCCAGTATTTGATATCAGATCTTACTCAACATCCAACAGGCAGATCCTGCATCAAATTCAAAATTATCTAATATTATCATGGATGATTGTGCTGTGCTCTTGCCATGGCATGTAAGTGCTTCATAAAATTGCTTAATCTATGGTTCCCTACAAAATTAAATGCCTCTATTACCCTCATTTTATAACTGAGAAATAGAGACACGCAAAGATTAAGGTCAAAATTGTCAAAAACATTCCCTAATTTTGGATGCTGAACATGAGATGTTTCATGCTCCATTTTCAAAGCACAATGTACTTTTATCACCCTTTTTATCTTCAAAGCACAGCATTCATCAACTTGAAGTTGATCAACTTGGAAAACAGTATTGTAGCTGTGTCTCTGCCTGGAGAGACAGTGATTGGGTGTTTAGAAAATGGATTTATTAGCTCTGTATCTAAAAGATGGGGTACACTGAGTGTTGCAAATAGGCCTTGCCAGAAGAGGAAAATGGTGCTTCACATCTCTTGTAGGCTTTGGAGGGGATCATGCTCTGATAGACACTTTAGGGCACACATTTGTGTGGAGTGGGTTTTAGAGATGCTAAGGGAGTACCACTCGAGCTGAAATGGGGTACATGCTGTTGTACCTATCAGGAAAGGCACACATGATGCTGTACCTATCAGGAAAGGCACACATGATGCTGTACCTATCAGGAAATGTCCACATCATGCTGTACCTATCAGGAAAGGCACACATGATGCTGTACCTATCAGGAAATGCAAGCACAGTTCTGTGCTGGCAGGTAAGTGCTGTCTTTTTTTCGGCATGGTGACACACCTCTACTAACAAGCCCCAGTTTTCAGAGGGATGAATTAGGTCACACACAGTAACTTAATGGCAATATTTACCTTGTTTGGGAGCCATCTCACTTGTCTAACTCTGCAAACAGGGCAGGCTCCCCACAGAAACATATGTACCTGCTTACCCTAATCATGACTGATGCCACTCTGTTTACCCTGTTTTGTCACAAAAGAGAATCTGTATTCCTGCCTCCCAGTCTTCCATCAGTCCCAGAAATCATGCCCCTTTCTACCATTACAGGTGCTCAGAGTCGTGTCAAGGTTATCTTCTCTCAGTAGGACTTAGGTCCTTTATTTTTGGTGTTGAGCATATCAGTAGCGAGACTGGAACCTGTGCATAGGATAGACAAAAATAGAAATGGATTTATCTCAGCCATTCTACAAAGTAACTCACTGCTATTTGAAAAACCCATTTATTTCTAGGAATCAAAAACAAGGCCTCTTATTCCTTATGAATGACTCTTGAAGAGCAATTTTCTTGCAATGATTTTTCTTTAGTAGATATGTGTCCCAGATCATGCTCCTTACATGTGTCTTATGTATGGCTCCATCTTATGCAATAATCTCATCTACTTTCTTAAGGTCTGCCCAAAATCTAGGATCTGTAGATAGATAAGATACTTGCTGGCACATTTTAAGGGCTCAGTAGTAAAGTGTAGTCACACTAAAGAATGGGAAGTCTACTAATGAAAGGTGGAAATAAACCAACTTAAGGTTTGTTTGTTTTTTTTTTTTAATAATTGAAGCAGTATATTGGAAAATTCCTGCTAAGGAAATGCACTGTTAAATGGAGAACCCTTTCTGAATTAATTAGTATGCCTGTGTTTTAATGTTTTGAGACCTTTAATGGAAACCAAAATAACTGATCTGAAAAAAGATTATCTGCTGATAACTGTTGTCCAACTAATCTAAACTTAAGACAGACATCCTTAATTATGTTAGCACATGAACAGACTCAATTATTTTCAGATGTAAACACCTATAGAACCTGCTATAGGACACTGATACCTTTTTGCAGCTTTTACAATTTGCCTGGCAGCAGTCGTTTCTATGGCAGATGTGTTCACAGAAAAGATTTATTACAAGGAAAAGTGATAGCAACATACTCTTGCAAGTGAAAACACCAAGAAAAAAATTATCTCATGAATTCAGGAACTGAATTCAAGCTTAAGTAAAAGTATTTTCATTCAGTTATTAGCTTTTTTATTTCCTTTCAAGATAAGCAGTAAGAAGCCCTGCATCTTCTTACTGTGGTACTTTAAAAAAATGGTTTATCACTTTCAGGTGTTACCAATTTTACTTTCCTTTATTTCCCTTACATTTCTTTTTGTTAGATTTCTGTGCTAGTAGCCATATTAAATCTATGTCTGTCATTCTTATATCTTGCCATTCCATATGTTTATTTTACATCTATAAAGGTCTTATAGATGGATAAACATGTTTTGTGACTTTTTCCCATATTTTTATTTCACTCACACTTTCCATTAAATTTTGTAGATAAGTAGCATGTCTACCAATGACTTAAACCTTTCTTACCATTTCTTTTTCTTTCTATCTTTGCAAAATAACATTTAGTGTTCCTGTGTAACATAATCCTAGTTTCATTTGTTTCTTCTCCAAATACTCTTGACTACATGATGCTTTTGACAGCTTACCAGGACAGGGGTTATCTTGAAGCATCCCACCTCAGGAAGAGCAGGATGAAGGACTTTGCTGCATTCTTTTCTTTCAAGGATGGTCTTTTTAATAAAAGGCAATGTCATACTTTATATTAGACACGTAATGACACGTCTATTCCTTGTACCTTGTTTAAAATACCAGAATAATTTGGTGTGATTGGTGACTGTTCCCTGTTGAATCTTGCAGCCATCAGAGCTACCTTGATGCCTTGCCAGGGTCAGAAACACTAATTGTGTCCTGGTTTTTGACATATATGACATGCTGGAACTTGGAGTTCATTTCTGGAATATTAGGCTGTTGGAACTTAACATTGACCTATTCTTAATCATTTTGCCAAAGAAAATTAATTTTTAAACAAGATAAAACTTGAAAAACATTTATAGCCACTGGAGCCACTGCTGTGCTGTCGATTTTTCTCAGTCCTGGAGATCTGGGCTGATTATTGCAATACAAGCCTTTTGACTGGGCATTAGTAAAATGATAAAGATTTAATTTCTGTATGAATGCTTCCCTTTCTTTGTCAGCTGCTTTAAATTTCTGCACTTGTGTCTGGTTTCTGAGATATACTGTGGCACAGGTTTTTGTAGTTAAAATAAGACTGTACAGACCTGTAGCTATGTAATACCATTACATTCTCAATGTGTTGACAGAAAGCTTAGCTCACCCACTGCCAAGCACAGGCTTGCTGAAGCATTTTGTATTGCCAGCAGGTTTGAACATTCAGCACCAGTATCAAGCCTTCTTGTTGGCTGCTTAACTTATAACTAAATAATAACTTAATTCATTAACAGCAATTGATGATCTCTACCAATGGGTAAACTCTGAGCCTGTTTGTAAGTGTCAGCAGATAACCAGCTGGTACTATATTCAGTCACAGTCTTTGCCCATTATCCATATAGCCTTTCCTATTGTGAAATGAACTCTTGGGAAATCAGGAGTTTTGGAAAATGGTTCAAAGCCTCAGTGCACATTAAAAAGAAACTTATTTTTATCCCACTTTGGGCAGATACTCTGATTTACACCAGTACTGGTAAAAGCTGAAAGAGGGCTGCAAATAAAAGGAATTTCAAATATTACATAAATGTTTTACATTTATTCAAATTTTGTTTGTGATCATTTTGCAGTGCTGCTATTTGTTATTTTGAACATAAAAAAAATTGATATCTTTTTTGTTTCCTTAGTTCTCAAGGTCGCAAGGATATAAAGACATTACCTGCCTAAGCAAGGTGAACATTCCCATTAACTTCAAATTAAGTCAATGCAAATAAAGGCTGTTCTTAAGAGCAGAGATTTTTGGAACTTTGCTTTAGTTGACCATGAGAATATAGAAATGAAAAGACACTAGTATTTGATAAACAGATCCCATGATGTATGGAATTTAATTCACCCTAAGTTATCATCTGTCTCTGTAGCTGGCATCAAATTGGTGCACAATGTCTTGTGGCTGCCTGCCCATTCATCCTCTGCAGTCTGACTGTGCACCCCTGTGTGACCCAGGACGAGTCTGTCTTGTTCAGGGATGTGGTCATGCATGGCTGGTGTTAGGAATGGTGAAATCAAAACCTCACTTGTTCCCCAGCTTGTGCTCTCCTGTCTAAATACTGGGCAGCCTTAAATTCCATTTTGCCCAACGTTGCAAACCAAGAAACAAGCTCAGTTTAAGATGGAAGAAATACCTCTAAATTGGCAGCCTGTGTAAGCTCAAGGATATTAATCAAAGCCTAAAGTATTTGAAGGACAAATTGTCCAAAGGCTGTTAGATGTCTTTGGGAGTTTAGAACCATTTTTACAAATGGTGATAAAAGTGATAAGAAGTGCTCTTTGCTGACACTTTGATGGGATGTGAAAAGACATTTTGTTTTAGATAGAATAAATGAGTGAGATTTCATATATCTACAAAGGTAAATCAGTGAATGCTTCAATGACAGTGTGAGGCTGAAAGACTTTGTTTCAGGTTTAAATTGTCAGTAATGCACTTGGCCTTCACTGCTTGTGTTAGGCTAAAATTGTGTTTGGATGCTGCTAATCCATTAAGAAATAGGTTTAATTTGCAAGTGAAATTTGTATGAAGTAAAGAACATGGAAAGAATATTTCTGGCAGACAGTGTTTCCCAGTTGACATTGCTGTTTGATGGAATTATTTAAAGTTGGCACAGACAGCACTTGGCATAGGTTTTCTCTGAAATGAGAAAACAGCTAGCTACCATTTTCCTTGGGCTCTGAAATGACCATCCATGCTTTCTAAGTTTTGTGCTTTCACTAGTATGAAACAAGCTGGAAGAAAAATCTCTATTAAACATTTTTTCAGAAAAAGAATGTAATTCCCAATTAATCCATATTTTTTATATTACAGGTCAAGGAGGAAGGTAGATGCTCATCAAAGTCACAGAGATGGCTGACTCTAATAAGGTCCTTATAAACTATGATTGCAAATGTTTGGCAATGTAAATAGAATATGTTTTTTTGGAATTGTTTAATTTAATCGACTGATTAAACTAAAGTAAAAAATGATTTGGAATACTAGCTGAGATCTATTGAACACTAATAATCTGAGCATCAATGTCAGATTGAGGTCACTGCAGTTAGGTCATATAATATAAATAACTGGCTTGGTTTGGTTTTCAGTATGCAGGGATTTGCAATTTCAGTCTAACACCTGTGAAATGGCCTAATGCTTCCTCTGCTTCTTTTCTTTTGGTGACCCTTGACTGCTGTTTGAGAAGCTGTAGTCTCAGGGGCCTGTTGCTGTTGCACTGGGGTCATTTGCCACTTCACCAAGCTCACCTGCAGGTTAGTTCCTGAATCATTTGTACTCCTCCAAGGGCAGACCTGACATGCACCCTCTGGAGGCTGGCTGCAGACTCAAAGCCCCCTAAGCCAGTTTTAAATTGCAAGATGGTTATTGGCACTCAGCTCCTCACAGTGCAGGGCAGCAGCATGAAGCAGTGTGTCTTTGTTGACTTCTAAACTATTTGTTCAGCTTCCCTGATGGATTTTGCAGCCTTCATCAGCAACATTTGCAGTCACAAAAAAACCAGCAGTGTAAATATATTCCTAACCTGAAATTCTGTCTTGCAACCACTAATGCCAAGGAGACAACAGGGTAATAATTCATGTACAAACAACAGGAAGTTTAACTTCAGTAACATCAATTGAATACTAACAACTTCATAGTTGTGAACAAGGGCTTCCAGGACACATTACACTTTTTATAAGACGTTGTATAAGTCACTCCAATCAGGAAAAGAAATTCAATTTACATAGAAACAGAATATTTTAGAGCAGCCTTATAGTCAAACATAGACAGTATTAAAGATTTAAAATGCCTTCTCTGATGAGTTGAAGAAAACAAGTGCCTCCAAAAACACAAAATTCTTCATCTTAAAAATACTAAAATTTTGCGGAAAAGTTAAACACACTGATAAATTTAAGCTGAAAATTACTAAATTTAAACTATAGTTTTTTGACTGAGGTATAATTTCACCTATTTTAATAGTTTTTCTAAAAATAAATTGTCAAATATCTACATTTATAACAATTGTTCTGCACTTGAAAGAGGAAGCATGACATTCTCATATGTTATTAAAATAGAGCGTGGGTTAACTAGAAATTGCATATACCAGGTAAACAAATGTTGTCTGTCAGGTTCTTTTATTTTAAATCCTCTATATCACAATTTTTCCCCTGCCAATTGTATTATATAGGCCTGCTTAATATACCTGTAATTCTAGCCTTGAAAGCTAAAAGCCATAAAGTTCAACTAAAAATAAAATGAGAATTGCAGAACTTTACAGTAGCTAAAATATACCTAGACTCTGTGATACCAGTAAACCCAATTAACCTTTTGGTTCATAAACAAGGGTACAAAAAAGTAAAAAATACTGAATTCCAATTCCAGCAGTAAGTGTCCTCTGCTGAAATCACAGATCTTATGTTGGCACATAAACAAGAACATTTTAACAGCACGTTAAAGTGAACGTTGTTTCGCTATGGACAGCATAATTTTATTTATTAGCCTTTTATGCAGCTTTTAATGCACATGCTATTCCAGATACTAACCCAATGACATGATGCTACTTGAGCAAGATGATGCAATGCTAGTCAAATTTTCTGACAGAGCACAGAGAAGAGATGGGTAATGAGAGATGGTAAAACACTACTTAAAAGAAACCTATAAATCTCTGTTGTCAGGCATTTACATGAAGCCTGTTGAACGTGTAGGATGACAGTGCAGGCTGCAGTGCCAATGGTTTTTAGATGTATTTATCATTTTCGGTACTGCAACCATTCACTAAAAAGGTATCATAAAGCCTTCAAGAAATGATTTCCTCAAAGAGGAGCAATTGTCTGAATCTGAAATTGACCTAACTCACTTTTGAACTTTTATTAAGGCATTTTTAGAACTGTTAGAATGAAATCATTTCCTTTCTACTTTCTAGAATTAAATTCTTCACTGTGTTCAGTCGTTAGACCAATTTTGCAGTTTCTGGAACAGACATCTCATGGTTCTGCATCTTCTACTTGCTTGGAGAAGAATTATCTGCCACGTATTTTTTCTTGATCTCCAAATAGGTATCATGGTCACAATCAAACCTTCCAAATAAGCAGTGAGGCTGTCCAATGGAACCAGTATATGACACTGGTTAAAATAAGAGCCCTTTTGCTCCTGAAGTAGCCCCTCTCAATGTCTACTGCCACAACTCTTATTCTGGCCAGTTAAACAGAACTTAGTCACCATCACTTCTTGTAAAAAACTGCTTGTAAAAATCTGGGATAGGAGAGAGAACAAGGATGTGATGTTATCTCCCTTGCCACTGGTGCTGTGGTAACTGAGTGGATGCACACCATGAAGGGAAGTAGCAGCTTGATAGTACTTTTAATCAGTGTGATAGACACCCCCCTACAATTGCTAGAAAAGTTCTAAGGCTGGGGAAGACATAGCAACACTATGGACCACTGACACCTTTAACATGCTTGTTTTCAGTGCATGAAAGACATAAACCAGACTGACCCCATTTTAAGCCCTCCCTGTAGCAAAATGTCTGGAAATGAGCCAAGGGTCCGGAAGGCTGGAACAACTAACCATCTACCCTCACCTCACCTGTGCAGACTCATCCAGCAGGAAAATTTTATTTGTTAGTGAGTCAGCAGGACAGTGACATTGAGGATAGTGCTGTATGTGCATGTCTTGGGGAGAAGTGCAAACCCAGGTCAAGTGTGACAGGATTTATTAGATTAATTATACACTGGACGTTTTGATCAAGACCCATGAAATATGTCAAAGTGTGAGAAGCTGTCTCTATTAACATTTTATTTTCCTTATTCTGGGAGCCACAAAATAGGTATTTTGAATGAGATAGGAATCTTTTGGGAGAGATATTACCTTTTCATGTGATCTCATTCTCTATTGGATTGCACAGATACAGTAGATCAGGAAAAATGTTTGCAGTGTGAGATCACCCTGCTGCAAACAATATTTGCACTATTGGTGCAAATGGAGGTCTTGGAGCTGTAAGCATCTGATTAAATGCTCCTAGGATTAAAATGTGTAGGGGCTTAGTTGCAGCTATGACTCCCCCTTTCAACCATTCTATCTACATGTATGTCTCTCTGCTTAGATGACTGTGTACACCCACATGAATGTGTGCTTGTGTCAACATCGACCACACGCATTTATATGTGCTTTCAAGTCCCTTTTCATATTTTGCTGCACATCTGCACAGCCAGAATAGTGAATTCTTGCTCAAGGATGTTTCTTCTAGTAGTTCTCCCCCAAAACTGGATCCTGTCACCAGAGAGAAGAGCTCAGTGCCTGCCCTTCTGTCTCCCCTCATGAGGAAGTGTATGGGTTGACCCTGGCTGGACACCAAAGTCTCTCTGTCACTCCCCTGTGCAAATGGACAGGAGAGAAAAAATATAATGAAGGGCTTATGATTTGAGATAAGGAGACATCACTCACCAAATACTGCCGCAGCCAAAACAGGCTCAAATTAGAGGTATTAATTGAATATATTACTAACAAAATCAGAGCAGGATAATAAGAAGTAAAATAAGACTTTAAAAACACCTTCCCCACCTCTCCCTTCTTCCCAGCTTGACCTCCTCCCCCAGCAGTGCAGGGAGACAGGGAATGGGGGTTATGGTCAGTTCATCACAGGTTGTTTCTGCTGCTGCTCAGGGAGAGGCATCCTTCCCCCACTCCAGTGTGGGGTCCCTCTCAGAGGTGATAGACTCTCCAATCCCACAGACAATAGGCTCCCTCAAACTGCTTCAGCATGGCTCATTCCCATAGGGTGCAGGCCCTCAGGAACAGGCTGCTCCAGTGTGAGCTCCTTTCTCCACAGGCTTCCCACGGGTCACAGCCTCCTCTCAGACATCCACTCAATAAAGGAAGCTAATACTATGAGGCGTCTCCACAGTCTCCAAATCTACTGTTGTGATTTATTTGCTGTTGGTATCCTGGCACCATTTGAACCTCAGAGCAAGATGGGTTTGACTACTAAACCAAAAAGAAAACTCTTACTCTAACATTAATATCTGCAGCCTTGAGTGTACATGAAAGCAGTGCCCCTCAAACACCACTCTGTAACTATCACAGCACTTTTCTAACTACCCAAAGATCTCACAGGATGACACTTGTCATGCTGTGTACCAGTACTGCACTCTTACATTTTTTTATGACAGCTAGGTTGTTAGTAATAGCATGAAACTGGAAATAAAGTGGGAAGCACACACATTAGAGGTCTCAACCTGTAGTTATTTACATACCAAGCTTCAGGACAGTGTAAAGCCCTGCTCGTAATCAATGTGATGTCTCATGTTAATAAGTTCAGTGTGTATATAAATTGCTGCTCAGCTGAGGGTTTTATCTGATTTAGACTGAAAGCTAATTGGATGTGGATTTTATATGCCTTTATATTAGTGAAATGGAGTGCATATCTATGGGACTATCAGGTAGTGTAAGTGATCTGTGTGTGAAAAGAAGGTGTGGCTAAGTTTTGTACACATCAGGGTGTGTTTTTAATTTTATACGTGTCTGAGTAGAATTTTGCGTATCTCATCACCTCGCCCCTGCTTTTATCTTTCTTCTCTTGTTTTTTGTTCTTCCCAATCCTTTAATTTTCCTGCTTCTTTTATCTGCTTTGCTTCCTTCCTTCTATCCTGCTAGACATCTTTTCTGCTTTCATCTATCAGGTCCTCTTCTCTCTCACTCTGCTGTCCCCGAACACAGATCTCCAAGTTAACTCTCTTTATAATCCACAGTACTGTCTCACACCTTTACTTAGTTTGGCCTTTCATCCTATGTTTTGATGTGCTACATTAGGGCTGTACCCTCTTTGAAAAAAAGAAAACATGTTACATGTTAGTGCAGTACTGCTCCAAATTTGCTACAAATACTTTGGAAAAACTGCAACAAAGTGCAAATTGATTCTGCACATTGTTGGGGTTTTTTTATGATTTGAGATAAGGAGACATCACTTTTTTTTATTTGTACTTGTCTGCTCTGTTTGTCAAGATCATATATCCCAAACTCATATAATTGTTTTTAAGACCAACCGTTCCTCAAGAAACTACTCAGTTGTTAGTGGATAAGGAAGACAGCTCATTCATTTTTGATAAAAATACTGTATTTCTGTTAAAAATAATTATGAGCTTGCTTTTTCCTGAAATAATCTCCTAATGGCACTGCTCATAGAGAAAAAAATGGGTGTGCCTATTACATGCAGATCCTGTAAGTCTCACCTGTGGGAAGTAATCAGAGACAGTTTATTCAGACTTTTGTGGTTAGAGTACTTCTTATGGCAGGGGTAACACAAAGCAGATGGTTGGAAAATGATAAACTTTTCTTCATGTTGATTTTTCAGCCTCTGTGATATAATCATCTTTAAAATGTTATAAGAAGTGAACATCCATAGTTACTTTTGACTTTGTAATTACTTTCTATATGCTCAGTTACTTGACAAGAAAACCAGTTGGCATATTTTAGCAAAATTTCAGATGAGTTACACCTACCAAGTTGAATATTAATCAGAAATTACTGCAACTAATTTTCTTACCCCTAATGAAAACTACAATCATTTTTTGGAACATGTATGCTTGACTGTGTTGACTTTGATGATTTATATTCATCTCATTTTAGAAATAGAGGAGCAATAAGAAGTTACAAAACTCCTCCAGTAGTCTAAAATATTTACTTATATGGAAGAACATGCAAAATGCTTTATACATGGAGATATTACAAGCTGTGATCAATAATAACTCTCTTCTTCAAGAAAATAAATTAAAATAAAATCCTAATATAACTGTAGGCCTATTTGAAAGACTTGTTGAATTTTGAAGATAGTTAAAAAAAAAAACCTGCCTGAATGTCAGTATTTTCATGTCTTACTCAAAACATGCAAATAATTTCAGATCTCAGCAGCTGAAATCTGACTTTTCCCACCTCCCCTTCCCTTCACAATTGGGATTTTAATATTTCAGCAGAAGTAAATTCTTGAAACAATTTCCAACAAAAATTTCTTTCAATTTTTTTCCTACTTTTCAAAATGTCTTTAAAATTATTATTTCTACTTTTCTGTGGTGAACAGAAATAACAAAAAGGAAGAATGTCAAGAAAATAATTTTATTACACAGGCAGGTGACAATAGCTTTGGATATAATTGCTGTCAGCTCTATCTGATCTTGACTTTTTTTCCTGAACAGACATCCCTCTGTCATCAGACACAGGTGGACAATGAAACTTCCTTATCTCCCATGCCAATGTGAAAATAAAGCCAAATTCACCTGCTTTCTAATAGAAGATCTCTTTGACAGATGAAATGTCCTTTTCTGGGGAAGAGTGCAGTGGCACTAAGCCTATATAAGCTTTACACTGCAGCAGCAGCCACAGGCTGGGTTTGAATATTCTTCCCAGCCTCTCCTACTCACACAGTAGGAAATTGCACCATAGTTTAGCTACCTCTCAACCCCCAGGTTTGAATGTGGAATTCATATCTGCTTTCTCACTTCTAGCCTCAAGTAGGAAGTCTCCAGAGACCACAGAAATCCTTAAAATGGCTGAAGAGTCCTCACCAATGGAGGAAAGCCCTAGGCACTTGGTGTATTTGAGGTAGGAATGCAAATGCAGAACAAACCAAGCACAACGAAAAAATGTTTCAACTTGCCATGTGCTCTAATGTAGGCTGCCACAAAACTTTGGGCAGGCTCTAATACTGTAATGAGAGCTCACCTTGCACTTGAGCTATTTATACAATATTATATTCATTGAAGACAATTTAATGTAAATATTGCTGTTTTCTTAGAATACCTGGGATGACTGTGAAATTAGCTCTATTTCAGAGAAAGGAAAACAATTGGGAAGAATCTGCATGACACAAACAGCCATCAGCTGTTTTTTTGCCACCAGCCATCAGCTGCTGCTGAGAGAGCAGACTTCTGCTAAAAATGAGAGCTGAGAAGTGGTTCATTTGTTCTGGCTGCTCTTGGCCATTCATCTGAGCTTGTCTGATTCTGAGTCTGTCTGATCCATACACCTCTATCCTGCCCTTCCAAGCAGCCATTTGTAGCAGACTGAGCCTTATTAGGGAAGATTACACCTGTCACTTGTACAGTGTCCTTAAGGATAAAAAGTCATCTAAAGACAGTGGAACATAAGGACAGTTAAGTTATTACTTTTGATCCCTTTACCACCTTTTACCTGATTCTTGAACTCCATGTGGGTCCTGTTCAAACAGGATATGGAAATACATGTGCAGCTGAGTTTTCCACACATTTAGAAACAGCAATAACATTTCTTTCTAATATATTTTTTTATAAATATCTGGTTTTCATGTAATGATGTAAGCTACCAATTCTTAGCAGCCACTGTAGCTTTCAGAAAGAAACACCTTCTCTATATCAGCAAATGAGTCTTCAGAGGCTCAGGTTGATAAGTTCTGTTCTTATTTGCAGTCTCAGAATGAACAATAGATTTTGTTGATGCCTAAAATTTGTTTGAAGTAGCCCAAATTAGTGTCAAAGAATATGCAAATGATAATAAATTACCTGGTCTTCTTGTCACCTTCCAGCAGTGTAGGATTGCTCCTCACAAGTATTTTTATCAGCAAAACTATCATGTCTGATTTTAAACATGAGAAGAAATGTAATTTTTCTTCTCCTCTGTATATTTCTTCCATATATACTTTTGGCTTGGTTCTTCTTGCAAAATGTCTAAATTTTCTTTTTTGCTGCTTTTTCCCGATTTTTCTGCTAAAGGCTGAATACACTTCTCCATTTTACTTTTGCAGCTCATCTGTGGACAGTCAGGCTGATGCACCTGGCCTACATCTCCCAAGAGGCTCGTGCAGATTGGAGCTGGAGCACAGCATTCTGAGAAGGAGGCCAGAGAGACATTTTCACATGGTAATGGTGTAAGGACACAGCTGCTTGGCTCAGGTGCAGCATCTATTTGCCCTCAGTGCTGTCAGCACATCGGCAGGGAACAGGAAGAAAGAGTTCAGGAGATGTGGTCTCTTGGGAGATCCAACACCATACTGATAATGTGTTACCTGTTTATAACTTCTGAGTGTCTTCAGGCCTTATGTTCTTTACTCTTTCTTTCTAACTTCTCAGTAAAAATGAGAAGTGCCATTTCTTTGAACCGTTTCCTGCTAAGGAATCTCTTTTTCCAAAGGTTTGTGAACTTCAGTTGGCATGACATTACAATTGTAATCTCCATTGCAAACACAATTACTGTACATCACTGCTCCAGGCACCATTCTCTGACACCTTCAGGCTCCAGGAAGCTGAGCTGATTCTAACAGGGCTGTTCACATATATTTGTGTAGCACACATATATATGTGCAGCCTTAACTGCTTTAGGTTTACAAATTTCATGTCATCTGCAGCACAGCTGACTGTACAGAATGAAATTTTGGCAGGGCTGCTAGGGCCTGTAAGTTCCCATGCAAGTATGGGTCACTCTGACATTTTTATGTTTCTCTTGGATAAAAATATCACTTTTTTTTTTTTTTTAATCTAAGGAAATACATGTAGACTGCTGCTTTGAACAAAATCACAACAGGTATCTAAATAACAAAGGAGAAATTCTTTTTTTCTTCCTTTTCATCTCTTTCTCATCAATTACCTTAGTTTTGTCTCTTCAGCCTCATTTCCCAAGGGGATTTCCCATTCTAGCAACGTGTCTGGCAAAGCTTGTGAGATGTGCATGACAACAGCAAAGAGAGTTTCCTTTGATGCCCACCTCTTAGCTTTGATGAAGACCTCCAATATAGCCTGCATATGGTTATTATTAATACTTAATAAAAACCTCCCTTGACACCGAACTCTCCAAAAAATTGTATGAAGAGGCATAATTAGCTTATATCCAAATACTTCCAAGGCCAAAATCTGGTTCAAGTAATTAAAAAATGTAAGACTGTGTATGCTGGTCAAACTAATGGCTTACAATGATGGCTTGCAACGACTTCTGAGCATCCCTCTGCACAGTCTTATGTCCATGGGTCATAATGCCCATGGCTAACCCTTCCAAGATTACTTCAGTAAACATAAATCTAAAGCTGAAAGTTATCAATGCTCCTTTTAATCCTTTTTAGGAATAGAAATCTCTCTAAGACCAGAGAAATTGAAATTTTCCTGCTGTTCTTACAAGGTTTTGGTATCTAGAAATTGCACTCTGTTCCCTGCTCTATAGGGCTTGTGTAGCCCAGGTTGAAATTACACTGTTCACCTCTGTATGTTGTTCTGATACATGGCAAGTTGCATTGGGTGTTTAAAAAAGCATGCATAGAGACATGGCCACACAGCTTAGAAATGGATTTGGACACTTGATACTATTGCATTTTGGATTATGAATACCTAAAAAAATATATCCCTTATTAATTAATGAAGACTTGTTTAGGACCTGCTTTATTTCTAATTGTGGAATATTTGGTTACCAATAGGAAAATGTTAAGGCACACAGTTGCAGGTGATTTTATTGCCAAGTACAGTGTTTGATATGTTCAATTATACTACAAGGAGACCTGACACATTCCAAATTCCAGGCAATGCTGGCAGGAAGGCAGGCAAACAGCTTGTCACACCAGAGAGAAACACAGAAGGGTTTTGTTTGTCACAGATGTTTTTATATCAGCACCCAGTCACTCCCTGGATAAGCACAGTGTTCTAAGTTTGAAAGAGACACAGATAAAGGGGATGAAAAGGAATAGAAACAATACAAGAACAGCATCTTCAAGCAAGCACATATACTTTTGACAGCCTGGGCCAATAAAGGTGTCAGATGTAAGGCAGGTCTTTCTTGGTAAAAAATTAATACATCTTTAAGTGTCACGCAGTTTTATGTAAAGATCTTTTGCTATTTTTCTTCTCTTTGCCCAGAAGAAATATCTACATCCAATCATCCTGTGCTTGTCAGTGTCCTGGGTAGAATGCAGATAAAAATCCATGGTGTTTTATCTTTCAGACCCAGAATTTGCCATTCTGGATCCCCGAACATGAGCTCTATCTCTCTGCAGAGGTGTGTGCTGTGGTACTCTGCCATGCCAGGGACAGTATAGTAGAGGAAACGTATTGTAGTTGAATATCTGTATATAGGCTTTGCCCCAGTGGTCCTGGTTGCCCTTGATGGGCTGCAGCTGCCATGTCCTTAATTGGGCTGCAGCTGTGACCAATGAAGATAACTGGGATAAAAGAGGGTGTGCTCACCAGTTAGGGAGAGCCTTGGAGGGGCCCTGACCTGAGAGAGAATAGCATGCAGCAGAAGGAGTCAGTGAACATCTGCAGCCATGAGAATATGCTAAAGAGGTATGGACTTTAGAAGTCTGATAATATCATTATGGGACTCTAGAGAAATAATAGAACAACAACAGGACAGTATAGAGACTTGCAACCATGGGGCTTCTCTATGAACTGTGCTGCTGGCTCTTCATCTGCACCTTCTGAGATATGGAGACTGTGGACTGGTGCTTCCTCAACAGCCTCAGACAACCCAGCATAGGGTCACAGTGCTGGTATATTTGCCTTTAGTGCTACAGAGAATGTGCCATCTCCTTGCTTTGAGATTCAGAGCATCCTCTTAATCATTCACATTTGGATGATTAATGTCATGAATGTCATTATGCTAGCTTACACATAAGGAAAGGAGTTACATTTAGACAATGTCAAGCTGCTGTCTTCTTGCAATTGGAAAACAAGCAAACATACTAATTTACAAATTTATCTCCAGGCTTTGAATTGACATTGGACCTTTTGGGAAAGAGACAGAAAAACAAGAATTCATCTGTGTGCAAATGTCAGGTTGATTCTGAGATAAATCACTTGAAATAACAGTTTTAAGACTCATTCTTTTCATTTTTAGATTCTTAAAGTTTACAATCCCCTGTAACTAATTTAAGCATTTTGGATGCAGGTTACTTTTAAATCTGTGCTTAGCCAAAATTATCTACTCACCACTGACTTCTTTTACTTAGCTGACTGAATAGCCACAAAAGCAGGTAGATGTAAGCATGGGAGTCAGATCAGAAGATACAGAGGTTTAAGCAGAAAGTGTGCAACAGCCAGATGCAAGAAATACATAGGAGCTACTAGTGAAAAGATAGAAGCCCTACCTTAAATGCAGCCTTGTATGTCTGTCAGTCACTGCTATTGTGAATTAATCCCTCTTTATGCCAGTGCTAATAGCTTTCTATAATGCCCACAAAAATTAAAAAAAAAAGACAATGATAAGTAATTGCATGAAGATGTTGAGATTCTGGTTTAAGCTATTGTGTCTCATCTTGCAGATAAATTAATTCAGAATCAACAGCCATTTCCAGAATTGTGTAAGGTTAAACAGGACTATACTGGTTGAAAGTCATGCAGCTATCCTGAGCAGATATGTGAGAAGATACATTCTAAATTCTAGATTTAGTAGTGAGCCACTCTTTTCAGCATGGCTTGTAGCAAAGGGTTTCATGTGTCACAAAGGAACCTGGAAGTACAGAGTTTATGAAAATCCGTATCAGAATTTACAACTAGAAGTTTGAACTGGGAGAGTTCACCTTTGCTTATTCATGGCACCATGGACTATATCTCTGAAGAGGACTGGAGCTGTGGGTTTTTGGAACTAGAAGCCTGAACATTATGAAATTAATATTGACAGAAATGCATAAATTCAAGTCCTTGTCTCCCAGCTACAGAAATTTGAAGGGATTTTCTCTGAAAATGGATCTCAGAGTTAGAAGCAGCTTTAGACTGCATGAAAATGAAACACATTTCTGTCCAAAAAAATTTCCATGTTAACCTTGAATTGTCAGTTCATACTATCCATAAAGTTTTTGACATCCCTTTACATGTGTTATGTGTGTTCCTTCAATTAAAAAAAAATTACAACAAAATTATTTGAAATGGTGTGTCCTCAAAAACAATGCCAACATATTTGAGCATTTATAGAAATAGGTATTACCAATACTGCACCCATAATTATGTGATGCAATCCCTGGTGTATTTTGTAACTGGATGTTACTGAACCCTGCCAAAACAGTCACTAAGCTTGTATTTTTACTGTGGTTTCAACAGAGTGTTGTTTTTCTACAGCAGAGACCCAACAGGTGTACCAAGTAACATGAGAAGGGTACCCCTAAAATACTAATAATGGAATTATTTAAATTATTGTTTATTAGGAACATTGGGTCAGCCTTAATTATGTATTTTTTTTAATACTAACAACTGGAAAACATTCTTTTTCCTGAACAATATTTACAGATACTAATTCATATTTTAAAGTTTTTATTTTCATTCCTGTCAGTTCAAAAATGTGAAAATTATTCAAGAATACTGTACAAACTATGGATGCTGCTTGCTATGGGTGAGTTACTCTAGAGTTATTTCTGGTACAAAATGTTAACACAAGGTATAACTAGTCAAGTCAATGTCAGAGGATCACAGGAGAATTCAAGTGTGAGGGAAACTCAGGGGGTCTCTGGTCAGGCTTCTTGCTCAAACCAGGATCAGATTGGTCAGAACAGGTTGCTCAGGGCTTTACTGAGATGAGTCTGAAAACTTCAGAGGCAGGAGACTGCACAAACCTTTTCTGGGCAGCTTGCTCTCCTGCTGGGCTATCCTTATTGTGACAAAATTTCTCCTTCTATTCGCTCCAATCTTCCCATTTCAGCTTTCAATTTTCCTTAACCTCCTGTGATATGCCACTGGGAAAATCCTGACTCTGCCTCCCAAATAACTTCCCTGTAGGTCTCCCGTGGGGCTCTGTCTTCTCCTGTCTGAACAGGCCCATCTCCCTCAGCCTCATCTCAAAGACAAGTGCTCCAGCACTGATGGTCTTGGTTCACTTTCCCAAAATCAACTACAGCTGTTTTAGGAGGAGACACAATGCATGTTTTAGATGTGGCCTAATGAGTGGTAAATGGAGAGAAATAAATCTGTTCCTGATCTCCTGGCCATGCTCTGTTAACACAGCCCCAGGTGCTGTTGGTCATTCCAGCTGCCAGGACTCACTTCTGGCATGGGCTCATCTCGGTGTCCCCCAGAACCATGAGGTCTCCTCAGAAAATCTGCCCCTCAGGCAGCCAGACCCCAGCCTCAATCACTGCCAGAGGTTATTTGCCTTTGTCTGTCATTGTGGAATTGCAAAATTTGTTCTCAAGGTGAGTTAAAGGAGTCACCACATTTGGTAGCATTCCAAGCCATACACACGACTGGGAATCAGACAAACTCACATGAACCAGGAGAACAGCAACCATCCCCTTTCTGCTTTTTGCCCTTGGGCAAATCATGTCACCTCTCTGTTTTAGTGTTGTCATCTGAAAAGGCATTTGGTATTTATTGGTATATCTATTTCCCTTGGCAGAACACTCTTGGCCAGATTTGTCAGCTGTGTTTGATTTCTTTCTCCTGAAACACAGAGGATGACAGGGATTGAACCTAGGTTTTCGCCTACAAAGTCATTTATGAACAGCTGCTCAACAAATAGATAAAATCAGTATGTAATTACAAATACATGTGAACCAAGTGTAAAAGTAATGTTGCTTTAAACCTATTTCTCAAAAATATCAAAATCTGAACAAAAGCACAAGCCTAATTTTCATCAGAAGCATCCCAGCAGAATTCTGAGTATAGTGCTTACAGGCTAACTCCAAAGATGCTAAAATAGAATTCTGTGTGATTCATAATTAATTTTTTCTTTGCCATTTTTTTTATGTTTAATATTTTATCTTTTAGCTCATATTTCCAGCCTCTGCTGTAGATGGTCAGTTATCTGCTGATACTCTTCCCTTGATAAGAGTGCTAAAAAGCACTTTATGATATTATGAAGTTTGTCTTGGGTTATTTACTAATTGTGTAAACATTTTCCAAAAGGCAATGCTTCCTGAGAAGCTGGACATTGCAGAAAAAAGGAAATCTGCTCCTTGGGTTGTTTCCAAGTCTACTTTGCACATTGTTTTTTCAACTACTGTGGGACACCTGCACTCTCCAAAATAAAAATCTAGGGCGAACTTTCAAGCAGTGTTTCCGTCTGTGATTCATGCTGCACGCCCTATGCAGCAGGGTGTGACTCTGCATGCTGGGAACATGTTTGCACAGATCCTCGCTGGATACCTGTGAAACACAGTGGTTATTTCTGACAGAGAAACAAACTTGCTCAGTAAGTAGAAAATGCTCCTCAGCTATCAACTTTCACAACACTTTTTGTTTTAAAAGGTCCAGCACTCAGAGAACTTTGGAGGTGTCCATTGGAGGCCTGGTGTTCATTTTGTGAGAAATATGCCACAAAGTATTGGTTCCTTTCACCACTTCATCTGTCAGGCTATTAGCAGGAAAAACTGCTTCCCTCCAGAAATGGTTTAAAAGGTAATAACTGCAGTGACACTGATCTCCCAAGGGATCTCTTGGCTGTCTGATATTCCTCCCACCACACAGATCATGGCACAGGTGGCTCTAATACAATCTTTTGTCAGTAGAATTAGAAGGCTCCATGTGTATTTGCTATGGGATGACTCTTTTTGACAGTGAGATCTCATGCCAGCACCACAGTCCCTCATGAAAGCTGTATCAGCCCTAGTGTCAAAGAAAGAGTCAAATGGCTTAATGAGGCCTAGATACCTACCCAGGTTTTCCCTGCAGATAATAAAAGGCATCTGGATGCAAGCAGTTCCCACTCTTCCTTATCCAGAAATACTGTAACTTCTTGCATATGTATATAAATACATAAAGAAAGAAGGACTCGGAATCCTTCCTCAAAATCCCTCTGGATAAGTTGTATACAGCAGCTGGTTTGCAAATGCTATTACCATGAAAATTCTGAATTGAAAGAGAAAACGCACTCAGGCTCAGTGAAAATGTACAGCAGACATTAACCCTGGAAAGGAGCTCTGGAAGGAAATACTTCTTGGCTATATTTTTCTCTCCCACACCGAGATGTGCTGTACTGACATTTTATGAGTACTGTAGGTGTGGTCAGCAGTAAATCCTGACTCTTGTGGGGAGTTCACTCCCCAGCACCTTCAGCTGCATTATGCCTCGAGGGTGGCTGTCTCACAGCGCTCTCGTGCGCAACTCGGTACTCGGGCAAAGAGTCTTCCCATTCATGTTACAACATGGGAAAAGTATTTCTCTAACATTGGTACTTTTCCAGCTGCATTTTCTCATACCTGATGATTATCCTCATACTTAAGGGCTCTTGTAAAGAAATGTCTTGGCGTACACAGCTGGAGCCTTTAGGGCGCTGGCTTTTCTCAGGAAAATGATGTTTACCTTCCTGACAGAGTGCCAAGCATTAAAAACTCCTCCCTGCAATATTACAGTTAAAGAAGGCAAATTTAAAGGGAAAAATAAAATTAAAGCCAACAAGACAACCCTGCCTCATCTATTATAACAGTTTGCAAGCTTGGAAAAAGATAAAAAGCATCAAACTGCCAAAATAAAAGCTGACAACTTAGGCAATTCTGTGTTTTAGTTGACAGAAAGAAGTATTTGGGTACCTAAACTCAGTGGTATCTGTGCATTATTATAGTGTTATAGCTGTTAGGTCTGACCCAGCAACATATCTAGCCATTACTGAAATGCAATTTTATGACTAACACAGCTGAGTTTGTTTCATTCTTTTTAATCTGTCTTGCTTTGTCAAAAATTTGTCTGCTCCTCTGATCGCCTTTTGTCCTTTGACTAGACTAACATATTCTGCATCATGCAGCATTGGTCTCTGTTTTAGGAAAATGGATGTGAAAATTAGCTGTATCACACAGAAAGTATCACAAATTTGTCCAGTAGTAGAATTGTAATAGATCACAATGGCTATTCACCAAGATATGGTGAGGAATAAAACTACATTAAATGCTTGTGTTGAAGATACAGCTCTACCTTTGGTCATTTTGACTAGTAATGGACTTTTTTACTTTTTTTTTTTAATCTGGTTAAACCCATATGCTAATAATATTTTCTACATTTCAAATCAAACCCACAAACCAAATGGAGCAGTACTGTTACATACTCTGATTATATACTGTGATATAATTTTCTTGTTATTGTTGTTATTGTCATACTATGCATATTGTACTGTTTTAATCACTATTGAAAACTCTTTTTTTCCACAGCTAAATGAGAATGAGGCACTTTTACAGAAAAAAAACAATGTGACAGCTGAAGTTCCAGGAAAAAATTCTTGTTTATAAGGTTTAAATCAAGCAAGATATGTTCCTTCATCCCCTGAGTAAAGACTGAAAGATTTTGTTGTTGTGAAGCTAATAAAATCTAATTCAGGAATTAATACCTACTATTTATGATTTTTAAGAGACACAGTAAAATTAATTATCAAATTATTATAAAAATGTGAAATAGTATTTTAATATACAAGTACCTGTTATGGAATAGGATACTTATAATATCTGTAATGTTTGGTTACTCTCAGTCTGTTTGCATCAAGTACATGGCTGGTTTTCCTTATTTTCTTTCTGATCCTTTCTCCTTCAAAAAACAAAGCAAAAAGGAGTGAGAACTGTTCTCTGTAAAAAGTCTCACATTTGTTCCAGATCTAGGCTGAGGGTTTGGAAGTTGTGCAGGCTTCTTCAAAAGTCTCCTGCATTAACTGGAGGTTCTTGTTTGCTCTTTGCAAATTTTGGTTTTGGCTTATATACTACGAAAGCTCCAAGAACTTATAGGCTAGTAAATCCTATAACCCAGCTCAAGTGTAATCCTGCAGTCTGTGACACAAAAACTAGCCAACCAACCAACCAACCAAAAAAACACCAACACCACAAAAAGAAAAAAAAAAAAAAAGAACAAAACCAAACCCACAGAGGGTGGGGATGAACCTCAAATGATAAAAACAAACAAAAACAAACAAACAACCACCAAAACCCACCCCCCCAAAAAAAAAAACCAAAAAATCTTCCAAAGCCCAAAAAAGCATCCCCCAAAACAACAACAAAAACTAAAAGCTAACCTCTTGAAAAGTTAACCTCTCAGTAGTGTTTTCTAGTCAACTTTCTGTTTCCAGTGAGGTATGGGGAAAAGGCTGAGAGATTTGCCACCTCTGAGGGATTGCCTTTTGTAATGAAGTAGATAAAATACTTCAAAGTTAAGTAAGGAATATAAAATTTGAAAGTGCTCAGAACTTTTCAAAATGTTATTTAAAAGGACTAGGGGACAGACTTTGCAATATCTCTTATATGCAGTCCTTCACATCTGTCTGAATTTGAAAAAAAGTTTTTGTGATGACGCTATGAGGAAAAAACTGAGTTTTCTTATTCTCCCTTAGAGTTATGCTTTTGCAGGTGAGGAAATATCTTTTTTTTTCATTTTATATAACACCTAGCTACCTACTATAATCTTAATGGATAATTTTTAGTACTGATATGATAGAAATAAGAAACACAAGAAAACCAGGGTTTGCCTCTGTAGGTTTGGGAAGCTTTTTAATTAATTTAAGCTTTTGGGCCAGCAAAAAAGGAATCAATGCTTTGCATTTAATTTTGCAAATTATATTGACATTTTAGTTTGCACAAGAATGAGATTTCATCTAAGGTTAGAACATTCAGCCAGACTCTGAATGTCCAACAAAGGTTAATATTCTGTCATTGTGTTCAAGTTACATGTGGATTAATCATAATGTGGTAGACTCAGGGTAAATCACAGTGACTCCTATTAGAACCTGATAACTTCAGATTTCATGCACTATTCACAATGAAACCAAGTAGGGACCTTTTTTTGACTTCTAAAAGATGTCGAAGGCAATCGCCATGAAACCTTTTCTATATTGCTAACAGGAGGCAGATTTGTAGAGTTAGTATCTTCCTGGAAATGCATGTCAAGGCACCTGTGGTGTTGTTCCAGGAGGAGCTCAGCTGTCTGGCTGGGGTGGACCCAGCACAGTTTGATGTAGAGGGCAGAGGGAGAAATGAGACAGCCTTGCTCTGCTCACCCAGCAATTGTTCACCTGCTACGTGGAACTTCCCACTCTGTAGGTGTGGGAGGTTATGTTAGCATGTACCCCTCTCCTTACTTTCATCACCAGCTTCATGTCGGCTTTAGCTTCAGTCTTCATGAGCAATTAGTGTTTGAATCACTGATTCCCACTAAAGTCTCCAGGTGCATTCCTCTTGACTCCATGTGGGTGAACCGGGCTCCAAGTTGAACCTTTTGTGTTACCAGCAGAAAAATGTAATAAGTTGCCAATATGAGAATGAAGTATTTCAGCAATGGCAGGACTGCTTTGTTTTGATTTGAGTTTGGCCTTGGCTTTTTTTTTTTTTTTCTTTTTCTGAAGAAATCTGGGCAAGCAACAAAATATAGTAATATTTACTGCATTTCTGTTTAGGACCCACAACCAAATTGTAACACAGCAAAATAAGCTGGTCTTACATTGTCATGCTTCCTAAAAGACTTTTCTGTTGCTCATTCAACCTTTAAGAAGGGGAAAAAAATCTCATCTCTCTGCCTTTGCTTTTCACTAGAAACATCAGTCTCCCAGGGTTTCAGGCAGATACAATTCACGTGAGATACCATTTTGCAGCTGTCATCCCTCAAAGACCTGGGTTTGAGGGTCGACAAAGGTGAAATAATACTGTTGTTTCTTATACTACACTTATGGTATCCCAAAAGTAAAAAAAAAAAAAAAAAAAAAAAAGAAAAATTCTTAAAAATATAATAAATATTATTGAAGTTTTTAGTAATTTTTTTTATGATTCATTGTGAAGTCATAAACAGTAGAATAAATAAATGTTATTGTTTTGTAGGTAATCCTCCCGAATAACCTTTGTTATTAGACAAAGGGTCAGTTATATTCCAGAGAAATATAAATTTACTCTTATTTTTCATGGAAATTGAACAGAAAAAAATTATAAAAGGATACCTGTTTAAATATCTAAAATAGCTTCAAAAGCCAAGTTATATACATCCTGAAGGAGTTTTACTAGAGACTGATAAGAGAAAGTGTTAGAGGTAGGCAGTAATTCAAAAGAGAGATGAGCAACTTCATATTCCTCAGATCCTGGTGGAGTTGTAACAGTAAGCAACAGGGGCATCTCCTTGGCAGAGTGTCTTTCCTGGAAAAAGTGAAATAAAAACAAATGCAGTAAGCTGGACATCTGTATTGTTCTTTACCTAAAGTCATCCTCACTGAAAAAGAAAGGTGAGCTCTCTCAGGGATCTTCCTCTGCCACAGATTATAGTCAGCCTGTAGGACTACCTGGGAAAGTGTTGTTTTCCCAGCTGGCTACAGTGTGTCCAGAAGACCTGGCACAGGACTACTGGAAGCAAAATGACCTTAAATTTCCTTCCTTTCAGGCACCACCAAGCCGAGGGTCACTCTGCAGTCACACTAGCCAGCTGTGGGCACATCTGCAAAGCCCTCCTGCCTCTTCCTCCTCCAAGGACAGACCCAGCAGGTCTGCCTGGCCAGGTGTCTTTCTTACAGTGTATTCTGATTAACATTCTGTGGTGTACTGTGCTCTAAAGGGCTTCTTCACAAAATGCAGAAATATATGTATTTCTTTTCTTCAGAAATCCTGCCTCATCTGGTTTGTGTCAGTCAAACTTTTGCTGAAGCAAGTCATGGTGTTTACCACAGAAATGGACTTTATAATTTACTCCAATGAAATCTGAAAGCTCTGGGGAAGCTGCAGCTTCTTACTGCTGTTCAGTGCCCCACAGCTGCCATGGATGGAAGTAAATAGGCTGTATCTTAATCTGCTCTGAAGTAGCTACTTATGGAACAGTGGATCCAGCATGAAACCCTAAAATGCCTGTTTGCCTGTAGAGTCTGTCTGTTCAGCTTCTCCAGCCTGCTCCTTTACATGGCTCTGCTCCTGCAGCTGTTGCATTGGATCTGACACTGGAAGTCACCAACACTTCAACTCCAATGGGGTGAAGGCAGAAAACCCCTGTGGAGTCTTCTGCTGCTAGAGATAAACTTGTCCTTAAACCTGAAGGAGCATTCAAAACCAGAGCACTTTCTGTAGTGCCTTACTAGTGACAGAGTTGCTCCTGGGAGCATACTGGGGGATACATTGTGCTGTGGATTATTTCCTCTTGAGATGAAAGCAGGCAAGTTCCCCTGTAATGAAGGATTTGATGTTTGTACTTCATTGGTGTTGCCTAGATACTGTAATGACTGATGTCTTTAAAACACAAATAATCTTGCAAACAATAGAACATTATTAAGGTTGCAGAGTCAAGTACTCAAAAGATAGTAAATGCCAGAACTAGGATTGCCCAGGAAACCTTAATTCAGCCATCTTTTGCTGAATGTACTATGACACTTTAGATACATAGGTCACCTGCTTCATTAAGAATGAAGAGACTGTTCCAGCAGTGAGAAGCTGTATATTGCATTTGCTTGTCACTGTTCACTGTCTACTCCATGACCTTATTAACCTCACATTATTCAAACACTTCTGTAAGGCTGAATTATTCATTTCCTCTAGGGTGTCAGGTTGTTTCACAAACATTAATTCATTCAGTCCCACAAAACTCAAATTAACTCTTTTCCCCCTTATTTTGTAAGAAAACCAATACAGAAGTTGTTTAAGGTTGGAGGTTTCTATCAGGTTGAGGTGTCAATCAAGGTGATCTAAACCAGAAACTTTTAAAATGCTTTCAACTACATATCCAGGAACAGCATCTGTTGACTTTAACTGCAACTTTAACTTATTTTATATGTAATAAAAGCTTGTTTCTAAATAGTTTGCACATATGCATAAATATATTGTACCTAAATTAAAACATTTTAATAATGTATTTCTGGTTTATTGTGCTCTGAGAGATATTTTGAGTCTGTATTTTCTAATTCAGTGCTCATTGAGCCAGTGCTCATGTGCATTGGTCATTGGAGACTGTACTGGCATCATTGAGATGCCTTCAAAATGCCTTGAAGACTGTCTATAACTCAACATTCTGAAGGAGTAGATTTAGCATAGGAATCTCTCATAAAGATATTACCCTTGGACCTTCACCATGACATTATTCATTATCTAAATGAATTGTGTTTAATCTCTCCTGAGCCTCCATTTAGATTAAATGCTTATTAAATACATGTACAGCAATTGATTTTTTTGTGTTCTCAGCATTTTAAGAAAATTTTATCCTACATCGACACTGGTGGACCATAAGCTGCTTTATTATGTCAATTTACCTATTCTACATATGAAGCTCTGCTCTGAATTTTAGTATGAGAGACATTTCCTGGCATTTATAAACCCTATTCTAAAATGTATTTGCCTGTATTTGCCAATGATATTTGGTCTCTGCTTTATCCATATTATATTCCAGCATACCTGTGCCTGTGTAAGAAAAGTTTAAGAACACAAAAGAGGAGGGTGCAAATACACTTCTGCACAACTGCACAGTTCACAGTGTCCTACCATGAAAATATATTTGTCTTTCATGGCAAAATGGCTCTACATGTTTGCTGAGCAATACAACAGTCTAACCATAGTTGTGTCAGGTTTACTGTTAAAAATCAAAGAGGTTTGGCAACAAGGAGCTCTACTAATAACACCATGCTAATAACAAAGTTTTCTATTTGGTTCAGAGACTAAACTGAGAGCTGGACAGTTGAGAAAGCACCCTAACAGGACTTTATTGCATGTTGAAATAGTTTCAGGCTTTTTTTCTGATGAACAACCTATTGAAACAACTGTGGAAATATCTCCAGGATGAAGTTGCTTTTCAACAAGAAAAGAAGATGCAACTACAGCTCTCAGAGTTGCATGAAAACATAAAAGTAAAGCTTATTTCTCTCTGGTTTGCATATTGGCAATGTTTATTGAAAAAATTATTAAGTGCCCTGTAGAGATCTAATTTAGATTTCTTTTTTATTTCAATGGAATTTAGATGAGGCATTAGTTCATAAATCTACCAATGATGTATAAACAAATATAGTGCTTTATTTGCTGCATATCAGCATAAAATTTCTGTTGTTTTGGTTCAATTATGAACACACAAATTTGGACACATCTGTTAAGAGATATGTGACTAAATTCAAAACTCTCTGATACCATCGTCTTTCTGACTGTGACAGATTTCTGAAATATTATTTGCTAAAACATCTTTTTTGTAACTTTTTATATTTAGTCTTTTTCATTTTAGATGTGTTGTCAGAGTTCATTTCCTGAAACTTTTTTTGACAATCCATGTAATTCATGTTTTGTCTGTTATAATCTTCTCATTGCTAGCCTTTGTTTGATACATTACACATGTAGATATACCAAACAATCCTTGGCTCAGCATTGTTTACTTTTTCATCAGCTACTTGGATGAAAGGGCAGCGTGTTCCCCGAGGACACAAAGGTGTGAGAGCTGCCTGATACCCAGAGAGCTGTGCAGCCCTTCAGAAGGACTGCAGCAGGGTGGAGAGTTGGGCAGAGAACTCTCTGAAACTCAATAAAGGCAAATGCAGGGTCCTGCACCTGGGGAGGAATAACCCCAGGCACCAGCACAGGCTTGGGCTGAGCTGCTGGAAGGCAGCTCTGTGGAGAAGGACCTGGGGGTCCAGGTGGACAACAAGGTGCCCAGAGGGCTGGCAGTATCCTGGGGGGCATTAGGGAGAGCAGTGCCAGCAGGTCAGCAGAGGTGATCCTGCCCCTCTACTCAGCCCTGGTGAGGCCACATCTGGAGTGCTGTGTCCAATTCTGGCCTCCTCAGGATGAGAGAGACATGGAGCTCCTGGAGCAAGCTGAGCGCAGGGTGGCAAAATGTTTTAGGGATTGGAGCATTTCTCTTATGAGTTAAGGCTGAGGGAGCTGGGCTTGCTCAGTCTCAAGAAGAGATGACTGAGAGAGGACCTTATAAATTTCTATCAGTACCTGAATATGAAGATAAGACAATGGAGTCAGGGTCTTGGTAGTGCCAAGAAATAGAACAAGGGGCAATAGGCAGAAACTGATGCCCAGGAAGTTCCAGCTGAATATGATGAAGGATGTCTTTACTGTGCAGGTACTGAGCAATGGCATAAGTTGCCCAGAGAAGCTGTGGAGTCTCCCTCTGTGGAGATATCCAAGAACCATCTGGATGCAATCCTGTGCACTGTTCTCTAGATGACCCACTCTGGTCCCTTCCAACCTGGTCTGTGATTCTGTGATACCCTTTGTGATTTATGCTCCTTTAAAAGACAGTTTTTAAAATAGAAAATGTGTTCTTAACTTCTACAACTGAGCTCTGTGCTGGAATTGGGAAATTGTGGAACTGTGAATTCAAGTCAAAGGCAAATGTTGTGCACTCAGAAGAGATTCTGCTTACTTAGAAGCTGCATAGCAGTGGCCAACAAGTAAAACATACCATGAAAACATCTGGCTTTCATTTCCACTAGGAGGACCCACCTAGTCACTTCTGTGCTGATGTAACTGCTGGAGTATTAAACTCATGAGCAGGCCATTAAATAGTATTTATTTGCTGTGAAGTCGTTGTGTCTGGAATTTTATTCCTGTGCTGAGATGCAAGGGCATGTCCCAAACTCTTTATTGTCCTGATGATATTTAAATGGCATCCTCTTCACATTTTACATTATTTTTTTCATCAGGTAAGACACCTAGACCAGTGTAAGATGATCCTAGCAGAGCATCTGCTAAAGACAAGCATTCAGCTGTTCTTCACATCTGATGATTTAAATCTGCATCTAAGACTGAGCCTGTATCTTTCTTAACTATGCAGAGATTTTGCTAGTGTCAGCTAAGGGAGGTGATTTAGCCAAACTAAGAGGTGTGAATTACTTCCATAGTATCACCAGCCCTTGGATTCACTTGGAATTAGAAAATTGTGAATGTTACTTAATATTCTCTGACACTTAAAGACACTTGTTCTCTGTTCTCTTGATGTAGCTACACATTCAATACCACTTAGGTGATGTGGATGTGTGAGGAAGGAGAGACAGAGGAGGTAGAAAGAGAGAAGATATTCACTGGAAAAGGTGATTACAGAATAAATATTTTCACCCTTCAGCTTCAGAGCAAAATATTGCAGTCTGAGAAACTACTGTGGTATTCTACAGGGCTCTGTGAAATATATTTCCTGTAAAAGTATTTAACTGTCCTTTTACTGTATAAAATAAAAGAAATGAAATGAAGTTTCAGTTAAGTCCTTAGCTAGTGAAGTTCAAAGGGGTCTCCTCTGACCTTCTTGTCATACTTATTGTCACTACTGTAAGAACTTCACTCACCTTCACTCTGCTGTGCTGAACAAGCTCAGCTGCCTCAGCTTTTCTGTTAGGCAAGGGTTTGTAAAGCAACCAAGACTGTGGAAAAAGACTGTTCCATTTAAACCACATGCAGTAGCTGATGAAAAACTGAGCTGGATATGTGTGAGAAAACCATTGACTTAATTACTATAATATACAGTAATCTAAAAAGAAAATAAAATTATTATAACCAGTACTATAGTGTCTAAAAGTTTCTATTAGCATCAGACACTTGTTGCTTTTAGCACTATGAAAAGTCAAGGTATAGAAATTCCATATGAAACATTTTTTCAGTCTGTCTCTTTAATGCAAGAGTTATAGGAGTAATTTCCAAATTAATATTTTATAGAAATTATGGGAAAAGATATCCAGTTTGGTCCTGTTAAAATCCACACAGACAAAAAATTCCTGAGTTAAGAGGGTCAGAAAAGTCATGAAGCAAAAACTCCAAACTTCTTTAATCCTTTGTTCATTTTATTAATTCCTGCCCTTTGGGCCCTTTTTGACTGAGTAAAATTCTATCATATTATATCAACAGTCCATAGGAGACACCCTACTACTAGGTTAAGGTGCTACTGTGCACCAGCTTCCTATTTTTTCCTTCTGTTTCAACAGAAATATTCCCAGGGAATTAGATGGAGTGGGAAAGGTGTTTTGGCCTGGTAAAGATAATTCTGAGTGCATTTTCTACGTGAAAAAGTATGCAGCCATAACTGAAAAGTGGTGTCTGTGACTAAGCTACCTTTCAAAATTATTTCACACTTGAGAGGTAGATACGTCAGATTTTTGTGTTTTAGTTAAAGTAAGACAGTGACTTGTGCAGTACAACTTTTCAAAGCTGAAAACTAATCAAATGCAAAGCTTTTAAAAGTTAAGAACACCTAAAGTGTAATGAAAGTCTCTGTTAGTGGAAGAAATTCTAAAGCCTGAAACTTACCCTAAACTGTGAAAAATGTGATAAATAAATGCAAAGGATAGAAATAGATGGTTAATATTATTTTATTCTGTTTAAGGGTGCAGGAAAAAAACAGTATTATCCATCCCCACAAGACCTACTGTCAGCAGGTGCATACACTGCTGTCCTTCCTGAATATTTTAATTTTTTTTTTGAAGAGATGGGAGCTGGGATTTATTTCTAGTAAGTGCAGCTGAAAAAAAATGGAAGGGCAGAAATGTCAGGACAAGCAATAATTTTGTGTCATGGCTGGAAGAAAAAAAAGACATGCTTTTCACAGTTACAATGTCAACCCTCACAGTTCAGCAAGGTGGGATAATAAATGGGCAGAAAGCAATAGGGCAGAGTAAGAAGAGTAAAATAAATGACTGGAACAAGAATTGGGATAAGAATAACTGCATAATTGAGTGAAAGACTTAATACCTCTGTCAAGAAGACTTAATGCTCAGACTTGAAGAGATACGTCAGTTATCTCAATAAGGACTGTAAGAATAGGCTGAGGTGGAAACATTTTTAAATGGGAGTTTCCATTAGGCAGGTGGATATCATATTTAAACACATATAGTCACAAATATGTATGGAAAATTTTAGGTAAAGGAGGGTAAATTGGGCGAGAACTGTTCTGGAAATATAAAGATTGTATGTGCCCTTTATGTTGTGAACTATGTATAAATTTATTTTATATTGCATATCAGATATTATGGCAACTCAGAAAGAATATAGGAGTTGACAAATAATTGGAAAAATAAGACATCTTGATTAAATTTTGCATTAGGCATACTGGTTTTCTTTTCATCACAAAGTCTTTTGTCTTTTCCAACAGCATCAATCTTAGACAAAGAAGAGAAACTGCTAAATACAAATTGATTGACAGCTTTTGCACTTTTCAGCTCCAAATAATGGAATTCCCAGGATACCTGAGTATGCACAGCAAGCTTGCTGATTTTCTCACATATAACCTAGGAAATTCCCTGCAGTGGTCTGGGAAAAGAGGGTGTGAAGAGCTGCATGCTCTGTCCTCCATAGAAGATATTGCACAAAGAGACAAACAGGTGAATAATGGAATTGTTGTTTCACAACCTGCCAGAACTAGCTATTTTTTATACATAAAAGGTATGTCCTAGGTAAATTGGGATGTGACATATAAGAATAAGAGACCTGACTCAGTTGTTAGCAAACTTTTCTCTATTTTAACCAAAGGTTTCTTCATCAAGGCAAATAATTGGATTGTTATAAGGTGGACCTGGGGAGTTGGACTAATGTGCACGCTATGCAAAATGATCATTTGAATCAGCCCCAGAGCAAACAAATCAAACTACCTTGGCAATAAAGTTATTTACAAGAATAAAGCTGTTTTCAAAAGGTCACTCACATTTAGTTAAAACAAATATTTGCATCAACAGATGACTTGTTACTACCTCAAGAAGTGAAAAAAAAATTCTATTTATTGAATATGTGCTGTAAAAAGTACCCTTCTCTGATATGCACACCATGAACATAAAACTCATGTCATGAGAAATATTTGTGGCAGTGAGAGCAGCAACTATCTACCTTAACAAGTATTTCTAACATATACAATAGATGTAATACATTTGACAGTATTCATTTCCTCTACATAACTCAGTATAAAGGACACTGAATGCAGGTCCTGTCCCTACCTAATCAGCAGTTGGACACAGCTCAAATTCTATGGTTAAAAATGATACATTTTGATAGCAGAAGTCCTATTTCCACAGGAAGACATGAAATTTTAGAAATTAATACACTTTTTGTATAAACTCTTTGACCTTTGGCTGAAATGGAGCATATCTTTCTTCTCAAAATAAATAGAATTATTTTATTTTCTAACTTCATGTTAAATAAATCCCTTTTTTGTTGAAAACCTTTCTAGTTTTCACTGGCAAAATATTCATTCTGTTATTCATTTTCTGTGTTTCATCATGTAGAGAGAGGAAAATAGATAGTTTGAAGTTTTTGCCTATGCCATTGTATGTGCTTAAAAAATTACTTTCAATCTTTGATTGAATTTATTACAAACAGAATTTGAACAAAATACATTTTTCAGCACTTTTCTAATTTGTTGAATTTGTAGCCCCAGAATTTGCAATGCTCTTTCCAATAAACAGGTACATTTTATGTTTCTTTTTATAACTGTAGGTTTATGGGTAAGCAAATCCATATGGCTCTGTCTTTTTCTCTCCTGATATATCCAGTTGCACAGAGGAGCACATCCTAAGAGAAGGACAGTTACTCACAATCCCCCATCCCTGGCAGTGCTCAAGGCCAGCTTGGATGGGGCTCTGAGCAACCTGGTCTAGTGGGAGGTGTCCCTGCCCATGGCAGGGGGGCTGGAACAAGATGATCCTTGAGATCTCTTCCAACCCAAGCCATTCCATGATTCCAAGCAAGAACCTGAAGCTAGGAGTTAATGTCCTCTATTTTTCTTTGGGTACATTGCAAAAATGTACTAGCAAAGGTTGAGGTCTGGTGATACAATGTGCAGTGTTTTGCTGTTTACAGAAAAGCAGATCAAAACTGATCAAAAAATATGAAGCACTGGGTTAGGAGCTAAGAAGGGTCCCAGTGTGGTAAGTTAAGTAAAGCATACATTTTGCTGAAGGACAGAACAATTCCACCTCCAATGATTCTAATTTAAACTTGATATTTACCCCTTAGTAAAGCCTAAATCTGAACCAGTGGCACAAAAATCAAAGAATCTTTCATGAGAATTCACCTCTGGATCCTGAATTCTCAAGCAATTACTCAGATGACTGTAATAAACCAAACTGAGTTTTCTCAGAGTATGAGCAACATCCTTCCTAAAATGCATGTTCAGACCTGGTGACACAGTCCTGGACTGGATTGCTCCATAAGGGTTACAACCAGCATAGTCACCAAATATTTGCAGTAAAAGCTGTAACCACTATTATCATGGCAATCCTCCCCCCACCCCCACCTTAGAACTGAAAACCCTAAATAGCACGATACAGGAAATTTCACAATGCACAATACATTGTTCAGGTAGGTAAAATCTATTTAGGGAGGAATACAAAACACATTAATTTGTGGGTACCTTTACCATAACTCACAAGTGTCTTACTTGGTTTAATAAAGTGCATTTCTTATTCCTTGCTTCCTTTAAGAGCACAGCAACTCATCACAACTGTAGAGGAAAACACAATAACATAGAACACAACAGTCAATTAAAATTATGTCCATAGACCCTAACTACCTGTATTTGGAATGGCTGACAAGTATAGCAAAAGTACTGAGCTAGGCAGTTTGGCAGGAGGAAACATCAACATTTCATAAATTGGCCCCATTACTGTCATATTGCATAACTCCAGAAAAATATTTTTGTGAACTCATAGTGAGTAGGATATTTAACAAATACAAAAAATTAAAAGGAATATTTGCATAACGAAAATTAATTTGAAGTGTGAGGCCATAGATACTGGGAAATAGAGGAGCAGGTCTTTAAGAGAGAAATTATGTTTGCAAGTGAATTACATGCTACACATCAGTTGTTGAGGCCATAGTGGCAAAATCGCAATTTATATTTAGTTGTTTTGTTTTCTGAGGGGTTTGTGGTAGCTTTTTTATGTCTCCAAAATGATAAACAGTACTCTTTCATACCAGGCTTGCCACTTCCTTCCCATCTGTGCACAAAACCTAGAGTGAGCATACATCATGGTGGTAGGATCATATTGATTCAAAACAGGAAATAAGAGTGAGAAAATACCATTTTACTTAGACACCTTTCTTGGTTTCTTCTTAACAGAAAAGAATAAGTTTTTAAACATACCCTGTACCCAGTTCCTGCCAATGCAAGTTATCTCTAGAAAGAGATTCTTCCCATTTCATCTTCATCCCATTTTGTTCTGATGTGTCCTACAAGGCTCATCTAAGCCATCTAACTCTCTCAGGGCCCACTGGATGGAACCAGGAGATGGGCTATGCTTTCTTATTCCTTCATGCAGAGAAGAGACCTGAGGCCAGACTTGGAATCAAGGTCATAGAATTGCTTGAGTTGGAAGGGATCCTTAAAGATCATCTGTGGATGCCATGGGACAGACAGAGAGAAACTGCAAGCGTTTCTCACAGCAGCTTGTGGGAGTTTTTAGGGAGTTGTAAGAATGTGATAACTTGTTAAGTATAAACAATCTGCAGGTGGAGTTTTTCTACTTTGTCTTTCTGTTTTTCTCAAGGATGGTGTATGAGGAAGGTGTTTCTGTTAGTTAGCCAATCAAACAGAATTTATTGTACCACTCTATATAAACCACGTGGTTCTCTTGAATAAAGCCTTCTTTCTCTTTCTACAATACTGCCTTCCACCTGTTCCTGTGTCATTCTTGGCACAAGAGTGACAATCATCTGGTCCAACCCTCCTGCCATGAGCAGGGACATCTTCAACTAACGCAGGTTGCTCAGAGACCCAAGAACCTGACCTTGAATGTTTCCAGGCATGGGCATCTACCACCTTTCTGGGAAACCTATTCCAGTGCCTCATCACCCGCAGTGTAAAAAGACTTCTTCCTTATATATAGTTGGAAGCTACTCTTTTTTAGTTTCAGACCATTACCCCTTGTCCTATTGCAACAGGCCCTGCTAAAATGTTTGGGCCCATCTTTGTTTCAAGCCCCTTTCAGGAGCAAAGGATGCTCTAAGGTTTCCCAGGATTCTTCTGCTTTCCACGCTGAACATCCACAAGTCTCTCAGCATGTCTTCCCAGGAGGAAAGACTCCAATTATCTTTCTGACTCTGTTCTGTACATGCTCCAAATGGTCTATGTGTTTCCTCTGCTGGGAACCCCAGAGCTGAACACTCCAGGTGGGGTCTCCCCAGAGCAGAGGGAGAGAAGCACTTCCCACAAACTGGTGGCTACTGCTGCTTTTGATGTAGCCCAGGATGCAGCTGGGTCTGGATGAACTGGATTAGCAGTTCAATTGCCCAGCACCCACCAAGGGGCAACTCTGTGAGGAAGTACCAGCACACGAGTGGGAAAGCTGCTGTGTCCTGGGTGTAGCAAAGGGCCTTTCTGCAACCAAGAATCAGCTGTTCCTACAGGTCCTTGTGGAAGGCGAGAGTTACCTGTGTGTCTGTGTAACTTTGCTAAAGGGAAGTTTATGGAACTCTGAACTACAGACTTTTTCTCTGGTTTTGAGCCTTGATTCTTCTGTCTCAGAGGCATCTCTCTCTCCATCTTTTGGGAGCATTCCCCCATTTGCAGTTAAACATCATACTCTGTCCCAGACTTGTTTTCCCCATGTTGGTTTGTAATGTCTGGCATTGTCTGAGTTGTGGCTGGGATGTGAGTGCTGTCCCCTGGCTGTGGGCTGGAGCCAACCCAGTGGCAAATTGGTGTCAGTGCCACACGAGCCTCACTGAAACCACCCGAAACTGAGCACATGCAGGCTTTCAATGAGTTTGTTCAAACTGCAATCACGATGCCTGGCAAATGCCCAGAAATCAAGACTATACAGGCCAGAGCCACTGACTGATCTAGTAAGGTTAGCACTGGAGTGGTAGAAAGCACATATGCCTACCTCACTCTGAAAAATTTGCAGCTCAGCTTTCTGGCTTAACCTGCTGGCAGAGACAGATATGAGCTAAAGAGTCAAAGATTTTTTGTGCTGACATGGGCAGAACCTTTGCATGGAACGTCAAACACTGAGCCGTGGATTTCAGCACACACGAATGTACCACAGGCTTGGACACTTCCCAGCTCCTCTTCAAGCACCTCCCTGTGCACCAGGTATTTGGGATGCAGGAGCCAGGCAGTGCAGAAATAACGGGTTTTCCACTGAGTATCATGAAAAGCTGGCAAATGGTCATGCCAGTAATTGAATTGTTTGCAAACTGAGGAGGAAAGGGAGAAAGTCCAGATAGGATCAAATGTGATCAGAATAACAACTTGCTGCTAAGCAGCTAAAAACACAGGCTATGACTCCTGGGAAGTGAAAGAAAAGCTGGAAATACAGCAATTAAGGCCTTTATTTAGCAGTTAACAGGCAAGTACATGCAAGACTGTGTGCCTTTGCACAATCAAGTTCTAACAAGTTAAGAGATATCCTTCAAAAAAAGCAATGCTGCACTGTATTCACTGGGATGCATGAAAGGAAAGTGTTTGTTGTTCCTGTTTTCAAAAAAAGGTCCATGGAATTGCACTCGTGAAATGGGAAGTGACATGAGAAGAACCATGACTCGAGTGAAGGACTTTTTTAGAGTGACACCCTAAAAGCAGTCTTTTGTCAGCACAGCATTGTTTTTCATTGTTTGGGTTTTTTGATTTAATCACTGCTATGGCTGCAAATGTTCATGAAAGAGTGAATCAGAGAACTTACACAAATGTTTAGGTTTTCATGCTTATTCACTTCATACTTGTCAGAACAAAAGGAGGGCTGAGTATTTGCCTGCAATGCTTCCCAGCAGCTTTATTGCTGTTGCAGTGCCCATCCTTTAAAAGGAGCAATTTGACCTGTCCCATTATTTCTGTCATTTTTCTTGGTTTAGGATCTGAAAGACAAATAATACTTGTAGGTTGTCAATCCCATCTTCTTTCAACAAAATGGAAAGACAGAATTGAAAGAATCTTAACTAATTTCATCTCATTAAATCTTCTGGCTTTCCTAATCTCTTTCTATGACATGGAGAATAGAGAAACATTAGGGCCCTAAATTAAGGACAGGATGAGTTTAAACCCCCTCAATGTCAAAAGCAAACAAACAAAATGAGGTGACTATAAATGAAAGCAAGAAAAAGCCCAGAACAGTATAACAGCTGTTGATGTGGTTAGAATAAAGCCAATTATTCTATGAGAAACAATTAAATCAAACAATTAAGCAGGAGGTTGGCATAAGGCAGCTAGGTAAAGCCTAGGAGTATGGGAAAGCAAGCAGGTTAAGCAGGTTTTGCTGCTGTCTCAATACCCCTAAGGTACCTGTGGATAATACTGGGCTTGCCTCGCTCAAGTTTCATTTGTGTTACATCAGAGATGCCAAAAACTGGCGTTGTACTTAACGGAACAGCCCCCTCCCTCCCCAGACTCTGTTACTGATGATTGTGAAGACAGGGAAGTCTTTAATAATTTTTTTCTTGGTCAGATGACATATATGAGCAATGCCCAAAGAGAATTCAGTGGGAAGACTGATCTGAGGTTCCCCTCCTGCATTTGGGAGGGAATTTTTACAACTAGCTTGTGTCTTCTCACTTACTCATTTGGTTCAAGATTTTCATTACTAATACAATGATTGCTGCTTCCTGTGTTTCAGAAGGCAAGGTGACCATACATAGCTCAAAACTATTCCACCAGAGTGTAATTTGGATTATCTAACTAAGTTTAATATGTATGCATTTGTGAAACAAAAGCAGCAGTTCTCATGCTCATTTTAAAAAAGGTCAAACAAGATGTTTTAAATAAATATAGATAGATATCTAATAAGGAGAATAAAAGAAAGAATAGTTTTAAAATAACATTTGCATACTGAATATGAAAAATATTGACTGTGTATAGGGGAAAATAATTCCTTCTGATTATCTCTACAAATATTAGATTGTCTAAGCTTCCACCTCCATTCCTCATTATGAGAGAGCAGTTTACTGATTCATATTATGTTTATAAACCCTTCCAGACTGGAGTCTAATGTAGGATAAAGCACTTAATATTTTCATATGATCTTCTGTTCCTTTACCAATCAATATATTCCTAATAATTTTAAATCTTTTCTGTTCTGGGTCTCATTCAGTGTTTGATTTGTATAAATTAGAGTTACTTTACATTTACTTCCCATAGCCAGACCTGCAAAGGCTAAATAAAAAAATGGGCAAAATATGAAATGGGCTAAAATGAAAACAAAATACACAAGTTCTAATTAGTTTCCATGTCCTGTAATTTGCCTGTAGCTTTCCTGTTTAAAATTAGTTGTTTATACCATTTTACTAGGGATCCATTCATAAGAAGGTGCATTGGGCAAAATTTGTTGATCACAATGTTTTTACAGTACCATGAAAGACAATCCCTGCTGCAGGTGTGGATCCTTGGTGGTTTTACTTTGTCCAGTCATTAATGGTAGTCTGGAAAGGGGTCTGGAAAGGCTTAGTATCCAAGAGCCATCGGGAGAAAGAGACGATAACTGTAATCCCTATTAGTAGGATGGGGAAAATTTCTTCTGTTTTGGAGAATCAAGGGTGCTATTAACAGCTAAACCACAATTTTTGCTTAATTTTGATGTTCTAGTTGTGCTGTACACCAATTTTCCCATGTTTACAGGTGAGACAGTATTTGCTAAAAGAGAGTGTTCTAGAGATAATGAATTAATGCTTATAAAGAATCCAGATTTTTCAGAAGGTTTACATGTGACAAGTACTTGAGATACATCAGGTTTCTCATGACAGTGTATTTAGTTGTAAAATGTATTTTAGAATGAATTAGCTTTTTCTGGCAAAGAAATATTGAATTTTAAGATAAAGCTTTCTATGACAAAACTGTTTCTTTTCCAGGTTTCCCTTAAAAAAAAACAACAACCAACCAACAAAAAACCAAACCAAAACAGACAAACAAACAATTTCAGCAAACATTTAAAATATTTCTTTGATCTTTTGAGAATGAATAGACTCACATATTATACTTGAGTTTGTAGCTCAAGGTTAGTTTGTGATACCATTAGCCTAAGGTTGCTTATGCTTATTATAAAATAAGAATCATTAAAAAACACTATTGCATAGGCCTTCAACCTCAATGTTTTATGTAACACACCTTTTTTCTGAGACTAACACTGTAGCTGCCTAGACTTCTCCTGGCAAGTTCTTGCCTAATCTTTCCTTAAAACTTTCCATTTCAATTCAATTCCTTTTCAAAACTGTCAGAAATAGTCATCTTACATTTGGAAAATTTATTTAAATAATTAAATTTGATCATTTAAAAGAATGGCCTAAGGGTTTGGATGTATGTGTGGAGAACACAGAAGCAAATAAAATATATTAAAATTTGATAAGAAAGTAGATAATATATTAGATCTCCATGTCAACCCATTTAAAAACTGGCTTATCAGAAATATTAGAAACTGCAGCATATAATAAAAAATCCTGTTACATAAACCTTTGACAAAGACAAAAAAAACCTATCATGCATGTTATTCTTAAAATGTCATAGAATTAAAAAAACGTGGAATATTAATTTGAGTTTAGGTCATATCTAAAACAGTGAAATAGCTATTAGGTATGAGGTTCTATGAAATAGTTGTCTTTTTCTAAGTCTTTATTTTAGAAAGAAAAAATTGAGGTTGGAATAAGGTGAGGATGAGATTTAAAGAAAGAATGCTCTCTTTTTCTTGCATTAGCCCTCCATTCCATTTTTATGAATCTGATAATAGCATTATGGTAGACCCCAGGAAGAGCTGAAGTTCAAGTACAACTTTTTTTGGAACATCTGGATTAAGTTGTATTTGCTAAATGTTTGTGCAGAAACGCTAAGTGAGAGATAATTCACACCCTTTATAGATTCTATGGCTTGTTATCAACAGCTGTTCATCTGAGAAGAAGCTCACAGTAGGAGTGGAATGTGCAAGCTGTAATGGTTCTGCCAGCATCAAGTGTGTGGGAGGTATTTAAGAAAGAGCCAGCTCTAGCAGTGTTGGCACAGGGTGCCTCACTTTGTCTGTTTTTTCCTTAATGATACTCTTCAAATTACTTGGAAGCTCTTCCCACACATAATTAACCAGCATGTTCAGGACAATTAGATGAAGAATTGTCTCTATCATGGTCCCTTACCCAAAACTGTATTTCCAAATTATAAGACTTGCTTCCTGAGCAGGACCTTGACCTTCAGGACATATGTACCCTATGCTCAACATAATGCAAACATATTCCATGCATATTAATGTGTGAAAGGCACGTTGCTCGCCTACTAGTCTCTCATGCCACTCAAGGTGTGTCTTACTAGTTCCAGCTTGCAGGAGCAAAGAGTTTTCATTGATATGCTACAGGGTGCTAAACCAGTTCTCACTATATCTGCAAATAAACAAGCACGGGTACAGATATAGATACATATTTTATCCAAGTGAAAGCCATCACAGAATGCTAATCCTCAGAAGTGACAGTCTCACCTTCTCTGTGTGCTGTGCTTTTAGAAGAAGATCCATGTACCTCATTGTGTGCAGTATAGGAACACAGCTTTCATTTCACAATCAAAATGTGGCACAGAAGCCTTCCAAACCTTTACAGGAATATGAAACCTGGACACTGGGGATTAGTAACTGCTCAGTGAAGATTTCAATTTATTAATGCCTCAGGAAAATTGTGATTAACTATTCTCTTTCATACTCTGGACAACACAGTAGCATTGTAGAGAAGTACAGAAATACCCTGGGGATGAAATGAGCCCAAATCTGAGGTGAACCAAGGTCCTAAATTCTCTTTCTGTGTCAGTGAACAGAGTTGTGTTAACTTCCAAAGAGGTTCACAATGCTTGTGCTCTCTAGGAATGCTGACAGGAAAAATTTATGCTGTGGACTCCATAGCTCCACTGTGATACAGAGCTGCAGACTGGAGGGGATCACTGACATGGAACAAGTTTGTCACTGTAACACAAGTTATTGATCTTCCACAGATCCTCCTCTGCTCAAGGTCTAATAGAGTTCAGAATCAATATACAGAATTATGTACATAATTCCCTTATATAAAACTCCTTCCATTCCCATCAACTCTCCATTGAGAGATCCTCTATTACCTTGATGGTTCCTCAAATTCTTCTTATTTTTATTCGTTACCTTTTCATGGGAGCTATGACTTAGCAATACCTTCACATCCATTTAATCCAGTATTGGTCTCTCCTTTTTTTCAATGGTACCATAATTACAGCTTTCCCATTTACACAAAGGTATGTATTTAGGTCTTTAGACCTTTTTTGAAATGAACTTTTCCCATTAAGCAATGAATGTTAAGTATATAGAGCCACCACTCAGCTGTCAGGGTAACAGAGGATTTGAAAAAACTAGATAAAACAAAAATACAGATAATAGCAAGGACATTCATTATCCTGTGAGTATGTTTAGTACATTCTCTCCTCATAGCTTCAAAAGTCCTGCTTATCCAGTTTTTGCTCAAGAGAGGGGTACTTTTACACAACAACAAGCAGAGTTCAACCTTTTAGTATCAAGTCCTTTTTATTATGCATGATACATTTTTTAATCTATTATGTCATATGTCCTAATGCATGGGAGAGGAAGGAGTGGGGAAGGTGTGGTTAATATATACAATTTAGTTAACACACTCAGAAGAATTAAGTTTTGAAACCTCTGGTCAGTGTATCTCTTCCTTTAGTACTGATTCTTCTATTTCTAATATAAAAGTCATATGCTCATTGTAAAATTTATATACACCTTTTGATTTCATGGGAACTATTTTGTCAGCTGTTTGCTACTATGTGTCCCATGAGAAATTCCTGGAGGCAACCCTGCTGTCACCAGGCACCTGCTCTTTGACCTCTTTGTTCCTGGTACCTTTCCCCCTGACCCACAGGGTTGCAGTGGTCATGCTTGGATGGCCATGTTTTGGTCAGGACATGATGTTCTGGCTCCTCATAGGGAGCTCAGATTTTGAATTACTTACACTCTCAACCTGCTTCTGACTGTAGTATCCTTGTCTGTTAGTGCTGGTCCTGTGTCAAAGATCAAGACTCTGTCAAGACTGAGTGATTTTATTTCTCTGAACAATATATAACTACTTCCCTAACTGTAAACTCTGGATTTCCTCAGCAAATCATGAGCTTTGACCTGTATTCTATTCATGATTTAGCCTGTTATCATGGATTCCATTAGCCTCAAAAACTTGTAAGACTGGATCTGCTGCCTAAGGCAGAGATGAACATCTCTGTGGGTTTGGGTTTTTGGGTCTCATCTTTTTCAGGGAAATGTCAGTATTTTACACAGAATGTTGTCTCCCTGAGCATTTCTGATTTCTCATTTCATGTTAGCACAGGTATAGGTGACTGACTGTGCTTTGTTTAGAGTATGGCCATCTGTTGACAGAAATAAGACCATTTTCTGACTAGCCAGTATTCATCATTTACAGTTATATCATGGATTGTTCTTTATGCATCCATCAGCCCATGTGTTTCCAAAGAGTGTCAATGATGCATTTAACTGGTCCACTAAATGGGATTTGAGCTGTCTTCAATCACCTTAATGTGCTTTGCTTAGTCAACATCCATAGCCAAGAGTATTAGATAGATCTGAACACGATACCAAGCACCAGTGTGTGATTGCCCACATACACAACTGCTGCTGTACTCCATGCTGCATGCACAATGGTAGGTCATGTTTAGCTCTAGGGATACAACCCGTGAATTATGTGCTACTTGCATGTAGGACCAAAGGACAGCTCCTTGCACATTATATTTAGCAGCACATATGTAGCCAAAGAGTCTGACAGAGATCTGCTTCCTTCAGCCACTAAGTTTAACTGATCACTATTACAAGGCAATGAAGAAAATAGCTGGTTCCAAACAGTGCGGTCTGTGGTGTGTAGCAGTTCAGTTCCCAACATCCACAGCCTGCTCTTGTAAAATTAAAAATGTTTATTTTATTTTTTTTGTCCACAAAATGCTCTCAGCACTGGACACAGAGAGGGAGAGAGGAGCTTATAAGGAGGTTTAGGATCAACACAGGGGCTGCCAGGGAAGCCCATGTAGCCAGGTCAAAGCCCTGTCTTTGATCTTGCAGTTTGCTCTTGCAGGTGGAGGTATTCAGGCTCATTTTCCCCCTACACACATGTTCACCCTGGCTCCTAAGTTACATGTTCTCATTATTACTTAATAAAATTAGGTCACATATTGTCACAGTTTAATAGTCAAAAAATGCCAAGAGACTGCATCTGATAATGCTATACCAAATAAAACATACTGGTCATGAGTCTGGTTATACAGACACAGTGAGCTGGCAAGTTCACCCTGAGGATGCTGGTAAAAATATCTACTAATCTTTAGCCAAGAAATGATTTTTTGGAATAACCTGCCAAAGCATAATTAAGTATTCCCTTAAAACGACAGTGTAAACAATCAAAGTATCTAATCAACATATATCCTGTCAGCTTCAAACTGTTTTAGCCCATTCATTAAAAAGCCAAGCAATGAAGTTAAGGTGTTTTTACATCAGCCCAAGTGAAATAAAGCAGTACTGTTGCACTAACATTTAGTTCTTTGAGAGAACAAGCTTTCAATACAGAGATGCTTAGTATTAGGTGATTTGTATTAATTATATTGTCATCCTCTAGCCTTCTATTAATATGGATTCAGATCCACTTATTTTGTCATTTTACTCACAGTTAATAACTAATTTTCAGGCATGACATTCTCTGCTGACATAATTCAGTCTTTCAAATACTATAGAGCATTATTTTTTATTTTATTACCACAGTCCCTTGATCAATATCTGAATATTTATATTGATATAAAAGAGCCTGTTCCTATGCCAGATCCTCTCCAATTGAAGGTTGTGGCTCAAAATAAAAAGACTCATCATCTCAATAACTACTCAATAAACATTTATTTTCACTTGTATGACTACCAAAACCTTGCCACAGAAACTAAATACAGTAATTGTGATAAAATATACTGCTTTCATTATCAAACCTGTAGTAATCAATTTCAGTGGAGATTTGCTAATGACAACTCCTTGATTTTTCTTTCTCTTCTTCACAGTATGTAAGAGGTGAGTTGCAAATCAGAGTTCATTTGTTCAGAGTTAATTTTTTTCAGCAAAATATATGTGAACAAGAGCTGAATATTCATGCAGTTTTCTTGTTTAGGTGGGGCTTCATTCCACAAGTTCTGATTAAAATAAATGCTGCAGAAATATGCGTTGTGCTGTGTGTTGCACAGAAGAAGTCTGAACATAAACTGCTCCAATATCAGGAGATCATCTAGTAAGGCTGCAGTGACAAATTAAATGTGAATAGGTTTTTTTTGTTTGGTTGGTTGGTTTGGGTTTTATCTTTTCATTTATATCCACTGTTTCCAATATTTCCATGTAGCCAGAACTATATGAAGCCATTGCAGGGATCCATGCTCTGAAAGTTATGGTGAATCCAAGCTGCCCAGTATTTTTGTGTCATTTCTGCAACTAGGCTGCTGCTCTCAAGGGTGCTAGATGCTAGATTAATCTGTTTCTGAAGAAGAGAGTAGAGTATTTCTGACAATATCTTCTTTCATAATAGAAAAAAACATAGTGCTTTACTAGTCTGGCAGAACTAGAGGATTTAGTTCTTCTCTCTCACAGACAATGTCCCAGCCCATTGAAGGGAACAGGAATTATGTCCTATTTCATTGAAGCCAAAAATTTATTCTAAGCTGAAAGAACACATAAAAGTGAGACCAAAGTTCAAGCCTTCACGCTTAGCTACTTTTTTCCAAAGGCCAAAATAATTAAATTTTTTAAGAAGTATTTTTTATTGAATTATTTCAATAGAAAAGATATGGTTTAAATTGAACATAAAATATTTAATCTTTATACCTACCCTGGGTTTTTTGCTTAAGAACTCATTGGTGTCCATTCATCCTAGCATATATCTTGCAGAACTTCAAACATGCTTTTCTGCTACTATTGCAAAATCTCAGATGTAAAATCCATCCATGATTTCAGATTGTTTTGCACTTGGAGCTTGACTTTGAGCGCTCAGTGACCTGAAATTTGCAAAGGACTGCTAACTGTCAGGTAGGACAATGACATTTAAAAGGAGATTTTTTTTGGCCAGTTGACTCCTGAATGTTTTCACAGCTGCGTTACAGAATATGCTGTGTAATTGCAGTTTGCAGAGAAGTCTGCTGTCAAAAAGTCATATTTTTATCCATCAATAGACATTCAAAATGAAAAATAACTCAAATTATAACTAAACAGCACTATATGCAAAAAGACAGCAAGATGTCTAAATGTGATTAGCTAAGTGTGGTCAGTTTTTACAAGCTAAGCTGATAAATCTGCCCAAATACATTAAAAGAATTGGACTAAGAGCACTGCTAGTCATTGCTAGCAGTGTAGAAAGTCATCAAGTTTTCAGTCTGGAAAGATGTACCAAATGTAACACAACTCATAAAATCAGCCTAAATGCTTTTTGGGTTTTTTTTTAAAGGAAGTTTCAGAGAATGGTTATTTTTCATTTCCACAGAAACTGTTGCCTCATTTAACAAGTGCCTTTCTCCACTCCTGGGGATCCTTCAGGGAGACACAGTTAATTAGAGTGGACTCCATGGGGACTTCTATCACATCCTGTGATTTCCCCTGTTCATTTTGAACCGCACAAGGCAGAATTCCTTAGGTAACTTGAAAAATCAAAGTGTTCTGTAGGAAAAATATGCCTGCTTTTTAAAATGCCAAAGACATGGAAATAGAGATGAAAGAAAAAAAATAGTTTCATCCCTCTGATGCATGCTATTGTTTCATTGACAACTACATCACATAGGAAATTATAATTAGTTTAAACTGACTTTAAGTTTCATTGCTGGTTCAAAAGAAAAATAATATAAGTTTTTCATTTGTAAGAGTGTTTCTTTGCATGTATCTCTCGATTTATGTCACACTTTTTTCTTCTTTTTAGTCAGTTTACATTTTTAGGAGGTTTTTCTGAATGGAGTAAAAAATGTCTATGCCAGCATTTACAAAAACAAAACAAAAAACTTAAATACTGTTTAATTTTTTTTTAATCATATGAAGGACGGTTAAAGTTAAATGTTGTGTATATGTTCTACAGAGTCACTTCCTAGTTTGAAAATAGCTGAATCTTCACTTGTTACTAGTTGGTTCAGAGAAGGTAGCAGAACTGGGGGAAGGAGGGGCATTGAAAGGACCACACTCATATGTGGATGGTCAAAGAGAGGGCTGGGGGAGAGATGGTTTGAGCAGTTTTGAGTGAAGAGAGGGAGAACTGACACAGCAGATGGCTCTCTTTAAAGCAGGATGGCAGAGGAGAGATGTGTGGGACTCTGAGCAAGAGTCAGAGTCAGAAAGGTCCAGGCACATCCCAATGTCTGGGTAGAAGAGAGGAGTCTGTACAGTTACAGAGAGAGATTTCTGTGGAAAACTGTGGTTATGTCTGAGGGAGAGGCAAAGGCAGGGAATGCTTTCTTTCCTCTTTTACTCAACAGCTTCCTCCTTTTGTGATCTTCTAGGGCATAAGAGCAGTGCTCCCCCTTCCTGTTCTCCTCACAGTTCCCATTAGGAACAAACTCAAATCATCTTCCTGGGCCCTAGGACCTCTTGGCAAGGTCAGGGCTGTTTCCTTTGGGACCAAAACAGCAGCAGGATCCTGCTGCTTTGAGTGCATTGGGAAGAGTGGCACCAGAGGAGCTCTGGCACCAGAGGAGCTGTTTGGAATAAAGACAGGAGGATGTTTGAAACAGGGCTACCTGAGCCACACTTCCCTGTATCCCAGAGACACTGCTGCTCACCTTTCCTCAGCTGCCTACCAAGCCTGTGCTCCAGCAAAGATTCTGGAATGCAAATTCCCTATAGATAATCAGCCTAAGGTCTGATTCCCCATGTGTCCCAAATTCTTTCTGCATTTATAGCACTCCCCCTCAGAGCCTGGGTCCTCACAGGGAGAAGTGGCAGGGCTTCAGGAGGAAGCCTTGTCCTGTGAGACTGACACACCACAGCAACAGCTCCAACTGGGGAGTGGAAAATGTCAATGTGAATGGTTTTGGACCAAGGAGAGAGAGAATTCTCACTTCTGGATGACAGTTTTAAGGCCATTTATGGGAAGAGAGTAAGTCTTCCTGATACACATCTTGGAAAAAAAAACCCACCAACAATATGTTTTCAAACTTTATGAAAGAGAAGATATTTATAGTAGTATAAATACAAAGTGTAGTAGGTACCTTCTATCAGCAGGTGATTGGCCAATAAATGTTGCAGACAGACTGTCTTTGAAATTTCCTGTCTTGACTAATTCTGGCCTTCTCCATATACTGGCTACTGAATGCTGCTGCTGCTCTAGACTGGAACCACATATGGATGTCTTCTGATCCTGCTATAGCAGTCATGTAAATAGGTCCCTTTGGGCAACTTGGGATGAGGCAGAGTGGAAATTAGTACTTATGAATATAGTGTGTATATATATGTGTGTATGTATACACACACACACATACAAGTAGAATCTATTAGGGGCTTATTTTAAAAGTTTTTAGAAAAGTGAATCCTGAAAATTAGGAATTCCAATCAACTGCAGCTATTGTGTACAAAGATTCTGAACAGAAGCAAGCAAGATAATTTTATCTACATAGTTTCATTGTCTACAAAAATAAAATTTTATTAAAGGAGATATACCTTGCTGATCTTAGTATCACTTAGATACTGAGAAAACAAGTTTTTACCAGTGGAAGCTGTTACCAGGGAAGATAGCATTTAGCCAGAAAGAGTGATAATGGCTCAGTCTTGCAAAAACCCCAGAATGAATCCCAAGTTACCTCAATCTCAGAGTCACAAATGCTTCCAAACAAGCTGGGGCCAATTCCCAGCAGAGAGCTATTGCTGAGGATTACTTAGGAGCAGTAAACAGTAACACTCTTTGGTTTGAAGAGGTAGTCTAGCAGAAAAGGGCTCATTTTCTCTGTGTTCCTCTTCTTTCCTTAAAAGAGTGGTCAGGACAAGAGTGCTTTATTTGTTATCCCTCATTGCAGCTGGATCTTCTTGTACTGGGAAAGGTAAAGTGACCTCTATTAATTTACGATTCAAACAAGAGGCTACTTGATCTGTTTTGAAATGACAGGCATTAGGAAAGCCTTATTTATGTGAGCTTTTGTTGTGTGAGCCTTAATTATGTGAGCAGAGAAGACCAGAGGTAGACCCTTCAAAACCTCCACACCTGCCTGTCTTAGGGCATGAGTTGACAGCTTTACTCTCTGAAAAAAAAAAAAAAATCTTCATCTTTGTTATGATATGCACACAAATTTTGTTTCTTACAACTTCAATCCCCTAGACTATATCCAAAACAAGCCACCTCCTTATCTTTCTGACCCTACAGGAAGTAAGTCTTGGAAACTAAACCCAAAGTTTTAATATAGGCAGATCATGTTTGAGCATCAACATGTTTGGGTTTGCCTGTGACATCTATCTTCACAATTAAGTTCCTTCAATCCTGCTCTCATCTGAACCATGACAGTGGCAAATCAAGCTATCCTGGTGTGCTGTACCTGTAGGAGGGTTTGAATACAGCATTCTGCAGAACTTGAAAGACTCTTGCAGAAAAGCTGAAAGTTAAGGAACTGAACCGCAACCATTAAAATTCATAATGAATTCATAATTATCAATTGTGACACATACAGAGTTTATAAAAATGAAGGAAATACACAGATAGATTTAAGAATAATTGTTACCAAAATATATCTAATAAATATAATGCAAGGGGTAGTTTCTTTCCATTGGCTATTGTGTAGTTCTTTGTGAACATGTGAGAGGCAAAGCAAACCACCCAAAAGATTTGCTGCAGGCATTCCTTTCTTCACTCTCTCCACTGTGAAATATTTTCAGCTCTTGGCAGGAAGTCTGACATTTGCATACGTAGGGAAAGAAAAAAGTTACAATTCAATACTTTAAAATATGAAAGGAAGAGATGAGAGTTACTTAAAAAAAAAAAGGAAAAGTAGTGCATGTTAGGTTCCAGTCTTTAATATGTGGTGGACTGATGCTAGAAGAAAATAGATGCAGTTCACTTTGGAAATCATTTCTTTGATCCACTTGAGGATTTAAAAAGATAGCAAAGTCAAATAATTAAACCATTTCAAATTATGCTCAAACGTTATTTCCCAGAATTGTGGTACCTAGGCAGTGAAATCTGAATTCTGTTCTTTACTAAGTAGAGTCCTTCAGGACATGCTGTGACTATCTCTTAAATTACTACAATAAACAACCTTTCTTGAAATACCCAGTACTATCAGCTTCAAGAAGCATCTGAGCAAGAGATGACTAAAGATCCCAACAGAACTAAAAACAAAGAGGAAAATAAAAGAAATCAAAGTAGAACATCATTTCATAACTCCCATGTAAAAAAATACAGAACAAAAGTAATTAGAAAGTAATTATACTATAGAGGTCAAGTGGAGGAAGGTCAAGTCCTCAATACATAACAAAAACAGTTAAGGTGATTTTCAGGGCTATTAAGAACTGAGAGCAAAACAGGAATTTCTTTATATTCTGTCAGTTTGTGAATGTTCCCACACATTTTAAAGAATCACTACAATCCTGACCATCTATATTAACAATATAAATCAAAAGGGTAAAAATAATATCTGAAGGTGTGAGAGACCTTGAAGAGTTACTAAAAAGATTAAGTAACTAAAAGAGTTATTAAAAAGAGTAAGATTTTGTTGCCTTCTCATTGGCAGAAGGCAACAAAAATATTGTGATAAAGATCCAGAAAATCACAAACAGCAGAGATTTGGAGGAGCTGTGTAGGGATGGATAGCTCACTATTTGTCACAATATCTTGGGGGCAACTAATGAATCTTAGTTTGTGAGAAACAACAGGACTAAACTAAATGGCTTACAAGATAAATAGGAAGAATAAAAAAGAAAATTAGAGTTTTAAAACAATAAAATAACAGATACATCTCCTCTGCACATATCCTTTCACAAAGACATTGAAGCATCTAATAGAATGGGCCAGACTGGAGGCAAAAGAAAGAAAAGGACCTGCAGGAGACTCAAAGATGTGAAAACTGCTAAAAATAACAGGTGTCTGGGACAGCAGCTCAGCACTGTTCCTACCATCCATATGAATTTGTTCCCAGAAGTCCTTCAGGCAAGGCAAGGCTAGTTTTTAGGCTGTAGCAACTATCAGAAAATGCCCAGGAAAATCTGAGGAACCAAATGAGCCAGGGATTATTTCATTATGCAGCCTGGACAGATCTGGGCTGTTTGGATGAGGTAAGGAAGGTTAGCTGTGGCAGGCTGTGCTACACCACTTTTCCTTAGGGTCATATCAGACCCTATTTTTTGTATAGATCTATGTGATCACAGGGATTCCCATTAAGCTTTTGGTAGAGCAGAAGTCCTGCTGGGCTTTTACCAAATTGGAAGTAGATGGTTAGGGCATCCCCCAGACTCCAAATTCATTAAGGATATAAGATGAAAAGCAGAGAAGAACATAGCCAGGACCTCAGCAAAGTGTTTTAGCAACCTGAAAGAGAGGTTGCCCTGCTACTTGTCCGTGAGGCTGTGTGCAAGTGCCTTGTCAGTACAGAAAGGAAATCTGGAGCATAGAGGGATCCATCAGTACTGTTTGAGTGGAAATACAACCTTACACGCCACGCCTCCTAAGGCAGGTACAAGAAGGATGGTTATGAATTGAAAAAAACCCCACGTTTTCACTGCTGATTGGCATCTAGCAAGTGGGTTATTCTGACCCTCCAAAACAAGTTGTGGGGTTTTTCTCTGTCTTAGGCTGCCCTTTGTCCTGCAAGTGTCCTAATCATCCTCCTAGGAGTAGAAGTCAAAAGCCTGGGCTGCTTCCACACTTTCTCTCCTCCTCTTTAAGACCTCTTTAAGATTATGCAAAGACATAATTCATACTAGAGTCTATACAGAACTCAATCATCACCTTGCAATATTTTTAAAGAGAGTAATCCAAACTTATGAAGAGCTCCTTTAACCCACTCATTCATCTTTCTTAGTTTCAAAATTTGTATAAATGGAGAAAGAAAGTTGCATTTTCAATTACATGTACTTGAAGTGGGTGAATATTGTTGGATTTTTATTGAATTTATTAAGGATATTAAGAGACATTAAGAGTGTCATACATGGAGATTGTTCATCCCAAAGCTGGAGGACCGCTTTTTCATATGTCCACCAATTTCAGTAGGTTGTCTCATTCAAAAAAAGACCAACCAACCTGAGAAATTACTGCTTAAACTAGCTCAAATTGCATCATTTTAAACTATTTGGAAACCTTAAAAAAAAAAAAAGGACGTTTCTTTGCAATATGTTTAATGTTTATTTCTACCAGTAGGTGTGGAAGAAGTAATGCTCTGAGTGCTTTTTATTCTGTGGTGACACAAAACTGCAAGTGCCAAATAACAAGCACACAAACCTTTTGATGAAAGAAGCCAGCAGAGTCCCATGCTACTGAAAGAGAGGAGGTGTTAATTACAGACCTCATGGTTACAGACCTGCCAAGAAATAATAAGTATAATATTCAAATGCATTATTTCCTGATTCTTACACATTCAGATATTTAGACTAAGGCCAACACTTCACGTTAAATTCTATTTTATCTGCAAATACAAGGAAGAACATAAGGCAGTAAAAAACTCAATTCAGTCTTATCAGAATTAGAACTTACTTAGTTCTTATTAGAACCTATTTATTATTAAAATATCCATAGACCTAAAGACAAAAGCAAGCTTGAAGCAGACATGACACACAAAGAGAAGCAATAGAGAACCAATCAGTAATATCAATTTTCATTCATGTGCAGCAGCAAGTGCAGCTCTGGTTCAGGTGGAAAGTGCTGGTCCCAGTGAACAGCTGCTGCCCAAGGGATTGAAGGCTCAGGTTAGGGCAGGATTTAAGTGCCAGCCTTCCTTCCCTGCTTCAGAGAAATGCCACTTCATTGTGACAGCAGTTGAAGGCTCCCACATTCCTTCTTGAATGATGTGTTTGAGTCCCTGGGCACTGCTAGTGAGTACCTTCAGTAGTGCTTCCTTGTTGGATGCACTTTGCACAGGTAAAGCCTCACTCTACCCAAACCTATTTGGCATTCAGGGGAGGCTCCTAAGTGCTCAAGTCTCTTTGAGATGTCAGTCCTGACTTCAAATGTCTCTTACACTAATTATAGCAGCCATGTGAAGTGTAGCCTGTATTTGAGTAGACTAAGACTTGTCACTAAAACTCCCTGAGAGTTCCTGTACACAGCCTGTTCAGTAGCATGGGATTAATTTGAAGTCATCGCAGCAATCTAATAGTTAAAATTCCAATCTAAGTGACATTACCTCAAAGACACTTCCAGAGGATGAGTAATGCCATGTACTATGTGCACCTCTCAGATCCTCTTTTCTCTCTCTTGATCACAGAAGGAGCTTAGGTGCCACACACCACCTATAATAATAAAAAGGAAAATAGAAGAATTTAATTTTAAAGCCATTTAACTTGACACTTTGGTTTCTTGTAATTTGTCACATTTTTTGTTTATTATTAGTTTCTTTATGGGAAGTGTTGTTTGTTTTGTCACCCATGGTCATTAATATACTTGGACAAGTTGTCATAAGCTCAATGCTAAAAGAAGTCCCTTTGCATGCGGAAACTTAAACCTGAAGTGTCTTACTGGTGCTGGTTTCAAATATTACATCTGGCTGGAAGTAGACTATTTTAAAGCACAGTTTTCAAAAAGAGCAGAGGAAAGCAGCAAGTCAAACCACATGAGAGAGTACAGTGAGTAGGAGAGACAGAGCTTTATGCTGATTTTATTCTTTCAATGTCGAGTGACTTGCATTATCCTTTCCACAGCTAAAATTCCATTGTGTTTATGTTAGTTAATCAAACAAAAGAAGTCAGTTATTTTCCCAATAGGCAAAGGATTTTTCAGGAAAGCCTTTAGGTACTAAAATCTACATGCATCGAGTTAGCTGTTGATTTTCCTTGAATATTTAAGCATGCATGCAAATTGCCTCAGAACTTTCTCTTTCCGAAAATGGTCATACAAAGTAATTAAAAATTGGTTATCAGAGATTTTTTTTTGCCAATAATTTATTCTGTATTTATTGATAATGATGCAGTGGAAGGATTTAATTAAATTTATTAAATACATATTGCATATATCATGTAATTGAAGTCTGAGGTTGGTTTAGATTTAAAGAGATACTCGAATTCTGGTTTTGATACCATTTCTTGTGTCATTATGCTCTTTTTCAGCATAGTTTTAACATATTATTATGGATACACCAAAAAAGGGAAGACTCAAAATATTTAAAAAGAAAGAAGGAGAATGATTCCCATTGATTTTTAATAAATTTGATACTTAACTGTTATGTCTATAAAGTATTTTCTGAAATTATTTGAATGAAACAAAAACTAGAATGTTCAAACACAAGCAAATACAAGAAAATTTGGTACCTGCAGGTCAGGATTTTAAACCTACATGCTGTTTTGGTACTTTTATAGTCTGCTTGTACATCATATCCAAGCTTTTAACAATAGATATGCCCTTCTGTCCTCACGAAAGAAAAAATCTTGGAGTAGTTATTTTTGGTTTTCCCACCCCAACTCTGAAGTGCATGGGAAAACTCAAGCTGAATTTTTGGCTATCCTATTTCACATCTAGTTCCTAGCACCAGAGAAGGTTGTGCTTCACTGCCTTGTAAAACTATCTATCACTCCCCTCTGCAGCTGGACAGGAGAGAGAAAATGTAACAAAGGGTTCATGGTTCATGCAAACCAGGAAAGATCACTCATCAAATACTGTCATGAGCAAAACAGACTCGAATTAAAGATATTAATTGATTTTATTACTAACAAAATCAGAGCAGGATAAAGAGAAGTCCAGTAGGACCTTAAAAATACCTTACCCCTACCCGTCCCTTCTTCCCAGCTTGACCTCCTCCCCCAGCAGCACAGGGAGACAGGGAATGGGGGTTATGGCCAGTTCATCACAGGTTGTTTCTGCTGCTGCTCAGGGAGAAGAGACCTTCCCTGCTCCATTGTGGGGTGCCTCCCATAGGGACTTCTCCAATGTGAATCCATCCCACAAGAGACAGTTCTCCACAAACTGTTCCAACATAGGTCACTCCTCCACCAGGTGAAGTGCTCCAGGCACAGCCTTCTCCAGCATGGATCACAAGTCCTACCAAGAAACCTGCTTCAGTGTGGACTCCTCTCTCCACAGGTCCCTGCCAGGAGCCTGCTCCAGAACAGGCTGGATCACAGCCCCCTCTCAGGCACCCCCTGCTCCAGTGTGGGTCTCCTCCATGGGCTGTGGGTGGATCTCTGCATCCCTGTGGATCCCCATGGGCTGCAGGGGCACAGCTGCCTCACCATGGGCTGCACCAGGGGCTGCAGGGGAATCTCTGATCCAGCACCTGGAGCTCTTCCTGCCCCTCTGTCTGTAATGACCTTGGTCTCTGCAGAGATTTTCCTCTCACATACTCACACTGCTCTTCTTTGGGTGCAATTACAACTGCATAATCACTTTATTTCTCTTCTAAACTATCACAGAGGCATAACCCTATTTTCTGGTTGATCCAGCCTTGACCAGCAGCATATCCATCTTGGAGCTAGCTGGGATTGGTTCTGCTGGACATGGAGGAAGCTTCTGGCAGCATCTCACAGAAGCCCCCCCTGTAGCCACTCACCACCCAAACCTGGCTGCACAAACTCAATTCACTAGCTTGAGGTATTTACTGTTTCTCCAGAAGTCATCCCATGCTGTTGTGTCATGAGTTTGGTGGTTATGATTCCAGTGCACCTACTATTAGAGGTCCTGCTAAAACAGGCAAATCATACCTGAACTCCCAAAGATCTGCTGGAAGAGTTCAAGTAATATGGGAGATAAAATTTATCTTTATAGTTCTTTGTGGAAGAGGTTTTGGAAACCAGAGTAACTTCAACACCCAACAGCCTAGATTTACCTGAAAGTACTTGGGAGAGCTCCCATGTGCTTCAGCAGTCAGAAAGACTACTGGTTATTGGCAGTCCATAGTCCACAGAATATGCCCACAGTCCTACTCTATTCTGGGGTGCTACATTTCAGACAAAAGACTTTAGGATATTAGCAGATGACAGAGGCATAAGATTTTTTTTTATTTATTACTTATGTATATACTAATATATTGATCATTCTTATTCTTCAGGACTCATAGAATTCACCATCCAAATGGATTGATCAATCTGAACCAACAATGTCTGTTTTTTTGAGTACTTTATATTTCACTAACTAGAACATAGTTGGCATTAATCTCTTGGTAATTTTAAGTGTAAAACCAATCCTCTCTAAGGTCAAGACATCTGAAATGGTAAGAGAAAAAGAAGGGAAAGATGAAGAAGAATGGGTTTCTACAGCCTTCAGCTTCCATAGTAACAAAGGGATTTGTAACAAAAGTTCACAGAGTACATTTCAGGAGAGAATATAACATCATACAACATTTCAAAGAAAGTTGGAGATGTCAGAAATGCATTATCAGAAGAAACATGATAAAGGTTAATCAACAGATCATTTTTCTTTCTGATGCTTTTAATCTGAGACATTTCTAACAGAAAGTGAGGTTTTTTATTCTGTACAACCACATTTCCTTAGCAACAAATTTAGACCCACCTATGCCCAAGTGGGCATTCAGAGCCCCCCCTCTCCTCTAGACCTGAGTCATTGTTTAAATTCCCCATGTGGTATATAAAAAATTCCTTATTTCTTGCAGATACTGCTTTCTCACTATCTATTTATCATTAACTAGTTTCATGATTTATGTGACTCACTTACTGAAAATTATTTATTTCGTGTTAGATTTTGACAAAATTATGAAGTCAATTATCACACAATTAATTTTATCCAAAGTCTGTTGTTTTGATTACATGGTGTTTAATCAAATAAGGAATGATATCTCATAGGTAGCATTATTTTAAGTTGAGCTGATGAGCAGAGCAACTGGAGAAGCCAGAAAACAAAGCAATAACAGAAAGTTAGCTGGGACAAGTAATGAAATGAAGTAAAGGCTGTGGTGAAAACTGAGGCATCTACCCAAAAATCTAAAGCTGCATGTTAACACTGAGTAGCTATAAACTACTCACACAAGAGTTATCACCATGTTCGATTTCCGAGTGTTCTGAAAAGTGGGGATAGAGCTGAAGAAGAATGGGTATTTGAAGTAAAAGAAGATAAAAGGCAAAGTTTCAGATATAACTGGGCCCTTGCAGATACTTGCTGGAAACAATGCCTGGAAAACAGATATGTGTTCAAGAACAAAAGATTTATGAGCAAGACAAAGGTCTGTGGTGGCTGGTAGAGCAAAGAGCTGTTGACTGTCAGATTAAAGGATTAATCCATGTTATTTCTGCTTTGACACAATCACAGTGAGTCACAGAAAGACACCAACTTCAGTAAAAATCGAGATAGTATTAATGTTTTTACCAACAAAAAGAAACATTCTGAAATACAAGAATGTGCTGCCTTTTTTTCCTACTATATCTGAGAGGATGGACAGAGAAAATACTACATGAATGATCATGAAACTGCTCCTTAAGCATACTCTTATTTTATGTGGTTTTTGCACTCCTGTGTGTATCTTCCAAATACATTTGAGGCATTTTATTTTTCTGGCTAAACTTCTTTCATTTTCTTTAATTTTTTTGTATATTTGATACAACAGTAGGAGTTTTGTGTTCCTTATTAAAAGGCTTCACAAAGTATCCTGTCAAAATACTTGACATTAGTACTCGTAAGTATTTTGTAAGAATCCTAGAATTAGCTCTTAAACAGCTTTCAGTTCAAAAAACCAAACACATCAAAGTCTGTTAACACAATATAGATATCTTGTGTCAAACCAGGTAATTTCATTCCATTAACCACCCACTGAACTTCCCAGTTAGATCTATCAAGAGATTCATTTCTTCTTTTTTTTTCCCATTGCAATAGATAGCACAAAAGAGAAGATAACAGAGAAAGTTGGAAAGTATCATAGGTTTCAGATCAGAAATTAATGTGCTTCCTTTTAAGATCTGCAGGGAAAAAGCAAACTTGAAGGGAGAAATTAGTCATACACAATAGTATGGCCTTTGAAACCAATTTGACCCAACATAATTCAACAGGAGCTTCAAAGGGTGATTTTAATGATGGCCCACTGTTCTGTGAAATAGTTAACATATAGTAATATAATAGTAACATGGTTAGCTGGTTAGTTTGTAGAAGTTATTAGTGGAATATTACTTGAAAGAATCTAGGACTTTTCAGATAAAATATATTTGCTAGTTACTGATTCACTGACTGATGACCAAGTAAAACACATACCAAAGCCATCCACAGACAATCTGGTTTCCTTATGAAAGAGAAATTTGCATCATAGAGAAATAATGGGGGAAAAGTTCCTCATTTTCTATTATAATGAAAGAAAGGAAGGAAATGTTGTTTCTGAATAAAACTGTGTGGGCTGTGGTGTTCAAGAAATCTCTTTTTCACATGCAATGTTGAACTTCACTGCCAAGAGCCTTGAAAGACAGCTAAGAGTGTTGGTAGTATATAATGTTTTTACAGAAACATTTGTTTTAACTTGCAATAAAGCTGCAGATATTTAAATTGCTTTAAACTCAAATTAGTAGCTCGTTTTTTTGCTATGACCATGGATCTGCTTTACTTCACTGTACCCTTTTGGCATAAAAATTTGGTTTGAATGCGACCATATTATTGCTAACTGCCATTCCTTATCTGCTTAGAACATCACCACGGACTTTGCAGGAGCTTCCCACTTCCCTCCTTGTACAAACTCCTTGCCATCTCCTGCATATCCTTATATGTTTTCTTTGTTTATATATGGATTCTGGTTCCTTATATGTCAAAAATCCCCATGGCTTTCTTTGTCCTAAACTGTCCACTCTGCTATCAGGTAACTTTCAGTGTTTTTAAAACACCCCCACAGCTATTTGATACAATGTCCATGGTGCTTAATATTGGTTAAGTCCTAGAGATATTATGTGAAGTTTTCAACTGCAAGCAAGAGTCTCAGTTCAGGAATATGCAGCAAGGGAGTAAGATATCAAACTAAGTTGATCTCAAAGGTGCTGTTACAATGGTAGCTCATTTTCTTCAAAAGAAGCAAGATATTTGTTTTTCCACTGCTGTTCTGTGGAAACATCATTGTTCTAAAAAAGGTTGTTACAAATTTGAAAGAGCCATATTATAACACATGGGGTTTTCACATTTAACATAAAAACTTTGTGCAGATACTTTGTGCTACAATGCAGACTTCAGCTTCTGTGGGAATTTTGCCTGGCTGAGTGTTAGTTTCATTTCTTTAACCTAAATTTCCTAATGATTGCCTCTATTTCCAGTTTTCAAACTTCTGCATTTGTCTCGGACCAATTGAGGTACTAATTGAGGTACTCTCTTTAAACTCTCATCTGCTCCACCAAGCGTTTTAGAGGATGCCAAGCACACTATCCAAATTTTGTGTGCAGCTTCTGCCATCTCCTGTATATCTGTTTAATCTCTGGCAGGTTTGCAAAAAGAAGGTGAGGAGGAATAAATTAATGTTTATCAGCAAAACCATTTAGAAAACAGCAATGTTAAAATCAACAGATTCTTCCTTCAGGAAAAAAAAATCAAACCAAACAAAACCAGAAAATTCTTGTTCATTAAAAACTAATTGTATGGATTATATATTTAGATGAAGAAAAAGCTTTTCTTTTTACACTGTTATTTTTACAACTGGTAAACATTTAACAAAAAATGCAAGTGGGAAATGTTTGAAGAATGTCTGGTTTGGGAGATTAATATTTTATTTACTTCATGCAGTGCATTATGGTAGAGATCTCACAAAATTACATGAAAAATGACAAATTTCTTGTTTGCACACCTTTGAAATCAGGTATTGACAGTTACTACAGAGATCTGTCTAGAATTCAGCTTCTATTGTTGTTATGTGACCTTCCCAATCCTATTAAATGAGGTAAATTCCAACCAAGGACTGACCCAAACCCCTCTGAAGTTACTATGTTATTTATCTACTCAGACAAGAAATCCAACCTCTCTTTTCTGCACACATTTCAGGTTTCAGGTCACCTACAAATGAGCTTTTTTCTCTTTCTTGTTTACAAGTATCCTCTTGAGCTTACCTAGGAAAAGGTTTCATTCTCAGAGAAGACAACTCTCCCTCGCATAAATCATCTTCTCCCTGTGTTGGGCTCATGTACAGCTTCCTTCAAAGATCCCCAAAGAACCAAGAAGAATTTCATGAAAAGAGAGGGAGAAGGAGGAATTTCCTGATGCATGGAAGAGATAGTGAGCAAATGTCAAACTGCAGTCTCCTTTTCTGCTGCTGCTTTCTGAGGACAGGCCATGTTGATTGGCATTAGATGCCAGCCTGTCTTGCTGTTCACAGAAAAAGCATCTAAGCAGTAATTCAAGAAAAAATGGCCAATTGAAGATGCCACTATTTTTTTGATAATAAGAAAAGACATTTTCAAATGGTTCAGAAAGGCTATGTAATTACTTACATTGTACATTTCAAGGATTCCAGAGGAAATAAAATTTTCCTACATGAGACTCAAAATCTGCAGTAAGTTCATCTTTTAAAACCCAGATTCTTGAAAAAAGCTATGTGCAGGAGACCCACCTAGACTATGTAGACTGTGTCATAGACTGTGACCCCCCAGTCCCTGATTAGTCTAAGAGAAGAAGGTTGGAGTAAACAGCAAAGAAACAAAGGCAAACCTAGTGCCCAACTTCTCACCCACATTTCTGCCTTGCTTCCCATCTTACCAGGAAAGATTCAGAAGAGTTTATAACGATGAAGAATCCCAGTCCTATAAAACCTTAAAGAGGCAAACAGAAAAAGCTAGTTTGAATCTTTCCATAACCCCCTCCCCCTTAAGGTCTTAATTACTGGTCAAAAGATCACTGAACAGACTAATGAAAAACTAAACATAGGAGAAGCAAAATCTAGCCTTATTTAAGCCAGTGGGCATCTTATTATCAACACTGACAACAGCAGAATTTCACACAGGATGTTTACTCTTGCCATCCTGGTAAACAGGTCAGCAGCACTTTTTTTTGATGCTCACTGGAACTCTTTGTAGCAGCCCAGTTCACCAAATCTTACAGCCTGATCCTTGCTGTGTCCTACAGTCCCAGTGAATGTGAGCACATCTGTATAGACAGAGGGGACAATAGTCACATGTTTCTAAGATTGCCTGGACTTTTACAAATGGGAAGTATTAAGAGACTAACATGAACATTATTACTTATGCCTTGCATATAGGTAACCCCTAAATTCCATGCAGACTTCAGTTCTATGAGAATTTTAAATTATGTTTTGAGCTGCTCCTTTCATAAAACTGTCATCCATTTGACAGTGCAAGGGTCCCTTTAAAGTAAGAAACACAATGCAGACAATTTCGCTGCTTTTTTATATCTACTTACTGTAATTTTTATTCAAATAATATTGAAACGAACTTAACATTCTAACTTGAATTGTCAGTTTGATGTTTGCAGCTTTCAAAAACAAGAAAAGCTGTAAGCATTAAGATTCAAGAGCACAAAGAAATTGTGACAAAACATTTTGATCAGAAAGTAGATATTGTTAGGTATTAAAAATTTGACACCTCTTTATTAAATACAAAATAAGCTATCAGAATGAAAGTGCACTACTTGCTTTTCCTATACAGCTGTGTGTTAATATTGCTATACAGAATGTGCTTAAAATCTTCCCCCCTAAACTGGATTAAGGAGCAGTAACGTTATCAAACCCAGTGTTCAATGAAAGCACAAAAATACTGCTGATCTTAAGCAAGAACTTCCTCATAAGAAGAGGAGGGGCATGCACTGATCTCTTCTCTGTGGTGACACCGAGGGACAGAACACGAGGGAGTGGCCTGAAGTTGTGTCAGGGGAGGTGTAGGTTGGGTATCAGAAGCTTCCTCACCCAGAGGTGGTTGGGGACTGGAACAGCTCCCCAGGGAAGAGATCACAGCACCCAGAATTTGAGAAGCATTTGGACATTGCCCCAGGAACATGGTGGGATTTTTGGGATATCTGGAGCAGGGCCAGGAGTCAACTCAGGATATTGTAAGATTCTAAGAACAGAAGGGTATTATTTATACATATATTTGTGTCATTTAAAGCTCACAAAAGCAGGGAATACAAACCCCAATTTCATGGTTTTGATTAAGATCATTATTTTTTTATTGCTGTAACCTGTACTTTTTATTCACTAAAGTGAATTTTTGTCAAAACTTATCTTTTAGCCCACTCCCTTAATGATAAAAAATTGAAGCTCAACATATTTTAGCCTGGAAGGCTGAAAGATAAGCTTTTCTAGATAAACATTTCTTGAGTGACTCCAGAAGGGCATTCTTGCAACAGGAACGTACTCTGTAATTGATAGAGAAAAATAAAGAGCAAGCCAGACACAAGGGAACTCTGTTCATAGGCTCTGCAGATTGCATTTTCCTCCATCTCTCTCTCTCTTTCTCTTCCTACTCTGTTTTTCCATTTAATTTCTTCACCCACCTCTCTAGACAAAATCTTTATTGAACAGGAGATGAACTATGCTGTCTAGATTCTCACTACTTGGCAACAGCAGAAACAGCAGAAACCTTGCCCCTCTGAGGTTAGTAACTAAAAAGCATCTGTTCATTTCAGAATGAGTCATGATTCAATATATTCATTAAATCTATTAAAAAGGCAGGATATTTAGTTAGGGAAACGTCCTTGCCCATCCCTCCAGGAGCCACTCTGTCAGTCACACTCCCACAGCGGAGCTGGGAGCGAGGCCCCTCTGCAGCTACATCCCCACACTCACACAGCCACACCAGGCTTCTGAGCTGGCTCAAACACAGGTTTCCCACAGCAGAGTCTCAAATGAATCAATTCTTAAAATAATTTAATCTTGGTCCAGTAACTAAGTAACACAAAACCAGCTCAAGCTGGTGACTCCAAAGAGGGACCTCTGGACATTTAACCTCTCAGAGTGCTCACAGACCCAGGGAAGTCCTAGGCTCCTGCTGTGGCTCTGAGTGTCCCCAGGCCTTTTGTTGCGCAAAGGGTCAGGGATTCCTGACCTCTTGCTTTGGGCTTGGGCTCCCAGAGCTCCACCTGCGGCTCCCACTGCAGCTGCTCACTGAGATACCAGCTCTGAATGGATCCCTCAACAATCTGACTTGAGGTTTTATTGCTTTATCTTCTCCATTTTGATAAATCTTTAAAGTTTTTTCAGCATTATCATATTTAATAAAAATGTTTGTTAAAACATGTAAATCTAAGTGATGTTTTCCTCAACAGCTAACTAGTTTCTCACTAATGACCGTATCAAGTTTTAGGAACAGAGTTCTTTTAATCTCACTTTCTCAAAAGCCTTGAAAATAGATATTGCTGATATACTTATTCTGTTTTCTGTCAAAACAGACCTCAACATTTTCAGAAAAAAACAAGTAACAGATGAGTTAATAAATTTTTAAGTACACCAGACTGAAGAAACAAGGAAATCTTTACTCAGTGTGTATATGGATGACATTAAATTGTGTTTTATCATGCTTAGTATTGTTTGAACAAACAACACTGTAGTTTTCAGCCAGTGGGAATTCATTTCGTTTACTAGGCTCTGTATTTGAAATCCTGTATAAAAGACAACTTCAAGGGAAATTGTATTTTCACTCAATTTATACTTTTTCCTACGCAGGCAGTGAAATATATTTGCTATATAGTTCACAGCACTTCACTGTGGCAAGGCTTCTACAAATGAGGGAGGATAAAAGAAATAAACAGTTTCCTGAAAGGCAATTCGCAAATAAATACCCTCTTTCTTAATGGATATTAAATTAATATATCTTCATATATACAATCCATGGTCTTATGTTATCCATTTATTTACTGTGCTAACATAACAGCCATTACAAACTAGAATGCATGCCTGGATATATGAATATTTAGCCAGTTGTTTGTCTTATAGCAAGATCCAAAGCATTTCAGGGTACAAGGATGGTATGCTAAAAGGAGCCATCACTAAGATGGACAAGGAGTGGACAAGAAGACTCTAGAGGAGCCATTGCCTCTGAAAGATCAGGGTTTGTGGCAACTTTAACAATGGGTAACCAAGATGAGACAGTTCTACAAGCAATATTTTGTGTTGTATAATTACACAAGCTCAGCTTGTCCCATTATGTTTCTATTCCCTAACGCACTCTAAAACCAGATGATCTTCAAAATTTTCTACATTGATGTGGGAATTCAAACAAAGTAGTCCATCTTCAATTCAATTTCTTAAATTTATGGGACAACAGAAAAGTGAATATAGACATCATCTTCCAGTGAGTCTCTACATGATGAGGTCAAAGCAATGAAGGGAAGCAAATTTGGATACTATCCCACTCCCGTAATGACAAACAATTGAAGCACAGCACAACTCTGATTGAGTTGTCTTGCACTAAAATTAAGACATAGGTAAGAAAGTAGAGAGAGCACTTTAGTTAAATAAAACAGAACCACACTAATCTAGGAATTTTATCATAGTGCTAGTAGACAAAGCTAATAATTTATAAACGACAACCTTTCTAGCTACATATGAAGGAGTTAGATTATTGAAACATAAAAGTCTCTCTCAGTTTTAAAACTCAGCATTGTTTTGGGATCTCTCCCTTCACCTATACCACTCCCTTCAAACAGAAATATTTCTTGGGAAGAGTGAAGATCTCAAAGTTGGTCTATGCATTTGCTGGAGAAAACAGTAAAAGGTAGCAATGATGATTATAGAAATTTTGAAATCTAGCAGTTGACCTGTTAGCTGATAATTTTCTACAGCTGCCCATAATTAGATTTATTCATAAAATGTTCATTTTCTGACTGATTTGCTTTTTCTGTGACTGTTTTAATATTGGTCTTGAGAACAAATTCACAGTGTATTACTTATTGGACAAATATGGTGAGTACTAGAGGAGAAGAGACAGATACAAAGTCTGGAAACTCTGAATTCTTTCTAGATCTATATCATACATAGATTTTATCAATTCTAAATACCTACAAGATAAACAGACTTTCAGGCACATTGGCTGCAATATTGCAGAGGGATCTCATTATTTTTGGTAGGAATAAACAGAGAAGTTGGCAGGTAATCTTGGTGGAGAACAGAACACTTAGAGACAAAAAAGCAGTAAGAGCTGGAGAACTGTTTTCTTCCTGAAGCCACAAGAAGTCAAGTAAAAGAAGGAAAATGAAGCAGGTCTTTTATGGCTTACCTGAATCCTAGCTCAGAGGCACTTAAGAAATAGAATCACAGAATCATTTAGGTTGGAAAAGATTTCTAAGATTAAGTCCACTCATTAACTCAGCACTGCCAAATCCATCACCAAACCACATCCCTAATTGCCACATCTACGTGTCTTTTAAATACCTTCATAGGTGGTGACTCAACCACCTCCCCATTCCAGTGCCTGATAACCCTTTTGGCCTAACTGTTTTTCCTGCTTACTTTTTCTCCCTTCAAGATATTAGAGCTGCCAAAAGACAATGCAGCAGATGAAGCATTTTGTAAGGCACAGCAGAAAAACAGACAGTGACTATAGCAAGCAAAGGGACACTACTGAAAACCATTACTTGTGACACGAGCACCCACTTTAGTAGTCAACATATGGCATCTGTGTGCCTGCTGGCCCAAAGTATTTCCCTGCTGCTCTTCCTGCTGTGACTAACCACAAGCACTGTTCTAATTCAGGAAGTTATCAAAGGATACAAGCTCTTGCTTATACACATACCAGTGCTGCTGGAACAGAGCAGGCCCCAAGGAGAAATGATTTGAGCCAGTACAACTCAATTTCAAAACCTTTTTAAATGTCACCCAAGAAAAACTGGTGTTGGAAGCCAGATACGTGTGTGTCTGAATAACCTCCTTTCTATTTCAGTCACAAGTGTGAGGGGATTATGCAAAGTAAAATGGGAAAACTGGGAGTTCATTGAAGAAACTGCTACACATGTTTTTGGCAAAGGACAAGATACTCTGTGGGTTACTTTGCAGAAGGTTATGCACAGATGTGTTTATTCCCCATGACTTCCCAAGTGAACACAACTTTAAACAAGGAAGATAACTTTGTTTTGTGCCAGATCTCATTCTCATTAAAAGCAAATCTCAATGAGCACTATTTCTTCTCTGGCTTCCTCTCTTGTATTTTGTGTAGGAGTAGGTGATCTCATATTCCAGTTTAAGTCATAGAGGAAACTGGTGGGCATAGCAGGGAAGCAGTCATAGTGTTATAGTCTTTTCCAAAGGAGCAGCCGCCACAATTGCCTCAGCCTTAATGCTCTTTAATCATTAATATAACATATATATAGGTATATATGTGAGAGTGTGTATATATATGTATATATATGCATGGGTATGTGTATATATCTATATACCCTTATATACACATTCTAGTCTATTTAGAAGGGCAGGTATCTATTCAGGTAGACTGGGGCAATATGCAGAGAGCAGGGAAAGGAGATTGAGAGGAAGGTGGGGTGGCTTCAGGTGTGGCTCTCCCAGCCACAGTGCCAGGAAGGCTTGGAGAGGCTGGAGCCAGATGAAGAGCCAGGGAGAGCATCAGGAGAAGCACCGTGCCTGGGACACAGAGCACATGAGAGCAGAAAGGCAGTAGCTGGTCATGCAGCTGCAGGAGTGGTGCAGCACAAGGCTGACCAGGGCACTGGTGCAAAGGTGAAAACTCTCATGTGTCCAGAGAGGAGTGTAGGGGAACAAAGTGTTGCAGACATGATGAGTCTGCCCAAAATACCCTCTCAGAGTCTAAGCTCAGTGACATGATGGGAAATACTAACAGGTTTTATACAGGTTTTTTACCTATATAAAACCTGACACCAGGGAGGTGTCCTGGGGAGCTCAAAAGGTGAGTGTTGACCTCCACACTGGAGATGTGAACTGAGTATAAAGCATGGCCTAATAATGTGTTATTTGCCTTGATAGCCTGTGTTTTTCCATCACAGTCTTCTTTCATGGTACAGAATATAATCAGAGAAGGCTTTCCCAAAGCTCAGAAGTGTCACACTTATCAATGTCTCTTTGAACCCTGACAAGAATGGTTCAGCTGCTATTTGTAGCTGCACAATCTTGTAAAATGACTCCCCTTAGATCCTCTTTTGTGAGCAGTAATACTCACCCACAGATCTGTTCTCAGGATTGCAGTCAATTGGCACTATTTGGTACTGTGGAGTCATTCACAGAGCTAGTTTCCCTTGCCTACCTGATGATTCCTTACAATACTGTGATGCTTAGGTTACTGCTAGTAGCTTATATTAGAGGTGATCTATAGTGATTTAAAGCTTTTAAGATGCATACTTCCTAATGAGATTTATTTAGTTTATCACATTTAACTAGCTTCTAACCTACTGTTTTCTTTTCTCTCAATCTTTACACTCACAAAATAGAAATTATACAACTACGTGGTAACACTCTCATTTTTTCTCACAAATGACTTGAGGTTTTAAATGCAATTTGGTTATAAGTCATTATGCATTGGAGTTTTCTGGTTCACCATAAACTTGGACACTCCACAAGTCTTTAACTGTGTAGTATGCATGAATACATTTTGCTTCCCCAGCAGCTCCCCATTTTTGCTTAATCCCAAATTGTTTTCCTTTAGTGTTAGATTATGGACACAAACAGAAGTTTTCTTGACTGGAAGTAGGTTTTACAGATACTCAAGTGTAATTTCTCAAAGCTAACTAGCAAGGAGATATGTGAATTCTTGAAATGCCATTGGAGACTTGTGCCTGGACTGGGAAACTTCAAATGCTTAAGGACTTTTCCATTTGCTTCTGATTAACTCCACCTGCCATTTATCCACACCCAATCTGAACTATTCATTTATCCCACATAATCAGCATGAGTAAAATATTCATAATGAATTAATTTTGGTTTTAGGTCTCTTTTGTATTTAACAATTTAATTCTGAATACCTTTGAAAGCAAGAAACTGATACTTTAGTTGCTATTTCTGTAAGCAGTAGAAAAAGAAAATAGAAAGAAAGAAAAAAAATTATTTTGCAGGCCTTGATTATGCTTAATACACAATTCTAATATGCCTATCAAGATAAGCTTCTGGGCTGATGTAGCCAAGAGTAATGGCCCTTGAAAAAAACAAACACACAGAAAAGCAAATATTGGTAAAACAAAAGAGTGCTGGCAAAATGATGCAAAAAAATGTATTCAGTACAGTGTTATTCTTTACACAAAATTATGAATCTATGTAACCAATGTTCATCTAAGGGATAAAAATATTGATAAATAGTATTTAAGTTCCCACACAAACAATAGTAACTAATATCACATAGCAATTTCAAAATTACTAAAGTTGCATTCTTTGGAAAATATGATATTTTCTACTCCTACCCCATATGGGGGTCATGCAGACAGGGACAGTTGTGAAAGTCCTGTTTGCCAAATAAAGAAATTTTGACCTAGATTTCCAGATTGTTTGCCTTCTTCTGACAAGTTTTTATCTCTTAAATCTCCTAACCTCTCTCTTTATATTTGAAGAAAATTACTGTACTTCTATACTTCTAAGTAGGTCTGTATTTTCCTCCCCATGGACATTTTGACTTTTAAGATACGACTGTAAAAAAATTAACGATTCAGTGGACTTAGTCTTCTAGATCAACCATCAGGGCCACCTGTCTGTGGGGAACTGATGCCTTGAGAAGACTGACCTAAAACAGATGCTGGACAGAGTTAAAGAATAAAGTAGGTGTTTATTAAAACACCTCAATGGATACACCTTGGGCAGTACAAGAACCTGGCCAGGGCTACACCCAAGATGGGTGTCACAAAATGGATGATCAATCACAAGGTCTCTCACTTTTATAAGTTTTGATCCATTTGCATATTGGAGTTAACTGTCCAGTTATATCTTTAGGTTATAAAGTCCCATCCTTGTTTTTCTCTCTTCAGTCCACTGTTGTTTATGTTCTTGGATTAGTTGTCCTTGGTCCCAAGCTAGAGAAGGAATTGTTTTGTCTACGCACTCTGTGAAGAGAGCTTACCTATTGTAGAAATAGGTGATCCCCCACCCAGGGAATAATGTGCTCTGACTCTACAATTCAGAATGTTGAACAATTCCTTTATTTAAACTATACTATATTACATTAATACTATACTAAATTACATACTAAAGAGATACTATACTAAAGAATACTAAAGAAAACCCATGACTGTCTGAGACAGCCAGGACACAGCTTTGAATGATTGGATAATCACTCAAAACAACTTTCACCCGTGTCCAATTGACCACATCACTTTCAGTAAACAATCTCCATAATGCATTCCACATGTGCAAAAACAGAAGCAGTGAATAGAGATAAGAATTGTTTTCTCTTCTCTCTGTGCTTCTCACTGCCTTCCCAGGAAAAATCCTTAGGAAGAGAATTATGTCTCTCTCTGTTCAGAAAATGTGAATGCCACATTTACCATCCCTTAATATGAAGCTCAGAACTACACACCAAAACAGCACAGAACCTGAAAAATACAAAAGCTAAAATTTAAGGCATCATTTCCCCCCATGGGCTTGGGCTTGCCTTTTTTCAGGATGGTAATAATCTTTAGGCTTTTCTAGGGATTTACCAAGGGTATTTCCCACAAGTACCTTCCACACTGTGGTATTACATGACATGGCGTAGAAAACACTGTGGTGACTTGCGGCATCATGCGTTTTTAGAGGTATTCATGTTGGTTCTGTTGTAAAGTTAGTTATCCTTGTATAAGTTTAAGAAATGGTTTGATCCTCGGTTCCCCCCATATAATGCCCTCAGAATGGTTAATCCCCAGGTTGTTTACCACCTGTTTTTCCCACCAGTGGCTTGTCCCTCAAAATGATTGATCCTTTGTTCCTCCCCCTATGCCCTTATAAGCTTCTTTCCTCCCTCGTGGTGCTGCCCACTTCCCCTGCCTGTCATAGTGACCACCCCCCCCCCCCCCTTAATTTCAAGAATTTTCCGTGTCAGTCATCCCCTACTCGATGTATGATTTGCCTTCAGAGCCTCTTCCCTCCCCTATGTGATCCTTATAGGCTCAGCTCTGTCTCACACTCCTCCCCTGACCTTTGCCTTTGGTTACTTTATGTCTTCTCCTATCATGCCCACTCCCTTTATCAGTGCCTCACCAAGCACCTCTCTCTTGACACTTGTTCCTGGTCCTGTCTGGGAATAAAATTTTGTTGGCACTTACACAAGTGTCCACTCTCCTTCCTTTGCCTCGGGACTTCGTAGCTAGACTCTCATGTGCGCCACCCACACCACAGATGCCACCCCTGGGTAGCCAGGGGTGTCCGAGGAGGACCCAAGAGTGGCAGATCTAGTGGCCCCCTCCGGTCACAAAGGGAGCAGCTAGCCGGCATTTATCCAGCTCCTGTGGCCGCAGAGTGAGCTACAGTGACTCTGACACTTCTGCTGCCCATTCCTAGGGATCTCAGTTTTCCAACTCTATACATCAACCATTCTATCACAACAACCAGGAAAACCTTGCTATCTTGTCAAATAACAACCTTTTCTTTTTAAAAAAATGCTAATGTGCTTGTGTTTCAGCTGCTTTCTTCAGCCTCCCTTTATTGCCATGTACTGTCCTTCTTTCTTCCTTACTTCTTCCTGCTTACCTAGGAAGCCATGACCAGTGTGATGGTTGGTACCAGCAACTGGAGCAGGGCTGCAGCTTCGGGAGCCTGCGTGTGTGTGTGTGATGACTTCCCAGGCCTTTTGTAACCCAAACCATTCCATGATTCACTGATCAGATGTCAATGAAACAGAAAAAAATGGATGGAGATTCAGATATTTTGCATGGTTGCTAACACAGCAAAAGCACCAGTGAGATCTGATTCAGTGCCCTGAACCCTGCAGCTCATCAAGGAATACAGTAGTACAACCAAGATTGTAAAACCTCTGCTCATAATCTAGGTTGGGGTTTTTTTGCATGATTCATTTTACTTCGTGATACCTGAGATCATGATGTTCATGATGGCACAAACTGCGCAAGATTTATGGAAAGGGTGGGATGACAGCTGGGAGTCTTCCATCAAATTATTTTTACAATGCAGGTTTTATTAACATCAATGGTATGAATCATTATCATGTCATTTTACAAACAGAATACATGCAAACAGCAATTGCTGTTTGAATGAAAGACTGTGACAAGCTTACAGTTAAAACAAAACTGTTGGCAGTTACTTGTGAGCTGATTGCTGTGACTATAAGAACTGACAGAGACATTGATTCTGTTATGATGTTTACTAAAATTCCATTTAATTTAACACTGAGATTCTCCACCTAGAACATAAATCAGACGTCAGATGCTTCAGAAGTAAGGATGATAATGAGACAGATGTGACAGGACTATTTCTGTTGAATTTCTTTTAATGTGCCTTCTATTCCACCCTCTCACCTACTTCAGTCCAAGGATTGTCTATCATCAGCAGCTAAAAGCAGAAAAAAAATTGTCTTTAAACTTTGTAAAGTACCTGGGAAAATCTGGCTGCATTCATTTTGAATAATAATCTCCATTATATCTTTATCCCACTAATTTCTTATGGTAATGCAGTGACAATTACTGAGTCAGTAAAAGCTCCAGCTTAATGCATTTCTCAGAAATTTCCTAAGACTTGAGTACAAATTACAACACTTTTCAGCTCACAATCATTGCTCTGCACAGATACAAATTTAATACTCCTTGCTCTTTTTAAAAGCATAAATGTCTGTCAACTTAGAAAGATGGAAGAATAGAATAGAATAGAATAGAATAGAATAGAATAGAATAGAATAGAATAGAATAGAATAGAATGAAGAATAGCTTTGTCTCATCTTTTATGAAGGCTTTTGCTTTCATTCACCAAATCCCTTTTTAAAAGGCTAATTAGTCAGCTATCAGACCAGTTTTCAGTTAAAAGACATTGCAAGCTTGCCTCTGAATCCTCTTTCCCTTTCACAGGCATTGCTATGAGGTGAAGAGACAGTGTCAGTGGTTCTATCAATGTGCTGCTTTGCAGTTCATAAGTGATTTGAAGAAACTGAAGAAAGGTATGATGCAAATATGTGTAAAGAAAAGCAAGTCTTTCTTCATTTCATGTGTTTGAACTACATTGCTTCCAACAGTTCTCAATTTCACAAGTGTTTTCTATAGGCTCTAATTGTCAAGGTCAGCTTCTACTGTGTTTTGGAAATAGAAACGAGAATCCTACCTTTTATTTTCAAAAAATCTTCCAAATTGTATCAGGTGGATTGTAGTTTTTGATTTAATATTCTTCTAAGGTCACCTTTAAAGTGATTTTGTGCAAAGCAGTATGTTCACTGACCTGAGTGCTGAGAGGAATGAGGAAGGTGAAAAATCTGGAGAAAGGCTTTTTTCCATATTGCAAAATCCTGAAAATCCATGTTGTTTCATGTTAACTGACAGTGCTTAAGCTCCTTATTTTGTGTCTAAATAATTAAATGTTCACTGTAGGCTATTAATGATCTGCTAGCACAATTCTCACACAACATGTGGTTTTGCATGGTTTTGCTCTTTGCTTATTTGTTTAACCAGACTCATTTCAATTGTAATTTAATGGTGAGGAGTTCGTAACAAACCAGAAGCTTCTCAAGATCTGTTATACATGAGGATGTGCTATTCTTACTAAGTGTGTCTGCCCTCACCAGCTGAGTTTAAAACCACTCTGGTTTGTTAAATCATACAGAACTAAACATTAGGTGAACTACAGGAATAATAACAACAACTATAAAAATAGCAATAATAATAAGTAATAATAGCAGTAATAATAATAAACATTGCCATTTTTGTCATTGGTGAGATGGATATGGAGCTGAAACATTAATTTCAGCAGGTCTGTTGTGGGTTTTCGGGGTCCTGGCTGCTGCCGGGAACCCCGATACTGGGTGGGCGCGGGCAGATTCCTCCTGATGAGTCCCGCTGGGGAGCGTCTCCGCCGCCAACACACACGCACAGTCCCGGGTGACTCATGGACGGCGCGGCCACATAGAAGGAGGACTCGGAGGCTCCGGTGCTGTTCAACAGGCTTTAATATCGGGCAGTCTGAGGGTGCAGGCAGGGAAGGAAAGTGAGGTACAGCCTTGGCTGAACGGGAATGGAGCCCGGGGCGCCCAAGCCCCGATCCCAGCCGGGACCAGGGTTTATAAGGGGGGCGGGTAGACGGGGTCGGGGTCCAATCCAACCATTAGGAAGAGGGTACAGAGGTGGGCTCAAGGTGGGGTCATTGGGAGTACACCAATAGGAAAATGGGGAGAGGGTGTTCTTAGGGAAAGATCCAATGAAAGAGTGGGGAGCAGGGAATTTTCTGGAAGAGAGGGAGTGGGTTACAGATGGTTGATCGAATCATCCCATGGTGTCCCAACCCCATCCTATCTATCTGTCCCCTCCTCCCACAGTCTGTCTGGTGTATAGTGGCTCAGTATTTATATCACTATGAAAAATGGAGATTACTTATCCAAACTTGAAGTCAATCCTAATTGATAGCTCTTTAAATTATATGGCCAAAAAGTTCATGATAAAGACAATAAACATGAAATTCACCCCAATTGTCTATACGGCCATAAGATCTCACTTCCCTGAGGCAAAGAGGAGAAGAAAGGCCACATCACTACTGTGGTTTGAAATACTTTTTTTCAAAGCCCATCAATTTGGATTCATTTTTTTCTGCTTCTAGTTATGATCTGTAAATTTGTCTGTGAATTTGTCTTAAGTGCAGAGACTTCACCCTTGTTCAAAAACAGTGTGAGATCTCTCGTTTATAGTATGGGAGACCAATGCCAAGCCTATTCCTTGATCATGCTGACATTCCTGTAGCTCAGAAATGCTTGTCAGTGATCACCTGAGCTGTTGCCCAGCTCTGGAGTTCAGTCAAAGATTGAAGTGTTGCCTGCATAACATCCACATGAACTTGGCCTCTGGAATTCTCTAAGCCAGGCAAAACTTTAAGTACCATCAACAACTCTCTGAAAGAACTAGTCAGAGGTGCTCCATTTCCCAATTATCATGTGTAGTTAGCTGTATGGGAGGGGAAGAGCAGGTCCTCAGCTTTTCCTGCTTTAGTCAGATCTGACCTTCTCCTTCAGCAAATGCCCCCCAGGTGCAAGAGGTGGTGACTCCTGGCTGGGCACCTTGGCCCTTTCTGGGCAAAGGTGCAAGATTATGCAGTGCAAAGAGAAAGTCATGGTGCTGAGAGGGAAGGGTGTGGTTCTGTAAGTGTGCTGGATTAATCCAGGCCCTTGAGAATTTAGGTGCATTAAGTTTGTAAAGTCTAATGAGATTGATTCCTTCAGCCAGACTTGGTCTGAGCATGTATACATCTATGAACACGAGAATTTATTTCACTTAGGTGTAAAAAATGTACATTCTAAATTAAGCAGATCATGAGGTGTTATTCAGCAACATAATTTCAGACATGAATTCCTATAATATTACAAGTTCTATTTTAATTACTGAAAACCTCACTTTGGATCTGCCCCCTTGCTTGTTTCAAGTTTCCAGCAAGAATTGGGGCATATTAAATTAATATTGTCTAAATGTTAATTTAATATGCTCCAATATCTAGGAAATAAGCCTTCCAAAAAAATGTTAATCAATGCTCCAGTCATCAGTATTCAAGCCTCCTGTGCTTATTGCATATTCAGATATTGACTGAAATGCTTTATTAAGAGAAAGGCTCTGCTTTCAGTGCAACACTAAGATGAGTTTTGATAAAAGCTTCTAATCTGTATTCTGACCACCATATTTAATATGTACCAATTGTTTGTGGTGAAGTCTGGTGGTTAATTGATTGTTTTGAAGACAAGAGGAGGACAATGTTCTGATTAGTTTGAGATGGAGAAAACTTGCATATGTATTGTTTTGTATTTTCAGATAAAAATTATCTCAGTATTGCTCCAAAGCAGGTGAAACTTTGACATTTATGAACTTTTATATTCTAAGATTTTTTTTAATTGTTGACTTTTTATATATATTGAGTTTATTGTTAAAAAGAAATTATAAACATAACTTTTTTTTTTTCTAATAAATGTAAGTGAAATGAGAAACATTAGAACTAAAGAAGAAATTGACATATCTCAGAAATTCATTAAGTGGGACACTGTGATTTAAATCCCTTATACTGTCTCAAAAGAAAATCTACTACGCATTTTTAAGTCTAGCTTTTCAGTTTTCTGGATGTTGTTGTTGAGATGAGATTATGCATTCATCTTGATACACAGCTGTCAAGTAATTTTACAAAAATGAAATACAGGACAAAGATAAACTAGCAGTTGACTTGTGTCTGTGTTAAAAATAAGGCAGAAAACTCCATCTTGCAGAAAACCAGCAATATTCAACTGGTCTTTTATCCTTTAGACAGACTTGTGTCTTTGGAAGGGTGTTAAAAAATTATTGTATGCCTAATACATAAAACTAAATTGGGTAAGTCTTCAGTTAAATTTGAACTGTCTCTTATAGTATTTGTATGTGCACTGTCTACTTGAAGAATGAAGGAAATTATCTACAGTGATTGATACCACTCTGGTTTCTTTTCAAATGGACATTTCACAATCTAAGCAGCTGTAATTTTCCAGCTACGTGACATAGCAGGCTGTGTGTGAACTACGATGTGTTGTGCTTCTCCACAAGGTGTGAAACCATCCCTTATAAACTTAATCCATTCCTGTATAAACTTTTCTCTCCTGGCTGGATGATTCAGCCTGCAGAGGGTGCAGGGCAGGCTCAGCATCAGCCTGGCTGGGGACTATTTTATGTCACTGCTACTCCAATGACCCTGACTGCAGCCTCTGGTACTGCTGAGCACAGAGCCTTAAAAGAGGAAGGTCATTATGTTCCAAAACACCATCTCTTATTTCTCTCTGTTTTCTCTGTCCTATTGCTCTTAACAATGCTCAATGCACCCAAACCCTGTGCTCTTGTTGATGAATCAGGAGAGGTCTGTTGGTTTTTTGGGCTACTTTGCAGTTACACTGAGTTTTGGGGCTGCCTCATGGTCTGGTACCTGCTGTGTGCTGAGGCCTCAGGACTCAGCCTAGCTGATCTCAGCTGTCCCTCCTGGCCCTGCAGTCTCTGAAGTTCTCCATCCATCACAGGTGTAACTGCAGCTGGTTCTTTCAAGGCTTCTTTCAAACTTCCAAAGTTTTTAAACATCTCAGTAATACCGACAAAGTAAAATCAACAAGTAAAACCATGTGACATCTGCACAGAGTAGTGTGAAGGTATGTTTTGAGCAGCTGTGTTGTAAGTAGCTACAGTGAGTAGTAAGCAAAATCTTCCACTGCTGGGACTTTTCTGCCAGATTTTTTTTTTCCTGCATCTATGCTATCAGAATCCATGTTCTTCTCAATCAAACACTGGAAAAGTCACCTCTCTCTGTCTTGGGGCTGTCGAGAAAGAGTCTGGTCAGTCTTGTGTATCCAAAACAATTTGTCTAGAGGCAGCCTTTCAAAGGTACCTTACTCAAAGGTGACTACTACTGTGTTACTAGTACATAATTGGTTCCTATATTTGAAAGCTATCTCTAGTACTATTTAGGCTGCTTATCAATTATTGAATACTAACAATGAGGTTTTTTAGCTATGTAGCTTTCCACATGGTTTGCTACAGCAGAGAAAATCACTGCCTTGTAAAGAAACCACAAAAATGGAGGTGGAATGCAGCTTCCACTGGACTAGACAGACAACATCAAGCAAGATTTGAAAATTAAAAGTTTTTATTGCTTTGTGTTACTCTCTGAAGAAAAGGTGGAAGATGGAAATCGGAAAAGATATATTTTTAAATATTCACATAACTTCAGTAGCTGCTGCTGTGCAGTCACTTGCTCCACTATGCTGCAAAGTTTAATTTCTACTGGACACATATCTTTCAGAACAAGAAAATGATCAAATCTTGCAAAAGTATTTAGAACAGTATTTAGTATTAGATTTTGCCTCTCAATACATCAATGCTACACAGGTACTAGTTTATATTGTGTCCTTTAGCCCTGTGAATTTTTGTAGGAGTAATTTCCAGTCAAAACTATGGAAACCTAACCTGAATGATGTTAAAATTAGCTACTTTTAAACAGCTAGATTTCTAAGCAGTCACTGGAAAATCCTGATCTGTTGTCATCTTTCCCTTTCCCTGCAAGGATGGGGCATTATTTGCTTTGTGCTTTAAAGGGGTGAGCTGCAGTTTAAGAGAGCTGCACCTCAGCCATCTCAGAAATTGTTGGTAACTGAAAGGAAAGAGAGATGAAGATATTCAAACCTCATCCGAATTCCTTGATTTTTGTCTTTCATTTTAAATAGCAGTATCATCTGTCACTTTTTTTAAGGAGTATATTGGCTAGGGAAGTTGATCTCTATGTTCATACATTTTGGACTTTTTCCTGAACCTTTTGCTTGAACAGCCAGACTGAGCCCAAATTTGGTGGTTTGTGAGAGACTGCTTCCAATCTGAGCAGGTGGTGATGTTTTATGGAAGAGGTGGTAGGAGGCAAAATCAGGAAATAAAAAGCAAGTAAATTAATACAGATAGTCAAAACACAAAAAAATGTGTTCTTGACAGCTGTCAGACTGCAGAACAGAGGAGACTGAATACAAGGTGACATAAGCCAATTCAGAACTCAATATAGAGTGACAATGTAATGACACAGAGGCAAAAAAACCAACCTAAATCAAAACCCAATTAATGTATCAGAATTCTGGACAAGGATTTATGAAGAAGGCAAAATTTTAACATTTAAATAAATGGAGAAGAAGTCTGCTAAAAATGTGAGGTTTTTGTTTGTACAGCAAATTCAGAATGCTGAAGATTACTGAGAAATTGTGGTAGGAATCACAACAGGGTGAGCAGAGGGAAAGGATCATCCTGTGGACCTGCTGGTGTAGCCCCCAGTGCTGTTGGCCATATCTGCTGCCAGGGCTCACTGCTGGCTCAGGCTTTCCTTGCAGTCCACTGGGACCTCCAGCCCTTTCCCACAGAGCTGCTTCCCAGCTTTCTGTGCTGTGGGGGTTATCCCTACCTAGCTGCAGGACATGGGTCCCTGTCAGCCCATTTCTCCAGCCTCCACTTACTGACTATGCCCTCTAACTTGGTGTTGCCCACAAACTTGCCAAGAGGGCAATCCTTCCATTCATCTAGGCCATTAATTAAGACATTATACACATACTGATCACAGTATTGTTTATTTCTGAAATGGATAAACCACCTTATCCTCTTTTTCCTTTCTTTTGCCATCTAACAGCCATGTCTACGCTCTTTTTGCAGTGCCTTGACTGTGTAAATATTTGCTTTGTGTTTCCTGATTCAATCTCACACCTCTCCTATAAACCACAACTATCTGTTTAAATTGAGATTGAGAGATATTATTCACATCCTGACTTTACCTATCAGTGTTGCTGATCAGAAAAGACACAATTATGATTATGGTTGAAAACCAGCCATCACTGCAGAAAATGTACATTAACCAGCAACCATTGTATCCTCAATATATGGAAGAAAACATTAGTGAATATGGCTCCTAAGAAATAGTTATGCCAATGGACTTGCCAGTGTGCCCTTAAAGGCACTCAGAATTTCTGTGGGGATCATTATCAGAGTTATCAAGGCTTACAGAATGCAATGGTTTACAAATAGACATGTTGAATATACAAAAGAATTAAAAGATATGGTCAAGATAGTCCTGTGAAGTTGTGATGGCATGAGGCATGTTTGAAAGCATTTAATTCCACTGGATATTGGTCAAAATGCTTGTCTACACAATAGTAACAATTTAATCTAATAATACTATAATGTATGGTTTCTTGTTTTTCAAATATGTTTACAAGAGATGCATTTTCATATTACACTTTACAAGGAATGTATTTCAGATGCTTGACAAGGAGTAAATTTTTTCCTAAATCACAAATCTATGCACATCAGTCTTGTGATATAGAGAATAGTATGTTACAATGGTAATAAACAAATTTTCTTTATTCTTAAACATGAAAAGTACACACCTGCTGAATCATTGATAGATCTGTTAAATAATCAGACAGATTTTATTATTTCCTGATAAAGCAGTTAGGTGCCTGTCAAGCTTCCAAACATTGTGCTACATTAAGAAGAAATAAATACTTCCACATTTTTCTTTAAATGCTCCCATATTTTCATATAAACCACCATGATTCAAGAAAATATCTACTGAGGAACAGCTAGCTGGAAAATCTGGTGGGTACAGATGAAAATCATAATGGAGTATTGTCACCATGGTATTTGCTGAAAAATCCCTTCGCCAGGATTTTTCTCCTGAGAAGCTGAGAAGCCTCAGAAAAGAAATGTAAAAAATAATTATCTGATTGCTTGGAATGTGGTTTGGAGGTTGCTTACCAATAAGTGCATCTTTGATTGGTTCCATGTGAATTGTTTTTACTTAATGACTAATCCCAGTCCAGCTGTGTCAGACTCTCTGGTCAGTCACAGGTTTTTATTATCATTCCTTTATAGCTTCTGATGTCTCCTTTCTCTGTCTTTAGTATAGTTCCAGGATTATAATATAATATAATATAATATAATATAATATAATATAATATAATATAATATAATATAATATAATATAATATAATATAATATAATATAATATAATATAATATAATATAATATAATAATCAGCCTTCTGAGAATTTGGAGTCAATTCTCATCTCTCATCTCATCCTGGGGACCCACAACACCTCAACAGAGTATAAAGATTGTGTTCATGACTCTAGAGCATAACAACTAAGGTGTGAACTGGTTTGACACCCTCTCTCTGAAAACTTGCAGTTCACACTGGCACACCAAACTGGAAGAGTGGAACCATCTCGGGGTCTCTAGTTGGTCAGAGTGACCCGAGAAAAGTTAGAAAGTCTCTTTTCCCAGCCCGGCGCTTGAAGGAGTCAGGGCTCTTCAGTTCTCGGTCTCAAGGTTGTTTATTGTTCCTTATCTATAAAATTCTTTCTCCTGTCCAGCTGAGGTCCACTCAGCAAGACAGTCAGAGGCATTCATCCTGCCCCCGGGGCAGTGTTATGTCTTTATACTAAAAACTACGAATACAATGTTTACAATTACTTTCCACTACCTATCACCTATGTTAGACAGTGAGCTTCTACTCTAAACCAATCTAAAAGTGCCAACATCACAGCAGAAGATGGAGGCCAAGAAGAAGAAGGAGAAAGGCAGGATGCCCAGATTCCTCCATCTTGCCCCCTGAACCCCCATTCTAAAAACCCCAAAATCTACTTTTTCACCCCATGATAAATTCACTATCATTCTACTTAAACTTTCGTGGCTTGTAGTTCTTTATACAAGGTTGGTAATTCTTTTTTCCAAGGGCTAAATCAAAGGCACAGGGGTCTTGGGCTCTGTGCCAAGGTCTCTGAGCGCCCTGGGCAGGGTCTCAAGTCCTCCAGGGCAGCCAGAGGAATTTCCTGGGTTCCCACAGAACCACCCACTCAAAAGTACAGAAGAAATATAAACATTAAATTAGTTCTTTTTGAAACAGATACATTGGTGACTATTTCTACTCAGAGGATGTGTGGCCTGACCACTGTCAGTGCTCTACTGTGTCTAGCAGTGCATTTGAATGTGTATTGTGCCTGTGAAACATCAAAAATTATAATCCAGCTTAAAAGCAGATACTTGTGCTGCTGGAGGTGTTTAAAACAACTTCACCAGCTGATTTTAATTTGTGATTATATTTTCTGATCAGCAGCACCAGTTTTTTAATTTATGCTGCTCTTAAACAGCAACAAGAAATTAGTCTACCCCAGGACTCCCCTGCACTGTCCCTATAAAACATATCCTAGCATTTAATGGATGTTATGGATGTTAAGAGAAATATTTTAGTCTGAATCCTGCTTGGGCTGTCTATGGTTGACATGACTGGACAATGCATCCTTTTAAATGTCATTGTTCTGAACAATGTAACCCAATTTATCATTATATCTCCAATAATATACTGTGGCATAATAGAATTATTCTTTTTATTTACAAATTTTATCAAAGTATTTTGGCTAGGTCTTTGTCAATACTGGATGAAGATGGTATTTACTCTGCCTACATTAGGATTTCAGTTTAGATCCCTAAACTGGCAGCCTCTTTATCCTAAGATCTCTTTTCGGTAAGTAGTGAGATACAAGCATTTTAGAGAATTTCAAGTTTGTCTTCTTACTGACTGAAGTTAAGCACTTCTGTCCATAAATTATAGTGACAGAAAGAGAGATTAGACTTTATAAATCAGGGGCTTCATGGTGCATGGCATGAGTATTCCTGTTATCTCAAAAGAAGTGAAATAAACACTGAACTGTTTTCACTCTAAAAATAAAAAAAAAAAGAAATCCTCCAGAAAAAAAAGGTTTTGAAAGTTGCTGGTCATGTAATTGGCATATTTTCAGTTTACCTTCCTTTGGGTTTTAAAAGCCAAAGTGTTTTCTTACAAGAACAGAGGAGACAATAAGTTCTAGAAAATCAGTAGCTTCAACCAGTTTAAAGTATCAGCTTCCCTTTAAAATCTGAGACACGATAAAGCCCAACAATATTTTTATATTATTGTGAATTACTACTGATTGATGTGCTATTATATACTGTCATGAGGAAACAGAAAGGTAAAATAGTAAATAGTAATAAATTAAGTGATTTTGAAAGGATAATCCAACCTAAAAGTGTCATTCTTTAAAATAATAAATATTTTCATCTCAATGCATCTCTCTAAGAACAATTTCATTTACAAAAGAAGAATTAAATCAATATAGCTTTCTGAAGAACGATTGAATTGATGGTAAAAGGTTTAATGAAAATTTTACAACAAGGTTTTGTGCTGATCATCAGTCAGGTTGACAGCCCAAATAAATAACCCAGTTTTTTTAAGAATGTGAGATACCAGTCTTTGGAATGACCTACAGTTTTCTTCCATTTTCATGACATTTTAAAAGAATGACATGTTTTTTATGTTTCATTCAATTTGTTTATTTTTTCATTTCCTGATTTTCTGAATGCTGATTCTGTCTAAATTTGTTTTTGAATACTCTAAAAACCCCCAAAACCCAAACTGTTTATTTTTCCATGTTTGACAGGATTTATAAACAAATTCTCTGAAAAAAATCAGCCCACACATCTGCTTTGTTTTGACATAATATAGAGCAACCAGATATACTTAAGGATCTGGATTTTCTTTTATATATTACTGTAAAATGCAGTGGCTTATTGGAGTCCCAGGAGCACAAACAGGAACAATATAGAGAAGCTGAATTAGGACACAGATATTGACTTTCCGGTACTGTGCAAGTAAACCAATGGATATAAAATAGGCTACAGGATTTCCAGGTCACCAGTCATCAAAGAATATTTGACAGGTCCTGGTCTATTTAAGAATCTGATATAATTTATATAGTTTATTTTTATTGCTTGCAATATTTTTTCCACTTTTTTTTTTATTGCAGTAGGAAATCAGAATTACAAGGTAGCATCTGTTTCCCTGAAAAACTGAATTATCTTTGTTTCAAATATATTCATTATTAGCTTGTTCTTTTGAGACTTACTTTTCTCTAGGTTTACAAAAGAGGGGGCAAAGCACTCTTGTTTCTAATAGCAAGGTACTTGATGGCAGACACATCCTTGGTGGAAACAAACAGACTAGAAGTTTGTCACTATAATACATTCCTTAAAGTGTTCTATAGTCATAAAGTACAAAAATGTAAATGAAATATCTTTAATTTTAATCTGTTTTAATCAAATGGAACATCTTGCATATAAAAGATTCTTTAAGTAAAGATATAGAAAGGATACCATTGAGAACAGTGAAGAAAATTGGAGAAGTGATCATAGCATCCCTAGTGGCACATTAACAATAAAACATTTAAATAGCAATCCTTTATGAGACACCAGACTTGACTGAGGAGCAAAATGCAATGTAAGAATGACTTTCACCATATGGTGGTGCTTCATTTTGTCTAGAAATTTAAAGAAAGGATTTTATAAATGAGTGAGATATTTCAGAGAAAACCATACAAATTTCCCAGTTTTACATGATTTCCTTAGCCCTTGCTGTTAGGTATAGGAGCACGATAACATTTCAATCCTTAATATCCTCAACAAGTTGAAAATGTGTCCTGTTTGCAGAGCTTGGGCATTTGTCTCTGAAGCATGTTCAAGGAGTGTAATCTGCAACCAGTGCCCAGTGTGTTATTCAGGAGCCTTATTCACGCCCTCCTTTGTGCCTTTCCCTCTCATCTTCGTGTGCTGTGCTCACCTCTTGGATGGTCTGGCAGACATGAATTATTCCCACCAACTGCCTGGCCACGTCCATCCAGCTCCAAATGGGAAGCTGGCACTCACAACCCCTTTTCCACTGCTCAACCCCCTGTTTGGTGCTTTGATGTTTCATTATGCTTAACAATCTGCCACATTCTGGGAATTTCAGGATGCATCTCATCTTGTCTTTCACATCCCTGTAAACAAACTAAAATTAAAAGCTTAGATTAATTTGACCTGCCTTCTGCTTCTGCCACTGGAAGTGGATTTTTATGCTGTGGTATCATCCTCTTTCAGGGGAGGTTGCCTCTGCTTCCCATGGCTCTGTGCCCTTTGGCAGAGACACAGACTCAGTCAGCACTGATGCTTTTCAGCTCAGTGCTCTCTGGTGGGTGACCTAATACCAGTGGTGAATTGCCTGCACATTGTAAGATCTGGGGGTTATTTAATGCAAGATTTTGCCTTAAAATGGTGACTCTTTTTGTCATCATTCTTTAGTGAGTGAGGCAAACAGTTGTAAATGTGTCATAATGCACGATCTCACAGGTCACGGCTGTACAAGCTGCATGTCAAGGCACAGTTTGGCCTTTAAATGTACAAACATCTGAAGTGCCATGCACAGGAGGAAAAGGGCAACTGTAAAGGAAAGAGACAATGTATTCATTTTGTTAAGGCAGTGATGACTGGCAGAACCTTAGAAAACAACAATTTGCCCACGCTCATTGCCTTGCTTAAATATCTACTAGACTGGGCTTCAATGTACTCACTGACAAGGATGGGGAGTCTTGGAACTCCAGTTGCAGGAAGAAAGGTGTTTTTATAGAATTGGGCTGGCTTTCAAGATGTACCTAATAGAAGAAATGCACTAAAACAGAGTTTTAAAAAGAAAGAGAAGAGAAAAATAAAACAGAGAAGTCGGATTTTTATAGACAGCCCCAAAAATGCAGGTATCTGATGAGGAAAATATTTACATTTTGAATATCTATTCCAATTTTGAACACTGTGTATATTCCTGTGAAGGTTGAAGAAGATCATGCTCAGATTTCATATGTAATATGTTTATGCAGTTTACATATATCTGACATAAATCATTTAGAGACCAAGCTTCAATTCTTGCATGAACTGGTTACCATGGGTTAAAAGACCAAACCTCTAAGAGATAATATATCCTGCCTCAAAATCCTAGATGTCATAAAGATACAGGAAAATAGGCATCTAAAGATGAAGCTTCCATCTGTTTCCAGATCCTGAAGTAATATTTGATTCAGTTCTACTGTCCAACATGGATAAAAATTGAAGATTTATAATTTTAGATTGATTCAGACATTTTATGAAGGCTTTGATATAGGTAACTTTTCACCTCAAATGTAGAAATAGTAACTCCTATGCAAAATTCATCCAATTATTATAACAGAGAAAAAAATTGAAAGTGACACTGTTACATATTTAATGGCATCAGTTACAGTATGGTAGCCAGCATGTCATCAACATTAAAAGAGCACTGTGGAAACATTTTAATTTAGAAAAAACAAAAGAGAGTAAACACTCTGACAAAGCTTCAAGGATATTTGAGACCCCTCAGTGAGTAACAATTGTGCCTATATTTATATATTACATATAAAAATATACAAAGCACCTAATATTTACTCAAATTTTGGGTCACTTTATTCCGTGAAAATGTCAAAATAGCAAACAAAAAAAACCACTAGAACATCATAAAGGTCTGGTGTTAGTTCAGAGGGTACAGTCACTTAGAGGGCAAAGTTTTATTCTTTGCACAAAAAGATAAAATAAGTCATCAAAACAAAAATTAAATTATTAGTTTTCTGTTCATTTCACTACCTGAGATAATAGAATTTTGCAGAAATTTGATATTTATAATTACTTTTACAATTACTAAGATTTATATTTTTAAAGTATATTTAGGGAGAGACTATTACTGGGACTTTATTTATTTTATGCTGAGGAGGTAAACTTATAAGGATCTGAAAAACTATGAAATGTATTTTTTTCTTTACTGAAGGATATTAATGAAACATTCAGGAGTTTTAGGGTTAGGGCTTCCTCTTTTGTGAAAGTATGAGATGTCAAAATTTTAGTCATATCTTAAGCAATAACAAGTGAAATTGTAAAAAACCTTGGCCCATCTGACACTAATTTTTATAGCTCCAAAATATTCTGGAATTAAAAAATCTTTATCAATTTTAGCTTAAGGTGCTAAATCAAGGTTCCTTTCAATTATTTGCTTTAGAAAAGCATGCATAAAGTGGTTTCTGGTTCTGTGAATGAGAAGAAATTAATCTGTTTTTAATTTCTTAATATAAATGGCTTACCTATTACTGAACAGTGTCAATAATGGAGTTCTTTTAAAATAATGTCTCTAACACTTGTTTTGATGTTGTAGGCTTAGGTAAGATCAGTATACTTCTCTCTTTTACAAATTCTCTCAAGTCATCCATAAATATTCTAAGTAAAATTTCCCAATCTTTTCATGATATTTCTGTATCTGTAATACACTGAACAGAATGAACACCATTAATTTATGAAATAAATTTAATAAGTTTCAATCCTACTGCAGGAGGGAGTCATCCTAAAGGAGTAGTCCCCATCAAAGCTCTTAAAGCAGAGATACCAAACTGAGGCTGTAGCCAAACCAGACATTTTTGTTATGTACTCGTTCATGTTGGCTCTTCTTAGATTTTCTTTCTTAAACAGTGAAATAACTGTGGTCAGTAGCTTCAGTTACTGAGTTTATCTGCAGTGGAGGTGTTGTCCATAATTTGATAAGGTTCTCCCTGGGTTAAAGAGGAGGACTTACTTTAGCAAGAGGATTATATCAATTCACCTTTGCAAAGGTTAATTTCATGTGGAGAGGAACCACAAAAATGATTGCTATCTAAGCCTTTAGATGAGTCACAATGATTCTTTTTCCCTCCCTCCTGGCTTATGGATTTCTATGCAATTAAAAGCCAGACACTGAGCTAAATCAAAGCTGAATCAGTTATATAAAAAGTCTACTATTACAGGCTCTGTGTTCCATGATCTGGCCCAAAGTCTTTAAATAAAATCCCGGTGCTGGAACTTCCTTTGTAGAATGTTATAAGGTAGGAACAAGCACTAGAGTGCCCAATTTGGAGAAACATTTTAGTTTCTAAGTGCAGGTGAAACAGAGATAAAGTCTTCATCTTTTTTCTTCCTCTGAAAGAATGAAAAAATCCAACAAGAATGAAAAAAGAAAATTGAGAGCTGCTACTCAATAGATGCAATCACTGATTAAAGTAACTGACACATTATCATGTGGATTCATCAATGTCTTTTGGAAGATGCTGGAATTTTCAAGTTTTTTTAAAATGTGATTTTTTTAATGAAAATGTTTTGATATTGTTGTTGTCATTGCTGCTGCTATTTTAATTTTGGGGGTTTTTGTCCAAAACCCAAGTATCTGTCTTTTAACACTGTGAAGTTATTAACATATTACTGATCTGGAGACCAATACTATATTGTGACAAGGTGCCTTTAAAGAATATATGAATTCATGTGCCATTTACTGTCCCTGTAAAAGCCAGCAGACAGGAAGACCACTGTGAAGGAAGAACATACCTCTCAGATACATAATTTCTAAAATACTGCAGCTGTGGATTTGTAGCAGTTGTTTTCCTAGGAGAAAAAGGTTTATATGGATAGAGGAATTAGCATTAAGGAAAGGCTCTCACTAATTTTCATATAACCTGAAGAGCAACCACTAAACTTTTCACAAGTGCTGCGTAGCTGAAGAAGAGCAGCACTACCAACTAGCAGATGAATAAGGTGGTTCTGCAGATAGGATGTAAGGAGCAGGACTATCCAGTTGGGCTCTTGCAGCCAAGAAATAAATCAGAGAAATCCCTTCCTGCACTGAAAACAGGTTGAGATCTTGTGCATTTTGAGTTTACAGATTGCTTGTGTTTTCACAGGAGAAAAAGATAATTCAGGTCAGAAGGAACGTCTGGTCACTTACTCCAGCCCCCTACTACTGTTTTTTTTCTTTTTTTTTTTTAATTTTCTTTTTAAATTATTGGATAAGGTCTTGGTTTTTGCTTGCCTCAAGTAAATTTGTTTTTTTTCTTGAAGCTGCTGTCACTCTGCAAAGATGGGACAGTAAGAGGGAGGGCACAGAGTGCAGTTCCTGTCCACATGGGGAGACATGAGATTACCTAGCATTAAACTCTTGTAACTGTTGCTGAGGCATATAATGCACAGGCTAATTACATAGAATCATCTCTTCTCACAACATCAGTTATTTCCAACAGAACTTATGGAATCTCTTCTGTGTGCTGTATCCTTCAGCTAAGATGGCAAATAGGAATACCTTGGAGAAGGTATTGCAATAATTGTCCATTCCCTAAATGGGTTTTGCCAAATCTCATCTGTTTTTGATTTTTATATCTTCTTTTATTGATCATAGACATTTATACTGCTTATTTTTTACTACATAGCCCCTATTAAATTAAGTCAAATTTTATTCAGTGGCTAATGTGTTAATCTAAGCCCTTCACTCAGCAATGAAAAAGTTGTGCTATGATGTTCCGAACGTGACTATGCATGAGATAAAAACACTTCGCTCTTATCAGCTTTAGATTTGCAACTCTTATTTTCCCAGGATGACCTATTTCTTGTAATATAAAAGCTCAGCTCTAACAGTGCATGATTCACAGTGTGATTTGTGACTGTTTTATATACCCATATCCCACGTCCTCTTACTCATCTGCTTCACAAAACCAAGCATTGAAATCCTGACCTGATTGGACTCAGTGGGAGTTTTGACATTGCCTTCAATAGCACTGGGATTTCACCTAGGATCTTCGTGGCCTTTAAATGAAAGAGCCTTTGATCTTTTCTTTTTTAGGGGGAGGAAGAGCATTGAGACACAGTGTGAGAGTGGTTATGATTCAACTAGGTGTATCTCTTCCTTTTGTGGGACAAAGCAGACAGTAGAATCAGACAGGGCATAAAGGTGAAGTACTCAGAATTTACTGGGATGGGAACACATTGGCTGGAATCTGCGTAAACCTTACTTTTGCCGGGATCTATGAAGACCTGGACTTAAGAAACTACATTGACTCGTTTGGCTTGCCAGCTTATTTATAATTCTAGTCTCTATTAATGAAAAGCCAGGCCTGGTTAATCAAAGTTTTAAATTAATCAGCGGTGAAACAAAGTTATCCAGAGTTTTAATTTTAGAATTAAATGAAAGCATTTTCCATTCCCCATTAATTCCCTTATGTCCCACAACTGGTGGACCACTTTCCTTTCTGCCTGTGAGCATGAGCATCAGGAGTGGGAGCCCCTCTCCTGCTGGGTTGCTGTTAGAGAATTTTCTAATATCCCTCACAGTATTTTGTGTACTGGACTCCAGTGCAGCGGCAGCAAAATGCATATAGGGTTTCAGAGTAGGAAGTGCAAACCAAAAGCCAGCAGTGTTGGCTGCATGCTCAGGACACAGGACTTGGCCAGCACAACCATATTCCTAAAACTGATGTCATCACCAGGATCCCACTCTAAAACACCCTGCTGGAGTATGCTAACATCCATTTCCTGTGTGCTGATGGAAAATTGCTGCTTGGCCAGTCCTATGACTGATTCCTTATTTTCACACCCTTTTCAGTTTGTAAGTCTGTCAAAAAATACACTGAGACTGAATAGCAGTGCTTTATTGGTGAGCTGATGCAGAGAAGTCACATCTGATGGTACTAAAGAAGTGTCAAAATTAAGCCTTAGAATTAATGCAGCAAAACATGTTTTCAATCTTTCTTCCCTTGATTCCCCAAACACATTCAGGGGAGTCATATATTGACTGATTAAACAATGAGCAGCATTCAGCATGAGGTAAGCAAGCTGCCAGCAGCTCTCTGAGCTGAGTAGGTTGGTCTCTATTGCTTCATCTGTTTTGCTAAATGACATTGCTCTGTGACTCTATCAGCCATCCCATGCTCTCACCCCTCTCTATTCCATTCCATTCCATTCCATTCCATTCCATTCCATTCCTTTTGACAATTTTCTTCCCTCAATTACATATCATATCATAGACATATATATAATATAAATACCTCACCAGCTTTATTAAACTTAGCTACATACAATGCCTCTGAAATACTAAGGGTTTCTTCCTCTGAAATGGGAGTTCACAGATAGCAGGGTTTCTTTTGCTTCCCTTGAGAGCCAGGACAACAGTGTGCCAGAATAGAACTCAGTGGCCAATGACTGAAAAAGTCACCAGATAAGATATATAAAATTGAGGGAACAGGGTTTTGATTTTGGGGTTGCTTGTTTTTGGATGACTGTTCAGACTGTTATGACCTTTCTCTTGCGGTCAGGTCAATTTTCCCTCCTCCAGTGGAGATTCCACTCAGCGTGTTCTGAGTGCCAGTGCTCTGGCAGCAGCTGAGGCTGGTGACCTGGTGGGCCATGGTGGAGAGCCCCTTCTCACAGCTGCAGAGCAGGATGAGGGCTGGGATCTGGGCACCCAGATCTCACTCCTGACCCCTCACTCCTGTCTGCAAAGGCAGTACCCAAGTGACCAGAAACAGACCTTCTGGTGGTTGGTTGTTGGTTAAAATATTCAGCAGTTTTGTTTGACCAAAGAAGTCAGCATTTTTTGCCCATCTAGGTCCACCAGTATCCAAAAAAGGTAAGACATGTTCAGGATCAGTTTTGGAGCCTAACTCCAAATTCAGCTGAAATCCTGTACTAATTTTGGTCTCTTGCTTCATTGATTCTTCTCCGTGATCTGGAGAAAAGTCTTCACTCTGCCTTTCCATTTTGGAAAAACACAAAGAAATTGCCACAGATTGTAAGGGCTTGTGACAAAGCCCTACAGTTAGCTAGAAGGCTTTTTATTGATTGAGTAAACTAAATTAAATTACTTATGCTTCAGTGACTTTTAATAACAATTCAGCTCTTTCCCTTAACAGTTTCCTCATTACCATTACTTGTAAAATTGAGATGTTGCCTTTAGCTTATAACAAACCAATGCTTTTCAACTCCTTGCAATGCACAGACAGCTTCTATGTCCAGATTTCCCTATTAGGATTCAGGCACTAACACTTCACAATATCTTGTTACATGGATTTCCTGGAGTGAAAGCATGTAGGCTTTTTATAGGAACATGCCCATATTTCATCCTTCTTGTTGGGTTCCCTGGGTAAAGAAGGAAAGAACATTCAAGGGCTTACAGCAAGGCTCAAAGAAGTTTCTGGAGTCAGACGTCTTTCCTCCCAACTGCAGATACTGTTCTGGAGAGTTAAAAGTGGGTGGCAGTGATAACAGGAGGAGGAAGCAGGAAACAAGGAGCCCTGATCCTCTCCTTGGGATATATTTCACATTAGCAGTGGATGAGAAGCAAGAAACAGTAATGACTTTGGGAGCTCGACCTGTACATAAGACTCTGTCTTACCATCTAAAAGATTTGACCACTAATTCACTGATTCATATTCCTTGCTTGTTTCTCCTCTAAGTCTTAAGTATGCTTTTGAGTCTGGCACTTAGATATATAAGACATACTTGGTGATATAACAGCTATCTGAGGGGCTCAAAATGATAATTGTTTTGACCCATCCCACAGTGATGGTAGTAGTTATTCAGAAGTCACTCCAATGAGTGGCTGCAGTAATTTGTACTTTTGATGTATGCCTGCTGAGCACAGCCCTTATCTGTGACCTTGGCATCAATGAAAGCATGGCAGATCCCACAGGTTTTAAGACATAGATTAGCTTGTTTGATCTCTATTTCCAACAATGGAGCATATTTTCTCTGTGCTATAACATCAGTGGATGTTCTACATTGTATTCTTCATCAGTTACAAGCAGCTCTTCTATGCATTTTACTTGGTTATACGTGGTTTTGGTTACGACATAAAAATTTGCAATTGGATCTTATTGAATGCCTTTGCTCTTATTTTGCAATGAGGGGATAAACACAATCAGACCACAGTTTCTGTTACATTTTGTTTACACCATTTTGCTCTCAAAACCAAAATTTACTGCATTTACTTTAATGCATTTGTAATGAAGAAACACTAATCATCCCTCTAATATCAAATTTTATTTGTATAGTTTAAAATTACAGAGAAGTCCTAAAGGTATTTTCCATAAGTTTAGAGACTAAAACATCCCTCAGAAAACAAAATAAAAATAAATTGTATTTGTTGTAGGTACTTTTCTTGGGGGACTTTTGATGCAAATTATCTCAGTCAGACCTTTCATAATCAGAAAAAAAAAAAAAAAAACCCAGAGCAATTATACTCTTTGTTAAGAGGTGATGTCTCTTATGCCATGAGTTATAACTGCTATAACTGATAAGGAGACCAGTTTTCTAGCTGAGAGTAAATCATGGTTAATGGCTATCCATTTCAGTTATTACACATTTGTTGGGTATTCTTGTCATATAGTTTTCTGTATTTTCAGAAATTCAATCTTATGCATAGGAATTTGAACTGTTATGTTTCTAGCAGTATTTGGTCTAAAAAAAAAAATAACACTGTGGATCTGGATTCATAATTTTCTGAAAAAAAAAATATTCTCCTGGTCCAGCCCCATATACAACAGAGACTTTCATTAAAACACTTCCAATGGGGTTCATGATGTTACACACATGCTTAATAGGCTGCCCTCAATTCCTTTACAGCACTTTTGAGGACACCCATGTAATTTTTTCTGTATATTGATCCCAAAACAATAACACATGAAGCAAACATTCGAGTTTGCAAAGACTCCAGGAGGAAGAAGCAAATTGGCAGGGTACTGCTGTATTGTCAAAATGCCTTCTGTCTGACAGAGGGAGGATCCTCAGACTGTATCCACGTTTCACACAATTTGTCTTCTTTTTTCCTGCCAAGAGAAAATGTCAGGAAGTTCATCTGGTGTGATAGATGCGTCCTATTAAATTGATTAAGTGGGAAAACTTGAATGATTGTAGGTTAATGAGTTTCAAGGAAGACCAGGAGCTTATCAACATAATGAACCTGCAAATCTCTAGTGAAGGGGGAATTGGTTGGGTAGGAAAAGGTGCATCACTATCAGCAAGATTTTAGATGCACCTACACGGAAAAGAGAACTATAGCAAAGTAACAAGGACAAAAATGTGTGTATGTAACACACAGGAATGTAAGCAACATTATTTCAGCACCAAAACTATCACTCAGTTGATCATTTCTATGACATGAATGCTGGTGAATAATGACACATTAAGAAGTTTAGGGTAGAATTTTATATATCAAGTTATATGCCCTTTCACTGAATCCAAAATGTAATGACATTTAGACTCATTAAATCTCTACACAACAATAAAAGGAAAAAAAACCCCAAGAGTATTGCCATCAGGTCTATTGGTCTATTGGTCTATTGCTGGCTTCTAAATTAGCAAGATCAAGTGGAAGAAACCTTTAGAAAAAAAAAAAAGGAAAAAGTGTTAGTACCATCATCTGACAGATAGGCTTTGATGTTGATGGCAGGGGTCTAACTCCTGATTCACTGAAGAAAGATAGTAGGACAATACAACAGGCAAGCAGGACATGTTTTTAGATCCAGGAAGTTAAGACCTAGCCAAAGAATAACATTTTCTTCAAACAAAATTATTCTGAACAATTTTGGAAAACTGGCCATATGGCAGACATTAATCATAACATCATTCAGTGTTTCATTCCTAGAAAAAAAGGGAGACCAAACAATAGGAGAGGCCTAAAAGCTTCTGCAGTAATTGTAACTTCAATTTTCAAAGAAATATTAGAAAGAAACAACTTCAAAACATTGTCATCTCAAAGACACCAAACTGATAAGTAATAATCAATCAGGATTTCTTTGTTAAAAAGAAATCTTGATGAACCAATTACATTTTTTGACATGACAAGAAACCTGAAAGATGGGTGAAAGCGGATACTTTGAATTGAATAGGACTTTTGACCCTGTCCAACAGGATATTCACTTGACTTCCTCCAAAAGCACACTCCTGATTAGCTTCTCATAAAATGGATAAGTAATTGGAGAAAAATATTTTAATAGGTCAAAAGTTAAAGGATATAAGTACTACAGGGGGACTTTATGGTTCCATATTCTCAAATATTCTTATTTATTTAGGAACCTAAACAAAATCCAATGTATTAAATGTGCCAGCCATGTGTGGTTGTGAGGTCACTGTAAGTGGAATATTAGAATGAAGGATATTGATAAAAGAAATAAAAGCAAACAGCAACAATCAAAACAAAAACAAAAACAAATGAACAAAAATACCAAGACAAACAATGGTGAAAAAACCCTACAAAAAAACCTGGCCTAGACCGGAAATAGTGACAATAAAAATCAAGTTTACATAGCAGTCAATGGCATATCATATCAGTGCAAATAAGAATTTAAATAATTATTGTTTGCAAAAAGATATTAAATTGTAATTAAATAATGTTACTGAAATACTGAAAGATTGAAATGGAATTGTTTAAAATGAATCACAGGAAGTAATCATTCTGCTCTTCTCAGCAATGATATGACCTCCCCAGGACTGCCATTTCCAATTTGGATGTTACACAATCAAAAAGGCGAGCCCTTAAGAATTATTAGACAATAAATGTGGAAACATAAAAATTTGATTTGGTTTTTCAGGAGAAATCTTTGGGGAAACAGTGGCCAGCTTAAAAAGAGGCTGAAAAAGAAGATAGGGGAAAAGCTTTTTCCATGGTTACTGAGAATGAAACAAGTAACATGGACTAGAATTGCAGCAGTGGAAGTGTACATCAGAAAGGTGAAAAAATATCTAATGGGAAAGACAGGTAAGTACCAGAGTAAATTGCTTAGCAGTAATGTCCTTACATCTTCCTCTGCAGGCTTTAAGAACTTACCAGACATCTGTCAGGGCTAGCTTAGATACAGCCAGTCTTGCCTCAAACTGGGGAGTAAAAATCAGATGGACTTTCTGATTCCCATCTCATTTCCTGTGATTCTGAGGAAAAAAAAAAAAAAGAGCCTGCAGATTAAAAACAGTAGGCTTCATTGGATAATATGTGTCAGTGCAATAGAGAAAATACTTGTTAAAATATGAATGCTTTATTAATATCTTATGCATATTTTAAAATTCAGCATTAATTTCTTTGTCTACAGCATGTATTCCAAGCTGCTCAGTTCTGTCCTTTTAGCACAACCCAGTTTGTGGTCCTGAGAGTTTGATAGCATTTCTCATGCAGTACAGTATAGGGCTTGTACAGTGTAACTAATCAATCATACTGTCATCCCAAATGTTTTCAAAAAGACTTTTACTTGAATTAAATATCCGTGAGGTAAAGCAATATTCTGTATTACTGTGAGTCCCACTTGAGCTTCTTCCTGTGCTGGACTAAGGCCATCTGTGACTTCCTGGGTTTGACATCATATTTTGGGGTTTTTTTACTGGAAGTACACATAGGCTGAAATGAGCTGTAAATTCTGCTTGCCTAATGGATCTCTATTCTACAAAGAATTACAGTCACTCAGCTAGAAACATATTGTTTTGTAATCTCAATAGCATGCAGGCAGTTATTGCTTTTTGACTGTGAATTCTGTTTCTGTACCTCTAATGTGCTTGTTCTCGTGGCAATTTCATTACAGAAACAAAGAGCTTCACATTGTTTTGCTTTTTAATTAGGAAGAATAGTGTTCCATATTTGCTCAAAACCTCTAGACTATTATTCATTGACATAATTTGACTCAAGTGTCATGCTGCAGAAAATGGCATAATCCAAGCCAATGAAATTTTCTCTCTCACATTTTATTCAAAATAATAATCCAGCCTTCATAGGTATAAAAAGAACACAGTGCTCAGGATGAGACCTCTAGCCACAGGAAATTCATAATGGATAATCACTTAGCAATCCCATATTCTTTGTTCCAACAATCCTAATGGATCCAGTTGCCTAATGCAGCATCTTGTCTGTCAGGTTTCAGTAAAAATGCATTAGGAAGAAGCATAAGAAACAGTATATACCCAGTGATTCCTCTTAGTATGCTTTCTTCTCTTATTAATTTTATTCGCTATTTTTCTATTCAGAAATATCCTTTTTTATAATTGATTGTCAAATACACCCTTTATAAAGGAATAATATAATTGTTACTAAGCAGTGAGTGGGGGGGGAATGCCCTATGAAAGCTTTTATCTTTTATTTTACTCATTATTGGAAAGGAGAGGAATATTGTCTGCATTAAAGTCAAATTTCTCAGTGTAAGAAGAGAGAGAAAAAGTTTCCATTTTTTGTGGTTTTAATACAATTAGGGTATTGTAATTGGAGCCTCAGGAATGAAGAAAGTGCTGCCATCTCCCAGCCAGGTGGATGCCTGTATTTAGTCTTTCAACTACATCCTTATACTTGCCACAAACTGCAAGGATACTGATTTTGAGACAATCTAAAGGGAAAGGTTCTGACAGTACCCAGCAGTACCTTTCAGAGCAGCCAAGGTGGGCTAGCATGCTCAGGTTAGCTCATGAGTACTTTACAACAGGTGCTATGTAAAAGAGGTGTTTTCTGCTTACTGTCATCAGCCTGGGGAGTTCCTTGGCAAAAGCAGAAGAGGGATAAAACCTGGATATTTGGGATCCTTAGGGAACTTGCAACAGATACAACAGTACAAGTCAGACATCAATGAACAGGAAGGAAGGCAATGCAGTAGCTAATAATGTCACTTGGTCATGTCTGTGAGAAAAGACAAACAGTTCTGAAACACCCTCAGAGTTCCTTCCAGATACAGCCTGGAAGAGATACATCTGTACTTTCACACTCAAGATTCAAATCTAACTTATGTTCAGATGCAAGAAAAACTACAAAGAGCTAAATCCAAATAATTTTCAGACCTGAGGCAACCATTCAGGTGCACACATAGAAACACAGACCAGCCCTACACAATTTGGAAACTTGCACTTCTGAACAGACTTTATGATTCCCTTCTCTTAGAATAAAGGTGGGAAAACAGCTCAGAGCACAAGCAATGTTCTAGAAGCTGCCACATTAGATTCATGGTGCTAACACAGGAATGAACCTTAATAAATACTGTTGCTTACAGGGCAATCAGCAGTTCAATGCACAGGTGCACTTTTTCACTGCACAACTGGAAACTGGACTTTCCAAGCAGAGAGTGTTCAACAGCTATGAAGTGAATTTGGAACTAAGGAGGGCTGGGGGGAAAATGCAGTGAGAAAGGTAACTACATGAAAATGGATTAAGAGAGCTTGCAAAAGGAGCACTGTGACTGAAGCTGTGTGGGGCTGGAAAAAGAAAATGACATTTGAGAGAAGTCTAGTGAACATAACTTTGCCTGGGTATCTAAAATGACTCCGATTTTTCTGCAAATGCCTGACTGGTAGGATGGGAAGTGACTGAAACAGTATAATAAGAGGGAGAAAGGCAGCTGGTTGGGTCTCACCCAGCAGTAGACTTCTGTCCACAGAATTACTGTGCCATGGTTTATTATTTAAATGCAAATGCTAACATACCAGGTAGCACCTCAGTGAGCTGTGTCTTGGCCACACTCTCTTTCATTAGAAACTCACAAAAATATCTCTGCAGGTGGACTCAGTGTGAACAATAGAATTAAGGACATTTTTTTTTCTTTGGATTACTTTTTTGTGGGAGGAAGGGTGGCAGTGTGTCCTAAATTGTTTTTAAAGTATATGTGAGGTCCAGCAAATACTCTGTGAAAGATCTCAAAGCATTTTTAATAATTTCCCCACAGTTTGACTTATCCATTGCACAGTAAGGGGTTCTTCTACCCTGACAGGAAGTAAAATAAGGTCTGCTTCTGCTTGCATCTTTACATTAACTTCCTACATATTTAATGAATATCTCTGTGGATCTTCTACCATTAAAATAAGCTACAACTGGCAATAAGTTATTGAGAAAGGATTTAGGCTCATCTCTTAAAAAACCAAGGTAAAATCAGCTACAGGAGAATGGTGGTTTAGATAAATAAGGATTATTTAAGAAAACACAACCCTAATTTAAATTGAACATTAAAAATTCATTATAAGGTATGACTATTTTTCTTTTAATTGCCAGATGAATTCCAGGGGTGTTTACTGACAGTGTACTTGCCCATTACATAACAGCAGAATCATCTATTTTCTACCAAACTGCTGGGTGACAGGAAAGTCACTTTTCTTCACTTTTTCCTCCATTTTGAAATAACAGTCATGCTTCTGCACCTTACGAAGGTTTACTTATCAAAATTTTTTAATGTCTTCAAGATATTTTGAAGATTATATACTTGACATTTGGCAATTTGATATATTTAATAATCAGAATTAAGAACTCCACTTGGGAATATTGAATACTTAGACATCCAGCTCTACATCCAAAAATATCAATCAATACATTCTCAAAAATACATAGCTAAAAAAATATAGATAGATGCATATCCCTCCAAGGGACATAATATTACATTTATGAGAGACAAAATCCATTTGAACCAGTACAAATGTTCCAAATAACATGTTCTCATGTTTCAGGACTTTATTTATGTTTCTAACTAAAAATTTTGGAATTTAAAGGAAATGCATCTTAATAAGTCAGTGCCTTTTGGCAATCCTCTGTTTCATTCATTTTGAGGAATATTTCATAAGTGTGAATTGTAAGACCTTGATGTAAGATGAAAAAGAAGTGTCAAGTGTTTAATATCAGCATACATATTAAACAAGAAACACCTCTCTTTCCTATATGTCACAGCTGTTGGATTTATATGTTACAGTATTTTTCTTACTTAGTCAAAATTACCATAATGAGAAAAATTATGCTCAATTGGATGACAGCAGAGTCATTCAGACCTATATGACCTCTCTCAAATAAACCAAGACTCTCATGAGCAATGATTGTAACCTGTGGTGTATCAGTGCACTGTGAGCTAAGAGAATAAGTATTTCTTTCTATACATGGGAAATGAAAGTGCAAAAGAATGCTGAACCTTCTGCAGGATGACACAAAGAGCACTGACAGAAATTAATCCCTGTAATTGTACTATACATTTAGCTTCTAAACTGAAAAGTAACTCACCTTGCCACCTAAAGCCAGCTGTCACAGGATCATTTTATTGCAGTGAGTTGGGAATGAAACTCCCAACTCTAATTGATTATTATATTTTTATGGGAAAGTATTATTATATTTTGATAGGGAAGACATGATCATGGTGAATAAAAAAACCCTCTTCTATTCCAGTAAGAAGGCTTCCTCTAGGTCCAAGCATATAAGAACTCCAAGTAGTGGTGCATCATCTTTAATTCATCTTAAAGAAAGGGCAATGTAATACCAACCAAATTAGGCAAAAATATATTTTAAAAATCCTGTTTATTCAATCTTTTAATAATAAAATAAACGGAAATGCCAAAAACTATTGGCAGAAGTGAACTTGCCACAGCCTACTATATTATTTCCTAATGACCATACCATGTTCACTTACACTAAGAATACTATCTTTACTGAATCTAAGAAATAAGTATGTATATAGGAAATGCACTCACCTGGAGTGATACATGGTTTTACATTTTATATTTTAGATCCTGAAGATTTATCAAGAATTTTATGCTCCTGAAGTGAGGTGTCCTTGGGAGGATTTTAAATAATTTTTACCATTTTAAAATTTATTACAAAGCTCACATATCTAGTGATAAAGGGTTTGAAGTACATGGTCTGTATGTAAACCAAAAGTCTTTTAAACTGAAAAAATCTCCAACATTTTAAAAGTAATGAGTCATTTACAATAATCTTTTGATTCTATGAGATCTGACAAATATTTAGCTGTAGGATGTTGCAAGACACATCTGAGAAAGAATGCAATGGGTGAATGTTGGTTTTACTTTGAAACATTACATTCTTGTCTTTCCATTGCTGCTATACTGAGTGCAAGCTGCAGTAAAGCTAAATAAAGCCCAACAAACCAGTGCCACTTTAAACCACGAACATGCAAAGAAACAGATGAATGGAATGACTTCATTTGCCCAGCTCCATTTAGCTCAGACAGAATGACAGCCAGCCTGGAGAAACTGCTAAAGAAACTTAATGCCATTCTAAAAATAGAAACCCTGGCTTGAAATGTAATGCCTGTGCCTCTTGGAGTCTAAAGGAAATGGAAACGTAGCTACAAGTAGGTTTTGGAAAGACATCAATGTATTACAATGTTTTCTGGTATTAAAAAATTCTATAGTAACCATTTTGAAGGACCCTCTATTCATCTCTGCGGTAAGGAGCTTTATCTGTCAGGAAAGAGAAAAGGAAGTTAAATCCATGTGTCTTGTTATCATTGTGGGATTTGCACATGAGAAATTGCAAAGGGAACAAAGTGCTATTCTAGACTCAGAAAATATTTGTCTCTTTTTAATTTTAGTAATTTATTCCATAGAATTCACTTTGTGTAGTTTCATTTCTCCTGGAAACTGAAATCCTGCATGAGACATTTTTTTTCTGAGTGGTTATAATCTTAAACAATTTATTTTTGTCAAGTTCATGTAGTAAACAATTCTGGCCTCATAGATCACACTCAGGACCTTGTGAATCACTATGGATTCTGCATGCATGTCCATCTTCTCCCTTAGCCTCACACAGCTTAGGAGAATGCTCACTACCTGTGTGTTGAAATCAATCTCACTCCTTCTCAGGACAAGAATTTCCAAAAGGCACAGTCATAATTTCCAGAAGTATGTATCTGGCAATTAAAGACCACAAGTAAAGAGGTGAGAGAATCTAAGACATATGGTTTTACTATGCCTAGGAATGTCAAAGTAGGAATAAAGAAAAAGTATATGCCTTGTGTACACCTGGTAATCCACAAGGAATTTTATATGCACAATAATATTAATATTATGTGGACAAATTTCTTTACTATCCCTCATTTTAGCCAGTCCTACATACCACACAGAAACACAAAATAAATGGTTACCTGCCATTGTCCATAGAAGATGACAATGTTCTGGTGGATTGCAGGAGATCTGAGGTTTGACTCACCAAGTATTGAACAACCCAATCTAAATTTCCACCACTAGTACAAGAACCTGTATGTAAATTCATACACAAAATTGCATACCTCTAAGTTTAGATCAGGTGCTTAATTATAAGCTGGAAAATGTTTATCAATTTGTGGATATCAAAAGGAAGGACGATGTAAAGTGCAAAGTAAAGAAAATGAGTGATATCATGTGATAATTCTAGTGGATGAAGGATTGTGTGATATTATCAGGCAAAACCTCTCAATTCCCTATTCTAGACACTATTTTTTGTGCCTTTTGGAAAGCAAAGGCTCTCTTTAGGATAAATGAAATATTGATTTTAGGTTCTAGCTAGACTCCATTAAGATGCTTTTTTAAGTTACATTGTGTCTGCAAAGAGTGGAATTTTATGAACACAAATCAGTTTTCTAATACACATAAGTGAGCTTTTCATAAGCGCTCATAAATAATTCACACAACTTTCCTCTGCATCAGTAGAACTTGACTTGAAGCTTTCTTAAGCACCTCCAAAAAACCTTAGCCACATGTCTGATATTGAATATATCAATAATTACTGTTATATTACAGACAGCCCATTTGTTTCTAAATACAGGAGCAAGAGAAACAGCATTGTGGGAGAATAAAAAGGTAATCAATGACTCACAAAGACTTTCTCTGTGTTGAAAGCAGATGATTTGAAAGTTACTTGAATAAAAAAAGATGGTCTAAGCAGTGTGATGATGGTTTGGGATGCTTCTGGGTCTGTTAGCTCTGTCTGTACTGCCAGAAGCACCACTACCCAACTTCCAAAAGGTGCTTTAACACAACTGACCTGGAGTGCAACAGGCCTGGTCAGTGCTGTTGTTGTTCTATTTCTGGAGTCCCATACTGTTGTTATCAGATTTCTAAAGTCCATACCTCCTTGGTGTGTTCTTGTGGCTGCAGATCTTCACAGCACAGACTCCTTCTGCATCTTGTTCTTTCTCAGTTCAGGGCTCCTCCAAGGCTCTCCCTGACTGGCTGACCCACCCCCTTTTATCCCTGTTATCTTCATTGGTCACAGCTGCAGCCCAGTTAAGGGCATCACAGCTGCAGCCCATCAAGGACAATTGGAACCTCTTGGGGCAGAGCCTACATACAGATATTCAAGTACATTACATTTCCTCTACTATATTTCCCCCTTTTCTTTTACTTACAGAACCAGGTTTTACATACAATACTTCAAGTACAATACACACATATTTCCCCATGACTCAAAGGCCACGTACAACACACATAGCTGCTTGCTCAAAGGCCATACTCTGTCACAGCTCCTTGACCCAAAGACTATGTTCTTTTGCAGCTCTTGGCTGTCCCATCTTCCACCAACTATCACTACAGCTCTTGGCTGCCACAGCTCTTGATTGTCTCATCTTCTACCTATCACATCAGGGCCACCAATTGTTGTTTTTCTATTTCTGGAGTCCCATACTGTTGTTATCAGTGTGTTCTTATGGCTGCAGAACACTCTCTAAAGTCTATACCTCCTCAGTGTGGTCTTATGGCTGCAGCTCTTCACAGCACATACTCCTTCTTCCGCATCTTGTTCTTTCTCAAGCCAGGGCTCCTCCAAGGCTCTCTCAGACTGGCTAACCTGCCCCCTTTTATCCCAGTTATCTTCATTGGTCACAGCTGCAGCCCAATTAAGCACATCACAGCTGCAGCCCATCAAGGACAACCGGGACCTCCTGGAGCAAAGCCTATATACAGATATTCAAGTACAGATATTCAAGTACAATACATTTCCTCTACTATAAGTGCAAAACACAGATGGAATTGGGGGCCCAGCCCTTACAACTCAAAGGGGAACTGCAGCAAGGGTCAAGTTGTCCTGGCTCAGGCTCTGAGCAAGGGCAATGCTTCATCCCATTCACAGTGAATATCAGCCCTGGAAATCAAATTAACAAAAAGAGATTGTGCTTCCTTCCTTACCTCACTCTTGGAATTATCCAAAGTTACTGCATCTCTGACAATTCTGTTCAATTACCTAACCCTGAGGGGGGTGGAGAGGATTACAGGAGAGCAGGTCAGCCAAAGAAGGTGTACTGACATCCAGAGATGTCTGCTTGATCAGAGAAGGGTCAGGAAGAGTTTAATTTTGCAACAATTACAATTTGACACGACTTGTACCATACTGTTATAGTGTGTCCTGCTTTCAGCTGGGACATATTTTTCCTGGTAGCTGGTGTAGTTCTGTGTTTTGGATTTATCATGAGAATAATGTTGATAACACATTAATGTTTTAGCTGTTGCTGAACAGTGTTGGCATAAAGTCAAGGACTTTTCAGTGTGTCGTGCTCTGCCAGTGAGAAGCTGCACAAAAAGCTGATATAGCGCATAACCACAGTACCTGATCCAAACTGGCCAAAGTGTTATGTCATACCATGGAACATCATGTTCAGTTTATTAACTGAGGAGAGTTATCAGGAGGTACCAGTCACTGCTTGGGCATTGAGTAAAATAGGCATTGGCCAGTGGGCAGAGAGCTGTTGCATTTTGCATGGGTTCTCTTTTTTTGGATTTTATTCCTCTCTTTCTTTTTGTACCATCCTTATCATCACTATTGTTATTGTTATTATTGTTGCTGCTGTCATTATAATTTTAATAACTAAACTGTTCTTATCTCAACCTGTGGGTTTTACCTTTTTCTGATTCTCCTTCCTGTCCCACCGAGGTGGAGGAGTGGGAGGGGCAGGGTGATCAAATGGCTGCATGGTACCCTAATTTCTGTCTGGGTTTAAAACAGGACACAGTGCTGCTGTTTCCTTAGGAGTTTTATAATTCTTCAAAGATGCTGTATATATATGGGAAGTTAGTAAATTCCGCTCTGATAGATGTAAAATTAAGAGATGAAAGTTTGTTTTGTTTTTTTTGTTTTGTTTTGATTTTTTTAAATAGACAAAGTTATAAACTGCTCTGATCAGATACTCATACAAACTTTTAAAGCATTCCCCAAGAGATAGCTTTCACATGTGTGGATGTACATGAACTTTAAAGGTTGTTACAGCTGCTTCTGATACAGAGCTCGACTCCTCTGAATAAAGACAAATATTATTGTCCAGACTGGCACTGTCCAGTTCTGATTCACTGTTCTGTGAATCCCTTCAGAACCACATAAGTACTGAGCAGCACTAACCAAAAGTCTTTCAGGGGCTTGAAGAAAAAGATGTTTAAAAAAAAGGGAAAGCAATATTTTTCCGCAGTTCAGCGAGGTCTGAAGTCCCATCATCAGTCTCAATGAAGTCTAGTCAGAGAATAATTTTTGTCCATGCTCAGTATAGTGACACTGTTTCTCTGAGTTTTTGTGTGCATTTCTGGACAAGAAAAGAAGCTGGTGAGCACTGAAGCTACTGAACACCACAAGAGTTCAGTACTTTCTATTTAAGAATACATATGAAAATGGAGTGTTTCTTGTCCTATTTTTTAATATAATTTCACAGGTTTCACATTCATACCCAGCACTCTGCTTTGTTTTAGAAATAAACAATCTCAAGGCATTTCTTACTCCTCAGCAGGCTTTGCAGGTCAAAGGGGGGTGTGATCCTCTCCCTCTGCTCAGTGCTGGTGAGGCCACACCTGAAGTACTCTGGCCAGTGCTGGGCTCCCCAACACTAGGAGAGATGGACATACTGGAGAGCCTCCAGCAAAGGTCCACATAAACAATGAAGGGACTAGAGCAGCTTCTATGAGGAAGGGCTCAGACTTCTGCCTCCAGGCTGGAGGTTGCCTCATGGAAGCTAGTCATCCATGAGATCTCCACATCCTAATTTTTTTTCCCTTTAGGGGATTTATTAGTGACTGCATAGACAACTAACAAGCTAAAAAAATATGGGGGCTGCAATGAGTGAAAAACCTCTCTAAAATCATTGGCTCTGTTGTCTCAGCATGCGTTGCAGGTGACTATAGTTTTCCCTGTTGGTTGGCAGGTCACAATTTATAATTGAAGCAATTTGCTGCACATCAAATCTGTGAGCCAGAAGAAGGCAGCTTGATCCTCAACTGAATTCCTTCACAGTGGCATCTTAAGGCTTCTGTTCTGCAGTAGTACTAGTCATGGAAGGACACGAGGAGTGTACAAATTAGAGGTCAACTGCAGTTAAATACAAAAATGGAATACAGGGAGGGTTTGTCAAGTAATTAATGTATTGTAACACCTGTCTTTTGAGAAGACTCCTCTTTTTGCTCCAGTCTTACCAGTTCTTGGTGCAACACTGTTTTTTGATGACTTTGGTAGTCTTTGGCCATGGTCTGAAGAGCATGTAGCCTATAGTGCCATGCTGGGCATTAAACCTGAGGCTTTGTACAGGGCATGGCATGGGGGCGAATTTCTCCATGCAGGCTTTGGGGGTTATTTTTAAAGTCTCTAAGGAAGCAGGAGAAGAGAAAGCTTTTCAGAGGCTTGCTACCAGGCATGAGATTTAGATTGGCATTATTGGCAGTGTGAGACAGAGTAATTGTAAATTGACTTCACTTTTCACTGCCACCTTGTGAGAATGGTAAAAAATAGGAAAAGCTATTTTGGGTGATATTTGGAGTGAAGTATGTGAAAACAGGTATGGAAGGACAAAAGCTTTTTCTAATAAGTGATTGGTGATGTTAATATCAGGGCAAAAAGGAGAAAAAGTGCTCTTTCAGTTGATAAAACATCTTCAGTTAATAACACTGTGGAAATGCAGTACCACATTTTATAGAACAGCATAAAATAGAATGTGATGACAAAACCAGCCCTCAAGTTTCATGTTTGCTATCTTCTTAACATAAAAGGCCTTGCAAGAGTGTCTTTAAATTTTCAGATGCATTTTTTATGGAGAATAGATACTTGGCCTGAGGCCTGAGCATTGGATCTGATTTTATCTAAAGTGGTATCATTCCTGACACTGGTAAGAGGGCATACCAAGGGTTCCCTTGTTGGTAGGGTGTGCTACCAGGCTCGTGCCCAGCATGGCTGCGGGACCTCCATGGGGATCAGTTCCTTGCCACCTGTGGCTCAGTGAAAGAAATCTGGCGTCCCTGCTGATGGTGCTCACTCCACCCCAAGGAGGTTGGGATGTCCCGTTCGGGTCTCAGAGCTCGTCCCTCATCGCGTTCCATCCTCCTTAACTTCTCCCGCAGAGTTTGGTGCCAGGTGCTGCAGGACCTCTGCGGGGATCGGCTCCTCGCCGTCTGCGGCTCGCTGAAAGAAACCCGGCGTCCTCGCTGACGGCGCTCGCTCCTCCTTGATGCTGCATCATCGTGTTCAGAGCTTAGAGCCTGACCCACAATGTGTTCCATCCTCCTTAGCTTCTCCTGTGGTATTTGGTGCCAGGTGCTGTGGGACCACCCTGGGGTTTGGCTTCCTGTCCCCTGCAGTTCAAGGAAACAAATGTGGCAGTCCCACTGATGGTGTTCACTCCTCCCCAAAGAGGCACAGACATGCCCCAGGCCCTGCCAGTGTCCTTGTCCAGCAAATCTTCTCTGCACCCTTAAAAAGCACACAACTGGATGTCTGTCCCTGATGGAGGAGGCCAGGCACTGTGGCCCTTCAGGACTGCCCTGTAGAACCAAAAGCCTTGCTGTCACAGGTGTCACAATGACTCCCTGGTGACATCAGGGGCCTTTCAGGGACCACACCCAGAAGACACAAGCTCCAGCCTCAGGAACAAAAACTTGCTAGATAGCTCATCTCACATGATGACCTGCTCTTGAGCAAACTCTGTTGCCGTGCATTTCACATAAATTCACAGATTTTACTGTTCACACCCAGTGCTATGTTCTGTTTTAGAAACAGACCATTCAAGGCCTTTCTTACTCCTCAGCTGACTTTTGCAGGAGCATTTTGGTATGAAGCAGTACCATTTCTGAAACTAGTACTCTTTTTGGTAGAGTGTGCTACCAGGCCCTGGGCCTGGCAGGGCTGTGGGATCTGCACCAGGATTGTCTCCTTGTTGTTTTCTTCCTGGTACTAAAGGGTGTGATGCTTTTGCAGACCTTTCTGTGTGATAAAAAGAGTTAAAGTTCTTGACCTTTGGCTACAAATTTATTGTTTTATAAAGAGTATTTTAAAAAAAATACAAGAAATAGTTACACAGGCCTATTTTGTCAGTCAATGTTCTCAGCAAAGCAAATTCATGTCTTCTGTACAGGTACCTTCACAGCTTGTAGACTGAGCAACATGCCTTTAGAAAGAAAACTTCCTTCTCTTCCCTGAGTTTTTTGCAGTTCTGAACACCCTGACTACCTGTATTACCCATCCTTTTGAATTGAAGTTCTCCTGCAGAGGAGCTCTAGACGCAAGATAGTGCTATGGAGAAAAAAAGTAGCAAATGTAATGCCCATCCACAAGAAAAGAAGAGTTGGAAAGATGATCAGGCAAACTACAGACCTCCCAGCCTGGCCTCTGTTCCAGGCAAGGTTGAGGAGAGATCATCCTGAGTGCCATTTTACAGCATGGACAGGACAACTATGGGATAAAGCCCAGCCAATGTGATTTACAAAGCAAGTCTTGCTTCACCAACCTGATCTCCTTCTATGAAATAGTGGCCCACTTAGATGAAGGAAAGGTCTAGAAAACATGTCTTATGTGGAGTGGCTGAGGGAGCTGGGATTTTTAAGTGTTGAGCAGGCTCATGGGGGAGCTCATTGCTTTCTACACTCCCTGAAAGGAGGTTGAGGTGAGGTGGGGGCTGGTTTCTGGTTTCTTCTACTGTGTCTGCAGTGAGAATATGAGGGGAAATGGCTTTAAACTGAGACAGGGGGGACTCTGATTAGATATTAGAAAAAAAAATCGCTGTTATGTTGCCCTGGAAGGTGGTGGAGTCACCAACCCCAGAGGTGTTTAGGAAGCATCTGGATCTTGCTCTGGATGATACAGTTTAGTGATTATGGGGTTACAGTGGTGGTGCTGGGTTGACAGCTGGACTTGATGATATTAAAGCTCTCTTCCAACCTTGATGGTTCTATGATCTTATGATTCTGTGAAAGAGCAGAACAGAATCAGACTGAAATCAAAGTAGTTTTGCCTTGTTCTTTCCCTTTCTACTACTGGCACTTGGGCAGCCTGTCCATCAAGAAAATTCAGTACACAGAAATTCCATTAAATTTCTTGTTCTTCTGTTCTCCTGAAATAACTTCCACCAGCCTTTCCAAAATACCATGGAAACTTATGGGAACCCAAGTTCTTAAGTATACACAGATGACTTGCCTGCAACCTTATTTAAATATCACCTTCAGTGTCCCAAACATTAGCATGTCAGTAATAACAAAGGTAACACAAGAAATGCAAACACATTAAAAGGCAGCACACCATGAGGGACAAAGAAGCATTAGAACAGTGAACGAAAATCCACATTAAAAGTAGCCAACTAGTAAAATGGCCATCTGTTCATCCAAACTTCACTCAAAGAAGGAAGGTTTCCTGTTTAATGGAACAATAAATTATTCAGAGCTTGAAAAGATGAGTGATTAGTTGTGTTTTTTCCCTCTGTCTTTTTTTATTGGATGAATCCTTATGCAGTTATTTACCATGAAAATGTCACTACGGCAGCTACCACTGTGGTGGTCTAGTATTTTTTGTTTGAAGCAGTGTTGTATGAAATTTGGCAGGCTAAATATTTAGTAGAGACCAAAGATGCAGGGGTGGTTTTTTTGTTATTTTTTTGGGTTGTTTTTTTTTTTAGTTCTGGTGCATTCCTTAAGTGCAGTTGAGAAAATCTCCTGTTACAGTCCATTTTGATTTTGGTTAGTTTTCCAAGAAGGAAATCAGAGTGAAACAGGTGAGTTTCATGCCAGACTCGGTGGAATGGAACTATAACAAGATGATGATTCCAACTGAAACACATTGTGGATTTAGACTTTGTCAAAGTTTGGCCCAGACTTGCTGAAAAATCTGTAAATATGGCCTCATTTTGTGCTTTAGACTGAGCTGAAGCCCTGAAAAACTTGCTGAATTTTGTTTCCAAGACAAAAGTACAATTACTTTTTGCTTCCATACCTGGTGGAAACCAAAAAGAATTATTAAAACACTTCTTCCCTCCCTCTTCTTCTATGCTTTTTTGCCTTTCTTCTGATGTCAAGACCTTCACAGACTTCAGCAATTTGAGTTCTATTGAGGTCACACTTTAATACACTTTTTCACATGTAGTGGATCCTACTAGCTAGTAGCACACAGTGCTCTTAAAAAACTTCTTCTGTAGTTTAAAAAAGAAGACAAGCAGTTTCTAAAACCTTGATTTTCCAGTTTTGCTGTTTCCAAGTTTCTTGATGAAGAGAAGCTATTTGGCTGGAGCACAAATCTTACAAGGCTGAGGAAACTGGATTTGTTTAGCCTGAAGGAGGATGGAGAAGAACCTTTTCAAAAAGTGGGGAGTTAATCTGTTCTGCCAAGCGACAGGACAAGAGGAAATGGCCTCAAGTTGTGCCAGGAGAGGTTTACATTGGATATTAGGAATAATTTCTAATATTGGATATTAGGAATAATTTCTTCACAGAAAGGCTTTTCAAGACTTGGAAAAGTCTGCCCAAGGAAGTGTTTGAGTCCCTATGCCTGGAAGTATTTCAATAAGCTGTAGATGTGCCATTGAAGGGTGCATGTTTGGGATTTGGCAGTGCTAGGTTAATGGTTGGACTTGATGACCTTAGAGGTCCTTTCTAATTCTATGATTCTGAGAGAGAACAGTATTATAACTACATGCAATAGCAATATTGCTGATTAATTTGGACCAACAGCTGAGTCCTTCACAGTATGACAATACAGCACACTAGGGCTAAATATTTTTCTTCTACTCATAAGCTTTCTAGAAATTTTTCTTTGATAACATATTGGGCTGTGTATCATTATTTGATAGACATAATGAACTACACTTGTGTTTTTATGCTCATTTTGCTGCAGTGAGAAATAAAAGATTATAGTCTCCGGAGTTTTGCAATGGAATTGCAGTTGTGCTTATATTAAGGCAGTAGTTTAAATTAATGAGTTCCCATCTATGTGTTTGTGTGGCTGTCACTGTTGGAAGAGCTGAATGAAACATGCAGATAAGCCTAAAATATTTCATACAGAGCCTGAGGTAGCCCACAGCTTCAAGAGCCCCAAAAACTTTAAAGCACAGAGGATTTCAGTGGTGAGCTTAGTCTGATCTCCTGCCTCAGGCTTCTTCCTTAGCTGCCTTCTCCAGGAAAAGCTTTGTGCAGTGCTGCTCCATGATAAAGATTTCCAGACAAAACAATAAATTGTTATAGATGAAGCAATAACATTTACTGTATTATGGTGTGTGTATTTGACAGCTAGACTAATAAAGAAAAGAGAAATTATTCCTTTCATTGCATTCATTCTGTCTATAATATGCCCTAACTAAAAGCTGTTTGAGTCAGAGGTGCCTGCTCTGCTGCCCTCACCCACTGACCTCTGCCACCATCCTTGATTTGGGGTGACTGCTGAACAACATGGGACTGAGAAAATGTTGAGAGCTGGGAGTCTCCACATTGTCTGGAAACAAACATGGTAACTGGATACAGGTGTATCTGGACTGAGGGGAGATGCAGGAAAACTTTAGAATAAAGCAATGTTACAATTTTCTGTTAACTGAAGCAGAGACCCAGCCTCTATCCTGATAAAAACCTGGTCCTTGCAGGGAGGAATAGGTGTAGAGATATAATTTCATTTAGGAAACAGTTTCCAAATGGTAGGTATAGCATTAAGTGACCAAGTGCAAGTTCCTGTCAGATCTCTACTAGAACATTACACTGAAAATATTTACAAACATATCTTTCTCTTATTCTGATTTCTGGAAGTGTAGCTCCTCTCTTCAGGATTGCTCTTAGTCTGGCAATATTCTGTGAACCCTGCACCTACAGGAAAACAGTTCCCATGTTGGTCTTGGGGCTTGTCTCATCTCTGCTCTAGATGCAAATTCCTTATGTCATGGGAGTTCTTGTTCCTCTTGTTTCAGGCTGTGTTCCTATAAAGCAGGTTGCACTAAGCTGCACATAAAGCTTTGCAGCTGTGAGTCCCAGTGCTGGCTGCCAGCTTGAAGCTGTGAAGCCTCCCTAATTTCAGCATGCCCAGGGGAAGCTCTCCTTGAGGAATCTCACTCTGACCATCCAGGACAAAGCAACTACCTTAAATTAGAAGCTTAACATCACAGACCAGATCTTAGGAAGGTCTCATAAGGAAATCAGGAGCAGCAACAGCCACTGGCAAAAGTAAAAGCCACAGCAGTGCAAGCCAACTTGAAGTTGCAATAAGTAATCCCCTCCAGAGTTTACTGAACATGTTTTACAGTGTCATTCACTTCAAAGTTAAATTATACTCTTCTGAAATCTTGACATTTATGGAATCAATACATACCAAGAGGTTGGGAAATAGGTGTGCAGATGATTCAGTATATTTTTCTCTCAAGCACTACCTTAGCTCACTAAAACTAGAAGAGTTATTTCTCTCACAGCATTTAGAGCTTCTAAAATTGCTTGTGTTTCAATTTGCTGCAAATTTCAAATGATAAAGGTTTTTTTGTGTCTAAATTCAGTTTACTATATGACACTAAAGGCCACAGAAGGCTTGTTGTGCTGCAGTATGGTAATGCCATTTTAACAAATGTCTTTCTTAGAGTGATGCAGCATAAATAGTCACTCAGCTTTAGATTAAGAGAGGTTATTTCAGAGACATGGCCACTTGTCATATACCACTGCCATGAAAAATTCTTGAATGAATTTGCTGATGGCATTAGAAAACAGCTTCCTATTCTAGAAAGAATAAGCATTATTAAACACACTGAAGGTACACCTGGAAGTTCTTTGTTCACTGATATTTCATGGCAGCTCTTTCCCCCTACTTATTTAACGTGCCATGGTTTCTTTCATAGATAATTTTATTCTAGTTGGCATTTGGCCTTTGGATTAATTGAAACAGAAAGGGTTAGAAATTATTTAATTTCTTCTTATGCCAATAGTTTCAATATTGATATTTTAATTAGCAAATAAGCAAAACAGTCCTCAAACTTGTCAAGATTTGCAGCAATGCTTATAGGAGGGAATGTGTGTCAAAAAGCTGCTTCTTCAGACAGAAGTAGCTACAGAAGCATCAGGAGTTCTGTGTCTCATTTGCACTAGTGATCGTGGTGACCAACACCAGGAACTGAGCCTGAATTACAGATATGTCAGTCCAGACAAACACCAGAATACCTTTTCCATCTTTTTCTGTTTGCAACAGGCTTGTGGGAATGTTGGCACGTGCTTGTTCTCAGGTTAAACAGGGAATGGAAGGCAAGCAGTTCAGGAATTAGTCTAGTCTAGACTGAATTGAGGAGAAATTACATTTTCTTCTTTATTTTATTTTAATTAAAACATTATTAAAATTGTACCATTTCGGTTGTGGTTGCAGGAACAGGAACACACTCTTTCATTACAAGCTATTTTTGTATTACACTGAATGCATCAACTTTGTGGGATCTACTGGAAAAAAATTAATTTCCTGGATGAGATATTGATACATAGATACAACTTATCTACTTAGTTTTCAGTAAAGGTGGATAGGAAATAATTCTTCAACTACAGGATCAGAACTGCTTACATTTCTTTGGAATTTATTATCCAGTATGACCATGAGCTGTCTGAGCCAATTTTGTTTGGAAGAGCACCTAATATTTCTGAAGTAATTTCTGGTCAGGGTATATATATTGTAAAGAGATTAATGCTAACACTGTAACTCCATTTTTTTCAGGCATTGTTCAATGAGGAGGGAACTTCCTGCTCGGTGAGACATCAAGGTTTTCAGTAGTCCTGGATGTAACATGCTTTTAGTCTAAAGGGTTTTTTGTACCTGATGAGATCCAAGTGTGCTATGATGTCTGCAGTGTGTTCAAGTCAGGAAGACCTCATGAGGGCTATTAGAAAGGTAACTGAGAGAGAAGTCATCATTTTTTCCCCCATAAAGACTCAATAAACAACGATGGAAAGAATAGATACATCAAGCAGAGTATGGTACAAATAAACTATGGTTGTCCCAAAGTAGCTAAAATCAGCTTCTCAATATCACACTCATTTTGTCCACGAAGAATCCTGAAATAACCATTTTCTCCCCAAGATTTTCCCCAGGAATTTGCAGCAATCTAAAAGTAAACAAAACAGAAAAAATTATCTATTTTAATTTTAAAATATTATTTTAAAATGCAGAGTGTAAAATGCAAAATTAATCTTTTGTGTTAACTTCCTCTTTAAGGAATAGAGTCTCTCAGATTGAGTGCACTGAGAATTAGCATGTGTCTTTTTCTGATTTCGAATAATTTGTTCCTTTTTCAGTTTGATCAAAATTTCAGTTCCAAAATCAGGGTTAGTAAAAATGGAATAGTATTTCTACAAGACAGTTTGATACATTGAAGCAGAAATCATTACATGAATATTCAACTATTTACTGCTGAAAGTGGTTATTGAAACAACAATGGTCAGAATTCCAACTAACCTGTCAGAGATGCACCAAAGATATATATATATATATATATCAAATGAGTTTTAAAGAATGATGTTTTATTCAGGTAGCTATTGATTGACATATTAAGAAACTTATTTTCTCATAAAGTCTCAGTAGGTTTTGCCTTTGGTACCAGTGAAATACCTACCATAAGCCCTGCTGTGTAAACACCAAAGTACCTTCAGATGAACACAGGAATAATGGGATGAGCTGTTAGTCATAGTCCAAGTGATAAAATTTAACTTATTCTAAATGGCTTAAAAGAAATGTTCTTAGTTTGATTGGTTTTAGTTTTGGGGGCTTATTCTGATGGCTGGATAACAATTTCCAACACTGTTTAAACAGAAAATTTGTCTTTTCCAAATATTTTAACAATTACTATTGATTAATTTTACTGACTTTCATTTGCAGACATCAAAAAGAACTGACTTTTCATAGAAATTTTAATACCCTTTGAAAAATTGAATAAGATTTGAAACAGAAAAGGCAGTGTAGGAAAAACCACAGGTATAGGTGGGATGAAGCAGGCTTTGAAATTGAGGCAGGTGATGCAATAGTTCGAGGGTCAGCATGATAAAAGTTGCCAGAGAGGGAATAGAATTATGTAGAACACTTTAAGGTGAAGGAAAAAAATCAACAGAGAGAGAGTAAAGAAGTAGATTTTACATGATCTCTGCTGTTGAGATATTTTTTCATCTGCTTCAAAACACTGTTCAAAGTATTCACTTACCCAAAATTTCTGTTTCTGTCCATTTTTGTCAGGTAATGCTCCCCACCTTTTAGAAAAGAATGGTATTTTGATGAAACAAGCAGTCAGAAAATACAAGCATTAGCTGTAATCATTATCAGTGTCAGACAAATCCTGAGTAGCAAACTCTGATGATTCAAGTGAGGTTACCTGCTGACTTGCTAACCGCAAGTCAAATTGCCATTAGTTATTACAAAAAGTTAACACAAGTCTAGTTTTAGTTTTTCATTGCAAAAACCTGTTTTCATTGACAGAATCTCTCTTCTGGAGAGCTTGCCTGCCAAACTGAACTGTGTAGAAATATTGAAACTATTGTGAGCATATTTCTTCAAATCAACTGAAGATCCCTAGCAAAATTTTTGGTAGAAGTCTCATCCAGCACCTTTACAGAAATAGCTGGTGAGTTGGGACTGAAAATATTCCTAGCTTTTCTCAGATTAAATTGGACTGCTGACAGCCCAATCTGTTTCATTGCAAGGGACAGGGGGTGGATGTTGGTGATTTTGTCATCTTTGAGGACATACTAACTTTTGTGGAAATATCTGTGAAATCATACCAGAAATTTTCCCCACCTGCCAAGTGATAGGATTTTCACAGAGGTATAGCTGTAGCTGAACTGCTGATTTTTAAGTCTCACTTTATACACAGGGAAGAAGTTCCAACCCAACCACCTGGATGTATTTCAGTGAGCAAGAATTGCACTGCACACCTTAGGTAGTTAAGTCCACATGGGTTTTCTGCTGGAGCTTAAAGAGCTCTGTCTTGTTTTTAATTTATACAAGGAATGCTTGTCTAGTTACTATTCAGAGCTCATCATTCTTGGGTGCCTATGAAAGGGCACAAATAAACAGAAAACCAAAGATGTGAACTTTTAGATGGCTTTCTCCAGTGTGAAATTAATCCTAGGATATATCAAATGCCATTGACAGGGTGTTTACTGGTGTATATCCCATCAACACTGCCTGTTTGAGCTGTATTTGCAGTGCTCCAGCCTTTTCAAAGGCAACCAGCAAAAATATGATGAGAAATCCCACACTGTGAATGGGGAAAATATGATTTTTCTGTCATCCTTTTGTTTGAGCAGCAACAGTGACATCAACTCTCCTTGGTTAACAGTGAACCATCATTCACATGGAATACCTGTGCTTTCAGACAAGGGGAAAAAGGAAAGGAAGATAAATTGGTGTCTAGCAGAGAGATGAAGTGTGGATTGTATTTGCAAGCACAAATTGTAGTTACTGATGATTAAATTCAAGGAATCATAAAAACAATATTTGCCATGATGAGCCTGGCATGCAATTATTTTTCTTTTAAAGAGGCCTCATGATGCATTTTCTTTTCATTTCCACATGAATGTTCAGGGATTTTCAATAATTGCCATTTCTTCACCAAATATTTCAGATACAATCTGTCATGATCATAATTTTTTTTAAAAAAGTTGTAGGCTTTTGAATTTCATATCAGATTCAGATTTACTTCTTTACTCGTGGCCATTTTACTAAAAAATACATCAGCTGTAATGTGAAAGTCCAATATTTACATTAGTCTCAAAGACAGAAAATTGCCTTGAATTGAAATTCATGTACTCCTGCATTTTGTACTACACATAATTTTTCCTGCTTGCTTGAGTATGACGATATCTCACAGGGTCACATTCCTGTGATTAAATGTTTTTCTAATATTTGTTATTTTCTAAAAGAGTCAACTTCTAGTTTCATACATTGACAGGAATTAATTGATTCTTAGAAATGTTTCTAAATAAAAGAAGATTTATAAGCCATGATAGAAAAGGAAACTTTTTTGTATTCTTGACTCTAACATATCCATTAATTTAGATTCCCAGGGTTTGTGTCATCGTAGATACATAGGCACTTGAGATATGCATTTTATTTACAGTTTGGAAAGAAGAGCTGCTTTCTCATTAATCAGTGCCTATGGGTATTCATCAAATACTCTGAATTGAAGTAAATTAAAATATAGTGTGCAGCCAGCAGCTCAGGAGAAGTGATGGATTTCCTTGTTTTTGGGACTGCCATTCTGTGTCCAGTGCCCAGTCTTGAGCTTCCCCACACAGGAAAGGCATAAACAGGCTGCAAAGAGACCAGCAGGAGTCCACTGAGATGTTTGGAGCACATGATGTATGGGGAGAGGCTGAGGGAGCTGGCTTTGTACAGCCTTCAGGAAAGAAGGCTCAGGGCAGATATTTGTTGTCTTCTCTGCAAAGGGTGGGTAAAGAGAAGACAGAACAGACTCCCCTGATATATTTTGGTGGTCCCCCCACTGCTCCCCTTCTACCCTTCTACATCCCCTACTTGAACTTCAACTTCCAGTGGAGGTAGTGATAGTTGCATCCAGCTTACTCTAGATAGAATTCCAGATCATCTTCCCTGCAGAGCAGCAGCTCAGAGAAATTGTTGATCGGTCCCTCAAAATCTTCAAAACCAAAATTTAAAAGTGACACATTCTTGGACAACATCCCTTATGTCCTGGTTTCCACTAGAATAGAGGGTCTCAGTAGTTGTTACAGTACTGTGATATGAATTTGGAATGAGAGTGATTTTGATAACACACTGATTTTTCGGGTTTTGCTAAGTAAGGACTTTTTTATCCTTTTGTCTCATGCTTTAACAGTGAAGAGAAATGCAAAATAAACTAGGAGGGACCCTAGCTGGGACAGGTGGCTGGAAGTGACCAAAAGGATATTCCACACCCCAGAACTCATGCCCTGTATATAAACTGGGGGAAGTTACCAGAAACAAGTCCAAACTGGGTTCAGGAAAGGGGTTCTGATGTCAGACAGCAGGGGGTGAGCAACTGCATCATACAGCACTTCTTTTTCCCTTTTTGTTATCACTTGCCATTATCATTGTATTTTACATTATTTTTGATTATTAAACTGTTCTTATCTCAATCTACAAGTTTTACTTTGATTTTATCCCCCATTCCACTGGGGTGTGTGGGGGGAGAGAAGCTGTTGAGAGAGTGACTGCTTAATTTCCTACTGGGCTTAAATCATGACACTATTTCATATCCAAACTTCCTGTTTTTATTTAGAAGAAAAAGAAGAGATTTTAAGAAATCATTAAGAAGATCTGTTTATCAATTACTGAAAATTACTTTTGAAAGGGAGTTTTCTTCTCTCCTGCAAAAATATTCTGTGAGATATACTCCACTTAGCTTTTCCAAAAGAAACTATCACAATTTTCAATTAAAAATAACCTTGAATTAAAAAAAGTAATTTCACAAAACCACATTTAATCCCCTTCAGGAAAAAAAGTAAGCAATGTGTTTCCATTTACTCCAAGGAAACCTGCTCCAAGTGACTCTGTGAAAAGAATTCTGTTGCTCTTTCAGATAAAAGGATGAGTTCTTGTGGTCTCATATAAAATGATTTTCATAATTTTGTCCAATTTTATATAGTAGAGGCACCTTAGCTGTCCTTTTCAGTAAAAACTTTCCCTTGACATTAACTCTGTAGGAGCAAGCCCTGAATACACAACTCTGCCTGACAGGTAAAAACTAGAATACAGAGACTGTTTCAGTAGTATTACAGAGAATGGAAATTGGTTTTATCTGAACATTTCCCAGTTTGTTTTTCAATAAACTACACCACTAAAATTTATGTAGACTTCACAAGGAAAGCATAAAGAAAGCTATCAGGAAAAAATGTAAGCTGATAATTAATCATCAAATAAAATTATAAAAAATGGGAAATATAACTTAACACAAGAAAAAGGGTTATCAGCAGTGGCTTCAAAACTAAGGTGTTTTGGCAGATAACAGAAACTAGGTTCAAGGGTGCTTACACTCACTTTTGTAGGTAAAATGCTCTTAACAGCAAATACAGTGAAGATTTCTGAAGATTGTGCTAAATAATATTATACAAACTGTCTCCTTAAGACTGAAGGTATGAACAGAAAACAAATATGGCCTTAAAAATAAAGAGGAATGGCAGGTTTTAGATCTCAAGCTAATTTCTGCAGATTAGTTGTTATTAGTAGAAGTCAATGCTTTGCATTAACCAAGGATTTAAACTGCTTGCTGGACATAAATATATGCAGTCTAAAAACTTCTCATCTCAGTTTCTTCCTGGATTTGATTGTATAACTATCATAATGCTACCAGAGAAAAAAGTTGTAAGTATTGTGGGTCATGTCCTATTCTTAGTGCTGGATCACAACAGCCTAGTACACTTCAAAAATTAGCAATTTTATCTACTCAATTGGATAAAAGTTTAATTCTTAATCTTGTATTAAAAATAAGAAGGTTAGGGTCACTAACTTATGTTCACCACAAGAAAAAGCTTCTTAGAAAGTGGTTGCTGGAATTTGACATTGTAGTTTTGCACGGACTTTTCAGCAGGAGAGGTGAGTCAAATTGAGCCAGTGAGCCAAGAGTTAAATCACTCCCACAGATGCCACAGATCCCACAGATCTACTGAATTGTAATGAATTGTATGAGAGATACTCTCATAGATTTAACTGCATGAATCATCAGACACTGTATCTTTTCCCCATGATCTCCTCATGTATTTCTCTTTGCTATAAAATGTGTGAGTGTTGCTGTTTAATTTTTAACTTTAATACCAGATGTTGACTGTCTGACAGTGAAAAAGTAATTATTTTTTCCCCATGAAAGAAGAAGGAACTCAAGCCCAGGTTTCTTTATTCAGGAACAAAACAGTTTGGGTTATGACTTTTGGAGGTTTAAGATGTTACTTGTTTGTAGTTATTTTGAGCGTAAGATCGAGTGAGGGCAACTAAGAGAAAAATATAGAGAAAAACAGTCTCCAAAGCCAAAACCCCAGATATCACTAACAGTAGTCAAGACTTTGGACTTTGGATAGGTGCATCATTTAATTATGTATTAAATCTCAGAATGTTGTTGCTCTCTCTGGCTGTCTCCTCAACATTAAACCACAAGCTCTTCGCCTCACATATCAATTTTATCTCCATTAGTATGGCTTTTTGTGTTAAACATTCAACCAATGTTTTTTTCAGGGCATAGAAGTTTCAGTTTAGTAGTTGGCCAAGCCACTTAATCTGCTGCATTATTCCATTTAAATCTTTCCGTGAATTGCTAATTAAAATAGAGGGGAAATGTGTTTCCAGCTAATGTACATCTCAGTGTCCTCTTATTAAAGCCTTTTGTCATTCTGAGCTCCTTCCAAGCGTTGAAAATCTATCTTGTTCATGAAAGATTATCAAGGCTTTTAATCACATTTTTTTGTTTCCTCCGAGCGTTAAAGTGATAGTCCATAGATTTAACTGCAGCCAAAGACATGGGCTTTTGAGACCTGCCTGGATTTTTCAGTGTCATGGCTTCAGCAGTTGCAGCTTCTTAGTGAGGTATAGATCATGTATTGTAGCTTGGCACTGATACTAAAGTGATTCAGAAATAAAAATCTGAGAGAGATTTGTCTGAACAAGCTGCAAACATACAGGATGGGTACTTCACTAAATTTGAAAAGATATTTTTTTGAACTAGGACCACAGCTAATCCATCCAATGTACTTCCTTCACTGAGCTGTACTTTCCTTACCAAACAGACTATGGTATTTTATACCAACAAATCTGCCCCAGGTTTTCTTTTCCTATAGACATTACATTTCTTTTTCTAGATGGAACTAAGAAAGCCAGAAGACTAGAAAGAAGAGAAAATAAAATTTAAAAACCCAGCCAACCAACCAACAACAACAAAAAAAAATTACAGAGAGTCTAGTAGAGAACAAATATGACAAGTTTGATAAGAAATCCTAGCTTAAATGTACAGATCTGAAAGAAATCTACCACCGAGTTCATCTTTGATGTGAATTTAGTCCTTTTTCATTAAGAGACCTGGAGATAAAAATGACAGTTTTGTATGTCATTTTTCAGCCATCAATCTTCTTTAAATAGGAGAGTGCCAATGAAAAATGAAAATTATCACACTAATAGTTTGTCCTCTTTAGTCCCACTTGCCATTTGCAGTTTTGTTGTGCCTCTTTAACTGATTTTCATTCTGGTGTCATTAAGAGCTGTAATTGTGGATGTATGGATCCATGAATGCATGTATGGACATAAACACATACATATGCAAGATTCTGAAAATACTGTCTTACTATGAATATTATGCACCAGTCATTTTGGTTTTAAGCAACTTTAAGATGTCATTCCATGTGGGATTTCTGTAATCTAATCTAGAATTTTTCATTTTAGCTATTTAAGTGTGATGTTATCCCACAGATTTTATTATAGTCTAAAAGGAGAAATCAGATCCAACGAAGCAATTCAGCTCACCTTTAGATACTTGAGCTAGAGCAGATGAATATCTATAAAAGATAAAGGAAACATGCAGAGGCATAGGAATTTAACTTTACTACATAAAAACTTAGCTGTTATGTATTCCAGTCTCCATTACTCACTTCTTCTGCTTATCTCCCTGTGTCTAGAATAGACACAGAAACTGCCTGAGACCCTGTTCTCTTCAAGTATCAGTGGGTCTGTCCGTCCTGCCTTCAGATAACTGAAAGCCCTATTTCACTAGAGAGACTGTGACCAAACCCAAACACTCTGCTACCCACAACAGCCTCCACCTGGCTCTTCCACGCTTTTCTCTCCTCCTTCCATGCTATTCTGTCTTTTCATATTCTCTCCCTGAGCCTGAGGTCCCACAGTACCTCACAGTACCGCACTGGGAGATAGACTCCCAGTCTTGTCACAGCTGATTTTATAAATAAACCTTTGATGGAGAATAACTTTCAATTTCCCCTTTGCAGAACAAGGGAAGCCAGTCTAAACATTTAAAATCCTTCTGGTCCAATGATCAATTGAGCAGTTTGTATGTGCATTTCTGGTTTTGTACAAATAGCTCTTGCAAGCATCACTGAAATGTATTTGCATTTTATCACTCCTTTGCCTTATATGTTGCACAATTCATGAGCAATTTAAGGCATTTTCAAAAATGTTTCTGAGATATTACAAATATCAGCTTAATAGGGTCTGGCATTATTATGGCTGTCTTTTACAAGTATTGAATGTCTTTTATGGAAGGGATTATAAATAAAAATAAGCCTACAATAAACCTCAACCCACAAAAAACTTGCATATTTTATCCTATCTATCAGCATGTCTCTGCTCCTTTTTGTCTCCCCAGGAGCCATCTCAGCTAAGCAAAATGCAAATATTCATCTGTATTTTTATCTGAAGTACAACTATGATGAGATTCCCATGAGTTTTTTTATTGAGGTCAAGGAGTCTACATTTTCTTTTGCTTCCAAGCTGTATATGAGTGACAAAGAACTTACACCCACAACACATATTTTGCATTCGAATTCATTGAAACTAATAAATTATATTAAAAAGTGATGGCTTAATCCTGAAGACATTAGAATCTATACAATGAAGTGGTTTAAAGTTCATGATGCAGAATCACATTTTATGGTTGGATTTATCATTCTAGAAGCACCTAGCTTAAGGCTCCAACAGCCTCCAACTTGTCAAGATCTAATTCAATTTTTACAGTTAAACAGGTCTGCAAGTATTTTATATGGCACAACTTTGGAGGCCACAACATTTCAACATTTGTGCCTTAGACAATTTCAGGATTGGTAAATCTTTATACTGTTGGATCCATTGGGTATTTCAGGAATATTCAAATTAAATAAATGAGTTAGTAAGAAAATGCATTCCCCCATATTAAACTCTGAACAAGTCTGGGGTTTCATATATAATATCATCTTCAGTTTTCTTCTTTTTCCGTCACTTAAGTTCTTTTTCAGTACATCAGATCACTTGTCTTTCCTACTTCTCAGTGTTCACCAGTGACCATTCAACACAGTCCTGTGTCTCAGTCAAGGTGTTCAGATTTTGCTCATAGTGGTCCCTTGCCTAAGGGTTGCCTAAGGGTCCCTTGCTATATTTTCTTTGCAAAGCCTGTCAGTTCCCATTTAAATCAGCATCCACTTCAGCGTGGAAATACAGAATCATAGAATATCCTGACTAGCAAGGGACCCACAAGGATCATTGAGTCCAACTCCTGGCCCTGAACAGAACACCTCAAGAGTCACACCATGTACCCAAGAGCATTATCCAAATGCTTCTTGAACTCTGTCAGGTTATGCTGTGACCACTGCCCTGGGGAGCTGTTCCAGTGCCCAACCACCCTCTGGGTGAATGATCTCTTTTTAATATCCATCATAAACCTCCCTGGCACAACTTCAGGCCATTCCCTTGGATTCTGTCACTTTTCACCACAGAGAAGAGATCAGTGTCTGCTCCTCCTCCTTCCCTCACAAGAAGCTGTAACAGCTGTGAGGTCTCCCCTCAGTCTCCTCCAGGCTGAACAGACCAAGTGACCTCAGCTGTTCCTCATACAGCTTCTTCTCAAGGCCCTTCACCATTTTTGTCGCCCTCTAATAGTTTAATATCTTTCTTATATTGCAGTGCCCAAAATTGCCCCCAGCACTTGAAGTGAGGCTGCCCCAGTTCAGAGCAGAGAGGGACAATCCCCTCCCTTGCCCAGCTGGCAATGCTGAGCCTGATAACCCCCAGGGTTGGCCTTCCTGGCCAGGGCACTGCTCAGTCATATTCAACTTTCAATCAGCCAGCTTCCCCAGGTCCTTTCCTGTGGCACTGCTTTCCAGCATCTCATTTCCCAGTCTGTCTGTACATCCAGGGTTGCCCCATCTCAGGTGCAGAATCTTGCACTTTCCCCTGTTGAGCTTCATATGATTGGTACATATGGTTGGCACTTTAGTTATCTCCTCCTCTCTCCCTCCTCAGCCATCACTTTATCCCCTGGTGCTATTCTTGCATAATCACTCATCTGGGTAGGTTATTCTGCACAAATGTGGAGCAGCTTGTCTTAGGGAAGAGTTGTCATCACCCTATGCTTGCACCAAGCACACTTCACAGCCCTCCCAGCACCTGAACTTACAGCCTCACAGCAGCTCATTCCAGAGCTAAAGTATTCAAATTGCACTGCACATTTTACTGTCTAATGTTATTGGTTTCTCACAGCTGTTACCTTAAATACAGATACAAAAATCAACACTTACCATCTGTCCTCCATAAATGTATTTTCCTAATTTAGTGCCCCATTTTTCTACACTAAATTCCAGTTTCTCTTTTTCATTGCTGCACAATATTCTCTATAATAATATGGCTGGGAGTTTTTCCTTTATTTGTCCAAGTCAATACTTTTTGCAGCAGTATCAAAGATGATCTGGCATAAGCCTGCTGCATCTCTTTGCTTCTATGCCCTTCATGAAGATTTCTTCACTAAGATCACAAGCACAAAATTAACCTTATTTTGCAATTTTATGTTCTTGAAATACTTGTTGTAAATACTCTCAGTAATTTTCCTAGCACACATGGAATCATTACTTATATGATATTCTAGACCACCGATAAAATATTTTCTTGAGATTCTACAGTAATTTTTCTGTGTATTCACTCATTGATTTAATAAAAATTCATCCTTGCATATTCCCTCCATGGCAAAGAATAAAGCCTTGTGGTGTGTTCAGTAATTCAAGCATATGCATTATTAGACACTTGTCTTGATAACATAGTGGCCTGGTCTACATTTGAGAGGAAACCCACTAGTGTACTACACACATGCTTCTGAAGCGGTTTTCCAAATAAAATCAGCAGCATCTCAGCAGCAGTTGGTTTCTATTCAGGGCACAGAAAGCCTAGACCCCTAACTATGCCATTTGAGTGGGAGGTCACTCAATTTTCATGTTTCTATTTGCATTCTGTTTGGTGGCATATTTGAAGAAAATGATATCAACTTTGTTCACAACTTGGAATATTTGTGAATACCCTACCAAGTATTTTTATATGGTGTATATATATATATTAAAATGTGTGTGTGTGTGTATGTGGGTTTTAACTATATATATATATATGGGGGTTAAATGGTTTATTCTACAAACATTATATTTGATGGTTTTGAACAAATATAAGAATAGATTAAGAGATGATGGGTCTACACCTCTTTTCAGTACTCTCTAAAATTCATAGACAAGGCAAAAATGAAACATCAGTCTTATGTTGGGAGCTAGCAGTGTTCCATCTGTGACAGTCAAGTCTTTGGTTTACAGACTGGTCATTGACATTTTATTACACTCATGACTGGCAGAGAAAAAAGGTAAAAGAATGTGCTTTACTCACCCAAGGAGTTTGACTGAATGAGTTTTCCATTTAGATCCTGCTTTCTGGGAGTGTCGATATATTCCCTCTTTGTAAAGGAAAAAATCTTCATATACTTTCATTACAGCTGAAAAACAGTAGGAAAAATCACAGTCAGCAAACATAACCTCTATTATTCTTTGCTCCTTGCATTTTACCGGTGAAATTCTTGTTGTGTGTTGGATTGCATTAAGTGCACTTTGTAATTCCACTAAAAGCATCCATTTCTCGGAAGTGTCCTGCTGTGAGTGAACCAATAGAAATACTTCAACAAAGTTCTCTCTACGGTCTCTTATCAAGTTTGTCAGTTTTCCTTATCATGGAAACTCCCTCTCACTGACTTCTTCCAATGCACTAAGAGGAAACATTGCCTCATGAAGGGTTACATAAATTTTGAAATCGAATTCAATAAAATTGAGGTTCATATATAAACTACTCAGTTCAGACTAGCATCTGCATATTCAAGAAAAGTATTTAACAGAAAATGTATATCCTGTGAAATATAGTGGAGTGAAATGCCTTTTTCTGAAACTTAAAGTTCATCAAATACACAGTAATCTCCTTAAAGAAAACCAAATTGTTTGTATGTATATAAATCGTGACTGCTAGTTGAAAGTGTGGGAAAAGTCACCCCTTTTTTCGTAAAAATGTAAGGTGAAAGAGATGATGGACTGAACATTTTGTGCAAGAAAATGAAGATTACAAGTTGCATTTTATGTCTATTTATTATTTCTTAGAAGCATCATTCGTTTATTAAGTTCTGGGTTTCTTTTCCACATATGTTCTGCCACCATTAGTACCATTTGCTTTATGGTGGGCTACCAGATCCAGAGAAATGAAAGTATTTTTCAGGTCTACATTACCTTTAGATTCCAGTGAATTAGAAACATTAACTATAAGCTTCATTCCATTTTATTTTTAGTTTATGATTTTAACTGCCACACTGCTTGGAACATGAGAATTAGTGAAATCCAATTTCCTAAAGTCTAGCACCTTAGGAGTCCCATTAAGTACAAGACTCACTGACCATTTTTTATGTGGTTGGACCATTTATAACATATGTGCCTGGTATAGATCTGCAGCATCCAGTAAGATGAGATCATGCTGCCATATTTTCTGTCTGGCATACTTACAAATTTCTTTTTCCTACCTGAATATTTTCATAAACTTGAAGAAATTTAACTATCTTTAAAAGAACCTCTATCATATTTGGCTGAAGATACGAAACAGTCAAAAATTTTAGGGGATGAGAGAGATTTCTCAAAACATGGTTAAATGAGGCCAATTGCCTTGCCACAGACAAGCCTGATATTGTGTCCCTTCCCCATCACAGCTTGGATGAAGCTCTGGCAATGAGACCCACTGCTCCTGAGCAAAGGCTCTCCTTCCTCTCTGAGAAAGGGGAGTCCCATCTGCTGACAGCATGCCTGGTGCTTAGGCCATCCCATTGTCAAACCCCCCTAACACTTTAGCTGTGACACCAGCCATGGAGCCATGATGTCTTAATAGACTCAGCCCATCTGTTTCTTCCAATGTTGCTGCCTTCAACTGTAAGTACAAAGGAGAATACAACTTGTGTCCCAAATGAGACAAATTCTTGTCTGTGAAGAGATATCATACCTAAATTTTTTTCCATTTAAATAAAGTAGAAATTTTTGAAGTGTATTTCCAGAATAACTTTAGTTTATGTGATAGAATTTTATCCATGATTGTATATTATATATACATTGCACACCTGGGCACATGTGTACACACACGTTTTTATATGTGTGTAAATATATATACCCATGTGTATGTAATACCTTGTAATCAGGACCTAAACAATGGTATGGTCTGGATTTAGAGTGGTCTGGGTGCATGAAGTACAGGATGGACAAAGATTATGGTAATTCTAGATCTAGAACTGAGATATTTTTATTTATCCAGTGGCTTTGTCCTGATACAGACTGTGACTTGGACAGGACAAGGTGATCACAGTCCACCACCTAATTTTGTTCCTTCTCACATAGGAAAGACTTTGCATTTCCCAAAATGAACAGATTAATTATTAATGAATCAGAAAAGGCAGCGATTTTCATAAGATTTACTATACTTCATGCATGGGCTACTTCAGTCATGCTGAGCTTGTCAGATCTATGCATATAGATGCAGCAGATTAAAATAATGATTCCACTATGCATTCCCCTGCATAAAATGCTTAAATAGGATTTTTTGTCTCTTTTTAATCATACAAAGACATGAGAAATTAAAACTAGTTGCTACAAAAGGAAACAAAGTTTAGCTTATCCATTAATATAGTCAAGCACTTTCTACAGATAATTTTCTTCATCTTTTTACAGATTTACTTTCTCTAGCAAATATAAACATTTTTCCCAAGATCATAACAACTGAATTTGTAAGTTTTGTGGGGTCAAAACTGTGATGTATTGCCAGCAATTTGTAAGCCTGTTTTTTAATCAAGACTGACTGATGTGTCAGAGAGGATAATTTTCCTTCGTCAGCCTTGTAACTGTCAGAGTATTTCCTAAAGTCCATGAAAAAAAAAAGTATGGGCCATATTAGGATTGTCTGAATGTTTTGAAATGATTGGTGAAATTTCACTATGTTTACTTGAAAATGGATTTCTTAAAAAAACTAGTATTTCATTTTTGAATCAAAAATTGCTAATTGCTCGGTTTCTGTACCATGTAAGACAATGATGTAGGTCAAAGAGAAATTGTCATTCAAACTTGAAAGCTGTACAATGTAAAATCTTCAATTACATTCCTAAACCTACTGCTTCACAGTTGTTAAAAAACCTTTTTTTTCTTAACTTTGAATATGTCCAAAAATCCAAATCTATTCATCATCATGATCTTGAAGGGATCTTGAATTCATTTCCCAGCTATTAAACATTGCTTAGTACATTAGAAAAGACTGTCCCTGAGCATTTTGTAAGTTCGTCAGAAATGACAAGTGAATGAATAATGGAAAACCCCTTCAGTATTTGAAGATCATTTGCAGAAAAAGTATGCTATGGTTTTAAAATTAGACTTTTGCCCTGGTTGCATTTGTAATATGGGAAGATAGAGGAGAGGATCAGTGACAAATTACAGGGTCATAACTGTGATTAATTTAAAACTCATATCCAAAAGAAAAAAGAGCAAGTGATTTCAGTCAGTGATGCATAGTCTCGATTATATGCCATTATGTAAATCTTGATTTTTCTACAAAAAACATTACCTTAACCTGATACACAAAAGCATTAAATTTAAAAAAAAAATTGAATTGGTGAGTGGCTAAATCCTAATAAATGGCTGAATATTGATTATTTCATGTGTAAAATTTAGTACTAGCAGATTTAATCCAGAAGAATGTTTGAGGTTTGAAACTCTATCTTGAGGATCCTAATTTTTATCATTTTCTAAAACTGGCAGAAATTACTGTTTTTCACATCTAGATCAAATGCAGTGTGGGAAATAATATTTTCCTTGAGCAAACACACAAAAAAGACTGATGATGTTGATCTTGTAAGTCTGAACTTCAGATTAATTGCAGCTGCCCATATAAAGAGCTTTAAGAAGTAATTTCAACTACATGATGCATCAAAATGAATTCTATCTCATAATCAAAACCATTTGAATAATAAATTGAAGATTATGATAATTCCTTATATAATTAAAAGCAGTAGAAATGCAGAAGTCACCTGAAGTAAAATTCTTTGGGTTTGCATCAGCCAGCCATCCAAGAGAGGTGGAGATCCTGCACTGTGACCATTCTCCATCATCCCAAGCCCCACATCCATCAATCTCTCTAGTTACACTGGCCTGGGTGTGAGCAGGAATCTGCATTTTCAGCTGCTGCCAGCACCATACATGGCCACAAATGGATAGCATCCAGGGTAAAAAAGAAAAAATTTGCAGTTCCCTACTCAATGCTGAGTCTCTGTATTTCTGACCTCCAAGAGGTCAGGGATCTTCATTGCAAAGTTCAGCAGAGAAATTCAAAACTGGTAGGCATCAACAAGAGCATTTGGGCTCTGAAATGAGAAATTCTAGGGTATTTCAGTACTGAATGATTTGCTGGAAGTCCCATATAGTTCAGCTTTACCTTCAGAGGAGAGCAGGTCTGGTGAGCTGGCCTTAGCCATGGGGGAATCCACCCCAGCCCTATAGATCCGAGCCTGGCTAACATTTAATTCCATAAATTGCTATTTCACCAATGACCAAAGAACTGTCATGAAAAAAGGCACACAGATTTCCTGCACACACATTTTGCACAAATTTTCAACATATCCAGTTCAAGGTCATTTTACTCTTTACAGGCTCTGATGCAGCCATGCTGCTTTAGGGGCACTATTTACCCACCAAATGTCCCTGGATGGACTGCAGTGCATATGACTTGTTTCTCCACTGTGGCATGTAATTTGCATTTTCTAATATTTTGGTACATGGTCATTGCAAAGTCTAACTATTTCAATAATGCTATCATCCTTTAAACTTACCATACCTTGCACTGGTCCTCTCTCCTTGATTTCTTTCATTATATCAGTTTCCTGACAGGAGGTGAGAGCAGCAACAGAGAGAGCAAGGGAAGATAACATTTATTAAATAAAATTAAAACTCATACTAGTTTATCATTGTGTGCACACATATATAGTATAAGTATGCCCTTGTACTTGTTTTTCTCCTGGAGAATATTTGGTTTACCAAATTAACAAATCCTTCAGAAACATGTTTGAGAAGAACTGCACTGTTATGACTGCATACTTTATTTTCTATCTCAAATTTCAAATGGGACCACAAAGTATAAACTTTAAAGAGATGATGTACAACTGAGAAACTATAAAGAATTTCAACTCATAGGAAAATTCAAGGGCAACATAAAGGAAAATTCACAGCTCTAGTCTTGAAGTTAAGTGAACATATTTAATCAAACCTCAAAGGAGTAAAATTATTGAGACAATAGATGAATTTCATTAACTTACTTTTGAGGACACCCTGTAGTGAGAGGCACACCGGTATAACCGATTGGATTTTTCAAAAGCATTGGGACATGGCCCATTTGTATGGTTTTTTCCATATTCACTTGACACATAACACTGATTTTCAGCTGATGGCCCCAGGTGTTTGTTCCAAAATGATGGATAACAAGCATATGATACAACCCTGTTCAGGTAGTTAAAAAAAAAGAGTTGATAAGAAGCTCACTCAAAAATTTTTGCCATTTTACTTCAAGCTTTTAATTATTTTGCAACTGTTGTATTTCAAGTAATACTCTTCAGAAATGTAGATGGCATATTTTCAGCTGGATGGCATTTCCTTTAATTAATATACATGATATTTATGATTAAGTTTCCATTACAGTAGTCCTCTTCCCACTCTTCTCCAAAGAGAGGGTAAAAAATGTGTTTAGTAATTGTCACCTGGTACATTCATCTCATTTATGATACATGAAAGCTCACACTGAAAAAGATTAATAAATTACCAATGTTGTCAATGGCCTTAATTTATCAAAAATGGCTTGTGAAATGGGATACGTGGAACACTGTTAGACATTCCTGAAACAATATACACATTTCTGCATTAATGCCATGCGGGCCTAGGAGAGGGTTTCTTTTACAGAGCATAATCAAATATTTTGCTGAAGCAGAATACTTTAAAATAGTCACTCCTATAAAAAGCATTTGTATTCATCAATTATACTGGAATTTCTGAACCTGAGGAATTGAAAACTATATTTCTATACTATATGGAGTATAACTACACTTGACAGTGTATATTTAGCTGTCAGGAGTTTTACAAGATAAGCCCCTATATCCTTCAGCTGTTTTGAATAAGAAATCGCATTTTACCATTAGCATTTGGTGATAGAAAATCTGAGAAATCTTTTTCTTTCTGCCCAAAGTAGAGCACATACAGTAGCACACTGGAGCTGAGTGGTAATCCAGATGAGATCTCTGAACTAAGAGTCACGTTTGAATCTTTTCACCAACCAGTTTCTGCAGCCTTGATTACCACAATTGAACAGCTTTCTGCTGAAGCACAATTTCATATGTGCTGAAGAACAATGTCGTATGTGCTGAAGCACCAGCACTACAGTAAACATCAAAAACATTTCAAGGAGAAGATCTTTCCAAAAGAGTCATAGAAGAAAAACAGAAATATATGTGAATATGTTTATATGCACAAATATAGACACATATATACAAAAATAGTGTTAGAAACAAGCAGAATCCAGGGCCAACTAGGAAAACTCTGTAGTGTGTTCATACATTCTTGACAGAATTCATTTGAAGTCATGTCTGTGTGTTCAATCTAATGAAATTTTTGTGGATTCATTGCATTTATATATTTGAATTGTGAGATAAGAAAATAATCCTAAACATTAGACTGTGTTATTTGCAATAATAACAATAATATCTTTCTCATACCCTACAGCTGCCAAGAGCCTGAAGTACAAATCAGATGAAGCCCTATTGTGGTTGGAAGCACTATTTACATTCATGTCTAACTTTTATATCACCTGAAAATGAAGTGTTTCTTCCTCATTCTTGATGAATATAACCTTTTTGTTTTTCTTATTAGTTAAAATAGATGCTTTCAAGAACACTTATTTCTCCCAAATTATGACTTGTAACTGAAACACTTAAAACTAATGATAATTAGTAATAGAATACATATTTATTCTTTAATTAATGGAGGAAGACAAAGTGATATTTAAACAGTGTTTCAGGTCCACTTACAGCAGATTTCACTGTTAATTGGGTGGTTAGTAATTCTGAAAAGTCAGGTCTCAGCACATGCCTAGCTTCCTTGAGCTTTATGGAAATCTTTTTCTGACTTTACTGGGGTTAGTTTAGGTCAGCACTTGATTTTTCTGAAAATCTGTCAAAAACCTGAGCTGAGCACACTCCAGAAATCAAAACAGCAGAAACTTTAAACAGCATTGAATGCCTGCTGTGATAATTTACTAGGCCCCACAGAAAATCAATGTGTTTTCTCCCTGTTGCAGGGTATGCAGATAATGACACAATGATTGCAATATAATGATTCCTAAAAATAAGTCACCTGGAAGTGTATGGAAGCAAGCACTATTTAACAGGGCTCATTCAAAAGACACTTCTAACTTGTATGCCATAAATTTCCAATATTTTTGCATTGTCACAGGTAAAAGGTTATGGATTATGGGGTTTACCTACAAAACTGATTAAATTATGATTCCAGTGAATCAAAACTTTTTTTTAATTCTTGTTCTTGATATTATTTGCTCTTGGCTACTGTCAGAGACTTAACATTGGGCTAGATGGACCCAGAAGTGCTGTTCATGTGTTCTTCCAGTATCTATTCTAAAGATATTTGGATATTTCCCTTAATGTGTTTATTTGCATCTGGAAATTTTAGAGTGGGTTTTGAAATATTTGAACTTGAGGAAAGAAAAGCAGAATGTAGAAATGTTTATAAAAATAGGTAAGTAGGGATACTTTCATGTGTGGTACTTTGATGACAAATCAATGATCAGGGATAAAAATGGGTAGCAAGCAAAGGTCTGTCATAGCACAGTGATGTTGTACAAGCTGGAGCTAGCTCCGTGGCAATAAAAAAAGCATAATAAATGACTAAGAAAATAATCCTGGATTGCTGAGATTTGTTGGAGATTTAGATAGCTTCCAAAAATTCATGATGGTTTTCACAACTGCCCTTCAGATTATTTTCAGAGAAGATCAGCTGCAAGAGGCTGGTGACTAACATGAGGCTGAGCAATAAGCAAGTACTTGGCAGTGTGAAGGTGAAAAGACAGTTCACAGATGTGCTGTGTGAGCTGAGGTGCTGTGGCTCTGTGTTTCCAGGCTCACAGAAAGCCTGCTCAGCACACACTGTCACTCTGCTGTAAAAATGTAATGTTATTGCATTTACACCAGAACAAGCTCCTGCGAGGGTACAGCTAGGTTGATAATGAAGTCCCTTGCAGAGCTTCAGCCTGCCTTGCTTTTCTTTTAAAAATAAGCTAACTAACTCTTTTATACTTAAAAATTGCTTCTGTATAACAGGCCATGTCACTAACCACAGTGCTCAGGTCAAAATAATACTACATTCTGGCATAGGAAGAATTTTATTATTATGGGGCTCATGGTAGTTGTGCCTGTACATGGGGTAATAGTCAGAGGGAATAGAAAACTAGGAGATTGTCTTGTCACTGCATTCTTTACAGCTTTCCCTCTAAAATAAGATGCTCCAACTGTTCTGGAGATAATGCTCATAAAAATTCTCTTATCTATACCAGCAATTCTCATGCTCCTGTTTTTAACAGGCAAGAAAACCATTCAGAGACAAAGTGTTGCAATTACTCTCATAAAAACATAAACTACTGAGTAACATGAGACTGTTTTTCTAGTTAAAGAAAAGTATTGCAGTTAAAAAGTGCTTAAAATTAAAATGTCAAGTTATAACTTTCATTTCTTCGTTAATGAAACCTTTTCCCTTAGCTCCTGAGGTGCTAAGGGGCCTTTGCTAATCACTCAGCTGAAGGATCTCCTTCTTAAAACCTAAATGAAAGCCAGTTTAGTGTTGAAACCCTGAAAGAAAAAGATAGAGGAGCACTCGAAGTAAACTCTCCTCATAACAATACAAAGCCCTTGTCATATCAGAAATAGTTTGATACACTTGCAGAAAGCAGAATTGTCACTTGTATAGTGTGACAGGTCTTCTCCTGGATCCCCAGAGTGCCATGTCAACACATCACATCTGACATTCTTCTGCTCTTGACATGGTTTGTTTGTTTGTGTTATAGATAAAATCAAAAGTTGACAGAGAGAACACCTGAGATCCCTCTCTGTCATTTTCAGATATATCAGAGTAAGGGGTGAGATTGTACAAAAGCAAGACAGTAAATAGATTTTGGTACGGAACAGAAAAGATAAAAAAATTCTGGTAATGTAAGAAACAGCACGATTTTATTATATGGTATCTAAAATGCAGTTATTGAACTTCTCCTGGAAGCCATTTCCAGGCATACAGACTTCAAGGAGTGGACTGAAAGCAGGATGTGTGGATTTACCATGACAGGTAATGATGATATGATGAGACAGCCTGACCATGATGAAATTACTGGCTCCAGAGAGAATAAGGAAAGCAGTACCTATCATTTACCTTGTCTTTTGTGACATTTGCAGCATAGGTTGCTGTGGTGTTCCTCTAGTTTATTGGACTAGGTAAATCATTTACAAGGTCAGTTGTGGACTGGCATGTTGAATGGTCAACAGATCAAAGTGACTGGTGTCTGTTTATTAATGACATTCCCCAGGAGACAACACAAAAGCAACACTTTTGTTTGTCTATTAACAATCTGGACAGCCAGATGTAAGGCACCTTAAGCAAGTTTTGGAGAATGTAAAACTTTTAGGGAGTGATTTGTATGCATGGCTGCTGTTCAGAGCAGTGTTAATAGGCTGAAGAAACGAGCCTGACAGAAATACCCTGAATTTCAACAAAGACAGATGGCAAACCCTGCCTCTGAGCCAGAACTGCCCAGGTACTGTCAGGGCACTGCCAGTGTAGAAAGTCATTTAACAGAGAAGGACATGAGGTCCTGAGAAACAGCAAATTGAATGTTGGTGAGCAGTGAGCGCTCTTGGCAAATGTGGCTGGTCAATACTGGGCTGTGTTACCAAGAACATAACCAAGACATTGTGGAAAATTAATCTTCCCCTCAAATTACTACTCAGCAGATGGAGTTGTATTTTCACTTATGTGTTCCCTGGGAAAGACACTGACAAACTGAGCAAATCCATTGGAAGGCACTTAGGGAACTGGAGCTGAGACAGCTGGACTTGTTCAGTTTAGAGAAGAGAAAGCCAAAGAGTATATCATTCCTGTCTTCAACTACATAAGGGGAGGTATAGAGGAGACAGAACAAAACTCTTGGAGATGCACAGTGAAAAGCTGGAAAGAAGGTACCGGTCACAAGTCTTACCAAGGAAAATGCTGACATAAGAAAAAAGTGTTTGACCATTAGTCAAAAAACTGACCTGCTACAAGAAAGGTTGTGGAACCACCATCCTTGAAGATACTCAAAATGTGTCCAGGGAAACGGCCTAAATAGCCTGATCTAATTTTAAAGTCATGCTTTGAACAGAATGTTGGATCAGGTCATCTCCAAAGTTCCAACCAAAATAATTTTGTAATTCCATAAATGATTATATCCCATTTTAAAGTTTCTAGCTTTTCGGGGGAATTTGATAGCTCTTAACTCTGCTTAGTCTGATCTGAAGGAGGAAGGATCTAGGTACAATCCTTAATAGAGTGTTGCACTCTGGAACAACCTTGGAATGAGATGATTACAAGTTGCTTTATTGAGAAAAGATGTTTGATTCTTTTGAATATTCACAGTGTTGTCTCATGCAACTGGCTGCTTACTCAAGGTTTTTTGAAATGAAGAGCCTGTATCCCAAGAAACACAGAAGTTTTAAGTACATTTACAGTATTGTTTTATTGCAAATTAAGCAACTGTTTCAATTTAAAATAATCTAAACAGACTGATAAAATATTTACCCATGTGTTTTCAAATATCTCCAGGCACCATCAATGCTTCCACCATTGCATCCATGTTGATTCCTGGTATCACAAGAGATCAAGTTCTGAGCAGAAAGGTTGTCTGTGATCTGACCCTTTGAATGAATTGCTATTCTATCTGCTGCAACACCTGTTTGAAAATAAATTTTTTGTTATCAAAATCAAGTATTTACTCACAACTTTGCAGTCGTTTTTGTGAAAGAGGGATAGAAATACCACCTCAATATTTTCTGTCTGTGCATATATCCTCACTAAACAATACTGACATAATCTGTCCAGACTTTTGCGAGAGAAGATTGTGAAACTGCAAAGCATCATGAGCAACTTTGCTGTTATATGACAAATTCCTAGATTTACTGGCTATTATAAAGTCCCAAATACCCAAATATTAGATGAGATATTTGCATAATTGTCTGTATCATGTTTGTAAATACATATTCACATCTGCTTGTCTTCAGTAGAAGAAACAAATACTTCCCAATTTTCTGCAGCTGAATCTCTAAATCTCTTTGCTTTCTTTTCAACCTTTCTTTCCTTTATGTGAGGGGAAAGAAACAAGAAAAAAAAAGAGCAGTCCTAGGAAGAAGACAATTCAAGACTGGAAGTATATTTTGGTTTTATTACAAAGAATATTTGGAGATGTACATATTGAAGTGTAAATGTGGGACTTCCCTTATTACACAAAAATAATCCTCAGACATAGATACCTTATCTGAATTCAATCAGATAATCATGATTCTTAGTACTTATATATTTATGAACTGATTTAAAGGCAGACTAGGTTAACTTACTTGTGGGTGAAACTCAGGTGCTTCTACTTTCTTTATCAAATGACAATGAAACAATCATTAAGCCTCTTACAAGTCATTAGCTATGATTTAATTTTATTTGTAGTACTTTTAGCCCCACATTTTTCAATTTTAAAATAAAATCTAAAAAAATCTCTTGAAATCTAAATCCCCATCAAAATCAGCACTAACTTTGGTGAACTCTGAGGAAGTCTTCAGAAAACAAAGTTGTTGACGTCAGGCGGCAACTGTATTTTGTGCTTTTGCAAAGTCCCATGATAATGAGTTTATTTTCATAGGTATAAAAAGTTTTGGAGTACTTACAGAAATTATTCATGGTAAGAAAAAAATTATACAGCAGTGCTTGTCTGTTCATTGAGCAACAACTAATCTTGAAAACTCTGACTGAAAACATTAGATGGACCTAAACAACATGTGAAGGCATCTCACACTACACAGCTTTGAAAATAATTATGTAAATTAAAATTAAAATATTTGTTTGTAGAAAGGAAAAATTAGACACAATATCTGCAAATTATTTCCCTCAGTGATCTCTGTTCATCTCTGCAGTTATCTGTCAAAAGAGCTGTTAAAAGCTCTCTTGGTTTTCTCTTTTTAAAACTGCAGAGGATAAGATATATCAGAGAAAGAGCACATTCAGTCTGGTTTTTTCAGGGAGCTGGGATTAGCTGACCTTAAAGCTCCTTTCCTTTTCTGACTGCTGTGACTTAAAGAAGCAGTTGCAGAAACCTGCACTTGTGAGGACCCTCTGGCCAAATTAAGTCACAAAGATTGATCGCATGCTTATGTTACACCATTTTATGAAAAGCAAAGTGCTGCAGCTTAGATTGACATTTAAAGATTTTGGGACAGTATAGAAGGAAAGTTGGAGCAATTTTAAATGTTCCTATTTGGTAATAAAAGGTGAAAAGCAAGTTGATATAATTTTGTTACAAACCACTCCAATTTTCATTACACATCTAACATCACTGATACTTTCAAAGGGAGCAAAAAGAAATATTACTTGCGGTTGAAAAAGCCCAGGATGCTCCACAGTTTCGCTGATCCAAAGGATCGTGAATCCAATCAGGCCACTCATAAATGGCTGAAAAGATTGCAGGAAACTTTTCTTCTGGAAGTGACTCACCCTAAAACAAAATGTAGAAGATCTGTAAATGCTTAATTTCCTATTTTTTATCATAAATTTTATCGTAATTTTGTTTGTAAAATTCTTAATTTTTAGACTGAAGAAACCTAAAGCATTGGCCTCTGTGATTTCCCAAGCAACTCCATGGTGGTCTCCCCATGGCTGGATGCTGCAGACCCCTGAGAGCGGGAGGGTTCTGGCATTCCATTAACTGAGTTGGAAAGCTGAGCTTCAAGGCTGCCATCCTGAATAACCTGACCAGCTCCTCTCTGATTTTTATCTCAAACAGTGATTCCCTATGAAATTTGCTAAGTGTGACCCAGCTGGCATTTTTGGAAAGAAAAGCCCTCTGCTACAAATAGAGTTGAAGTTAAATACCTGTTACCCTGTTTTCCCAGACACGTGGCTGTAGGTAGGAAATTTTAGTCACTGTGGGAGAGAAATAAGTACAGTGTATAATTGATTTGTCTTTTACATAGACGTTATTCAATCTGAAGCAATTATTCCTTTTCCAGAATAAAAATCAGTTATTTTTCTTCTGCTTTTCAGTTTGATAGTGAATTCATGAAAATTCATTATCTGCTCACTAAAGCAATTTGGCCAGCCTAATTCATCTTGCAGCCTAAATTTATGTCCTCCTCCAAAGTCCTCCAAGCTTTGAACAAATATTTGCATATGCAAGAGCCATCTGGTACAACTGCTAATAATCTGCTCGGTGTTCAACATAGCAAAATTATTGACCCTTTTTTTTTTACTGTTGAACTTCATGGAATGATGGATTATGCTGTGCAAGGAAATAGGAATAGCCACAGAGAATTGCAGTATTAGGCCATGCAATCAGTCTGTTTCAAAAACTTCTTGATAACCTCAGTTCCAGAAGGAAATACAACATACAAAATAAGATAATCTGTTCCTGAGCAAAATACTCACTGATGCTTCTTTCTCATAGCAAGATGAAATTGTGAAGCACAATGGCTTCTATCCTGTTTAAATTCTGGGTACCCTTGCTAAAATATTTTTCTAAATTGTTTACGTGATTCATAATCATAAAACATACCTTTTGCTAAGATTATTTAAACTTTTGAGGCCAGTTCTTTCAAACTATTTTAGGACTTTTTGGAGAACCAAATTTTAGCCCTTTGCCTGTATCAATATCACTGTTGTGTACACTGTGAAACAGCAGCGCCTCCATTCAGTTTCTGCACCTGGATTTGCCACAGAGAATCCCCAGCTGAGAAAGAGTGGGTGAGGAAAAAGGAAGCTTGTTCCTCAGGTCTATATCTGACATTAGGTTGGGATACAGCCTCAACAGGCAAATTGATACAGTCCATGTGTTTTCCCAGACCCACTGGTACTAGGTTGAGCAGGTTAGATGCAGGCTGTGAGTCCTGAATCCACGAAGGAATACTGCAAACTGTTAGGTCACTTCAATGATTTTGAAAGTCTCACCTCCATCCGTACAAGGCCAAAAATTTTTTAAACCTTGCTAAAATATTAATCTCATTATTTTGCTTAATCAGTTTCAAAGACTGCTTTTTCATAGTTTTATATACATGGGACTTGCAACATCAAGTGACACTCAGGAAGCAGCAACTAATTTAAATAATAACTTGACAAATTATGATTCTGTTCATTATTAGTGAGTAAGCATTCAAGATTTACTTAGAAGATGAAACATACAGGACAAATCCCAGACAGATCGAATTTCTTTTATATGATGAGACTAACAACCAGTAAAAAAGCAAAATTTGGCAAATATTTAGCACAATTGTGGGGGTAATGGCTGCTTATAATGCTCATTATGATGCCTCATTACAAATGAGGCCAATGAGAAAAGCAAAATTCTAAATAGATCTCCAGTTTTGACAATGTATTGCTTTCTGTATTCCTAACCTACTGTCAATGTATTTATTAGCTTCCGATTGTAAATCCCAGAGCAAATTCCTCATTAACCCTCAGCCTTGTCATTTAGAAATACAGGACTGATCTGTAGCCAGAAACATTGGCCTTTTTTCTGAAAAAGTTTCTACCCTGATATTGAGAAGTGCTGCTGGTCTATGGCAAATATCAAGTCTAGACAACTGTTTCTCAATGTATGCTCCATGGACCAGCATCAGACAGCACAAAGCAATCAGCAAAATGACTGGTGAACTATTTTTAAACCTTTATATGTACTCTCTGCAGTGAAGTTAGCAGCCTGGCTAAAGCAGGAAGGTAAGAGGACATAAAAGAGCACTCAAATTTCAACAATGAATTCTTCAGAAAAGATAGATGACCAATAAGAGGGAAAATGCCAAAGATAACTGAGTTTGCAAATGTGGAAATAGTTTCCCTGTGGAATAGCTTTTTTTTGGTTTTTTGGGTTTTTTTTAATGTAGCAAAAAGATCCTGGACATCACTTGCTTTGTGAAGACCAAATGGGCATGAATGACCTTCAATTTGCAAGAGAACTACAACTGCTGAGGCCTTTTACTGTGAAAAGCCATATACCAGTGGAACAGAGGCTGTACTTTGTCTACTTTTCAATTGTTTTTCTGAGCCTCTTGATATTTATTGAGAAAATGGTGCCTTATTACTGAATTATGTATTTCATCTTCTTGTAAGATGGCACTCAGGTGAGCTTTTTGTTGCTGGGGGTGCAGATCTTACCATTGCAATGTACCTCTTGCCAGAACTCGTGCTGACAGAATACCACCAAAAGTGCATCACAGTGTTTTTAAAGGTGTTGCAATTATTCTTGTGCTACGTGGAACTTCAAGAATGATTGCACTGTCTCCTGCAGTGAAAATGCCTTCTCAGATGGAGGAGTTTCATCTTTTTCAGGAGGCAAACAGGTTTAGTGGTGCATTTAGCTCTTGGTCTATACTCAGGTCCAGCCATACTGTGCAACAGAGGGTCCTCAGTTCAGATTTGGTTCTTGCTCCATATCATTGTCTTTTGGGTGTTCTAATGTACCATTATGACAAACTTCCCTTCCAGAAAAAAGTATCACCTTGTTGAGCAGGTAAAGTCTTTTATTAAAAGCAGAACTTTTAAAAGCCCTATGAGCAACTTCAGGAAGTTTGTGATTTCCCTAAGAATATTGCAGAAGCCGAGAAAGTCACATGGAGAGTATTATTTTATATTTTTAGCTTTTGCAAGTAGAAAGATTTCCTAGAATGCTGTGAAAGGTACATGATTCCAGCAACACGTAAGGAAGTCTCATGATGACTAAATGCATGAATGTGCCAAGTTGGATTTCTGGAGAAAAATGCATTGAATCTCCTTGGGTGTCTGGCAGTGCCAAAGGGAGTTGGGTTGTGGCTCATAGATTTCATAAAACAGCAGACAGAGAAAATATGACTGAAAAAGGCATCTGTGGAACAAAGGCTGTGAGAAGTGTACCAGGTAAATTAGCTACAGGAAGCTTAATAACAATTATTCAATAAGCTGGATATAATGCAGGACTACTGAGTAAACAGCTGCTACTGAACAGAGGAAAGGAAGTATCATGAAGAATCTCTTGAAACCTTCCCCTTTCCTGTTTTCCTAGGTGGGATTTGTCTTACCTAGATACCTAGCAATGGAGATGTCAGTCTCTGGGCTGGGTACATGAAATCCAATTTTTGCCTGTGCTATATAAGCTTCACACTATATCCCTCAAGGAAAATGCCAAAAACAACAAATCAATCCAATTCTTTTGAGCCTCAGTGCAGTTCACTGGTAACTCAAGGCAGACACCTACTAAATTTAGTTAAATTATTTTATGTCATTGTCTTATTTTGACCTGCCATCTTCAAATCAAATGATCCTTCTTTGGCTGCCAAGAGTAGTCCAGAAAATCCTACAAGGCAAAACTCCAAAGCTTAATTCCTGTCCACTTCTTGCTCTGGCAACCCTTCAGAGTGTAATTTTGGTTGAGTTGGCCAATCTGGGCCTGAGCACAATGCCTCACTCTGCTGGTGCAGGGAGCTGGCATTGTGTGTCACCAAGAATGGTCTGAATCAAGCAAAAGGGTTAGGACTGCTCAAATTATTGCAGAGGCTGTGCCTTCTTTCCCCAAAACCCATTCAAGAGGCAGCTCTGCACTCTGTCACCACGGTGCATTCTATCATGTGGAAACCCTTCTGCCACTGATGCCTAAAGATTTTTAGCTTTAAATATGTATGTGTGTATATATATATATATATATATATATATTTGCAACGTTGTAGATTTTTAATATGCAGCTGTATAATTTTTCATGCTTTCTCACACTTCAGAACAGTAGATCATCCTTTCTCACACATTTATGCCACCTTCTTGAAATTCTATTTAAAGAAATATTCATATTTTCAAGAAAAGCATTTCTAACAAGAACACCCCTGTTTTGCACCAGCACACAGGAGAAATAACAAAATATAGAGCTGAGAACCCCTTGGAGAGACACTGAGGATCAGGCCCAAGGGTGGTTACCAGAGCAACTGGTCTCCTATAGGATGTACTTGCTGGATATCTTAATTAATTAAACTTACAAAATCTGTGGAAATCCCATATCAGGCATGCCCAAGATATTTTGTGCACCTGAAAGCTTTCATTAAAGAACTGCTCTTTATATTATCACCTTTAATATTGTTTGGAAAGTTTCCTTTGGATTGTAGAAACAACACATAAACAAGCATCAGCAATTGACTTCTAACAGATAATGAAATGGCATCACTTGCCTGAGCTATATTGAAGGCAAAGATAAACACCTGTTATACTTAACACTTTTGCAAACCTTGGATCTATCTGTTTATACTTTCACTTCTAATTTCACTCTGGTGAGCTAGTTAGGCATGGTTTTTTTGGTCTGTGAACTCCATAAATTGTGTCCTCTAAGAAAGAAACTAAGTAACTGATCCAAAGCATTGGAAAAATCACTCTGGATTCAATAACTTGTATTTTTCTTAAATTGCTTTATCAACGTACATAACTTAAAGTATATTTGCTTCAATGCCAAACTAATTTCAGCATAAATAAATGATAGGAAATTCAATTTAGCTGTCAAAAAAATTGTCATGGCCAAGGGATTTAGAAAGCTGGTAGTAGAGAACCACTTCATTTTGCAATGATTCCCACAATTCTGCTGTCCATTTGTTCAAAACCTGAAAAAAGCTTTCACAGCTTCTGTCAAATATTGCTGTTTAGTCTCAGATGTTTGCCTGAATGAACGATGCCCAGATGTATCTTTCAGTGGTTACAGCTGTGTGTGCCATGATTAGCAAATGGAGAGAATTAATATGGAGCCCTCTTGAGGAAGTGAACTACAATGATAAATTAATATTGCTGCAGAGCTTCACAGTGATTAGGATTTTCTTTTGCTCCTTCTTATTTGATTTCTGTCAATAGGGCCAGACATTCTATGACTTATAGAACTGTTCCAGGAATATCATATTCAACATGGAAACATTTAGTGACAAAACCCTGAATCACACTCTTACAATTGTCCACATTTACTTTTCTATGTGATAAAGTTATTTAAAACAATTAACAAGTGTACATGACACTTACAGGAGCTTCTCTCATATTCAGCAAAGAATGAGATGGAGGGAAAGTGCCCAGGCGCTTTTTGAAACCTTCTTCCACTGTCATTCCCCAGAACTGACTGTAGTTGTCAGCTTTCCATCTTCCTCACAGATGAAAACCAAAAAGCAAGACCCAGGTTAGAGATAACACTCACATTAACACGCTGCTCATGTAAGAGTACAACAGCAAAAGCATCCAGAAATAAATTTTTGAAATTGCATTTCAAGAACTTGCATTCAATATGTACAAGAAAATAATTGCTATGGACTTTTCCACTGCAGATAAGTGCAGGATGGAGCAACACAGCAGTATATGAATAGTGGTGATTTGGAGTCAGCATCACATCAGCCTGCAGGACATGAATGTGCAATACTTCAGAGCAGTATTGGCAAACGAGACACTCAGTCAAAATGTTGCTACTCTCTTGAACTTGTGCTCAAGTCATGTTCCAGCCCAGATTCCCACAGAGAACTAGCAGCCTTGTGTTGTGAGTTGCAGTGCACCCTCAAGCTCTGGTGCACCAGAAGAGAGATACTGCTGAACCCAGCAAAAAGCCCAGCTGACACCTTCTGCCCCAGTTTTATACCAATAGCCACTGTGAGAGAAAGGGCTCCCCATGATTCTCTAAGTATTCCCTTGCTACTCTCAGGTGGACCCAACTCAGATTGCAATGTTGATTTTCAAACTATATGCACAACACAAAGAAAACCACCCTTGCAGCCATACACTGTGGGAGGAGGGCACAGGGAAAATGGGGCGGGGATGCCTTGGGAAGACACTCCTGTCTAAATGTCAATCAGCCGTGGCTCCCTCCCCAGTTCTAGAAAGTTCCATGTTCTCCTATTCCCCATTGGACTCTGTAACCAGACCACCCTCTCCCCACATTTTTATAGGTGTACCTCATATCAACCCACCTTGTCCCCTCCTCTGAGCCCTCTCCCTACTGGTTGATTTGTACCCCGACCCTGCCTACCTTCTCCCCTTTATAAACCCCAGTCCCACCCCGGTTCGGGGCTCAAGCTCGCTCTGGCACTGGCTCCCTTCGGCTGCAGTGGTACCCCTGCTTCCCTCCCTCTTTGGACCCTCAGACCTCCCTGAAATAAACCCAGTTGGATTTACGTTGGTGTCTCGAGCCCTCCTTCACACTGGTCACGCGAACGATAACTGTCCGGGACTGTGCGCACAGGGGGCTGAGCGGCCGCTCCTCCGGGATCCGCGAAGGAGTTGCTCTGCCAGCACCTGCCCAGGAGTTCCCCCCGGGGAGGAGCTATCCCGTAAAACACATTTGGAACACACTGAAATTTGCTACTGGATAAGGGCTGAGTGACAGGGGAGAGAGCATTCTTTTTACCAGTTTCTTTCTTGCTTTTGTAAGACGAAGGAGTGGGATTTATACTGCCCAAAAAAATCTCATTGCTCTTGGTCTCCCTGTGGTCCATGAAAAGTGCAAACACATGGAGAAGTTGAGTCATATCTCACCTGTCACCCTAGGATAAATCTCAAGGGTTACAACTGACAAGAGACAGGGGCCTAACTTGGTTTTTTATCTTAATTCAGTTGCTTTAAATGCCTCCCATGAAGTACAAAATGTTTCAGCACTCCTGACAGCTTGAAATCTGCCCAGGCTTCATTGGTGAATTTGGCACCCCAGATCTAGGGAGGCTGCCCCTGTATCTCTGTCTGTACACAGCCAGCAGGCTCCCAAGGCACAGATCCAGTACTGAGGTCCCTAATCTCTGTGCACTAGCCACAGGAACAAGACTGTTAGTAAGAAAAACACTAAGCCTCCCAAGTTCTGATGATTGATCCCCATTTCACCCATCTTCTCCACTTCCAGTGCTACATAGAGTCCTGTTACATGGAACAGTGCTCTCAAGGGTGCAGGAAAAAATTACTTTAAATATCTATCCCAAGTAATAAACACAGTGAAGAATAGGGGAAGATGATGCAAATCTTGTTTTGAGAGAAAAGAAATTGTTCTAAATTTGGACAATATTTTGGATAGATGTTTACAGCAGATGTTCTCTTACCAGCATGAGATGTTCAGTATCTTTCCATTTAAAGCTTTATAATCTGCCAGTGATTTGGAAAGTTTCACAAATGCATACTTACTGTCAAATTGCTGTAATGTATTTGGAGAAAGAAGGGGTGGGGAAGAGTGCATACCTTGTTATTTGCACATACACAGAATGAGCAATACTGTGATGCATAACAAAACTTTTAAATAAAAGGGTTCTCACCCAAAATCTCCAGAATTGATGTGCTGAATTAAGTCTTGGCGAACAAGGCATACGTCTGTTGAACATTTCCAGAGACTGTTGAAACATTTGCTGAAAGGACAAGAATATCATTAAACAAAAAAAAAAAAGAATTGTCAAAGGAAAAATATGCACTTTAACAGCAGAAGGCAGATGGAAGGGGGAAAAACGTGTGAACAATATAATTGTCACAGACAGTTTATGAAAACATAGGATCATTTCTTCCTACTTCACTGTCTAACGAGCTGGAACAAGGTGGGAAGGTTTACAGTTTGTGAGAAAGGTCATATCTGAAACATTTTGCTTCCATCTTTGGGAGACCAAAGCAGGGAATGTAACGTAGATGTTGAATTCCTGAAAAAATGTGATGTTTTGAGGAAGTTTTACTCTGGAAACCCAGGAAAGGTTTTATGGCCCCAGACATTGTGCTCCAAGGACCTTGGACTAAAGTCAGCACAGTGGGAACTCCAGCCCTGTTTGGGTGGGGCTGGAGCCCTGGGATTCCTACTCCAGGATAGGGCTGGTTTTTGGAGAGGCAAAGCCCAGGCAGGCAGGTGCCAGGGCTGACAGCAAAACTCACCTGCCTGCACTGTCTGCTTCTGTCCCAAGGCAGAGAAAGGGGTGCTCAAACAATTCACCCCTTTCCACATATATATATATATATATATATATATATATATATATATGTATGTATGTATGTATGTATATATATATCCTTTCCTTACAGGTTCATATAAGTTCTCATAACTCATTAAAGAAAAATAAAAAACACCAAGGAGGAAGGATTCAATAAAATTTAATTACATTTTTTATATTTATTTGATCTGCATTCAGGTCAATGCCCAGGTCTAGACTGAAACCATTTCAATTTAGGTTTGACTGAGCAGAAACAGAATTAGGCCTGTGAGGAAGAGATTTGAATAGTCTAATACTCAGATCTTGATTAGAAATTTCAGTTTCCCTCTTGCTGTTCTTCTAAATTGACTGTAATCTACCTCCACAAAACCTTAGTACTTAGCACTACTTTTGCAGCCATTTTGATTTGATTACATGTTTAGTATGAATTTAAAGTTGCTCTCTTCCTTAATTCCTGTTTCATGACATAAGCTAGATAAAATTCAATTTGCAGTTCTCTGAAACATTACCAGGAATTGCAGTTGTCTTTAATTATTGTTCCTTCTCCGTAATATCGGCCATCTTTATAACAACCTGCCAACATAACATATAGATGTGTGAAAATAAAATAATTCTTCAAGTGAATTACTGAAAACTCTTGCTACTATTGTATTAATTGGTTTTATGCAGTATGCTTGAATTATTTAGTTGAAAGTCAGCAATATGGTTCCAGTTTCTTCCAAGTAATGAAGCCAGTTTAATGTATTTTATTTTTTTTAGAAAATATATTATCCTTCATAGTAAATAAATTCAGCATCAGATTCAAAACACCCAGTGAAGAATTACTATCTTATATATAAATAAAAAGTTCTTCAAATAAAATTATTTCCCAATATTAAAAAGAAAATATTTCTATTAAAGATTATTTTCTAATTGACAATTAAAATAGAAATAGGTTTTTACAGGTATAGAATTTATAAAACTAGTGAATACTCCAAAAGTATTGTAATAAACTCTTTTTCCTTGCCAGATTAATTCCTCTTTAAAAACAGACAGATCAATTGCACTTCAAGGCAAATGTATGTTTCATGCACCCTCCAAAACCCACCATGAAACGTAAAGTGAGGGATGAGTTCTCCAAAAAAATACATCCCTCTCATTTTTTTTTATTTGGTAACACTTCACTGAGAAAAGATTTTGTGCGCATTTCAGTATCTCCCACATAAATTGCTTCATCGGTGCATTTGATTGTCAAAGCTTCAGTGGAAGAACGATCCGGAAGGCCTGCACATGGTGTTGGACTGAGTCAGGAGCAAGCACCGTGCATTTATCACACGGCTCTGTGTTTCCAGCCTGTTCTGACAGCTGAGCCTACAGACACCATGCTTCTTGCCCTGCTGAGAGGGCCTGGGCTTGCACTAAACTGCTTTGTCCCAGGTTTACTCCTCCCCTTGCCCACTCCTCACTTGTATCCCATTGGCTGTGGTCCTCTTCCCCCACCTCCCATTCCCCCAGGTTTAAAAGTCTCCCACCATGAGGCATCGCTCTCTTTTTCTTCACCTGGGGGGTCACCTGGATGATCTGGTATCTCCTATCAAGGAAATAAATTTAGGACTTTTGTCCCCATGTGGAGAAGAGCGCTTCTCATCTTTTGCCTTTGTCATTGTAAGATGGTGTGGGCTGGGGTCCATAGCTAGCCAGATTGGACCCAAACAGCCCGCCAGACAGGGATTCTTACAACTGGTGCCCACCTCTCCCATGAGGTGTGAGACCCCACGCAGCAGCTGGTAATTCACGTGTGGACTATGTCAGCTTTTGGGACTTCCAGCTTCCTCTGACTTCGCCGCTTTTTGGACGGCGCAGAGTCCAAGTCAGGAGGGTGAGATTGGCAGCCCATCCAGCCGAAGGCAGACCGATCTTTTCCTCCAGTCTCAAGAAGCTCTAACATGGTGTTGACTTGCAAATTGGCATGGTACCCTGCTTTTCCCCAGCAGGAGTGTGAGGGAGGCTAGGCCCCTCTCATGGCCAGGGCTGGAGTTTGGCTGCCCAGGCACACACACACTCCACCCTCGGCGGCCTGCACCTCCTTCCTTGCCAGGACAGAAACACACTCTGAGCCCTACATGATTACATAACAAAGTGGAACTAGAGGTGATTATTAAGTGAGTATTAACTATAAATGCCTTTATTTCCCTGCTGTTAATTCAGCAGGCTATGGGAGCTAGCACAGGTAAAATAGATCCTGCCGAGGCAGTCTGAGGCCCAAAGTGTCTGCTGTAATCCAACGTCAGCTAAGAGCTGAGGTATATTTCACAGAATACTCAAAGCAAATTACCAAAGTGCCATAGTTTGTCACAGTATGTGACTAAGTCAGCATCAGACAGTAGCTGGAAGGAGGATCAAGCAAGTTATTTCAAAAGTATCAAGAGAAGTATTGATGCAGCATTTGAGAGATGGAACAGCCCCTCATTGGAGCTCTGCTGGCAGGGCTCACTGCCTATGCCCAAGATAAAAGGCAAACCTGGACTAGTACAGAAGCAGCTTTACAATGATTTATGCTTAGGGAATTGAAAATTAACACTATGCAGTTTCTTTAGCCTAGCCAAGTTAATATTTTGTGGGCCAAGAGTACTGCCTGAGGCATCAGTGAGACAACAGAGTTTTCTAAGCTAAAGGACACATGAGAATACAATGAGGTTGTCTGGCTCTGAATGTATTAGGTTGGAATATTAATACATTAAGTAGGAAATAATTAATTTGAAGATGCAGCTTGATGACTTTGTGAATGAGATTTTATGATGTGAAAATCATTATTGGAAAGGAGAAGATTTGAGAAATGGAGACTTCCTTCACAGTCCAACATTCATATACCCTTAATGGTTCTTATTTAATTTGTCCCCAGCATTGGTGTGAGTATTTCTGTCCGTGAAATATCTCTAGGTTTACTCCCTTGTAGGTCAGATCACATCTGTCATGTAAAAGCAATCAGCAAACTCACTGGATGTCACTTTTACACCACCAACAGGGTGAGACCCAGTGTGTGGGCTTTCACGGGGCTTTTTGTACCACCAGAATAACTGAAACAAAGAGATAAAATAAATAATAAATAAAGTCCTGAGATAAAATTCAAAAAGTTCTTCTAACAACAGAATTTAAAATATGACTATAATAAAAAGACCCTGAACTTCTATTTGGTATTTAAGGCAGGAATGTGCAGTTTCTTCTGAAACTACACATGAAAGCCATAGAAACAAACTGAAGGCTGGGTTTATAAGGGCAGGCTGGGTTTATAAAAGCAGTTTCACACAATTAAATCAATACTGACCCCCAGTATGGTGCACACACATGCAAGAAGTCACAGTGTTTCTGCTTTAGCCTCTCAGTGTATATGTGGAGATCCAGAAATAAACCACTGAGCAGTTTTATTGCTGTACATTCCAGCCCATGTAAAACACTTCACTTTATTGGTTTATTTAAAGAACTGTGACTCAGGAGGCTCTGAGAGCAAAACCTCTGGCAACCAAAAGATCAAGACCTTCCAGGTAAAAAATACTTTGGCACATGTGGTCTTCAAGTGCTTAAATAATTCTTAGCCTAAGACAGAAGTGTAGTCTCATTTGCTAAAAGTCAGCTAGCATACTTATGTCATTTCTAATGATGCTTCCTAATTTTCTTAATCTTCAGGCATTTAGTCCTACTTGTTTCTCCTTTTTTTCACTCCAATTCCTCAGATATTCCAGTTTTATAACGATTCTTTAGAGATGGTTTTGTTTGTTACCTTTTTTCCCCTGCTTAATTTTGGCTTTATTATTCATCTTTTACCCTCTAAATTACTTACATAATGAATATCCACTAAAGAGATTTTTAAAAAATTCATACTTTCCATCTTTTTAAAGATGATATATTAAAAAATAGTATAAGAACAATTATAGGACAAGTAAAGGTATTTTAAATATAATTGCTACCCCTGGCAGGTATGTTAGGAGTTGCAAACAGCTAACACAAATGCAAAAAATTGGATTAAGAAAGCAGTAAAAAGATCACCCCTCACCTATTCCCTTATCTAAACTTTCTGTTACACTTCTACTTTTTAGAGGTAGACTTGTGGCAGTGACCATGTGGCAAACTGCTGCAGGTTTTGTAATGATTCAATTCCATAAGACAGTTTGCCAAAGTAGACTCACCAGCTCTCAGCTGTAGGCAGAAATACAACTGCATGTTTAAGTAGGGCCTACAACAAAAATCTCATGTCAAAAATAATATACATCACTGCACCAAATAAAAATGAAAAGAAATGTCTTTATTTACACAGAGCCTTAGAAAATTCTTTTAAATGGTTAGAAACACTTTGGAAAATTAAATTTGTTTTGCAGCATTTCTGTCACTCCCACTTATCAGATTTTGGCTGCACACCTAAGAGCACAGCCTCCTGAAGGGCTTGTGTTCTAAGTGCTGAACTGCAAGCAGCAAGGTTATTAAAAAGAGTTAATTTTTAAAAATCACAGTAGTATTTTATTGATTTTAGGCTTTTAAAACTTTGGTACATTCTCTACATCTTTGGCCAGATTTGGTGTACTGTCAGTAAGAAGCTGGCCAAAGATGTAGAGAATACCAAATTTTCTCCACCAGCAGAGATTTGGCCTATCCACAAGCCAAGGGAGGACCAGATGTTTGAAAAAAATTTTTTTTTGAATCTTTAGTGATAAAAATAATTACATTTAGTTTACAGTAGTCCTGGAGGAACTTGCACTGCAAACTAACTTGTAAGGAACTAAAACATGCCACAAATCCTTGTTCTAAATACATCCCTTCACCTACTCCTTGTTCTAAGCACATCCCTTCATTTAGTCCTGCACCTGAGCTGTTGCCAGAAAAACAGTGCCCTACAGGAAAGCTGTGCTGAATCGAAAACATTGCAGAACATCTCAGGGCAGTATCATTCAGGATAACCCTCAGTTTTGTTGATTATTTGTTTGTACTAATATTTAGAGCTTGCTGTTCATCTCATGTTAATCTGTGGAACCCTATTGAAATTTTTCAGTTTACACTAATTTTGACCCAATTAGGTTATTTGATAAACTTCAAATAAAACAGGGATTCTGTCCAAGAGAACCAATCAAATCAATGCTAATGTCCTAGAGACAAAGAAAAAACAGCAAGTATAATTCTCACTCCAGTTTCATGGTCAGTGTTTTTGTCCACTATGACTTGAGTCAGTTTTTCAGGATTTTACTTTTATTTATATTTTCACTGTGATGCACTAAAGCCAGCTGAGCATTTTCTGCCCACTTACCCCATGCTGGAGGTGGCCAAGGCTCCTCTGACCTGGTGGGCTCCACGGGGCGGTTGCAGACATCCCAGTAGTCAGTACAGCAGTCGACAGGCCCAGGAGAGCCCGAGGTGCAGTACTGGTCACAGTAACATATAGCTCCTCTGGAGACAATGGTGAAGCTGCAGTCATCATCTCTTCCTGTGCAACAGCCTCGTATCCTGCAGGAACTTCCCTGATACAGACTCCTTGTAATCCTGTTCCACTTAGCAGAACCACTGTCTTTTACAGAGTAAACTCCTTGGGGGAAACTTCTTCTAGAATCAAGACGTTTTGTCATTGAAACTTCACTGGCAATGCAGTATAAGAGCAATATCTGAATTTTGTGCCACATTCTTGTGGCTCTAGGAGCCTCTTTTGAGGCTTTTTGTCCTTCACTTTCTCAGCAAGTGTGCATTTACTCTAGAGGTAGTACCTCCAGTCAGCAATCAGAAAGAAATCTGAACAGAAAGCTGCAGACTACAGTTTTCCAGGAAGACTCTACATGTGTTAATTATTAGTCAGATATGTTGTAAACAGATTTATTTGTCCAAGATACAGAGGTACTGGAAACAGAGCCACAACTATGTATTTGTCATTATGAAACTTTGGTGTGATCTCTTGCAAGTGAGAAAGTTTATAGCAAAGTTTCAACATATACAAAATATACACGATCCAGTATTTTACTTCTGTACTTCAGACTTCTAAAATCAAAACAATGTGAGGAATGAATACATGGTGTCAAAGGAAGCTCTCTTTCTTTTTGTGCTCCCATAACCAGCATGTGCTCCACATGATTAGAAAACCTTTAACATCTCACCTAAATTTTCCTATCTGATAAGCAGGGTGACATCACTGCAGTAAACTTACCCTGCATCTCCCATTTCAGTTTTATTTCCAGTGGTCTACCTTAGCCTTATATGCTTCACTTTTTTCACTTGTTTTACTATGGGCAAACTCAGAAAAAAAATCAGGTGATATTCAGTATAAAACATTACTCAAAGGTATTCTTTTAAGGTTTGCATTTCTGTAGTCAAAATGAACTTGGCAGTCATTCTAATTAATATAATAAATACCCACTAATAAGTGCTCATTCCTATTTAAGAAGTAAATGTCTGTATTTATATATTCACTAAAAAAAAGGCAAAAAACCAAAAAGCAGATATCAAGGATAAGTCTAACAGCCTTTGCTACATGATGTGTAATCTCCAGGTTTTTGAACAGAGGGCTTAAAGAAATATATGTGGTACTGTTTCCAAGAAAAGATTGAGAAAAAGTACCAAAGGACTTTGAAGTTTCTACCAGAGATAGCACATAAGGCTTAACTGAAATAAAAAACCCCACACACAATTTCAGATCTGAACAAGACATTTTAAGTTCCCAAAGCTGAACAAGCAGAGGTAAAAACCAGTCATCCTTCTGTCTCCATTTCTTAGTAGGTGAGAGGAACATGGAGAAGTTGATGGTGGGCTTTGTTCTAGGGAATTAAGGGGGGTTTCCCCTTTGTGACTTCAGCTGGGCAGCTTGGGAAGGCACAGCATCGAAGGGCAGCTACTTTTGAAAGCACAGCCAGTGTGGATGCATTACCATGAATGACAGAGACATTAAGAGGCAGAATGTGTGTACGTTTATTGAAGACTGAAGTCTTCAATACAATTTCTTGCCAGCAGTGCTTTTATTGGACCTGCCTCCTACACTGTCCTTGTCACAACTAAGGAACTGCAGATGAGGGAAAATTACCTCTGACCACACAATTTTATTTTTCTCTCTTGCAGGAAATCTTCTGTATGAAAGATATCAGAAAGGCCAAGGTCAGCAACAGGCAATCACTGTCCATCACATTAATGGTACATAAATCTTAACCCTTCAAATTTGCTCTGCTTTTTTTTTCTTTTTTTTTTTTTTTTTGATTGGTTTTGTTTTGTTCATAGTAGAAAAATTTGCACAACCTTAATTCTGCCACTGACTGCAATGATGCAACAAATATAAGGGAGATGAGAAAGGATATGTTCATGGAAACAGTGAAGTGCTCTCTGGAAATTATAATTCATTTCTTTTCCTTACGTCTGTGCAGTTCTGTCAGCTCCAAGAAAATGACCTCTGATTTGCACTGACATTAGAAAAATTCAAATCTCCTTTATATTACAAATCTTCAGAAACACTTTTGTCTAGTTATCTCTTTGCTCTGGAAGCATAAGAAAGAATATGTGGTAAATGTCTGTCAGTCAGATTAAATGAACAAGCATATCTCTTTTTAACTTTAAAGACCTGCTGATGATAAACCAGAGGCAAGGAATTTGCTTGGAAACCATTTCAGCTCATTTACACAGGTGTTAGATTTCCTTTAAAAGAACACAAAAATCAACTTGTGTTCTAAGCCCCTTTGTTTTCCAGCAAAGTTGATATAACCCATTTTTCTCAGTTGATGGTTTCTGATCAAATCTTAAAAAACTCACAAAACTATTCCATTGTGCTTCAGCAAATAGATTTTTTAGCATTTTCCTCTGTAAGCAAGGAGCTCTGTCTTTCTTCACTGTGTGAAAGCTTGCACTGACTTATCTGTAATAATTTAGAAACAGCTGGACGTGATCCTTTTTCTCTGTTGAAGATTAACCTGTTCCAAGCTGTCCTAAGATTTTGAGTTAGGGTCCTAGTATTAGTTCTAGTTGGCACAGTTAAGTGCAAAAATGTTTGTCTAGTTCCTCTTTCAGCAGTTCTTGATGTTTATTCTTGAGCTTCAGGAAACACCACACATTTGGCAGAAATTAAAATATTAATAGCACTGAATGATTGATGGAGTAACAAATCAAAAAAAAAAAAAAAAAAAAGACATTAAAATGTCCAAGAATCTCTTTAAAGCTGCACCAGGGTTATTTCACAGCCTTTCTTTCAAAAGCTGTCCTGACTGAGCCTACTGGGCATCATAAAAATCTCATCAGCTTCAGAGAAGAGTAGGATAGCAGTGGCTGGCAAGACTCTTGGTGCTGAAGATGACTCCCAGGATGGATAGCTGAGCCCACCCCATCAGACAACCATGATACCTTCCCTTCTCCTGGCTGCCACAAACAGGCTGGAGCCAATCCTTGTGCAGGGGGAATTGCAGTACTATGACCTTCTGCCAGGAAAATGAAGGGCCAGTTAAGGAAGAAATCACAATGCCAGAGCCCAGGTCAGTCATTTGCCAGGAGGCACAACTCAATGCATCAGAGAATCCATGTAATTGCTTATCTCCAGTTTAAACTCTGCAAAGATACCATCCATCCCTTTTGTTGAATTCAAATGGAAATTTAACTGGTGACCCCTGGCACAGAATGCACCACTGATTTCTAATGGCCACAGCACTTTTTGCTTACTCCTCTTTTTTATTAATGGTTGCAATGCAGTGAAAGTTTTCTAGGCAAAATTACTTCAACAAAAGTATTATCCCACAATGTGTTGTCTCTGCCATGTACTAATGGTAGAATAGGATTCATCCTCCCAAATTGTGAATGCCTAGCTCCTACATGTGTTTACGCAGAGACAAGCTGTGTGTTAAAGTGATTTTCTCACTGCCAATTCACTACTTGTATGTTTACAGCAGGCATAGGAATGGGGGTGCCTGTTTGGCAAGAGCCTGCAGGTCACTGCTGTGTGTTGTTGGTGTGGTAGCAAGCAGTGACACTTTTAATCCAAAATTTCAGGGCTGCCTATCTCAAGTCTTATGATGTTAATCCAAGTTACATGCAACTCAGAATAATGGACACTTATGTGACAGATTTCATCGCCCTGTCACAGTGTGACTTGTTATTCACAGGCTCTGACACCAGTTCTTCCAATTCATCAGATGTTTGAATCAACAGATTTAGGGCTGGAGGTAGAGGAAGAGCAACTGACCCAAATTGTGCATGCCAAAGGAATCCCATTCCTCACGCACAGAGATGCACACACATGAATGCCCAAGAGCTCAGAGTCAACAACTGCAGGTAAAAGGAAATTACATTATAGGTGTTACAAATATACATTACATGGTTTACTACTACTATTATTATTATTATTATCATCATTCTATTATCATTATTATTATGTGGTTGTTATGGCCTCATAGCCTTTTTGCCCTACCCACCATAGTAGTTGACCATGCATATTTCCTGTGCCAGCTGCATCACTTGGTCAGCCTTGAGGAAGCAGGTGCCATCTCATTCTTCTTGTCAGCCATGCTCTTGTGTTGTGCAAGGCCAGACCACTCTGGGCTCAGTCCAGTGAAGCCTGTGAAGAGTGGGGACCCAGTGCATGAACAACCACAGTGTCCGTGTAGTCCTACAATTGCAGGGGCTCTCCTAAATGGTGTTTCACTAGGAATTACAGAACAGGTAGAAGCAGTCACTGTGGCTCATACCTGAAAAGGAACCTCTCAAGAAACACAATCAGGTGCAGAAATTTTGGCATCTCAATGGACATGCCACCTTCATTATGCCATCAGTGCAGACTATTGTGAACATATCAACCTGTGCATGGCTGCATTTAGCTTCAGAGAGGTGATGTTTACTGTGAATTTGCCAATCCCAAACCTCGTCATCCAGTCAAAGATGAAGGAGACGAGCATTGTACTGTATTTCATTGACAATATGAGCTCTCAGAAAGCATTGTGCTGTTGTTGCAAGCAAGTTATTCACATGTTGGTGTTCATCTCAATTGTATGCTCCTATCTTATCCCACCAGTGAATCTTAGAATCATAGGATCATTCATTTTGGAAAAGATATTTAAGATCACAGAGTCTATCACATGTCCCCAAGTGCTACATCCAAGCACCTATTGAACAGTACCTGGCATGGTGAATCCACCACTAACTTCAGCAGCCTATATCAATGCCTGACACCCTTTGAGTGAAGAAATGTTTTCCTAACACTCAATCTAAACCTTCTCTGGTACAAACTGAGGCCATTCTTATCCTATCACTTGCTACTTGGAAGAAGAGACTGATCGCCCACCTGGCCACAAATTCCTTTCAGGTATTCACAGAGAGGTCTCCCATGAGCCTCCTTTTCTCCAGGCTAAACACCCCCAGCTCCCTCAGCTGCTTCTAGTAAGACTGTATCTTAATCCTTTAAACAGACTGATCCTCAGTGTTGCCTAGTTGCCACTTGCTGATTCTCTGCTTTTGATGATTTTTTTTATACTTTAAGGTACAGTTTTTTTTTTCATTTTCTATCCCTGAGTTGCTAATCTTACCATCCTAACAAAATCCTTCTCTCTGTGCTTTTACTTTTTTCATTTTGCATAGCTTTAGCTTGTGAACTCCCCAAGATTTAAGCAATTTTCTCATTAAAACTGAGTCCAGAGCACAGATCTGTGCCATTCCAAACCAGGCTTTGGATGCCAGCCAGTTGAACCCTGGGACCAAGGGCTGTCCTTATTCTGATGCAGCATCCAGATTTTCTCAAGTATGTCCCTGTCCAAATGCACCTATTGTGCTGGACACATTTCCCTTCTGACCACTTGGGCCAACTTTAATAAATTCTTTTCTTGATAGCTTGAGTTGTAGCACAGAGCAACAAAAGAAACACCACAAGCATGTACATAGAGGGGTGAACATGGCATGTCAGATTGCAAGAGAAGCTGAGGCAAAAAGGGGATCATAAGCTCTCAGTAAAGCTATGCAGCCATTGTGATCCTGTTGGGAATGTGTATTTTACCATAAAATCATTACTAAAATCAGGGTAAGGCATCAGAACCTGGACTAAATATATTACACTATTGAATGAGCAGCATCCATTAATCTTTCAGTACTACAGAAAAGGCAATCACTTTTCATGTTGTTTTGCTCTTTATAATCTCTCCTTAAAGATTTTTTTTTCTTAATGCTTTTTCCATTGGTTTCCCAGGACACAATTTCTAGGAACTGATTGCCAGTATAATCTCATTTTTCATTCATAGATGGAAGCTTTTTGAACAGAGAGGGAAACTCTTTCTTCAAGTACACACAGATGAACAAAATCCCAGAGGTAAGCAAAAGGATTTCTCCTCTGTTCTTCCTCTAATCCCAGTAGTTCCTTCTCTTGCTTGTGTTCCTTTCACCTTTCAGTCTATCTCATGGGTTAATTTAAACTTAAACGTAAGCTGTGTGAACAATTGTCTCAGCTAGACATGCTAGACTGGATTTGGGCTCTACAAAACTGAAACTCAAGAGGAAAAGAAATCTGGGGTTGGAACAAATTCAGAATAAAACAAATACCTTGGAAGAAAAATGAGCAGGAAAGCAGACTAAGGCTTTTGAGAATCACACAGATCACATGGCTTTAAATAACAATTTTTCCCACTTCAGTGCTTTACTGAAATGAAGAAATACTATTAGGTCCTTAGTGGGTAGATCTATTACAGCTCCTACAGTATTTTTAACACATTTATAGTGATAGATGGTTTATATGTATGAATTTTTATCTATTTTTTAATTTTTTCTATACTTTTTTGTTCTATTTTTATGTGTGGATTTCTGTCCCCACAAACTCTTGAACTCACTGAAATGAGTTTTTTTCCACCACCTAGTTAATAGGTATGTCATTCACAAGATCTATACAGTTAACTTCTGTTATTTTTTCATTGAGAAAGAAACTAATACAAAAAACCACCACCCTTAAATGTGTAGCAATCTTTCCATAATATTCTTAAAAATTTATATATTACCTATAGAGAGAAATACTCACTAATTGCTGACCTTTTCTTCAGTTTTCATAGCTACAGAGTCCAACAGCTTAAAAGCAGGCTGGATTGAAGTTACATCAGTTCCAATAGGGCAAAAGGCTGAGTAGCCTATGGACTATTCCACTTAAGCTGGTTTTAATTTTAATGGTTTTCCCTGTGGTAGTACTTCATAAAATAGTTCATCACATTAATTTTAATCAAGGAGGATTCTCATTAAATTATCAGTCTTTATCACAATTCATCATGAGATAAAATGCTCCTGCACTCTGGGACAGGGCTGTGATGCAAAGGTCCTGAGCGTGTTGTCAGAGTCAGCGGAGGAGTCATTTGGGGTTCAAAGGACCAAGACACTGGGGAGAACTCAGGTAGCTCATTCAAGCATAGACAACCAGCTTCCTTACCCTTTCATAATTCATTTTGAAAGCAAAATCTTTAAGAACCAGGCCTGTACAACATCATGTGGAAGCAGCACAAGATCAAAAAGCCAGCAGCATAAAGTGGAAAGCGGTGTTTCTTCCTGCTGTTCCAGGAGTGCAGAGGGTAATTCTGCCTGCACTCTGCACCTGGCAGGGTCAGAGGGGCTATGAATATTGCATGGCAGGGGAAAATCACTGTGCATGTTCACTGCTGACTGCTGTGGGTGCTGACACCAACATGAATAATCCCTGGACTACTTCACAAAATACAAGTGTTTGTGTGGTGGCAAAATGTGACCAAGTTAAAGCACACAGGAGCATTCCTTTCAGCAATGTTGGCATTTCTTCTCAGCTATTTGAAACCCATGGAGCCAGATTTACAGGAGTAAAAACAAGGATCACAAAAAACGTTTTGCAACAAAAATACAGCTTTATTTAATTTCAACATTTATATTATTTCTAAAGAAAATATGCTGTGTTACATTGGGCATCTCTTAAATCAGCAAGCACTTCAAGAAATGGCATATTCATGTGTGTATCTCTGGGGTTAATTATGCTAGTACATATTATTTCTTGAAAGAATATTTCATTGTTATTACTGCCTTGCAACTAGCATACCATAAGCATTTTTTTTTTAATCTTGCTTTAAATAAGACTGGTGCTGTGGATTCCTTCTTAATATAGAAACAGGCTTCAAATTCAGTTTTTGCTCTTGATCCTAATTTGGGGCTGCAAAAGAAGTATTTTCGTATGAACACAATTTGTCAAAAATACAGATTAGTAAAATGCATAACACACACTGAGGTCACTTAGTTTTCCTAGTTTATACAACCTGATGATCTGGCTAACAAATAGAATTCATAGTTTCACCAAAAAAAAAAGCCTAAAAGATATATTCAGACACCTCCTTTGTCCTATAGTTGTGGGAGAAGATGAGAGCTGGCAGATCAGATTTATCTTTGTGAGAAGCTTGCCTGTCTTTGCAGCAGCCTGAGGCAAACTTCTTTTGGGACTTAAATTTTCACAGAACTGTAACTGTTCAAATTCAAACTAAATCTCTCTCCCTGAAATTTAGACCCATCTCTTTTTCTCCTACTCATAGGAAAGATGAAAAAGTGACTAATCTCCCTTTATAATAGTCTATTATGAAGAGAAACTGCTGTGCCTCTCCTCTGTCCTTATTTCTTATGTCCTTATCTTCTGTGTGAAAATGCTGAAGCCTTTACATCTTTTCTAAACCTCCCATTTGTTTCCCACATCTTATGCCGCTGATTTTGCACTAATAGTGAAAAAAAGAGTATTTATCTTCATCATATTATAAGCATTCCTTTCAACATCTCCCTGAAAGCATCACCTCTTCTACTCAGACTCAGTTTTTCCTCCCCTATAATCCTCAGGTTCTCATCTGCAGTATTATTGTCATTCTTTTTCTGTCTGTAGCCATCATATTTCTTTGTATTTTTCTTCAGTCAGTTGTATCATATTTATTTCAAACCATTCCTTTAATATAAGTGAATTTTTCTGAATTAAAATCCTGGCTTCCATGCTGCTTGCAAATCCTCCCAAGTGGGCATTATCTGTAAATTGGGTAAGCCTATTGTCCATGTCATTGAGAAAGTAATTAATAGCAAAGCTTTATAGTACTAGAGCTAGAAGACAGCATTCTGGAAGTCACTGAGATGTTCTCCCACTCAGGCAGCAAATAACCCTTCTTAGAGTCCTGCTTTCCAACCAAGTACCTATCTACCTTATGTGAATTTAATTTACTTTGCTTGCTTAGGGATGTCATGTGAGAGTACATTGAAGACACACTGTATAAAACACATCCTTGTATCTGCCTTGCTGTCACAGAAGGAAATGAGATCAACTTGATAGGATTTGTTTCTGACGTGTCCCTGTGCAAATAATCTTATCTTCTTACCATTCTCTAGATGCCCACAAATGTTGTTTAATACTTTGTTCCAGTGTCTTGGAAATGCTATTAGGACTGAATTTTCTGTGATTCCTCAGATTTTCCTTTCCTCTTTTGCTTAGATAGAACATTGTGTTTACCTTTCTCCAGTTTTCTGGGAAATTACTCATCCTGCTAATCACTAGTTTTGAGAAATGGCATAGGTTAAGTATTTTAAGGGTAAATTTCATCAGGCTGTTTCATTGCGAATATTCCAATTTACCTCAGTATTCCTTCAGGTGTCATTTTCCATTTCTCTCCATGATCCTACTCACAAATTCTTAATAATAATAGAAATAAAATTTTATTAATAATTAATCTCTTTTTTTTTTTTTGTGAAGACTTAAACAAGGTAAGAGGGGGAAAAAAGGCACTGAACTTTTCAGTATCACCTGTTTGCTGACCTCTCTTGCTAAATCAGCTCTCAAGCATAGTACATTATTTGCAATGTATTTAACTCTAGCAAACCATTCATTTAATGGCAGTATGTGGTTATGTGCTCAAATATAAAAAAAAAAAATATTTCCCTGACATCCTTTCACAATCTAGTTCCAGGGTATACCTCAATTTCTTACACCCATTTGATTGAATCCCACTTAAAATTAATTCTATTGTCACTTTATTCTGTCATGTTAAGAATTGGAATTATTCTGCATTGGTAATATTTCATAGAAAATCATTCACCAAATATAGCCATCTTATTGTCCAAACACTAAATTGTGTACCTAAAGCATCCTATTATATTTTCAAATAAAATGATAAAAATTTGATAAAGTGACACCAAAATAGTTACATATTTTAATTTTGACTGTAATCATATTTTTAAAAAATAGTAATACTCACCATCATATCTAAACAGAACCTCTTTCATTGGAAACCTATAAAAAAATGAAAATAAAAAGCGAAAACAAAGTGAAGAGGAAAATAAAAACTGCAAATGTTATGCAGGAGCAGTTGCAAAAACTTGTGGAAAACTCCACACAGCACTTCTCAGGTTTTTTTTAATCACTGGTTTGCTGCACTCTTAATTTACAGCTCTGCTTACTGAACCAGAAATGATTTTTCATGCATTGACATTCTTTAGGAATTCCTCTGCCCACAGAAATTTCAACAGACAAGTGTCACTTTGACTAATCACACACCAGATTCACATTGGTTTTCTGCTCTCCACTTCTTTTCTGAACTTCCTGCTGGGAGGACAGAGCATGTGGCCACCCTTGAATTCACATGCCACAGGTGTTGCTTGCCTCCCCCTTAGCACGGATTTTGCCAGTCTTCTGTAACAGCCTGGCACCCAAACCAAGGAGTGGGGTAGACTGCAGGGTGAACCAATGCAGCCTGTCCCTGTCTGGGACACTGGTCCACAAAAATAGCATTCAACAGTTCAAAATGTCTCCTCCAGGGAATATTTCAGAGGATGCTAGGGTGACATCTCCATCAGAGATCTGAAGAGCCTATGTGTCCTGGAAGTCTGTGGATGTTTCTAATTTGGAGGACAAGAGAGACTGATATGCCAAGGGTATGACTCCCATTCTGGAGTCTGGGGGACTCTGCCAAACTGGAGCAATGGGCTAGCAGAAGATCCATGAACAAAGGCAATTACAAAATCCTGCATGGGGCAGGAGAGAAGGGGGGATGGAGGAGGTGAATAACCCATGCAATGGCACAGGACAGTGACTGACTGATGACTGACTGACTGAGAAGCAGCTCTGCCAAGAGGGATATGAGGTCTGACACCACACAGAATGTGCATCAGTCTAGCCTTGTTGTGATGAAGGATAACCTAATATACAGTTGCATTAATTAGAGCACAGCCAGCAGGTTGAAGGAAGTTAATCCCCTCTGCTGGGCACTAGCAAGGCTGCATCTGGAATGTAATTTCCATTATTGAGCTCTCACTATAAAAATAGATTTTGCTTTGTCAAGCAAGCAGAGGAAACCAATGGACAACTATCAGGACAGTAACAAGTGTTTGTTGATTTCTGGGAAAGATATGTGACAGATGAGGGGTGGCTACAGGTAGCACTTGTTTAACCTAAAGAGTAGACCATGGAGTATTTTTTTCCTTTTCCAGCCATTCAAGAAAGGTTTAATGACAGCCCAGATTTGCATGGTGAAAGAAAACAAGGCAGCAAGTGGGGAAATTTTAATTAGCCATAAAGAAACATATTTTATATCATAGGAGTGGTCAAACACTATAGCTAATTTAAATCTGATTCTATGATTCTAATTACTTATGCATTACTTAAGTACTGAATAATTAAAAAAAAAATTCTTCAGCCTACAGTTATGTTCTGTCTAGCTATTCAAGGCAAGTTCTTTTCCTCTAAAACAATTTCTCAGAACTCCTGCCATTCTTTGAAGGGGACCAATAACAACAGCTGTTTCTTAATGCCAGGGGGAATTAGATTCAAATTGCAGTTTGAATCACATTCTGATATCTCAAACTTTCTCTTTATCATTCTTATATTACTACCTTTTCAGACTTTTAAATGTAAACTTATAAAATGAATATATTTACAGCAATTATTTTTATGCAATCACTGTACAAATAAAATTCTATAAATGCATATAATGCTTTCTCCTTGTTACAGCATGGTGATCTAATATGCCCTTTCAAGTCAGTAGGCTGTAACTGAAAGTTTTTACTTAAAACGAGAAGATATAGTTGAAGGTGACTAAAGTATTGCCCAAATACCCATTGCAATATAAATTTTCTGCTTAACATACAAAATCTTTAAGAAAAAAAAAATAAAGCACTGTTCAAGTATAAAGTAATAGAAAGTTTGTCTGCTGATACTTAAAGTTTTTATTTGAGATTTTAGAAGTGTGCATTGTTTGAACTTGCCTTTCTATTTATAAATATTAGAAGGCAACAGTTTGCTGTTTCAGTGGCCCATCCAATTAAGAGGTTAAAGAATTTGTCACCACTAACACCTGAAAATCCTACTCCTTTAGTAAAAACAGTAGTTATTCATACATTTAATGTTCATTTTCAGGGTCATTAAATTTTCAGCTAAATGAACTGCTATAAGTCTATGGAGAGAGCTTAGGGTTGCACTCCTTGGCTTGGTCAAAATAACCCAAGGGCAGTGAGACCCCGACTCCAGAGAGGAAGGGGCAGCAATGTTCTGCCATACCAGTCTACAGCAGCTCCACTGTCTGAGGAACAAGGCTGCAAACGTGTGCAAGATGGAAAGCAAAAAGTGAATTGCACATCTGTGATGTGACACATGAAGAGCCCATGCTTGTCTCCTAGGAAGGCACAATGAGCAACTCTGTCTTTGTCCCCAACATGTCTGGAAAGATGTATCTCATCTGCCAAATGGAAAAAGTAGGTGCTTGCATAAAGTTGACCTTTGAGTGGGAGTGTTTCCAGTGGAGCTCCCTCTGCTTCTGTTAGGTCCTTGCTTTGACAAGCTGGAATCTTCTTTACAAGTTGAAAAGGTATTGAGCAGTATGGAAGAGCTGAATCATTACAGAATAATTTAGGGTCCAGTGAGGAGGGTGTTTAACTGGAAGAACATAACTTTGCCACGATAACATCATTTAGGTTGGAGCTTTTGTTTACAGTAAAACCTTTTACATAAATTCTGTAGTACAAGGACACTTTCTTAAAATGGGTACATTTTCCTCTTATAGGTAGACTCTATCAATGATTAATACTATTGTTGACTTCTGAGCAGGAACACTCCTTCAGTAAATAAAGACCAAGAGCAATGTAAAACAAAACTTTGGACCATATTGACATTTTCATAGAATTTCAAATTTCAAGAACTTTTGTTACTTTGCACAGAAGATAGTTGGCAAAATCCTGTTGCCACCCAAGTCAATAGAATCAACTTTCTCTCATGGGGTCTTTTTATAAATGTTGACTTTAGAAATGCTATTGATTTCTCAAGCAACTATTGCAGATCTTTCGTGAACAAAACAGATAAAACTGAGTAATTACTCAACTTTAGCAAAAGATTACATGGGCCTAAAGTAATTGTATTGGTAACTATAATTAGTCATTTATTAGTAATTGTAATTGTAGACTTAGGATTTTGTAAATCATAGATGAATAAGGGTAATGAGGACATACTTTTAGCCCCTCCACACAATGGTTTTTTTCAGATTATACAGGTATATATGCCAAACATTCACTCTAAAGGTTCTGACTCAGTAAAATTCTGAGACTGATTATAATACTATTCCCACATCATGGCCTAGGCAAACACTAGCTTCACTTGAAAGGAAGACAGTAGGTATCAGAAATTATTGGCATATTGCTTGCTTATGTTTCAAAGAGTATCCTTCAGACCTCCTCCATTTAAAATGCACTGGTTGTAGTGGAGGATTTCACAAGGAGCAGAATATCACTTATTTATTTTCTTACTTTCACAGGGAAGTCACAGGTCTTACTTGGTACATGCCATAACAGAATGATGCTAAAATTACACGAATGCTATTCTTCTGAATAAAAAGGTACCTCCATTTTTTGTTTGTTTGTTTGTTTATTTATTATAATTTCTACTGAATAATTTGTTTTGAGGAAAACAATACAAATTACTAAGGAGAAACTAGCAGCACATTTCCCTCATTTCCTCTCTCACTCCTTCCTAGAGGTGTTTACATTTCACAGAGCATCTGTCCCTCTGTTTGGGTTCTTTTGGAACTGCACAAATCACACTTACTTTCTCATTCTGAGGGGGGAACATTGCAGGAAATATTAAGTATGAGCCTATATATAATTTTAGATAAAGAGAATAGATAATAATTTAGATAATATAGGAGAATGATCTAAGGGTCTTATGATAGCAGTAAGAGTAATATTGGACTTATGACTTGGCAGATTTTTTCCTAATCAGTTCATCATCCAAACAGAATTCACTGATAAAAAAAAAGAAGACATATTAAATTAGGATGAGGATTTGTGGGTTATGAAACTCATAAGGTGAGATTTCAGTATAAACTGTTCTTAGAGTCAAGATATGTTCCCAAATAAAAAGGAACAACACAGGTGCCTGAAAGATGTTGTGATTTTAAAAATCATCAACCAAGACCTTCCTTGCTTTTTTTAATGCACTAGAAAGAGAAAGCATTATAACATACAATTCTGAAAACCCAACCACAGAAAAAACAGAAAATGGTGAAAATATGTTAGTTTTTCAGAGACAGCTTGACAACAACTTATCTCCAAGAAGCCACTACCCTCAGGACAGATAAGAAGGCTGTCCCAAATAACTTGAGCTGCACCTAATTCTGTTTTTCTGTCCTGTCTCCAAGACAACATAAATGTTGATCTCCTTCTGCGTATCAATGCTGAATACTTCAGTTTCTAGCAATAGATCTCAGGGGAAACAGATGCCTTTGTTCAGTTCTTCTTGACTGAGAATGAAAAATGGGGGTCATCTCTAGATGCATTTGTGTCTTCTCTGGCACCCATTAAAGAGACAAAGAGATTGCTCAGCCTTCACGTGGCCAGCATGATGTGCCCTGGTCACCTCCTCCTTCTAAAAATGAGATTAAAAAATTGGGAAAATACTGGATCATTTGCTTGTTATGAGTTGAACAGTTCTATGAAAAATGCCTTCTTTTATTTGTAATAGAGAAAAGAGTAAATATATCATCTCTTGATGTTACTTTCTGAGCAGCTTGCGGTGAGCCTGACACAATTCTTCTTGATATTTCTACATGGACTGGGGTCCACTTGCATAGTCGTAGTGGCAAAATACTCATTAGTGACAGGCCCCAGGGAACCAGCAGTCAGCTTGCTCAGCTGTACAAAATGATATCTGACACTTTTTTTTCAACTTTAAAGCTAATTATTTGCCTCTAGCTAACATTATTATAAGTCATCCAATAAGCCGTTAATCAAAGGAAATATAAAGTGTACTGATAACAGCACTTATAAATCTTCTTTCCCATCAATCGTCTTTGGTCCTTATAAATGCAACCACAGTTTCATCAGATATAGTTGTTCTACAGATCATGGTACAAATTCTCCCATTATTTTACTACATTTAAGCTTTTTTAAAAAATGTAGATAGAAATTCTGTTCAAAGTGCTTGTTTGAATTACAAGGGAACTTTTAGAAGACAGTTTTAATATATTTTACCTGCCTTGGAACAGACCAAGCTGGCCTCTAAGCAAAGGAATTTTGCACTTTTTTTGTGTCTGACTTTACTATGTCAGTACAAGATTTTTTAAAAAATGTAGATAGAAATTCTGTTCAAAGTGCTTGTTTGAATTACAAGGGAACTTTTAGAAGACAGTTTTAATATATTTTACCTGCCTTGGAACAGACCAAGCTGGCCTCTAACCAAAGGAATTTTGCACTTTTTTTGTGCCTGACTTTACTATGTCAGTACAAGATCCTTCACTTTCTGAATTGATCTTAATAATGATCTTAATAATCTTAGTAGTTAAACTATGTGTCTTGTCTCTTAGAGAATTCTGTTTGAAAGTATCAGTCTTTCCATTAGATTTGCAAAATTCTTCCTCAATGTGCAAATTGTAAAGTAGGAGGATGAGACACAAGGATCTAGCTGTTTGCTTCCCTCTGTTTTCAAATACAGGAAAATCATCTGCATCATCAGAGGCTGCAAATATACACACACACACACACATACACATGTTTACATTTATGTGTATATATACCCATTTTAGAGTTCCTGGTGTACTGCAAATCTGCTTAATCTCAAAACCAAATTTATCCTCAGAACTATTTAGTCCTTCTCACTGCCTTCTAATGATATACCATTACTTCAATAATATTTCCAAAACTTTACAGCTAAGATGGAAAAAAACCAACCTAACTGAGAAGATCTAAAAGGTATTCTTGGTCTAACTTCACGTTGTGAGGGCATTTTGGGTTTTTCTTTGAATAGAAGACACTGTAACACCTGCTTTTGAGAGAATCAAGAAGTGGCTCCTGGGAGGCAGAGGAAAGGGGATTGATGGTGTAAAAACAAGCAGAAATGTCAAAGGCAAGGAACAAAGGAGGAGATTTGGAGGGCTGTGATGGAGATTCAAACAAAAAGAGATACGAAACAGCTCCAAGTCCCTGACACCGTGTGCAGAGAGGCCAGGGATGCACAAGAGAATAAGAGGCTACAGTCATGCCTATGTACTCCTGGTGCAGAACTGCAGTCTATTGATCCACCCAACTACTAAGATATCAACCTCTTTTCATTTTTATCATTTTTCCCCCTTATTTTTTTTCCAGTGGAAACTGAGATAAACTCTGAGGATATATTGATATGTTATCAATTCTGATATTGATATCAGAATTCAGGCAAATCCTCCACTTCTAAAATGTGAAGATCTTGACCCCAAAACTCCCACAATATTTTTCAAAACTAAAAGGAAGTTATGTTTGGTAGAAATGACTGGCAAATACCCATTTCATATATTTAAATTATCATGTGGCTGCTTTCAGACAAACTAGAATATAATTTTAAAATAATAAATTTAAACCAAACTGTTTTTAAATTTATAATTATCATTCCTATCTCTATTTTTACATTCATTAAAAAACTAGTGAGATAATTGTGAGAATGCACCTGGTAAAAGAGGCTTGGTAGTAAAAAATTCATTCTTGTGTCATAAACATTCTCATACTGCTATTATAATTATGCTTTCATGGGTGAAAATAGTATTGTATTAGTATTTCTAAAATAGTATTGAAAATCTCCCTAATGAGTGGTGTCCTATTGCATTCCAAAGCCAGAGTAAAGAGTGTGATAGTTAATTGAATTACATATGTCTATTCCAACACTGAGGCTATCATTCATCTTCATGCTCTTGTTGGAAAAAGGGACTTGCCAGTGCCAGCTGAACCTTTTTGATTTTCTATATGCTCTGTCTCAAGAGAAAATTGGTAATGAATAATAGATTGCATCTTCTCTCACTGAATGAGTTGTCTACAGTGGTAATAACTGTGGTCCTACAGTTTAGACACATAAATGCAGTAGGGCATTGGCAACTGAATTTTGACTTCAAGAAAATTTTTTATCCTTCTTCAAGTTAAAAAAAAAAACCCAACAAACTGGCACTGAATTTTGATACTGGGCAAATTTGAATTACATTTTATGTTTTCTTGACTGTCTTTTATGAAATTCTTAATAACTATCCTAAGTGCTTCTGGTAGCTGTAGTACCTGATATTTAAAACAGAAGCTATAGTAGTGATTGAAAATTGTGGAATGTGTTATTTAAACATGGCTGCATAATTTACCATTCCCATTTGCTAACATCCCAACAGCAAATATCAGGAACCTGAAGCATAAATGTTACTGTTATTTCAAATTCACATGAGCAACAGTTGGTAAAACAGCTCTGGGTTTTTTTCTTTATTTGTTCATTAAGAACAATTAAGGTTTATTAGTCTCTGCACTGGAAAAAAAAGCAGGTTTGGAAGCTCAGCACATTTTTACTGATCAACCTTATATGGGCTATGCAAATAGAAGATAAAGCTAGCATGCAAATGCTTAAACCCATTAAATGTCAACTGATTACCTCCTTGGAGATGAGCATCTCATTTTCTGGAATAGGCACCATGGAAAGACTGGACTGCCGAGCCAAGATGTCACAGGTTGGAGAGAGCATGAGGTTAAACACAGGAAAAAGAAATCCATTATCAGTTCAATTTCTATATAAAATATCACTAAAATTTAAAATTAAAGCCAATACCCTCAGACATACTAAGGATAGCAAGGCACTTAGATCTGTGCTCAGCAGACTCTCACTACTCCTTGTCTGTATTAAAATCTATTTCAAGGTATGGCCTTTTTTCTGTTATATTATATTCCCATAATTAAAAGGGTGGGGAAGGGATAAATCCCTTTTGAATTTCAAAGAGGCATCTCAAGTAAAAATCACAGCAAAAGCGCCTACTTTATGATACATTTAGTATGAGATAATGCACTTAAAGTTATAAATAACCAGAACCATACCAACATCAATGAGAATTTAATTAGAATGCAGGTAAATCAGCTCGAGTTCACAAAGGCAGTGTTAAGATCATAAGCTTGTGACATTTTCTTATAGTGTGACACAGAGACATCATGTTTAAAGAAAAGGTTGCTAAAAGATGTGGGTGCTTAAGTATTCTCTAAAAGATTGGAAAAAGCCTGCTATTATCAGTGTATCAAAGACATTCATTTATTTTGGCATTTAGATCAAATAGTAAACCAGCGAATTATATGTTGCTTAAAAATATTGCTCTTCTAAGAAAATTGATTTTTACACTGTGCTTTTTGAGAAGTAGAACTGATCTACTAAACTGGCTGTGTACACAAAGAAATATACTGAAGTGGAATATACTCTAATTTTCTGCAATTACTTTATATATTTCTCTCTTCCTTTGTAAATTTGCCCTGATTTCTTTCCAGAGAAGGCATCTACTTTATCGACAACAGAAGCTTTGAACCATTTAACTTCTTTTTTTGTGATTACTATTCCCAAAAATGAAAAGGGCAGGGAACAACTTTAGGCAACAAGTTTATTTATTCAATAGATTTTTATAAAGGAGTAAATTTAGGCAAAAGAAGGGTAAGGAAGGGGTAAGGTGCCTAGGCCCTCTCAGTGGCAACATCTCTCCCTCTGACACTCCTGTGGCTCCCAATGTCAATCAGGCCAAGGCTTCCCCCAGACCTTACACCACCTCCTGCTGCCGCACACCCAGGAGGTGTTTGATGGTCTGCGTGGAACAGATGTTCTGCCTCCAAACCCAGCATCCCGTGATCACCAAGCCTAGGCAATCCTTGATAACACACAGGTACAAAGTTCTAGCAACACCTGTGGCATCTTGGCAAGTGAATCCCATTGGAAGAAACCCTAGAGTTGAGATATTGCCTCATCAGAATATGGCACATCTGTATCCCAGACAAAGTAAGAAGGGTCAGCCACAAAGAGAAGAAGGAAAGTATTTTTCATATTCTGTTCACTTTCTGATGTACAGCTAAGCCCTCTGAGAATAATTCTCCACCTCTCACAAGAAAGAAAAGCTCCCTAGTCAGGCAGTGACCTGAGAAAGGAACACCTCAAATTACATAGAGAGAAAATCAATGAAAAATGCACTTCTATTGTGTTATCTCATCCCGGCCTTTCTTGCTGGTACTCACTGCCTGCTCTCTTAACCTGAAACGCCCCTGTGAGTCATGATTCTACCTTACCTTTTTTCTTGAATATGAGGTCTCAAGTCCATCCTTAAACCTGACAAAAGTAATTACCTTTTTTTGTCCAAGAAATAGATTTCTTCCCTTATTTTGATAGCATCCTCTTTTCAAACTAAAGAGCCAAACTATGTGACAGTCTCCATAGGGAGGGAAATTATTTCTATTTTATGAAGAGGTACTCTTAATATTAATTGGTTTGGAGATATTTAATTAAAGAAGGCAAGGAATTCACCAAGTAATAATGAGGAAAAATAGTTAGTAAACAATATTGAGTCCTCTCTGTTTCCACAAGGCTTCTCTGACCAAAACCCCTTGAAGTTATCACAGAAGAGTCTATGCATTCTAATAGCCAGGTGGGTCTAGTCTTAAGGAAGCAACACAGAGCTCATTTGTAAAGAACTTTAAGTAGTACTTTAGTGAATATAGAACAATAAGCCAAGGGCTGCACCCTTTTTTCTGCTAAAATAACACTTAGTCTTGCAGGTCCCTGAAAGGAAGGTGTTCAGATCTTGCCTGAAATCATACAGTTCTGCCTCTGCCAGCTGAAAAGGAAACAAATGCCTTGGCCTGGCTGACATCAGCCCGAAGACCCAGAGGCTGATTGCATGTGTTATTTCCATCAAGTGTCAGCGTAAACCAAAATGTGTGTGCCTTGCTTTAGAAAGTGTACCATACCTGTCGTGAGTTTAACCAAAGGGCTACAGAATCTTGTTCTTACTGATTTTTCCTTAAAAATACAAATTTTTTGTGTTCTTGACTGCACATGACACAGCCAACTTCAAAGTACTACTTCAGAATATGAAGTAGGCAGAATGAAGCTGGATTAGCCCTTTCTTATTTGACATTGTGTCACTATCTCCCCTCAGAGTCATACAGGAATGTGCTTGTGTCCACCAGATCTGAGATGTGAATGCAAGTAGGACTTTGTACTTTTTATGGGTGTATAGTATCAGTGAGACCTCATCAAACTCTGTCATTGGCATTCTTTCATCTTCAGGTCAAAGCAGCTGGCAAGAAGCCCTATCTCCTATGCAAATGTGAAAATATTGTGTCTGTTGATGGTAGAAGATGAATATTGCTTTTATAATTACCACTCTTTCCTGTGACAGTTACAAAATTCTGCATTACTCCTACAAGTTTAATCAAAAATTTTTAACTTTTCCAGATGTTACTCAGATTTCTCTTAATGTGGTATTTTTTCTTTATTATTTCTAAGAACAGTGAAAGACCAAACTAGACAAATCTGCATTTGTGACTGCAAAATTGTACTGAGGAGAGTAGATTATCTTTACACTATATAAGTACTTGCAGGATGTAATTTCAAAGAGAAATTATACACCTGCCCAAAATAACCTCTTACAGACTAAGACAAGGCTTAGAAAGAGGTGGTTATATAATATCTTGATTAGACCTTTGCTCATTTAGTTCTGTGATCAGCAAGACATATTTGCCTTTAAAAGGTCATTTGATCTTTATTGTGCTATGAATCACAGCTGCCTCTGAACTAATATAAAGCTTTCTGAATTGTTCTCAGTGTAAGATGTTTTTCGTAAATCCAAGTCGCTCTCTGGAGGGTCTGCAACCTTTGCTAATTGAGGCACCAGCTTAAAACTGGAACCACTGAGAGATAGCATACATAGGAAGTAAGAATATTTCAACTATAGTAACCAGAGAACATTCACATTTACACTATGCTGTCAAGTTACCCTTTGAAAATAAATTAGACACTCTAGACCTTTATTAAACATAGATACATTCCTTCACAATAGGAAAGAAAACTAAAAACACTAATTTAAACATGTACAACAAGCAAATATGTTCATAAAACAGTTTTATGTCTCTCTGCTTTATCTGAGTGACAATGAACATGAAATACTCAGTACCAATAAATGGTAAACCTCCCATAGAAGTACATAAAGGAATACTTTCAACTAAGGGGAAAGAAAATAATATAATGTAAAGGGTCAATTTATGATCAAAATGTCTCTAGTCTCTTTGAGATGACACAGTATAAATTCTATTTCAAAGATTCAGTCCTTAAGCACCAAATTCTTTTGCATCTTGTACCTCTATAAAAAGGAAAAGTAAGCTAGAAATAGGAATCACAACACAGATTTACAATGTGCCTTCAGACTTACACAGTAAACCATTCTGACAGACTTGAAAATCCTTATTATACACTATTGTAGCCATGTGCTTTTATTTTGAAGATTTCAAAACTCTTTCCAGGTACTGAAAGTACCTGCAAAAAAGAAACAACTCTCACACAGGCACTGTTTCATGACGGGTTCTTAACAGACACAGGCCCAGAGGTCTCCAGAGTGCAGTGAGACTGAGAGATTTGAATCTAAATAGAATGAATCATAAAACCATAGAAAGGTTTGGTTTGGAAGGGACCTTAGAAATCACCTAGTTCCAACCCCTTTGCCTTGGGCAGAAGCACCTTCTAACTAGACTAGCTTGCTTAAATCCCCCTCCAATCTGGCCTTGAACACTTCCAGGGACGGAGCATCCTCAGCTTCTCTGGGCAGCCTAACACCAGAGAATACCAGAGGCTGGAAGAGTTACAGGGCTTTGCAGTAAGGGTTCCTTATCTATAAGAGGAGTGGGAGGGAGATGCACGCAAGCCCAGCAGTGCACTAATTTTCCTTGGGCTGCTTTTTCCCAGATTGAGTTTAACTTCACATGCAGGGCCAGTCCACGATGGACTTGACTGAGGATTTTCTGCCAAAATTATTTTTCAATGAAAAATACTAGCAACAACAAAAAAATTAAGCTTTCTGCAAAATAGGTTGATTTCTCTTGCAAATTCTTGCTAGTAATTTAGAAAATTAAAATGAAGCATTCAATTGCAAGAAAACCCATCTGCAACAAACAATATTGTGTTTTTCTGTCTTGGATGTTTCATTTTGGACCACTTGCATAAAATACTAAGATGCATTTCACTATCGACTTTGTGGCAATCATGTTAAGAGCCTCTATTTTCTACTGTGGCTAACGAAGCACTGCAATTCCTTGCAGGGCTGATTTCACTATTGGTGATTATGGGAGCTGGTGGCCAGCAAGGATTTTCATCACCACCCATGATGAACACTCAAGGCATGAGAACCACAACCCACACATCCATAGAGTAAGGCAGCAGAGACAAACCTCTTCTAATCACATGGATTAGAGCCATCTGCTTTGAGTTAGTTCATGTAACCCAAAGGATGCATATTTGTTTCTGGAGTATTCAAATCTCTTCAAAATTTAATATGTATTGGAAAGAAAATGTCAGAATTTCCAACAACACAAGTGTTTGAAATTTCCCTCAGCATATTGACTGTGAACTATTTATCGACTCATCAAAATAGTCATTGCTTAGATGCTTCCTGCCCAAGGAAGGGGCTCATTTCTAATTGAATGAAAACATCCAAAGAACTCTAACCACCTTCCAGGTGACACTGTGAAATGAATTGGATTTAATTTTCAGATCTGAATTTCCCCCACATATTTTATTAGCAGATTAGCTGCTAAACTGAAAATCCCTGTTTTCTGAGCAAGCGTCTGATGCAAGAGATCTTTTACCTTAGCTACTCTAAGTTCAAACCAGAAACTTCTAATGAATCTTCAAGAGTGAACAACTGTAATTGTCACCTATTATATAAAAATTTGCATTAAGATCACATTCTGCCAATAGGATAACTATAACTAATTATACCTAGTTTTAACTGAGAAAAAGAAAAAGCTAGTCCACAACATCTCAGTAAATCAGTAAATATTGACTTCTTGAATTCAAGATCTGAGTACATCCTTGGAATTTTACCAGAACTAGTTATATTTCATGCTTTTATCTAACATAACTGAAATTGGAGTGAATTAAGACTGTATTTCAGAATATACATTATAGAAATACTTGCAATAAAAATGCCCATATAGCTCTGGGTGTTTTGGAATATAGCTTTGGGTGCTTCTCCATTGATTATGATTTTCCTTTTCCTTTAGGTCTTGCTTGTTCACTATCTTCAATTGAAAGTGCACAAATACAAGTTTTGTTTCTCATACAGGTTTCATACATACCAAATCTGATTTGGTGTTCTTCATTCAATTACATATTTCTGCTAATGTTGTTAATAAGAACCTTTATCTCTGGATTGCTTCTGTTCTCAGAAGTGAGTTGTTAGCCAGAATTTCTATTATATTTGGGAATGCTTATTGTATAAAAAATATCTGTCTGAAATCCACTTCTGATGGCAGAGGACCAGATGCCATCACCCTAGAAAGCCAGATATAAGGCTGAACTCACTCAAATTTTTATTAGGTAGAGACTTCTAAGAATGAAGACAAAACATCTTAAAGTGCTATTTGGTGCTTAAGACTGGTTTAATCTGTCCTAGCAGAGACATCCAGTATAAAAGAAAAGGCAGAAAGAAATAGAAGTGGCTGTAATTATGTTTCAAGAGGAAGCTTGAACACTCCTGGGTGTCTTCACTGGGAAGCATGTTTTGGTTTCTAAGCATAGAAAGTGCCTGCTGGGGCTTGATCCCATTGCATTGTGTGCATGTTTTCTAAATGAACAGCAGCACACCAAAGAAATGCCAGGGTGCTATCTCAGCAGCTTCTCCTATGGAAATAGGACAGAAAGGCTCTCAAACTTGTCAAACTGCCCAGGCCAAAAGAGGTGACACCATAATCAATTCCTTTCTCTTTCGTTGGAAGAGCTGTCTCCAGAGAAATGGGTAGCTGAGGTCATTCCAAGTGGTGCCAGACTTAGGACACCTCCATTTAAGGGGCTGTTCCTGGGTCTTCTGTTGAGCCTAAGATACCTTCAAGTTCTGTTGCTAATTCAATGGCTTTTGAAAGAAAGCAATTGATTATGTTTAGAAAGTTATGATCTTTCTAAAAAGTGTTTCAAGAGAAACACCTTTCTTTAAAGATGAGCTGAGCAGGGACTGTAGACACATTTTCTGAAGGCATTATCAAACTAAGTCAAAAGTGATAGAAATATCATCTAAATATGATATCATTAAAATAAATCATTAAGCGCAAGAATGCTATAAAACAATATACAAAGAAGACACAGCAATATTAATCATTAATATTTTCCCAACAAGGAGGTCCAATTTGTAGCTCAGCACTAATGAACTGACTTGTTTACCTCTGATATCTTTTTTTACACCAAAGCAATTTTTCTGGGTCACAGATAGTAGATTGATCAACCACAATACACCTACACAAGTGCAACATTTAAATACCAAAGTTCAAAAGAGAGAGAGAAACTGTCTTCTAGAAAATAAAAGCTGTTGGAATGATGTCTGGGAGAAAAGTGCTTTTCCATGGCAACCTTGAAAGGCTGCTGTATTCACAAAATGTCACTTCCCACTATGCTACTATTAATCAAATACAAACTCCAATGAGTAGGAGATTGGATGATGAAGTAAACACCACAGATTTCATTTAAAAAATAATAAAGACTCCCTTTAAATATTCTGCTTACCTATGAGCCTGGAGACCTGCAAGTGATTATGAAAAGTTGACACTTTTGGCATGACTGCATTTAGTGGTTTCAAGAAAATTCCAGTTGGACCATTAAAGAAAAAAATTAAATTGGCTTGAGCCCATATTTGGACATTAAAGAGAACTTGTCCTCTGCTACTGTTATAAGTAATGCCTGACCAGACAGAAATGGTAATTTTTTTAACATTTCTCACACTGCTTGCAAGAAGGCAGTTCCCTCCAATCCATTTTCAAAGGCTGTGCTCCTAAATATTTAACAAACAGGGAGATTTTCACAGGAGTGTTCATAAATCGTATATTCAGCCCTTGTTGCCAGAAAGAAAAGTTTGAAAGGCACTGGAGACTTAGAGACTGAGGGAGCTGTACTCATTCATTTCTTGCCTCTTTGCCTGAGCAGGTCATTCCTTTTTCCTTCAAAAAACAGCTGATTTTCTAACAGCTAGTGGTCTCTGCCCTGAGAAGTATTTACATCTATTGTGCCTCCTATAAAACACAGAATCTTAGAACAGCATCGATTAGAAGGGCCCAGCCTTTTGAGGGAAATAGAGCCTAGGTGAGGTTGCCTAGCACCTTGTCCAAACACATCTTGAAAACCACCTGTGGTGGGGATTCTATACATCCCTAAAGAGGTTGTTCCAGTGATTGGTCCCTCTCACAAAAAAAAAAAATCTTTTGTATAACAAGATTAATTCTCTCCTACTGCTAGTAGAACCTATTGTACCTTGTCTTCTCCATGTGGCTCCATAAGAAGAGAAAGCCTCTGTGCTCTCCCTGACTGTTTTTTAAGTACTGGAATCTTGTGAAGAGGTCCTCCCTGAGCCTTCCCTTCTCCAGGAAGAAAAGACCTAACTCCTTCAGTCTTTCCTCATAGGGCAGGTTCTCCTTCTCAGTCCTTTGATCACATCTGTGGCCCTTCTTTGGACTCTTACCAGCCTGTCTGCATATTTTTTGAATTGTGGGGACCAGAATTGGACACAGTATCCCAGGTGCAGAGTTGTGCTCTTCCACATTTCTCCCTTAAAGACTGGAGGGATTCCCATCAGAACCATGCTTTGGAGTAAACCGCAGAGCTCCACATTTCCTCTGATTCTCCATCACTGCAACACTTGTATGTCATTCCTTTTTCTTGAGTTGTTTTGTTGCAATCAAAAGGAAAAGGAGCTTTTTAAATAATAAAACTTTTGAATCATATAATTATTAAAGTCTGGGGAGTTTAAATAAGAGCAGAAGCACCTGGTGGCTGGGCAACAGAGTGGGGAAGGAGAGGATGAGAGATAACAGGGCAAGTAAGAACAGAATCAGCTCAGTGAAGTGGACAACACTTTTATTTCAGAAGTAACCTGTGCACAGATGTGAGGAGAGAGACACAATACCTTAGTTCCCACTGCCTCCTTCTATCAAATCTTAGAACCACATTGTGAAATTATTTGGGACACAGATTATGTATTTCATCACTTCAAACAGTAAAAATCCACAAAAACTGCCCAGTCTATCTTTCAGCTTGATCTCTGTAATTTCATCACCTATGGAGATTCAGGTACTTCAAAAAAACCAATCTGGCACCAAGTCAAGCCTGCCTAAACAATACCACAATAAGCATTTCAGATCAATACAGCTGATATTGTCTTATACCCCAAGCCAACAAATGACATGATCCTGGCTTAGGTCCTTACCATATCCAGTCTCCCTAATATAAGACATAGGTAATCATTTTTGTTGTTTCCATTTCCCATTTCTGATGGAACACTGGTTTAAGGTAATTTTTTAACAATAGTGCATGTGGAGAATAACTTAATTCAGTGTGACCTCCTGTCCTTTTTCAATACTGCATTTTTAACATATTTAGAATGGTTATAAGAATTTATACCAGCTGGTTTTGCCCTCTAGTGGAAGGTGAAGCAACATGTTTCTAATTACAACAAGTAATTAGAAACTTATCATTCACAGATTGACCCTGTGGACACTGACCACGTGTTTACTGGGTGGCTGGAGAGACAGCAGGCGAGACACTGCATGTTATTCCTTATCCTAAAGGATGGCAAGTGGAAAGGGGAAAATCCAGGCAACTAACAGAGAAAATAGTCCAGGTTTAGTAGAGAACAGAAAGAAATTCCCATGCTGTCAGGATGTTGTTTACAGAATGGGTCTAGCTGTTTGAAATGTCAACACTTTATCCTGTGTCTGCTGTGCTATGTTTTCCACTACTGCAAGTATTTATGACAGTAAATTTAATAATTTCTTTTTAAAAACATTATTACCTTAAGACTTTAGTTGGGTGGTACAGGAAATAGTAGGCAAATATTGTTAGGAATTTTATCAGCATATACTGACTCAAATGTTAAATATTAATTATGAGAACAAAATCAAAATTAATTTTCCTTTGTTTATCAATGAATGTTAATATTATAGACCAAAACAGAAGCATAAAAAAAAATCTAACTGATGAATATTTGCTTTTGGGGTGAAAAAAACTCTGTTTGTAGTAAATAGCCCAGTATTGACATCTGATTATTCTGTTTGCCAAAGGACAGCTGACATGATGTACCAAAAAATTACACTATCTTAGTTACCTTCAGACACCTTTTTCCTGACTTATTCACTTTTCTATTCAAATTTCTGAGTTTTTAGCATTGTTTTCATTAGCAACAGTAAAAACCCATTTTCCTTATAAAGCAATGGTTTTATTGGTCATATGAACTATTTATTTGTTCATGTGAATGCCTACAATGAACCAGGAAACTTATCCAAAATATTTCATTGTAAAATCTTTTCTGCCTAATTAAATATGTCAGCCCAGTTCAGTAAAAATTTAAACAGAACTTTTGTTCTGCTTAAACCAGTCTCTCAGATGGGAAAAGGTGCTTTTGTTCAGGTTGTCTCAAAGACAGAATGGAAGGTTGATTTTAGTTCTAGTTTTATTTCTGGTTCATCCTCATAAGTGGGTAAAATAGTAAATTCTGTAAATGCCACAGGATGGAGGGGCCAATATCAACCACTACTGATGTTGCCTATTAACCTAAACCATGCTTCTAGTATGGAGAGAGAAAGGCATTTCCAGGTTTTTCTTTAGAGTCTGATAGTTGATCAACACGTATCCTCTGCAGAGATTACACATTTTTCAAAGCAGTCCTGACTCCCTGTCAAGCATGCCTGAAACTCTTTCACCCTGGTACTTCCCCTGAAGAGGAAACCAGGACAAAACCTAAAGAAACAGCACCCAATGCCAACATTTTAACGTCTTGCATCCCAAACAAAGTACACTGTACAGCTCAGAGTGGGACAGTCTCTCCTGGAAACAAGGTTTGATCATTTCCAGCCAGATTCTGTGTTAGAAAGAGAGGAAGTAGAAGAGATGCATCTGAGAGGTTTAAAACAGCATCTTTTATGAACTTCCACAACTGATGCTTTTCTAGGGCAGGGGCTCTCTTGAGGTACTGTAAATACCTTGTGTCAGCTGCTCACCAAAAAGACTTCAATTTAGGCATAGGACACAATTTTCACCTTACAAAGCTCATTAGCCAGCCCTGTTACCCACACACCTTGAACTACAGTTATTTTTGTCCAACATCTCCAATGCTGCTTCAAAGAAGGTAAAAATGTCAGCAATAACATCATTCACCTTGCATTGGCAAGAGAAAACTGCTTGTCAGGATGACAGAGCCACTGGAAAAGTCTGTATTTCTCTCAATTAGTCTCCCTTTGCTCAATCACCAAGGAAAAATAAATACCCCATTACTTTAGTGAGGGGAAATGTTAAAACTAATCTTAGCATGAGGGATGAAATAGATTACTACTGCTTTAGAGAAGAAATAGTTTGAATGAAAAGTGGTGGGAGCCTGTCCTAGCTGGTCTAGAGAAAGCCAGACCCAACAGGAGCTGTGTCAAGGAAAGGAAAAGCTGTAACATCTCCAGCGAAGTTGGACACACAGGCTCATCTGAGATACCTCTCCCATAGCTCTTGCCAACACTGAATCCTAATGACTCAGCTGAATTCTGCCTAGAATTAAAAGAATAACAGCCTACACAGGTCTTGATGCTCACCTTATTGTACAAAAGGTTGTGTCTGTAAGGGCTATAAGGTTCTCATTAACATCACACACAATAGAAGAGAAGTGGCTGAAAGTCCAGGGTTTGGACAGTCAGTGAGGGAGATGGAGGGAAGACACAAAGGGGACTTAGCTGGAGGGATCAGTTTAGTTGGATACAGAAGGTTTGGGAGACAATCTTCTATGAAAAAAAAAAGAAAAGTAAACAGAAACAAATTAATGGGTGCAAAAAAAAGCAGTCTGGGCAGAAAGCAAAGTGCTTTTCTTGCAGCATTTTATGTCTCCTAGATCTTGATGGATCCAGGAAAGGTACTGAACTTTCATGCCAATACAATTGATCTACACTAAACATTTTGATTGGCATGAAAGTGCACACACAAAAACCTGCAGTAGATGTCCCATTAAACCACTTATACTTTGATTGACTGGGGTCCAGTGCATCTCCCTCCTGCAGCTCAACTGGTGCTCAAGCGACAGAAAAGAAAATCCCTAAAGGATCCTGTGCTAGGATAAAATCATCATGTTTAGGGGATTTAATAAAACAGGAACACGACCAATGTAAAAATGGTGTCTGAAAGGTAAAAAAGATAGCTGTATCTGTATATGAGCAGGAGCACTCCAGGGTTTTTAGCAAGACTCCAACAAGACTTTTGAGACATTTAAGTGTTAAACCAGTGAAGGTCCATACACAATATTTTTTGCTGCTCTAAGTTGTCAGTAGTTAATAGTGTTTCAGGTTAAGAAAACCCAATATGTATGCTCTTTTTGCACCTAAGGTTAAAACCCTTTTTAAAAAGAGATTTTCAAAAGAATTGGGATAGAGTCAAGGAGGCATACCCAGGTTTTGGCACACATCTTGCACTTAGATTTTGTCAAGGCTGTTGACATAATACATCCTGGATTCTCACTTAGTTGGCTGGCTGTCTAGACCAGCAACTCCACTGTGCTGTGCCTTTGAGCCAAAGAACCAGAAAATTTGTGACAAGAGCTGTGATTAGTTCCAGCAGAAGCTAATGCATTGCCCACCAAAAGAGTGAGCATGAGCAAACAGAGGATCAGAGCTGGGCAGCAGCCCAGCCACTTCACACCAGCCTTGCCTCCTGCCGTGCCTCTTCAAAGGCACCAGGCCTGCCCCTATTAATGCTAAACCTTTGCAAACTGGTCACACAGGTTCACACCAAATGGAACTAATATCTCTTTAGTTCATCCTTATCGTTCTTCTTCCATTGCCCAAAGTAATTTATTTTTTTAATGACAAAGGGGTCTGTAAGCATTCTTGCTAATAAATATTTGCAAACACATGAATTGTCTAACATTCGTTATGAGTCATTTCATATAATTATGTAGCAAAATGCTTAACTTTCCTCCAAAAAAAAATTGTTTCCCTAATTTCAAATCAAAATCTTCATAAAGCTGTCATATGAGCACTGTTGCAGATTTATTTCCAGTTCCAGTGTATTTCATGGTTCTTTTTTGAACAAAGTGGAACATACTTAGAAAAATCCTGGATGCTATTGAAATGTGCTAAGAGAAAAAAAATTCTTTGTCATGATGGGAAAAACATAATGTCTAGTAAAGGCATCTAAAAATGTGGGAAGCTTAATACTGTTGGATTGGAACCTCAAAAACATTACACTCTGTCTGTAAAAAGTGTTTGAGGGGTGGATATCTACTAGGTAACAGTAATACCAGTTGTATAGGTCCTCAGGGTGGGAAAAAAACAAAAAGAAAAGGTGGAAGCATATGCTAACATGAAAAAAAAAAAAGCCAAAATAAAGTGGGGCTTTTCCTTGGTTTATAAATTTTATTGGCACATGAGTCTAAATCTATACACACTGTGCTCAGAACACAGATGATGTGATATCTGTGATATCTGTGATATCTGTGATATCTGTGATATCTCACAGATATCTGTGAGCTGAACTACATCCTTTCCAGATGATCTTTGCTAATTTAGATATTTTTTTCTCTGTTAATTACTTTGGATTATCTGCATGAGATCATCTACTGTTAAACGAAAAACTATTCCATTCTAAAGGAAATTGACTTTTCCACATAACGATATTTCTCAATGAAATGAAAGACAAACAAGCTACTCTCTGGTGTGCAGAACACCTAGTGTGTTCAACAGAGGGATGTGAAGCTGAAGGTCAGCAGTTACAGCTGGCTGCATCATTATGTCTCAAACTGAATGTCACCCACACAGTCACCAGTGCTCAGTGTCACACTGAGAGGTTCAGCAGGGCAGGGAGGTACTGCAGAGGTCTAAGAAAAATCAAAAGAGATAAATTAATAAAGCTGATGCCATCTGGAATCACATCTACTCTCTACCCTCCTCAAAGATGCAGCACTTAGGGGTGAAAGGGTCTGTCTGAAATGGTCTGTCCTTTCAAGATGGGCTACGTGAAGGAGAGGCAGCAACGTTACCTAGCGAGGTTGTTGTTGGCAACGGTATTAGAAAGAAAGGAAAAGAAAACTCAGAGAGAGAAAGAGAATAGAAATGTAAGAGCTGAACCTCCCATGCATGACTGGGAAAATCTTCAAAGAAAAACAGGGAAAATCTGTAACAGTATGAGCACTTTGGCCCACAGCCACAGTTAATGCCTCCTAAGTTCTTATCTGAGGACAGAATAGCACTGGCTCTTCCACAGAGAACAGAATGCCTAACTTCCAGTCTCCTAGTTTTAATTCCCAGCTCTTATATCCCATGCAAGCAGTAAATTTACCCAATTTGGGGAGAATATTGGTAGGAAGAACTCCCCCTCTTTAGAAGTCAGCCAGCATGCAGCCAAAAATGCTTTTACTGAGAGCAGGTGAAGGGGGAGAATGAGTCATTAGTCTTTACAGGCTAAAAACCTCACAGCTAGAGACAACCAGAGCAATTTTCAAGCTGTTGTCTTGGCACCAAGCCCAGTTCCACAGTCAGTGCTGCAGCCCTCCTACAGGCACTAAAATCCCTCAGGAAAGTTTCACAGGTGCTGAAAGATTGTGAACATCCTCACTTGGGCATCCAAGTCCCCTCCACCCACAAGGGATATGATACCAGTACCATGAACCTGCTCTGGGAGGCAGGAGCTGAAATTAAGAGCATATGCTGTCTTGTTTGGCACTTCAGTGTTTTCCCTAGATCAGCATATTATTGTACTATTAATTGTTCTATGAGACCACAATGAGAATCATATAGCCATTTCTCACACTAACAAAACCAGTTTCTGTTAAGTGAATCCATTTGAATACAAGTCATTACTTCTTTTTTCAGAGCAAAGATGTCTTCTCAAAGATCTTCTAAAATAGCATGTATTTTACAGCAACTTCTAATATTACTTAGCTTACAACAAAGACACCAATTTATCAGTACTATAAAGCATACAACAATTTATTTCCATAAAGGAAGCAAAACTGAACCTATTAATAGTGAAATCAATTTTTCCATCTATTAAAGACAATGCAGGGGTTTTTTTATTCATTTTAATGTGTAGCTTTCATATAAATAATTTTGCCTTCTGCTGTAACAACATTAGACTTATTATGCTGTCAGTATTTCAGTAATACGTGCCACAAGTTATTTATAAAGTGTAAGTTGATTGGTTTCCACAGTTAGCTTCAAATGTCATAATGCTTCAAACCCTGGCAATAACCCCAGGTTTGCATTTGTCTGAAAAGAGGAAGTTTGGTAAACTTTCATTAGTAATGCTATAGCCAGCATAATCAGTGTCCAGCCCTGATGAAAGGGAGGTCTGAACTGCCTCTGCCTTTACAGGAAGGTTCTGCTGAGGTGCCCTAGAGCAAAAGCTCTATAGTAAAATGTCCAGGTAACTCTTCTGCTCTTTCATGCCAGGAAATGGCAGCACAGCACCTTGGAATCTGAAGGCTTTCAGTAAGTTAAAGTGTGAATAACTCACTATCAACTCACCTGTAGTCACTGAACTCAGATATTCACTGCCAACCTCAAAAGTTCAAAGTCAAACTAAAAATCGCTATTTTTTATTCATTTTTTCTTATACTTTATATAAATTCTAAAGTCTATGGAAACCTTCTGATGCCATCCATATATGTCACTGAAACCCACTCATACCACAATTATTTTCCTCTGTACTGCTGCAGTACTCTTGAGGAGTTCTTGGATTTTTCTACATCAAATCAGAGCTATGGAGAGGAATGGAAAGAGATAAAATTAAATTCTTAATTAAATTCTGTTTTAAAAGGAAGAAGAGGGGGCTGCCATTGCAAAAATGTCTAATGTGCGTAGAGAGGCACAGGAGTAAGAGAAATTCAATTAGTAAGGTATTTTATTCACATTGTGTCTGACAAGAGGACTATTGGCTTCATTTTACTTCCCTCAAGATGGAAGATCTGGAACATACTGGATAGGTTAATAACAAACTCTTACAGGGACATTCAGATTGTGTATCATATTTAAGGTTTTTTTCCCAATAATGCACACAAACACAAATGCATGGGGAAAGGCTGTCACAGCCATTTATCTGGAGTTTCTCTGAGATAATGCCTCATACAGGTCAGCACAGTCCAAGATGTGTTTTTGCAAAGTGATCCTATGGCTTCGTGCAGAGGGCTGTGGGAGAATACAGCATCTTTGCTGCCCCAGCTTCACATGTGGTACAACTGTACCCTCAGTCTGTGGAGGGACATGGACATGGACCTGGGGGAGAAATGGACTGGGGGAGATATGGACCTGGGGGAGACATGGACTGGAAGTGGAACAGAAACACACTGGGGTTCCCCTGCAGTCTGCCTTGGAGAAGAAGTTGTGAACCTTGCCCAGTCCTCACTGTCATTTCTCTTCAGACAGGTTTAAGGTCTGGGCCCCAGATGAAGGCAGCACTCTCTAGTAGATATGACCTAGACATCTATTTGATAGGGAAGCACAGGATTTCAACCCTCTTTTTTACAATGTTTCTTACAGATGTCATGAAAACCTCCTCTCCTCAACATACAGGTGTTTACATCACCAAAGAAAAATGGCCCTGTAGAAAGCCCAGCTGCTCATCTCAGCTTGAAGACTTTCCTTTAGGATCCAGGTGCCCCTTAGGGAATCATCTCACTTTGCAAAAAAAAAAAAAAAAAAGAAGAGACAGGAGCAAAACAAGGATCTATGTTTATTCCTTCATCATTCCTTCATTTCCTTTAGGGAAATTAGCTGAGGCTACAAAATCCTTCAGAGTGAGAGCTACTCACCTGCTCAATATTTTGATCACTGATTTCTTCAAGGTACTTTTTAAAAGGATTGGGTTGATAGGGCTCCTCCTTTTGCTGTGTACTCTTTGCTTTCACCAACACGGGACGAATAACACCAGGTTTTGTCTTGACCCATAGCACACCCAGGAGAAAAGAGATGGAAGAAGAATCACATAAAACACCTTACCATTTACAGAATATTTGTTAGACAAGTCAATTCTGGTGGGGCTATACTAACTATATTTTAAAAAATTTTCTTAATGATGTGTTTCACCACCAAAATTATTCAGGTGTCATGCTGCCTGGACTACTTCTAATACAGATAGCGTGGAAAAGTGCCAAGAGCTGCTTTTAGGCACAGAACTTCATCACTGGCATGTGTTTATTACTGACAAAAAATAGCTACAGAGCTGTCAGACCGTGGTTTGTGGGTTTTGCTGGCTGTTTTTTTTTTTTCTGGCTATTCAGCTGCAGCTTGATTAGTTCAAGTCACACTTTATGCACAGCCACACATCTGCTTTCACACTGGGCTCCTCAAAACAGTAACTGTGAAGGAAACAAGGACAACCTGTGATGCTGTTAGCTTACACCCAGGCAGAAGCATGTTAGGAAAAGTCTTATTGGGGAATGATACCAGTGATTGTGTGCTGGATTTTATAGAGTCATAGAGTCACTGAATCACAGGATGGAAAAGACCCTTACAATCATTGAGTCCACTCATAAACCTACTACTGCCAAGTTCACAACTAAACCATGTACCTGAGCACTCCATCTGCACATCTTTTAAGTACCTGCAGAATATTATGTCCAATGAGTGGAAATGTTAAGACAGAGTACCAAAAGTGGAGACATAATACTGATTTCAGGTATTGTAAATGATACACATGTAGAATAGAATTTTTTTATTGGAAAAGGCCTCTAAGATAATAGAGTTCCACCAATGACCTACCACTGCCAAGTCCACCAGTAAAATATATCACTAAGAGCCACACCTACATATCTTTTAAATTCTTCCAGGGATGGTGATTCAACTACTTCCCTGTGCAGCCTTGAAGAAACTTTTCTTAATGTTCAATATAAACCTTCCCTGGCATGACTTAAGGCCATTTCCTCTTGTCTTATCACTACCTTGATAGAGTCTTCTTTCAGGCACTTGTAGACAGTGATAAGGTCTCCCCTGAGCCTCCTTTTCTCCAGGCTAAATACCCCCAGCTCTCTCAGCTGCTCCTCACAGCCCTTGTGCTCCAGACCCTTCACCAGCTCCACTGCCCTTCCCTGGACTCACTCCAGCCCCTCAATGTCTTGCTCACAGTGAGGGGCCCAGAACTGGACCCAGCACTGGAGGTGTGGCCCCAGCAGTGCTGAGTACAGGGGGACAATCCCTGCCCTGCTCCTGCTGGCCACACTCTTGCTGATACAGGCCAGGATGCCATTGCCCTTCTTGGCCACCTGGGCTCACTGCTGGCTCATTCTCAGCTGCTGCTGACCAGCACCCCCAGGCCCTTTCCCACTGGGCCCCATTCCAGCCCCTCTGCCCCAGCCTGTAGCTCTGCATGCGGCTGTTGTGACCCCAGGGCAAGACCCAGCACTCGGCCTTGTTGAACCTCATACAATTGGCCTCAGCCCATCTACCCAGTCTGTCCAGATCCAGATCCCTCTGCACAGAACCCTCCTACCCAGAAGATCAACATCCAACTTGCAAACTGGCTGAGGGTGCATTAAATCCTCTCTCACAGATCATCAATAAAGATACTAAGCAGAACGGACTGCAATACTGAGCCTTGGGGAATACCCCTGGTGGCTGGCCACCAGCCAGATTTAACCCCATTCCCCACCACTGTCTGAGCCTGGCCATCCAGCCAGTTCTTCTCTCCAGCTCCCTCTGAGGTTCCCCTGGCTCAGGGAGCCCCTCTGTGCACCCCACTGCAGCGCTCCACTGCCAATCATGCCAGCACTAGAGCCACTCACCTTGGTGACAGTGACAGTATCTTTAAGAGTTCAGTTGGAAAAGTACAATTTTAGAGGATCTGATCAGCATGGATATGTGATACTCATCATTTCAGACAAATTGGATTATTTCACCAAGAAAAAATTCCTTGGTCATCAACCAGTGAACCAAAAAATTTGACTATTACCTTCTCAATTTAGTATATCTGTGATTTTTTTTTTTTAATTCTTACTGTAAAATCTGACAAGATGGACTGTGGCATAAACTCTAAATAGAGGCTAAGGGATAATTTTGAAATAGACATATTCAGTGAGCCAAAAAAGGAAGAAAAAGTACACTTTCTCACTGGAATTTTAAAAGTAGTCAAGTCTTCCAAGATCGGTGATTGAATTTAAACTTTTAAATGAGTCCGTTGTATTCTCTTCTGTTATGACAAACCCATAGAAAATAAGTGGTCTCTGTCACAACTGATGAAGGTAGTAACAACAGGACTGCTGCTGAGGTCCTTCTGTGGTTGCTGCACAGAGAAGCAGCTTGCCCAGCTGGGACTGAGAAATAAGTGTTGTCACAGTTTCCCATCCTCAGTATCCAACCAGGTATAAAAATGAAGAGAAGAAACTTGATTCTATTAGATTTATTTATAAAATAAATACGTATGTTGTGTTGTGTCTGTATAAGTTGGACTGTTCTGTTCCCCCTATCATGTAATGGTTCTGTCCTGGTTCTCCCTTCCCTCCTTTATGCTGCCAGTTATCCCAACTCCTCCCCAGTTGCCTTGGAGATCAATGTACCCTTTCTCAAATCCCTCCCCGGTGCCCTGTCCATCACTTGGTGCTCCCACCCTTCTCTCTAGAACTCTCTAGAAACTTCCAGCTAGAGCATTGAGTGATTGGCTCAGGGGCCGGGGCCCCACCCTCAAGTTATCTCCATTGGTGTTCTCCCTAAGTCAATCTTTTGTATGCCGCTCCCCTCTGAAACCCTATTCGTCCAAGGACTGACTCCTCCCTTGTTTCCCTCCCTCCTTATAAGCTGTTGCAAATCCTCCCATGTTCTCTGCGGTTGTGGGCTTCCTTTGGGATCCAGTAAACCTGGATTCACCACAGCTGCAGAGCGCTCTCTTCTTATTTCTGCTGACTGTAGCCACAAGCCAAGCCACGTCCTACCACAAGCTGCGCTGCTGTCATAGCACAGCGCGTTTGCCTTAGGTGTTGTCCTGAACCACGGATATCGGGATAGTGCCCCCGTACTGCTAGCAGTGCTGGATAGCTGGCTGGGACGTCCGGGAAGGACAATCAATCTTTCTCCAGCTGGACTGCTTCATACGTGTACTCAATAACACCCTGCTGTCTATTTATAATAGCAATTTGCTTCATCAGTCAGTCTGGAAAAAGAGAAGTTTACTATGAAAGTAAGCTTGAAATGATTCAGCTGAGATTGCTGGATGTAGTGTGTAAACTGAGTCATGGATCCCCTTAAAACAGGATCTGCAGGCATCCAGCAATGTCCATTGAGGGGAGGGTGCAGAGGGTGTTTTGTGCTCTGCTTCTGCCCTGGGAAAGGACAGAGCTCAGCCCAGGGTCTGAGGTGAAGGCAGCAGAGGCAGGCATAAGCATAACACTCCTGGGCAGAGCAAGGCCCAGGGAGCAAAACATCTTCTCTTACATTTGTGTTTTCTACTCTCCCTCCTCTCCACAGATTGGGGCCCTTTCATTTGTCTCATCAAGCAAGAAAAATAATCAACTGAAAGCAAAAAAATCAGCCATGCAGTGATACTAATTTTTTTTAAAGAGTAGTAAGTGTCAAACTGGATCAAAAACATTTTCATTACAAAGATCAACTTTTTCAAATATGCAGTGCTTATTACTGAATTTCTAGTCCATATTTCATGACTATATCTTTGTAGGATTCACCAAAAGATGCTTATTTTTCTATCAATATTTCTGAAAAGCATCCGTAAAATGTCTGGTTTTCAAAATAAATATAAATTTAAAAAGAAAGGTGCAGTTGCTATCAAGTCATTATTATGGAGACAAAGGACATGTGGTCTTCTGGCACTCCTCCACACCATGTAACCATGCAATCAAAAGCCCATTGTGGTACCTGAAATCATCAAGGATGAGCTACTCTCCTTTTGTAAGAAACCTCTTCCAAATGCATGCTGTAGAAATGCTTTTAAGGAAGCATTTTCTAAACAACATCATGTACTCAAATGCTGACTGAGTCATATGTTTATGTCTGACTCTGCTAACAGAGTGACAGATATCAGCCAACAACCAGAATTCTAAACACTTTATTAGCACTCTGACAAACTACATAAAATCTTTGATCCAAAACTAAGAGCTTGAACTCTTTCTTTGATGACAAATGTCCCAGCTGACATGCTGAGAAACAATTTAAAACTAAGTTTTGCCAAGGAAACTGTTGTTATTCCTACAACAACATGAAAAAATGGTAAAGGCTGTCATGGTAGCACTGGGCTGCCATCATATGTGCACAGAACTTTCAGCAAATTACACAGGGCCAAAGCACAAGTTCCAGAGCTGACCCATAATCAGTGATACTGACCCAGTGCCAGGGAATTCTCTGGCATGGGTTTGGCCCAGGTGAGCAAATGCACAAATAGAAATAATCTACAGGCTGGGCTGGGGTGCCTCTCTATGGGCAGCATGGACAGGGCCACCCTCCCTCAGGAACTGAAGGTATTTTGTGTGAAAATAAGCCTTGCATAGTATCTGTCCAAAAAATGAGAAGACTGAATGTTGGCAGAGGTATGGGCACGTTCACCTCTAATTTTCTCCCCCGTTATTATCACCCTGGTTGCCCCTGGGATCTTGCCGAAACTGGTGGGTCAGGTCCCAGTTGCAACCCCATTCCATCAGTGACAGAACGAGGGAGATTTGCTTGAAACAGAAAAAGGCAGGTTTAGATTAGGTATTAGGAAGAAATTATTTGCTGTGAGACTGGTGAGGCAGTGGAACAGGTTGCCCAGAGAAGCTGTGGATGCCCCAGCCCTCGTCAGGTTGCATGGAGCTCTGAGCAATGTGGTCTAGTCAAAGGTGTCCCTGTCCACAGCACCAGCATTGGAACAAGTCACAGAGTTCTGAGAAATCTGCTTGGCAATCTGGGCTTGAATTATGGATGCAGATCAGACAGAAAAGATTGTCTGGTAAGGTGACAAAGTTTGGTGGTAATACTAATTAGGGGACTAAAAATATTGTTGCAAAGACTTACAAAGAGATCCTAAAATACTGAGTAAATGAATAATAAAAGGCAGGTGAAACATAACTGAATTCAGCATTGACACATTTCACAGCAGAAAACTAAACTACATCCCAAATTTGCTCATGCTCATGCACCAATGAGCTAATTAGCTGAGAAACCAGCTCTCACTACTCAGGAAATGTATCTTGACTTTTTTGTGTATAGTTCTGTGCAAACATTGGCTTGCTGCTCAATACAAGTTAGGAAGAACTAAATAAAGTAATATAAATTATTAAGAAAGGAATAGAAATAGCAATAAAGGACCTTATCACATCCTCATGTAAATAGAAAGTTCTGTATTCAGAGCTATACTAGAGCAGCTTATGGTTTTAGTCTCCCAGTCTCAAAAACAAATATCTGAAAAAGATACAGAGAAGGGCAAGAAGGATCATCAGTGATATGGGATAGTGTATCCATACTTTTCAAAGAGTGACCAAGCAATTTTTAATTTTCTACATGAAATAGACATGACTGGTAGTGCTAGGTCTAGATATCATTGCAATACCTAGAAAAAATTTGTGTTATTTAGAAAACAAAGAAAAATTATTTGCTATTTCAGAACAAGAACTGAGGTCAAGTCATAGGCTTAAAACAAAGGACTAAAGTACTATTTTGCACCATGGATAATTTAAAAGTAAAGTCTACTGCTAGAGAATGTTATAAAGATCAAAATATAACAAAATTCAAAAAGTAACTGGAAAAATCATGAAAGCAGATTTAGTCAAAGATTGCTAGGAGAAGAAATTGATTCAGGAAGTCCCTAAGATTCCATTATTTAAAATACAAGGGAAAATTTTCTGATCACATCTCCTTTTTTCCTCTAAGCAGCTATTAATGATCACCGTCACTTGGGCAGGCTCCATGATTTCTCTTCTGACTCTTCTTCAGAAATTTTGTCTCCATCAAGATAAATTTGTGATCAGAGCTTAAATGAACATCTGATACATAATTTCCCTTTCTTACTTGATCCTACCTTACTTTTCACTCATTAAAGCAGCTTTGATGTAAAATAGATTGTAAGAAGAAAATAGATGGTAGAATCATTTCACATTTAAACAAAACTATATAAGTGGAATATTAAAAGAGTCCAAGAAGCAGCAGCTGATTCTACTGCTGTCATGCACCTCAAATCCAGCATGACTCTGTAGTTTGGCACTTGGCCCATGGGTTTACAAGTAGTGTCAGGATTTACAGGTACTTGAAACAGGTGTGTAATTCAGCACAGAAAAAAAACCCAATACAGCTCTGTAGAAGCCATGCAGCTTTGTAAAAAGAAATTGACTGGATTTTTTTTCAAAGGACTAAGGAAATAAATAATTAATAAAATTTTGTGCTTGTGCAAATTTTGAAAACAGTGTATCACAGCTGTGCTCTACATACCAGCTGACTCTCAGTTACTATAGGCACCGATTTGTAAAGGTTGGCCTGCAAAAAAGATGAATATATACAGTATTACATGCAATATATTTGTGATTATAATGATGACAGAAAAAAATTCAGGAACAGCACTAGGCTTAACTTAGCTGGAGAAGGTTTTCCCACTGACACAGTGGTATGAAAGAATATAAAACATTCTCATTTCCAGTTTATTTCTAGATATAGTCAAATGCCTGTTAAGATTTTAGGAATTCTTTTTTCCAAGTGCAACAAAATTTCTGTTTTTCATCTTGATCTAATCTTGAAATTTAAATCTTATTTTTCTGAGCCTGCCATTGTCTGTTAATTTGCAGCATCAATCTTTTTTAATATTATGAATAGTACTGGGTTGAGTACCTTCTCAACCTTTTCTCACTTTATAGTAGGAGAACCAGAACAATCCTACATAAGCATACATGTCAGTAACATGGACATTCATTTTTCCAGTTAATAATGAGAAATTCCTATCTAGAGAATCATTGTATTATTATTATTACTAAAAATTGGCAGTATCATCCCTAGAGCCAACAGAGATGCATTATTATTAAATGGTGAATAGAATCATATCAAACACCATACAGTATTAAATGTCATTAAATTATGACTGTGGTACTTAGTTGTCAGCTGGTATAAACTGAATTTAGTTTTCATACTTTTTATACACTCGCTGTTTGTACAATTTACAACCTTAAAAGGTTCTGAAGTTCATGAGAATATAAAAGGTAGCTGAGGCCATGGCAAATCTATGACATTTTAATTGTTAAATGGCAGGGTATTTCAACATACTTTTGTACTTTTTATTACCTATTGAAGTAATTAGCAATATTACCATGTATACATACATATACCTTTACATGTGGTGGTTATAAATAACACTTAAGCATTACTCATAAACAAATTTAAGCTCCTCTTTTAACCAAAAATGTCTTCAAAGCAACATTTTGACAAGCATCTCAGTATTAGATATTGTAAATACAAAAAGATGATAACTCTATGGAAAACCATTTCTGTGTGTCCTTTCTCTAATGGCCAGAGGACAAACCACTGCCTGGATTATTAACTGGGGCAGAAATAGCCTTTTTACATCCAACTAAGGAAGCAGAGTGAGAGAGGAGGAAAGAACTGTGATGCACCTATGCTATTAAAGACACCTGATATATCCCTCAGGTGACTACTGCAGAGTACAGCAATGGCAGAGCACAGGAGAACCTGGACCCATCAAGTTCAGGCACCACAGCCCAGCCTGGGGACCCCAGTCTGTCTCCTGACACACAAAAAGTTCAACACACCTGTACAATTTATAGGAAAGATTGGCCTTCAGTAAACCTCTGTGTTATTCCCAAACACATTTTTAAATATTGATTTGTTTCATTCATCTAGAAAGTTCTGGTGGAAACAGAAGAAAAGGTGTTTGTAAGGGTGATTTTCTATGCCATCCCTAGGCTTCCCTAAGCTGGATGCCTGAAATTATGGTATATGTCCATATTTCAGTTTTGGGAGCTGGAGATTTGCACTGGAGTGTTATTAAATACACTCTGTTCTCAAAGACTACCTCTGAAGTACACTCTTTTATTTCATTAAAAAGCTCTCCTCTGATATTCTTCCTAATTAGTATGAGCCAGCACAATCTGTCAAGCAAAAATCGCAGTATGCAATAAAATATGCATAGTGCCACATTCAGGAAGCAAAATTGAATTGATCAGTCAAGCACTGTGCTGGCATAAAACTGGGAGAGCTCTGTTGCTTTGCCAGTACTGCTTTGATTTGAGATTCAATAGAAATGCTGAATGATGAATAGGAAGCTGAGATTTCTCACCACATGACTAAATGAGTTGCAAGTAAAATGTGGAACCTGCAGTAAGTGTGTATGCTAGAGAGAATTAATATATTAATTGGGTTTAATGTTTCAGTAATTGAACAAATGACTCAATACAGATATTTTCAACATATGTTGGTATGTGGCAAAACAGCTTCAATTCATCTGGGTTTTCAGCCAGCTCTGTATCTTGGAAAGAAAACTTTGGATCAATCCCAGATTCTGAAGGATAAGCAAGAACTACAGGACTTCTACCAAAGCAAGTCCCCTACAGTGCAGGCTGAGTCCAGAGAAATGCACCCTTCAGCACCCATAACAAACAACACTCATTTACCAAACAGCTAAACTCTTGCCCCAGGCTTGAAGGAAACAACAACAAAGTGTGTGAAGAGGTTAATTTTAACATCATATTTACACAGGTAAAATTATCAACAGACACAGCAGTGGAGACTCCAGCTGGGATGGGTTTATTACCGTGAGAAGACACTTCAAGTCTCAAATGCCAGCACTGTAATATATTTGCTTGTCTATTCTAGTCAACATCTGATATCACAAGCAGATGCTTGTTCAGACTCACCCAGGATTGTTTAGGAGCAGATAAAGTAAGCATTTTTGCATGCAAAATAGAGAGCAATGGTAAAAGTACTTACATATCTGGTTTCACGCCCAGCTGCTCTCTGCAGTGTTGTTGACATCTTGTAAAAAAACAAACAGATATATAATCAATATATTGAGTTACTCTGAACAGTAACTCCAAGAGATTTTCAACATTCTGAGATTTTATTAATTGCTCAAATTCAGGAAAACTTACGTTTTCCAGAAATATTCACACCATACATGAGACTAAGACATATTTAAGCTTTGCTTGTATGTTTATTATAGAAAATACTACTTAATTTTACTGCTCAAAAACATTGGTCCTGTTCTATTGAGGTTGGCATTTAATGAGAACTCTCATAACAAAATGCTTATTATTAGATAGCCATAAGTATCATTGCCCCATGAAATTGAAGTTACATTTGCTCACAGAATACAAAATATTATATCTCCATGCTTTCATTTGCAAGAATTTGCTTTAATTTGACTAACCCATAACAATTCTAAGGCATATCAGCTCTTTTTTTTTTCTTCCATGTCTATGACCTTCTTTCACCCTCTGTTAAGCACTTTTTGACCTCATTCTGAGATCCTCAACACTTTTAGCTTGGTCCCTATGCTGCATTTATTTGACATTCATGACTGCTAAAAGATTCCTGCCATTCTCAATTGCCCAAGGAAGTGGTTTTTGGATACTCTAACTCAGCTTGGTAGCAGGATTTTAACCACTCCAGATTCTTCAGGCATTGGAAAACACACTCAATTACACTGTCTGCCCATCCTTCTCCTGCTATCACATTTCTGTCTTTCAGCCTCTTGGAGTCCAATTCACCCCTGCACGCTGATTGACAGAAGTACTTTCAAAAACAGAAATTAAATTTGAAGTTTATATTCAATATAGCCACTGAGGAATACTGGACCTGTGCCCTATTCTTGCATGGTGGACTGGACATTCAGCAGGATATTTTGAATGGATTAACTTTTTTATGTGTTCATCTGCCAGAAATGCCTTTCCTGCCATTTTTAGTTGTATTTCTGCCATTTTCACTTTCCTATAGCTGCAATAGGTAACTTTAATTTAGCTGGAGCAAACTGAATACAGGACCTTCTTCCCTTGGTTAGCCATCCTTCTGAACCCAAAAGGCACATCAGTATAACTTAATGAAACCAGAAGTTTAGAAGGAGAAAATTAACCCACCCTCTCACTACCTATTTCTTAGTCATCCAGGACGAAGGGATATTGCAGACATCCTCCTTCTAGGAGTGGTGAGACTTAAAATGAAATCAGAACTTCAGAATAAGTCCAGCTATTAATTTAATACTCCCATTATTTTAAAATAAATCATGAACTTGAAAAAAACCCTATGTTCTGAAAGATGCTTCCTGCCACCAAAGCTAGAAACATTGGTTGCTTTGTAGTAAGCACACATGGATGGGATGAAGTCTGGGAGAAGGCCAGAGACCCTGCCATATGGCAGGCAAGGTATGAGAGATTTTTAGCCTCTGAAGCCTTAAAACACTCCTTCATAATATATCTCCTTGTGACTTCAGCAAAGCGTCCTGCAGCAAAGACTGCACTGACTCCAGGGCTACAGTTCTGTCTTTCCATGCTTTTTTAGCCACCAAACACTTTTGATTTTGCATTTCTCAGCTGCAGCTCTGAGTTGCCATTAGTTTTATTGTCACAGCAGTCCCTACTGCCTACCGATTTTGCCCGCCTTTATAATTACTTGAAAAAGAGCCCTTGCTGTGGACATGGGCTTATTCACCTACCTTGCCAACATCTGACTCTGTGCTCATCTGCAGAAAACTTGGAGAAGACTCACACCGGCGCTGGAAGATTATTTCCAACAGAGAATAGACATGTTAATGCCAGAAGACAAAAGGGAAAGAAGATAATAAGTCCATTCCACATAATGATGGGTTACCATAGTCAAGGGGTCCTGCAGGACTTGATCAATGACAGCACACAACTCTTCTGTTTGTTGTCTGAGCTGGGCAGGGGAGCACATCTGAAAAGGGAGGATGGATCACTCAGTTAAACTTTGCTTTTTTGATTTCAAATATAGATCTGAAAGATAAATAACGCCACTACCTCTGAATGAGTGTCCAAAGCAGTGCCTTCAGTCACACTAGCAGGCTTGGTCGGTTCTTCTAATGCCTGCAATTCAAGAGGTATTGGTGTGATACTGAGTTGAAAATTTTGAAAACCAAACAAACATACACTTTTTCCAATACTCTGTTTCCAAAGGTGGCACTTTTTCTTTCACCATGGAAAGATGGAAAAGAAAGAAATTACAGGCCTAGTGATGTTCTTTAGGTTCCCAAAACCTGATTCATAGTGGTATGGGTATGGGTTTACAGAGAAGACAGTATTCAAGCAGGATGAATCATCTCCACTTTTGGAAAATCAGAAACTACCAGTTCCAATTGTCTTCTCCTTCAATAATGCCACCTCCTTCACAGTAAACGTGACACAGTGAGTGTGCACTGTGTGCCACAGAGGTGTTGGGGGCTGCCTGCTGTGTGTCAACAGAGAGCCATCACCTGTGAGCAGGTGGACAAGGCAGGGACCCAAACACACAGGAGGCCCTTTTTTTCCTTCAGTAGATGTTTTCTGTGAAAAGCATCTCCTGTTTAAAGAGGATGGTGGTGTCACCTTGCAAGAAAAAGAGTGTTTGCCATTCTTGGGTTTTAGCCTGAAATCAGAAATGTATGGAGCAAAATATGTTCCGTACTCTATTTGTGATCTCACAATAAGCACATATGCAATCTTTCCAAACAAAACACAAGCTTTTTGTGTTTGGCTATACCACTCACTTCCCTATACCGGCACTTGGAGCAGGTCTGAGAACAGTGGAAATCAGTTTGCCAATCCCTTCACTTTATAAGGGTCACAAAACACCCTCAAAAGCCAAAATCCACTGCTCAGTTCCCTTTTCATCTTCATCCAGCATCTGTGAAGCACATTCTCCCTGCCATCACCCGTTTTTGCTTTGAAGTGATTTTCAAATAGACACCGTGCTGAGACCAAAAATTACTCTGGAAGCCTGCTGATGTATCTGCTGAAGCTGGACTACAGGGAAGGGAACCGCACAGTTTGTGGAGTTTTTTTGTTTAACACATTATGTTTTTGTAAGGTTTCATTTTGTTAATTTTTTTTTTAAGTATAAGAGAAAAAAGAGCATTCCAGTAAAGCCCTTTTTCATGCATGTGGGATTCTGCGTGAATGGGCTGGTGCCACTGAGGTGGGTATGAGGGCTGCCAAATACAGGAGATGTATGTGGACCTGTGATGAAAATGTCAGAATATTTAAAAAATAAAAAAGAAAAGAAGCATACTTATTTCCGAGTTTTACTTTGCTGACTACATTTGATTTCTTTCCTTGTCCAGCTACTGGCAGCATGCATCTGTGTACACCTAAGTGAAAAGTTAGTGACAATTTACTTTTCATAATATTATAATATCACCCACAAATGAACTTGCACAAAAGCACATTCATGGAACACCATGTCTTCTACTAAAATTAAAAGTGATTGCTTTCCAACATTTCTTCCTTTCTCTCTATCTCTTGACAAATGACAAATGTGTTGGCCTTAGAGTAGTTTTAGTTCAAAAGGTGAAAAGTAAAAGTGATTCACTTTGATATACAGAAATTAATGTAATCTTATCCCAAGACAGAGCACGAAAAGATAAATACCCTTTCTCATCTCTGAAGTCTCATCATTGTCATCCAGTTAGAGTTTCAAAAAGACAGACAGTCCTGTTGAAGAGGAGGACTCAGCCAAAGAGAGCTCAGCACTGCACTGAAGTACAGTGCCCCTGGTTCAATAAGCAATAAAATTAAGTAGAAGAGTAATTTCAGTACCTATTAGGGTCAGGATTGACAAAACAGCCTGATATAGAGGGATGATAGGTTTGAATGTGAGTTAGGAAAAAGAAAAACTTTTAATCAATCATGGATTTGGAATGGGGAATTATCTAAGCTTCTCAAAACCCCCAATAAACCAGTAAGATAATAAACATAATAAAGAGATTGTTAAGAAAAAAAAATACAGTTGCTGTTTCATATTCACTTCACCAGAATAGTGGGTGAACAAAATCAAGGGTAAGAAACAACTACCCTGAAGATTTGGGGGAATCTTTCCAGAGAAATTACAGCTACATCCAGAAGTCTCTGTTCAGAACCAAGATGGCTAATTTAAGAATCTGTTCATTTCAGAAGCTGAGTTCCCAAATATCTTTCCATTTTGGAGCCTTCACTGACTAAGGAATGCAGGTGAGCACAGCACCAAGGTCTTTGCTCTCCACAGTCCCTCTGAGGTACAGCCATCATGCAGGAGCCATGCTAAAAAAAGCTGCAGTGTTCTCCCTTACTGTACTTTTGGGAAAAGAAAATTTTTATCTTCAAACCAATTAATCTAATTTCATTCACTATTTCACCTCTTTAATTCTTCTTTTTCTTTCTTTCTTTTTTCTTTTTCCTATTTTTCAATTTTTCTTATTTGAACAGCTGAGTTTTCCAAAGAAAGAGTAGAAACAGGAAACTATACTCTCTATAACTATCCCTACCACCTCTACTAAGATAAATGGTTCTGTTTAATCTGTTGTTAGCTTTTCAAAACACATCTCATTTTTTTCCCAGCATGCCTTCTTTCACATTTCCACATAGAAAAAATAAAGAGATAAAAAGTACAACTACATTTTCAAAATTACTGGTGTCATCATGCAAAAATGTTATGATTAATTTCTATCTACATGCTGCTGATTAGCACTATCAACAGTACTCAAGATTCACTTCCTATGCTGATGGTCTAACAGTATTAGAAGTGGAACATTCTTGTTTAGACATTCAAATTTTTGATTATATATGAAACAACAGTGGTACCACAATTTAAAAGAACATCATAATTTAGATAATGAAAATGTAAAGCAATTTAAATGAAATAACCAGTTGCTGAACCAGTATTTTTTTTCTTGAAAAGGGCAATTTTGGGGGTGTGATGCATTTGTGCCATTGACATCGTGGATGACTACAACCCTTCCCTCCTCTTTCTTCCTTTTTGATTGCTAAAACTGTATCAGAGCTGAAAGGATACTGGTAAATGATCCAAACACAATACCTAGTATTTCAATAGAAGACTGAAAAGTCCAATGGACCACATCAATAGAAAGAGAAGAAAATTAATTTTGTGACCTAGATCTGACATAGCTTTCTTCTTACTGTATTCTGAAAACCCTGGACTGAGCATATTTTCCCCATCTCTATCTTTTCCCAAGCCCTCAGCACATGTGAAAAAATCCCACCATACAATGGAACTTCACATACCATTGTTTCCTTTAACTTCTCTCTTGAAGATTCTGGGGCATTATACTGAAAATTTTACTGAAATTATACCTACTATTTTCTGTCCCATAAAATAATTAATATTGAAAACTGCAAGGCCCATGAAAAATGAGTGAGCTCAAAGGCTGCTCCTACATTGGCATATTTGATTATTATTACAAACTAGGTCTTTTATTTAGTCCTACAACTGCACAAATTACTGCCTTTCTTTCTTACCACGAGGTATTTGTCTCTAGCCTTGAGAAACACTTTGATGTGAACATATAATCTGGGTGAAAGAAACTCGCCTAGTAATTGCACACCAGAAATATTTGGGGAAAACCTATTTTTATCAAAATATTCTCAACAAAGTCTTGTCAGAAATGCTTTCCAGGTCCAGAAAGTTCTGACATGCCTCATAATAGCCAATTGTCCAGCAGTTAGGTCAATCATCTGAGTGGGAAAAATTGTCTTCCAGGCTCCTGCTGTATGATTTCAAGGAGCAACCTGTATCTGCATTTGCCATGATCAGTTCCTGTAGCAATGGATTTTTGATAATACAATAACTAAGAGTTTCCTAAAGGCAAGAACTTAAAGCTGGGTCTTCAATGTAGCTGAATGCTGCCATACTTCCTCAGTTGCATTTCTTCCTTTTCACTTAAAAAAAAATCTAAAAATAATAAAAAATAAAAAAATTTTAAAAAACCCCCACAACCAACAGACCCTCTTTTTTTTCCTTTTGCATGCAGAGGAAAATACCTTTTTCTATTTTTTCTTTCACAAAGAGAATATGCTGCACTGTCTTTAGTCTGTTTTTGCAGGTGTTGGGATGCAATTACCAGATCTTTGAAGTTTTCCAAGAAGTGTAACAAAATATGGAAAGACTGTTTCACTTTTTCTACATTTACTTAGAATTGAAATTATTGCTGTCTGCTTGTAATCAGTTGATAAACAGAATCCAAATGAGACAACAATTGCACGCCTTCCATCCACAGCTAGTCCTACCTATTGTTTTTCAGAAGACATGTGGGATAGAAGAAGTGTGGGATAAGCCTCAGCTGTGAAGCAGGTTTGTTTCATGACACATTCCATCATCCTGGGTTGTAACACATGTGCCACACTTCATCCTCAGTTCAGGTTGAGGGAAGTCTGAGCAGAATATTTGCAGCACCAAGTCTGTATGCCCATGTTTCCTTTCCACCAAAATGATGCTCAGACAAGGGAAATTCACACCAATCAGTAGGTAGAGGGGATGTGTAGCTGGACAAATACAGAAAACCCATATTCACCTGCATAGAGCTTGCTGTAGACCAAAGAAGACTGAACTGTTAAGAGAATATTTTTTTGGTTTGTAAATCCAAAGCCTACAACAGTTTTTGGGTTACATATAAAATTCTAAATAATCCTAAAGATGAAGTTGTACTTGTTTTAAGACACTATTTTCAAGGCCCTTGAAAGAAAGAAAGAAGGAGTTCAGAGGCTGTTCCTATATTAGCACATTTGGTTATTATTACAGACAAACAAGGCCCTTTATCACTCTACAACTGCACAAATTATTGCCTTTCTTTCTTAACATGAGGTATTTAAAGTTACGAATTTTGCTGTAGCACCTGGAAATAAATTCTTCATCTATCAGTTTTGGCTGAAAGACATTGTAGCTGATACTTGATAAATACAACCTCTAAATAACAGACACATTACTTTTTAAATAATACCCAATTCAGAAGGGAATTTTGAATTAGACTGTGTCCACATCCATATAATTGTAGAACCTTCACAAGAGTGCCTGTCTGTATAAGTGTGACTCACTGTCTCCGTGTTGGTAAGGCCTGAAGGAATGACAGTGTTCACTTAGTATGACGTCTTTAAACCACAGGACTATGTGGAATATGAGAAACCAGAAAATTGTCCTGTCTTGATTTTTCAATTTTTGTGATAAAAAGCCTATTTCAGTCTCCAGCAATTTTTTCTAATAGCGAATTAATTCTTTCTGTCAAATTTTTGCCTTATGCCTATCTTAAACTTGTTCGGCTTCCTCTTCTGGCCAGTGGATCCTATGATCTGCTGGGCTGATGAGCTCAGTATCACAGCCTGTGGTCCTGACTCAAAGCTCTGGATTTGTGTGGCTGTGATGGCACTGCTGAGTGACCCTGGGTATCACCAACTCATTATCAGCATTTCTGCCATCCCTGCTCAGGCACTGTGGAGCTGTGCCTGTGCTGGTAAGGACATTGTCCTGACGTCCTTGCTGCCAGCTCAGCTCTCTGCAGAGCAGCCCCCTCTTGCTGCTCCCTGACAGAGCCTGCCCATGCTGAGGGTGAGTCCCCTAAAAACAAGTTTTGTTCTTCTGGCTGTGAAGGAAGTTACAACCCAATCTTCCAAGAGATATCCTGGATAGCACTTTTTCTGAGCAGCGAACAGAAATGATGTGAGAAACACCAGGTTCATACAAACTCAAACAGCTGGGAAACTTGCCAGTGAGGAGACTTGATGAGCTTAAGCCACTTCTGGGTTTCTCAAAGTATACACATATAGAGCCAATCAGCCTTTTCTTCTCAACTAATGGGCACGTACTCAAACAACTCTCTTTGAGTAAGAGTACTGGAGGATAAGAGCATGTTCTAGAAAAAACATTAAGGTGATGACAACCTAATGGTTTCATTAGCAGAAGTTGAAAAATGCTAGTTTAAATTAAAGTTGAAAACTGCCGGTTTAAATTAAAACATCTACACAAACGTAAAAGAAACTTGAAAAAGAAAGTTAGACATCAACAGAAAATTTAGAGGCAGTCAAATCATTGCACCTTACATGGCCCACAAGGAGCAGTTTTCTGTCATAGGACCCAATTAATAATGCAGATGAATTGTTACTAGGATCACCCACAACACAATTCTTACTAATTTTATTTCTCATGACCACTTAAATTAAATAACATAATTACTCACACACTGGGAAAAAGCCTACTTCTGATAACATGCATTTCTAATTTAATCACATAGCAAAACACTTCTTTAGCACCTTAGGCTAAAAAATGTATCTAAAATTATGTTGGTTTTCTAATCATATAATAATTATTAGGATGTTAATAAAATATCACTTATGTAGTTAAAATCTTACTGTCCTAAATCTCACTCTTTTAAATGCTGCGTATAAAATGCTTTGCATAAAATGGGAACAACATAACTATTCTCGTTGAGCTAGAACATATCATGAGTTCCCTACCCAACATTTTGAGAAGAATATTTGGATATTAAGACTTGGTACAATGGGGCCCGAGTGTGCCATGTGACTTCTTCATGCTTTCTCATAGGAGTCATACTCTCAACTCTCATCAGCTGACACAACAGGACCAGCTTAGGAGCACTACAATTAGCTGCTGCTGCAGATCAATAGGAGACTGTCATCCATAACTCCCCAGATGGGAGAAAGCATGTTCTCAGGCAATGCTGAAACATACACTTACAAAGTTACTTAGTCAAGAGTCTCTCCTGAAGGGAAATCCTACAACAGAGAATTGATTTCTTATTAGTACTACATGACTGCTCTCACTACTGAAGGATACACCAAGGCTACGATTTTCAGTAAATCCATGGATAACTAAAAGTCTATCTAAACACAGATATCTTTTGAGTTGTTACTTTTTCCACAGGTGCTGGCATTAGTTTGCACAAATCAGTTTCATGTACTGGGGATAAGTAACATGCAGGTTGTGAGTCAATGCCCAAGACAGCACCAGCAAGACCGTCAAAAGGAAATCCATTTTCTTACGAAAAAGTACAATCGGACAGTTGACATAAACCCACTAGTTCACATCAGGAGTGTGATCTTAGAGTGAGTGTCCTGCTCAGGGTCACCTACCTGGCTTGGGTTGCAGGGTGGTGCAGTCTCAGAGTGCACAAACAGTGCCTTTCAGGTGAAGTCAACCATGAAGTGGTACTTCAGGAGTCCACCAAATTCTTCCACCTGCTAACAGGCTTTCTGCTCAAACAAAACCCTCCCAAAATACATTCTGTAGGGGTGTAGAATCTCCTGCATCAGCTATTTTCCTTTACAGAGCCGTTTCTATTGCACCACATTGCAAGCTAAAGCAAACATAACCTTCATTAGTGCATTCAAGATTTAAGTAAGGGAAGGATCAGGTTTTATGCAAAAGATTAAGAAAATCCTTCAAGATTAAAAGAACATTGGAAAAGAATATCTCTTTTTTTTCTGAAAAATAATCTGATTTATAGCACTTAACTGATCATTACTAGATCATAATCAGTAACATTTCAAGGAAAAAATTGTCATCTTCAAACATTGTACACAGTTGAGTTCACCCTAACCAATAACTTCAGGCTTTGTAAACTAGTAGTGAAATCAACTGAGCTGTATATGTGTATAATATTTAGATGTGTAGTCAGGAATGCTTAAAGAAATTAATCAGAGGGGAAATTCCTCAACTAGGTCCTGAACAGAAAGCTTTTTCTGATAGAGTTACAAACTGAATGTCACCATGATTTAAGCATGTCTTTAAACATGCAAGACGCTTAGCTCATTGATCATCAGAGAAAATTTTTCTTAAACTTAGCTATTCTTTTGAGTAAATTAATTTGGGAAACATGTTTTCAAAATAAATGTCTGTGGGTATTTTGAACCCTTAATGCAAAGCTTAAATTTTCAATTGACTTCCCAAGTTGAATTGTCTGAATAAGACTACACAGCCCTGCCTTTGTTGACTGTGACTTTGGCGGTAAACCAATGCACTGAAGTCTGGGGTTTGAATCGATCTGCCTGTCCTACAGAAAATGATTGTTAGCATAAACTACAAACTGAGAATGGCCCACTAGCTCTCACAGTGTTCAGGAAGAATGGAAGTTAACAGAGGTCAGAACAATGGTCAAGATGGTTCTCAGTTTAACAAGACAGCAGGTCAAAATATCATATTTTTCGTTGTTAAATTTATGAGTATAAGCACAGCTGTCCAATAATCATTAACTAACCAAGATCTACTGATTGTCAGGTCCCAGAACAGCAGTGCTTCAGACACTTTGCAAAAACAAAACAGATTTTGAGATGCTGCGATAAAAGGCAATTCCTTTAGGACAGTGGAATTTTTTTCCTTTTTTATAGTAAATAGATTTTCAGAAATTCAGATTACTGGAACTTTGATCTTTAGTGAAAGTGGATGACCCTATAAAATGGCTGGAATTACAGTCCTGAGTAGTTCCCAGAATTCACATTCTGCAGTATTCCCCAACAGACATGTCTGAATTTGTACACAAAGTTGAATGGTCTCAAATGTACAATGCAGTGCCCATGTCTTTGAGCAAACACTAACCTTCTGTTCCATAAGCAATGTGTTTGTAGGGATTGCTGCAAATGCCTTGTAGCTTGTCTTGATCTTGTACTGCTAAAAGGGTAAACCAGAGAGCAGGAAGAGAAGTAAAACAGGGTAGAAGAGAGAGAGGGGAGAGAGGGGAAAGGTACGACAGAATGAAAGACAATTACAATCATCTTGCAGACATGTTGCAACAAAACAATGCTTATGTATTTCCTATAAAAACTATCCCTTTTTAAAAATCTAGTGGTTTTGTTAAGGCTTTAAAGTCTGGTAATGTACATGTTTTGTTCTTAGTAATGAAGTAGGACAAAACAAGTTCCCTCTATCTTATAGCTTCCAAAGTAAGTTTAACCACTTTCTGCTGACTGCTACCCTTAAATGAGTATCGGGGGGGCTGTAAGTTTTTTTCCAAGTTTTCTTGCGAATTGATATGAAAATGTACAGCTACGTCTGTCAGTACATCCACCTCAACAACTGTTGCTGAGTGGTGTCATCCTGAACCATGAAATCAGAGAGATTACTGTGATTGGCTCTCATGAGACTGATTATGATCCTTAAATGCTGAATTGCTTGTTTGAGTAGATAGGCCATTTAAATCTTCATGCAGCTTTTCATCTCCGGAATAAATAACTCTACCACCCAAACAAAATAAGCATAGGAACTTTCACACTCTAACAAAACTAACAGAACTGGCAATCTAAACATATAAAATGTATGAGTTTGGGTATGAAAATTTGAACATGAACCTTAAAATTTATTATTTTCAAATAATTTATATTTTAGACTATATTTGTTTGCCCAGTTATTTTTAAATCTTTACAAATAATATTTTTAACATTTTCTTTACAAATATAGAGGCTGAATTCAGTAATTTTTAGAAGATTGGTGAGTCTCTTTTATATTTATAGGAGTTCAAGAGGTAGGATTCTTAATCACAGGACTGCTAGAACTTTCACTATTATTATTATTATTATTATTATTAAGATATTTGCTACATTGTTCCCTATTTGGCAACAATCTGACAAAAAAGTCATAAATTCACACAAAAATAGACTTCTAAGTTAGTGATTGATTATTTCTGTGACAGTCGGTCAGAAATAAGGTTATTTGTTAATCAGGTCAGGTTTTTTAATGTACCATTATCTGCATCAGTAAATACTGGTGATTATGAGATAATGGTCCAAAACAGCATGTTGCACTTTGGGTCATTATTTTGTTTACTTTCTATTTTTTTTATATCTACTAACGGTCCCAATGACAGCAGAGTGGGCAAAATTTTAACTCAGATAAGAAATTTATCCACACAACTGTCTTGAAATAGTGTAGGGAACAACCTTTTAATTCTTTCTATACATAATATTGTTTGCTTTTGGCTTCACTCAGTCGGAAACAGGAGAATGAGTCATTCAAGAAGTCAGTAATCACAGCAATCATATTGAATGAACAGCTTGGCAAAGCAGATGAATACAAATTCTGGAACTGAACTTTTTTCTGTTTTTTGGTGGGAGGGGCTTTAGAGCATGGGATAGTAATTCATTTGAGATTTAGTGATTCTAACTTAGATGTCTATCATTCAGTTTCTTCAGTCAACACTGATGCTTTTTATAATCATAGCCATTTCTACAGAATTAATCTAATCCCAAAGTCGGCAAATGGAAAGGTAAAATAAAATCATCTTCTAAATACACCATATTCTCTCCACTAGCTGTAATAGAATCACCTAAATTGTGCTTGGATATGTAACTTTCAAATGTCAAAAGTCACGTGTGGTGAATCCTGGCCTTTGAACATTTAGACAGCAACACTGCAGAGCTCCATAGATGAATTTATGCATATACAAAAACTATATGCAAAAGTTTAGTTATGCATAACTAAACTTCTGTTTAGCTATTTTAAACTAAAATAAAATACTGATCACTGAGATGGAAGACCGAATTCTAAATATTAAAATAGGCATATTCACAAAATGTATTCTTGTTTGATTATAATTGAAATCTAACTAAAATTGTGTCATTGAACATGGGAAATACAATGTCTTCACTAGCTCCTAGGCTGGTGAAGACATATAACAAAATGTGCATCATATATGAAAAGAGAACTATGATCACTTTGAGGTTAGTTGTACTATTATATTAGCTAAATAAAGACATAACAGACTCTTAAAATGTGAAAGTTTCTGTACTGCTTTCATGTGCTTCATGACTTCCATATACTGCAGAACCTGTGAGCAATGTGCTATTTTTGCAGGTCTTGATGAGTGGAAAGTCTTTAATTCGGTTTCTCATCTATACGAATATGTTTCTTTACACATTATTTCATGGTTTTTTAAATTATTTTTTCAATACCTAAATATATTTAATAATCTGCTTCATAGGAATCTAGCAATAATTTTAAACAGCTGTGGACAGTTAGGTCTGCTGGCCTGCACCACAGTACAAGCAAAAGCAAACCAATTCCAACATAAGAGCTTGGGCAAATGTCAGATGGGGAGTTTGGGGGAAACTTTTTTTTGTTCGAATGATCACCTATGGGGCACTGCAAAATCTGCTAGACATCTGCTATAAGGGCTTAAAATCAGTGCTACCAACCTTGGTAGCTTAGAGCTCCTCATGAATAATCTTTCTGGCTTTATGGTAGGTTTTGCAGCTGTGCTGAGCTCCATGTTGCTAAAGTCAGTTTGTTCCCCAACTGTTTTGGGTAGATCTATATGCATTCCTGAGCTACATTCAAATAGGAAAAATCAAAGGCTTTAGAAGAATGATACCCCATGAAACCACTGCAAAGTTTTTCAAAACAGAAAGCTAGAAGTTGTTATTCTAACTATTCCAGCACAATTTATCTGTCCCTACAGTGTTTCACTGTCCATTTTGCTATATTAGGTTCATGAGGACATTAACAAAGTATCTACAAAGTCTAGGGAGAGGGCTTTTATTTCCTGTGATCACCCAAAGCTGACACTTCACGCTGATCTGTGGATTCATGTTTATATTCACTTTGCAAAACATTCCCATTTTTAAATCATTAACAAATACAAACCAAGGGAAAGCACATGCTTATATATATATATATATATATACAAACAGTTAAACAAATAGGTTATCCTTTGATTTGCATTATTTGGTGCATGTCCGAATTCTGCTTTAATAGATGTTGGTTTAATGCGTGCCTTAATGTTGCTGTAATGACTGTTGAAGCAACATTAAGGCTGAAAAATTACACATGCCAAATTATACACACCAAAGGCAAGCACTTCCAGATGCTCTATTTTTTCCCTTGATGTTCACTTAGTACTTTTGTACATAAAAAGATTTTGTCATGCGTCAACAGTCGTCAGATAAAGCAATCGGCTTTTTGTCTACTTATAAAGCTGAGCTGATTACTACTAAAGAGACCTAAATGCTGCTAAAGATATTAAAGTTGTCTTTCCTCAAAACTTTTCTTTTTTTCTCTGGAAATATACTGAGATTTGAGGCTGGAGTATCACTGGACAGCCTGCTACCATTAATACATCAGCAAAGTTCATTAAGCTAAACCATAATCTAGGGGTGGAAATAAGTGAGCAGAATGGGGGTTGAATGGGCAGTATTAGCAGTAGATGAAGTCTCTGACTCACATTTTAAAGCCATGAGAGACCTTTCTTGCACTGAACACCCAGCTGCATTAGATTTGGATATTTTAGGTCTTCCACATCTCCAGTTGAGTCAGCTTTGTCTACAAGATTAAAAATTAGACTGGACTAATGGTCCAAGTCTGTTATACTGGTGGACACTCTCCCAGTCTCCATGGGATGGTAGGGCAGTTTCAAAATTGCTGCCATATTGCATGATAAAGCAGAATTAGTAGGAAAAGGGACAGTAGGAAAGACAGAAGTATAACAATCTCTGCAAATATAAACCCAGACAATAGCTCTGTGTCACAAGTAGAGAATTTCCTTACTGCCAGAGACCTCACAGTGCTCCATGCACCAGCCAGCAGGAACAGCAACTGTTTTGCAATCTGCAGGCTTGGTCATGGGTTACAGTTTGGTCTCAGGGTCTTTTTTCTTGGAATTTCTACAATTTCATATCTCTTTGTTTCATTAACTAATACTGACAGGGTGTAACAATACTGAACAGCTTTGCTTGGCACAATGGCTCCTCTTGGCTCATTTGGATTTTAAAAGAACGATTCATGACAATTGCTACTTTGTGCTGATTTTAACCTCTCATTTCCAATTAACATTTTTTAAGTCACCCCTGCCATGGCCAAACTGTTAGGAGTACATCTGACACAACTTGATCTGGCAGACCAGGCTGTAATTTTGTGCTGTGAGGAAATAAATCAATAAACTATGATAGACTTTGTGCGATGAACAGAGCTCAGATGTGAGTGGAGAAAGGGAACACAGCACAAGGAAAGCACAGAGTGCAAAGATAAGATAAAAAATGTTGGGAAGCCTCCTGCAGCTCTGGTGCTTTCTGCAACAAACTCCTCCTTTTCGCATAGCAGCTCCTCTTGTTTTCACCTACCTGCTGCATATTTTTGGATACCCTTCACTTCCCTTTCTTGAGATACACCTTTAAATCCACAGTGTGATTGGTTCCCAAGCCCTCCTGCAGAAATTGCCATCGTTGCTCATTCTCACTCTGCAATGGTTCTCCTGCCTTTGGGGGGATTACAAACAGCAGGAGCTTGGCTGATCTGCCAGGTGTGAGACTTTGGTATTTGCAGTAGTTTGGGCTGTAGGAAGCTTGGCTTTTTTTTCCCCCTCATCCTCTGTCTAGCACAACAAAATCAGAGGAGTACAACAGGAAGGGAAGAAGCAGGAGACTGTCCTCATCATCCATTGCTGGCCCTTGGCCACAAAGTCTTTGCTCAGGCTGAGCTCATTATTGCCCCGGGCCAGTCCCAGGGTGGCTGGGGTGAGGAAAGCCTCCAGGAAAGTGAGGAGGACAGGCAGGATGGGGTGCTTGGGAATCACTTATCAGTGGAACAGCTAGTTCGCATCAATTAGATTAAACTGCTTCTTGCTCAGCCCTGCACCTCAGATCACCACACTTCTATGACTTTCCCTGGGAACACATAAGGATTTATTTTAGAATGGGTTGAAGAGAACATGCTTCATGGTTGATTTTTGATACACCAGGATTTTAGGCAAGCTTCACAAATATGCATACCAAATGTACATCAGAGCCACTGCACACAAATCCATCTTTAGTAGTAAATCATCATACTCAAGAATAAAGTATCTTCTTTTCTATGCTAAAGGATTCCTAAAACATCTTCTCCATAATACAGAACACAGTGCTAGCAATTTGAAGGGTAGGATTTAATTTTCACTATCTTCACTATTGACACAAAACCTGTTCCTTTTCCACATTTTTTTCCACATCACATTTATTTTACTAGTATTCTGCAACATGGGTGTAATTTTTTTCCTGCGGGGACAAAGAAATATTATAAAATAAGCATGCACCAAGAGTACCTTGGGTTTGAAGTTTTCATGGCCAGGAGGCAGGGAAAAAGACTGTGGTGAAGTCAGCTCTCTGGGTCTTGATGGCAGTGTGCCTGGTGCCTTGACTGAGATGGGAGATCTGCACTTTAACACTGATGCGGTGGCAGAATGCTCAGGTCTTGGAGAGGAGGAGTTAGACCTAAAATTTGCTTGCACCAATGAAGAATTCAATTGTAGTGGATGGGAATTAATGCTGCCAGTTTGTGGAACCAGTGGGGTAGAGTGAGGCCGTGGGAGAGACCACTGCTTTGAGATGCTAGAAGGGGTAGGAGAGGAGGCACTGATCTCATGAACAGATGTTTGGGATGAATCTGATCTAGATCTAGAAGGTGAGTGCAAGAAGCTTGGGGAAGGAGATGAGTGTTTTTCTGAGGGAGGAGACAATGCACCACTAGGACTGGTAGAAGCAAGCAAAGGATATGACCGGCAAGTGAAGATGGGTGAGTAAGTGTGCACTCTCTGAGACTTCTGAGGTGCCCAGGACCGGGAGGCAGAACCGCCCAGCCCTTCTGGAGAAGGAGAGGTGGGGTATGCAAAGGAAGAGGGAGCTGGGGCACAAGGAGGATGCAGGGAAGACTGCAAATCTGGAGAAGCAACTGATCTTCTATGGGAAGAGAGAGGGGATGACAAAGAATTTCGGCAGTCTGGAGAAAGTGATTGAACAGGAGGGGGCTTTTTAGGAGAAAGGGACCTTGCTTGAGGGGTGGAATGAGGCTTGGAAGGTAAAGGCAGATGCTGAGCCCATCCTGAAAGCCAATAATCCTCTTTGCTGGGGGAATCTGGCCTTATAGGAGGGCTTGAAAGAGATTTCTTGGGGGTTGGGGGAGTTGTTTTGAACTTTTGATCTATTGCAAGTGTTGAGGAACTAAGGGAGCTAGGGGAAAATGTGGGACAAGAAGCAGGAGAAAGCGGCCTCCGCTGAGAGGAGCCTGATCTCAGAATAGCAGTTAAGAGAGTCAGTCTGGTTGGCAGAGGGGATTTGACTCCTGACTTGGTTGAATTTCCTCTGGATAACGTTTGTGTGCAAGGCTCATTTATACTACATATGGTCGAAGAAGACCCGTAAAGAGAGGGTGGAGACAAAGGTTTAGGGCTAGGAGATAATGAATGTGTTATTATATGTACAGGGAGAGGAGACAGAGCATTCAATTTTTTGGAAGAACTAGGGGATATAGACTGAGCTAAAGATCCTTGAATTTCAGTTGAACATGGAGGATTGGAGGAAAGATTTGGAGTCTTTGTCGGAACAGAGGATGTGGTGAAGCCTCCCATTTTGCAAACACAGTCAGGGTTATAGAGACTTGGTGTTTGTAGGTTATCAGACAATCGAGGAGTGGAGTACCAACTCTTTGATGCAGAAGAGGATATTTTACACATTGAGGGAGATGAACTATGGGAAGCAGACTGAAAGTAGAGAGATGACTCTTGCTTAGATAACCTGGTTGCTGACTGCCAGTTGTTACAGGAATCTTCCAGCGAAGAGGCTTGATTCATGTTAACCACGGGACCGCACGCTACTTTCTGATTAATTGGAGAAATTAAGTGGACAGCAGGTGGTTTAGAGGAAAGATGATCAGAGGTGGAAAGAGTAGAAATTAACTGGAGAGAAAAAAAAAAAAAAAGAACAGAATTGTTAAAATAGGTGGAACCTGTGGAACTGTTAAACACCCCACATTTCAGTCCTGTGGTCATGCGTATAGGGTTTCCATTAGTACTGCTGTGTGGGTTAAAAGCATAGGGCTGTTTTAAGCTTGGCCATAGAGCCTGATGGTTAAGGTCCTTATGGGGAGGTGACTGAGGCAGACAAGTTACGTGGTACTTCGGGTTTATGACACTTCAGTTTTGTTGATGTAAACAAGGTTCAAGGCTACAGTATTTTTCCTTTGAGGTAAAACCCAAGACAGTGGTGCCATGAGTGTCCGGAATCATGTGATGCCATCCACATTATGCAAACACAGTGGAAGGTAAGAAAATTGCAATAGTGTCCAATCTCACTTTGCCAGTTCACTGGAAAGCAGCCTTTTTGAAAATAGGATTCAAGTCAAGTGTTCTTTTTCTCATTCAGTAAACAACCAAATTGCCCTTCTGCAGCACTGTGATATCAGAATGCGAAATTTGCTTGGAACTACTTAAATCAGACATCCAGTCTGCTTTTCACTTCTCCTGTCATTCACAGTGCAGAGCATTTGACAGTTTGCAGGCATGTTAGAGTCCTTATCCCCTTCTCCACAGTCTTTCAATACACTAATAAAACAGTCATGAGCTCTTTCATGAGTGTCTTTTTTCTTGGGTCTATTCTAATTAGGATTTGTCAAAACTAATTAGAGCATACAAGTATATTATCAACCTGTTATACAGTTTCATGCTTCTAAAGAAAGAAATTCTCTCAAAATCTTCCAACTTATTATAATGCTGAAATTAAAAACTGAGGTATGCACAATATGAATAAAACATAGCAGTATGAAATCATGATTAAAGTCAACTGTAAAACCAAAAGGATACAAATTGTCACCTAACATTTGACTGAGCAATTTCAAAGAAGGGAAATTGACTCCAATTTCATCAAACTTGATGTATATATCAGAACACCTATTTAACTGCTGTTAGATACCCTGAAAATATTATGCAGCTCTATGAAAGACTATTATTATACAATTCAGTTTCAACACACTACTTGCTCATGGCTTTGGCTCAGCCTATTAATTATATTTTTAATACATATATCTTACCCATAATAGAGACAAATTATGATGATTATGTAATATAGTATTGATATATTACAAAACAAAAATAAGAACAAAACAACTAATGTTCAAGTGAGAGCACATGCTGGAAGAAGCTGCTACAGAAGAGGAAGATTTAAAAGCTTTCAAAGGCAAAACTATGCCTAAATACGGGCTAAACACACACTTCAAAACCCTATTAGCCCTTGTAACTTTAAATCAGTGAGGTCTTCTTGCTAAATGATACCATACAAATAGCAAGCCTTTTAAACCAAAGATGCTTTCTGCATAAGGTAACTTCAGAAAAGCCAGGTCAATGCTTTGATTTATGGGAATAAACACAAAACCTCCAAATGCCTTTACGACAACACTAACTTCCCCTGTTTTATACATGTGTTAAGGTGTCACATTTCAAAGTGGAAAGTCAATGGATGTATACAGGGAAAATATTGGATATAAAAATTAATGTTGTTTATATCCTTGTATATATATTCTATTCAATTGAGAAATTAGGACTCGTTGAAAATACTGCTAATTAAGAAGAAGCAAAAATGCTGGAAATTGAAAATCATTTACCAGCATTTAATCATTATGAAAAACTATTATTAAATATGTCATGAAAGATAAAATTATTTAACAAGTTGAAAAGCAGTGTGGTAATAAATCTGATAATTTGGAGCAGCCTCCTGAATTTAATAATGAATTCTGGAAGTTAATCAACTACCAAAACAGAGTTAGGGTATTTAATCTCTGTATTTCAAACTAGAATAGATAAATTTCCCTTACAAAGACAACAGATTAAAAGAAAGCGAGGAACAAATATGAAACTTCATAATAAAATCATATGATGTGCACCGACTTCTAATTAGTTAAAACTTAATAAGATTTATAAGCAGCTACAAAAATATTCATGGTAGCAGATGACAAATATGCTCCTGCAAGTAAGATCAAGACATTTTGCAGAATTCTTCCAGTTTAAATACCACTGAACATTCACATGCTGAGCTAATTGAGCCATTAATCAAGTATTCAGAAATGATTTTGCTATTGCAACACAGTATTAATAACCACATCCATAGATGATGAACCTCATTTACAGGATCAGGGAATCATAATCAAAGTGGCTTGGAAGTGACTTCCAGAGATCATCTAGTGCAGCCTCCTACCCAAAGCAGGGCTCTCACCAGCACCAGTGGCTCGGGTCAGCTGTGCCTGTGTCTCCTCAGTCCCCAGAGCTGTGATGGAGCTCCAGCACCCCCAGGCAGCCTGTGCCAGTGCTGCACCACCTCCCACTGAGGAAGCTGCTCCTGGGGTCCAGATGGGATCACCCACGCTGTGATTTGCAGCCATTGCTGCCTCGCCTGCCCCTGCAGAGGAGAATTTGGCTCTGTCGTGCCCATAACTGCCCTGCAAGGGGTTCTGGGCAGCTCCCAGATGCCTCCTAGGCTGTCTCTTGGTGGGAGTCAACAAAGCCAGCTCCTTCAGCCTCAGCTCACATGTGCCCCAGACACGTTTACACTTTTGTGCTGGACCCCACTCCCTTCCTCACATCTCTCTTGAATTTGAAGGTTGCTGGCACCAAACTGAGCATGGCTTTACAGTTGCAGCCTCAACAGTGCCAGGTGAGATAGAATAACTTCCCTCAATCAGTAGAATTGTTTTCTTTTCAGGTTCTCTACCAGATTAAACCCTCCTGTAGGTGAATTGGATTAGTGCTGAAGAAGTGAGTGACCAAAGTAGTTTTGTGCTTCTTTGGTCTGTGATTCAACTGCAAGCCATTTTCTGTTCTCCTGAGTACCTATACATGTCCCAAAAATGTATGAAGAAAGTTGAAATAGGTGGCAAGGTTACGTTAGCACAAAGGGATAAAGGCACTTGAAAAAGATCTTGATGCTTTGTAGTTAATCATTCCAGAATTTTCAAAGTGGACATAATACTAGTATTGAGCCTTGCCCAGAAGACCTTTAGCACATTTGAAATGGCAGAACTGAGCTGGAGACATTGCAAATGGTCATTCTGGTGAGGCCACACTGTTCTGGAAGGGCACAAGAGATGTGGTTAGTTATATACCAGCAAGACCCTGAAAGATGTGCTGGTCAAACAGGAAAAAGCAAAGAGTGTGCAAACTGAGACCCCAAAAGGCACAAATCACGTCTGAGTGAATCATGTCTTCAATTTAGACCTGATCCTGGGCCCAGTTAACCATGCTTTGACCTCAGTAGAATATCCTTATAGACAGGAAAAAATAAAAACAAATTGCCTACAAAGACTGCAACCTGAGAACCAGAAAGTCAGAAGGAAATACCAGAAACTGTGAAAAACATGAAAAAATCCCTAGAGACAACACAGTAAATCAGACTATGAGCTGAGACCCAATTAATATAAATGCTATTTATTCCAGTTTCTCCCAGCAAGGAAGGTGCATTGTCCAAGCAATGGCGTGAGTTTGTAGGAACCCCGACTCATTCATCTGGAAAAGCCAAACCAGATGGCACTCAATGGACTGAGGAACGTCAAGTGACTTCAAGTAACTAAAAATCCTTCCAGTTACTGACCCCCCACAGCAAGTCAAGAAATTTCTCCAAGTTGAGCCCATGCCCTGACACTCAGGGAAGTAGACATCCCACTGAAGCCAAAGGGTAAATTCCCAAAGGCAGGAGTCAGTCTGACTCTCTTGCATAGCTAGACTCTCTTTAACATTAAAAAAAAAAAAAAAAAAAAAAAAAAAAAAGGGGCAAAAGAACCCCAACAGAACATATAAACATTAAACTATTACCAAAAAGTTCCAAATGTGACCAGAATAACAGGTTATTTTATTTCAGTCTTTGAATATAGCATGGCATTTTCCAACATCAGTCAGGACCTCTATGCCTCACAGAACAGAAATTTCCAATTTTTTAGTGCTTTCCTTTTTTCCTTTTGTTTAAACAAAGTCAGAAATGAATTAAGCTGAATGAGCCCTCTGGGTCAGTTAGAGTGACCCCTTCTGCAACACAATGGTCCCCAATACCAGTCCTTGCTTTTTTCACATCTGACAGGAAACTCATTGTCTAATTATGTTTTTAAGTTAATGTAATGTTATATGCAATAACTCTTAAAAGGGACATGATACTTCCCTTATAATCCAAGAACTGAAAAGGTAGCCCATATATGGAGTCCTTTGTAAAGGGGAAATATACCAACAGATAAACAATGTATCTCTTTAATCTTTTTGTAGTTTTTCCCTCATTTCAGAAGTGATGATCCTTCATTAGATAGCAAGTCAGAAAGAATGATGCCTAAGGAAACACTTTAGAACCAAAACAGTGAAAGGCGGGTTAGTAAAAACATCTGTTTTTTATGAAAGAATAGAGGTGGCTAAAGATACTGAGATAATGAAGACTGAGGAAGTACAGTCTTGAAAATTTGTGACTCAGGAATAATGACAAGATATGCAATTACCCATATTACATACTGCCTCTCTTCCTGTTCAGGTGGACAGTTAGCAAAGTTGGACTTAATTTCTTGTTCTGTGCAATCTTTATCTTCTGTTACCAGCCAAACCCCTCTTTTCTTCTCAAGTCACCAGAAGCTTAAGATCCAACATAGGAACTCTTCTATATAGTATTCCAAAATTCACCTGATTTCTGTAAAAGCTTTTTAAAAACTACCCAAGTAAGCCTGAACATTGCTAAAGTAAATTTGTATTTCCTCAGGACAAGTATTCTGTTACAGGCTGCTTCCTCTATGTATGCTTACCTATGACTTTAACCTTCCTCATGGAAAAATCTCACTGACTTTACTGGGAGTTTCTCAGAAGAAATAAACATTTCATATGCTGTGAATCCCAAACCAGAGTGGATTTCTTATCCACAATGTCTTCTATCATAAATTGACTCTGAATTTTTATGAAAAATTGAGTGGCAAAAGTATTTCAACACAAGATAGGAAATCTGGAAATCATTTTCAGAAACAAAGTAGCCATGCTTAACATTTGTTTTTAAATCATCAATGAAGAATTGCATTTTCAAGTGATGGTAACCCAGTCAAGGTCAAAGGAAATGCCTGAATTTATTTCATGTGACATGGACATTGCTATTTTGCTAAAGGTGGAATTTTCCACTGCATATACACCCTTCAATATACATCAGTGTTCTTCCCAAGAGGAGAGACATTAACTTTTCATGAAGTAGTTTGGATTGATGCATTTTGTAAATGAAACGTTTCAAAGACTCTTTTTTGGAAATGCCCCAGGGAGAATTGAAAATTTAATCAGTCGATAAATGCACCTATAAAGATCCACATAAAATAGAAATTTCATCTTCATTTGTTCTTTACATCCGTGCAAAGTCAGGTGTACCAACCAACAATCAGAATAACAGGATTTTTACAGCTTCTTTCTCTTGCAAAAAGGACTGCAAGAGGTGCTGAGGAGAAAAAAGAATCTAGGTCTGGGAAGTCTGATGCTAATAATTCAAATGATCTCGAGGCTCCATTGATTTCAATGACCTTACCCAATTTAGACTAGCTAGGAATCTAACATCTCCTGATTAACTTGCTGTCATGATGAGCTGCTCTTAAAGAATACATCTGCCTCATCTGCTCCACACACACAGCAGAATCATATGGGTAGGCTGGAGAGGCAGCAAGTCAAAAGGGATGGGCCACCTCCTTAAGGTCCAAATGTTACAGAAATGTCCAATGAAAATGTTAATTAAAGAACAAATTCACCCAGTTGCTGCACAAACTGGTTCCATATCCTGAAAGGTTTAGAAAGCAAAGGTTATCTCTGAAGATCTCATTACCTGGTTTTTTTGTGGATCAGTAATACTGTGGGAAAGTGCAACACCTGGAAGGTGCCCATCGCCGGGAGGTTTCCCTGCCTCGGTGCCAGGGGAATCGTGGGATGTGGTCAGCAGCTGAGCACTGATGGGACTGTAGCCATCGGAAGGCTGATGAACGTTGCTTGAGGCAGCAGCTACTTCATCTTCATCACCAGAGTCCGTAATCAGGATAAACTCAGCCTTAAAAAGGTCATTCTCCTGCATTTCTCCTCTGCTTGAATGACACCCCAGGGACGGGAAAGCCGTTCGGGTGCTGCCCGCACAGACAGTGGACACACAGCCTTGTTTGGCCCCACTCTTTAAGACCAGCTCATCAGAGACTGCGTCAGACTGCAAAAGACACAAGGAAAAAGATCCCAATTAACTGCATTTTATTTGTGTTCCCCAAAATGTGAGGTAATTTTGGCTTTAGGTAGTGGCTGTCTCTGCACTACCAAAAGTGCTGTAGGCAAATGAAGAATTTAGGCATGAGTGCACAGCAGAAGCCACTTCCCTGGGGAGTCCCAGCTTCCAGCCCCCAGCCAGTACTGTGGGAGCTGCCTTCTCAGCAGCTCACAGAGCAACAGGGGGCTCTGAGACAGCGATGGCCCCAGACAGAGCCGGCACAGGGGCTGGGAAGGAGAGAGCAGCCGAGCCGAGTGAGCTGTCACACCGCACTACACCAGACACGGTGGGAAGGCACCCCGACCACAGCATCCACGGAGCAGACAATGCTCCTCAGAGGAGCCTGACAGACAAATCTGGGACAAAACCTATACATATTAATGAAGAAACAAAGGCCCTTAAGACAAGGCATTCTTCGAAGAGAGCAAACAGACTCAGAGGTCAGAGAGCTTTGCTGTATGTTCAAGCTTCGCAGCACAGACCACAATTGTTCCTCGTATTTGCTGTAATTTCCACATCCAGTATGTCACTTCTCAAGCATGCTTCAGATGAAAGCAGGAATAGTGCAGACTACACACATGACACACATATCATTAAAGCATTCAGTATTGAAACTGCTATTGTAAATCATGTTTCTTGTCAGAGGAGGAATCAGGTAAATGAATAGACTTATTGTGTACTGCAAGAGAAGGCCTCCAGATGGGGCTCATATTTGAATGCTGCTTGAGGAACGCGGTAATTACAAATTTCCACTTCACTGGCGGCTCCATGAGTCCTGGAGTTCAGTTCTTAGAAAAAATATTGGACCATAAAGGGGGATAGCACCACTACAAGTTTGACAGTGTTATTTTGATTATCTGATGTTGGTTGTCAAAACATTGTTCAGGTTCTAGACAATTTAGAAGAGGGACTAATCTGTGCTATGAAGGCCTCACTACTGCATCAACCTCCAGAAAGGGTTCCTCTGTCTACAGAGAAACACATGGGGAAGAGATACACAGGATGACCTGATTCTGCTTTACCCTGGGCATTACTTACAACAAAACCAATACTGAGCATCTGTAAATGTAACTAATTAGTTAAACCACCTGAGGATAATATTCCAGTGAATGTCTCTTCAAATACATCCACCCTTTGCCCAGACCTAACCCCTTTTTCGACAGATAGATCGCTGAAATGCTGGAATATGTTCAGGTCAGAGGGCTGTGAACTCCTCTGAAAAGTTTATTATGGAAAAGCACCCAGAACTGCAGCCCCAGCAATGTCCCCGGAAAAGAGCAATTATACAAAAGCAGAATTGCCATAAGCACTAATATTAACCTGAGGATTGTGGTAGCCTTTCAAGCAGCATGGAATAAAATAGCACATTAAGTGTTGTGAGGCAGGAAAGAAACAAACAAAGGCTTGACTAAAAGAAGGAGAGCCAGGAATGCTGTGCTGCTGGCTTCACTGTGCAAGAAATCACAGGGAAAAGTTTTCAAAAATCAAAAGCTTACTTCGACTTTGATGCATTACTATGCAGCTATGAAAGGAATTGGCACCTTTCTGGAAGCCAGAGCATTGGCATTTGCTGAAACCAGGAGCCAGTGAACAACTCCTGGTCCATTTCCATGTAATAACACTCCTTGCACACTGCCCTTGTTGTCATGAAGATCAAGAAGGAATCCCCCTCTGTCATTGCATGACTGACAGAGCACAGAATTGAGATGATCAAGGGTTTCCTTCCAGTATAAAGTCTGGCAAAGGCAATGCAAGCTATTGAGCAGACACTCACCTTCTCTTGCACAATGATTCCATATCTTGGTAATTAAACCAAGCACAAGCCAAGAAACCATTCAAGGGAAAGGGCTTCAGTTCAGTAATGCTCAGAATAAAATTATCTTTTGAAGAAGTGGAAAAAGCAATGCAAAGAAAAATCTACCTTATTTACAATTTTTTGGTTGCTCAGATCCTTTGGTTCCTCTGGAATTGTCACAAGGAACTTAGAGATATCCACAACCTCAAAATGAGTTGGAAGCTGTCCAATGGATGGTACGAATGTGAAGGTCAATGGTTTGGTCCCAGATTCTTGAGAAGAGACCTACAAAACACAAAATTAATTCAACTTTTTTATCCAAACAAAGACAATTTTTATCAGAGTTGAGATAATATGAATAACATGAAATAATGAATCTATGTAACTTACATGTCTGTTTTTAACTCTACCTGCAGTTGTTTTGGTGGGGGTTTTTAATTGGCTAATTGTGTATTAAAGCCTTTTTTAACAGAAAAAACACTGCCATGGTTATACTCATCAACATTCTCTATATTCTAGTAGTGTGGCTCAGCAGACAGGAGAACTTTTGTTTGATAGCTTGCTATTCTTTCAATTTTCCATAACAAAATTAGGAAACCATATTTAATCCATTTCACGGCTGTTTTTATCTTTGTTTAACTCCACTTTAGAAGAACAAAAATTCAATTATATCAGTGTATCTGGGCAAATTACAGCCCCTAGAGTATTTGGTTAACAAATACCAAATTGGAAAAACTTTTGCTCTGAAAAAAAAAAAAAAGCAAAATATGTTCACATTTTCTAATGCAAATGCAGCTAATTCTGAGCAATATCAGAAATAAATTGTAATTTAAGTATCTTCTCCATTTTCTTTGGGCTTCCCAGCCACCTACACCAACTAGTTGTTTGTCTGTCTGCTTGTTTCTCCTTCCCCCCGTTGCCCTCTCAGCAGGGCTGTGTATATAGGGCCTGAATGCACTAAAGACAAGAGAGACTAAATGAAGGCAATTTCACCTAAATGTTTGGTTTTATCACAGTGCTCTCCAATCACTTGAATCCCCTGCACAGGAGATGGACCAGGGAAAAGAAGAAGTCCACATCATCATAAAGCTCTCAGTTGCTTTGCCAGATGTCAGGAAGGGGAACTGCACATGCACCAGGTAAATAGAGGGAGCCACACCCCAAACCACTGAACCTGACATGTTGGCCTTCCCATTACTTGTTGGTGTAAAAAATTCTTTTTTCTGACTCAAGAATATGAAGTACATTGATATTCCTTTGTTATATCTTATGTAAATCTTATGACTGTTAATTGTCTTTTCAATGAACTCTAATATGCAGAGGGTTGAACTGTATTGAATCATACAGGAAAACATGATTATTGCCTCAGCTTGTTCTTTTTTTTTTTTTTTTTGCTTGCTTGCTTGTTTAAAGTGAAACAAATTGAAGAGCTATGACTCTCATTATGCTTCTTTGTAATTTGCATCCATAAGCAAATAGCAATTATGGAACAGAGCAGAATTATGGTTTACATTACTTGATCATCTTGTGGCTGGAACATTAAAATGATGGACACAGATTTCTAGTTTTAAAAAACTCTAGGCAAATATTAGTTACTTCTACTAACAGCTGTCTCCTGGAGTGCTTGGGCAAAACAGCGGCAGGTTATATGTAGAAATGCAGTCAACTGCTCTTTCCTCTACAGTTTGGAACAACTGTGCTCTCTCAGACACATCCAGGTGTGCAGGTACAAGGTGCTCTCCTACCTTTACTTCCCCCTCCATTTCACACAAGTGACCAAGCACTGGAACAAATAATGCACGGCCTGAATCAACAGTAAAGGAATAACAGCTAAATGCTGCACCATGCCAGGAGCTCAGGATGTTATTTTATGTGAAGGAGAAACAATAGCTCTGTCCTTCTCTCAGGAGCTAAGGTACCAGAGTCTGATCATTGCTCTTCATAACAGACCAACACCATTTTTAAATATTATTAGCCAGCCCAATAAACACTCAGTCCTTGCACCTGATAAAAGCCAGATGAGTACCATCAGTACTCAAGGATGCACTCCCTAGGGAGCAGCTGCCACTCCCCAGGACACAGCCAGGGATGCAGCCTCCAGCCCAAGGTGCCTTCAAGGGGCAGGATTACCTGCACAGAGGCAGGAGCATCACATCAGCATTAGTGATTTCTGTACAGCTGACACCCTTCACTGCAGTCTTACACCCTGCCTGGGTCTACACTAAAATCAGCTAGAGATGACCTTTGCTTTCCTGAAGACCTGTAGTTTTGCTTTCATCTTCTCTCTCTAATTAGGAAGTGCAGCTGAGGACTTTGACTTCCTTGGTTGTCTTTAAAAACATTTCCCCCCTCTACCTCACCCTTTAGTCATGCTCTTGTTTTGACACTTGACAGCAGCTGTTCTGTATCACTGGACATTATTGAGTCAGAGGGCAAAATATTCCTTATAAAAGAAAAAGGAAGAGAGGGAATAAGTGTGCAAATAGCAAGCCCAAACACAAACAGATTTATGGCAAATTCCAATATAATGTGTCAGCATTGCTAAACTCCCACTATTTTATTTGCATATTTGTAACAAGGAAATACAAACAAGAAATTAGACTAGAGGCTCCAGGCTGTTGCACAGTAATGGAGATATCTTAATATTACCTTATTTTGTATGTGTCTTACCCTGCACTTCCCATTTTTATTGCTTTGGTGGAAAAATTACAGAACACACAAAGAAAACCTTACCATCTTTGGCCTAAAGACACTGGTGAAATAATAATCAAAATTGCTTGCAAGCTAAAACTATGATTGGAAAATACATTAAAATAGACAAACAAGATTTTTTTTTCAGGTGGGAGATGCCATTAAATCATGGCATTATTTATATTCCCCTAGTGTATATTATTTTCTTAAAGTTTAGAAAGCATACACAAGCAAATACAATTACTGCATTTCAGACAGTTTCAAGTTGCTAGGTACTGCACTAAGCAGTGACAGGACTGTGCTCCTCTTAGTTTCACTCACAGCAATTGAGAAACAGGTACTTCCAGCTGGTAAAACTGGTCATGCAATCTAAGCTGCTTCACAGAAACCTAGACAAGCAAATATCACATGAATAGCCAGAAAACACAAACATTGCCACTGAGGGAAAACAAAAGAGAAATACCTGTGGATTTAAATTATTTTTAAGTGCTTATTTTAATTTTATTTTTTTTAAATAAGTAAAAATAATTGGACATTTTAAAATTTAATTTTTCATTTAACAATGCAAAGCAGAAGGAACTGTTAAATACTACTTCCTTCTTTAAGGTAGAAAAAAGATTTTTATACCTTTTTAATATGCTCATCTCATTTACCATCTCTCTCTCTCTGGCTGATGTTTCTAACCTTGAAGAACCAAAAAGAAATTAACAGGCTGGACCTCCAGCACTTCATTACATCTGTTAATAGCCACTCTGATATGTAGAGGTAGACAATAAAGAAAAAAGCTTAAAATTCAAATATATATTAAAAAATATATTAAACTTCTTATCATCTTTCCTTCATAATCAGTAGTAACAGCAGAGGTAATTCAATATCATACATTCCCTGCTGCTGGAATTCACTTGAATCAATACAGTTACAGTGGCAGAAAAATACCAAATGGGACATCTATTGAATTCAATAACTAAGGAATTCTGGTTTATATTATATAATCAATCTTATGCACATGAAATAACTGATTTTTTATAATTGCAGCCTTCACATTAACTAGTTTTTTGAAGAATAGAAATTATAGAGTTTAATATTAATAGCCTTTATATATATCCATTGGTGCCTATGGGCAGCTGCACAATATATTGCCAAAAAGCTTCAAAACAAAAATTATTCTAGATGACTTCCATGAGCTCCTATGTCATCAATTTACAAACAGGTTTGTTGCATAATTAATACCATCAATTCACAGCTGCCCTGGGGATAGTAACTTAAATTATATTAATTATTGTTTTCATTACCACAGCTTCTGTAGTCCTTAGTTGTAGAGCCCATTTTTATTGTCTTGGTTACCTTATGAACACAAACAAACACTTCTGTTTAATCTCTCATATGCTCCATATGCATTCAGCATGCTGCCTATTTTGTAATTTAAATAGAGGTTCTGTTGTCAATGATTGCTTCTCAGGACTTCCTTCTGGAATACAGATTGCTAAAGTGAAATTCAATATGCTGGGTCACGTTACCACTTCTTGCACTGATTTGTTAATGTAAGTCATTCTATTAATAAAACAACACCCTGAGAAAACCTCATTCTTGAAACATCTAGTTCTTCCTTTGAAGATATTTATTTGTTTAAAGGACAGAAAAGGAAATGATGAGTAAATAATAGCAAAATAACAAGTGTGTACATCATGAAATAGAAACATGTTGACTGAAGCACTGTTTTGGTCAGAGCACAAATTCACATGCCCACAATTCCTGAGTGATAAATATAGCTCTGACACTCAGAGAGAACACAGCTAACACCATTCACCCAGCTAGGGAGAGGGGCCATCCAAAAGCACAGCCTGAGTTCTGTAATCGCTCCTTAAACTCCTTTTCTATGTCCAGACTAAAGTCAAACCACAAAGAGACATTGCCCCCTCCTCGAGACAGAGAAAAATCTAGAGAAAAATCTAGTCAGATGGAATGATCAGTGAATGAGATGTAAGAACCTTCAGCCTGTCTTCATATCCTGACTCATTATAGCTATCACAGTAACCTAATATGGATTAGCTGTTTATTGTGTAATGAGCTCTGGCTTTTCTAAAACCTTTTACAAACAGCAGCAGTTGATCATCTGAACACCAACTTTCTCTCTGTGGAACTTCAGAGGAAAAAGCTAAACGCATTCCAAAGGTCCAGAATGAAATTACAGTCAAGAAGAAGTTTGTGCCAAAGTTCCCAGGATAACTGTGGCCCAGAAGCTTCCCCAAGCTTTATGATGTGCCCATTTTATCACCTTCAGCAAATCATTTGTGCTTCTTTCATTACATCAACACACACTCAAATGCAGACAAGTATCTTTTGAAAATTAATGTGTGATGTGTGTAAAGCACTAGAAAGAGCAAATGACTAATAGTAAAAAAATTTAATCTATTATTCAAAATGCAAGAGCTCATTCAGATTAAGTGGTTTTTTTCAAACCTCATTTTAATTAGCTCTTCAGCCCAGCAGACTTTATACAACTGTAATTGCTCTCTGATACTGCTCTACACATATGCTGCTAAGTTTGATGAAAAGTAAGTGAAAATAACATTTAATTTCCTCCTTTTGCTAAGGGCAAGTAAAATACCTCTTCTGTTATGCTTACTTGACTTAATTAAATGCAGTATGACTAAATGGTCATAAAATATTAGACCCTAAGATGATCTGGGTCTTTAAATTATATTTCTAGTGTCACTGGCACCCTTAAACTGCTGATTTGCTTTCAGTCTCTGAAACTTCCTAAGAAGCCACATCTCCCAAGTTAAAACACTGTGTTGTTACATCCCAAGCTGCTCTAGTCCATCACCCATGTAAAAAACCACAGGTAGGTTGTCCCACACCCAGACTGCCCCTGGCTACTTCCTCAGCAGGGAATCACCACTTCCTTCTGGCTGTCCTGTGTTCATTTTGCTGTGTGGATCAAGCAGAAATTAAGCTGAAATCTTGTTGCTGATTCTGCACTAGTGTGGCCAGGCTTGCTATCTGGCCTTCCACGGAAGGCAGTCAAGGACTGACAAAAGTAGACTGAAAAAGTTTGAAAGCAAAAGAAAACTTTTAAAAAATCAAAACAAAACAAAAAACTGGTGCTGCATACATGCACATGGGTTGTTTATTAAATATTTTTATATTGATCATTGTCAGAAGACTTCTTGGGAAATGTGAGACTTCAGATCAAATCCAGTGCCTGCAGGTAAAGAAAAATATCTGCCTTAAAACTGGAGGCCTTGCAAGGTCATAGGACTTACGCCTTCATATGTAAAGCATTCATGCTAGCACATTAGCAGATACATATAAAAACTGATATATATAATATATGCCTATGCAATGTCATGATACCTCTGCCCAGCAAAAAAGGCTGCACACTGGTCAGTCACATTACTATAGCAGAGAGGCAAAATAGATCCCTATTTTCCAGTTCATTTTTGAACAATTCTGACTTGATTACTCAGTGAGAAATTGAAAATTAGAATTTATTCTTTTTTCCTGTAAGTTTCTTGCAATTTCAGCCCTGTGAGAGAGTACCAAAGTTACCCTCACAGCAAACTTAAAGCATGTTCTCATTAATCTATATGACATAATTCCCCTCATTGTGTTTTCCCAAAAGCTGTGCCTATCAGTAAGAGGGTGCTGTTTGAAATCAAGCACTGGAAGGATAAATAAATCCCTCCTTATATCTGTCAGAGCTGAGATATCAGTCTTGTGGGATGATGCTAGGAAGGAACTTCAATTTTATAGTATCCCACATCAGCCATTTGCCTTTTGGTGTCACAAAATGTCCTAGTGGTTGAGGGCAGAGAGGTTTCAGCCAGAGCAGCTCCCTCCCTGCAGAGCTGGGGCTCTCGTGCCACCAATTCACATTCTGACATTCTGCCACCACACCCTGAGCACTGCCAGTCCTGCCTGCCTGGACCAAGCCCAGTGGTGCAGCCACCACAGGTGAGCATCTCTGCTGTTCTCCTTCCAAAAACACTGCAGAGCAAGTTTGGGAACACACCAGTGACGTTGTTGCAAGCAATGCATTTTGGAAGCAGGTGGTGCCCAGCATCACAGCTGTGCCTGCACATACCCCTGCATGTTTTGAAAACTGCACCCTCTTATTGATAGAATGACAGAATAGTCTGAGTTGGAAGGGACCCATAAGGAAAAATGAATCCAACTTGCTTTTTGTGTTGTGAGTGGCCAGGGATTGAACCCACAGCCTTGGCATATTTTAGCTTATGCTTTAACCAATTGAGCTAATCTCCTAGCAGACCATTATGCCATTAATTTTGTACATTGGATTAACTACAGAGTGACTCCAGAAAAAGGATATATATGTTCTAATACTACATGTCATGCTATCATAGCTTGAAGGCTGTTGAAGAAAAACAAGGGATTTTAAAAGATGCTTCCAAAAGTACAAGGACAAGATAATAGCAGAAGCCTTGAAAGTGCAAGTGTGGAATAGGAGCCTTAGGGTTACAAGCACAAATCATTAATAATAAGTTGTAACTCACAACAGGAATGTAACCTTGTGTGCTGGTGGTATTAAGGATAACAGAGCAAGAGAAGAACATGTTTTATGTAGCATATATAAAACATGTCAAACACCATTAAATTTAGATGTGCTGGCTGATGAAGGAGGAACAAGTAAACTGCTAACAAAGACAGTAAAGTAGCTTCAAGTGGGCCCAAAGCACAGGGTAAGCCCCACCACCACCATCATCCACCTTCCTGCAAACAACTGGAGATGCTGGCAGTTTCCATAATGATACACAGAAAATAAAAGAGGTAGAAAAGAGAAAGTTATCTAGGTTGCTTTCAACTGTGAGACCATTGAGCTGCAATAATAGGACATTTGGACTTTAAGTGTATGTCTGTACCTGGACTACACCATTATATAAGCCCCATGCACACGAGAGTTTGTGTGCACTTGGGTGAACAGTCCAATGAGGAGGTGCTAAGAGAAAACAGATTGAAGAGAGGGTAAGTGTGAGAGGTAGTGCACAAAAGTCTTTCCCAAATGGATAAACTCAGGGGATTAGTGGTCCAGTTGAATACAAAAAAAATGATAAATTCAGAATACCAAGTATCAGCCCAAGACCCACAGAACACACTGGAATCAGCAATGAACAAGTTGAACCCCCCTGTATCTGCTGTACCCAAAGACTGCAGGATTACACATACAGCTCACCAAGAAGCCAAAGGCACAGTAGTAAAGCCTTCTACTTCTGCACAAAGGGCTGTGCCTCCAGCTGGACATGAGTTAGTGCATGAGAATTTGAGAAAGCTGCTTCAGCAACCAAACACACCCTGTGCAAAGTTATCTGCTTTAACAACAACAGCCTCATTCTCTTAATATCTTGACTAGAAAAAGGGCTCATATAAATGTTGTTTTTGAGAAGTGCTTCCTTCAACTTGTTCCTGTCAGGGAAAAGGGAATTAATAACATTATAACTCTGTGATTAGACTGCTAATTTTCCAATTAGTGTAACTAGAAATTTTTGCATCTCTATAGATGCTTCTCTAGCTTGCATGAGTTGCACAAGGTATCTGGTCTTACCTCTATTGAGGTTTGGTAGTGATTTGAATACAGCAGATGAGATTGAGCATTTCCCACCTGTGCAGGTTTCTGCTCAGTTTTAAAGCAGTGCTTTGCTCCTTTGCTTAGATGCAACTGAAGGACTGGAACAGCCCCACTTCAGCAGATGATTTATACAGAGTTACACTTCAAACTTCTCCAGGTTAACAGCTGTGTGTGAAATCCCTCATGGACCCTTATGAGGACATGCTGGATGTAGGGCTCTCAGTGCTTTGGGGCAAACCTGCTGTCAGCAAGAGCACTTCAGCAATATTTTGGCAAGCACAACATCATTTGTTTCACAACAGCATTTTCTCTGTGTTCCCCCAGGTATAACTCTACCCAAAACACTCCAACACAGTGTGAACACCCCAGTCACCCACATCTGACAGGAAGAAATGAACAACCATGGCCCTTTGTACCATGGTCACCTGTTAATTGTAGCATTTACTCCAAGAAACATTGTCCTCTAACCCAAAGGACTACAGCTTCAGGTTCAAATTCATTCTCACTGCCAGCATTTTCAGCAAAGAAAATTCTTTCCAGGAGAGGACAGAAGACAGTATCCAATACTTCCCCCTCAGAGACTGCAGCTACCTCTGTAAGATTTACTGTTCCCATTCCCATGCCCCAGGTTAACAGACCCTGTCATTACCTCCTGCCCTGATACAACCAACCAGCTCCAGCTGCTCTCATCCAAACACCAAAATGCAGTGAAATGCTTATACACAACCTGCAGCTACGACATGCATGTCTCCACTGACAGCTGTCTCCTCATTTTGATTTTCTGATTTCCTAAAAGTTTCCTTTTCCGCTAATATTCCTCTTTTATTACTGTTGTCTGTTCTCAGCTAAACAAAATCTGTTAAAAGTACATTTAATTTTTTGATGGCTTTTTCAGTTTAGTTTATTAAAATATTTTCATTTTTAAAAACTGTAGAAAGTAAGGGATCTTGAGAGTTAAAATGTTTTGGACAAGTTTTATTTAATTGGAAAGTAAATATTCATTTAAAAATAGTTGATCTGGCAGGAGGAAAGTAAAGGCTGATGTGATTTGCTTCTGGCAGCACAGATTCTTTTCTGTGTTTGGACTCTGCTATTACTATTATTTTAAAATAAGAATCACATCTTCAATAGGTATCTCCTTTCCCAAACTGCTGCAGCTTGTATATGGCCACTGGTACTGCTGAGGAACTATATTTTTGGAGCTGCAATCCAAAGAATATTAATAAAGAGTTGTGTTAGATTTTCAAAAGGCCATACAGCTGCCACCCACATACCAACGACAGATAACAGCACATCTTCCATGTTTTGGTATTACCTCACTAAATTATTGTGACATACTCTCAAATATGTTTTCCAAGATTCAAAAAGCCATCTGGCCTCTGGATTTAACAAGCTTTTTTATCAATCAGAAAAGGGTATATTGAAAAAAGAAAAGCAATGCTGTCATAGATTTCAACACAGGCAGTGTTTGTCTTTACCTACTGCATATATGCCAGGATTGAGGGCTTCTAGTTAATCTGGCATAATTTTTTTTCTACTGTCATTTCAGCAGACAGCAGTGAAAGTCTTGTAATACCAGCTAGCCCATATTCCTCAGCTCCTTTCCACAAAGAAGAGAACAGAGTTCTCCTTGATGGTACATTAGGGATACACAGAGCACTTTGGAAATATCTGCTGCTAAATTTTCAGCTTTTAAACAAAGCACACATAAGGGAAGGCAGTTAATATTTTAATCTCCAAGAAATGGATTATTTCTTCTTGTATTATCAGCAATAGGCTTCCCTATCAGAAGCTGCACCCTTTACAGTCATCTGTGCCAGGCATTTAAGGAATAATCAATACAAGCTCATCTACAAGCATTCTTACCTGTCCCCTACTAATAAAACTCAGAGGGTTGATAATTCAGATGCCTCCTTCTGCAGACTGCTGCCTGTAGTATGTAGAGCACAGTTGGAAGATAAATAAAAAAATGAACATTAAAAAAGCAGCAACAAAATGTCTATGATAAAACTGAAGAAGAGGTCATATTTTCCCCTTCTCAGCAAGGACTTTCAGAGGTCCTTTTAATGAGCTATTTTCTGAGTAGGTCTGTGTGGGCCCAGAAGAATGCTGGCTACAAAGAGTAATTATTCTGGCACTCAGCTACTAGCAAACAATAAGGTAAGGCTGAATGGCTGTTGGCTTCTTCTGCACGTTCACAGGAGGGCACGATAATAAACTTAGAATCTTGTTTTCTTCTCTGTGTTAATCATTCTAAAGCAGCTGTCCTTAAACATTTAACTTGAGCGTTCCCGGATATTGAGAATACTGCATGTTTGAATAGTGCTAGGGTCATTTTCATTTGACTTTATCTATTGGGAAGAATAATTACACTTGGTCCAATTAAATAACTTTATTTTTACTTATTAAATAATTTTACACTATATATATACAAGCTTGACTTTGTCTCATTTTAAAAAAAGGGTTACTTTTCCACTTTGGCATAATAATTCACTAAATACAGTCATGTACCATTCCTCAGATATTTCAGAGTGTAGGAGAAAGAATGGAAGAACTGTAGGAGAACAGCAGACTGTACATTTTGCACCAAGAACAAGCATAATTTCTTTAGACAACAAATCTGGGGAGTGAGAAAACACTTCAAGACCAAGTATGCTACTAAAGTCAGGGTTCTAAAGAGTCTTCCAAATTTAAGCAAAACCCTGTCAGTGTTACAAAGAATACCTTGGTGTTTCAGTTGAAAATGAATAATGTGTAATAATGTGTAATAAATAACATTCCTTAAGTGTTATTTATTACACACTTGTTTAAGTGTTATTTAACACACTTTTTAACTAAAAGGATCAGAAGCTCAAAGGCTTGTAACAAAGGGAGGGGACCTAATTGAAATTAACAAAAATCTACATGCTGTCTACAGATACTTTCTTCAGAAGTTCCCAATATTAGAATACACGTGACAATGCAATGGAAAACACTTTGGCAGGTAGTAAGAAACAATGTAGGTTCAGTACTTAATTCCTATGTATTTGTACTGTCATGTTGTATCTTCATTCTAGGAAATTGGAGGAAGGCATGAATGTAATAATCATAGCCTTAGATTGATTAAAGAAGCAATTGAATTAATTTACTGAAAGAGCTACAATATCAGAGATTTTAGAAATATTTTTGTCACCTTAAAATAGTTCAAAGCCTGTATTTCCTATAATACCCCAAAATAAACTCAGTACAATCAAGGTTGGTCCTGGCAGTAATTCCAGTATATTTCATAAGATTCTTAAACCACCCTCACCACCAGGGAGAACTGATTACCCTCAAGCTGTGCATTAGGTGACATTCCTGACATACATTACATAGGATGGATTCTGTCCCTCCTCCTGTAAAGGACATTTAGCATTTCAATGACGTTAAGAGTGTTCATAAGTCAAGGTTCTCTTGTGCTGTGTTTTCTATTAGCTAGACACATGCCCTCTTCTTCAAACTCTAGGGTTTAGAGCCCAAAATTTTGTAGCCAAAGTGACCTTTGCTCCTTTTGCCTTAGTGGGAGATGAATCTGCAATCTCCCAAAAGCAGAGCCGACAGGTTCAGGGAAAACATCCCTTACTTACTGCAGTGCTCTAAAATGTCTGGATTGAGGAGAATCTTACAGGATTTCAGCAGAAATTGTGATTTTTAAATTTTTTTTAATAACTTTGGACCATTTTTTCTTAAAGTTACTTGAAATAAGTCAAATTTCACCCAAGAATTGAGTGAAAGTAAGTATGATTCTGAGTTTCTGAACTTGGTCTTTGCTTTGAAAAGGGAAGAAATATATCTTGGATGAAGATTGAAACTGAAATTCAAATTAAGTAAAATTGGAGGTTAATATAAAGTTTTAAAAAGTGAAAGCATTTCAGTTATCTGTTTGTTAGTTTGACATATCAGTCAGAGTTTTAATTTTCAAGAGCAGGGATCATTAAACCAGACATCAAATATATATTCTTCATTTAAATTCAACAGAAAAGACCCTATAATTCATGCATTACTTTTTCATCCAATGTTTTGACAAGTTAGAAGATTTACAGATAATAAACAGATTCGGACTTAATAAAAGTCCTTGTTCTGCATCAGCAAATGACTCTTGCAAGTATTCTTTATCCCAGAGATTATATGTCCTGTGAACAATATTAAGAAATGACAAGCATTTTTAATAAAGCTCTCCCATCTGCCTGCACAAGGCACAATCTGTGAAAGGTTCATAATCAATGTCTTCTGAACAGCTTAATTAGTTTACATTACACAGAAGCATAGCTAGTCTCAAATTAAAAAAAAAAAAAAATTAAAATCCCTGAAACTTTAGGTCATGTATCAAGACCATCCTAACAGCAATGTATTGGCAATCCAATAAAATTTTAATCATGCACACTTTTTACTAAATCTTTGGATTATTTTAAAATATTCTAAACTCAGTTTTTATGAAAAAAGGCACTGCTGTACTATTTATGCCAAATTCTTTTTCATAGTGTTGGACTTTATGTTCCTATTGGCTACAGCTCTTCCTTCAGGAAAAAAAGTGATGAGGAGCCCAGTGCTGCCACAGCTATCCAGGTGAGGTTTTGATAAGAGCAGAGAACACAGGTCAAGGGGAGAACTCAGGCACCCAAGAAGAGCAAAAGGCAGATACACTCACAAGCCTAGTCCTCTTCCCTAAAACACCCCTTCTCTGACTCTTAAAGAAAGTGTAACCACTTACATGTTCTCCCAAAAATTGTACCCTCATACAGTATTTTTCTCCCAGCTCCAGTCTCTGACTTTGTATCTGCCCTGCCTATAAGGTCTTGTTTGTTAACTAGCCAGAAATCAGCATTAAGAAAATAATTTAAAAGTTAAGGAAATCAATGAAGTTGTTTTTTCAAGTAACTTAAAAGACCTCTTGTACCAAAAAAAATTACTTTTACTCTGCTTCCAAGAAAGATTCTTTTAGAAAATTACAAAATGTACTAGTAGATTATGAAATTCCACTAATTGAAATGGTTGCCTGTAATTTTGGTAGAAGTCAGATGCTGTGTTTTGTTGCATGTTGCCTCAACAGACTCTGTATTGCCACTGTACATAGGAGATCCCATCTCCTTTGCAGTTCTGCAGTGGACCAGGAATCTTTCATTTAAGTACCTTCTCCCACACTAAAAAAGTCAGTTTGCTTGAACAAAACCTTTTTAACAGAACCTACTTGGCTTCATTCATTTTATCTGGATGGTGCCTTGTATCCAGGAGGGAATGACTGCTGGAAGCACCAGAATGGAGAGACAGACTTGCTTTCGAAAATGTCTCTCTGAATGACAAGAATAAACTCACCCCACGTTTCCTACAGTGCTGATGAATGACCCAGCTACCAGACTATTTTCAGATGTCTCTTTCTCAGATGTGTTTTTCAGCATAAGATCTGAAAGAGGTCTTCCACCATTAGCATTGGAAAACAGATTGCCAAAGGTTGAAACCTTCCTCCCGCTAAAGTCTTTTCCTAGTCAGAATTGTCAGACACAGTTATTGAATGTTAAAATGGTGTTGCAACCTTCCAGAGCTGGAGAAGCATTTGACTCAAAAATCCTGACACTAAGGCCTTGGAAGAAGGATTTGTGGAGCAAGACAGGAGCTTTAGGTAACAGTGAGGTGACAGGTTTTGTTTTGCAGCACTCACTGGAACCTGCCTTTTGCCTGCCAGCAGCCAAGAGCCACTGCAGCACCTGATGGTCACAAACAAGCCAGAAAGCTGCAGGTGAAGGATCTGCACATCTGACCTGCCATCAGCCTTTATTCTTCTTCCAAAACAATGCATATGAGAAATGCACACAGTCACAGATTTGAAGCAATGGGCAGACATTTTTGTTTGGCTCCTCACTAATGCTAAATAAACACAAGATGTAAGGTTGTACTGACCCACAGCTGTTCTTGGCAAAATTCAACGGCCAAAAAGGTTTAAAGAGAGTGATTTGAGCTACAAAAACAAAATCAGGTCTGCTTAAGAACTCCTTGTCTACTACATAGGACACAAACTATTTCTTAGTCATTGCATTTTCACTCCAATTTACATTTAATAGAGCATTCAGGATTAAGAGGCTTTGGCATGGTTTCTGTAGTGTGTGTCTTTGTGTGTGTGTGTGTGCTCAAACGAGAGACAGGAGAATGTTATGTGGGTGGAGGTGAAGTGTCAAGAATTTGGGATTTGCTTTTGCAAACAGCTAGATCAGCAGACTATGTACTTGTCCTATAACAATAGACTAGGCCTTGCTCACATGAAACTCTACAGTTTAAGGGATTTTTAAATGAAAAAAATTAGACTTGAGCAAGATTTTACAGTGTTTTTGAGATTGCATCATAATAAAAATAAAAATAAAATAGGCTTTCATGCATTTGCACCCGCTACTTAAAAATACACTTCATTCCATGAAGACTAATGAAAGAAGCAGTTCCATAAGTATTATGCTGTATCACTTCAGAAGACCAAATTCTAAACTATCAGCTTGTTTCAACCCTAATTACCAATGGGGCACACTTCAGAAGTTGTTTTCTCATCCAAATTTAGTTCATCTCTCTTGGAACATGTGCATCTGATTGCAAGACTATTTTTAAAGGTTATTATCTGTCAGTGGAGTACAGATAGTGAATCAATCATCTAGGGACTGCTGGACATCCACAACTGCAAAATAAAAAAAATACTGTGGTGCAAATGGATTTATTTAAATAGCCTACCATTACTTCTTCCCTGGGTAGCATGAGAATGTGTCTCTGCTAACAGGGGATGACTTATTTGAATGTTAGTCAAGCATTTGTAGTCATGTGGCCTTTCATAACTGGTAAAACAAGACTGAAACATCCTGAAAAACTCTTTTGCAGTATTTCTTAGTCAGCAACATTGAATTCTACATCACTTCTAAGATATTTATCTTCTTTTTTGTTTCTTTTTTTTCTCTTTGCTGTTTGTCACCACTTTAAAACATCTGTTACACAAATACATACTTAGAAAGTATATTCTGGGAAAGAATTCTTATACACTGCATCCATCATTGCAACTGATCAGTTACATAAACCCTCTGGTAAAGCTTCACGTTTCTTCCCTGTTCACATTGACTGCACACTTTCCAGGAATTGTAAAAATGCACTCACTAAATTATCAAACACAACTTCTGAGAGCCTAATGAGAGCTAGTTCAATGCAAAAACTTTTTCATTCTAATTAATATTATAAAATGACAATAAAATTATTGAAAAATGAAATCTAAACTAAAATAAAATAGAGGCATGACATCTTTGAAGAATATGCAAAGAATGTCATTTATTTGTATAGCAGCAAAGGAAGGTGCACATAAAAGTCACCAAGAATTGGTTTGCTGTTAGATTTTGACATCAAATGTAAGAGATATTCAAACACACAAATTCTGTTCAGAATGCAGAGAAACATTTAAAGCTTCTTGAAATTTTCTCAGGAAAATTGAATCATTGGGTGGGGGGGAAGCCAAAAATCAGAATATTTAAGGGGAAAAAAGTTAAAATATTAGGTTAGTAAAAGGTAAAAAAGAGGGATTCATTTAACAAATACATAGAAATTCCACCAAAAAAATCCATATAAATAATTAATATTTAGGGCAATGTAGAAGCAGCTAAGGATTAGGTGTTGATCAGGACATGGGAATGGAAAGGACAATTTAGGTCCCCTAAATTCCTCTGGCCCAGTGACTATTCAATTAGTTAAACAATATGAAAGACTTTCATTAGGAGAAACTCACTAATGATGAAGTACTGTAATTGCCCAGCAAATGGAGAGATGTGAGCTCAGCTCTAATGCTGGCCCCTCTCTGCCACTGTTCTCTGAGTGTCAGCTCTCAGACACAGCCTGAGACTGGACACTCTGGCTGGGGCACCACTGGCACTCTGGCTGATCCACTGGGGCAGTTTTCACTGCCTCATTCTCCTAAGAAACTGATCCCTACTTTAGAGGCCTAAATTTGGAAGGAGCCACAGCTGAGAATGCCGAGAAGGGGAGCTGCTCCCTGGGGCTCCGTGTCAGGTCCTTACCGCTCCCAAGGGCCAGGGCTCGGACGCTTTTCTACAGGCGGCTTTTCCTGATGGCTTCTCCTGATGGCTCCCTGAGGCAGCTCCACCACTCCGGGGTCACAGCTTTCTTGGGTGATATCTACAGATAGATCCAAATTGTCCCTTCCTAAGCTCCAGAGCTCGGGACACCTGAGCCAGTCTGGGTCACCAGCCGCGCAAATACAGGCTAATTGTGTAACACGTCACCTAATTTAATAAGCAGAGCACAGCTCTGTGCTAGCCAAATGACTCATCCTCCACACCAAAGTGGCTCCCATCCAGATGGTCACAGCATGGTGGTGTCTCCTCTCCTTTAAACACGGCCCTCCAAGCTTTAGAGGGGATGTGCCTGTGTGCATGTACAGAAATGTGCTCCTTGTTGACAGAGTGACAAAACTTTCCTTTGTCCCCTCAAAAAGGAAAGAAGCCCAGAAGTTTCTCTCCTCGATTAGGTGAAAAAGCCACCTCATAGGCCTAGGGGACTTCACCTCAAACTTAAGGATAGCCCATTGGACAGGAACCAAAAAATCCCACCTGGGCAATTTGCTAGAAAAAGAAGAGAACAAAGAGACTAATTGCTTTTGTGAGGTGTTTTACCAGGAGCAAGGACCTCCTGCACCTGGCTCAGTTTTTCCCTGTAAGAAGTTTGTTATTTTGCCTTTTATTAAACCTTTTTGTTTCCAACACTGCAACGGAAGCCATCCTGCTGATTTTATGCCTCCAAAGGTGGCTGAGCTATCTTGGGTGAGAAATAGACCTTCAAGAGCTTATGAGACGGGGCTCGAGGAGGCTCCTATTGCTTGCACAGACAAAACACTGCACAGCACCTGCAGATGAGTCCTGCAAAGGCAACACGGGACTAAGAGCCACTGTGGTCCCACCTCTCACGTCTCAGAGGTTCCAGCAAGCAACTCTCAGTTCTGACAAAAGATCCTTTTTGTCCAAATGTGTGCTGCTGAGCTGTTTGTGCCCTAGACAAAACCCCACACTTTCTGTACACTCCCACAGTACCTACATGGTGAAAATAAAAGTCTACAGCCAAACCAACTCCAGTGAGATCTAGAGTGCTGTCATCATACACCTGTGCAAGCAAATGCCTCACAGCTCAGGTTCCCAGCACCCATTCATAGTCCATACCAGTCATATCACCCCGAAATCCCTGTACTTTGGAGGTTATTCAATTTGCAACACTGTGTTTTCCAGAGTACCTCTGCTAGATCAGCCTAGTATTTTGATACCAGTCATTCACATTCAGAAGTTAGCAACCTCTAATCATCTTTAAATTGTAATCAAATGATTGGCACATCTTAAAGATGCATCAAACATTACATAAGTAATAGTAAAATTCCATTTTTAACAGAAAAAGTATGCTGTTCCAGACATCAAATTTTGATGGAATTATCAAAAATGGATTTGTATTCTGAAAAAAAAAATCTTTGAATGACATTGAATCTTTCACTACTTGAATTGCTGGCAATGAAATTAACTGTATGACAGCCTCTCATTTGAAAATGTTACCTATAAGCATTTCATATCCAAACCAATAAGTACTATCTTTGTCACTAGGGGGGAAAAAAGCACAAAAATAACTACTGCCTTCTGAAGGAGATATTAAGGGCAACACTAACAAGTAAACTGAAGCAATATACAATAATACTCCTGCCAAGGAATGTCATGACAAAATCAATATGATATATATGTCAATACACACCAATGTTATTTTAACATCAAACCAGAGTCCTAGGTCAATGTTTTGCATGGCTGGTGATAAAAGTGACACTCATAATAGCAGTAGTACTTATCAAGATGTGTTATGTCAGCTTCCTTCTATTCCTGTCAACACTGAAAACATATAGTGATAATGCAGTACATATGCTACCCACCTCTCTCTGCCAGCATCAACCTAACTTATGCCAAATCTTTCTAGAAACACTAATCAACATGCCCTGCTACAGAGAGCTGAGATACTGAGGCTGTCTAATTTAAGATGCTGATGAATAAGTAATAAACTTTCAAGCATTACAAGGAAACTAAGGTTCTGCCAATGTAGATACTATAAAAGACTGGCAGTGATTGCAGCTGAATATTCTAATAGCTTTTATATTATGAAAATGCCTCATTTTTTTAGTACCACATACACCATCTAGCAATACAATAATGGCAGTATAACAGAAATGTCTGATTACCTATAGAAGACCTTGAAATCATTTTACAGGTTTTCTCCCAGTGAAGATTTTATTAAAGATCACTGCAAACACTTATGCAAGAGATACGGTGCATTTTCCACTGTCAATAAAGGAGAAAAAAAACTTTCTAAGCATCATTTTAGCCTAACTGCTGTTTTCCAGCCTTCATAAAATAAAAACACCTCTTAGAAACACTCATATGCATGACAGCAGCTTTTCTGGGCCCAAGTGTCACCTTCAGGAAAGACTACTCCCTAAATCTCTAGCAATTTGGGACCAGTCCTAGCTCATTCCCACTTGCACAGGCTCTGGTGAACACTGCCTGCAGTGGTGGCAGCAGGTGCTCAGGTCACAGCCACTGACCCTGACCAGTGTGCCCATGGCTCTCTGAGACCAAAGGGAGACAAGGTAGTGTTGCATCTGCCCAAACCAATTATGAGTGCTGAAAAGGGTAGAAGTGGGATGGAAATTCTGGGACCAGATGGGCCTCTGAGATTTTCACTCTTAGATTTTCATTGATTTCAGTGAAGAAATGTCACCAAATTTTTTCCAGAGTACTTTAATGAAAATGCTTATATGAGGTCAGATGTGCTGCTCTTACTTTCTCTAAAGAGAAAAGAAAGCACAGGGTGGACTTGGGTTATATTCTGTCATGGAAACCTCATCTAATCCTGCACTAGATCCTCCCAAAACATGAGACAGAAGACCATAGCATTAACAAGGCTAGATATTATTACTGTGTTCAATTCAGAACTAAATGTAAAATATACATTATATCTTACTCCTTATATGAGCCTCCAGAATAACAATCTTTTTTTGTTATTATTCTTTTTGGCTTAAATATCCATCTCATTAAGCAAGACACATGACAGGGAGTAAAATATTTGAAGGATCACTTACAAAAATGCTAACAATATCATTACTTCAAAAATTTTATGCTTTAAAGGGTTTAAATGCTGTCAACTTGGAAGATATTTCCTGTTTTCTGTCCAAGTTTAGCAGCAGTATATCTTGTATGACTGAAGTGCACCATAAATATTATAGATGGTCAGAAGTCATGTATTAGTCAGATTTTACAAAGGCTCCCAAACAACTAAAAAACCCTTATTGTTTATATGAATAAATTACATCAGTGATCTTTGTAGTAAGCACCATCTGAGACAGAAGGTTTTACATTTACAGTGATTAGCATGAGGTTAATCTCCATCAGTCAACTGCAACTGTGATAAAATACACTAGAGCCCTTGAGCTTATGGTGTGCAAATCTACAAAAGCAATTACATTTCTTTGCCTGTTATGGAAATGAAGTTTTTTGATGACAGCCAGCCAAGTTCATTTCTAGTGATGGAGAAAACCAATATAAATGCAATAGTCTCAGGATCTGTCTGTTATCTCCAAAAAGAATCCATTGCATGCTTCAATGTACATAAATGTGTATAAATATCACTGCACCTTGTCAAACCCTAATTCTCTAAAGGCATTCCCAAAAACATCCTTGATCCGTGCAGTAAGTACTGCAATGAAAGACAATTTTAAATTAAACCAGATAGCCTTAAAATTGACAAGGACATGACACTGAGGAAAGGGAAAGCTAATGAGCCCATATTCTTTAATACAGTCCCCACAACTTGTAGGCAAATGCTAAACTATACCTCGAATGTGACAAAGTAGCAAATAGCTTTCTAACCACAAAATCACCATGATATTTGTTCCTTTGGGGTAGAGAATCTCTTAAGAAAAACAAAGCTTGGTTCATTAACACAGGTCTTGGTTAAACCAAAGATCACCTAGTGTTCAGCTTCAGACTTCCTCTCATCTATACTATCTGTTGATGCATAATTCCATACAAAGCACTACATACCATATTGCACCATTCCTGTAGAATACTCTGCTGCAGAGCAGCACTCCAACATCATAGAAACCATTGCAGGTCTCTTCTTTTTCTTTAAAGCTGTCTAGATATGTTGATAATAGTAAGCAAAACAGAAAAAAATCTGACACTGCTGTGCCTATGAGAAAGCTTTACAATAATGATGGAACAAAGTTTATATAGAGCTAAAATTGTGCAGTAGTAAAGAATGAATCCTGCAGCTTCAGGAAAGCATAAAAAATCTGAAGTATCTGTGGAGGAATTCATTAAAGGGGTAAAACTCATCTGAAGGTGTATTAAGGGACTGTGGGGTTCTTCTTCAGCTGATGTGAAGTGCCAGCACTCCTTGTATCTCTCCGTGGCTTCACTGGTCCACATCTCAGAGCCAGTGGGGAAAAAAAATCAGAGCAGGAAGATATATTCAGCTGGGGATCAGGAAACATTTTCCAGTGCCATCTAGGACTCTGAAACAACCCCCCAGGACAGTAATACAAATTCTGGGCCAAACTTCAGTAATCAGGCTTTTAGTAGCACAGGAAAACAGGCAAGTCTCAAAACGTATTTCCCAGATAAAATATTATCTTATATTATCATGAATCTATAGTAATGACTATAATTTATTTGTTACAATGTTTTCCATTAGCATAGAACCCATTTCAAAATACCTTCCTAAATATTATTTAGCATCAAATTCATATCCTCCATAAGCTATTTATAAGTTGTTTGATTTTATAAGTTGTTTCAATTTCAAATATTCTTTCTATTACACTAGGAAAAGGCTGGCAATACAGAGATGGAAACACTACCAAACAAGTGTGGGTGTGTAATACAGGCAGTTGGTTTTCCTTTGCAAACCAGCTTTTTGAATAAAGTCTGCCTGAAGAAACTTAAACCCATGTATTCCCCAACCACCAGGCAAGAGGCCATTCTTGCAACAGGTAATGCTCATTCCCTCTTCTATTACACTACTTTATATTAAAAAAATATTCAGTATTTATGATTTCTTATTGGCCACCAATAATAAAGGGACATTATTAATAGAGTATGAGATTTGGGGGCTGGGATGCATCTTTAGGTTGGTTTAAAGAAATTATTTAAAGACTGGGTCTCCAGGATGCTGGAGGCACCCACATTCCCCTGCCCCACTCCAGCAGGATGCCTTTTAAAAGGGGAGAATTATTATTCTTTTCCCTTTCCCTTTGTATTTAACAGAAATGATCTCTCTTCTGTGAGGGGCTCAGATCAAATTCATAGGATGAAAGGACTTATCAAAATAACTTCTGCTTTCTGCATTTGTGATAGAGATATGGTTACAGACCAGCACCAAAATACTCAGAATATACTGTAAAATGGAGCCATTGAAGCTGAAATGGATGTGCTTGGGAAATTTTCATATATGAAAACCTTGAAAGCCCATTACTTGAATGGAACTAAAAATTCCTTTTCCAGAATTTTGACTGAGATATTTGAATTATGTCTGAACCTTATTCTGGGTGGGAAAAGCTTTTCATCTCTGGTCCTGGAAAAGGAGACTTCTTCCTTTTTCTGCACTGTAGTAAGCTAGTTGAAAATATGGTCAGTAAGAGCCATTTAATTTTTTTGTCTTCTGTCATCTCTAGCTCAAGAATTGTAGTATAAATCTGGAAAATAAATAGGAACAGAGCAGATTTGTTATAGACCAAATGGACTGAAAATAATCTACATGCCATAATATTGCACTGTCTCTTGGACTAATCTACATTATCTACAGAATATTGGAGTGCTCTGTCTCAGGGCTGATGTTTCCTTCTCTCTTAAGACTTACAGTACCTTTAGAACAGTGGGCCTGGCGGTGGGAAGTGAGACAAAGCTTAGGATGTCCTTCCAAGACACCCCTCTGGGGCTGTAAATGAAGCAAATGTGGCCATCTTTTTACAAATGCAGGGGAGGGGCCCACAACAAAGAGAAGGCAGCCAGCTCCATGGTCTCATGCATGTTTGGGGTCAAGTGCAGGTACAGAATCTTCTAAAGAGCCTGGAATAACTCCATGTCAAGTGTCAGTAAAACCTACTCTTTTTTTTTTTTTTTTGGTAGTAAATTCTTATTAAAGCAGACTGAGGCTAACAGATTTATATATATACTTATTTCCACTTCATACTACTCAACTTCAGGCAATTCCTGTGCTAAGCCAGCTTGATTTGAAGAGGAGCAATCCAGTGAGCAATGTGACTGAGAAAAAGAGCAGCATCTCTTTTCCAGCTCTCCTCCAGCCCAATTCCTTGTCCACAAGTGATGTTCTTTGTCTCCTTAGTTCAACTGTACAGATTTTTGCTTTACTTTAGGCAATGTAGAATTTTCCCCTGGAGAATTAAGTTTTCTCTGGACAAAAAAGCCTAAGAAAAAATCATTGCAAAAAAATACTGCCAAAGACTTCTGATTTCAGTCCAATAAGTGCAAGCACAAGAGAAATTAGGTTAATCTGACACCAGGGGCAATGAGTCAGAGTGTCTGGTTCAGTCAGACAAGTACTAAGTGGGTTTACCTGCCATGGGTACCATGGTCAGTACCTTTGATAAGTATCATGGATTTAATTTCTGTCTGTGTCACTACATGTCTATAGGCACAAATGCATCACTCCAATAATAATCCTCTCTCTTCCTACAAATGTCCTTCTTTATTTGTAGACAGAGTGTCCTTTGTAAAGTCGCTCTTGTTTAAATGAGAAAACCTGTTTTGTCTGTAAAGATTTTATATTGCAAGGCATTTTTCCCTAGAACTGAATTTTTCTGCATTATGATTTTCTAACAGAAATAGAAAGCTAGATGAGAACAATCAACTGGTTCATCTGTTGCTATAATTTCAGTTAATTCTTGCAAGAATTTTTGCAGAGTTCCTGCATAATTTTACTGCTTTAATTCATACTCAACAGAGTATTTACACTCTGAAATTAAGCAAAATTCAAGCAATGGAAGTGGGATATTTCCACATATTTCTGTCTTGCACTTTCATGACAAAGGCATAGAAAATTTCTCGGCAGTCTAAGTGAAGTTTTCATTGATTATTTGAGGGCAGATACACTGACTGCATCTGTGATGATCAGTGAATACACAGAAGTTAAATAATTTCCACCTTCTTCTAACAAATGAATACTGGGTGAAAAGCATTTATTAAGTATATGTAAATCATCCCATTAGCAGATTTTTTTCCCTCCACATTTCTTAATTCTATTTTCCCAAAATACAAAGGGATTGCCAAGGAAAATACAGATAATTACATTTATCCAACAGCCATTTTTTTTTCTGTGGGTGTGATTGCCCTCTCTCAGGACATGTGATGTCCCTTCACAGTTTTTTCTTTTCTGACTAGTAACTACTAAATTGGAGACTGTCCTGAATTTACAAACACAGCAAGGAGAGTAACCTTCCAGGACTATTCTGTTTGACAATTCAGTGAAGGAATCTACAAGACTTGTGGATCAATCCCACTGCAGTGGTGATGTCTAAATGGCAACATTCCCTAAGAGGAAAGAGTTGTGGTTATTACAACTTGGAAACTGCTGTACTTAATTTCACATAAGTAGCAGTACAAATTGAATGCTCTTCTGACCATTTGATCCTTTATTGTTCAAGAGAGAAACACAAGCAGAGCCCTGCCCAATGTACCAGAAAGAACATATAGGGTGTAGTAGGATATTAAAAGAGGTTGTGGGAAAAAATAGCTTCAGAAAACATGAAGAAAAAAGAGTGTGTAAGATAATAAATGCCTGAAATACTTAACATGCTGAAAATATTTTTCCAGACTGGAATCCCTTCTGCTATCAATCAAAAACAGTGGTTCTTAATATAGCCTAACACCTTCCACAGGAGTAGGAATGCCAATGGCTGTTTCTTGGGACTGTGCCCGGATTTCAGTCTACATTTTCCCTGTATTTTCACTTGTGTATATCTTGAAATTCACATCTAAAGTTTTGGTGTGCCTGCTGATACCTCTGTTCCACATCAAATATAACTCTGAGCAATTAAATTGAATTAAATGAATTGACAGGAAAAAAAATAGTATTGCAATAATATGAAAAGCCAAAGTTTCTACAAACTTAAAGGGACATTTCCTATACAGACAGTTAAGGAAACATAGATTAGACTTAGAGTGAAGACAGGCATCTAAACTACATCAGAGAATAATGCCCAAGAAGTCCCTACTTCCTTCTCCTGACTGCAACAGGAGCCTGGACAAGCTCTTCAGATGCAAATGCAGTTGTCTAAATTCAGGAGAGATGAATCACAGCCTATTGATTAGCCCTGTTAGCTAAAATAAGAATTTCTAAATTACTGATTTTAGGGAATGAAAATCAGGTAATTGAAGCAAGGTCAGACACTGAATTAGTTGGAGAAAAAGGATTCCCACCTGGGGTCTACCCACTCTCTCCTCTTCAATTACTTCTGAAGACTAGCAAGTAAAATATTGAAATCTTCTGTAGGTTTCAAACACTTAGAGCCTGCCTTCCACATCAAAGTTAATAGCATAGGTCTTGAATAAAATTTAAACAGTACTCTGATACTTTCTTTACAATATCTGCATTGAAGTATCATGCTGGCACCTGAAATTGTAGTGGGAATGAATGCTGGAATGCCAGAACTATAAAGAAATAGGTCCAAAGTTCTTTTTTTGTTTTTTTTTTTTGAGGAAAGCTTAGTGCTAGAATGCCAGAAAGCACAACTAGGAACTAAATATCATTTGCTGTTAGTTACTGAAACTGCATAACCAGGGTAAGGTAAATGCTAGAGATTCTTGAAGCTTACTTAGTTGGCTCAGTCTAGGGCTGTTTGTTTCTTTGAATAAATTTTTTCTCTCATATTTTCCTATTAGAAACTGGTTAAAATCAAAATAGTTTCCAGTGACCTAGTGGAATCAAACTCTATGGATTTGACATCAGAAGGGCAACATCAATTGCCAGGCAGCGTGTTGGTGCCAGTGTTCAGTGTTGCAGCACCAGATTCCTCAGCCATCAGGGAGATCAAATGCTTGGAACTGATTTAAGATGGCAAGCTCTCAATTAAAGGCACACCACCAAGGCACCTGCAAGCTGAGGCTCACTGTCTCCCAGGTGCAGAGACCAGCTCTCCTCTTCCCTTGGCCCTGGGATCGTCTCTTATTCCTCAGCACACTGCACACCATGTGTTTGTGGTGATAACATTTACCTGCCACCTTGCTTTAGTTAAAGGAGCAAAGTGGTTTTTTCACCTTGCCTTGCTTTTTTTGTCTGTTTTCTTTTCCTCCCTTTTGCTAGCTGCCAAACAGACACAAGATAGCATTAATCAAAATGTTCTGGGTGACCTTTGAAGAGACACTGTGCTTGGGAGCCCTCTTCACAATCTAAATGAAGCACATCATCCAAGGAATGGGCTCTCTTGAGGTCACAAACAATTTCACCAAAAAAAAAATTGTGGGCAAACCATGATGTCAGGCATTAAGGAAAAAAACCCTGCTAAAGAGTATTCATTGTATAAAATCTCCTCTGCTATTTCCTTCTGTACTCCAAAAGCATCTCAGCTAGTGCCAAAGGGTCTGGCTACCACTTGCCCAAAGAGTGTCTGAGGTAGGACAGCAAGTAAAATGCATTTTACCAGCTTATTATATGGTGAATGATTCATAAAGCAGTTTTTTTTCCCCAGGATAATGTATATTTCTTCTTCCACAGTGAATGACATCCCCAAAAGCAATATTCATCTGACCAAATGCAGAGGTGTCCAGAACAGAAATCTACATCTAAGCCATGTTGTCTCTACATACAAAAGAGAGGAATTGGCACTTCTGAGGTGCAGTCCATTATACTCAAAGGTAAATGTTTAATGTGTGTCAGATTAATCATAGTCTCTTTTTTTAGCTGATATTAAAAAAAAATCAGATTTTCTTCTCACTCAGATGTACATTATAGACATCTCAAAGAGGGGATATGATTCCTGTCTAATCAACATTAGTTGGACCATTCATGCAAAAGATTCCCTGTAAATATGAGCTAGTGGGTACTTAGAACAAGACTATGACTACTATAATATTGTATAGAAAAACAGATCTGTATAAAGCTAAGTTTCTACTACAGTGTCATGGATTCTTGGGATAAGAACAAAATTGCCATGAGGCACCACATGAATTTATCATACAAACAAAAGTGTCAGCTCACATAACACATAATTATTATGAAACTTGCTGCATCAGGAAGTTCCAGATGCTAAAAAGGAAAACAGATCAAAAGCCAAGAAAATACATCCACAGTGTACAGATCCACTTACTGACACTAAGTTCAGGGGGAACAGGAAGACACAGGAATATCTATCCTTTTCACTAGGCCTTTTTTATCATAAACATGAACCTCAAGTAACAGCTGAGGACAGGACTCTGAGCTAGATGGACTGGATCTCCAATTCAGTCATCCATTCCTGTTTTCTGACCTCATACTGCCAACACTGTTCTTACAGCAGTGAGCCAAGCAAGGAGCATTATAGTCCTATCTCACTCATACCATTTTTTTCCAGGATTACCAAATGCAGGTTAAGCCTCAGTTTTACACCAGGAAGCACCCAAACAAAAAATGCAAGCCATCACCTTATCTGCTTTCCCAATATTACTTCAAAACATTTGTGCTTTGTCCAATCCTCCATTCCTGACACATTATTTCAGTCAAGATATTTACTGGTGAGGAGAGTTAGTGTTGGAGCCAAACATTTACTTGATATTATCCATTCTGTCATCAACGTGAGTCACCAGCAGTGGTCTCATCTTCCATCCTTTCAAGCAAAGTTGAAAAATTGCTAAAAATAGCAGCAGAACTTGACTGCAGAGTGTTTTTCTGGGGAACTCAAATCTTAGCCTGTGACTAATTCTGCTAATTGAATTTTTACCTCCATCTTTTTTGGGGAGAACACAAACAGTAAGAGAAAAGGTTGCTTTTTGTAATGTTTCTTTTTACTACATTGTCTCTTGTCCCTTATTTTTTATGACAGTGAAACACCAAACTATGGTTCAAAACCCTCTTCTTAAACCCTGTTTTCTGAAGAATCAGACACATGGGGATTTCCCAATAATATTTTGGAACTCAGTAGTGAGCTATCATTGCAACACAAAATAAGCTCTGACATGTTTATGATAAAAAGTATTTTACATATGACATTCTTTTTCCTTCTATCCAAACATCTCATTTTCCTTCTACTTTTAAATTAGCCATCAGGCTAACTACTGTATTTCAGCAATCACTGCTGCTATGCATTACCAAATATGAACTCTTATGCCAGGCTGAAGGAGACACATATCCCTTATATTAAATACATCTCCCTCGTGACTGAAAGAATTATGTTAGGGAAAAAAAACTGTCATATTATGGTAATTCAATTTCTTCTGAGCACTTTCAAATCCACTCAACAGAAAAAAAAATGAAAAATCCAAATAAACACAGGAATAATTTTTTTTTTTGCACTAAGTAACTACCATTCCCTTCATCCCATTATGGTTCAGAGAAAAATTAATTACTGTTATTTTCCAGTACAATCAATGTACATCAGTTATTTCAAAACTGTGTAGAAATAGACATACACACGCACACACACACACACTAGGACTATTAAATGCTGCTAAGACCAGGAAATAGATACAAGTGTTTTCAAGAATTTTTCAAAAAATCCTTTTTAAAAAAAGGTTTGTGTGTGTTTCATGGGTTCCCCCCAAATTTTACCTATGTTTATTGCAGCCAAGCCTGTACAGAGAGCCCATAATAACAGGCAGGAAGAGGGACTATATCAGGATGCAAGCCAGCTGTCTGAATAAACCTGCATTCTGTGGTGGTAAACTTTAAAAAAAATCTGTAGTGTCTGAGGCCTTGTTACTGTTTTTTTCAATCAAATCAAAATGGTATATAATCTAAGCTGGCTGCATTTGCAGAAAAGGAGCCACATGAAGCTGTGCACTGGCAATTAACAGTGCAAGTGCTTTTCCTAAAGGGACACACAGTCAGTGCTTACATTCATCTCAGCATTAGCAGCCAGACACACAGTGCTTACAACAATAATTTTCATGGAGTTATCAAATTTTTCAACTGCAAACTCCAGTCCCTATGGATAGTAAATCACAGAAGCAATCCAAACAAAATCAGTGGAGGCGTGCTGCTAATGAAGTGTGTGCACAGATCCGCACAAAGTTGTAGCCCTAAGTATTTATCAGAGAGAAACAGGTGCCAACCAGATGCCAAAAAAATAAATAATATGTCAGAAATTAATAGCAGTCAGTCTGTTGCTCCTGCAAGTGACAGGAGACAACCAAAATGAAAATAAAGGAACCCAAATAGAATCTTGTAAGAGCCCACAAACAACAAGGGCAACGCACAATCTAATTTATGTTATCTGATATTACTTCAGGCTTTCTAATGCTGAAAAAATACAAGGTTATCTGTAGACTCAAATAAAGAACCAACCATGGGACTGCAGAGCACTGCAAAGCTGTAAAAGGACAATTCTTGTTCTCATGCCCAAAGCTCCTGCCAGGCTGGAGCACAGCCTGCGAGCTGCCTCACATGCCTGGAGTGCAGTGAGCAGGAGCGCCACAAACCCTGTAAACACTTCAGAAAATACAGGAGAACAAGAGGTCAACCAAAGATGTGACACATTGCCTAGTGCTGTCGACTGAGAAGGCAACCATGTCACTGAAAGAGTAGCAGCAAAGGAGGATTGTCTGCAATGCTGGAGAGATATTAACCACCGAAATAGTAATAGCAAAATAAATCAAGAAAAGAGCTGAAGCATTCTCACTTTAAGATATGATGCAAAGTATCACTCCCAGCTTTCTGAGTAGAAATATATCTCTTCTACTTATACAGCAGTTGCAGGATATAAAATCTTCTGTATACCTATTTACATCTATTTCTATAGATCAGCACAAAAACAATTGGTTAAGAACAAGTGCAGTCGAGTGCTTTATATGACGTGCTGGAGGGAAAGGAGGGAAATCTTGTTAACAGTTCAGCAGGGCTCAGGTATGGAAATCAATGGCAAAACGTGTTTGTACAGAAGGAAAAGAGGTTTTTTTCTTCCCAACTATCAGCATCAACCCACATTGGTGTGTGGAAAACTGTGCTGATGAAGCCAGCAAGAAAAATGCAACAAGGTTTTAGTATCCTTACTGAAATCTTTTATCCTGTAATATGTGAAATACATACAATATGTGAAAAAACACAACTAACATTTTTCATGGAAGAGGCTTCTAAGTGTCTAGTGGGGAATTAACAGATGTTGGGAGAATCACTTTACAAATACAAAGGGTTGCTATAAACACATTAGCAGAGGGAGTTGCTGCTGTTGAGCCATAACTTAGAAGATGTTTACAGGTATTCTCCCAAGTAATCTGTGAATTCTACACAGTTATTTACCAAAAGTGTGAGGAAACTTAATAGTAGGTACAAAGGATGGAATTATTACATTGACAAATAAAATAAAGCTAGTCACACATCAATTATTAAAAGATAAGCTTGCTGAAAATTCAGCCAAACACATCCCCTATTTATCATTCTCCATCTCTATTCCCACATTTCTTGAACTTCTTTAATTCACACATATCTATTTAATTTTCACTCCCACCATCTTGTAGGCTTTTTTTACTTCATTTTTCAAAAGTAATTATCTTTCTTCCCTTTTCTTTCATTTCTCCCATTTCAGGGAGAATTACTTTTATTACTTTTTTTTCCACCTTCTTTTAATAATTTTTAGGACTCCCTGCCTCTCCTGTCTTATTACCAGCTTCCCTCTCAAGTCTTGTCTAATGTGTGTATTACAACCATGTCTATGGTGTGTAGTACTAAAAAGGTTTGTGGTGCATGCCACATTTTGCCACAGCAGCAGTGAATGCAAAGAGCCCCCTAGATTCACCCCACTTCTTACTTCACCAGTATTTTTCCCTGCAGCACTGATTTTACTGACATAAGCAGCAAAGAGTAAAATGCTTTTGTTAAGTCCCATTGCTTCAGGAAACAATGAAGTGCTGAAGCTCCCCACCAAAACCAATTTAGCAACTCAAAATAGCACTTATGCTTCTCTCAGATTCAACTTTTCAACCCCTACTCCTCCTCCATTCAGTGCTCATCCCTCTTCCACACCTGTAAACTCACATGTGCCTAAATAGGGGGATAAAGCATCCTTAGGTACCCAGGCTACCACTGCTGCTTATCCAGAGCTGTCACTGCCTTGGCTCAGCTCAACATCCACCTGGATGCTCATCTCACACCCAAATCCAGACTGGGGTTTATTACTCAGGTGCCACAGACCACATCTCCTGACAGGCAGCAGCAGTGCCCAGGAAAATCCACATTACAAAAGCCAGCACCAGAGGCATTCCTGACAGGGGAGTGTTGCTGCTCAGCTGGAGGAGGACAGCAGGGATGACACACCTCAATAACAGCCAAAAATGTGAAATTAGGAGGGATAACATAATAAAACAAATTTGAAAAGTAACTGGTTGGTGCAAATAAACTTCACTGAGATATAATTCATTGACCTGTGTCTATTTTAGAAGTCAAAAAATGTCTTTCAATTTCTTGTGTAGGTTAACGGTCCCAAACAGCTTGAGTATTTGCCATTCCACATAATACCTAGCCAGTCACTTCAGTGGAATTCTAAATAACTGATTTCAGCACACAGCTAATAGACATAAATGTACTTTCTGATTATTTTTCTGTCAGATATGTTCGTTCCTCTGAAATGAAAGTAACAGCACAGAAAACATTTTAAACTAATTATATCATTATGGTTTTAAAACTTCATTAAAACTGCTTTAAAACATGCCTCATTTTCTAGCACAAAAATATTTTAAATTATGGAAATAACTTTCTGTTCATGAAATCTACATATTTTTAATTACACACATTTAATTAGAGAACTATTTGTTGAATTCAAGAATATAACAGTTTGAGATGTTTATTTAGGATCAGATGAGAAGAAATAAGTTGGTCATAGTCTTCTGAAGATTGCTTCAAGATCACTTGAATTCATGCCTTTTCTACATATTGAATAGCAGCTTAAAGCAAACATCTTAACTAGAAAGACATTTACAAAGAACTCATATGAAGAATTTAGTATATAAGTGCTCTGCAGATAAGTAGTCATTGGCAACTCCTAACCTTGAGCTAAAAGGCCCTGATGTAGATGATTCATGGGTGAAATTGCAACATACATCACAGAAAATCACAATATTAGTAATGCTAATGATGATGCAAATATCATTAATATTTATGCAATGATTTCAATTCTCCACTGGTTTCCAAAACAATCATTTGGAATTCAAATATTATCTGATTCCTTTTATGTTCACCAAGCTGCAGTACTAAAATCCCTCTCACAATTTCCTCCACTTCCCAGATTAAAAAAAAGAATATTTGGCTGGGATACTTCCCAGAATGGCCTGATTCTCTCAGAGCAGGCACAGTCACACTCTGAACAAGTTCTGGTCTTTTCTTTTGAGAGGAAAAGCTGGTGCACTGAACTCAGAAACACCCAATAATGCTAAAAATACCTTTGCATTCTGCTTCAAAAGTGAAAGCTGGTTTTACAAAACAGCTTATCAACTCCCTTCACACTTTATGCTGCAAATTCTGTCCCACACCTGCAAATACAAAAACATTGCTCTTCATTGTTTGGCATTTGTTCTACTGCAGGGCAGTGTTTCAGACATGCTACAGATCATCATCACTTTACATAAAATGCAGTCTATTTGCAAGACATAGACATGTAAGTAACAACAGATTTACTTGAAAATCATCATCTGCTCACTCACACATTGATTGAAAGTGGCTATCTGGTTTTATATAAACAAATTTATTTTATATATATTTTATATCCATGACTAGCCCTCTAAATCATTTACATGTGATGAAAATTTGATAAATTCTTGGACTGCATATGTAAGCTGCTGGATATCATTTAGAATTGTACCCTCTCACTGACATCAAAAAGAGAGTAGCTACAATATAAGACAATCACAAAGGAAGACAAACAACTATCAAACCAAATCACTGCCACCCTGAGACAGCTCAGTGAGATAACTACTGTAACTATTTATGTTTTATACAAAAGCCATTCTTTCAAATAGAATTCTATTCTTGGAACAAATTGTTCTTGCTTAAGAAATCTGAAAGAGGGCAACTGTCTCCTGCATTAATGAAGGAACATCTAAACCTGTAAGATCTTGCATGAGAAATAGTTATCAAATAGAACAAAAGAACATTAATTAGAAAATTCTAATATACCATTTCATAGACAAATAATGTTTTACAGGAAATCTACTATACGCAGTAAATATAACAGTATATAAGTACTTGTGTTCTTAATAGAGTTTCCTATCAAGAAACTCCAACATAGGAACAGCAAAGAGATTCCTTCAGAATACTGGGGTCAACATTTCAAATAAGATCTGAATTTTGAGGAATCTGTAATATTGCTACACCAGAGGATATTCTGAAAATCAGCATGTGTCAAAGCATATCCTACTTCTGCAAAGCCCAGTCTCCATCTCACACCCCTCCCAAGACATACACTGCCCAGAGCATCATGAAAATTATTTCCATACTTTTACATGACACTCACATCTGCAGTACTTGAGCACTTCATAGAGGCAGTGCTCCTGGAAGTCATGCAGTCTGACCATTAACACTTCTTAAAAATTACTAATATCTACAATTTAGCTGATTTTAAGAAAAGAAACTGGTTTGACTTGTTCCTAGTAATTTGGAGAGTGTTACCCACACACTTGCTGCCAGGGGATAATTTCTGAGAGCACTTTGCAGTATGCAGAACCATTTTCTGGACACATCCCTGTGATTGTCATTATGTGGAAGGGTGAAATTACAACTTTCCATTTCTTTGGACATCTCAACCATTTGACTTAGATTTTCTACATATGTCAAGAAGCACATTCTGAAAAAATCCAAAAAATATTCAATTGGAAACAGAAGGATGAAATATTAGGTTTTATTTTACCACATTTTACTTACAATACCACTGAGGGTAACTACTCTCTTTCAGATCCCCTTGTATCCTGATGCAGCTGGTCATGGTGATTCCTAAGCAAAATCACCACTGGAGAACAAAGAAATAGCCTGTAATCCTGTTATTGACATTGTTTTTTATCATAACACTTATGAATAAAACAAAGCAAATAAAACAAAGTGAAAATTCAATTTGCCCTGATAATCCTATTTCCCAAACTTTAAAGTGCTCTGGAGGCTCTGAAAACCCCAGGCAATCCATCACACGATGCAGCACTGTTTCACCACAAGTCATTGGCAAGGTTGGAGGTGCACAGCCCTGACTTCTTCTTCTAAGACTTAGAAACTGGGAAGGAGCTGAAAACCATTACATGAATCATTTATCATTATAATCCTTCAGCACATGCACTTTATTTCTCAGAAAAAGACACTGTAAACTAGAATATATTGTTATTAAGAATAAAATGAAATGAAAAAAAGGAAGTCTTTCTTCTTAGATTTGGCTACTTCTCTCCCAAAAAAAAAAAAAAAACAAAACAAAAAACCCCAAGAAACTGACATTTTCTTTGGATTTTTTTAAAATATGTAAATATCAGAGTCAATTCACCTAAAGACTGTTAATAAGATTGCTATAAGGAAAGCTGATGTATTTTTAACTGAGATCTGTTCCATCACATTAGTGAAAAAATGATCTATTAAAGAACAGTAGAGAGTAGAGAGAAAGACAAATCATGCCCTTTCCTCTGCTGGAATTTCAAATACAGATACTTTGCATTTTGCTTTTGTTGTCTCAGACTGAAAGAACTGAGTTTTGGCTCAGGAGCTTTGCTAAGAATTACTCTTTGATTATCACTTAACTCAGTTGAGATTTTGGGTTTGATCTGGATGTATTTCAAAGTGTATTTACTAAAAAAGTCTATTAAACTATTTAATTCTTGCTTGAGGCTGAAAAATCTAATGATGTTTTTCAAACATTCTTTTTATCATCACCAACAGGTGTATTTTCAAGGAGTAAAATGGTGATAAATGTACTGTCAGTAACATTTTATGAGATGCATGGAGTTTCTATAAAAACAATTTTAAATCTATTCAACAGGGGAACAATTTTTGATGGCTCTTCCCTGAATCTTCAGTTTTAAATGTTTAAAGCAAATCCTGTTGGTTCATTTCACATCATTTAAAAACATAACATTTATAAAACACTATAATTTTCCCATGTTTGGTTTCCAAATGTTCTTCAAGAACAAGAAACATGATACAGCAAAGAGAGAATGGCAATGATTCACTTTTTGTCTCATAGAGAAAAATGTTAAATTGCTTTAGGGATTTCTGTCAGTTCTGGGGTATGAATACATTCATTTGTGTACAATTCAAGATAGGAAAAGTTTCAACCAGTTACTTTCTACTTTTGAGAACCCTGAACAAATTAAAAGTGGTTGAGCAAAATTAATTTTTCACCAACATTTAGCAAATTTGCTTTTGTTCCTTTTCCTCAAGAATGGATCTTTGTTACCAGAAAGGTACTAATATAGCAAAATTTCCATCAGAAATTATTTTGCAATATGTAGTACAGATCACCATCAATTCTATCCAAAAAAGGTAACAGTTAACTCTAAAAAATGAAGTATTAAATGGAGAGAGGTTTCCTGCAGGACGTTCATGTTCAATCAAGAGTTGAAGCTCTGCTCCCTTGGCACAGAGAACTTAGGGGTTAGGGTAGGGCTTCCCTCTAAAGGAGCAGCAACAGGAAGGAAAGGTTTGGGGTGGTCCTAGAAACTAAGGACCAGCAGGCATTGCTCCATTTTCCATCCTGTCAGGAAATGGCAGGGACTCACCCGTGCCTCATCATCCGTCTGGGGCACAAACTCATTCCACACACAGCTTGTGTTTCTTCAGCCTGCCTTTGCTAACCTCAGTGCAGCAGACCACATGCTTAAAAAGTGAAATACAGGCTATCCTACTCCAGCTTCTCCTCATCCAGTGGAATCTTCTTCTCAAGGAGAGATGAAATAAGCAACCATCACTTGAGGGAGGCTTGATGTCTCACTTATTGTGACTGGAGAAGCGGGCCATACTGAGGTAGGGCAGCACTTTTCTGGGATAAACATCCTTGTTCTGGTTTCTGGAGATAAGCAAACACGGCACAGCACAAGTGCTGGGATGAGGTCTAGAAGCAGGAATGGGCTGCCAACAAAAGGCCAACCCAGCAGAGGGGGAGCAAGACCACCAAAGACCCCCAATGTCCTCCAACCTGTTTCCAGAAGGATCTAGAAGAATGAATTGCATATGGCAACTCATTTTCACAGAAAGTGAGACACTTAGCTCCAGAACAGGCAAAAAGTACCAATAAAAACATAACCCCACAAAACCTAGGCACACATGTGATCCAGGACCCCGGGCACCCCATCAGCAGGATTGATGCTAGAGCCAGGACTGGTGATCTTTCTTTCTTCTTTCTCCCTCTCTTTATTCTCTCCCTCCTCTTTCACCCTACTCCTTACTCAAAATCCACTGCAGTGTGTTTATATCATAAGGGACTAACACTCCAGTTGCCCTGCCATGTGTATAATTTACTAATAAAACTTTGCAAATTTTTGCAGCCCCTCTGACTTTTGTCGTTCCTTTTTGACCACAGGCACCTGTGAATCCTGGGTGCCCCCTCCCCTTGGGGAGCAATGTGGGACACCACATGCATGTTGTCCTCCAAGCCCAGCTTCATTAACATCTGCCTTCTTTATCCCTTTCATTAACTACTCCACTCTCTGTATTCTGTACATTGTCAAGTAGTTTTTCCTGGTTTCAGCAGGGATACAGGTCTTAGTAACACACTGATGTTTCAGTTTTTCCTAACTAGTGTTTACTCTAAATCAAGAACTTTTCAGTTTCCCTTGCTTTGCCAGGGAGCAGGTACACGAGAGCTGACCATGATATGGCTCAAAGCTATGAGCCATAGCATGGAACACCATGCCCAGTACATGAACTGGGAGGAGCTGATTGCTGGTCAGGAGGAGCTGATTGCTGGTCAGGTACAGGCTGGGCATCGGTCAGCAGGTCATGAGCAATTGTATTGTGCATAAAAGCTTTGTTATCTTTTATTCCTCTCTATTTCTCTGTTTCATTATTGTCATTATAATTACCATTACTGTTGCATTTTGTTTCAATTACTAAACTTGTTAAACAGATAAAACTTATTAAACAGATAAAAACTGGTTTTATATCAACCCACAAGTTTTACAGTTTTTTTATTCTCCTCCACAACGTGGGGTGGGAAAGGGGAAGGAGGGTGCAACTTGATTGGTTGTGGTGTGGTACTTAATTGCTGCCTGGGATTAAACCACAAAAATCTCTATTTTCAGGAATTCATAGAAAAGCAAAAGATTTAATGTTGCCACTCTATTATTGAGTGCTTTCAGAATTCAAAGAACAGTGAATTGAAAACATTAGGCTTAAAATGTTGGAATAAGGATGCCTTAATGACAACCACAGTCTCATTGTGTATCCATACTAAATGTGTGAGGAGATTTGCAGATGGGAAAAGCTATAAGCATGTTTCATGACAAATGTCGTAGTGTAGTTCAAAATTAAATTAAAGAAGTGTTTGGAAGGGACCTCCAAAAATCATCCACTCCAACATATGGATTCAACTTCAGACTACTGCCAAAGCAAGGCCATGATTTCATATGGTTAAGTCCTGAAAACTTCCCAGAGTGGATAGTCCAAAAATTCCCTGGTTGTTCCAGTGCTGCACTACACTTCTAATGAAGGAGCTTTTCCTAGAATTCATTCTGAATTTCAGTGTGAGCAGCAGCAGTGAACATCTTCACAAGTATCACCCATAACTCAGACATTCCTGAGGAATATCTTTAGAAAAAATTGTTTTTTTCTAAATAACAGTCTCCATAGCCAAACTTATTTCTGGAAATGGTTTCTCACTCATTATAACTCTCAGGTTATACTTGAGTAACACTCAGAGAAGTCTCAAAAAAATACCACAGAAAAAAATTTAACTGATTTCTAGAGAGTTTCATGTCTAGAACTGTTTCCCAGAACTGCTTTAATTAATCAACATGGGCTGTCTCTCCATACTAACACTGTGAGGCATTTTCTATGAGGCATTTTCTTGATGCCTCACCCAAAATTCTATCACTTGAATTGCCCTGCATGACTTTGTGGCAGCAACTGATGCAACTGTTACAGGGGCACTGGGGGTTCCTATCTTTTCTCACCCCAAACATTAAAATAGGCAATTGCTACTTGCTCATGAAAAGCCTCTTTTACCACAACATTCAAGACCCTACAGGAATCTGCTGCACTCCTCTTCTGAACCCCTGTGTGATATTGTATGGTATTGTTTCACATAACCTCCAACCAAAAATGCACCGATGACACCTTCCCCAGATAGCTCTTTTCCCACTGATACAACCAAAGCCTGCCTCAAATGCTCCAGCAGTGCCTCTCTAAGACTGGCATCAGCCTAAAGAAAAAGCAGCTTCTGCCTCATGGCATTTATGCTCCCGTGACAGGATTAGAAAGAAGGGCAGACCAAGATTCGGTGCTTCCCACTTTCTTTTGTCCTGTTTAATGTCACATCAACAGTGCTAAAAATATGCTGCTACGTGCAGGCTCCAATTTACTCCCTCCTCCTCCTCCTCCTTCTGGGTGATTGCTTGCTGAAGTAATCCATGCCTCCACACAGGCAGGAATGCAGCTCTAGGTGTGCAAGAGGAAATGCTGCTCTGGCTAGAGCTCTGCCTTGGTCACTTTCCTACACCTGTACAGCAAGATGCAATTGCCACCAGGTTAGGATCTTATTGCTGTAGCAACTGCAAAGCCTCAGTCCTGATCTACAAAGTTCTGGGTTATTTGAAAGTTGCCTTCTGAAGCAACCCTCTTTGCCAGAGCTGCTGTAATTCAGGACAAAGTAGCACAAAATATCTTAAGTGTGTCAACTCACCCACCACATTTTCAGCTACACCACAAAATCTCCCAGAGGAGGTCACACACACCCTCCACAGCATGAACTAAAACCTTCCTCTTAGATAAAAAAGAATAAATTAAATATATACTCATATAAAGCCTTCTCTGACTTTTCTGTTTATTTAATTTTATGTCATGAAATGAGCATGATACTTGAACTTCAGCACCGAATTATCAAACTACCCTTTGTTCCTCAGCCACAGAGATTTCTGCTGTGCCAAAGAAGATCCCATTGTCCAGCTGGGACAAACACTTGCTCTTCCCTCAGCTCCTCCTTCCTCCTTGTGGCGACCCACAGAGCCTTAGCACACCTCTGGCCACAGCACACACCCACCTGCTGCACACCCAGGGAGTGTGCCAGAGACTGCCCATGGAGGGGGCCCTGCTCCTGGAAAAGAAGTGACCCCAGCAGCCCAGCAGCAGTGCTGCCATCCCTGACCCCCCAGGAGCAGTGCTGCCATCCCTGACCCCAGGAGCAGTGCTGCCATCCCTGACCCCAGCAGCAGTGCTGCCATCCCTGACCCCAGCAGCAGTGCTGCCATCCCTGACCCCAGGAGCAGTGCTGCCATCCCTGACCCCCCAGCAGCAGTGCTGCCATCCCTGACCCCAGGAGCAGTGCTGCCATCCCTGACCCCCCAGGAGCAGTGCTGCCATCCCTGACCCCCCAGGAGCAGTGCTGCCATCCCTGACCCCAGGAGCCCAGCAGCAGTGCTGCCATCCCTGACCCCAGCCCTCGTGGCACTGAGGGTGACCTGACAGAAGGGTTTTTTTCCATGGAGGCACGGCTGTACCCAGTGCTTCCTGCCCTGCCAATCCCACCAGCCTCCACCCAGCTCCCTTATCTGCTGCTTTTCAAACAACCCTTCCCATCTCATACTCGCTTCTCACCTGGTTTACACGTCGTTAAATCAACAACAAAACCTGCAAGCAGGACCTGCCATCACCTCATTAATCATCATCCTCATTCTGCCTGGGCTCCCTGAGGTGGCACACTTCAGGAAACAGGCTGCCTTCTTCAAGGAATCTCTACTTCCCACACTTGCCATGGAGAAGGCCTGATATTGACAGGACTTCTGATGGTGCTACCAGAGTAAGAAGATGAACCATTGCTTCACTTGGGCGGGCTTGATCCAAATTGCCCTGCTCTGTAAAGCTGTATCCACAGTTAGTGAAAAGCAAAGCTAATTCTCTGAATGAAGTCCTGCAACTCTATCATTCAAAACCTAACCTTTTAAGGAGTGCATGGCATCCTTTCTGATTCACATATCCATTTGGTTGATCTATTTTCTCTATAGAACTGTTCTTTATTGCTACTCCATGTAAGAACAAAGTAAAGAAAAACCTTTAAAATCCAAACTAAAGTACAAAGATTAAATGTTCCCCATTAAATATACCAATGTAAACATTATTTTAAATGCAATAGTTTATGTGTTGTTTTTCATGGGGAGAGAACAGGACAAAAAGGAAAGAGACATGTGTGAAATATAATTAAAATAAATTCAAATAAGGCAATATGCATTAAGGGATGAGGACTTTAGAATGAAAACAGACTATTTTGACGTGAGCTGTTTTTTCAGTAGGGAAACTTTGGAATTATTGGGTCCTTCTGAGCTATCAAAGCTCTGAAAAGGGCACGTATGCCCATCTACTTAGTCCAATCTATTTTATAGTGAGTCATTCTATTTTCCCTTCACAAAATGGGCCCTCCATTATCTTCCATTCTCACAGTCAGCTCTACACAAAGACTCTCTTCAGGATTCTGGCTGCCAAGTCTTCCTCCAGGAAGCAAGGACAAGAATTCTTTAACAACAAATTTCACAAATATTACGTGAAATAGCCTGTGGTAGAGAATATTATAGTATTTATCTCGTGCACAATAAGCAGTGAATGTAAAGGTACAATACCACTTCATAAAACTGTCTGTGATGCTGTCTTCTATGTTAGACTCTGAGCATGAACTGGTCTCTGATTGACTGACATGCTACAATCAGGATGACATAGACTTTGTTCTTTTGAAAATAGCTAGAAAATATTTGTAACAAGGCATACAAACCCAAGATTGCTTTTACATATATAAATACATATAGGTCATAGAACTACAACATTACAGAAATAACAGATGTGGTGGGATAGCTCACATGGCTATAGTGCTGCAAGGGACACAGGCTTTTCAGAAAGGCAGGGAAAAGAAGACAATCTCTGTGTGAAGCAACAGCTAAAACGTGGAGAACATTAGTACAGGTTGAACAACAGGGCTGGGTGAGTGCACGTGGGTCAGGATCAGAGGAGAGGTCAGTGAGGGTGGCATCTCAGTGGGACTGGGCTACAGACAGTATGGAAGGGGTGAGGAAGTGGAGAGTGCTCCTCACAACAACTCAAGGAAGTACCTGGACTGCACACCCTGTTTGTTTGGGTTTTTTCACATGAGACTTAAGCTTTTGTGACACCTGCAGAGAACCAAGTGGCATGGCACAAGCAATGCAGACAATTTCTGCAGGGCATCAAGGACTGCTTCTTGATGCAGGCACAGGATGGACCAAGCAGTGTCATACCCAGCTGCATCTGTTATTCATAAACAAGGAAGAAGTGGCTGTGGATGTGTACACTCAGTGGCAGACTGGGCTGTAGTGACTGTGAAATAGTGAGGCCTAAGACCTTGTGGGAAACCGAGGAAGACAAGTACCAAAACACACACGCTGGCTTTAGGAAAGCTGACTTCAGCCTATCCAGGAGATGGTAAGTGGGATACTGTAGAAGGAAGCTTGGAAACACAGGGAATTTGGGAAAGCTATCATGTCCTTGAAAACAACCTCTTACACATGCAAGGCTGTTCATGATTCAGGAATACAAGCAGACTTACCAGGACACCAGTGTGGCAAAACTGAGAATTTACAACTGAGGTGAAGTGCAAAAAGGCAGCACAGGAGGTGGAAGCAGAGCATGAAACAGTGTGTGTATTTGCTCTACTGAAGTTAAATATATGAACAGACATCCACAACAGCATGTACAAATAGTATCTGTACCACAGATTGACACTGCTCCAGTGCAGTCAGTTGACCTGACTAGCATGTAACTAAGAGTAAAGGGCAGAATCAGCAAAAATCCTGGAGATGCAAAACTAGGGAAAAAATGTGGGGGCAAAGGGAAATCAATCTAGCAAACAGAAAGAAAGGCATTAAGACTAAACAGGCAGAGGCAGTTTGAGGTGGGATGTAGAGGAGGCTGGGGCTGGGACGAAAGCAGAGGCATTCCCCCACTGTCAACAGAGTGCTGTGAAACCCCCTGAGCCAAGGCAGCTCTATCCCCTCACTGAGCACCCACAGGAGCGTGACCTGCCACTGCTCAGGGACACTCTCAGCTCAACGTGTTGGGAGGATTTAGTTTGGAAATCACTGAACAGTGTGTGACCTGACATGGGCGTTAGCATGGCTCCCAGCAGCGGGGGCCCTGCTTGCTCCAGTTTGCTCTTCTTAAAATTAGTAAATGATGCACACAAAGAAGGTCAACAGCAGATCATTAGTGTTCCAAATGAAGCACTCTGCATTCTGGAAAAGCCTTACTTAAGGTTGGCTGCTCAATTCTTTGTGCATGAGGATATGGTCTGCAATTAGATAACCATACAGGCTGATTACATTGCTATGCATTTTCTCTTTGCATGAGCTAGAACAAAATGTCAAAGGTTTCCTCCAAAACATTCCTTAAAGATCAAGTGGATTTTATACTTGTTTTTAATTTTGATGTTTTCCTTATGTTTTATATATCAACCACAAATTGAAAATTAGGTCACTGTCTAAAGAATTAATTCATTGATTAATGAGAAAATGAACAATTAAAACAATAAATAATATTCCCATTAGAATTTAAGCAATGAAGCTTTAGCAATGCTCTTTCAGATACTACTCTTTAGATAAATCGTGGTTTTTTAAAGAAAAGGTACTATTAGACCAGGTCATTACTTTCAGTTTTAGTGCTTTCCTTATTTCCTGCCTTATTTCCTTATTTCCTAATGCACTTGCCTTGGTGAAGTGGTATTGAAAACTGTTAACTAATACACAAGCTTGCCAAAACTAATTTAACTGAGGCTGGCAGAGGCCAACATTGTGATTAAACAGGAGTAAAAGTTGGCCCACTAAGAAACCAAATCAATGCAATACCACCATTTAAGTGCTAAAAAATTCAGTGCTAATTTGTTTCTTAGCAAGAGTGATGACCACTTTTCTTCACAGCTTTGCAAAGCCAAGAATAAACTACCCTTTTTGTGATATCAAGGAAAAAACTCATTAATGCAAGGCAAATTACAAATTGCATTGCAAGCCTCAGCTAATTAGGCATAAGCTGTGTTTTGACTGTTTTCACTTTCTTTTAATAATTTGTTTTGGTCACACCTTTTTTCAGTAAGCTTCAGATTAATTCCAGACACAAATAATTTCTTCTGCCATTTACCAATCTAAAGTTATGGAACATTATGTGCAAGGATATAGTCCCTTAAGAAAAATACAAGAAAATCAATGATATTAGCTATCAGTTTGGGTTATGATAACAAAGTTTAACCAGATTTCAGTTTTGGCATTTCACATGCACTCAAAATGAATTCACAAATTTACATAATTTCCACAGAAATGCACTGTCATAATTAATTTAATATACATGAATGAAGTTTTAATCTTCAAGGTCAGTGGTTAAAGGAAGCCAGGAAATACTCCTATAAAGTACTATGGAACATTTATTTTCCTGCTTATTTTTTAAAATAAGCAGAAAAATAAATAATCCATAGTACTTAAAAAATTTAAAAATCAACATTTCTTAATATATCTTACCATTTGCTTTTCCTCTAAAGCTTCTCTTCCTGAGGCTTTTCTTTCATGTTTTCCTAACTCCATTTCCCAGAGGAATAAAAACCACCTAATATCCTGAGCAGAAGTGATTCAACCTGACTACATGTTAGATATCCCTGTACTTTTGGAGTCAGGACAGAAAAGTATCAGGAGCACCGTGGTGATTTCTGGTCAGCATGTGTTTCCATTTATAGCCATCAAAAATCCACAAATAGAAGTGTGGAGAGGGGGCAGACAGCTGCCTCTGATAACAATAAACATTGGGTTGGTATCACAGCAGATTGTTCAGGATGGATTTTGGTTTCCCATTCACTCTCTCCTTTTTCCTCTCTATCCCAAAAGCTCATACCAAAAAAGTCCATGAAAATTAATAGTTATGTCTCAATAGCACTAACTTGAGTTCACAGAGATTATTAAGCAAGCAAAGTAATGAATATAATTCACACGTGCTATGCCAAGACAAAAGCATACAGAAAAGGACTTTAAAACAGTGTTTCACCATAACTATTGATCTTTCCCTGTTGAGTGTTTGGGACTGAGCTATCCCCACATTCCCTCAAGCAGAGAGTACTCTCCTATCCTAATATCAGAGTGACATCTTGCACTTTTGAAATGCTAAACTTCCATCAGGCACTGTGGAGAAGTGACCAGTGAACAAGTAGCATGGAGCCGACAGCCGCACGAGGGTGGTTGTGGAGTTTGTTACTTGACTGTTGAAGAATAACCTGGCTCTGGTTCACAGTGACAAAGTCAGGAGGCCAATATTAGAAACTGCAGGGCTGGAGGAACCTCTCAGCAGCTCTGCTGAGGATGCCAAGGTTTACAACACACCCTTCTGCTGCCACATCAACAGGGCTCACGTTGTCTAAGGTGTGATTCACACACAAGCCTGGCTCTGCGTGTGCCAGCAAGGGAAGGGGAAGCATGAAGACACAGAGTAACACAGAAAATGTTTCCTACTGTTAAAGAATGTGCTCTCTGGTAATCTGTGGTTCATTAGACATGCTCTAAAGCTGGCTGTTTAAGCATCTCACTAAATCCCCAGTAAACACACATCCTTTCCACCTCTTCCTGTCAACACATTGGTAAAAGAAGACTCTCATAAAATAGATACATAAGCAGATAGGATAAATGAATAAATGAATATTGAACAATTTTCCATCTACAGTTTTTCAAGAGCCCTAACTAGGCACATTCCTTTCTGCATGTTTTTTTTAGAGATGCTATACTCACATGATCTTTAGAGTCTTGAATAGGAAGAAAAGGTAGCCAGTCATCTCCCAACAGTCTTTATACCTTATATATGAAAACCTGATAAAACCAAAGACTGCTCCTGTTCTGAAACATTGTTCAGAACAAACAAAAAGTTACTTCAGTGACAACTGTTTTCTTTAGCCTTCTTTAGCCTTCTTTACCTGTGTTTTTAGAAGTATAAGAGAGCCATCAGAAGAGTAAATATGGCAAGGCAAATGCAAAGAACCAGTCAAATCTGTACGGGCTGCTGCAGCAGAGGGAATAAATATGAGCTTGATGTCATGAAGCAAAAATACACCCCACTGTGTCTCCTGGAACTGCTGGGACAAAAGGAGCAAGAGTAAGTGACATAATACCCAGAGGAAAGCTGCAGTTCTCCACTCCTCAGTGGGAAGGCAAACAGTAAAAAGAAGTTCATACCTCCATAATCTCTTTGTGAGGCTGAGACTTATCCCTGTGGCAAGGGACTTCATAATGGCTTTGCACCACTTAAAGACCTCAAAGGAGGTCTTCAGTGGGCTCCAAACAGCAGCTTGCACTACACTGCTGCTTACAATACTGACCATTCCTGCAGTGCAGGTGAAGAACCTGAAGCCCCTCCAGTCCCCTAATTCTTCATTTGCAATGAAGTCCATTTGCAATGGTTTTAACTGACAGACTAGGACAGGAGCACCTCAGGTGGGCACGTTCAGCTGCGTGGCTCGGCGCCCTCCCAGCCCTGTCCCTCTGGTAGCTGGGACACCCTGGATGTCAGCAGGCTTGCAAACAGCATCTTCCAGGGGAGGCACCTCCTCCTTGGGCTGGGGAACAGATATCCATGTTGGTAAGAGAGCAGCTCTCAGTGGTGCAAGAAACCAGCAATGCAGGACTTGAGAGGTATACAGGCAAGCAATGGCAGATTTTTATCTGGTGTTTATGTAGCATGTAACTTAGCACTCATCCTAACTACCCAAGAACTTAATATTCAAATATGTTTATAGTCTTTACTTGCATGGTCCAATACTGTTTTCATGTGTCAGCACACCCTTTGATATCGAAAACAATCGCTACAGAAAGGCACAAGGAATTAATTATGGTGTGAACTATACTCAATAATTTTAACATAAGATAGTGATGAGAGTATGTCATTTCACAAGTAGGTTTCCCATTAACATTCTTGTAACACCATCTAAAGCATTCACTTGAGAATCTCCACTTCTCATGAATGGAAATTCATATTCTGGATGCATCATGCCGCTGCCCGTGCAACTGCAAGGCACTTGGAGCAAACTGCATTGGAGATGGGAACATGAAAAAAAGGCTATGAATACAAGGAATATGACACCAAACTTCATGCCCTCACACTAAAATCAAGGAGCCCAGGAAACAGTGGATGCAGAGCTCTTCTGTAGCCTGAATGCTATTATATAAGGACCCTAGAGATAGCATAGAAAAGCTGACATCACCTTATTATCCACCACACCTTGCTCAGCATGGCATTTCCTCACCAAACCTGAGGAAAGACCATGGTTTTATACAATAATGAGAGTACATTTCTTATTCCTACAGAGAAATAATGGTTATTCTACTCCAAGAACTTCCTGAGACACTGTTAGTAACTGTATATTTCCTGTTTTATTTCACAAGGGGAAACAGGGCAAACAGGTGCTAAGTAAAAAGCATGTTCTAGACATTGCCTAAATTACTGTGCTATTTCCAATTGCTTCTTTTTATTACAGTTATTCATCTCTTGACACCTGTTTCTCTTCTCAGAGCATGAGAAGAGAAACAACAAGAGGCCAAGAGAAGAAGCTGATGGAGGAGAGGGCTGTGGGCTTTCTTGTAAGATCCAAGTGCTGAATATCCCAAATAACACTATTTTGTAAATAAGGCACTTAAACAGATGTGTTTTCTGTGCTCATTTGATCTGCTGTTCCTGGAGAAGGAAGCAAGTGAATGCTTGTGATGCAATCATGAAGTTTGTGTGTCACACTCAGCTGCGTTTTCACTCTTGTGGCTCCTGCACTTCTTTAAATTTGCACATTTTCATTTTCAGCCTGGCTCAGCAGTAGCCCAGGGCTGCCAGCCAGTGGCTGCACCACACATCACACATCTGCACTTCTGCTCTCCTAAGCCTGTAGCTTTTATTTAATCAGCATCAGACACATCATAAAAATTCAACAGAAGTATGAATTCTGCCCCTGATGTGGTCAATGAGACCATACTCGGTTGAAAACCATCTACTTAAGTCACATTTACCAGTTAAAAACCCTAAGATTAATACAGAAATTACTCTCACAGTGATTTCTAAGGTGGAGAGCATTTCTGTCCCACACTTCAATCAAAGAGTTGAAAGTAACAACAAGCACCAAACTCAGCAGTGCCTCTCTAAGTGCCAGTCCAGCAGAAGCTGAGCTTCCCAGGTTATTTCTGGTGCTCACCCTTTTCTCAGCCCCATCCTGCCCCACCAGCAAGCATTCCCTGTGCCAGCCCAGGTCACATGCATCCAAGGTCACATGCATCCAAGGTCACATGCACACGCCTGGAATCACAGAACCCCAGCAGCATTTCGAGCTGGTATTCCATGGCAGGATCCCTGCAGAAACCAAGAGCATGACAGGGCTACAGAGACAGCATAAGAAGCAGGCTTACCTTCCAGGCAGCCAGGAGCCAAGGGTGGGAAGCTGATCCTTAGGAGAGATGGGTCCACATTCCTGCCACAGAACCCAACAGCTGCTGCTGTCACTCCCTGGTCCACCCTGCTGGCTCTGCAAACACTCACAGAGCAGGAGACAGCAGGTGTGGAAAAGGAAAACAGCACAGGCACCACAAGTCCCTGCCTTGTGTGTGAGGAAGCAGAGTCCTACATGTCATGGACAGGGAGCTGAAGGCTCCTTGACAAATATTCTCCAAAGAGATAAGTTTGCTTATGATTGAGGATGAAAACAAGGAAGATTATTTCAACATTACAGTAAATTGATTCCAAGAGCTCAGGTCCTTTTCTGACATGGCAATCCTAGGAAGCATTCTTCCAGGATTGGAATGGCAATCCTGTACTTGCATTCCTCTCTTTGCAGGTCTTTTAAGTTAATTGTTTTAAAGTGGACTATCCTTGTGCTGGCAGGTCCTACATCTACTGTCCTCCAGGAGTACAGACAGGAATGGAACAACAGACTTCTGTCAGATATCCATTGTTTCAGCTATATACATGATGTCCCTAAATATTACTGCTAAATCCCAGCAAACCAAATTATCCTGGGCTGAAAAATATACATCAATAGATTAGCTGCACAAAGAAAAATCTTCCCTCCCATATTGATTGGTACTGCCATGCCTTCCCCCACAACGATGGATGCAAAAATAATGAGATTAGGCTAATGAAAAACACTACTAAATCATTATATACCTTCATAGCTATCTTTAAATGATGTGGCAGCTGAGAATGAGGAGGAGCCCATTCCCCACAGAAAACAACTAGTCCATAGCCAGGCAGTAACTTTTTCTAGTGACCTCCCAGGCCAGCAGGAAATGAGGACACAGGATATGAGCTGTCATTAAAGACCAACTCCCATTGAGCCTCTCCACCTTCTGTCTCTGCCCATTCTTATCAAACAGCCAAACCTCAAGAGACTTTACTCAGTGCTGATAAGGACACCAGCTTCTGACCTTTACCTCTGCCCCTCTTTGGCAGAGCAAAAGCAAAACATAATTAACTGCCACTGTTTTTTGGTTGTTTTTAATGAAAGCTTGAATAAGCATAGGCTTTGATTGATATATTTTGTAGAGCTGCATGTCCACAGAGACATGCAGCTCTACAAAATGTTACCACCATAAGTTTATACTCACAGGAAAATTTTCAACACTGCAGTATGAAATTTGCTTTGAAAATCAGTGAAGAAGGACAGATAAAAATCTCAGTGTTTAAAACTTACCTGAATGGCGACAGCATTTGGTTAAAAGCTTGTAATTTTGATAGCAACTGTTTTGATTTCCAAGATCTAATGGAAAATCTAAAACAAACACTTCTGCATGGGAGGTAAAAAGGAAGAAAATACCAAGTTCTCAACAGAACTCTTATTTTTACTAGCTTTTGACTACAACTTGTTCTGCAATCTAAGGCTGATTTATAACAGCTGAGGGTTTGTGGGTTTTTTTGCAGTCTAGTGAGACACAATAAAGTATAGTAAATTGTGCATTACTAGCTAGAGGGCCAAAGCATTTGTGGGTTCTGAGTTTGATATTTTTACAACGTGCATTGATCAAACATTAGGTCATAGTGGAAGAACCCTGTATATTTTGGAGGAAGAAAAGAGATGGGAAACAAATATTTTAAATAACATTTCATTTATCAATATCATTTAAGCCTATGCTTACGCACATTATACAGTCTTTAATATTACAGTCATAGGAGATTCTAAGATAATGTTCATTTTGCAAATGAATGAAGTTAGCTTAATATTCCTATTGCTATCATCAATTAAAATGCAGATGTACAAGATAATAAAAAACCTAACTGGATGCCATTGACTTGATATCATACTGCTAGCACAAATCCATCTCTTCAAAATAAAATATCCCTTTTGTTAGTAGGAGATATTGTTCTCTTTGTGACAGCCATACCCTCCTGGAAACTTTCTAATTCTGTAAAAGCCAGCTACCAGCATTCATTGAAGTTATGAATGGTCATCTGAGAAATCTTTCTCAAGAATGTGAATAAAATATGAGCATTTACCAGGTCAGGTTGTGTTATATTACATTTACAGGAAAATAAACTGTATAAACATCATAAAAACCATAAATGCACACTTAATGTACATGAAAAGAAAGTCATCGCATTCAAGTCTAGCAGGGCCAGACCCCACCTCTGAGTTAAGGCAGCACCATGGAACCCCCAAAAAAGAACAGTCCCAAACAGTTCCCTTAAACAGCTTAAAATGCATTAGAAACCAATGCACTGAATAGCAGTGAAGAGAATTAAAGGATTGAAAAGTGTTGTACAGAACAATTTGCTCTTAAATGCTTTCCTCACATACATATCTATACATGAAACACAGGCATACTGCAGTAAGGCAAATTAAGTGTTCTGCTTATATGCAAGTCAGGGGAAAAAAAAGAAGTTTCAGGCAGTTCCTCATGCATAAGAAATTGCTTCTCACTTCATATCAGGTACATAGTTGCATAAGGTGCCTCCTGCATGTGGATCTAATGAAATACAACTTACAGGTCCTTTTCAAATCTGATATACATTCACATTACTGATATAACTGGAGAAACTGTTCTTTATTACAATAGAATGAGATACAGAATTCCAACACAGATAACATTTCTCAGTGGGTAAAAAAAAAAAAAAAAACAGGACTATTTAAAGACATATTTTTTTTTTAAATCCTCATAGAAAATGACATTAAAAGGGACAAATCAAAGGAACCTGGGGAGAGATAGAAGGATGAGCTGTTTAGACAAATCATGGACACAAGATTTTAAAAATCCCATCCAACTATACAATTGTTTTCAGTGTGTTTCCAAATGGGTAAAGTACCTTCTGAATAAAAATCACTTGCATTTTTCTCCATTACATTTAGGTGCTGCAGGGTACCTTTACAAGTGGCTACTGAAACACGTGGTGACATTCACAAAACTTGACCCAGTGCATTCCAGGTTCATAAGTTCTTGCTGAAGGAAGTTCAAGGCAAAGAAATACAAGCAGGGTTCTCCTCCCAAATCCATCCTCCATGTCATGGTTTTCACTATAAATAAGGCATAGCGGTTCAAGTACTACATTAAATGTCATCAAACAACGGGAAAGAAAACCACCCATGAACTCCTGCCAGAAAAGTACTTTATTAGGGAGGATAGAAAGCACTGCTCAGACAGTCTGAATAGGCATGGCCTTCTGTGCTGTCAGGCTCCTCGGGCTCAAAGTCCTCAGGGTCGGGGGGCAGCTGGTCGGCATCTTCATCAGAAGTGGACGGGCGTGTGAGGATTATCCGAGGTATCTTCAGCAAGATGGGAAAGATTTCAGAGAAAAGAATCAGATCAAGAGCAGGGATGCGTTTAATAGGAATATTTTAAAGGGACAGGGGAAACAAGTGATGAGAAAACAATATGTGAGAGGTCCAACAGCATAGAGAATCATAGAATTGTTTAGGTTGGAAAAGACATTTAACATCATCAAGTCCAACTACTAACCCAGCACTGCCAAGTCCACCACTAAACCATGTCCCTAAGTGCCACAATTACATGTCCAGGGGTGGTGACTCAGCCACTTCCCTGGGCAATGTGTTCTGATGCTTGAACACCCTTTCTGTAGAGACTTTTTTTCTAATATCCTGTATAAACCTACCCTGGCACAACTTCAGAGCATTTCCTCTTGCCCTGTCACTTGTTACATGGCAGAAGAGACCAAACCCCACCTTTTTACAATCTCCTTTCAGGCAATGGTAGACAGAAGAAGAAGCTCACGTCTCCTCTGAGCTTCTTCTTCTCCAGGATAAACACCCCCAGCTCCCTCAGCTGCTCCTCACGGCCCTTGTGCTCCAGACCCTCCACCAGCTCCACTGCCCTTCCCTGGACTCACTCCAGCCCCTCAATGTCTTGCTCACAGTGAGGGGCCCAGAACTGCACACAGGATTTGAGGTGTGGCCCCAGCAGTGCTGAGTACAGGGGGACAATCCCTGCCCTGCTCCTGCTGATACAGGCCAGGATGCCATTGCCCTTCCTGGCCACCTGGGCTCACACTGGCTCATGATCAGCCAGCTGAAGTCCAGCACTCCCAGGTCCTTTTCCACTCTGCATCCAGCCTGTAGCTCTGCATGGGGCTGTTGTGACTGAAGGGCAGAACCTGACACTTGGCCTCATTGAACTCACACAACTGGCTTGGACCATCAATCCAGCCTGTCCAAATCCCTCTGCAGAGCCTTCCTGCCCTCCAGCAGGTCAACACTCCCACCAAGCCTGGTGTCACCAGCAAACTGGCTGATGGTGCACTCAGTGCTCTCATCCAGATCATTGATAAAGATACTAAAGAGGACTGGCCCAGTACTGAGTCCTGGGAAACACCATCAGTGACCAGCCACCAGCTGAATGTAGCACCATTCATCACCATCCTCTGGGCCTGGCCATCCAGCCAGTTTTAACCCAGCAACAGTGTCCCTGTCCAAACCATCAGCTCCAGGTTCTCCAGGAGAATGCTCTGGGAAATTAAGGCAAAGCCTTTACTAAATTCTAGGTAGACAAAATCTAAGTGGGTCACTTTGTCATAGAAGATTAGGTCAGTTAAGTTGAAGTTTCCTGGATGCTCCCTCCAGCCCCTCTTCTAGATGGGAATCTCATTTGCCAACCTCCAGTCAGCTGGGACCTGCCCAGTTAGCCAGGACTGCCAGGAGATGGTGAAAGGGGCTTGGTGAGCACTTCACCAGCTCTCTCAGTACCCCTGGCTGGATTCTCCACAGAGCTCTGTGTGTGTCTAACTTGTGTTGTCTAGCAGGTGTTGGATATTTCCCTTGGATTAAGGGGCTTTAATTCTACTCCCTATCCTTGTGTTACAGGTTAGGGGACTGGCACCCAGAGAACAACTGGTCTTGCTATTAAAGACTGAGGCAAAGAAATCATTAAGTACCTCAGACTTTTGCTTATCCTTTTTCTCTGTTTTTTACCACTTCCAATAAAGGATGATTGCCCTTGGTCTGCCTTTCATTTTTTGTTTTATGTCAAAAAGCCACTGATAAAGCAAAATTAGGATAAATTGCCTTTTCCTCTCATTAGCTAATCTTTTAAAAAACCTCCTCTAGGTGAAAAAAAGATTAAGATACTTTTTTAAAAATAAAGACAAGTAAATATACAAAATTAATTTAATTTCATCATTCATTCAATTCATCCCCCTGAAAGCAATAAAGGATTAATTAAGAGCCATAAATCAAATCAATTCTTGATCTTTAAAAAATTGCATATTTCAGCTTCTTTACTGACTAAACATATTTAAGGGAAACATTAAGAGAAAACATAAATGCTTAAATTTGTCAGTAAAATATGCATACATGGATTTGATTCATATTTTTTTTTGGACAAGAACTTTGTATTCTTTGAGAATCATATTGCAATGTTTTAAAATTAATTTAAATGCTGTAACTGAGGAAAAAAAAAACCCAGTGTCAGTCATATAATGTAGCAGTAATTGTCATATAGTCATATAATGTATCAGTAATTGTTTTTATCAATGAATCGATTATTACAAATTTCACTCTGGTGCACAAAATCATCCTCCTTTTTACTGCTTTCCAAAAAAGGTTTAACATGTAATGAAAACATATAAGGGTGAGGCAATATCTCTAACAAACAGGTAAGAGAATGAATGTTTAATAAATAAAGTGGCCATCTTACTAGCAGTATGAAAATTTGCAGGAAAGTTAGATCTTCTGACTTATCAGCTGCTTCTCTTCATGAGAACATTTAATGTTGACATCACACAATTCAATTGTTTATCTATTATTTCCTGTCTGTACATTATTTGATTTAGGAAATGACACCAGCATATTGATGCCTTGTGGTGTTGCACATTCAGCCAGGAGGTTTCTGCATTGAAATGAAATGAATTATTCCCCAGGCTCCTCTGACATTAGGTCCAACTCCCCTCAGCTCACAGCACACTACACACAGACACCAAACTGCAGCTGTCAGTCCAGAGCTGAATCTCACCCCTGATAGGTGCAAGCTGATTTTAAAACCATGTATAAATCTAGTGTATATCCTGGTGTACTGAGCACCCAATTATGTACCTTTCCCCCCCCCCCCCCTTCTTCTGTTTAAACTAAGAAGGGCACCTTTCCAGAAGCTTTAAATAACCTATATAGATCCTAAGCACTGGCAAAGCTACAAGTCCTGGAAAGATGTGCTTTTGTCATGCACATATGACATAATTTATAAGCTTTCCTTGCTCTGGATAGTTCTGATCTTTGCTGAAATATGCTTCTTGCTTAACAACAGCCAGCAGCCAGCTGCTTTGCAATGCAGCAAATGCACATCTATACATACACGTGGTTTGCTGGGTCCATAATGAAATTCTGACAGCTCAAGAACTACTGCAGAGGTCTGTGCTCCCAGTTACCCACAGTCATATCCAGGACCATGCTTTGCATTTCATTGAGCTGTCAGTTCAAAGCTCAGGGAAGACCTTTCTTTGTGTACCGTGCTGCTCAAAAATAGATATGTGCACACCTCCCCATGACTGACATGTCTCTCATTAGCAATGCAGAGTCACCTGTACCTATTTGTCATTTTGAAGAAAAGACCTAGCCATTTTGAATGTCAGTTTTTTAAGTACTCTTTTTCAGCATGGTTCCTACTACCCAGTTTCCAAAGAACTGAAACTAATTCTCTAAAAGAGATTTTATTCAAACATTTCATGACTGCTTGCATACTGTCTTTCAAATATTATGATGGAACTAGGTCTGAAAATTATAAAATCAATTTAATTGATGAAAAGTGCTCCTTCAACATTTCTGAGGTGATTGTGTTAACTGCTCCACAAAACACATGGTGTTGGGGAAGTCTTACATCTAGTGTTTCATGTTGCTGCAGGTAAAGAGGAAGCAGCACTAAATGAACAACCAGTTTTGTACAGCAGAGGCTGAGCAGTGTCTCAGCCCTGAAGTGCTGCAGAGGCTGCAAACCTGCACTCCCAAGAGAAGAGTGGGCTCAGGTGTGATCTACAGCAGCCCCTCTGTGCCCTCTCCAGGCAGGTGAAAGCTCACACAGACACTGACTCTTGCTGATTTGGAGACAGTCTGGTGAGTCTTTCTAACAAATCAAATGTCCTGGTCCCCGTGCAGCTGCATCTCTGCCCCTCTGCTTTCTGCACACCCCCCTGCCCACTGTCCCTCTGAAACCCCCTGTGAACCTGTGCCACTACTGTCCCTAAACCATGGCTGCTCCTTGTCCTGCAGCCAGGCATCCTCCTCTGTGCCTCTCTCCCTGATGGGATGCTGAGGAGCCCATTTCCTCAAATCTGAATCATAGGGACCAATGAAAAAACAACTCTCAGCTGAGGATGGTGCCAGTTATGCAATTCCAAATGCAACTAAGTAACAGAGCATGCATTTGTACAAGGTCTAATTCAGTGAAAAGAGGCTCAGGCCTCTAGTCCCTCTCTCCTTGCAGCAGAGGTATCAAATCAAGCTCCTCTATAAAGCAAAACCAACTCAAAATGGATGTAAGCAGCACACATCACATTTCTAACCACAGTGGCCTAACCATCTGCACCTAACCATCCCCTAAGAGCCCAGGACTCTATCACTGCCTTCACATTCACCCAAGCTCCAGGAATATCACAATATCAGCTTTATCAGCTTCCTTTACTCTTTCAGTTTTGTTAAAACAAAACAAAATAACCACAACAACAACAACAAAACAAACCACAAACAAATGAAACTAACAAAACTGAACCACTCTAAACTTGCATTATATTTTGTTATATCCTTTTCTCAAACCCAGTGCTTCTCTTCCCAGAGTCCCAGAGGGATTTTACCTTCGCTTTCTTATTTCCCTGCTTATTTTCACTGACCTCAGCATTACCCTATTAAATTTGCTCTTGGACTTTTCTTTACTATTTGTATTTGAATGTACATTTCCTGGGCAGCATGATTCAGGGAAGACAGAACAGATTTCCTATGTGAAAAAATGGCACAGCAAAGAGGAAGCAAACTATTTCCACTGCCCATTACAGACAGGGCAACACAGAGACATTTAGGATGGCAATGGAAAACCCTTCCAGTACAGGCACCTGAGTTGCTTGTATAAGGCATGTGGGAAGGTGTGAAACTTCCATCTTCTGTAGATAATTCTGCAGAAAAAAATCTATGCCAGTGTAGGAGGACAAACTATCAAGATTTCCTGTTATTCCATTGTTTTCTCCACTGGTGGTTACTCAGCAGTGTTTGAACTTGTTTAAAATTCTTCTGTTGAAATTGCAAAGTCCTTCTACTCACTTTCCATCATCATGCTTTAAATATCATTATTTAAATAATATTGGAACTACTATTCAATCTCAAATTGTCAAAATACATAGAATACTTTTTCAGAAAAATGCATCATTAATTACTTGAAACAAGTTACTATTTTTCCATTTTTCCCCAAAATTACATTTTCAGTACCTAAAAAGTAAACTTCAAAATGGACATGTCCTGTAGCAAAACCAGTGAGCTCTCTGTGGAAACTTCTTCCATCACCTTGTTTGTGTCACTTTTCTAACATAACCACTAAGACTTTCTACACTAAAAAAAATCCAATTTTGTTTGAATCACACATAACTAAAAATCAAATTATTTCAGACACTCTCATTTAATAGGATTAACATCCTACATTGAAACTCAGAGTCCTTCAGCTGGAGCACAGACAGGGGGCCGCCTGTGCACGCCTGGTCCTCTGCAGGAAGAAGCAAAATAAAGCCATCTAAACAACATGGGGCAATTCAGCTGCAGTGTTGGCTGCAAAAATTCAGGATAGGAACAATCCCACAACTAGCTATGATGCTTGAAAGCAGTTTTTAAAATAAAGCATGATAAATGTGATGTCTTGCCAACAGGTTAACATCCAATAATTTTTAACTTCCAGATGCACACATATGCTTTCCTTGCCTACTTCTAGCCAAAATGTCTGTCCAAAACATTGCAGAACAGTCCATAAAAGATGGTTCATTATGTCTTTTTATAATTTTTTCTAAACTAAAACTGAACAGAACAAACCCCATCATCTTGTTTTTCTTTTATAAGCCTTTCCCTTCCCCTGGCCCCTCCCAGGCCACAGATCCATACTCCAGCATTAGCCAGAGAGGGAAGTTCTCAAGGCAACAGTCACAGCTACAGCCCAAGCTTCTCATCAAAGGCACAGCCGGCAGTGACAGGGCAAATCACAGCTGGCAGCAAGGCCAGCTGCTGGGGACAGAGGCTACAAATCAGAAGGTGAAATGACACATGAAAGGCCAAAGTTTGATGGAATAAGGGCAAGAACAAAGAATTTGGATTGACCTTTTTTAGCAAGAAAACCAGACATACTTTCAACTTTACCTAGTTCAAACAGGTAAATTTTAAAAGAAAATATTCCCCAACTAGAAAATACCTGTAATAGGAATGTCTGCCTAGCTCTGCTCATATTGAAATTTGTATTTAAATAATGCATATTTTTAAAATTTGACTTTACAGCTGATCTGCAGTGACTCCAGTGCTAAGGATGGTACCCTTAACTGGGGAAAACAAAATTATCAACACAGTTGACAGCATGTGCAGGAATGAATAATGTTATGATTTCATACTTAGTTTTACCTGATTTGTCATCGCTTGGGGTGGAAGTAGTTTTTTAGACCTGAACAGGAAATTTAGACTTCTCACTAAACAATGAAAACAGTCCTTTGCTAGATGCAAAAGATCACATTTGATAGTGACTGTATTCACAAAAGAAACTGTCTAAATATAATTTAGTAAAGTAGGGCATTTACTCATGCCTAAAAAATATTTCACAGCTGGACTTTTAAATAAAAATTTTTAAAAGCGGTTGCAAAAATGCATCCAACAGAACAGCAGAGAAAGGGCAGATCTGAGCTGCACAGTTCACAACAAAGCAGCATCTGATGGTGTTCTTAACTGATGTCAGCAGCAATAGAAAAAAAAAAACAACCTTCTACCCGAAAAGAAACAAGGAAATACAAGTCAAAGAGAGAGAAAGAGATCCAGTTATCTCCCTGGGAGTCAATTACTCACAAGCAACCCCACCTCTGGGCGGGAGCGGGCACAGCAGCCAGGGCACAGCTGGGGCAGGGCCAAGGGGACACAAACCAGCTGATGGCCAGCTGTGGGTATGGAAACACAGGAGCCTGGAAACCCCGTCCAGGCGCTCAACACAGCTCCTTTTTCATAGCGTATCAGGGACGTTTCAATAAGCTTGTGTTTTATGGTGCACCCTCAGCTCTCCTGGTTGTAGAAATCCCTGGCTGCATCCCTTTTTCCCAGCACTTTACAATGTTATTTTACTGCTGTTTTACTGCTGTGTTTGACCTCTGGCCAAACCCCAGAAATTGTGTAGTCGGATGGAGAGAGAGGTATAAACCTCTCCTACACTCTGGGGAAGATAAATCTTTGGTGAGATGCAAAGCATGGATGAAGCACCTCATTACACCTGGCTACAGAAGACCTCTGCACAAGGAAATGTGTGTGACCTGTGCTGCTGCACTCAGGGAGCAACCAGCTCATGACAACACCTTTGTTGCTTGGGGCTGGGAGAGGGCACCACATAATTCAGTCCATCCTTGCCCTTGGAGCAGCCGCAGCACTCTCAAGCACTTGGCATTTGGCACCATGCTTCTGCAAGTGCTGCCTCAGTTTTGTGTGCAGCAGCCTGGTGAGGGCCTGAGCAGGGGCTGCCCCACCAGCCCATCTCTCTTCCCTGTTGCTGTTCCCACACTGTGCACAGTGATTAATTTCAAAATCTAATTCAGCTCAGTATGATTTCCTGGAAGTCAATGAACCAGACAGGCAGTAAAACACTGGAACAGGTTGCTCAGACACATGTGGATTCCCCATTCCTGGAAATATTCAAGAACAGGTTGGACAGGGCTCTGAGCAACCTGTTCTAGTGGAAGATGTCCCTGGTCACTACAACTAGGGTACAAGATGGCCTTTAAAGGTACATTCTGACCCAAACCACTCTATGAGTCTATGGAAATTTCCTCTGTGTGATGTATTTTATAGCCCAGTTTTAAAACTGAGTATTTTCTCTACTTCTTGGAATAGCAAGAGAACATCTTGCATGTTTCATCTGTCTCCCAGCATGCAGTGTATACAACATTTGGTCATGTCACATTTAGAGCAAAGCTCTTTTCTGTTCTTGCTCTCTGCCAAGCGCCTCCCAAGGGCAATGCACAAGGCAAGAAAATGGAGCTGTGTCAAACAAAAATGGAAGATCAATTCTCATCATGTCATATCTGCAATGCTGTCAAGCACAAAAGGCTTTTATATGATTCAAATTGCGTATGAAAAATTGTCCTTGGTCCATTTCTTTCATCTTCTAATGTGCCACTGGATAGTGACTTCCCTGACACTGGAACCTGACTTACAGATTTTTATGTAAGTGCCTTCATGTAAGTGTGTAATCATTTATGGCCTGACACCATGAAAACATCAAAGAAAATGCATTGCTCTGACCACATCAGGAGACTTAAAAGGCACTGCCCCCATAAGCAAGTCCAAGTTGCCAATCCTTTGATTTTTTTGAAGAAAACTCATCACCCCTGTGGAAGGCAGTGGCTGTTGGAAGCCTGCAGGAACTCAGTGCAGTCTCTTCCCCTGCATCACTCCCAGAGTTCACGAGGATGCTTTTCACCAGGGAGGACATTGTTTATTATTTGTGTAGTTCTTTAAATACTTACCCTCTTTTATTCTCAAATAATCTGCTATCCTACAGCACAGTTCAAGGTGCCTTGCTTGAGTCTGTCTTTTGTATGTTTTTGCTTATATTGTCTGTAGTGCTCATATTGTCTACCACATGATGTGCTCGCTTTGTAGATTTTCTCTAACTTGGACATATTTTAATATGGTAACTTGAAAAGATCAATTAATGTTCTGTCTTTTTAAAAGATTTTTCCTATGTAGCATTGTTAATTACAAGCTTTGCAAAATCCAAGAACTTAAAGTTTGAAATGAGTCAGTTTTGACTGAGTGTGTGAGAAAACTACTTAAAAGGAAGAGAGGAAAAAGATACACTGTGCAAACAGAAGCATTTGTTGGGAGCAGGAACTTAATTTCAAATTCACAAAATAAGTTCCTAACCACGACACTATGGATACAAACACGGTGTCTACAACACACACCTTTTATGTTCCATCTTTCATCATGACTCAGAAATACTCAGTTGCTTAGATAAAAGCAGAAGCAAACTAGGAGATGAAATGGAGGAGGCAATCCCATGGCACATGGGTGCTCACACTCCACTAGAGCTCACAGCATGACTAAGGTTCCCTCACCCAACAAGGCTCACAGGCTTCTTCAGAAACACATGTAAACCTGCACCAGATGCAAGGCAGGGGAGAGTTAGATTCCTGACTTCTTAAACAAACTTAGCTTGTCAGAATAGAAAAAAGAATAACATAAAAACACAAACACCCTTACCTGGTAAGATTAAAAGAGTCATGAAAATGTTTTGGAGAAGGGATAAAACAGTTCCTCATAAGAAACTTGAAATAGTAGATCTTATGGTGCTATAGGTTAGTCAAACACTGTATGTGATGTGAGCAAGGTCTTTCCTGTTTGAAACAAGCTTAAGAAGAAAGCTGGCTTTGTTCATGATAAGGACATTCTGAATCTCACTTTTGTTGTCTCCTTTTATACTGCTTCTCTGACCTGAGTACTCCACTAGCTTTGCTTTTAAAATTCAACAAAGTAAGACAATGATTAAAGAAACAAAAGTTTTATTTTATGCTGTATGATTTCAGTTTTCTGATATGTTTAGAACATGTTCAGATGAATAAAGAAAGCTTGATAATTAGATTTTGAAGATTTTTAACTAATGTAAGTGGATCAAGGTTTTTTTTCTTGGAAAGTCTATCAGCTGGAAATGAAGCAGGTAGATCTGCTGGGATTCTCATCCATGTAAGATTTCTCACAACTTGGACGTGAACAATATGAGACAAAGGCAGAAGACCTGCATGCTGTGGGAGATGGTGTACCTGCTTATGCACCTTCTGCAGGCACAAGAGGATTTCATTTTGATACATGTTACAGGTTCCGGTACACTTGTCTGTTTTCTCAGCAGATTTAGGAACATTTGGTATCTCTGGATTTTTAACAGAGCAGCCAAAAAAATTGGCTTTTTTAGCCTTCTAAAGAAGCTCTTCAGATTTTTTTCAGTTCTGTAAGCTTCACCTTTTATTTATTTATTTATTTATTTATCCACACAATCACTTTTAATTGGTAATTCTTACTTTAACCTCCCTTGAAAATGCCAGGATCAGTGACACTTGTACCCCTGGTGAACTAAATGAAAAAATATAATTGAGAAAATTCCCAGGGCAATGGCATAAAATTAAATCAAATAATATGCTAACAATTTAAGTTAAATACTAGATTGAAATATCTTGAATACTTGATATTAATTACAATCTACCTGATATCCTTATTATGTTAATAGCCCCAAAAATGAGTCAAAGATGGCATGATGATGCATATTATGAAATTATAGAAAATGCTGAAACCTGTCAACACTCTCCATTCAGTCAGACAAAATCCTCTGGGAATTTCAGTCAGAGGTTGAATGAAAATATTTATAATGGAGAAAGATTGTGAAGAGTTAGTTCTAAGTTTGAGAGGATGGATATGAAACAATAACAAAACTGGAAATGAAGACTCCAGAATCCAAGTTAAAGTTCCTTCTGTTAAAGTCAGTATGGGCATTTGTTTATATCCCTGATTTTTTTTTTGTTTAGTTTCAATTCAAATATTTGTATTTATATATATATATTAAAAAAAGTAAAATGCATTTTCATAATTTTGCGGTGTGATTAGCATAACTGAGGCAAGTCTATAAAATACTGTACGTAAAAACTATCTACTTGTAATTAAAGTTCTGAGCCCTCTATCTACATGTCAGCAAAATACTCAATTATAATTAAAACCAAGGAAGATTCTCATTTTTCCTTTGCAAAACAATGACTCACTGTGAAAGAACATTTAGTTTGTCCAATTAATTACTGGTCATTCACACTGTCATGAAATCCCAAAGCTGACACAAAGGGTTTGAAATTGAGTTTGGCTGGATGAGTTAACAATTACATGAGCCTTTTAGAAGCAGTTAGAGCAACCAAGCCTGGTCTGGGAAAACAGAGAGGAAACCTGAACCTGGCAGCAGCACTGCCTGCTGTAATGCCAGAGCAGCTGGCTCAGAGATGGGCTGGGCTGTGGCTACAAGAATGAGACAAATATTATCACAGAGAGCATATGCAAAGAGGATGTTTATTAAAATTAAATAAACAGATGAAGACAGTATCTGCTGGAAGGCAGGATGATGACATGGAAGAGAGGGAGAAGAAGGATGACACCATCTGGCACATATTCAGTTTTTGCAGAATACTAATAGGAGTCTCTGGTTTCTCTGCCATTATGCTTCGATCCTTCCCTCCCCTGATGTAGACACAACCATCTTCTATTGAAACCTGATCAGAAACACAAAGGAAATGAACCTTCCTATATTCCTAGCACAGAAGAAGATTCTGCATTAAGGTCCTACTGCCACCTGCTTATCTGAACATGCAAAGCAAGTCCTCCATGAGAAGCCAGGCTCCAAACATTTTTCAGATAATAGGATTTCCTTCAGTTACTGAGAAATAAGAGGGACTTCAAAGTGAGAACAGATGAGAAATTGAACAGTCCCAAGTCAGCAGGATACTCCCCACAAGCCCATAATCCCTAAAATTGATGAATGCTGCTCCAGGTTACAGGCAATAAAATGTATAATTTGCTACAGCACAAATATTTTGATTTCAAAAAAGAAACAAAACCAGAAATACAAATGTTTCTTCACAAAAGAACTTGCACTTTTGACACTCAGAACATATTTTGCCAGTTTACTCCCTCTGAGTACTCTGCTCTAAGTATCTCAGTCTAATCTGCCTCCTCCCCCCATTACACCTGAAGAACTTTAAAGGGAGGCATACAACATAAAAATACAGTAATTTCTCTGTTTTGGATGAAAATACTACAAGTCAGAGACAACTGCAACAGATCCAGGCCACTGCCAATGTGTGAATAAACCCTTCCAACAGTGACTCCTCTAACAGGAAGCCTCATGCTTCCTGCAATGCTGATAAAGACTAAGAAATAGCTACCAGGTAAAACTGATGAAAATTGATGAAAGTGTTTTAAGCTGGAAAATAAAACTGGCCTAAATGATGATCTACAAGATGATGTTGGAGGCCAGAGGCCTCAAAATAAGTTTCTTTAAGCAACTAATAGAAGGGAAAGCCTTTCTTAGTCTATTTCATGGACAAAAGCTGTAGCTCAACATGTCAAACACAGTTTGACAGTGACAATGACTCACACAGGAAACCAGAGAAAACAGTTGAATGATCCATGTGCTCACTTTTTCAGTCAACTAACAAATCACTTTACTTATCTAAATGGTTTACAAAAACTGATATGGTCTTTGATTATAGTCTTTTATATAATATACATACTTTCATTTTTTGTGATTAGCTGGGTTGTGAATGGTATTCAAGGAGAAAGATTTAAACAAAGAGTGAAAGAAGAGGAATCAAACAAAGCATTCCTCTGGCATTTGCTGTAGGAGAAACAGTTGTTGCTTCCTGGTACTTCAAGCTCCACACAAGTAAGATGCTTTTTGACCTTAATTATTCAGATACCTTGATCTTATTCTATCTTCCTAGTGAAGCCATAGTTTCATCAGTGGTGCCCATAGATGACCAAGATAAGGGCAGGTCTTCAGAGAGTTGAACTTGCTAGAGAAGTTCAAAAAAGTGGATTTCTGCAGGCCCAGCTGTTGCCTTCTGTGACATGGGCAGTAAGCTTTCTCTCACCAGTCACCTAAAATACAGGCATGTCTTAGCCTGTGACACAAGTTCCTCCTCCAGTCAGAAGAGGAAAATGGTCACCACCTCCAAGTAGCAGTTCACCCTCTCCCTCCTAAAAGAGGGACCCTGGAAATGCTGCTCCTTGCATTAGCTGGAGACAGAGTCCAGACAGCAGAACGATGACTCAAACTGGGGGGAATGGACGCCACCCTGGAGTCCCCACACCAGAGTGCTTCAGAAGCTGGGGGCTCGCCCAGGAGCTGAGCTCCTCCAGAAGCCATGTGCCAGCTGCAGTGACAGCCACCTAAATCCTTGCTAGGGTCTCTGATCTTTGACATGTGTTGAGCTCTGTGCCAGTCTTTACTACCATTAATATAAAGACAACACAAACATTAAGACAACACAAATTTCTTAGGTAAGAGAGATTTGTTATTTGCTGGGGGCATCCTACTTACTGTTATGACATGGTTGACTGTCGGGGAGGGGCTGCCCTTGGGGGAAGCTTCAGAGGGAGCAGCATTAAGGGCAGCAGGCTCTGAAACAAAGGTTGCCTTTAAAAGAAAACACCAGGAACATATTTTTATTCTGAATGCTGTTTAAGAAGAGGAGCTCCCTCCCTCTCAAGTTAGTATACAAACACCTGGCCCTATTGCTACATGTGGTTGTACAACAAAAGCAAATAAAATTGCAATTCCTGCTGTTTCCCATTTTTGGTGAATTTTATATTTGAACTATTGAAATTACCAGTTCAAGAATAAGAAGTTGTAACACAGTGTGCAGAGAAAAATGCTTGTTATTTGTACACAGATTAGTCCTGTGTAAAAACAGCAGTATTTCTATAGCACACCCCATTAATTCCTTCTTGTCACACACACACACAAAAAAAGCAGAGAGTTGTTTTCTATATTCTTTAAACAGATGAATGATTCTGCCATCTTGTGGGAGATGGAGAAATTCTAACTATTTGTACAATAACAGCAGGGCAGAACAGGATGGAAGGGAAATTTCTTCTTTTTCACTTATTTCACTATTGATTAAGTGAACAGACATTAACACCTAGTATATTCCAAATAGTCCCCAAAATAAATATTTAATGATAGCCTCATGGAGGAACCTGAGCAATGGGGTTGATTTTTAAGATACTAAATTGATCAGAAGCTCTGCTCAGAAAGTAAAGGTACAGTAACTAAAATTCCTGTGGTTTTTTCCCTAATCATCTGATAATGTGAGATATGTAGATAATTATTTACATTCTCTCCCATTTGTTACAATACCTTTCATTAAAGAAAAAATGCAAAATTATACAGATTTTTATCTACAGCTGACCTTTTAAGAACTGTCAAACTATTACAATATTTACTATTATGGAACACCACCTTCTATTAATAACTCTATAGCATAATTTTACAAAATTATTAGATTAATTTATCATTAAAGTCTTTGGCTAATACAGATTGTATCATTATTCCTGACAATTTAACAGACAGATAATATTGCTTGCTCTATCCCACCTTAATTCAACATGGACCATGCTGGAGCAAAAACTATTAATATAACCAAGTATAAATGACAGTTTAAGAGAACAAGAGCTGAAAGAGATATGGGACAGTTACACTTCAAAGTAATTCTGTAGAGGTTCTCTTCCTACTCCACCATTCTCAGCAGGTAGAAACCAAAGAGTACATCAAAAGTATGTAACACAAAATTGTATGTGGCCATTTTTCCCCATTGTTCTTGGGAAATTCTGAAGCTCAAGAATGTGGCTTGTGCTAGGAAAGATGAGGCTTGAGGTGGAGCAGCCCGAGGGGCACATTTATCCCCTGGCACTGCAAGCCTCCATCAGGGGACTTATTTTGAGCTGTTCTCTTCCCACCAAAAATTACCTTGGGGAAACAAGCTCATCTAGCTTATATTTCTTTGTTGCAACTGTAATGAACTCATCTAGTAAATCTAATACCACTCACAAGAAAGCTTCTTGGATCAAATACTTAATTTATACTTACATAACCACTTAAGACCATTATTTTCCTTTGTATATCATTCATTTAAAATATTTTGTTAAGCACTTTGAACATAAAGATCTGACAACTAGAACACAATAAGAAGGAATACAACAATTTAATGTTATTATAATTTCTTCATAATGGCAAGCATCTAAAAAGCTAAGGCCGGCCTAGATATGGATGTCAAGTTCCTCAACTCTAAGTGGTTTGATTAAAAGACAACAACAAGAGAACACACTCCACAGTGACAAACAACCCATCTACCTCAGCCACTCTGTCTCCTGCTTGTACACCAGCCAAGTCTGGTGGAGCATCTTTTGGCAGCCGTGCAATCAGGATCCCCTGGTAACACAAAACACAGGTTTCAGAAGTGACAGTTTCTCCCATTGTTCTCCCACTGATATAAAAAGCAAATGGGAAGTAATTAATTTTCAAGACTTATTGTTTTGTTGCCTCCATAAAATTAAAAACTAGATGACTTAGCACATTATCAAGACAAAAAAAAAAGCCTCCATGGCAGACACATACAACAATGAACAAAAGTCAGTAATTGTTTACACTGTGCCATGGGGAACAGACTGGAAAACAAAGATTTATTTAAAAGATAAATCAGTGAGAAGATGTGTGAAATATTTCTCTCAAACCAAGTTAGCTCCTGGGAATGAGCAAATGAGATGGGAGAGGCATGTAGATTGCCAAGGGAGTGAGTGACCCCAAACTGAGGCAGAAAATGAGAATATTTCAGCCATCAGGTTGTCTTTGCAAAATCATTGGTTTACATTTGGGTATCGCTCCCAAATCATCCCTTCTGGAGTTTCCCATCAAAATGTAAAGCCAGATCCTGCTCTGGGAAATAAGCGACCTCTGTTAACCCTTGTTAGCTTTAGAAAGATGGAAATGTTACAGGAAGGACAATTTCAGAAAGCAAACAACAAAACACAACAACTCAAGGAACTACTCATCTGTCTATTCCTAACAACCACTAGACAAATTTTTAAAAATGAAATGCACCTCATCACTTTCTTTACATGACGATGAGCCCTTTCCACCAGCAATGCTAATACCAAGGCTCCCCATTTGACTGCACACAGTAATGGTAACCTGGAAAAGAATTATAATGGATAAGTGACCTGATTAATCAAAAATATTGCCTCTTAATTATGTGAGCATTGAAACACTACCTCCCACTCTGAACACCAGCAGACATGCTCCTGAAGAGCCCAGCCCTGTGAAAAATGGTGCTACACTTCAACACCGGCACATGCAAGACTTACCACCATTGCTGTGAAACCATGGACTGAATGAACTGCACTCAGCTCAGTGCCCACCTGCACGTACCTCTGATTTGGCCTCAAAGTACTAATGCTGGATACATGAAGTGAGGTGCATGGCTACAAGGAAAGTGGGCTTTGTTGGGGTTTTTAAATGGGAAATTCTTTTTCCATCTAAGCCATGGGGAGCAATTACAATGACCTTACTCTCTTTAAGGTAAGCCTCATGACATCTGCCATGCAATGTTGTGAGAGTCCGTCCGAATTTTCCCTCATTCTGCCTCACGATTGTCATTGGGGCACCACTGAAGAGAAGACCCCCCTGTCTAGAATCTCTGGCTCTGAAGGAGAAAGTCACACACCAAAGGCCCTGAGACCTGAAAGGACAGTGTTAAGTTAGTGTTTTCACAGGTGTGTTTGCTGTATGCTACATTGAGAAGAAGAAGGGGCACTGTGCCCTTTTTTTGCAACAATGGCTTTGGAAGCTGTCCCACCTCTCAGCCTGGCTGGACTTCTGCTGAGTTTTGGGTGGTCTCCCACAGAAGACCCTCACCTGTTTTACAACCACCTTGACAGACAGACTGAGATGTAAGAAGCCTCTCCATCAAGGACTGAGACATGAAACTCCCATGTGAAAAGGCCCCTCTCCTCCTTCCAAGGACTGGGACTGAAACCCCCAAGCCGGGGGAGGTGTGTGGGGGAGGCAAGCTGACCAAAGAGAGATGTTTGCCTGCAGGTTGTGACCACTGGACCACAAAAACAATGGCTCTCGTTTGCTGCTGAGAACATAGACTACCTGTTACATCTATTCCTTGCTGTATATGTTCCCCCCCCCTCCCTCACAATTTTCAATATAAAAACCTCTGAGTTAGCTAGAGATTTTGAGATCTCCCCAGCGTAACAGGCGGATCCTCGACTGGACTGGACCAAAGGACTTTGCCTCTATGTTGGTAGCTATATCCCCCCCTCTCTCTCTTCTCTCTATCTTTTTCTCTCCCTTAATCCCTCTATTGCATTTTGCTGTGGTCATTCAATAAAGGTGCATTTGTTTTGATTATCACTGCAAACCCCCTTGTACCGTGCCGGTTTTTTGCACCCTGAGATCACTCCTATGAACCATCACATCATCCATTCACTAGGACGGATCGTGACAAATGTCCCCCCTTCTTTGCATCTTTTATAAAATGCCTCACCCAAGAGGAGTGCCCCACAGGGAGACACAGGAGTGCCCCACAGGGAGACACAGGAGTGCCCCAGAGACACAAGGAGTGCCCCAGAGACACAGGCAGTGCCCCACAGGGGGACTACAGGAGTGCCCCACAGGGAGACACAAGGAGTGCCCCACAGGGAGACACAGGAGTGCCCCACAGACACAGGGAGTGCCCCACAGACACAGGGAGTGCCCCACAGACACAGGGGGTGCCCCACAGACACAGGGGGTGCCCCACAGACACAGGGGGTGCCCCACAGACACAGGGGGTGCCCCACAGACACAGGGAGTGCCCCACAGACACAGGAGTGCCCCACAGACACAGGGAGTGCCCCACAGACACAGGGAGTGCCCCAGAGACGTGCAGACCCCCAGCAGCAGCAGCAGCAGCTCCAGACCTTCAGCGGGGGCTGCGGCACATCCAGCGTGCGCGGCTCCTCGGCGGCGCGGCCGCCCTGGCTGGGGAAGCTGCCAGCTGCTGACACGGGTGGCTGCACCCTGCTGTTAGATCCTGGAAGAGCCTTCCCCTTCATGGCCAACTTGTGCTTTTCTTGGAGCGTTGCTCTGCTATTTCTTTGATCTCGCACGCTTTCGTTGCTATCAAAAAGGCTGCCGGAAAACTTGGAGATAGGTTCCTGAGGGTTAAAGATAAAAAAAGGTAAACACAGCAACAGCAAGGAGAATCTGAAACACACAACTCACCCGTGCTAACATGGACTCGTTCCTCACCCTCACACTGCTGTATGATAGAATTTATTTCACTGAAGACAAAACTGGAACTTTACAGCAAACATACAAAGATTTCTTTTACCATTATTTCTCTGGGCATGTTTTGCCTTCAACGCTGGGGTTGAAATTGTGGGAACAGGGAGAGGACTGGGATTTTGTACATCCTTTCACTAGATTCCCTGGTACACACAAGTACAGGTAACACACACATATCCATATGTGCACAAATCCTGCAATGGCCTGTGAAAATGGCAGAGCATGAGAACAAGACCATTTTGGGCAGCCTCTGGCAGCTCTGTAGCACTGAATCCACTGTTCTGGGGGAAGGAACCACACACACAAGGCAAAGGAAAGATATTTCCATACAGAAAATAAAATGTTTCTTTGAGTTCCTCAAAACTCACATTCCATTCTTGGGAGCATACATGTGAGAGGGAAGGCAAGCCCTACCTTGCATCTATGTATCCAAGACTTTGTTTCAGTCATTGGGTTGACTTCAGTTGCAAATGGCAGTGAGTGGAGACCTGCAAACTTCAATGATTTAGGAGTCCTCTGGAAATGGAACCTCAAAGGTGATGCATACTAAAGTCTACTCTGAAGCCTGGCCCTAGGGTTAACCTACTCTGAGATGCAGTGAGGAGCTCACAATGTCACCCAATGCCTAGCTAAACCACAAGGGCTTGAAGAGAGAAATACACAATTAAAATACATCCACCAACAATTAAAGCTTCAGACAATTTTGACTGCAAAATGTAGTGATGTTTTCCAGCTATCAGTTATTTCAGGCAAGGGGTTAAATTAAATTCAGACACAATGCTCAAATTCTGTTCACATTTTAGCAAGGCTTTACTTATATTTAGTTGATTTTTGCTCCCTAATTTGATGGGTTCACATCAAATCAGATCTTCATATTGCCCAAATCCTTCTATCTTCTGTTGGCAGTAAAACGATGCAGCAAACATACATCAACACCTCCAAAAATAAACCCCAGAAGTGTTTTTCTAAGCCTGGAAGTTTAATACCAAAATAAAAAGCAGTGGTATTACCTTGAACAGCTGTGCAGAACCCCACTGGACAGTTTATTTTTCCAATCTATATTGGCACTTTCCCACAATCTCTTTTTGGTTAGGATGGAAAAAAGCATTGCCAACCCCAGGGAAAGCATAAAAGGCATGATTGCTTCCCATTTTCACTTAAAAGGGAATTTGCTTAGCTTTGACTCGCATAAAGCATTCATTACCTTTCTTCTCTTGAGAGAGATTTCTCTTTACAGTGCCAGGCTGACTAACCTGGACACGTCTGCAGGGCTGTGAGTGCCAGGGAAGAAGGCCATGAGCAAGAGCCAGGAGTGCAGGCTGGAGGAGGGGGCACACCAGCAGCACTCACAGGGGCTAGGAAGGAAGCAGAGGTCCTGGAAGAGGAGCAGGAGCCCCCACTCCTGCCTCATCTCCCAGTTAACATCAGGAAGAATGGCAAGCAATGCCCTGAAAGGGAAAGGCTGCAAGAGTGCAATCACCACCTCCTTTTCCCAGGCAGGCTGCAGCACAGGTTACAGACAGGCACCTGGCAGGCACAGGCTGGAGAAATTACAGCAGGCAGGGGCTCGCAGACATCAGCATCCTGGAAGAGCAGCACCCAAAATCAACATGCAGTGGAGGAGCACTGCAACCTCACTTTTCTAGCATCCAGACCTAGGGAGATGCTGAGCCCCAAGTGCTGCCAGCAACCCACTTACCTGAAAGAGATGGAGGGAGCTTGGTGACTGGGGATGCAAGCAGGAGGAAAGTACAAAACATGTCTCATCACTGCTCAGGTTACCCATCTTAACCTGCAGGTCAAACTGTACTCTTGAGGGTTGGATGAATTAATTGCAAGCAAAGTGAAGGAATAAAACATTGAACATAGTTCTGTACCCTCTGCACAAGCAAGGACATGAGAGTATAAGCAGTGCAGGTCCCACAAACCCAATGTGCTCTGCTGCACAGCAGTGTGAGCAGCTGCAGCCTCTTCACAGATGCACATTGTCTCTCCCAATTTCAAGACTACTTACATCATCAGGATCCTCGAGTTCCTCTGCTTCTTGCTCAGGACTGATCCTCCCTTCTCTCCATTTCCCATTGGCAGAGCTGAATTTGTACAGGTTACCACCAGGAAAACCTTCCCTCCCTTTCAATGAGGCCCAGCGAGAGCTCTGGGAGCTCCAGTTATGGCCACTGTGCAGTTTAGGAGACTTGGGAAGCCACTTAATAGAGTCCTAAGGGAAAGAAGACATTTTAAAAAAAGGCAATGAATAGATTTTAAGAAAGCAGTTGAGGTATGTAAGTGCAGAAGCTCCTGGTAAGTTCTGCAAGGTATTTTTGATTCTTGCAAATCCTGCATGTCCCTTTTTTACCTTTAGTAGTACCTTCAGTCCCACAGAGGCACTTTGCCAGTTAATGGGTGTTACTGGTGATACAAAGAGCAAGTAGAGGCTGCTGAAAATAGTGGAAGCCTTTAAAGACTTATAGGAGCATGGGACCAAGCCTACCTTCAGCATCATAAAGAAGAATTAATGATGGACAACAGTCTTCAATAAAGTGTACTACTGAGAAAACAAACAAGAGTACTCAGACCTTTAGTGACCATCTCATCTCATGACCTGAGTTAAAAAAACTATCAAGTCACTCCTCTCTTCATTATCCATTAAATAAAATGTTTCATTTGTTGAATGGTACCAATAGAAACCACAACACTTGACTGATCTTTTAAGGATTGCTGATTTACAAAGTGATTATAGTTCAGTTATCCCAAAATGTCCATAATTTATTTGCATCCAAAATACTCCACCTTTCTTGCTCAGAAGTTTATACATGACAAGTTGTGTCAAGGTTGCTTACATGCTGAATTTTAGAGGCAATTTTTCAAAGTAACCTTTATCTTTCTTTGAAGCTTTCTTTAAATTTCATTTCTGCATTTTCTTACAGTAGTACAAATCCAGTGGCAAAAAGCAGCCTGATGCCAAACAAATAAGGTATATCAATGGAGAAAACAAACACAAACAATTTTCGGCAAGTTTGTGGTGGGCAATCAGAAGCACATGGTGATTTTCATGTTTTAACAGGTATTTGATTCAGATTTAACAGTTCTTTAAGTTTTTGTTTTCCTTTTTAAATGCAGAATGGTTACATTCACACACACACACAGAAATGCTGCTGCTACGAGCAACCCAGATGTCACCATCTCTATTAGATCTAAGGTGGAAAAAGACAAGGAAATAGGACAAGACTGTTCATGCTGGACACACTGATTCATCTTCAGCTGCCAAAGAAGGTGGTCCCCTTGGGATTCTTCATTTGCTTTCAGTTTTAGGATGGCTGAAAACACTAGGAAATGGAAATGGACAGTATCCCAGCATGTAATTGGAAAACAGCCTAGACCTTTCTGTGAGTCTTGAAGAGATGATAACCTCATCAGAGGATTATTTGTATTGTAAAAGGAAGGCATGATTGGCCTTTTCCTGCAGGAAATTTGCTGTTACACCACATTTTGAACTGCACTGACACTCAGTGATATTGCTATTTGCTGGTAAATAGCCCATATTTCTGGTTATTCTAAACCACATTGCTCAGGACAGTGGAGCTGATTGTCAATTTAGTTGATCAATGGGAAAGCAGCAAAACAATCACAACACAGCAGTGTCTCCCTTTCCTCCTGACAATTCAAAATGCAAGGCAGGATATCTCCTGATATTTTTTCACACTCGTCTGGGACAAGAAAACAGAAATCTTGCTTTTTGTGAATATTAACTAGGGGGATAGCAATTCTAATCAGATAAACAGTATACTCAGTGAAATTGTTTGCTAGTGGCTTGGACAGTTGTATTTCAGACTAGCTAATGTGCCATCTCTCAATGTTCAGGGTATTTCAAGACACAGCTTAAATCCTTGTCAACTTTTAAGCTCATTAGGCAGTCATAAAGCAATTTCACTCTAAAAATAAACATAGGTACAGTGAAGCATTTCACTTCTTCCAAGAAAACATCTCATCCTTGTTCAACCCTGATCCCTAATCCTAAACATCTTCTCAAACTCAGCCTGCCAAATTCTGTAAAACCAGTAAAAGACTATTCTCTCAAAGTAACAGACAGATTTCAAATTAAGCTTATGCTGACAATCCCTTCATCATTTCAGGCATAGACTCAGCTGCAGTGGCAGCCTTCTGTATGCAAAGGTGATGAACATCAGTAGATTTTACATCCCTGTGCCCCCTGCAGTTCAGCTGGGAACACAGAGCTAAGGGCACTCCTGCTCCCTGTCTGCCTTCTCCTGTGGCAGGAGGCTTTTCCTCATGCTGACATACAGCTGGTAAGGAAATTTAAGTACCTGTTTAATGCCTGTACCCCAACAAAATTTAGTCTTTAATATTATTGATCTTCAGTGCTACAAGGAAAATAGAAACAACAGAAAAATTCTGGCAAAGAATTTTCACCAGCTCTGCATAGTACTGTGGATATCATTATCTCTATGAAAGCAGTTTCATGATTTGGTTGCATCAATAGTAAAAGATGGAATGGAACAATTAGAAATGCCCTTTAGTCTACATTTGCATGTACCTGCTATATGCAAAACACATGAATTATACTTCCACAAAGTAAAATAGAGTAACCAAGCCAATGAATATTACTGCTGTGAGTGCAGGCTAATATTGTTTTGCAAACAAATCTTAATCCCCAATTGTTTTTTTAAAACTTGGTACTTTTTGATGAAAGAAAACTGAGAGGGCTGGAATTAAGATAGTGAATTCAACCTCTCAGTCTGATTTTTTTACTGGATTTTGTTTTCCCTGCCAAAAATGAAACTGATTCTTTATTTTAATGTATTAATGAAAACTGATTTAGATGGGCAACAAGTTTCCATTATCCTTCAATGTCGTTCAGGTAATAGATAGCAGATTTGTACTCCAAAAATGAAGCTCTCTTTAAAAACTCCCAGTAATTTATTAGCTCATTCTCATTTTATTAAATACTACAGGGCCATGCTTTGAGACAGGAGGCTACAGGCAAATATCCTACTATGAAGAAAGAAAAATCAGTTCTCCTTACAGAATTTTACAGATTATAATTGGTTTTCTTACTACACAGGTAGAGTTTGGAAGTTCTTTCTTGTGTTTCATATGTGGGGAAGCTAAGACCAAAAAAAATTAAAATATTATTGGTTTCAGTCATTAGCAACAAACACAAAGTGAGATGCACATAGATTTACACTTTGTTAACAGTAACTGGAATGAAAAAAAGAAGGCAAATTCTGTATTTAGGGCTTTAAGCTTCATGGGTATGTGGGTGGTGTAACACTGCTTGTTTTGTAAAACCAGAAGTGTTTGGAGGGAGAAAATATTTATCAGCCTAGCAGTTATTATGTTCCATGGAAACACATTTTTCTTCTCCCTTCACTGTTAATGAGTCTAACTGATTGGTAACAGACTATTTTGCTTCAGTATTTCACCAGAAGTCAAGTGACATTTTTACCTCCTTTCAACATGTTTTTCATCTTTTCAAAGGCAGTCTCTCTATAACATAACTACTGCTGTGTATCATACCCCTGTAGTTAAGAGCAGAAATTGTTCTCATAAAGCACAAGGTGTCTATTCTGATAAGATCTCACTAATAGATCCCCTAGAGTATAAATTTCCTCCAGAAAACAAAGGTGTGCAAATGCTATGTATCACCCTAAAACATTCTGATAAATGAAAGAGAATCCAAAATAGCCTAACAATAAAAGCCAAGATATGAAAGCCTCCTTTGTCTCTGAAATCACAGTGACAGTGCAACACCCTGCTTACAGCCACAGCCTGGTCTCCACTGGCAAGTAGAATCCATTTCAATGGCCATACACCTGCTACTACAATTCAACTCAAAACCCCAAACACACATTCTCACCTATTTTTCTATTTAAAAGATGATTTGCTTAAACAGCACAATTATGGGAGAGAAAATGGTTTTAAGGATGCATTTCCTAGAACATAAACACTTTCCTGCTTCAAAGTACAACTATACATTACATATTCTACTAATCAAAAACTATTTCAGATTCATTCCCTTTTTAAAGTACAAAAGGCTGTTTCTAAGAAAGCTTTGTGTAACTCACAAGAAACAAAGCTAAACAAAAACACTGCTGAAACAAAGGCATCCTTGAATATGCTTCCACTGGAGGAGAGGCAGTATAAAAGCTGCCTAAACTGATTATAGAAGCAAGCCTTATACACTTTGCTAGCAGTAAATACACAATTTAATTTCAAACTCAGATACTTAAGTCTTAACTATCAAGATAAGATTTTTTTAATTTTCTGAAAATACAATTTTAAAGATTGCTGTAGGTTATCCTAAAAACATCCACTATGCAAATACTCTTCAGACTTGAAGTTTTCTCCCTTTATTAATGAAGAAAAGTCATCAGTAATAGTGAAACAAACCTTTTTGTTAGTTCATTTGGATTTGGTTTTAAGTTGCTTAGTGGAAATCCAGGAGCATGCCATTAATAAACTATAAAGAAATTCACTCATGTTTATAAGGATGTAGTCATGATTATAATGTTTCATGTCCCAGAAGTATGGGACAATCCTATCTCCTATAAGCAACTTCAGAATGATTTAAAGCAGCCCATTTATTTTGCAACTGAATGAAAAACTGGCAACTTACTGAGAGTGATCATAGCATCACACACAGCATAGACTGTTTCCATCACAAGCACATCGCCACAACTTGCCCGAGTTTGCTTCAGGAGAAAAAGAAGACAGGAACTTTGAAGCATTTAATTAGTTTTGTGTCCAACTAAAACTTTCTCTGCCTTATACTGGGGATGCTTACAAACTGAAATGCAAGCTGCTGATGCTTTAGTGGTATTTCCAAGCTCTGTGTGCATCTGTGGATGTCGAGGAAAGTTACTGCAGTCAGCAGTGGTCTTCCACAGTGCGCGTTGCTAACATTTTGTGTTTGGCTGTTAGCACCAGCTGCACACCAGAGATTTCAGCCAAGAAAACATTCCCAGCTACAGATGAGCACATCAGAGAAACAGTGTCAAAGGTTACTGCACATCAGGTGTCCACTTCCTGGTTTTAATGCTGAGGAAGGTTTGCTAAAACCCTTCTCTGAAACATCACTGAGGAGCCACACAGTTCTCTCCATGGACAGTAGTGATACCGTATTTTCAGGAGAGGTCTTCTCCTGAGAAAAGATAAACTACTTGTTAAGATCTCAGAGTTAACGGGCTAGTAACAACAGTGTTTAGAGGCAAACACCCTGAACAGGTTACAAACTCAAAACCACACTGCCGTGAACCCTCGAACCTGAAGTTAGCTCACAGCTACGCTCATTGAGCTCCTTCCTCCAAGCCCTCTGCTCTGGCAGAAGCCATGACTGACCAGAGCACTGCCACAAGAACTGCACAACAGGGAATGAAACAAACAGCCTCTCCAACACCCACCAGAAGAGGAGACAGGATGGCTCCTGCAAAGCAACTCATAGAGGCAGCTCAAACCAAGCATGTGCTACCCACTTTGGAAAAAAATAAAAAATCACATTCTTCATTCAGCTGGTGGAACAATGATTATAGCCCTGACTTCACAATAAAAGACAGAGGCACCGTCCCACTGAAAATTTCACAAAATTTCACAATTGCTTCAGGAGAAAGGGAACACCCAAAACAATTACTGATACTCAAGACCAGCTTTTGTCACATTTCCTGACAGCAATCCAAGCACAAAAACCCATTTGTGTGTTTGTCAGAAACTGAAGATGGGAAACACTCTTATCAAGTCAATGGAAAAACTAAAGTAATTTTATTTTCTGGAGTCAAGGCAAAGAATGGTGGTGAATTTTCCATTAACAAAAGGTCTAGACATTTCTGATAAACAGTGCGCTTCTGTCTCAGTGGCAGGCAGACATTTACAGCAAACCTGGATAGTATAAACCAATATACTAAAAAATGCACTTTTAATAAAATAAATTCCTGGCATCACTACTCTCTCTTAAAAACTGAAATTATGAGCTCCAAGTAGTGAAACCTGTTAAACAGCTGATCAGCAAAAAGCTGCTCAGCCAGCCCTGGTAAAGCATCAGTGCTAGACCAGAAGCAGGCCAAGCAGGACACAAACAAGTCACTTGCTGGAAAGAGCAGTGTTACACAAGTTTCCAGTACACACTCTCCTACAATACACTGATTATCAAAAATATGGAACTTAAGCCAGAAAAATAATCTCAACTCATAAACTCGTGGGAAGTTGTGGGAAAAGCCTGGAGCAACACACAGGGGATGGAAAAATCCATTGCTACACTAACTACAGTAGCACCAGAGTGCTTTTTTTCTTATTATTCTTTTAAGACTAGGAATTGTGACTTTGAATATAGAGAACTTGTATGCAGTAACTGGCAGGTTAATATTAAATCCACTCCACCACTGTGGTCAGTTGATTCACCCTGGTTACCTGTTTATAGCTAATAAAACAGCATGCAAATTTTGTAGCCTCTTGCCATTAAACCCACCTCTCAAAAGACAAAGTAAAGAAGGAAAAGTTTATAGAGAAAGGAGTTAGAATCATATTCACTACTCAGGCTCCTCAAAGCATCAGCAAGAGAAAAACCCCAGAAACTAGGAAGAGAGGGCTCAAGCTTTCAAGGACAGACATTGCTTCATCACAACATGTGTCATCAACTTTTTCTGGCTATAAAACAGAGTTAAAACTGCCTGAAATGTTATCAGCACTGGAAATGTTATTACCCAGTGGAGAAGGGTACTTCAACCACTCTATAAAATGGCACACACATGGATCACTCAAGAGATGACAGGGACTCCTGAGGTCTAGACTGATGGAGGTTTGATCAAATAGAATGACAGGCAAGTCACTCTGAAACAGCATTAGGAGGAGAGAAAGGGCAACCACTTGTCTCTGTTTGCACAGCAAGAATCCAAGCACCTTGTCAGCCCTGAAAAACAACACTTCATCTGCTCTTATTCCATACCACCACTGGCTGTTGACATACCTCAAGGTGCACCCTGGAAATTACACTTACTGCCAGACTCAAACACTACACAGCCTTGTACACACTGCTGAACTACCTGCACAGAGCAGAATCTCAAACTGCCTCACCAAAAAGCATAAAGGAAGGACATTAATGAGATACAGTGCTACACAGCATTACTGTAGAAACCTGACAAATACACCTCCTCCTTTATCTCTCCCCAGATACTGACTGAAAAAACATAACAAAAATCCAAATTTCCACTACACAGGTTAACAAAGTGAAGAAAGATGGCAGTGAAAAGCAAGGAATGCCAACACTCATAAGCAGCTGGCTGGTCTGATGATGGACTTCAGCTCCTCTAATCTCTCATGAAGCAAACACCTTCAATATGCAATACACCCATCACAGCACCCATCTTTGGCTGAGATGACCATAAGGAAACAATACCAGCCATCCTTGGGTGCAGGAGCATGAAACTGTTCCAAATGAAGGCAACCAGTCTGGATCACTCACTCGTTTATCTGAAGCCAGAGAAACCACAACAAATATTCCTTCCACTATTAAAAAAAAAAAAAAAATCACCAAAGTAAAAAATACTGACTGCTGACCGGTTACTTTATGCCCAAGTGGATGCAGCAAGTAGTGCTTGCCTTGTGGTGAGTTTGTGGGCTGCAGCAGCCTCCATGAGCCTGCTGGAATGTACCAAAAGCAAACAACACAGCACAACATGTCGCAGAGCTGCAACAGGATTTACATCTTGCTCTGACTGCAGTAGGTGCACAAGGGCAATTCATTATTTTCATCTGGTGGCAGGTCAGGCAAGGCTTACACATTCATCTTGCTGATGGAGCAGATGCTAAAAACAAAACAAGCCACAGCCTCCAAATGAGAAACTGGCATCACAGAGTCTTGCTGCCTTTGGCTTTTTTTAGGAACTGTCTTTTTTAGGAACTTCCTTTCATCTCAAATGGGTTCGTTGCTGCTTTCTTTGGTACAGGGTTTACTACACTTTTAAACTTCTGTTGTGTTGATTCCAGTAAGTACTTTAAAAAGAAAATTCTACCCAAGGCTGGAGTCAGCTGTACCAAAACCTGACTTTATTTTTGGTTTTATTTTAACAGCAGCCTACCAAGAATAAGCAGGAGAACTCTCCCTTGAGAAGAATAAAACTGCACTACCACTGAACTGACCTAACACCTACAAACCTCCAGCATCCCCCTGCAAAACCATGTCTTGAAGCTTAAATGAGGAATCTTGGGGAAGAGAAATGAACAGAACCCAGAGACATCAACATCAGTCTTTATCAGGCTTTTGCAAAATTGTTATTTACTGAATTAAACTCAGTTAATACTTACCTTTATAAACAAATCAAAACCCACAGATTTAGTAAGACCTTGAAATCAGCATTGGGCAATTGAAGTGCAACACAGTTACAATGACAGCATTAATGCAGAGATACTTTAATTGCTGTTTTAATGATACATCACATCTACTGAAGCTTTTAAAGATGTTTTTATTATGGTTTTATAAATTTTTATAAAACCACCAAAGCACTTTAAAGAATCATGCTTTCTTGTGTAATACATAAAACTAATTCCATACTGTGCTTCTGAAAGTCTATCGTGCTGTTTTTCAAGTTATTTTACAGATGGCACATTTAAAAAAAAAACAATGGAAGCATGAACTTCTAGTGACTGCAATGCAACAAGGCATCCAAACCAAGATGTTTCATTACAACTAAGTTAAAGTGTGAGTGCATTATGTAATAAACAATAGCAGTTTGGTCATTTCATCTTAATTCTGTTTACAACAAAACTAACATTTGTGCTTCACATCCTAAGATCCCATAATATAAACATAAGTTCTGTGCTGTAAAATTCCCGACAAATTATTGTCCAAAAAGAAAAACATATCTAAAGCAGGAGACCAAATCTACTCACTTTCCTCAAGAATTGCTATATTTAAGACTAATATGACATACCAAACACAATAAGGCACAATGGGTGGTACAAACAAATGAATACAGTTGTCCATGAAACTTGTTCTCTTCCACAAATACTAAAATATGTACCGCTCAAGATAAATTTTCTCTTAAAAATGAAATACATCATCTTGTTATGAAAGTCCTATACAAAAATTTAAAATTTACACCATCTGAGCTGCCAAAAAAATAAAAAAAGTGTATTGATTTCCCACAAAACTATATTTCTCACCAGCACATCCAGCCACTGGGAAGAAGATATCCCAGCACTCTGGAAAAGAAAAGCATTATTTCCCCTGTGTTTAAGACAAAAATATTGTATTCTGCATACAGTAGTGTATTAAACTTAAAAAAGCCTAGGACTATTAAAATTACAATATTGATTTGGAAATTATTGGTTTACTGCCTGGATGAAATAAGGCACTTTCTTCCAGCGGGCTGCACTTTTCGTGTGTATGGAGACGATGAATCAGGTTCTGGTTAAAAACAGAAAGGGGCTCAGTGAGGTCCCAGGAGACGACAGGAACATTTCAACAGCAGGGGAAGACACAGGAGGTAAAACCTGGAGATGGAACTCTACACAGAAGTGGTCACTCTGTCAATGGCATTATTGACCTCGTTTTTGTTTGAATCCAGTCCTTTAGCAGCATTCATATCATTCCGTAAATTCTCCACTGTCTTTTTCATGTTCTTTAATTCTCCAGGGTGTGGAGTGGCTCGCCTTAGAAGTGTTCTCTAAAAATAAACAGTGCAATAAGTGGTTTTGCCTTTGTCCCTCTGCAAAAACAACACACACTTAAAAGGCTTCAGCATTCACATACCAAATAGTAAGTATCAATTTTTTTTCCCTTTTTCCCCCTTTTCCTTTTCAAACTACAATGTTCTGTGCTGAGCATTACTTTAAAAGCTACTTGTTTATGAAGACAGGGAAAGAGGTTTTAAGAAGTCTCTAAGAGCAAATTTTGTCCTCTTTTGGAATACTAATCTGAAAGCCAGTTATGTGAAGTACAATTAAAAGTTATGAAGTGAAGATTTCTTTCATAACTATACTTGGGGACTTTTTTTTTTCCGCAAAACCATACAAGTGATTTAAGATCACACTTCAAACATTCATCTGATTTTGAAAGAATCCCACAAGATCTCTTTACAGTTTTAAACAGTGTTTGTGTGGAGCTCCATTTGCCTTTCAGCCCCACCACACAGTCTAGTTCTTTAGTTAATTGAGAACAAGCACCTTGAGAGGGAGGAGCATTTCTCTCCCTCCTTAGACAGAAGAATGTCTATCATTGTGCTGAAACCTTTACAAGGAAAACAAGATTCACAAAACTCCAGTTAGCACCCAGGCTGGAGACAACAGAACACCACAAATACAATATAGGTATAATACATGTATACATGCAATTACTTTTTAGTGGCATGCATGTAAACTGTACGGAGAACAGCAGAACAGCAGAACTGATGACCCCCACATGTGGGTGCTTTGGTCAAGACTGCTTTGGAAATTTGCCCTTCCTTCTCCTCAGTAAGATCATTAACTTTTCTAATAGGAAGGTTCTTGCTTCAAATCAGGCAAATCAAGCACTTATCCTCAACAGCTGAGCCCTCACTACTCTATGGACATTCTCAGGTTGGCAGAGCTGTTAAGCAGCATTATTCTGAACTCCCTATCAGTCAGTGAATCAAGCCTGCTAAGAGACACTTTGTTTCTGCTGCTTTGGAGTAAGCAACTACCTTACTTGCTCATTTCCAAACTAAAGTAAGAGGTTTTGTAATGACTTTTTAAACTAAAACAATCCAGACAGTGCCCTGAAGGATCTCAAGCTGAGATCTAGCAAGGACCACCAGCAACATTTCAGAGCATCAGAGCACGCTGAAAATGTGACTGAAGCAGTGTTAATCTTGACAAGGAGTTTTAATTGTTACTAAAAGCTAGTAAAACTACAGATCGTGTTGTGTTTTGATCTTCAGGATATGCAGAGCCTAACTTAATGGAGAGGTCTTATAAGTACAGTGACAGATGTTCCCACATCCTTTGTTTAAGTGGGAAACTAATGAGCAACATTCCTGCTGTTTATGGACACTATGGTTGGTTCAATGCAAATGGTGGAGTTAAAAAAAAAAAAGAAAAAAAGAATGAGAGAGAGCACAAAAGAGATTGGAAATAGAAATTAGAGAGACAAACAATAGCAAACTTAATGGAGACATATGCCGGAGTGCTGGAATCCTAAATTAGACCCTATATACTTTCAGGCAGTAAAGCTTCACAGATGCAGAGAAAGATCCTATCTTCTTTCTGGAAACAAAACATCCTGAGCAGACAGAGAAAAACAAAGCAAAACAGAAGACTATCCTGCATCAGAATATGAAAGTTATATTCAAAGCAGAAAAAACAAAGGCATTCAAAGTCAACATAAAAAGCTTCAGCAGCCAACATGAACAGTTTCTTTTCCAAATGTACACACAAAGCATGCAGTCCAAGCTGAAATATTTACAGCAAGAATGCTCACAGACTTTTTATACTTCTGCATTAATGTCACAGTATCTGGAGGTATCCAAAGGTTGGAAAACATACCATTTCATTTTCCTCTTCATCTTTTTCATCTTCTAAGAAACGAATTGCACTGACTCTGTTCACCGCCCGCTCATTCCACGTTTCATCTGACATCTCATTCACCAAACTCTCCAATGCACCACATCGTGGTAGGTTATCTGTTAGAACAGGAAAATGCAACTCAAGATTCACAGCAACATGCATGTGAAGTCACACAATCAACATGCTTTACTGTTCATAATTGCAACATCTGCACAATCACTCGTACAATACTTACAAGTGGCTATTTCTACTGTTTTTGGAAGAAAACAGAACTTGCATTAGTTTTCTGTTATCAAGTACATACACTAAATGGTTTTGTATAAATTAGGAATTTCTGTACTTGGACCGGTTCAGAGTTTTAGAGTACTGGCTATATTATTTAATATACTTGCCACTATAATGCTTTTCTTGTGGAACATGGCTGCCAGCTGACATTAGCCAGTTCCCTAAATAGCATTCCATAACATAGGATCATTGCTTTTACTAACCTCATCCTTTCAGTATTGCTAGGCAAACACATCCAACAATCTAAATTCCATGCTTTCTACCCTTGAAGTCATGAGATTCATCTGGAGAGGAGGAAATCTAATTTTAGTAGTGACGTCTTTAAAGAAAGTCAAGTCAACCTCTGTTACTCTTCTTGAACTAGCTTAATCCTCACTAATTCCAATGGGGTTAATTCATACATTTATTTTAATTCTTAACTATTAAAATCCAGGAGCTGAAAACAGAGACATTTCTACACTCCTACTGTTTTAATGGTTTCTATTTGCTCCAGCCATATATGACTGAAACATTGGAATTAAGCCTGGGTACCTACAATACAGATACCCACAGCTGATTTTTTCTCCTCAGGCCCCTTTGTACTCAGTGGAGAAGAATCCACATGATTTTCTTTTAAAAGTCCATTCTTGGATGGGGTAAATCACTCTCCAGTCATTACAGCAGAAATTTAAATATTAGCTCAGATGAATCCCCTTGAATGTTCTCATACAGCTCTAAAAGCTTGAGGAGAAAAACATTCAGAAGTTACTGGAGCAGCAACACAGCCAACAAAACAGTTTATGGCTCCACCTGACCCAGAGGTAAGTTTCATCACAGAAGGTAAAAGCAACTTTTACTGCAATTCTACACTTGTTAATGAATATAATAAAGCTACTGTACGGCACCTCTGCTTGAAAGAAAAGTAGCTTGCTAAAAAGTAGAAAGTCCACTGTTTACTATTTGCTATGCAATTTGTTTTGCTGGTAAAGAAATTGAAGATGGAAAGCCACCATTCTTCCATATATATATGTATATAAGATGTATAATCAATGTACACAAATATGGACACCACTACTGGGCCCACTTGGCAAGCCTCAAAATAGTGATATGAGTAATTCTTTTTCTTCCAGATCTGTATTTTATTTATTGTAGCTGTCATTGTATTTTCAATAACACTCAGTGCCAAGTTTTGAAGTCTTCTGAAGACTCATAGGATAATAGAAAAAAAAGGTTTAATATTGAAAATTCAACCAGAACTTCACTACTTTGCACACTAGAGCTTATGCACATTTTACAAACCTTTATGGGACAACTCAGTAAACAAAGAAGTAATAATTCTGTACATAATGAAAAGCTGGTTCTAGGCACTCACCTTGGCAACCAGACTCAGAAGGCATCTGAGGAAGTAAAACACATGTTAAAATCTTTTCTCCTGTTTCAGAGTCTGTGTCAGTCTGAAATGTCAGCAGAGGTTGGGACTGGTTATCAGATAGCCACAAAGCCTTCAGCCTTAACGTAGTCAGTGAAATGGGAAGATACGTCAGCCTAGTTCAAAAAAGGAAAGTAAAAAAGTCAGGGCAATGCCTGAGAGTCTGAATAGATGGTCATGAAGTTAACTCAAGTATACATCATTGAGTTGGAACAAACAGGATTGAAATTAATGCCTGTAATAGAAGGCATTGCCATTGCAGTAGTCATCAATTCCAACTACTCCATTTCTTAAAAAAAAAAAAAAAAAACAACAAAAACCAACAAACCTGCAGCTTAACTTTATTACTTTATTATAACTTTATAATCCTCTGAAGCTGAAAACCAGGTAAAACTATGCTGAGCTTTCTCTACTGCAGTAAAGTGCCCTGGAAGGCAGACAGCTGCTTCCCATCAGGAGCTTTACATGTGAACAGTGGCTAGAACAGAAATACGTAAGGGCCTGTGAGACAATTATACTGCACAGATGAGATACCATTTGCTTTTCTTCTGTTTTGGGGTTGCTTTTTTATTTAACTTCCTCCTAAGAAGCTGAACTAATTTGCTGGTTTATGCTTTAATCCACTTATGTTTGTATGTTGATGTTTGAAGATTTGTGAGAAGCTCCAAGGTCAAAGTGGCCTTCCTTGTTAGTCACACTGTATCATGAAGATACAACACTCAATATTGGTGCCACTTGACATTACAGCTTGGTAGTTTCACCTGAAGCTCTATCCATTGCCTAGATTCTCCGTTTTAATACAGAAATATATGAATGCAGAGGGTTTTTTTAAAAAATCCAATTTCTTCCTCAGGGTCAAAGTAATCCAAAAATCACACTCATGACAACACACAATTTATGTTACTTTTGGCCCAGGGGGAAGACTGCTTTGACAATTTCAGCAGTAACACTGACATGAATGTCATAACTGGTTTTTTATTACTCTCTTCTTAGACATAGTATCTTTTGCTATCAGAAAGAATTAAGTAAATACAGCAAAAGAACATGAATATAAAAAAATCTCTTGCCTGTTTCCAGCAACATCCAGGACATGAAGTTCAGTGGCCTGTGAAATTTCAGAGGGAATTCGAGATAATCTGTTGTCACGTACAGAAAAGACGTTAAGACTGCAGCAGCCCCCAACCTACATTTGAGAAGAGGGGAAAAAAAAAGCAAGTCTGGTTTTGTTGCAGTACCACAGTGTAACAAAGGCATGCAGTGCGGGTCACAGAGTGTGTCACAGCACATTCAAGCTACAGTGCCTGCCAGACACTGCCCCAGAGGTACAGACTGCAAACAAGTGTCAGCTTCCAAGAAGTCTGACCTAAAGCAAGTCTGTAGGAGCACTGTCTTGAACATCTGTATCTGCAAATAATGGATAACTTTACATATAGGTCACATTCTAGCTACCTTTCAGAGCCTTCCACACCCAGAAGAAACCAGTGTCCACAGAAGCTATTCTGTGCCCAACATTCACAAAAAAACATACACTTAACGTTTTCTACCTCTAGGTTTTACATATTAATTCATTCTTTCCTCATGGCAACTTTTTATCCAAGCAAGTGCAATGGGCCTTGAAGCAAGACAAAATGCTAAATATACCAACCAACTCCCAAAATTTGTTGAGTCCACAAAGATTAATGAAGAGCTCACTAGAAGCAGAACACTGAGTAAAATCTTTGATGCCCTGATTCATTAGAAGCACCTCATTTCAACACAATTCCCACATGAACTGGCCTTCTTTAATCTAATATCGTCTGTCTCTATCAATTTATCCAATTATAACCATTTGCATTCTTTGAGTGCAAAGACAGCATTTTTCAGTTTTACCTTTAAAAACCTACATCTTGCACCAAAGGTAGCTGCTTTCAGAAAGACAAACTCCCCACAACTGATTTAAAAAAAAACTCATTCCAACTTTATGTTCCAGAGGGAACTTCTATAAACAGGAAGATTATTAGTTGTAGCAACTCAAAAGCTGCTTCAAGTAACTCTTTGTTCCTATTAACAAAGGAAACTTACCTTTGTTTGCTTATCATACAGAGTTTCAAAAAGCATTGTTGTTTGTTTGCCAGTTCCAAAACTCACCAGAAGAAGGGGAAAAAAATTTTTCTTTTCTCGCTCCAAGTAATAGAGGCAAAATATCCCAATGCCATTTCAAGCTTTCAAGTTAAGCGGACTTAGAATCTAATTAGTGAGTTAGAGTCCAAGCTAAACATAGTGGAAAACCTCAGTTCAAAAATGAGAGGACATCTATACTGACATACATCTAAGAAGGTTCTCCTCTCACACTATAGCCAATATGTAACTATGCCTTGGCCAGGAGTCCCCAAAACTAAGATGAAATGATTGTGTTCTTGTTAACTGTCAGTTGTGTCTTTGCAAAACCCACAATTCAGTCCAAACCCAAGACTGAGATTAAAGACAAACAGCACAAAATATTTTAACTAGTCAAAGGAAAAATAGTGTTGATTTAACATACACGATTTACTAAGGAAAAAGCCACTTTTAAAGGATGCAACTGTGACTCACAAAATAAAACAAATGGAGCATTTACATTCCACTCACCTTCCTCTGTATCATAAATGCTTTTTAACAAAAGAAAACAGCAATCAGCTGCTCAAGGCTTCTGATTCACAAGCCATTTACAGCAGAAAGTTCAAGTGCTACATTCTTGACAAAACAAAATCTGTGCTATTTCCCTTAAATCACTGCACTTCTAAGATGCAGCTATTTCACAAGATTATCAGTTTTCCCAGCCCTGTGTGCACAACAGAAGCATGAACCTTGCAAGCCATTTTAGCTTGTGAATCAAAGCCCTTAGAAACCAGCACTCAAATAGTAAGCAAACATTTCTTGGTTCAAGAATTCCACTATTCACTTTAAAGTGTGTATAAATTCTTAAATAATGTGCCTTCACACGTTCACAGAACACAGTGTGATATTTAAAACAATATATACACACACTAAGTGTCTAATTGGTGTTGCTAACATGAGGAGCTGTGAAAAGCAAGAAATACAATTAGGGAATGTTAATGAGCTGGCAAGTGATGCCCTCAGTGTACACAAAGTGTCCTTTTTCATGAATGAAGTTTGTGTTACTCAGTCTTGGAGCATGGAGATCCAAACAGGTTAGCCAAACAAACAAAGTAAAGCCATGCAGCCCTGATGAGACCAAAATTTCTTTAATTTTGACAATGGAAAAATGCAGCAGTGGAATTGGGACAGCCTGAGTCATCATGCATTTAAAGCAGCTTAATGAAAGGAATAGGAGAACCATGGACTGAAGAATACTTACAGGGTTATCAATTTACCTGACCCATAATTTTCCAAGCGGCTAACAATTAAGAAAATACAAGAGATGTTCAATTTATTTTTCTTTATCCATACTGGACAAGAGCATGCCAACAAATGGAGACAGAACATACATTCTTCTACTGCCAAAGAGGGTTGTAACTCATAAATCATTTAAACTTCAGTTAATTTAACTTTGCTCTCTATCAGTCAACAGGCTGCTGTTCAAAGGTTTTGTTTCATTCAAAGGTAGTGAAGACCTTTTATTTTAATAGGGTAGTAGGGTAGATAAAAAAGAGACACTGAATTTTTTTTAACGAAACTGTTTTTAGAAAATGCAGACAACATTTAATGGGCAGCATTAAATGAGATACCACAAAGGAAAAAAAGACAAGCTGACAGTTAAAAATCAACTAAAATCTTTGTCATTTCAAACAAAGATGGCACCCATCCAGCAGTACAGAAAGACACCAGGTCCAATGTTTGAAAACCTAAACATGAAGCCATACCACGGAGGCAAAGTGCACACACTATATGGCATGCGGAAAGGAAAACACTGTTGGGGCCACCAGGAAGTTACACGGTACCAGAACATCACTGGTTTGGCTCAGAGTGGCTAACTGAGGAAGAGCCATGCTTTCCAAGGGTCACATGCTCACAACAAACTGTGCCAGACCACCACATCTGCACCAAGGACACAGCTGAGGCCACAAGCCCATTCACCAGTTAAGCACACACTGCATTTCCAGCACAGACTTCACTTAATGGGGACAAGCATGTGCTTAGTTCTAGGCACATGAGTAACTGTTCCAAGGACTGGAGGCTTAAAGAAGTCCTCACACTCTTCTGTAGTGAGCAGGACATCAAGAAAACATCTCACATGAGTTGTGCATGCCTAAGTCGTACTCCTGAGACTTAGTTCATTTTAGCAACTTTAGTTTAAGGGTTATTGACTTGTCACATCACACCAACTCCAAAGAACAGTGAGCCTAGATAAAGGAAAGCCACAAAAACAAAGCCCACGGTTCAGTCAGGCAGTAAATGGTCATTACTATGAAGTACTAGTTTTAAGATCTTTGGTACTATGAAGACAGAACAAAACTGCATATATGCATTCAGGTGGGCTTGATTGAGAGGATGATTGTCACTAGGAGACCTCTGGATTCCACACAAAACTTCAACCCTTGAAACCCTGTAATGGATGATCTTATTGCTCTTTTCTTCTGTCTCAGTCTGAGGCTCATCTTTCTAACAGCTTCCTCATTCTGGAGAAACAGTAAGGGTTGGACAAACATAGGACATCAGCTCAGTTGCTAAAACTCCCCCTATGTTCTCATCATGACCAGCATTTAGCACTTCACCCTCCTGCTTTTTGCCATTCATACATCCAGTACTAGTCCATCTTAGATAGTCCTCCACAAACTGCAAGCCTTAAAAGAATGTTTCTGTGCTGGTGTTTCTAATGACTCTAAAGTAGATCTCTTCACTACTCAAAAGCTCTGAATCAATTCTGCTGTCCTTTACCAGTTAGCATCTCCCACACAGCTATAAACAATGGAAAAAAAATACATTATGACAAATACTGTAATGATCAGTCTTCAGTTGTCATGTGAATAGCTAAAAGTCCAGTGACACATCTCTCTTATTCAACTCTCAAAACAGCTGTCAGCACCAAAAACTCTCACAGACTTATACAAGTCTGATAAATGTAGTGGTAATTTAAACACAGTTCCTCTTGTGTTGTAAAATATTTTCCAGCATGTCATATCCAACATTTTGTTTGGGTTCAAAGTAAATAAAGTCAGAATTTTCCTTTGCTCCACATAAAGTATACTAATTCTTTAACTGCAAGCACAGAATACATTTAAGGGTGGAAAAAACTGACCAAATTATTACTATTATTCTGTTGTTGTTATTATTAACTTTAAATAGGCTACAAAAATCTTCAGCAAACTCACTTCAACACCTCCTGCACTACTGGTGAATAGTAGGAGAGGAGCTCACCAAGACAGCTTCTCAGGCCTCTGACTCAAGACAAGTTTAAATTTTCCTGCACTTTTCCTTAGTACCCTCTTTTTTTTACCTCTGAGACACACATACTTCGACACAAATGAAGAAAGAGACAGGACATCAAAAGTTAAAATCAGAAAAAACAAAGTGGCCCCTATTAATTTTAAAAAAATTTTAAAAGCACAGTTATTGCCAAAAAATCCCCTGTAGTTTTACCTAATGGAGTAATAATTCTCACAATATACCTCAGAGCCAGGAAGGACACGTTACCAGATCTCTGCTGGGTGTAAAGACTCATTAACAAAAGCATATAAACTGGAAAACATTCCAAGGAGGTTATTTATGCAAGTGCCAAAATCAACACAGCAGTTTCATCAGCATTCCTGTGCCAGGGTGAAATTTCAATACCAAAGAGTCACCAGGCAGGTCTTTCAAGTTTAAGGGGAAAAACATTTCTAACTATGAACAGGTTTAGACATTCTCAGTTCTTGCTGAAGTCTGTTTTACCACTTCAGTCAGAGAGGCACTAAGCTGCAGAACGAGAGGCTGTAGATGAAATCTGTCAGTGACTCAAGCCTTGGTCACACATTCAATTCTTCCAGGTTTTACCTTTATCACCATACAATACAGAAGAACCTTTGAACCAGGAAACTTTGAAGGTGTATTTGCATACAAACTCCTCAATAATCCCAAGTCAAGACATTTTACACCAAAAGATAAAGAATGGTTTTACAAGTGTGCCTTGAAGCCATCTTGCCATGTAATGGTTTAACACAGTGACTCAAAATCAAATTCTCTTAAACTGTTAACAAAACAAACTCAAATCAACATCCTTCTACCCCCTTCCCCCCAAAAAAAACCACACAACACCACAGTACATCTAAAACTCAGAGATTATCTCAGCAGGTACATAATTTTCACCATCCCACCTATAAAAGTGGTCTTTGCTACAGGACTAATTCTGGCAACACCAAGCAGATACAATATTGGGTACATGTACTCTTCTCTCCAGCTGAATTCCACTTTTTTCTACACACATTACAAACTCTGTCTCTACCCCTCTCCAATAGAAACCAGTAACAGCCTCTCCCACATCCAGTTTTTATTGGGATGAAGACCACATATGCACAGCTGCTCTAGCACTCTGTAAGGCAGAGAAAGAATGGAAGAGGTAAGAAAAACACATAAAGGAAAAGATACTGAGGAAAAATATCTCCAGTGTTTACTCTGTTTCTGCATCCAACTCTGCTTCTGTGAGTTGGGACTCACAAGTATTGATTTTGTACAAGTACTAATTTTGATGTGCAGAGGTCTGAGACCCCAGTCTTGGCCATACTGTCTCAGGAAACATCTTAAACAACACAGAGCAGGCAGAGGTGTTTAAAATTACTTCTGTCAGAAGCTTGAACTTGAGTTATTTATTCTTTCTATTTGTAACATTACCAGCTTGGAATTCAAATGCGCTGATCAAGAGTGAGATGGCCCCACAGTTAAAGAAGGGCTCACTTCCTTTAAAATTAAATAATAAAAAATGAAATATTGGCAGAGCAAAGCATAAAATCTTTACAAGTAATTTCAAGGCATTTGTTCTAATGAGACAGATATATTTGTGTGAACACCTTTAAAGGAAATACAAAAATTCTATTTCAAAATCATTGATAGGGAGCCAAAGAGCTCTGCTTCCTCTGTTTCCCTGCCAAGCTCCCTTGGGAACCACCCTCTCTCATTTTTATTTCCTGGACTTCCACAACGCCCCAAAGCTCACCTGACTCCAGACACTACCTTCCATTTTCTCATTACTCACCTTTTCCAAACACAGGCTCATCTCTATCTCCATTCCACTTCTGTGCAGGTGTCCCCCTCCCTCTCTCATGTGCACTGATGTTCTCTAGACACTTTCTCATTTTTCACTTCACCCTTGGATATCTCCCAGCTCCTTCACCAACTGAGCAACACATTCCCCTTCTGAAAAACATTGCTGGTTCCAAGCCTTCAGTATCTTGCTCAGTATTAATGCCTCTATTGTTCTGCACTGAGCCCTGATCCCACTATACCCCCAAACAGACACACTCCATATTCACCCTGCTTCACCTGCTTCTGCAGCTGAGCCCTCTCCCCTTGCCCGCTCCTGTCCCTGCTCCTTCCAAGCCACACTGACTGCCCTTACACACCACCTCCAATACCACATACTCCATTAACTGAGAAAAGTGCTTATACACTACACAAGCTATTAATGGCCAATCTGGAAATAAACTGTACCAGTAAAACTTTCCATGCAAAACTCAGAACAATTCTGCTCAAAGGTGGAGTGGACATAAAACTGCACAAGTCTCAAGTACAGGTATTTTAGCAAAGAAGTCTTCTGCTAAATGAACACAAGATCAGAAAGATATTAAGCTATTAGAGAGCTTCCAAAAGAGGGCAACAAAGATGATGAAGGGCCTTGAGGGGAAGCTGTATGAGGAGCGACTGAGGTCACTGGGTCTGTTCAGCCTGGAGAGGAGGTGACTGAGGGGAGACCTCACTGCAGTTACAGCTTCCTCATGGAGGAAGAGGAGGGGCAGGCACTGATCTCTTCTCTGTGGTGAAAAGTGACAGGAACTGAGGGAATGCCCTGAAGTTGTGCCAAGGGAGGTGTAGGCTGGATATTACAGGACGGTTCTTCACCCAGGGTGGTTGGGCACTGGAACAGCTCCCCAGGGCAGTGGTCACAGCACAGCCTGAGAGTTCAGAAAGTGTTTGGACAATGCTCTCAGGCACATGGGATGACTCTTGGGGTGTCATGTGCAGGGCCAGGAGGTGGACTCCTGATGGGTTCCTTCCAACTCAGCATATCTTATGATGAAAACTGCTATCACATACCAATCCTAGTAGTCTTCCCAGGGTCCTGTCTCTTGCTAGCCATCGTGCAACCTGTCTGGGTAAGCCCTGTCACAATTCTTTATTCAGAACCAGAAGCACTACAGCAGGGAAGACACTGTTCTGCTAGAAAAGCTGCAGTACTCACATGTCTCACTTCTCACTTTCCCTCAGTTAGGTGACTGGCCTGAGCAGCTCAGACCCAGGACACCGGAATTATTGCTGCCAGTGCCACAGCAGCATCCTCTGCCCCTGCTTGATGATCCCTTTTCTTCAGACAATCAGCTCTCACCCATCTCCTTGTCACTTCACTTCCTTCTCACACGTCCTTCTTGAGCTGTCCAAGCTCCATAAGGAAGTGAGCCACAGCTGATACTCCTCTCAATTTCCATCCATTGGCTGTCACCTGAGTACATAACCCTCCTTCTCCTTAAGTGACTGAAAGTGGAGAACAAAAGCTCAGAGCCACATGCTAGATAGCAAAATTTAAAGGGAGAACTACTTGGATAAAAATTACAGAGGAAAAAATAGTACAAACAGAACCAACTCACAGCTCCATGCTCCTATCACAGGAGCATGCTTTCCCAGATTCTTTCCACAATTTACTCCTGAACTAAACTTGTAAAGCCTTCATTATATTTAGTTTCACAACACAAACTCTAGCCTCATTTCATTCCATTCTGTTACAACAGACAAGAAGTCCTAGTGCTCATGCTGTAAAATTTGAGGTATCTTGGTCATGTCAGGTCCCTATATTTAAGGGCAAAAGTAGTCCAGAGATCTCCAACACCAAAAAGACGGTCAAGACAGTCACTGAGCCACTTTTCAGAGTATGAAACATTCCCTTTGATATTGGTCACAGGAGTGAGGTAAGGAAGAGTGTGGCAGTAGTTTCATACCAGATACAGAAGAGACATATTGGTGTTGCAATCACCGTACCAGAACTCCAAGTCTTCATATAGTGCAGGACCTGACATCCACACTGGGAATTACCAGTTAAAAGTTAATTAGACCCAAGTTAGTTACAAGCTAATTAGATCCAAGCCTTTCTGTTCAACTGCAAAGACATTTTGGACTTCCAAGCCACCAAATCACTACAGTTCAGATCTAGTGGACAAGTTGCTGGTTGTGATCAGTTTGGAAAGAATACCCACTGGACCAAAGTTGCCTGCTACTTCTCATAGGCATTTGAAATCAAGAGTTTTCTGTTTCTACAATGTCATCTGCACAAAACTTACCTCTTTGGGCAAAGATGTTAATTTGTTTCTATCAGCATTCAAATTGTTCAGCTTCTTTAGTTTTCCAATGCTCTTCGGCAATGACTGTGCCAACAAAAACAAAATAATATACAAAAAATTCATAAATAAACAGAGTCAGGAAAAACCACTTAACTCACTTTTAAAATTAATTAACAGTCAATCCACTTTCAAAATTGCAGTGTAGTTAATCCTCATTACTGCCAGACTTTCCAAAGAAGATCCAAAGGTTTATACTGCAGAGCAAGTGCCTAGGAATGTCAGTTTCTAACCCAAATTCACTCATTAATTATCTCAGCACTACAATAATAGACACACAACAGCTGTGTACAGAATGCATGTACATAGGATGTATTATCCAACTTTACACTCCCAAATTTGCTTCTCAGTTAGCTATCTCCTAACTCAGGTGCTATGAATTGACTGTTGGAGAGGCATCTTCTTAACAGTCTTAAGCTTCTAACTCAACCAAGTACCAGCTGAACTTAAGAAATGCTCAAACCTAGTTTATTTAAAGACAGCTACTCTCCAAGTGTCACTGTCACGTGAAGTTTCAAAATAATGGAAGGAAACACCTAACAGAAGGAATTTTGAGATTTTAATTGACCACATATCATATTTAACACCTGTCTAGAGCAGATCAGCAGAGCAAGGAGCAGTACAAGTTCTGCAGTGCTCAGGGCTTCTATTCAGTTCCAGCAAGACTGATCCAGATAATGCACAGCAAAAACTGGCAATAATGCAATACAACACAAACCCCCCATCAAAACCACAACTCAGTAACTGATACTTGCACTCCACATGCTCCAATTCTCTCACTGGTCATGAAAGACTCAGGAGTGAATATGTAATTGCTTAAACATTTGAAGGGTGGATTGTTACTACACACATGTGATCTCCACATTCATTTAACAGGTAAGAAATAGGATGCATTTAAAGCAAATGCACTGCTTAGCAGTAGCAAGGGTGAGTAACCTAATGAGCTAAGTGATTCAGCACTTAACAGCAGCTCTTATTACCACCTGCCATTTGAGCAGCCATGACCATGCATACCTGCAGTTGGTTTTCTGTGAGAACTAGTTCAGTAAGGCTTTCACAGTCTCCAATAGAATCAGTTAGTTGGATCAGTTTGTTCTGATCAACCTTCAAAATGGACAGCCTCCGCAATTTTCCTGGACAGAAAGAACAACACGGATTTTTAGTCAAGTATCCTCCAATACCTTTAAATATGTACATTTTTACTGCTGCAAAACTTCCAGAAATCTTCTAAAACAACAGGGTTCTTTTAGGTAAAATAAAATAACCCAAGTGCTGCTTCACTTACTACTTGCACTATTTCTCCAAGTTTTAATACCACTGAATTCATACTCAATATAAATATTCATAGCCAACATTTAAGCATAATAAATTGTAATGAAGTTACAATCTGAATGATATCCCATGTAAATACCAAGGATGTGTCTACCCAAATGCCTATAAACAAGTGAAAATTATCTGTTTGTTCCTCAATTATACGTGTTCATTAATTAAAGGAATGTTCAGAAGATCACCTACACCTAATCAGCCACAGTGAGACCATCTTGCACTGAAGTGACAGCCCAAACCCAAACAGGATCAAGGTATCATTGTCCTAACAGAGAACCTAATTAGTCAGACAGGAAACCCAAGTTTATTCTTTAGATGAGAAATCAAACCTCTCTGAAGGTGATTTTCTCATGAAGAACAAAATACTATTTCAGGGCAGAAAACTAAATTTGTTCTACTCCTTTGTATCAGAATGGTCTTTGGTGCAAAAGCTGACTCAGGCAGAGCCCATAATAGAGAATTCAGGAGATAACACTAGGTGCTGATACCTCACTGCCATCCCTGTGTGGTCCAAAACAGCTGTAATAGTCTGGAGTATCAAATTCACTGATGATGCTAAATCATGAAGGGATGTCTGACACAGAAAGATAGCAACCTAAACAGAAACCTGAGGTTTAGCACAGAGAAGTGCAGAGCTCTGCACCCAGACAGAATAAACCTGTGCACCAGCACAGGCTGGGAAGTGAAATATACAGCTATACAAGAGCCCTGCTGGAAAGGACATGGATATTTATGGTGAGCACCAGGCTGAATACCAAACAGCAGTGAGCTCTCACCAGAAACAAACACCAACTAGACTACATTAGAATTATAGCCAACAGATGAATGGAAGTTTCTGTATCCTATCAACCTGCATTTAGTGAAACCACACCATTCTCAGTTTCATGTGATGTCCTGTCTTCCACCTCAACTTCCCTGTTCAAGTGATGGGGATCCAGTAGGAAGCTATCAGGATGGCCAGAGCACATGTGAGCTGAGGCTGAAGGAGCTGGCTTTGTTGACTCCCACCAAGAGACAGCCTAGGAGGCATCTGGGAGCTGCCCAGAACCCCTTGCAGGGCAGTTACGGGCACGACAGAGCCAAACTCTCCTCTGCAGGGGCAGGTGAGGCAGCAATGGCTGCAAATCACAGCGTGGGTGATCCCATCTGGGCCCCAGGAGCAGCTTCCTCAGTGGGAGGTGGTGCAGCACTGGCACAGGCTGCCTGGGGGTGCTGGAGCTCCATCACAGCTCTGGGGATTGAGGAGACACAGGCACAGCTGACCTGAGCCACTGGTGCTGGTGAGAGCCCTGCTTCAAGAGCTCTGCAGATCCACCAGTCCCACCACAGATCCAGTGATCAGCTGGGCAATGCCCAGGAGCTTCCACAGAGACCAGCACAGTTCTCCTCTGCCAACAAGCTCTGTCCAGCCAGGTGCATGGGCTGCTGACTTCCAGAAGCTATAGCTCCATTTGTGATGTACAACAACTGGCACTGACCTCCATTTCTGATGTACAACAACTCTCTGCTGACCTGTACTGGCCAGCAAAGGTCAGCAGAGAGGGCTGCTACAACTCCCTGTCAAACACATATTAGGCAGCTGTAGGACCCACAATTGCCAGCCCACTCCCACAAGTCAACTTCTAGAGAAACTTTTCTTAGTCTTATACAGAATATATAGGAAGGGGGAAGGTCTGACCACTCTTTTCTGAATGTTAAATAGTTTTAAACCATATTCACGAGTCCTCTTACCCCTACATCTTTACTTTGGGGGGGGTCTTTAAAAAAAAAAGTCCTCTCAAGGAGAAGGCATACTCCTACAACGTGGAACTTTCCAGAAAAACAGCTGATGAGTAGAGGAAAAAAAATGCTTGTTCGTCTACTTGTGACAGCTACTGCATGGGTAAAAAACATACACCTTAAAAAAGGCACTGGTAATGCTTCAGGAAACACTCTTCAATTACTGAACCAATCTAAGGGGTCAGACAGAAAGGTTGTAGTTTGAATCCTCAAGGCAAGGATTAATGCACTGCAAGGCAAAGAGTCTTCCACTAGGTTCAGTGGAGGATTAATCACATTATCTAGCTGAAGATAAATACACATCACCATTCAAAATTCTGTATTTTTTGTAGTGATACTTTCAGTCAGTCTTATCACTTGACCCACAGCATGTTACAAGCTAAAATTTTACAGTGTTAAAGAGTTCTGACGGTGAAATGGATACAATGGGAATTGAAGGGACATATTAACATTTATGTTGTTGGGAGGTATCAAGTTAAGACTGAAAGAGGATTATAAGGGAATCATTATGCAGACAATTAAAATGCAGCATTAATAGAGCTATGCATTTGTTACTCAGCAAAAGGAATAATAACCAACACAAGACAAGCTCATCTCTTGCACATAAAGACTTTAAAAACCCAAATGACTTCCAGTTACAGTGGGTTAAATGGTTCTGTGTGATAGCATTCACTTTGGACTCACCAATGCCATCAGGTAAGACCTGAAGTAAATTCTGAGAAACAAGCAAGTCTGTTAAAGAAGTCAGACCACTAATTTCTTCAGGAAGGCATTCCAATTTATTTTCAGAAACATCCAGACAAAGCAGGTTTTTCAGGTTTCCTACTTCCTGCGATACAAGGAAAAAAATTTAAGTCATGCCCAAACACGTAAGAAAGCACTTTGAAAAATGTACCATCACAATGAAATTCCACAAAGAAAAACAATTATCTGTATGCCTCTTAATTGACCATTCTTTGTATGACCTCTAAATGCAGAAAAAAAGTAAATATTTACACTTTACATATGATAAGCTAACCAAGTGATTCAGTCACACTTTCTGATTTTAAATATTAAACTGGCTTCAGTAGTCAGGCAAGCTATGCTGAGCACACCCAGGCAAGCACCAGCCAAACCTGGAGTTTTCCTCAACTAAAGACTGCAGAGTTGTTTTTTTCAGAATGGCAGATTGTCAACCACCACCTAATTAAAGCCTACCCCTCCCAATCAACCCTAGGCAAATTAAGATTAGTCTCTCTTGGCTGCTACAGCAACATGCCATGACATCTAGGGATTTCATATCTGCACATCTCCCAACTACAACAAATGCAGAAATAAGAATTGAGGGTGTTGCTCTAGCAATTATATTTGAACTGCTATCACCTACTATTATTAATGACTACTTAAGTTTTTATCATGGCAATCCAACCATTAGACAGAGAAATACCTTTGTCTGTTAGCTATCAGAGCACCCCCCCATTCCACACACAGACATCCCTATACACACCTGAGGACAGATCTCATTTTAGTCATCCAAATCACCTTTCAGAGAAAAGGCTGAGGAAGAAGTGCCTTTTACTTTTACATATATTAAGTTTTCATACAGCAATGGCCTTGATCCTAATTTACAAGATCAATTCTTTTACTTTTGAACTGTCTGCCCCTCAAGAGGATCTTTCATTAAACACATACCCTTTATCCTATCCTACAAGTTCATCCTTTCAACTTTGGACAAAATACACAATAATGGCCAGTTTCAATAAAAATGGCTGCTAAAGTCACACTTCACCTTTTTGAGTGATCATCTCTACTTACTAGGCCAAGCCAACAAAAACAAAGTCAACTAAGCCCACTAAACTGTAACTGATTTACAAGACACACAGTTGACAATGAGATCCATGCAGCAAGTAACAGCAAACTGGAAGAGGAACAGAAGAAAACAGGTTTTGACTTGGCTATAAGGGAAAAAGAGGGAAGAGGAACCATCTCACATATTATAAGAATTTAGAGTGCTATAAGCTTTAAATGCTAAGTTCCCTTATCCTGTAACTGATATCAAATGGGGGATTTGCCTGCATAAATCAAAATTTCTATTTATGGCAGCAGTTCCATTATTGTACTTCTTCTAAACACCATGCTTAAATGGATGAAGATGACTACAAAAAATTTAAAAAAAAATCTCAAAAATATACTCAAAAACTCAAAAAATACTCAAAAACTTTTAAAACTGCAATTCAGACAGATATACAAGGTGAGGGTTAGCTCAGACAACTAATGGCTTCCTGATCTTAGGGCAAGAACTAAAACAGAGGATGTGTCATCCTACAAACTGAACAACATGCCTATTAGGAAACAATTCCTTTGTCAAAATGCTTAAAAGAAAATTTCTGACAACATACAGTATCATGGCCAATCCCTTGCAAAGGAATTTTTCAAAAGAAATCACTTACACACCCAAAACCAAACCCAGGCAAAGTAGACTGAGAAAATATTCCATTTTAAAGCACTTCCCTGTAGGAATGAATGAAAATGTTTTCTTTCAAGAACATCTTGAAAACAGTAGCAGCAGAGCTCATTTTTACCTGAGGTATTTCAGCTAATTGGTTTCCATCCAACCAAAGGTCTTTAAGATTGAAAAGTGCACCAATTGTTTCTGGCTATAACATAAAAAGCAGTAAAGTTAAGTAGCATAGGAGCTTCAAGTAAAAAAAATTGCCATCCCACAATTACAGTCTAAGTAAACCAATTCTTACTGCACTGTTTAGAGGTACCTTGGTTAGAAGTAGCCAGGGAACTGTATTTGGGAACTCCATCATACAAATTAATTGCTACAGCTTAATAATCTACCAGTCTTTCCTGGCATGCACTAATAAATTGCCTGCACACCCTTGACCTACTGAAAATCCATCCAACATTTACCTGAATCACCTTTAGGAGATGACAGATATATTTTTGGTAGATCAATCTGCAACAAGGTAGGACCTCTCGACCCTCAACAGTTTTGCCTCAGCCCCTTCCCAAAGAATGCCAACTCTCACCCTGGAAATTTAACTTCCATCTGTGCTTAGCCCATCCAGCTCCTGACACAAGTCCATGTGGTCATTGTAACTAAAAGCACAGACAAGATTTTGTGTCCCTCCACTCCTTCTTATTTCCATAAAAAAACTGTGCTGCACTCTCATTTTCTAGAGATCAGCTGAGGTTTTTTCAGTAAAGTGATACTGTACTAAAGAAGACTAAACAGATATGAAGGCACCAGCACACTGTCAAAATTCATCTGTACCTATAAAAAGACTCTCCCTCCACACATTTTTCTTTCATCAGTTTTGGACATCCTACAACCTATTTAATCTAAATTATGCATAAAACAAGACCAATGTGCAGTTTCAGTGGTATGTTCTCTTACCAAATGATAAAGTTCATTGTTTCCTAAATCAAGTTCTTCTAGTCGCTGCAGCTGGGCAAGTGATCTGTGAGATGAGATAAATCAAAACAAAACCACATTAGACTAAAGCAACAGAAACCCCATGTATTTGAATAAGCTTATTTTACTGAAACTTGCATTTCAAATTACAATGTACTGTAGGCACACAGTTATTTTACCAGGCACAGACTGTTTGCAGTACTATCTTACTGAAAAAAGTAATTTGGTTTGTCAGTGTAACTGTATGACCTTGAAACTTAAAACTTAGTATAGACAATCTTTTTTTTTTTTTTTTTTTAATTTTAACAGTAAGTCCCCAGGGTAGCAAATGCCACATACTTTAGTACAGTTAGTTAGATTCACTTTTAGGGGAGTTTGGTTTTTTTTTACGGTTTGCAACTGGATAAAAATTCCCCATAGTGATCACATGTGACTCAAGACTCACTATCCATCATTGATCATCTCAACATGATCCATCAATTTCTGAAATACTTCTGCTTTTGAGACTGCAAACAGAGGGAAGCACAAAAGGATGTAAAAGAAGTTCAAAGCAACAGACAAGAGAGGGCCACCCCTCAAATCAGGCTCATAGAGCTCTTGCTTACTTTCCCCAAAGCTGCAGTAGCACGAAAACCAGAGAGAATTGTCAGCTACGTTACTGACAGTCAGGATTTTCATGGAGCAATAAAACTGTCAACATTTTTGACAGCTTCATACTGACACTGCATGGCCAAACTCAGCTAGCAATTCCTATCTTCTGACCACTGACATTAAAGTGTCTTGGGGCTCACTGCTATGAAGAGCCACAACTAAGGCACTTGGGTAGATTGATAGGAAAAAATTGCCCCAAAGCAACTGGGGAAGAGATTCTGATTTTAAAAAGTTACAGTATCCTTTACAGTATAATTAGATTACCTAGACAAGCAGAACAGGAGTCACCAAAACTCTTGCAAGAAGCAACCAGATAGTGAATGAAGGAAGGAAGGAAACTCCTTCACTAGAGAAAGAAGAGGCTACTCCCAGGCAGACAAAAAGGATCCCCAAAGTATAAGATACCATATTAGTCTAACAAAAGATCACCAATTTCTCTGCCACAATACAGACAGTACAGAAACATCTAGATAACTTTTTCTCCAAAAATCACAGTGGTTGAAGTGAGACTTCAGATATCAGTAGGCCTAGTTTGCTACCAAGGGTTTCACCTCCAGATTTCAGAAGCTTTTGGCTACTCAGCCCTGAATACAAACACTTATTTAAATGTTATAAAGGTCTAGAGTAAAAATCTCGGAGGTCTTACTGCTCTACTTTCACAGTTACAAAATTTCACCATGAGAACAACCCAAACCACCACTCCCACTGCAGATGGGCTTGTCCAATGCATGCAGGACATGTTTGGTGATGCTGTATGTCATACAGAATACTTTTTTATAGAACAAAGACAACACATGCAGACTGCAGGTTCCTGCTACTAATCAAGTACACTAGAAGTAATGGATGTAAGCAGATGTTGCTAAAAGAAGGCTGTATCCCATGTTGTCAATTGGCTTTGAACATTTTTTTCTAGCTGTGATTCTGTTTCATATGTTAGCAGATTTTAAGAATAAGAACATTTTATGTTAATACAATGAAACACATGCAATGTGACTTACTCAGGTAAATACGTCAGCAAATTTTCTCTCAGTTCCAGTGAAGCCAGGTTATAAAGACTAAAAGAAAAAAAAATCACATTTTAATACCAGTTTACTTTTTATATTCCATATTCTATGAAGAAAAATGTGCATTCACACAGTTTAAAACAAGTTGCTATAAACTGATTTTTTGTTGTTAATTACACCAGATCATCTTGTGAAAGGCAGAATAGAAAGAATAAGTTTTTGCTTGTTTCTCTGTGATACTTCAACACATTAAAGCTAGAAAGTAAACAGACAAAATACAGATTTCCATTTGTTAAAAGGCTTGTAGCTGCAAGCTACTAAACAGAGTATGCTATATTATATGTGAACTGCTTTTACTTGCTGGCTTTCAGAATGTGGCATGGGCTACCAAAGGTAGAGAGCCCCAGGTAAGCCCTAATGACAGCGTGCTCATTATTCTAAGTGACATTATGCTGCTAAGCAGCTCGCTTACTCCAGATCCCAGGCTTTTACTAGCATCACCATAGCAACATTCAGATTTCTCAGGGGTTTATTTATGACTAAATGGAACACGAGGAGTCAGACATTATCCCAACACTATAATCTGCTCTAATCCTCCGCCATCCCAGGGAAAAATGAAAATCAGATATGGTAACTGCAAATAAGTTTGCAACAACAGAAATATGTTCTGTCCTGGTGTGCAGGGAAGGGGGACAATGTGGTAGGCCTTGAATAAATCTAGATAAAAAACAAGAATTTCACTAAATTTGAAATAGATGTAATTCTAAATTGTACATTTTAGGGAAAAAAAGCCAAACAAGTCCATGCATTAAGACTACATAAAACTGAAATATTTTCTCATCTCAAACAATACCAGCTTACCAAATTACAGAATAATTAGTTAGCTCCAGTAAAAAAACAGCTGATAATAAAGCTTAAACCTCAAAAAAAAAAAAAAAGAAATCTTCACATTGCAACTTCAGTACAGTTATCTAAGCAAATAAAAGCAACAGAATTGATTTAATGATTAGTTAAAAGGGAAAGAAGATTTTTCATGGATTGACTTTTGATGGTGTCTGAAAAACAAATCCTTATCTCATGCACCTATTTCATACTGCATTCAAAAAAATAGTGAATGAAATCTCATGGGAGCTTTGATTACAGTCTAAGCAGCCCTTTCCAGCTTTTAAAATAAGCACATTTTACTCACTGGGTTCTGTACCCCTCCAGAAGTACAGTTTAAATATACCATACAGACAAAGATACTTTAGTAGAAGTCTATTACAAATTCAATTAAAAGATAAGTGAGAATAATTCTGCTACTGCCACTCAAAATCATTGACAGAAATAAGCAAGCCATCACTCCAACAGAGAGAATATTCACACATAAAAATTTTAACACTATAAAACACAAGTTAAGATGGGACAGGGCATTCAGCATCCTCAAGGAATCCAAACAAGTGGGAGAGGCAAGGGATGATGAGAACCCTTCTCTCCAAAAGGAATACGGGTCTGGTGTTGCTGGCACTGCCACCCACAGACTGCCATTACATTTGTGTTTACAGGTTTTCTAGAAACCTCTTACCACCTTCTTTTGAATGTTCCACTTTCTCTTCAAGCTTCTATTAGGTGAGGTCCATGATTCATTTTCAGCAAGAGAATACAAAAGGGATGTGCACACCTCCAAGCTGCCTTGTAATCTTGTGTTTACACATCACCCTGCATCTACTTATCTCCCTCCCCATCATGCTGAAGTGTTGATGAGTAAAATGGTGCAATCTCTTAATTTCTTTTTTTACCTCAGACACCCCTTTGGCTGTGGCTGAACAGAAAGAAATCTTTGTCAGAAAAGCATATTCAACAGCAAGAATTCAGGAACCACCATGTTAACCAGCTGCATCATATCATTAGACTGTGGCAGGCCAGTGAATCAGATCAAGAAACTGATCCTCCTGCAAGGAGAGTAGCACAGATCCTCAATTCCAAAACAGAATAAATCCCCTTAAACACCTGGGCCAGCACAGCTGCCAAGAAGGTGCAAGGAAGGCAGCTGTGCTGCAGCACTGCGAGCACTCCCTGGCAGCTGTGCCCCTGTGAGTACTTTGTGAGCATCTCTGCAGAGTGACTGTGGCCCACCACAGTCCCAGCCAAGGTTCTCTTCTTGTGGGAGTCAGCAGCCTGCCAGATTATGTTTTCATCTCTAAGGACACAGCTTTCTGAGGGAGAAATGTTTTATTTATTCTACAGCTACTCTCACCCAGAGCATGTTCACAACCCTAACTCCACCCCTTGAACAAAAGAAATGATACTGCCCCACACTCCTTTATCCTTTCCACTACTTCCAAGGTCTTGAGTCCTTGGAATATAAGCAGACCCCAATAAGCAAAATTAGGCTTCCCACCAACATAGAGACCTAAGTCTATGAAGTTTAAACCAGCAAAGCTGCATCATTAGAGTGAAATACCATGTTTAAGATGGATCCACTTCATAAAGAGATCAGAAAATGAAAGGAAATTTCCCACTTATTATTCTTATATCGTGACTAGTTACAGAAACGGCTCCCAGCAAACCTCTGTGCTGCAACCTAAAATGTGACAGCTACTGTATAAAACAGCACCATATAAAAGACAGGCTGATGTACTGAAGCACTAACCTCTAATATGTAAGAAAGCAGAGGTATAGCTCATCCTTACACTTACCAATGGGGTCTCAACAAATTGTGTATGTACTAATATTTTTCTGATTTTACGTTCTGTTAAGAAACACAATTTTAAGTCTTTTGCAAGAAAAAGTCGACAAGACTTGTTATTTTTCAAATAACTTTTCTGATTTAGTAACACTCTCTCCAGAAAGTGCAATCTTTCCTCTTCTCAGCTACAAATAATTATTTTTCACAATATACTAAATGAAATAATTTATTTTTTCCCTACGTCCTTAATTTTACAGCTGCACTGCCAGTCCAGTATTTCTAAAGTCCCTGAGAAGAACTAAAGCAAGCCATACCTTATTAATTTTGGAATCTTCCCCTAATTCTAATCTCTATCTCGTAGAGAAATATCAGTCATGGGAAGTTACCATAAAACACAAAGGCAATAGCAATCTAATTTACTCAGACTAAAGAGAGATCCATCAGCAGCTGTTCACCAACTGCATTTAGAAATGCAAACGCACCACAGAGCATTGCAGGCTGCTTTCCAATGAACAGTCCTTACTCCCCCCCCCCCAAAAAAATCCAACAGAAAATGTACAAGCAAATGTAATTTATCTTCTAAAGGAGAAAAAAACCCCAAAACAACAACAGCAAAAAGAGGAAAAAAAAACCAACAAAAAACAAACATACAAAAAAACCACTATCAGAAGGAATTATTTCACCACAGTTGAAAAAAGCATTAATATTGTAATAATTCTCACTATAAAAGCTACCACACAGACCTCAAACACTGAGCACATGTGTGAAATTACTGAGCACAAGGGAACAGACAAACCAAGCAGAGGATGAAGGTAACTGAAATAATTACAAGTTTTCCATCTCAGCATTCCTTATAACTTCCAGTGTAAGGCCAGAACCAAGTTGAATTTAAAGGTACAACATGGCTAAAAATGTCAGTTTCAGTATAAACCAGAAATAATTGTTCAGCAATCTACCTACAGTAAGTGTAGATATTGGTATTCATTGTGTGAGCTAGAGGAATGAAGAGAATGTGAAATCAATTACTGAGAACAAAACTAATAGCAACAAAGTAGGCAAAAATGCTGGAAGTGTCTTTCCTGATCATTCCAGTCAGGATTTGAAAGAGAAATGTGCAATTCAACACAATCTACAGACACGGAATACCACAAATATTCCTTCATCAACTGCAACAGTCTACTCTAAAACAAAAAATAGACTAGAATCATCCACTAAAACCAGAAACAAAGCCTGTTGCTCTTTTTCTTCCAAAGCAAGTCTGTTTGGACTGATTACAACGGGATTATCAGCACCACCATGTTCCACAAAACAACCTTTTCACTGACAGATGACTCTCTAAACAACAGAGATTTACTGCAATAGGTTTAAAAACATCACTGAAGTTTAAAAAAAAAAAAAAAAAAAACCAAAAAAAACCAGGAGAAAAAAAAGACAGCTGTTCTGTAGTTACTCTGGATGAAATTACATTTTCAGCGTACAGCAGACATTAAATGTACTTTATTTTCTAAAGTTATAAAATACAAAACTGCTATGAGTTTATTCTAGAACTTTAACCTTGAGGGACAGTTGCAGCACATTCCTCTATCCATGGGGACAAAGTCAGCCTTAAAAGTAACAACAGACAGCACAATACACACACCCCATTTCTATCACAGTCCCTGCAAAAAGACTGGGAGCTCCAAGCCCTTGGCAGAGACCAGCAAAGGTTTCTGAGAGAGGCACTGGGAAGCATGATAAGACATATGCTATTTCCTTGTGGGAAGAAAAAAATGCTAAAATTATGGAAATGGAAAGAGAAATGTTGGAAAAGCTAGGAGAAAACAGGATAGATGACAAAAAAGAATTGATTTAAAAGCTGAAGATGCTCAGTCAATAAAAACTGAACAAAGCCCTTCTCTTGATTAATAAAAGCTACACTTTTTCACCTTATGTCAAAAGCAGCACACACCTGAGCCAGCACAACAGAAGTACAGGCTTTGGGAAATAAGGAAGCTGGAAGAGATGAAGATTTAAAGCACCTGCAGAAATCCATGGCCCTATATACACCCCTTCCAGCAAGCTTCAGCTGGTTGGGGGAATATAAAATCCCAAAAGTAATTTTTCCTCACATTTGTAAAACTGCAAAAATAAGGGGAAGATAGGAGAATAGGCATAGCCCCCATATTTTTACAGAATAAAATAAGGTCCTGCACAATAATGATAGGTGAGGTGAGAACACAACAGTATAGATTCTGAATATGGTCTGGTATTACACTCTTTATGCAGCAGCAATGACTACAAACCACAGCCCAAGGATGCAGCACACAGAAATGGGAGATTTTGGTCCACATTTTGACCAATGCACCAGGTCCAAATGATTTCAGTTCACTGGGCCAGCATCTGAAGATACCCTACCTGGGTATACAGCACATACACTGAAACATCCATCATGACAGTACACTGGGAAGGAAAGGACTCTAAACTACGCAATTTACTGTCCTTTTTTTTTTTTTGTGCAGAAAAAGAATATGGTGTCTCTGTCTATTCAACGGTCTTCCAAGATATAAGGTAACTGTGGTACTCTGTCAATGGCATAAAAATGCATTAAACCAGCCATATTTAAATATATTCCAGCCCATTGCCACTGGCCAAATAAAACTACCAGTAACATGTATGACCCTGCCCCAGGACACAGCTGGGGCTACTTAGATGACTACAGACTCATGTGACAGGATCCTAGTAAGCTGCTCCTATCCCACAAGGCTTCCAGCTGCAGATCAACAATGCACTGAGAGCCTGGTGTTTAGCAGCTTTTATTCTCCAGGAAAATGACAGAGTTAATAACTAGCTAGCTCTCAAAATACCACTTACTCAGACTCTTAGTATTTGAAGGTACAGCATATACCTTTGGGATAGGCTCCTGTTACAAATCACTCCCAAAAAAACCCTCTTTCTCTTCTCCTTTCTTGACTACTTCCTCAACTGTGCACAGACCCTGCAAAGACCAAATGTCCAAACTCCCAAGGCTACATCAACCACATCATCCTGGTCTGCATAAAAAACAGTGTGGCCAGCAGGTTGAAGGAAGTGATTCTATTCTGCCCCGCTGAGACCCCACCTGGAGCACTGCATCCAGCTCTGGGGGCCCCAGCACAGGAAAGGCAGAGTCTTGCTGGAGCAGATCCAGAGGAGGGCCACAAAAATGATGAGAGAGCTGGAGCACCTATCCTGTGAGAACAGGCTGGGAGAGTTTGCACTTTTCAGTCTGGAGAAGCAATTTTTTACAATGAGGGCAGTGACAGGACTGTAACAGGACACTCTGAGAAGCTGCAGATGCCTCCTCCCTAGAAGCCAAAATCAGATAGAACAGGGCTTTGAGCAACCATATCTACTGAGAGGTGTTCCTGCCCACAACAGAAGGGGTGGATTAGATGATCTCGGAAGGTCCCTTCCAACCAACCCAAACCACTCTACCAAATTAGGTGCTTAAAGTTGGATTGTCTCAAGAGCTCCTGTAGCATGTATCCATTTTCACAGTTAATTACCACTTCAGTTCTTTCCTGAGTCTGCATTACTTCACCCAGTTACTATGCCTGCCAGCAACCTATCTTCCCTGCGCCTGAACAACCACCTCCTGTGGGTTTTTGGTGCAATGACATTTCCAATGCAACAGAAGCAGTATCGGCCACATAAGAATTCATATCCATTATATGGCAACCTACAAATAGTAGAATAGTCCTGCCTTGGTTACTTTTTGCTCATAGGAACTTGTTTTACAATGTGAATGATAAAAAAGAGCATAGATGAACTTTTGTAGAGCTAATCTGACAGAACTGAAAAAGAGACCTTCTGTCCACATCATGCAATAGGGGAGAGTGATCTATGCAAATTCTTAGGTACTGAATGCCAGAAATTCTTAGATGACTTAGAAATTACAGGAAGTGTTAATTTCCTAATTGAGGGCACTTCCTTATTTCAAAACAAACTGATCTTCACACACACATAGTTCTGTGGTGCTATGTCAGAATACAAGAGAAGCTGGAAAAACAACTAGAAAGCAAAGTAACTAAATTTGGTTTTGATGAAATTGTTAATTTTGTCTCACCAGTATTATTAAAGACCATTCTTCCAGAAATATCTTTGAAAGCTTTCTTCCTCCTCCTTTTTGGGGGCAAAGCAACTTCACGTAACTTGTATCTAAATTAAACATTATTCTTTACTCTCAAGTTTAAATGTATAAAAGCATTATATCAGGGGAAAGGCATGAGACTTGCCATAGCAGTCTACTTTAGAGCTTGATAAGCAGAACAGCAGCCTAGCAGTAATTCTTGTAACAATATCTGAAATTAAGGATTATGTTCTTAACATTTGTAATTTCTACAGAGCTGGGAGAATTGGACACAAATTAGGGTGGGGAAATATTCCTTCCAAAGACTGATTTTAAATAGGGACCAAAGAAGTGAAGTTGACAATTTTGTCATCCTGGATTTTAACGGCAAGGACTCTCTGACTGAAAGTCAGAGAAAAGTGCATTTGCATAGTCAGTTACTTAAATTGAATTGTCAATACCATTAATTGGCTCATAAAAAGCTACACATCTTCCATAAGTAAAAACTGGATAAAAATTGTTATCAGCCACTGACTGAGGGAAAGCCTCAATAGATGGCCAGTAGTACAAGTCACATTCAAATTTTAAAAATAAAGTTCTACATTTTATGGCCAAGGAATTCTTTAAATGTGCTACAGAGATAATCTAAATTGGTCTTACTTGCTTATCAAGACTACTGAAATGGATTGAGAAGGCTAAGCCCACTATTACAACAAAATTTTTGTTTTTAAAATATCGTCCACTCATGCAACATCAATCTTCAATGATTTCAATAAAAATGGCATTATTTTACTTTTTAAAAATACTGCTAAAGATATGTTAAATATCTTTTTCTTGTGCAACATAAGGATGCAACATCTCTTATTTGAAGGCCAGATGGCACTGCATTCACTATTACATTGCTAGTGTTCCTGAAATAAACTTCCAAGTTCTTAACATTCAGTTTTGTCATTTACCAACCAGCTGTGATTAACACTGAATGCTCTACCTACTCAAACTCTGTAAATATTTCTTGCCATGCTAAATTCAGTTAAGCCACAGTAGGAGTTCTTAATACTATTTATATCAGCCTAGCCAGACCACCTACATATAGTCCTCCTTCTACGTATTTGTATTCAGTACCTTCTACATTACTTCTGTCCTATCATGTAAGACTCTGTGCTAATGAGACATTATTATGCTAAACCTGAAAAGAGAATTAAATTGTCTTGTTCCACGCAATTTTAAGAACGTTTTCCATTCTGTGTGATGCTACCAGGTGCATAATCTACACTTGAAACATCCAGGCTACACTAAGAAAAACACAGGCATGGACTGGCCCAAGAATCCATTCTAAGGATTAGTATGCCATTCTGATCTGTGTCTGGACCATCTGTACTGAGCAGATCGCCCTTGCCTTTTAAGATCTTTTATTCTCCAGCTACTTCTTTCATGATCAACATTAGAGATTCTGTTTCAGAAGCTGCTGAAAACTTTGAAACCTCTAGAATTAAACATATATATGCAAAACCATCACCCCCAGTGACGAAATCTCTGGGTACTTGTGGTTCCATGACTGTTGAAAAGCATGCCTGTAACAAACCTTTCTGCAAAACAATGCTCCTAAAGCACACCAACATTTGTTCTATTCTTTTCATTGTGTTCACTTTCACAATGAAACGCCTATTTCAGCATTCTACCTGCTAGCTGCAAATGTTAAGAGGAAAATATCTCTGCTTACCTGGTAATTCCCTTTCAGTAGTAACGTTCCACAGATCCATTCAGCCTGCTTGCAGCTTGGGGGTAAACCAGACTCATCAGTCATCAGCATCAGAATATCCTTCACATCTAAAAAAATTCACCCCTCCCCACATCAAAAGTTTCTGAAGCTAAAATAAAGCTATGCTACTTTCTTGCATCACAGATTGTGCAATTGTCCTTAAAAAAAGGGAGTGGAGGGGGAGGGGGAAACTGTGAATGATGGGGATACTACAAATCATTATATTTCTGTGATCTTTTGTTGAATCCTCAGGATTTTGAAATCATGTCCAAGTAGGAGACCATCTGTGCATTTTTAGGGGAAGAATAAAAATTGTGTATAGCAGAGGAAAGATTTTTTCATCTGCCATGTACAGAAATTTCAAAATACCCTACCTGCCAGTCATGAATAATCTTTTACTTTAAAGCTTAACATCAAAAAAAAAAAAAAAAGTCATCTGGTAATCTTTATCTTTCCCATGCTGAAAAAATGCTGAAAGCTAAAAACTGGATATGAGTTAGGTGTCTGGTGTGCCAATGGGCAGCAGGTCTTCAATCATAATTTAAAATACACTAGTGAAGCTCTGCCCCTTGCTTCAGCTGTTTAAGAATTTAGTTGATTTTGGCACCCTTAGAGAACGTGACAGATAACTGTCTTTTTCAGATGTGCATTTCATGCTGAAATGACTGTTTTTTTCAGCTAAGGCCAATTCCTCATGAAGTACTGTTCTGAGAGTCCAATGCTAAATTAAACATTGCAGACACATAAAAGGCTTTCCAAAGAAGGTACCTGGATCTTATTCAAGCCTAAGAACCACAAATAAATAACAAACACACAAAGCTGACACAATCTCTCGTCTCTTTCTAGACATTAAGCAGGAAGACCACTATGCAGATCTCTAAAATCATCAATCTTTACTGGGAAAAAGCCAATATTACAGTGGCCTGAAGCCAACACTACAGAATAAACACATATGGACAAGAAAGGTGCTGGAATATTCATACTATTATTATAAGACATGGTCTAGGAAGCCTCACAGACATCCCAATTTATTCAAATATCCTTATGTACAAATACTCTGATTTTCAATTTCAGGAAAAAGTCATGCCCTGTGTTTTGGCTGCTATGTGAATAAGGAAGTATTGAAGAAAAATAATCCTAGAAGCAAGGGGAAATTCCTAAATGTTACCCACACTGGGAGGAACAGGTTATGCCTGTTTGTTGGGCAGCTCTAGACACAGATGGCCCTGCAGAATAGGCAAGGAAATTAGACTTGCTCTCATTAGTCTGAGAAAGGCTGTAAAAGACACTCCTACTCACAGCTTAAATGGTGTAACTTGTCTCTCCAAATGGTTCAACTAGCCAACAGGACAAGTCCTGCTCCAAACTGCACCCACCTAATTATCAGCTTAAGTATCTCCCATGCAATAGCATTCACTGCTTTACTCCAAATAGGAACCAAACCATGAGTTAAGAGAACACAAATCACAGAGAAACACAAAAAGCAGCACTGGTAATATTAGGATATCTAGTCTGTTATCCAGTCCTGTGTTCATCACACATCTTTCTAGAAAGCCCTGAAACAATACATGAGCTTAAAAGAAGTAGGTTTAACCCAGAAAGAAAAAAAACAGCACATGTAACAGCACCAGGAAAGCAGACTGAAGTGGTCACACAGAGTTAAAAAAGCCAACATATTTGGAGCATGGCTATGCATAAGCAAGAGGAAAGACAAAGGGTTCAAGGAAAGCCTTGCCCATGTTCTTTGAACGTCCAGTTGTAAGTACTTAAAAATACTCCTTTTGGCAATACAAAGGAAAAGAAATAGATAAAAGATCTGTGCAGAAGAATGCTTAACAGCACAGTAAAAGTACTGATGGAACTCTACACATCAGCAGTTTGAACAAGTACACACACTGGCCTGGGACAGTGAAGCTGAACTCTGGCACTCATATATCAGACCATGGGAAAAACAGACTGGAGATGTGAATTCACAAGGAAGACACACTTCCAGTAAGGGCTCCCAGGAAGGTAATTCAGGTCTATTATCTGCCATTAGTAAGAACTTACTAACATTAAAGTACTGCTGTTTGTAAAAGACTTGCCATTGCTTTTGCTGCTTTCCCCATTTAAGGGCAAATTTCCATCACCACAAGATTATAAGTAGGTAACTTAAAAGAGAGAGAGAGACACTAAGTACATACTGATCTCTGTACTACATGAAGATGAGTTAGAGATTTCACTGGCTGTTCTAGGCAGTTTCCTAGACAGCACCATAAAACTGTAAGTAATTAGGATGCATTTCTCCAAGTTTCCACATACTCTAGTGGCCAGAAGACCTGAAGCAAGCACAGAGACTTCAAATCTTTCCCCAAACAAGTCCAACTATAGTAGAATAACTACCAGTATATATTTGCTCACTATTTGGCAGATCTCATTGGTCCAGCCTATTCCATCAAATAACAACATGCATTATTATCCAAAGCATACTGAAACTCCAATAAGGCATTTGCAAACATATCCAAACACCTTTTACAGACTTACTTAGGCTGCTCAGCCAGAAAAACAAAATTAGCACTACCTTTCAACTCCTAGCATTGGGGGAATGGAGTCCCAGCAGATGAAAAATAACAAAGGAAGGAACAACAAGTACAAATTTGTGGGTTTTACCTTTGGAAAAGCCACAGAGCATTCCACTGCTTTTACCAAATACAAGGTGATTGGCAGCACCATCAAATTCACTTCCAGTAAATGATGAAAGTTTTGCCAACTAAAATAGGACAGTTGCACTTGTTGGTAGCCAGACTGAAAAAAATTCTTACTTATAGATCTAATGCTAAAAACTCAGTAAAATTCATTCTCAAGTGATCCATAAGGAGTTTAGGCTGCAGTTCCACTTCACTACAAGACCTCCCAGTAATTTTGAGTTGGAATCAGATAGGAACTCTCTGTTGGACATTCCTCAATAGACTTCAGGAACAGTTACATTTTGAGTGGACACCCCATGAGTTTCCCTCATGCAACATTATCATTCTCCTGAGTTCAAAATGATGCATTTTCAGTCCAAGCTTCCTCTCGACTTCCCACCATATTCCCACCTATTTTGAATACCTGATAAGGCAAAAACAACAGCCCCACACATCTGTTTCTGCTTTTTTAAATATAAACCTGATAATAAAAGTTTCAACTAATGAGATTAAAGTGTTTTTGTAAAAATACAATATTCATATTCTAAACAGCTAATGTGGGAATACTTCCCAGATCAAAGCACCTGTCAGACTTGAATAACCTATCCCTCCACGAGAACTCACCAAGAGCACCAGGACAAGCTTGTGGCTCTTCCTGGCACAAGTGAGGACGCCAGAATTTAAGTTTCTATATCAAGGATCAGATACTGATTTTAAAAGAGGATGGGTTGCATTGCTCTGTTCTGTGAGACCTCACGTTAAAACTGCTTAGGATCAGTATGAGGCAAATTTTTACCTTTCTTTCTTGCACAGCTCCACATACCAACATCACTACAAGTTTTGGTATCCCCATTTTAACTGTACCTGTTTCCAGTCATCTGCTCTAAACAGAGACTATCACCAGTGACACCACCAAATGAGAGGCAGAACAATCAAGAAGCCAGAGTCACCACAGCCAGTGAGGTGTCAGGGAAGCCAACAACCTTCCTGCAGCTACTGTCTGCAAAGCAGCAGTCCACAGCATGCTTTTGGAAATTGTGCTTGTCCTTTTTGTTGTATTTATTTTCAGAATCAGGTGGGATCCCAAATTTTTTGCCTTGATTTTTGGTACATGCAAAGCTTGAACAGGCCTTTTCTTAGCTGCCAGTGCTGAATAAGCTGCATGAAAAGTTATGTGAACTCTTACAGTGAAGGAAGAATACCACAATATATCACAGTATGAATATCACAACATGGCCCATGCAATTTTTAGGTAAGACTCTGCCCTAATCACTGGGCTCACACTATCTGTACCTGTTAGTGCTTGTGGGAGGTTTCAAAAGAGATTTTCCACTTCTGTTGCAGCTGGTGTGATGCCAGCTGGGAGCTTTCATACCCATGGGAAGTGGCTGAAGTAATGCCAGTCTGAACTTGACTACATTGCAGGAGCTCTTATGATTAAGGTCCTTTCTGCAGGACTCCTCTCTTTCCAGAAACATCTGGATTTCACTGAACTAACAACAAACCAGTAAAACGGGTAATAGTTGTGTGCAGCTATTTGCCAGGAGAGAACACTAAAGATGTCTACATATGCTCAAGAAGAAACTGGCTAAGTACACAAAACAGATTCATTATGGGCTATCAAATAGACAAACCAAAGCTCAGGAAATTCTCTGAATCAGAAACAGTCAGGGGATGGAAAAAAGAGTCATCACACACACACACGTTGTTCTTCCAAACCCTCACCAGGCATCTACTGAGGGACACGGCAGAAGGAAGCTGGCCCAGATGAGCCTTTGGGCTGAATCAGCACAGTCATTCTCAAATATTTAAGTGAGGAGACATGGAACTACTACTTCTCCCTCAAATTGGAAAAGACACCCTTCTCTCCACTAAGGGGAAAGAGATTTCCCATCTGCCAGTGTGGATGCTTATTTCAGTCAAAAGGAGGGACATAAACATTGCTCACTTCACTTTCCACTTGTATCCACTTTCAAAGTCTCTCCTTGCAACGCTGATCTACTTTTCAGAGTGAACAAACAACTTAAAAACGTATAAAATTTCATCTTAAAAGCTGTTCCATGAATTTTCATCTCCACAGCTCCCACTGAAGTTTTTTTCAAAACCAGACTGCTCCCATAGCTAGTTAGGAAGTTTCTAAATTTCCATCCTGATCACAGCCAGCCTTTACCCATCTGTTCTTGTGCCAGCAATTGCCTGGTTTTGAGCTAAGCTGCAAGCCATCTGACATGTTCACAATAATGGATCAATGGTCTACTTAGGAAAGCAAAAGGTCAGATGAGCATGACAAAACACCGAATTAATTTTGCACCTAACAGTCCAAGTTATTTTAAATCCTAAAGAACAGAGTTTAACTGTACACACACACTACAAGTTCTGCATTAACCTGCTAATGTCAAGTGAAAATGCCATTTTTAGCGTTTTTTTAAAGAGATCCCTCCAACTTGAAAGAATAGAAAAAATAAGGGTAGACCTGTAAATGATTTTATAGGTGTATTAAATACAATTATGTGAGTCATTTATACAAGAAGTGCAACAATAAAGAAAAAAAAAGGTGCAAAGAACTTACTTCCCAATGTTTTCAGGTAGTGCTTGCAGAGAGATGTCATTTACTGAAAGACATGTCAGATTCTGCAATTCAGGAAAGCTTTCAGGCAACCTGTGGAGATATTAATTCAAATCAAGGCCTTCCAGAAGTACTCTCTTTCATGTGAGTCAGACTTTATTTAGCAAATAAACACAGAGGGAGGAAAGCCCAGATTCTAGCATGAAAATTCTAAAGATCATAAAAAAGCACCCGTGATTTAGGAACTTTAAAGTTTATTCTGTGTCAAAGAACAGGTGATATACCACTCTCTTCCCTGCACCCAATTTGCAACTTCAAAATTCTATAGGGCTTGAGAACATTTTAAGCATTTTCACAAAATTGAAAAATAAAATCAAATACATTAAAAAATAACACAAACTTTTTTACTATTATTTTCCTGTATAAACAAATGGCAAAATGATTAAATTTTATCCTTATTCAGGCTCCAGTTACATACAGGCTAATAGCATGGCCATTTTGTATTAGCTGCTGGGCTGCTCTTCAATTGCTGCTTTTTTGAAGAAACATGCTGTTCACTGTGAAGACAATGTTCTGCTGTTATAGCATTTCACATTTACTGGTTCACAGCACAACAGCATGTTAACCCCCTCTTCTTACACTATAAAATGCAGTCACATGCAGAACACTTCCAGAGTTCCCAAAGCCTTTAGGTCCATCACCCAGCTGGTGCTCTGCAAGGCGTGGCTCTCCATTCCCTCACACTGAGGGGCTCCCGTGCCCTTGCTGCTCACTGGCCATACCAAGAAACTCAGTTTGCAGCTGCCCAAGAGACAGGATGAGCTAAGGGGGCCAATTAAGTAAAGAAGCAGAAGCCCCTGGCCCAGCCACTCAACTTCTGCTCAGCCCCCAGAGCATGCAACCTAAGATCAAGCTGTAGCATCTGGTTTGGCTCCTGCTCTCCCCATCACCCAGCTCAAGGCACATGGTATATGACCTGCAGGCAACCTGAAATGGAGACACATTAATAGGAAAATACAACTCTGCACAAGGGGGATGGGGAGAAGGAAAAAGGCAAAAGCCAAAGTGTGGGGTGAAAGGGAGTTTTCATGTGATCAATTCTGTACTGCACTGCTTCATATTCTGGACCTTATTAACAGAAGATGCTCAGTATCTTCAAAATGGAGCTTCAAAAGCTCCACTGGGACCACTCATTACCATTTAGACTCTTAACAGGTTTAAGAGTAGAGATAAATAGTTTGATTGTCTTTTGCTCACCCTGATGTTAACAGATAGTTGGACTCAATAATTACTGTAGGTGCCTTCCAACTAGAACTATTCTATTCTCTCTACAGCAGGCAGTGGACTTCCATATCTAAAATAAATCTGTACATGTGCATAAATATAAATAAATGCATCTGCTTTTTACTGATATAAATAATATATAAACCAGAAATAATCTGAAAACAGCTGGAAAAATGGTCTGCCAGCCATCTTTAAGGCTCAGTTTCATCAGAGATTTAAGTTTGACAATGAGGCAACATACTGTATTAGTGGTAGGACATTGATTGCAAAGATCTCCAGCTGGCTTTTAAGCTTAAAGGAAATAAGGACAAGAATCAATGGCTAAAAAAATGTTCCAGAATATTACACAAAAATAACTATTTGACTTTTCCATTTTGCCTGGGCAAATCAGTGTAAAAACTTACATGCTATTATATAGGTAAAACTGAAATTCTGGATCTCATCACAGAAATACCTGGCAACCATATGTAAACAGTTCCTGGAATCTGTGCTTTCTAACTTAGACTGCTTGGAGTGATGGTTTGCAGGACATGCACATGCTTTGGAGCCACTTTATCAAGAATTTTTAGAATTCCCTTAAATTATCAACACAGAGTTATGAGATCTATTTCAACATCACTGAAAAACTCTTTTGTGAATTCCACAAAGCTGTAACTGTGCATTACAGGTATTGTTTAAGGAAACACATTACTCAGGCCTCAGGCCTTAGCACACAGAATGAATGAAGAAGGGTAACTAGACCACTATTACTGACACTTGTGATTTCAATACCACGGGACACAGATCTGAGCTTTATACACTCCAACTGATGCCTGGAAAAAAGCTGCTCAGTGACCCTCACCACTTGTGTATCTAAACATCAGTTCAGCCTCAGTTTGCTTTGCCAGATTTTTGTGGTATTATTATCCTCACTAAATAAACAGGCTACAGAGCCAGGGGGATTAAGATCACAAGTGTCCCTTTAATGCTCAGCGATGTGACTTTCAGAGAACTTAGGAGGCACTATGGGCAATATTCAAAGCACACTTCTGAAGAATCTGAGCTGTACATGTGGGAGAAGCAGTCTTGCAAAACCACTGGAGCGGCTTAAGCTCTTACAGACTCCTGTTTGTTAGCACTGCAGCAGCCCAGCCAGCCAGCCCTGCAAGTATCTCAGTACAAAGCAAAGCAGGTCAGTGAGCACCCACTGTGAACACTCTGCCTTATGTGACTTGCTCAGCATCACAAAGGAGCTCTGTGGCAACAGCTGCTTCAAGAAATAGTTCTCCAAATATTATTCAAAGGCTTTAACTAGCAAATCACCTCCTCTTTGCCAGTTCCACCCTCACTTTACTAGATAAATTCCAAATTCTTTAGCAAATTGAACAGAGAAATGTAAACAAAACTCCTCTTCCATACTAGAAGTGTGCATAACCTCCAAATCTCAGCTGCTCAGAACAGAGGCTGGCAGCAGACTCAGCAGCCACTGACAAACACAGCACATTTCTGCCTCATGTTACTGCATGTCACTGTGTCCCAATTGACAGCAGGGTGATGAAATGCTAGTCCAAGCTTTAATCATTAGTAAAAGCCATTATCGGCAGCAGCTGATCTACAGCCTATTCCAAATCGTCAGGCACCTGGGTTTGTGCCAATTCATTCACTCTAACCATTGCTGTATCTTTCCCATGTATGAACATGGTTTTGCTATGCAGTTAAGAAAAGGAATGAAAATCATTTTATAGACAATCAGATTTACCAAATCAGATTTTTCTGGCTGGCTAACAAATTTCATCCCTACCCAAAGAAGGATGCACATCACTTTTGAAGTCTGAACTTTTGCTGCAGTCCCTGCCAGAGGCAAACGCTCTGGGTCACAATTTTTAAGGGCTTATGTAAAATCATAATTGTTACAGCAGGACTGCGATTCTGGTATGTCATATACCAAGAAGAAGGTGAAGTTACCTAGTCAGTGGATTGCCACTGAAATCTGCTACCTGTAGTGCCCTGCAGAATGAGATGCTTTCTGGTATTTCAGGAATATCTGCAAAAGAAAAAAAAAGGAAAAAATTGTCAGTAACTGCATGGCATCTGCATTGAAATTATTGCTTAATGTCAGTAAGTAACTCACTACTGCAAGGTGTTATCTTGGTATCTTTCAAGACATTTCAACATGCAAGACTGCTTCCTGTCCAAGTACAGAACTATAGAAGCAGACCCATTTGGTGCCTTTCACACCCCGTTTCCCCCTCCTGCTCCATGTTCATCTTCCTACTACTCACCTGTCCTTGGACTGATCTTTATCAGACACTGCCCATCAAAAGAATCAGACAACCAATATGCTAGGGCTGCCCTAGAGAGCCAATTATAATCTGAACCTCTGGTGAATTGATCAATACATGCCCACATTCTGTAGTAGAAGAAAGAACACGGGAAAGGAAAACAGTGGAAGGAAGAAGAGAATGTGCAAGTCCTCCACGTGTAATTTACACTCATGAAGCAGAAACAACCTCCCTTACACCATAGCCAAGTAATTCAAAAATTGTATTTACACTGACAGGCTGCAAATAAGTACTACCATAACTACACCATTTCAGATTGCCAGGAAGTAAACAGAGATATTTGTACATGAAAACAGGTGGATTTTTTTCAAGGAACTTCAATACAGCACATATATATGCTCAAGTCAAGTACGTCTTAGAAATAAAATTGTCTTCTGGCACTCTTACAGCAAACTGAATATCCACAAATAGGCTGTGAGTCTTCTGATTAAGTACCTGTTTACTGTCCCTGAGATCCAGCAAAAATTAAACAAATAATTATGTTTCCTTGAATGTCAAAATTAATCTTTATGAATAATTTTGAAAGTAATTTTAAAATAGTAAAATTTTAAGTAAAGGTTGGACTTCTGTTTCAAAGATTTTGGCTATTTCCACTGACCTCACCAGCCATGTATGAGCTAAATACATTGAAAAAAATATGGAAATTAGTTCTTTTCCTACCTACTTGACTAACTCAGAATTGAATACCCATTAATTTTGTTCAGATTTTCTCCCCAAAAGAGGTGTGATGGAGAAAGAAGCACAGAAAAGAGGAAAGTATCTGCTCACCAGGTTCATCTCTTGCAAGGTAATCTCACCAAAACCATCTATTTTGAATGCTTCCCAACTCAGAACAAAATCACAGAATGGTTTGAGTTGGAAAGCACCAAAAGCATCACCTAGTCCCACCCCCCTGCCACAGGCAGGAACATCTATCCACTAGACCCAGTTGCTCAAAGCCCCATCCAACCTGGCCTTGAAGACTTCCAGTAATGGGGCATCCACAGCTTCTCTGGGCAACCTGTTCCAGAGCCTCATCACCCCCACAGCAGTTATTTTTTTCCTAAAATCTTATCTAAATCTAGTTAAATAGACACTAGAACTTTTATCTTGCATAACAGCAGCAACAAATACAGACACTGAACTTGGCTAACCAATAGCAAGTTAAAAATGTCATCCACTATCTAGTCTTCATGCTATTCTTCCCTGGGAACTAGCTGGAAATGTTCTGGAAGGGGCATCTCTATTTCAAGCCTTCTGAGGACGGAGAATTACTTATTTCTTTGCAACCAAGCCAGCATCCACAAACTTTACAATGCATTTATGTACACACACAACCCTTTCACACAGAAAAACATGCTTTAGCATGACAATCATTCTCACTGATTAAAAACAAACCAACAAGCAAATGACAAAAAGTAAAGCTAAAGTAAAAATAACTATCCTAATTTGTTTGGGGAAAAAATATATACACATAAAAACACAACATATAAAGCAGAAGATAAATCCTCAGTGCAGAAGTTTCTAAAACTAATCATGCTACTAATTTCCTCCACCAAAATATAGTTTCACTGCCATACTGCAAATAGTTTCTCTTCTGTATGATGTACTACAAAACCCAGAAAATATGCGTTCTCAACAAAACTATTTTGACATGCTTTTGCTGTTGTAACAGTCTTGGATACTACCTGTAAAAGCCAACGCTAAGGAAAAAAATTACTCCAATATATGTAAGATACCATTTGCAAAAACACAGTATAGGTACTGCTTATAGTCTGGTGTATTTGCAAATTACTGAATCTGTTCTGGAAATAAAATGTGCTTTCCCAGACTATGAAGTCACTACATAAGCAAAAGTCTTCAATAAGAAATCCAAACAGACACGGCGAAAACAAGAGAAATTTCATTTTTGTGGGTTTCTCTCACATAATCTCTGACCCAGGAGACATGGGTAAAGCAATGTTGGAAGGAAGAATTTTCCGTGGACAAGAGGCATTGGGTTAGAGAACACCTAGGCAGACCTGACTTCCCCAAGTCCAAGGGCCCTGTTGGTGCACGCTCACGCATGCTGAGGGAGCTGGTGGACACCATGGCCAGGCCACTCATGATCATCTCTGAAAGGTCATGGAGATGAAGAGAAGTGTCTGAGAATTGGACAAAAGCAAATGTCAGCCCAGTCAACAAAAAAAGCAAGAAGGGAACTGCTGGCCTGCCAGCTTTACCTCAGTCCCTTCAAATAGATGATAAGAAGGTGATCAGGAATAGTCAGCATGGATTCACACCTGATGAAATTAATTGCCTTCCACAATGAAACAATTATCTGGATGGATGAGGGGAGAGCAATGGATATTGTCTCTTTGGGCTTTAGCAAGGCTTTTGACATTGTCTTCCACAATAACCTTGTAGGCAAACCCAGTCAGTGCAGACTGAATGAATGGACAGTGAGGTGGACCGAGAACTCGGTGAGCTGTGAGTCCACACCTGGAGAGCTGTGTCACATTCTGGGCTCCCCAGTGTGAGACAGGGAGCTCCTGAAACAGCTCCAAAAGGTGATTAAGGGACAGGAGCACCTCTCTTACAAAGAAAGGTTGAGGGACCTGGGCCTGTTCACCTCAAGAAGAGACAACTGAGAGGGGAACTCATCAATGTCTATCAGTATCTGAAGGGAGGGTGTCAAGAGGATGTTTCCAGGCTCTTCTTGGTGGTGCCAAGCAATAGGACAAAAGGCAACAGATGGAAACTGATGCACAGGAAGTTCCATCTGACTATAAGGAAAAGCATCTTTACTGTGCAGGTGGCCAAGCACTGAAACAGGTTGCCCAGAGAGGTTGTGGAATATTCTCCCCTAGAGATACTCAAGAATCAGCTGGACACAATCCTATGCAATCCTGTGATCCAGGACAATCCTGCTTGAGCAGGGAGGTTGGATCAATGACCCACTGTGATCCTTTCCAATATTACCCATTCTCGGATTTTGTAAAGTGCATCCCCCTCACTTGATTCTTTTTCACTATTCATTTCTCTCTTCTGCCTATCTGGACAAAAGGATGGACAAAAATTCAGTGCAGTTCTCTGAAGAAAGGATCATTATACATTTACTGAATTCAAAAAGGTTGAAATGTAACTCATTTTCATTGCCAAGCATCTTAAAAAGATTTCTCAAGCAAAACACAAGTTAAGATACTTTATCACTACGTGTGAAGATTAGTGTAACACTGCATTGAATAAATGAATTTGGAAGAGAAAAGAAGAGGCACATTTTACTATATGACAAAATGAGTGAGTGATCATTGTAGCAGAGAAGATAACGGTCCATAATAAAACCACTGACATAATCAATTGGAATGCAGCAGAGGATATTAAAATACATAAAGAAGTCCTTGTGTCACTTGATGAATTAAGAAACTTTCACCATTAGCGCTGAGTACTCGATTTTGTTACAGACATTAACATGTACGTACCTGCCAGTATTAGCAACAGTAAGGTTGAATACTTTTCTTGCCACTGCTGGATAACCAGCTCAAATCCTACTTAAATATCTAGGATTCTTCTAATGCTACACTCTGATGAATGCTTTGCATTTACACGCTGCCCCAGATGTCCTGGTATGCAGATTGTGCAGCACTGCTAATAATAAAGCCATAAACCAAACATAAGCCCTGTGACATGTGACAGTACAGATACACTGACAGCAGAAATGAAGTTGTGGCAGCAGCAGTGGATCAAAATCAGACTCAGCAGTCATGTATACAAGAGGGCATGTGTCCCCCTCTCCATTCAAAGCACCTCTTCAGATGTTTATATGTTTATTGTCACAGTTTGCACAAGAATTTGCTAACAATTTAGCAAGCCCTGTACAAGTAACTTTAGAAGTAAGTTTGACACTAGGGAATTCTGTACTGCCTAGATAAGGAAATTACTTCAAAAAATCCTTCTGACTGATGATAATCCTTTCCTCCCCCCCCCTTTTTTTTGGAAGATTTTTACAAGTTACATCACTCAATCCACATTTCCCCACTTTTCTTCCTCTAATGGCCGGGAGGGTTATTTTTAAACTGATAAAATTTTTGTATGGCACATTTTTCCAGCATTCTATGTTAAATTTCAAGAACTGGTAATATTCCATCTACACAAAGGCCACAGTACAGCCAGCATCCTTTATACATCCTGCAGTACTGAACATAATTTCCAACACCTAATCAATATCACAACACCAATGGCCAGGGAAGTCCTGGGCTGTGACAGGGCTGCCAGACCAGAGCTACTCAAACAGTGACTCTCGAGTAAAAGAGTAGAGGTCAAAAAATATTTTTGCAAGAACTTTGCTGAATTCTCAGATATGAGAGATGCCCCACATTCCTCAGGGAGAGTTTACCACGCTCAAGAGTCCTTCAGGGAGCAACTACTGGATGCAGTCATATTTTCCAGCTATGAAGGCAACACAGAGCACTGTGTGTTAGGAGCACTGGAGCTGGCACACTGCATACACCCCAGTCAGAATCAGCTGAACAGATCTGATTAGCCAGAATCAGCTGAACAGATCTGATTTACCTGGTCATAGTGGAAAGTGCACCAAGAGGTATATACAGAACTTCTACATAAAACACCTTTAACTGCTTAGCAACTAGTAGTAATTCATAAATGTAATTTAACAGCTCATTAGTTTACACCAAATTTATACCCAAAGAAGCCCATTCTAGACTCAAAGACTGTGAATCCATGCAGCATTACCCCTCAGGAGAGATAACCAGCAGCAAACCAGGTCTCATCCACCCAATTCAATACACAGATTATTTCTCATCCCCCCTCTTTTCACATATATAATATACATTATCAACTATGGTATTTACACATGCACCCACACACACACACCAAAGGTCCATCGAAGCATTAAGCACCACAATGCTCAAATGCTTTAGGAGCCTAAAGGTTCTCTTGTCACTTCCAGGGGGGCTCCTCTGTGCCACCCACCTTCTCAGAAGGATCCCTGAGAAGCCTGCTCTTGGAAAAGCTCCGTTTTCCAGCCCTGCTCTCCACCTCTCCTCCCTCTATTAAACATGGAAGGAAACTGCTCACTTTGTCAAATACCTTTCAAGTGGGAATTTGTGCTGCAAGCATTGTTTGTCTTTTTTGAAGGGCTCTCCAGCTGGAAAGCCCAGCTGAGCAGGCTGCTGTGACACAAATGTCCCCACCACTTCTCTCTACCCTCCCAAAAGCAGCCAAATGCAGCTCCCAAGGGTCTGATCCTGCAGGGGGAAGGGATGGAGGAAGGTTACTCATCTTCTCCCCCCACTTCCATATTGATATCATGACAGTCTCATTGATCAGACAGGTTTCCCTTTTTTTAAAACCAGGAGGCTCTGCTAGTAGCTCTGAAGTCAGAAGTAATCAGCCTCTTGCAATGAAGTGCTACAAGTTTTGGGGCACAATGTGACAGGAATGTGGTTCTTGCAAAGTCTATTGAGATTAAGTGGTTCTTTTAACAGGTTTGTAACATTTTCCTCTTCAGGCTCTGAAGCTGAGGATATACAACACACAAGAGATAAAGCTCTTTCAAGACCTGTCTTTAAAGCTTTAAGGAAAATTCACCAAGAGGTTCAGGTTGCATTTTCTCAAGTAAACCCCTTACTGAATAATTAACAAGAAACTGAAGAGACATGTCTCATTTGTCCTCCTCACTGCTTCTGGAAACATCCCTTTCCAAAACACCAGAAGCACCAGGGACAAAGTCCTCACAAAACAGCATTTCACACATACATTTATATTGGACATGTTACTTGAAAGAAAACTGTGCAGGGACATAAGAACAAGCTGGATTTTTGAACAGATAGCATGTTGTAATTCAACAGACTATCCTTCTCAGCTGCAGCAAGCAACAGGAACAGAGATCAGGAGCTGTAAATTTGAAACAGGAGGAAAAAAGAAGGGGGGGAGAGAGAGGGAAGAGCTGGAAGACCAGATCACAAGGAAAAAAATAGTTCCAGGTGAATTAAGTGCAAGAGCCCAATTTGACAACAAATTTATGTATTCTACCTTTTTACTTATATATGCCAGTCAAGAGTTAAAACAGAGGAGCTAATGGAGATATTTTTATAAGAATTTCCACCTTGGACCTCAAGGATAACAGGAATTAAATACTTTTAGTCTGAGAAATGAGGGTAAGAAATGTGAAAACTAGTATTGTACCTATGAAGCTGTGGATGAGAGAAATTTATTCCAGACTAATTCTTCATTAACTTCATTGTCATGTCATCTTACATTCTCAATAAAATAGAAACTGAAACCCAAGCAAATCTGTGAATACAAGCACTAACAACTTGACTGCAGATTACCATTTTAGCATCTCTAATCTAGATTATTCAGAAAATTAAGTTTTTATTTTATGTCACTCCTATATCTACTGTCTGATGTTTAACACTCCAGCTGACACTTGAGGCAGGCCTAAGGTTTCTGCCTCCAACTTGGCCTGCTCCTCTCCACAGCTTTCCTTTGGCTTTGTATGAAGGCACTATTGCTAGATGCACACATAAATGCATTAGCAAAGTCTCATCAGAAAGAACACTTAAATCTGGCAGAACATGCCACGATGGAAAAATCCACTTTTCTGCAATCCATTTAAAAATAACATCTTCTAGACTTCTCTAATTAAATTATTCTATCATGAGATTTCATTTATCTTCTCTTTCTCAATCACAGTCAGCACTTGCTGCTTCTTCCCTCTCCTTGATGAGAAGCCCTGTGCAAGGACATGGTCCAGTAATTTCTCTCCTCACCTTACTTCTCCTGCTGCATATAAAGCTCTCATCTTCCTCCAACCTACTGACATGAAATTAATTTTAGTGACACAGATTCACAAATCAGATTCATTTTACATCACTTCTTCAAAGTAAGTAAGAATTTCTTACATGTCTGAGGCACTGTGCAGAGCTCCAGAGTCCAAAAGTAATTTGCAGTAGATGTTTCTTTCTTCCCTAATATGCTCCTTTGTACATCGATCCCTAAACCTCATGTATAAGACATTAAAGTGATGATGTTTTTAAGCACAAATTTTAAACTCACCTCAAGGGAGAAACAGGAGATAATGCAAAGAAAAGGTACATCACAAGAAATCAGATGTGTCAAAAAAACCCCAACCCAAACATCAAAACTCAAACATGCAACACAATTGTTAGCAAGCAACCATCTAAAAAAGCAAAAAATTCTCTTATCTCCAAGTCTGCTTTACTTTCGTTAGCACAAAAAAATCCCCAAAATCCCTGCAAAACCAAACACCAGTTACTATTCAGACTATATGCAGTTACTATATGCAGACTTAGGTTACTCTACCACCATACAAAACACAACAGTCTCTGGTGGGGTGTTCCATCACTTTCAGGTGTACACACCAGGGTTGCAGCAACTGCATTCACAGGATGCTTTCTTGTATCAGATAAGACATGTCCATACAGGAGTAGGAGAGCAAATCTTGTTTGTCTGTAAGCACTCACTTGGACACAAATCAGTTCAGAAGGCAAACAAGCAACATCCAGGAGTTGCATATGTTAACAAAATAGATGCATATGTCAACTACACTGCCTTCCACAGCACAGATTGCTGGCTTGGGGTTTTTTCCTTGTCCACTGAGAAAGAAAGCATCAATTCCCATCTATTTCTCAGCATCCTAGGTTTTGCTATTTGCCACCAGACCTGTATCAGCACATTCATGTTAAGGCAGCTGGTGGCAGGCAGAGAAGAAGAGAATTTCCTGGAGGAAGTCTCTGCTCAGATGCTGTGGAAACGCAGCAGAGGTGCACAGCCAGACTCCAGGCAAGAGCACAAAGCAACAGCAGCAGCTTCCAGGCAAGAGAGCAGGGTCCATGTGAGGCTGTGGGACAAGATCAGAAGACTCAAAAGTGCTTCTCCCTACTTCTCTTCTCCCTACTATCTCTTCACTGTAAAATAGCTGGACCACCAGCCCAGGCTGAACCAAAGCAAGTGTTCAAGCCTTTCCTTCATCAGAATATCTAGGTTGAAAAAACATTGGTTATCTTGTTTTCAGTGGGGGAGAAGAAAAGAGGAACACTTACTCACTTTGTGGACAGAAGGATCCTGCAGTTGATGACAGGCATACCTTGGAGAGCAGGTGGCTGAATTAAGAAGGGAAAGCACTGATGTGCAGGCACTGATTCAAACAAGTGAGCTGAGTCTCAGACAGCAAAGCAAAGATTCTACACCACCCTTCAGCAAGGTCCACTCACCTGGCCTTCTAATTACTTGTTGAATAAAATTTATCTACCACACAATGCATGTGGTGTCATGAGGATGACCAAGATCTCTAAAGAGACTTTCAATCAGGTTGTAAAGTGACTAAAAAGAACAAATATAAGTTTCTAAATCCATTGTGGAAGCAAGGAAAACTTAAGAATAAGGCTCATGGAGCACTTGGGATACTGATCTTCTAGAGACTGACTTCCAAAGTCTTGGACCCTGCACAGACCTTGCATAGGAGCAATGTAGTCTTTCCTCACACAATGTAGTGATTATTGACATGCTTGTGAGGAACCATCTCTACTGTTATGGTAATCCTAAACTAGCAGATTTATCTTTGGTTAAATCTATAATTATTGTCATGTAAATGACAGCATATGGCAGCTATGAGGAGAGAGGATTTTGAAATGAGAATATCCTCATGTTGCAAGACTTGTGTCCAGAACAAGCACGCTATCAATACAGTTGTAAGTTCAGTTTAATCAGAAACTATAAAAATGGGTAGCAACTAATATATCATGTAGCCAGAATTCATCTCTGTGGTAGGTATAAAATATGAACTGTACACATTAAACAAACAGTATTATTCTTATTGGTTATCATAGTAAAGAACCATGTTGAGAGTTTGGTATCAAGCATCATGCAGAGCCAAATATAGCTTAACAAGATGTCCCCACACACAGACTTCCTCAGTAGGTGCCACAGCAAAACCCATCACTTCTCAATTCACAAAGTAATGGATCTCAGCTCCACCAAGAGCTGAATCAGCAAACAGAACAGGAATAACCTATCTACCAATCAGATAAAAAACAATTTCATTCTCCCACTGCACTCACACTTGCATCTCTTCCATGGTTTTGAGTCTTGGGGCTTGGACATAACACCAAACTGCAAGGGTACAGACCAGTTCCACAGAAGACCACACCATCTGAGTCCCCTTACCTGCTGCCAGCTGGAAAGTCACTACAGACAGCCAGTGCAAAACTGCTAGCACAGAGCAACTACCAATGCTATGGGCTAGCATGACCAAGTCCTTGGTATACACATTCAATGGAAGCAAGAGGAGCAGCAGAAAAGCCTGCCAGGCTTTGATCACAAATAGACATCAACTCACAGGCAGACACAGCAGCGCAAGAAGCTCCTCTCCTACAAAAGAAACAGGGTCAGCCTGCACCAGAGAAAGGGGTGGACAGCAGGACGGTTCAAATGGCACTGCTGAAGCTGGGAAGGATAGGAAAGCCACTCCAGTGCCTAATTCCTACTATCCTAGCTCACAGTGATTTTCTTTTTATGCTAAAAGAGCTGAATGAAACAAGCTGCTGACAATCTGTCAATGGCTGCTGATGAAAGGTGTATGACATCAAGAACAAAAGACCTGGGTTCCACAGCACACCTGTTAAGAGAAAGCGTGTGCAGGATAGAAATTTCTTTCAAGTAAGAATACAACAGTTAAATTAACACCTTCAGGGCATTTTAAGGAACATGCAGTATCATGACAAAAACACATGAGTGGAGCTTGGAGGATTTATTATTTATCAAAGGCAAACAATATCCCTCTTCTTGGAGAAGAGGGATACTAAAAAGGATTGCACCACCTCTGCAAGAACACAGCATACATGCATAGTATACATAATCCTGAATATCAGCATGCATTAAATTAACTGCAGAAACTTTAGGCATTGCCCCTCCTGTCTAGAAGAAGCTACAGAACAAGAAAAGCCATCAACATTTTAATGAACCCGGGATAGCAGGGCCCTAAGCTTTAAGAATCTGGCCTCCAGGGGTTGTGCAAGAAGAAAAGGGGGGGATGGAGTCACTGAAGGAAATCTCTGGGGGATAAGCAGCACGGGTAGCAACCTGTTACAGCTCCCAGGGATCTGAAACACAGGGCATGCCTTTCGAAGAAAGGAAAGCTAAATGAAGATCCAGTCGAGGCACCAGGAAAGAACTGCAGACATTCGAGCCCATGTTTCTGTCTTTGGAGACTGCACTTTATAAATCACAGGGTCTTTCAGGACTTACCTGAGAGAAATGTCTGAGTTCTGCGGGGAGCAAAATAGCACACAGGCACTTGTGACTGTGCTTAGAGCAGTGCTCCCCTCCCTCATGCAGAGCAAACACTCGCACTGGAGCTCCATGCAAAGCACCTGAGCCCTACCCAAACTTCAGGGTCATCAAGCAAGAATGCTTCAGTGACCCAGTGTCTTCACAGAATTGACCTGTGGTATAAGAATCCAGGAAAAGATTTAATCAACCCCAGGGAGTGTGAGGGAACCAGCAGTAGCTTCAGACACACAGCAGGTGAGTTTCTATCTCAGAAGATTCCTCAGGGAACACTCTTGAGTTTCAGACATGCTTTGCCAGCAAGTCAAAAGCTCAGGCATGTACTGTTGAAGTCCTACTGAGTCTGTTTTCTTTAGCCTTAGAATGAGCACATGAGCTTTTTGAACAACTTGATACCAAGAAGCAGAGATAAACTGGATTGCCAAATAACCTTCAAAGTGTTCACCATCATTACGCTGTTTTCTTAGCACAGCTTCTCTGCCCTCTTATATTCCAGTCCTTGATTCATCCTTTCAACCTTAGCACAAATAACAGCCTCAGCCAGACTAGAAAAGCACAGTAGGGATGCTTCCTAGGAAAATCTGCATGAATACATGGGCCTTCCAGGACATGAGAAATAGCATCAACATGCAAATACTCCAGGAAAAATTTAAGAATATATGACTGCTAGCCTTCCCAAATCCTTTTCCTTATGCACCACTGAGGCTATCCTTACCTTCCCCAGACTTCTCTCACATACACAGGGAGCATCAAATTTACATCTGCTCAGGACTTTTTAGTTTTATCTCTTTGAAGGATGTTTGTAGTTCTAGATTCACTCATTAACCAAGAAACTGCTTAAAGAATTTATTATTGTAGCACATTTTTAACATATATACTAATATGTCTTGGGCATTTTAGAACACCTGAGAATTTAAGAGAGACACATGTCAGAGTTTTGCTACCTACATGGCACATAATGCTGTATGGCACACATACACAGAGCTACCTGCAGAGATCAGCAGAGACTGATCCCTCCTCTAGATGCAGCACCTCACAGCTGCTCCAAGCACAACTGGCCACCACAGCTTGGAAGGGCACCCAAGTCCATCCCTATAACACACCCATCATCTCACGTGGCTTCAAATGGGAAGCCATATGTTCATATGTTGGCCAAAGGATTATAAAGTAGGAGAAAGGAAGACATGTTATCATTTTATTATGGCAGAAATGGAAGTACTCAGTTTATTCAAAAGCCTTTTCTCCTTCTGTGATGAGAGGTTAAAATAGAAAAAGCTATTCCCATGCAGAGAACATTAAATGAATTTATATCTGCATTTTTAAGCTCTTAAGGAAACAGAATGGCCAGAACTGAAGGCAATTAGTGCACCAAACCAGACAACTAGAACAACAAAAAACACAGAACAATGATCTCTTATTTCCCAAGCTCAGATGTCACCATCACACTCTCCTATTCATGCAGCATACTGCATTTTGAAAAGCAGAGCTGTTTTTCCTCTGCCTGAAAGGGACATGAAGAGTTCCTATTTTTTTTTTTCTAAGTAATTTTGGGCAGTCAGAAAAAGAAAACCTTTTGGAGTGCAAACAACTGAACAGGACAAACCTGTGGCAGGTTTAGAATGAGACATACTGGGAGGTGGATTCAAAATACAAAGCTAATAAATTAAAGTACTGTAAAGCTCAAAAACCTTTTGTGAGAATTCCCCCTGCAGCATCCCAGATGGTGTGTCATGCCTTTTGATTTGGAGAACCATGAGACAATCATAAAAATGGCCAAACAGTGGAAAGTAAGACTAGTTATTTTCCACCACGGCCCCCCTGCACCACATTGCACGGTGCATTTTTAATTTGAAGAGTCAAGTCATGCAGTAACTGTGACATAATTAAGCAGAGGGAAATGGTATCAGTCACCTTCTGCAATGAACCACAGAGAAAAGAAAGCAATGCAATAAAATGGGTAATTAACACTGAACCTTGGATATAGGAAAGGAACTGCTCCCTGCCACCTGCATTAGTTCAACCCATTACTGGAAAAAATACTTCCCTGTGCAGTAACTTCTAATGACACACGCATCTACCCAGCCATAAACATTCACACCATCTGCTCTTGTTACAGCTCAGTTCTCCAGCCAACTTCCAAGCCAGGCTGACAAGAGTTCACATGGCTCTGATCCACCAGCTCTTTTCCAAATAGTTATTCATTTGCAAAGAGAATTACTAAGCCAACAGAGGGTTTCTTTTTGTATGAGGTCTGTCACTGACAGCACCCAACTCAGCCAAACTCAGTAGCCAAATACCACATCAACTAATGTTCATATATTTCTAAAATGTTTTAACTAATCTGTCTCTTCCGTCTCTGGGGTTTTTTTCCAGTTTTCTTCTCTTAAAAGGTTTTCCAAATGTGCATAAAATTATATGGTTCACAGAAATTTTTTCAGCAATTGCCTGGAGACTCATCACGCTTCATCAATTATATTATCAGATAGAGATAGACTTTAAAGCACCAAAACAAATAAAGGAAATACGCCATAGAAAGGTGAAGTACCAACAATATTCTTCAGTCACAAAGAGTCGATGTGAAGTTAAACCATAAAGGAAAAAAGGCTCCCCGTTACACTGTTTATTTTCTTGAATATTCAATTACAACCCTCATTTATTTACAAGGTTACACAACCTTGATCGCTCCCACCCCTTCCATCACAGCTGAGAGAGCATTTTGAGCACATCCACTGCATGTAAGGAAGCAAAAATAGCTGACAGTTGCTCTAATTTGGTAACACAGATTCACTGGTTTCAGATCACTGGGTCAAAAGACTGCTTAAAGGTGACCCACCAGCCCCTGAACTTCTTGTAGAACTAGTAAGTTCACCAGGCCACAGAAAAAAAAAAGATGTTTTCACTCCATCACAATGCAGGACAATATACACAGCAAGCATTGCAACCCATGTTGTTTCCAACAACACATTTTAAAAGGTTGTTTAAAATGTGTTGTCTCCAACAACACATTTTAAAAGGTAGGATCTCCTAGCATTCTTTTCTGCATTTATCTTTGCAGATGACAAACAGCCTGATTCTTCTTCCAAAAGTACAACTAGAAATACCAGCACCCTGCCTCTTGCTAATCCCAGGTAAAGACCAAAGCAGAGATAAAGAACTGGACTTCTAACCCACAGGCAGTCCTTTTTTTAGGACAGAAAGCAGCTTTATTTTTTTTCAACGTCTTCTTTTTTCTGTTTTTTTCCATCTCTAAATGCCAGGCATTTCAGAGAGCTTGGGAAATGAAGTCAACATTGTGACAGATAGACATATGAAACTACCACATGAAGCATTTTTTAAATTGAAAAATAAAACAGGCTCTCAGAAACACAGAACTACAGCCAAGCACTATTTTATTACTGTATTTATACCACAAACTCCCTTCTCCTCTTTCCCTCCTTCCCTCTAGAACTAGAGGTAAATCCATGAATTAGACAAGAAAGTGTTCTGTAGGACATAGATAACAATTTCTGAGACAGAAAAACCCTACTAACACAGTTTTCTAGACCATGTCATAGGACAGTATAGAATCAAACAAATTAACCTTGGAGCTTACCATTTCGAGACAAATCAAGTTCCACCAGCTGCATGAAATTTGCTATTTCTGGAGGGAGCCGTTGGATTTCATTATCACTAAGTCCAAGTTTCCGTAACTTCACAAGCTGGAAGAAAGGCTGAAAGAAAGAAAAAATTGCATTTCAGAAAATATTCACATAACTCACATATAGGCATGATAAATGATGAGGAGTAACTAGAATCACTTTCAAAATGTGAGCTAATCAAAGCTATTGCATGGCATTAGTTATGCAGATCTCCTTCACATCTGAACCAGAACAAACATTTTGTTTTCATTTTCACATGCAGACAAACTATAACCTGTATTCTATATAAAATGAAAATGCATGTTAAAAAAAAAAATAATCCATAAAGCTTGCTGTTAAAGATCATTGCAGATAGACACCAGCAAAATCCAGAGTGCCAGCTTAAAGTCATTAATGGGGCAAGGCTACCAAGCAGAGTAATTAAAAGCATCCTAATTACACACCAGGGCTCATTAGGAAGTTAATGCAGAGGGAGACTTCTAAAGAACAAGATCCAGAAAAGTGATGAAGAGGGGCTGACAAGGTCTTCTTCAGCAGTGAACACCAAAACCAACTAGGTTACAGAACCAGCCTCCCCCAGGCAGGCTTTCCTTCCAGCCTCAAACACCCTCTGTTCTATGGCCCAGTTTCAGAAGGACTAATGAAACTTGGGCAGCATTTCAGGTCTCCTTTGCTTGAGGAAAAACCCAGCCCAGCCCTGTCCATGTGAGAACTCGGCACACAGTGCAGAGTGCTATCATTGCCTGACCCCAGCTGTGGGCTCAGGGGGTCTGGCAGCACACAAGACAAAATAACCATCAAACAGGCCAAGCTGAAAGTCAGGTCAACCCCAGGCACTGGGAGCAGCTGGTGACGGAAAAAGGATCATTTAAAACATATCGAGATGTAGGCATTGCTAAGAAGGTTGTGGAGCTCTTACTTTCCTTTCTTCCAGGCAGGCCTTTCATGGGGTGAGGATTTGTGCAGAATGAAATGACTTCACACACAAGTCACCTTGATCAAAACTGAACAGACTCCTCCAATTTTGAGTGAGTTTTGTGCCCCTGGAGTGCACAGGGAGTTTGACCCAGCAGTCAAACATGTGCATCTCACCCTCACAGCATGTGTACATGCCTGGACCCCCATGGTTTTGCCAACCTTGGGGTAGCTGGAAGATAGTGTGAATTTGGGATACCCACTTACATTTCATCACCTACAATCCCTTCTAGGAAATTAGCAACTCTTCTTGAGGTTTTTTTTTTATTTAAGTGATGGAGTATGTGCTCTAAATGTCACTCAGATATTACTTAGATTGACATAAAAAGGGACAGTAAGGCATCTGACTAGGACACAAGGCAAAAGTAGTTTCATCAATCTGTATTACAATACAGGTTTTCAATCTTATTTTGAGTGGTCAAGATCATAAATCAGGTTAAGTGCAAGTTTTGCACTTCTGCATCAATCTTTCAGTACACACTGTGTCACAGAAAAATAAACCACATCTGAAACAAATGTGTTTTCCCTCAAAAACATGGTTCCTTTTAGGGGATAAGAAGGATAGAGCTTTAAAAAGTTTATAAACACTCGACAGTAAAAGATGCAACAGATTTGAATGTGGAATTTCAAAGGCATTTTTGAGTCAGAATGGCACTCCTCCACCCTCCCCCATATTAAGTGTTTTATAATACAGTTGAAATTTTAAAAGGAAGGTAAAATTCTCTGTAATTCCATATTTCTAGCTCCCTAAAAACTTATGTTCCAATTAAAATAGTCACAAATGCTTTTTGCTTTTTAATCCTTCATTGTCCTCAAAAGATCCATAACTGCATTTTCATATCATTACCATTCTTACCTTAAAACAAATGTAGCCCTTTCTCTAAATATTTATTAATATGCCTAAACCAAGAATCCATCAGAAGCTTAGAAAAGCACTTAAAGACACTTTTGTGAAAACATAGCAGGAGTACACTCTGCAGAAGAGATCCCAATCTGTCCTAACACTCCAAAGTAAATACTTGCCAAAATGTGTTTCTCAAAGCAGTGTCTAGCTGCTAAACTGTATGAAAGTTATAAATATTGATGTTCTCCTACAAATCTTATCTGTGCAACAGTTGTCCCTGACAGATATTCAATGGCAAGTGAGCAAAGACAGCAGGAACATGGTTAAAAGACAGAGCAGTCATCCAAAGAGCTGGATATCCACAGGAAGGTTTGAGGGCACCCACAGTACCACGTGTCAATGCAGTTCATATTTATTAAATGTGCAGAGCACGTGTGCAACAAGCAATATTACACAATATTTAAAGATATTCCTTTTCCTTCAGCTGACTACTACTTAAAAGAAAAATTAACTGGAAGGTTTATTTTCCATCTGCATAACAATTTTTAATGAATGACACCATTTCCTAGATAAAATCAAACTGCAGTTACACGAATGGCATTTCTTTGAACTTCTGGTTTGTTTTTTTTCCTTTAAACTACAGGACTCAATCACTCTTGCATGTTTAGTGCATCCTACTCCCATTTCATTAAGTGTTCTTCCTTTCTCTAAGACACATCATTAGTGCTCTGAAGCGCTGCTGGAGAGGCAAGCAATTCCTTTTAGCCATATATGTTTTACCTTTCAAAAAGGCCACAAAGGGAATAAAGGGAAACCAGAGAACGAAGAGAATTAAAAGCTTACTCAATAGAGTTCAACAAACATAAACATATATATATGTATGTATATATACGTATGTGTATAAACATCTGAGATTTTTAAAATACATGCCAACAAGAAACGTGTTCCTAATTTGATGTTTCTAGCACAGTTCTGCCTCTATTTGATAAGCTCTAACATGATCCAAAGTGCAATGGGACTGTTGGCCAGAGCAGCATATCCACCCAGCACGCTCTAATAGCTGGTTTTGATTGCAGACCCAATGCCTCTATGAGTATCTTGGCAACACTTCTAATGCTGCTTAGTTTAGCCAGCCTAATTAATAGTGCCTCAATGAGAAAAATAATGCCACGAGCATAAGCACTGAAGGAGCCTACAACTTGCTATTTAGTACCAGTTCCTGACCCTCAACTGAAGCTTTTCCTATCAAAGAATTTATAGAGGTTTCTATTATATGGATTTTATAAGAATATACATCTTGAACAGATCCCTTCTCTCACTGGAAAACTAACCAAGACTCTCTCACCCAGACACATATTTAAAAAAAACTTCATTCTGACAAAATTGGGTCGATGTCAGCCAACAGAAGAAAAAAAAGTAACAGATAAGTGCATGACTCACTGAAAAGTATAAACAGACAGTGTGATCCCACAGCCCTCATTTTTTATACCTTTTTTTTAAGAATACACTACAACTGGTACTCAATTCTAGGAAAAAAAAAAAAGTTAAGAGAATTAAGCCAAACTAGTAGGATATTTTCTTCCATGCAAGTGGACAAGACAACATATCTCTGCATTTCTTTCAATGGGTCTGCTGAAAGAAAAAATACTCATGCCTGAGAATTTTCCCTGAAAATTCAGCATCTTAGCTGATGGGAATAAAAAAAAAACATAAATGGACATACATGAAAACAATAAACAGTTGAAGTAAAACGCATAGGAGGGAACAAAGATGTATTTGCAGCTAATGCTGTTTAAGGGGCAGAGCAACATTTCAGCATCATCTGAGCTGCTAGAGCCTTTGCAGTCTAGAGACATGTCACACTCCAAACCCACCTGGCACAGGTAGCATAACTAAATGCTTACTGTGTTAAGCTCAACATTTCCATAAAAAGGCTACTACTACCTATTGTGACCACAACTAGCAGCAAAGAGAATTAAAAATTCTCTTTAGGCAGAATCCACCACGTAATTCTCACAATGGGCTAGCATAAGCAGTAGAAATTAGAATGAGATGTAAAGGAGAAAGAAAATTGCAAATTAACTTGCTTCATGGTTACACACACACCAGATAAGATGAGGGTTTGGTGGTTTTTTGCTTCAGGATTTTTTTTTGCAAGCACTTGAGCTGTTGCTGACAAGATTAAGAATTTGTAAGCATTTGCTCTTATGTCAGATCTCCCTCAGATGCCAATATGGATTTTCCACATACACATGCTGCCTCAGCTTTTAAGGCTTCTTCAGGCAACTACATTATTATATTAAAATGAATTATATTTAAATGAATTAAGTAAGCTCTAAGACAAGAGTATGTTATTAGGTGCTGTTTCGTAAGTATGTCTGTATTTATTTCACCCATTTCCCAAACCTACAAATGACCAACTAAAGGCTATCTGTGCTTTAGAATTAAGAAGTGGTACATAGCAATTTAAACACAGTTTAACTCCTAAATGCATCCTTGTTTTAAATCTTACTTCAGGCTCCATTTTCTTCTCCTGCATTGTAAACAAAAATCAATGGGGACACCATTTCATTTGTTTACTTCCAATCACCAGCTATGTGTGCTCCTTCAGTCCTCGGATAAGGGAAATTACAGCAAATCCTTCCCCACACTTTTTATAGTGCTTCAGAAAGATCTTTTTCTGAGGTCTTTCTTCAGGCAAACACAAGTAGAAGAGGTAATTTTGGTAAGCAAAGCAGTGAACAAGAGATAAGGCATCAATCAAATCCATGAAATAACCTTGCAACATAGCTGCTCCCCAACAAGGTCCCTAGCCCCTTGCTTTTAGCCCCTAGGAGTTACTGTTTTGTCTGCACTGTTGCTTGGCTTCAGGGGCAGCAGAGGAAGCCTGTAAGAATATCATGCTATTTAGTGCAATTCAACAGAAGCCCAACCCACTTTAGGTGAACACACTGCTTGGTGCTCAGGACACCATGAGGAAAACAAGGATTAAATCCCATAGTGAAGCAGCACCAGTGATTCCAAGCATTCAACTTCCTCAGAATGGGTTTAATAACCAGGCTCTGGCACAAGCATACACACACATTCCCAATCTGCCTGAAGGGCAAAGGCAAAGAGAGAAGGGTGAGCTTTTCCTTATTCTTCTCCACTCCACTTCTGTCCAAGGCATCAACAGAAAGGCCTTTGACAGACTATCAATAGGGGTCACTCAGTGCTAAGGCTTCCAAGGAGATAGGCCACTCAGTGCCCAACACTCACCAGCTGGTGGGATTTCAAATATCACTTCTATTCCAGTCAGCCAGTGGACATCCCAGTCAGGAGCGCTCAGCAAGCTGTAATATACCCTGCACTCCACTCCAGCCTCAAGACATCACCCTCAGTCAAAATCCACAACTAACCTGTGAGCAAAAAACTCTTTCTAGGATACAATCCTGTACATCATTGTCTTAAAATCCAACCCAGAGACTTCTGCCAGTAGCACGGGGGGGAGGCGCAGAGGAAAACCAGCAAGAGCACAGAAAACAGACACCTTTCCTGTAGAAGCACATCCAAACTAGCTGCACAATAAAATGCTGAGGAAGCTGAATCCTACTCTGGATTCATGAAGTGTGAAAAGAGACTCCAGTAAAGCCTAGCATGGTCATTCTCAGTTTGGCATCTCCCACAAAGCCTGCTAGCAACATCAGGACTCCTCAAGTCACTCTGTCTCCTCTCACCTGTGAGCAAGGACAGCTGGCAAAGGCAACAGGGTTTCACAAACATGGATCCCATGTGATCCTTTGGGCACAACACCCTTTAATTTTCAAATAAAATACTCCCTTAGATACAGAAACAATTTCTGAGGGCAGGGATGAACTCACAGTGCAGCACAGCAGGGTCATCATGCAATTGATGACTGCATCAATGCAGCAGCTGATGGACTTCCTCTGGAGCCATGAGGAGGAGATGCAGCAGCAGCTGGTGATGGACAGCAGCACACAGACCTCTGCCTGCCTGTTCTGTGGCAGGCTGGCAAATGGACAACCACTCCATGCAGCTGAGGTCTCTAATTCTGTCTTCACTTGTGCCATGAGCAAAGCCAGAACTGTTATATATACTTGGCATGATGAAAGATTGTTTCACACACCCAACCATGTATGCAGAATATATTCAAGCTATCCTTTGGTCTTGCAACATTCTACTACCAACTTTGTGATCATGAATATTAGTGAAAAACATCACGGAGGTGGACATAAAAGCAGGAGCTCATACAAAACATTAATAAAATTACTAGATTTCACAACAAGAAAAAAATATTAATGAAATAGCACAGTTCATGGGCACATATCCTAAACAGAACCAGATGCTGCAACTGCTGCCTCTCCCTCCAATGGGTACTTGAAAGCCCAAGAGAAAGGTAAGCCAGGCTGTGGGGGAAGGCCTAGAGAAGACAGAGCAAAAATGATACCAATGTCTCACTGAAGCTGATATTCAGCATCGACCTGCTACACTTCTGACACCCCATTTTCAAGCATCTGCCATTTTCTGAACCACTGACAAGGATGGGCCAATTGCAGGTCCTACTCTCAGTTGTTACCATTCCCTTTAAAAGAAGACAAATAGGGGACTGTCCACTCTCAAAAACCAATACACTGCAGCACTGAATCAAAATGCTGCCCTACCAAGCAATGCACTGACCAGGTTGTCTCCCCCTGTTCCTGGCAGACAAGGATTTACTTTATCTTTTATATCAATTAAGCAGAAGCAACAAAGGTAAAAGAGCACTCCATGCTAGAGGTGTTTGTAAGAGAACAGTGGTGAGAGGGACTACCTCTGCCTTTAAGAGAGGCCAGAAAACATCTACAACAATGAAATACAGATTCATTGCAGTTAAATGCATTTGCCATTTGGAGGAAAAAAAAAACAACTAAAGCCCACATTAATCTCTCTAATGAATTTCTAGCATGCATTTTTCTAGTATACAAGACTGTTGGCAGGAGGTAATGTCTTTATTTTTGACCAACAAATATAATTAGAAAAATAACTCATATATAATCACAAAACTTATTTTAGAGGTACAGATGTATAATCTCTGCCCACAAACCCTGTCTCATCTATGTACATCACAAAGAGAAGGGAATGCTACCAGTTTACTACAACAGTACACACCTTACAAAAAAAAGTTAAAGGTATTGAAACGTATTGAAAGTATTTAATTACTTTCAACTCAGGTCAAAAATCAGTAGAGCTGAGTTGTTACTACAAAAAACTGCCATTAGAAAATATTTCAAACCAAGCACACTTCAAAAATCTTCTGAACAATTGCAGGGACACTAACAGGGAAGACAATGACTTTCCTCCCATCAGACTGTGGTCTTTCATTTGATGTCAAAAGGTAAAGTATTTCTTCAAGTGTGAAGGAATACAACAGAGAAATCTGGAAAGCAGGAGGAGAAAACCTAGACATACTTAACTGGCAATAAACTTCTTTGTAGCCTTCAACACAGAGCTCTATGTTTAGAGGTATGTTAATATAAGGATCCAATGTTGCTTCTCTACAAACTATTATGGATTTTAATAATTCAAGCATATACTGCATGATAGTACTAATTGACAATAATGACAACTGGTTACAAAAGGTAACATAGTCTCAAGATACCAGTGCTCTTAGCAAGTATTTTAAATAGCATTGTCATACTGAAAAAATCTCAAACTTTCAATAAAACTACTTTTACTGTGTGTGCACAGTCTGCTTCAGCTTCACCCAGTGGCACAGCTCTCTCTCTGACCCTAACTGTAAATACATGGTTGTTGAAATCATACAGTGGTACTTCTTTAAGGATTTACAGCAAGATGTGCAAAAACACCATGACATTATCAATGTAGAAAGTAAAACAATTAAACATTTGAGGGTGAATAAACCTTGAAAACCACAACAATTAAATCATTATTATCATTAAAACCACCCAAGTTAAAGATGGGCAAAATCTTTGATATGCCCTCTATAGAATCATAAAACAGGTGAGGTTGGAAGGGGCTCTAGAAATCACCTCGTGCACCCCCTGCTCAAATCATGGACCACCTAGAGAAGGTCACTTCGGACTATGTTCAGTCAGGTTTACAGCATCTTCATGAACAGAGACTGCACAACCTCTCTGGAAAACCCATGCCAGTGTTTGACCATCCTCACAGTAAAAAGTATTTTCATATTTCAGACAGTATTTTCATATTTCAGACAGTTCCCTGTGTTTCAGCCCTTGCCCACTGCCTCTTGTAAGGTCACGGGGCACCCCAAGCAAGGTTTCATGCTGATTAACATGTATTTATGTACAACCATGAGCCTTTTTCTTCTCAAGGCTTAACTCTTCTGGCTCCTTTAGCCTTCTCTCCTGAGAGATGCTCCAAGCCCTTAATAGTCTTTGTGGTCTCTACAGTGTATGTCCAGTCTCTTCATTTGGGATACCCAGCACTAGACAAAGCACTCCAGGTCTGTTTCCCCAATGCTAGCCAGAGGACAGGGATCACCTGCTGGCAATGCTTTGTGTTGCACAGCCCAGGATATTGTTGGCTCTCTTTGTCATGAAGGAGCATTGCTGGCTGACAGACAACTTGCCCACCAGGTTACCCATGGCCTTTTACTGGAAAACTGTTTTCCAGATGGTCGGCCCTCAGCCTGTACTGGAGAACTGGGTTATTTCTCTCCAGGTGCAGGTGTATTTCTCTTGACTGAACTTCATGAGATTCCTCTCTGCCCATTTCTCCAGCCTCTCCCTGTCCTGCTGAATGGTAGCATAAACATCATTTTTACCAACTTCTTCCAAGGAGAATCCTAAACATACCAAAGTTTGTTTTCTCAAGATGCTGCTTATTGTTCTGTTTCCTTCCTCTCAGAACCCAGAACTCCACCATCTCATGGTCACTACAGCCAAGGTGACCAAGGTCAGTACAGCTACTACAACCCTGATCTTCACATCTCAACCTGCCTTTTCTTTTTAAGTATGAGGTCCAACAGATCACCTCTGTCCATTAAATCCTTGAGCAGCTGTGTTAGGAAGCCATCAAAGCACTTCAGAAAACTCCTGGATTGCTTATGTCCTGATGTGTCGTCCTTCCAGCTGTCATGTCATTCAAGACCCACATGAGGGCCTAAGCCTGCAAACATGAGACTTCTTCCAGGTATGTGAAGAAGGCATCATCTACTACTTCATCCTGATCAGGAGACACCCAAAACAATGTCATACACTAATCCCAACCTGCTCTCAGCTGGCCCATCATCCATCCCAAAGAAAAACTTCACAAATCCCTGCTACTCTCTCATCCAAAGGGCAACTCCCCATCCTTGCTTTCCTGGCCTGTCCTTAAAGAGCCTGTGTTTATTCACTGTAGCACTCCAGCCACATGAGACATCCCACCACGTCTCCGAACTCAAGGAGATCTGTGCATTCAATAAAAGGAAATAAAGTTCCTATATATGTACAACTTAAGCAGCTATAAACACAAATTTAAAGAGAGGTACAGTACGATAATCATGTCTTTCCACAGATTACTGGCCACTGACCAAACAAGTGTCTTTCAGGCTTATGGTTGCATAATGACAGAAACAACGGTAGAACAGTGAAACTCAGTTCAGAACAGGTTTGTTCCTGAGACAAAGGTATGGTATGGGAAGAACAGTGGGACTGTTTCTTAAGGAGCTTTCACATGATTTTAGTAAGATAACAGCACCCTGGATTTCAACAGCACACATAATAGAGATACCGACAGTGCTGAATGTCAAGTAGAGCAGACCAGCAGCATCTCTAACAAAGAAACTGGGGCACAGGAAGAGGCCAGGGTTTAAACAGGTCTCTTGGGAAAAGGGTCTCACATCTATCTAGTAACTCTACAGAGAAGCTTTAGTATATAACACCAAGAAGAAAAATCACAGATGACAGATATAATTTGTAAGCTCAGAGATGTGAAATGATTCGGTGCTGCACTACATTAGGTTTACAAACACTACAGAAAAATCATTCCCCAAAGGAAAAAAAAAAACTTCCTCACACTCTTAGGCTAAACTAAGTGCATAGAAAAAAATTTTGAAATTTTTTCTGCCACTGGAGTTTTTCCATAAACAACATCTGCTAGAAGTATCATGGGAAAGTGGTCTTTATTCTTTGAGTTAAAGAACTGAGCAGCAGCAATACAAAACAGCAGCAAAACAAGTGTTATAAGCTATTTCCACCACCCACCAATGCAAAGAACGCTGTGATTTAATACAAAGGCCAAAATATAATACTGCATTCAAGGGTTCCTAAGATTTTTTTTTTCTATCACTGGAGAAAGAAATATGCAGGGATTCAGTTTTGTACTGCAAATTTGAATCACAGAGAAATTAAGTTGACAGGATGTATTTGCCCTTAAATTCTAATGTACTGGAATAGAAAACACCATTTCATCAACTACAGACTGATCTATAGAATTGAAAGCATTTTACTTTTATCTGATGCTTTTCATTAGAAAAGCTATTGAAACGCATCATGCAGAATGTGTTATTTTCTTCTATCAAAGCAATTTGCCAGAAAGCCTACTCTTCAGTGAAGAATAGTTTTTGACGTGCAGCAAATGATATACTGCACATTACAGCCCGAGTTGAAAAATTCATCAAGTTTTCACTCCCAAGGAAAACAAAAATGCTATGGGTTTAGAAAAGAAAACCACACAAACCACATTTTTAAATCGCTCTATGCACACTGGCAACCACTTTTTTTTCTCCAATAAAATCAGATACACAAAATAATCAACAGAAGGCACATGGGATCCAACACAGGAGAAGGAATTATTTAAGCAAGTTGTGAGCTACACTTCACCACCAACTCTATACATAGCCCATCCTTTTCAGACCAAAGGGTGCAGCTCTTTAATTTGTCTTGTAAAACAGAAGTGGCGAGAAGCATGCTGACAGCTAGAAATTGCTGTTCTGTGGGAAAACAGCCACATCTGCTGAGAAAGGCTTCAGAGAGACTTCATTATTGTGGAAAACCACCAGCAGCTTAATAGTATACAGCTTGCTCCTCCAGCACATCCCACCAGGCTGGCTTATCCTGCAAGAAGGGTAAGAGCAGAGGAGGGAACCTGGGAGGCAGCAGGCAGGAAGGGGAAAGAGCAGAGTACAAAGGAAAGAGATGTTTGCAAGGGCAGTCAAGAACCCAGCACAGAAGCGATGGGAGAGGAAGCAAAGCATCAGCAACAGACGGTAGACAGAGCTCTTTGGGTTGGAAGAAATAAGAAAGATCCTGGAACATGAAGGATGGGGGAGGGTGGGAAAGTATGAACATTCAGGGTGAGAAGTCTGAGACACCAGTGGTAAAGACAGAAAAAGGTCACTGTCAATATAAGAACAAGTTCTGCATCATGTAACTGGGGAATGGAGCAAAGAATGGATCATGGGATCCAGCAGAGCAGCTAAGGAAACCTTGACAAAGGTTCACTTACTGACATGGAAACCAAATGTGCAGCAACAAAATTATATAAAAAACCTTTAAGTTACTCTACAAACAAAAATTATTACCTTGTATTCTTAAAATGCTGACAGATACAACTTGATAAAAAAAAGCATTTGTAGGGAAAAGGGGGTCAGAGAAACAGTTCTTTTTCTGGTCCACATATTAATGCCCAAGGAAGCAAACATGGGGAAGAGTAGAAATAACAGGGGCACCTTTCTCTGCTCCTCTGACATTTTTTTTCAGGTATTTTCCAGATGAACCCTTCCTACCCTCTCCCCTTGGAAAAAAGAATTCTACCATGCATTTTGGTCAGCTTACAGAACAGAAATAAAACTAGCAAAGTAACTCCCTCAACATGATTCAAGTGTATTCCTTGTTTCTCCTGAGGATATTTCACATGACTCTCATAACACACAATTCAGCAATAGTGCTGAGTCCTGCTAGTCATTTTCCTTCAAGATGCTACAGCAATTCTCTAAGTTGTCTTCCATATTTTGATAGGATTCTTATGTGTATTTCTTCTGTTGGGTTTTTTCATTAACACCCTAACACACGCCATGTTCTACTAGCTTATTCTAGAATAAGAGAGGTTTTAAGTATGCTAGGAAAGCCTACAAATTAAACAAAGCCTAAGACGACTTCTGTATCTCAAAAATGGAGATTTTAGGATGTATTAGAGTATATTCTTTTAATGGTGTATTGGATCAAACCAACCAAGGACACCTTTTATAGCTACTTGATAGAAATGGGAGCAGAGAGAAGTGGGGGGGAGGAGGGAAGCATGTGCATCCAACACAAATTGCCTCATCAGCTTGAGAGAAATGCAGCAGATCCACATATTTCATCATGCCACTTGCTGATATTTATCTCCCTCAGAAAGCTGTACATTTGAAGGGATGAAAAACAAAATACAAGTGGATGTAAAGTGGATGTCTAGAAATAAAGCCATCATCACTGTCAGTCTTGTAGCCATGGCAAAGTTGGTAAAAGAACTCACCAGTATCTACTTGATTTCAGAGAAGCTTTACAAGACCTCCTGCCTGCTGTAGAAGACCTTTCAGACCACAGCTGCCCACACTGGGGAAGTGAATCTGAACTACCTATGTGCACAATGAAGAGCTGAGCAGCAGAGTTGGGGTCTCCTCCTCCATCCATGGCAACTTCTGCTGCAAGTGACAGAGTTTACAGGGAGTTTCTTCTTCACTCTGCCAAGGTGAGGCTTTACAGCAGCAATTTCCTAAGGGGCATCACAACCATCTCAGCAGCACAAACACCTTATCAGTGTTGAAGGATTATATTATGGCATCAGCACAGCCCACAGGTGATTCACCAGGAATTGGCACAGATCACTGTGAACTTCAGGACTTCATCAAGCACTGAAGAACACCTAACTAACCAGCCACTGAGAGTTACATAATTCTCCTGACTTGTTTAGGCCTCAACTCAGCCAAAATCTAGCTTGATTTTGTATTACTGCCTTTATGTATGTAGAAAAGAAACTTAATGGAGGTAAAGTCAAACTAATATAATGAATTACACTAAATTAAGGATGTAACAACCACTTTTATCTATGCTGACCCAACAGTTTGTTAATTACACACTCTGATGATTTCCCCCATGTTTTCTCTACCAGAGGTATGGTCTACCCCAGCTTTTTGCACTGATTACCAATTCTGAATCTGTACTTTGCATTGACACTACCCTTTAAATACAACAGCAATGAGTACTGTATGCTGTAGATACCTTCCACTAAGAGATCTTCCATGATTCTCCTCAACCAGATTCCAAGAGGAGAACTTTCAGAACTATCTGCTGGTAGAAAAGTTGAACAGGGCTCTTCCCATCAGTTTTACCCTCAATACATTAGTTTCAGATTCAGGACTGCAGCTCTATTTTTGTACCTCAGAATTCTGCAGAGTCAACACTTACATGAGGTGATGGTGCTGTTATTCCATTTATCAGAAATCATTAATAAGGAACTGACAAGGAAAGTTCATAGGTTTGTGCAGGAAGCCCCAATAAAAATGCCTCCCTGCATTGCTGACAAGGCACAAAGTACTTAGGACAGATACAAGTATGTTTCTGTGGTTGTATTTCTTCAGATTCCTCCTAGTCCAGCTAAAAACCCACAAACATATTCCTACAGTATATTCAGGCACTCCTGTAACATGATCCATGCACATTAAAAAAAAAAAAAAAAAAAAAAAAACCTTCTAACTTCAACTTCTGCTTGATTCCACCACAATGCCAAGGAGCCTGGGCTGATTTTTGGAGTTTTTTAACCCCCTCAGCTATTTCTTACAGGTATGGGATGTAATGCATAGTCACATGCAACTAATGGGAAAAAGTGGTCTATTTAAGCCTCACAGGGCAAAAAAAGGCTATTTCATATATTATGGTTCAAGGAATAGAAGAGAAACAGTAAATAGCTGCACTCTATTTACAGAAATTAGTACCATGTAATACCATGAACAGACATCATCCTTTACATTTGTACACAGCAACCAGTCAGTGGTGAATTTATTACTTTTTTTAAAAATCCAAGAGCCATGGGTGTCAATGGGATTTTAGTCACACACACATTAAATATCCCTGTAACATGATGTGTACCAGCCTGAAAGCCAACACTAATAAGAAAGATCTTGTACAAAGGGACTCCTGAGTTTGGTCTGTGCACAAAGCCAGCAAAAACTGCTGGAAGTAAAAATAGCACCCACACACAGGCTATGCAAACCAGTTTTGCTCTACTTCAGAAGGATAAAGAGTTCAGTCACAACAAGATGCAAACTTGTGCCTAGGTTTTTCAAAAGAAAAAGCCAAATTTAACACATCAGTCCAACTGACTATTTTTACTAGTGTCTGAAGGAAAACCTAGCCACCACGATTACTCTTACTATATAGAGTTGAAAAAAGAGAGTGTATGTGAGTGCACTGAATTTCAAAAAGGAAAAAGTAAGGCTGTTTAAGTCTGGGTATGAACAGAGCAACTTTGATTCAGGTACAAACAAAGGTGCTTTTGAAAAATTTTCTGGCTAGTGAGTTCAGTTTCTTGGATTCCAAGTTAGTAAGAGTCCACATAGCTTTAAGACGTAGGTTCCAGGTAACACTTCCCGTGTCAAACTCTACCAACCACAACTCACAAAGGTTTCTGAGTTGTCCAAAGTTTAAGGAACAAACAAGGGGGAAAAAGCTCGGGGGTCCTCAAGTCAGAGGTGGAGCATGCCTCCCACTCCCTCCGCATCTGTGGAGCCGCAGTGCCTCGCTGGAGCCACTCTCATGGAGTCCCTCCGGCAAAATCTGCAAGTGCCACCCGGAGAGGGACACTGGTAGGTACCACTTCAAGGTCTCAAAATCATGTTGAATTTAACGTGAATTCCTCTTTGACAATAACACCAAAAATACAGTATGCATAAAACTCTGAGTACAAGCTTCAAGTGAGAAGCAAAACACTGACAACTGCGCGGGACTTAGATCGAGATACAGAAAAGGCTTATTCGTCTCTCGTGTTTTGCACAACGAAGTTACCAGGAGTAGAAAGCAGAAACGGGAACGCGGTTATCTGCTGGAGGGTTTTGGTTTTCCCATGTACGGAGCAGATAGTATCTACCGAAAGGGGAAAAAAGGGGAGGGCTGAATATCCTCCAAGGTCTCGTAATTCCGATGACGTGCATGTTAATCACAATATTCACTCATGTCCTGCGACTCCGGCACCAACCCCCCTGCCCTCCAACAGGACCTGTCCTGCTGCAAGGCGCGGACCTCCAGGTTTTGCTCATGAAAGCTCATTTCCCGTCAAACTCCGGGGAAACGCTACCCTGAAACTCCGGCTCTTCCTTTAACTCCGAGGGCTGCTACCACAGACCCACGGCCCCAGGAGCCCCTCACCGCCGCCTCGGGGCGGGCGCTGGACCGGGAGCTCGGCGGGCACCTGCCGGGCAGCTCACCTGGGTCCCCGCTCCCACTCCCGCTCACCTTGGGCAGCTCGCGGAGCTGGTTGGCGTCCAGCAGGAGCTCCTCCAGGCTGCGGCTGTAGCGGTAGATCTCCTCGGGCACGGCGGCCAGCGAGCAGTGCCGCTTGTCGATGGACTCCACATGGCGGTTGCACCGCCACAGGGGGATGCAGTGGAACATCGCCCCGCCGCCGGGGGCCGCGGGGCGGGCGCCGCCGCTCACCGCCGCCCCCTCCTCGCCGCCGGCCGCGGGAGCTGCTGCCCGCTCCGCCGCCGCGCAGCGCGGGTCCCGGCGAGCCAGCGGCCGCAAGCCGCATCCAGCGCGCCGCCGCCACCGGCGGGAAGCAGCCCCGGGCGAGCGCGGCGGCCCCGGGAGAACAATGGGCGGGAGCCGGAGCGGGGCGGAACCGGGGGCGTCCCCCTAGTGCCTCTCGGCGGGCCGCTGCCCTCTCCGCAGAGACATCGCGGGGCGCCGAGCGCAGCGCTGCCGGCCGCCGCCGCGCATTCCCGCGCCTGACCCGGAACACGGGCGGCCGCTCCCGCTCCCCCTCCTCTCCTCCCCCGTCCCGGCTGACATCAGCGGGGCCGGGCCCTGCCGCCCTGCCCCGCCCCGGGCCCGGACCCGGCCCGCCGCTCGCACACCCCCCCGCTCCCGCCCCGGCGCCGCCTCGCCCCGGGCAGCCGGGGGCGGGCGGCCGCACAACTTTCTGCCAAGGGAAAGAAAAGCAGCGCCGGCTGGAAGCTTCTCCCGGCTGGAAGCGTAGCGTGCTGCCCGGCAGCGGGGCTCGCACCGCAACCCTCCGCCCCGGGGACTGGCGGGGCGCCGCTCCCCCAGCAGCCGCCGGGCCCGCAGCCGCCCCGGGCGGGCTCGGCCAGCGCCCCGCGCGGCGGGCGGCGGCTGCTGCTGTCGGAACGGCGGCGTCCGCAATCCCCGGGAGTGGCGGGGAGCGGTTCGGGACGCTCATTCTACCCACTCTGGGACATGCCGATCCCTACCTGAAGCGCCCGGGAACACCGAGCGGGAGAGTGCGCAGACCACGCTCACAATTTCTTTTAAATTGTTAGAACTCTGTCTGGAAAGTAGCACAATAATATGTATGAAACGCACTCTAGGTACCTGGCCGTGAGTAATGTTTTCCCTCTCAAATTGCATTGGTCTAACATTAAAAAAGAAAAGGCAGAAATATATGCTATCCTCAAGGCTTTCTGAATTACGGGGTTTTTAATCCACTTTCAAAAGGGCAATCGTTATGTCACAAGGGTTAACAAAGGCAAATACTCCGGCAGTCCTCTGCCCGCGTCCGCCGGCTCTGGGCTCCGGCAGTCCCACTCCACAGCCCTGTGAGTGGGGCGAGGTGCTCCTGAGCTCTGATGGCAAAACAGCCTTAAAGGATCTCGTCTTTCTGGTTGCGTAATAGCAATTTTGTAATCTACACAGCAACACAAAATACTTTTGAAAAGAGGGAGTTAACATCAGCGCTGTTCTTGAAATATTGCTAATTTCTTGCATAATTATAATTGGGTGCAGATACAGGATTAGGGAAGAGGGAGTTTATTGTAATTGTCTCTGTTCTTCAATCCCTGCATGGTACCAACAATACTTAATCTTACAAAGTTGTAATGTATTTACTGTTAGGTTCTTCTTAAATCAGCTAATAAATCCTACAAGCTGCACTTGTTAAATTTCTGTGGGAATTGGAGTGATCTGCCTATTTTTTGGTTTTAAAAACATCTTAGGTACTTACATACTGTTACTCTTTGCAGACCTACAAAACAAGAAACTTTAAAAATGTTATCTTTTTCTTATAAATATCTTTAAAAAATAGCTGTCAGAACCAATTGTTTCTTCCTTCCATGAATATATTCAGTAATTACAAAAGAGCATTCACAAATGCGTTCACATGTGCTCAGAAACAGGGCAGGCACACACCAGCACTCCTGAACCTTCCCAGCCCCGCAGCAGGAGATTAGATAACTTCAACAGGATAAATCAAACCAACCTGTTGTGCTCTGGCAGAGCTTGGCAAAGACAGGGATGCAGGAAGCTGCCCAGCAGATTTCAGATGTGGAGATGAGGACCATCTCTGTCACAATTAGTGGGTCGCAGCCAGGGCCAGCCAGGCACTTCAGATGCACTTCTTGCAGCTGCTGGTGAGACTGGTCCTCCCTGATTCCAGGCAGAGGAGCTAGGTTCAGAAAATCAATCTTCTCATGGCAGCTTCAACCCAAGATTTGACACTGAAGGTATTGAACCAGATGCAGGGAATGTGGAGGCTCAGCAGAGATCAACTGAACAAATACTGAGGCAGATATAAGGCTCCAACTGTTCACAAGCCTCTGTGACCAACAGCAGATTTGCTGCCAAGATTGCTTTGCCTAAATTCAGCAACCTCAGGGCCTCTGTTCCTAGGGAACTCTCTGAAGAAGTGACACTACAGAGGAGCCATGCAGTAGGGCACATGAACAAGGGAGGGCTACTGCTGACTACCCCCAGTTTACCTAGGACATGCAGTACTACAAAGGACTACACCACGGGAATGGGATAAATCAAAGCGTTTGAAACTGGAGAACAACATGACTTGCTTAATTGCTGAACAGAAGGATGAACACATTGCCTCCTGAACTCCAACTCTAAAAAACAGACTGGTCAGAGGCACCTCAGGACCTTGTGTCCATCTTCTGCTTGTCTGGAAGCATCCACACTGTCCCACAGCTGAATATGACAACAGGCAAGAGCTCTAGCAGTGGCCTCAGTGGAAAGGTTCTCTCACCATCTTATGCTGCTCTCTGTCCCACCGTCCTCTGTGCCATTTGGGAGAAATGCCCAGCATGCCCTCCAGACAAAGAGGACTTCAGATCCCAGCACTACACTGATTGTCTCAGATGCTTGTAAACAGCTTAAACCTTTCTTCCATGACATGGACACAAAATCTGACATGAGATGTCACTTCTGCAGATGCTGTCATGTGTCTCATGACTAGGCCTCACTGTGACAAGTCTAGGCAGTAACAGGAGGGTGACTGACAATCGGGTGAGTCTGTATACTTTAATGAATAATGAGTCAAAATTTGCACACTTCTCATGAGTCTCAGGGAGTCCAGGGGACAGAGTGATTGCAAGAAAGCTTAATACTTATTTATGAGATCTGCCTTCACCAGCTGACACTCAATACAAGGATAAAGATCTTTCCTTTCTCTACGTTGGACAGCTAGTGTCATAGAATTTTGATAAAATCCTTGGAAGCTTAGGACAATAAATCAGTGCTAGTGCCCCTGGCCCGCTGCAGAGGTGAAAGTATAGCCTGAAGCTATGGTGTGGAAATAGTCACTGAGGAAGTCAAAAGGCAAATCATTCTTGGGAAAATAGTATTCTCACTGTAGAAAGCAACCTCTCAAGCAAGCAAACTTGTTCAGCTTTGGTCAGTGTAATAAGTTACTGGTATCTGTGGTTCTTCTGCACTAGGAAATAGCAGCAATAAAAAACCTTCCCTAAATGAAGAAGACATCTCATATGGGGACAAGTTTTGGTGGGAGAGGTCTTGAAAAAAGAGTGAGATGAGAGAATTGTGATACAATACAGTAACTAGAAGCTATAGCCAGGCATGCAAGTTGTGAGAAAGGAGGACAGCAAGTTGCCAGGATTCATACTAACACATACCTGACAACCTTATTACTTGGGGCACTGTGCCCCCCGGGGGTTCAGAGCAGTGTTGCCCTCTCTGATAGAAGCAGTCCTGCTGCATTACACATTTCCACAGCAAGCCAAGGTGTGGCTCACATGCAGAAGGAATTAAGTTGTGCTGGTCTCACAGTCCTGCAGGAGGATTACCTGGTTCCAGCTGCCATTTGATAAGAGAGGTAGAGCCAGCACCTCTTCTGCAGGAGGAGTAAATGAGTGTGGGGAGCAGCTTTGTGCTTCTTTCCCAGCCGACTGCTTTCTTCAGTCTCATGCAGACAAGGTCAGACTTCTACCAGCTCTGATTCAGAGGGGAACAGATGCTATTCACACTGTGATCAGGGAGCCCCCATCAGGGTTTGTGACAGTCCCTGTTGCCCCCATTAAATGGTGTTACGGTGCTCATTAACAAAGTTTGCAGCTGGTTATTTGCAGGACATACACAGCAGGAGGTGAGCAAACTCTCCTGCATGGCATTGCCAGCAGAACTGTGTTGAGTGCAAGAGATCACTCTGCTGAACAGTTCAGTGCTTCCAGGGCTCTCTGTTGGGAATGACACCAGGGGTACCAGTTATACACACAGTCACTTCATAGTTGAAACCTGGGAGACTGGTCATGACCAAAAAAATTAATGTCTTAAGTCCATCAAACAAAGAGCCATCCTTCAGTCACTCCAGCCTGGTCTGGGCATATAGCCAAGAGCTTCAGTGCTGAAAATCTCAATTTCTCTTACTAGATACCATCATCCTGAGTGATCCTGAACAAAAAATTAGGTTTCTGTGACTTACAAAGAACTCAGACAATGAAATGTGAAATACAGATAAGGCTGGACTGATCTCAGGAGTGTTCCTGGAAGTTATGATTTGAAAGAAGCAAGAGCAAGGTCATGCTGTTGCTCTCCCAGCACAGCTCAGACAGAATTGCTTTCTGGCTTGTCAAAAGGCAATTCAAGCAAAGAATGCCAAGTTTCAGGTTGAGATTCTTACAAGAAGGCCTAGAGCAAGGATATCCATGGGCTTGAGTGAGTGCAGAGGAGGTTAGTACTGCTACAGGGAAAGCAGTAATACTCAAAATAATCAGAATTTAATAGTAATGTGCATTGTTGGATATAAAGAAAACATAAAGAATGGATAGAAATAGATTTTGCATCAGCGTAGTTTAAGTAATTCATAAAGCTCAGTTCAAAATCCACTTAGCGCTAGGAAAAGTACAATGAATAACTAAAAAAATGCAAAAAAAAAAAACCAAACCCCAACCCCAAAAAAACCTCCATACAGATAAAATAAAAATAAAGCAGGCCAAGTTCCTGAAGTCTCTTTCTGCATTCAGGACCTCTTCCTTCCCCCAGATTTCTAAGCCTTGCTATAAAGAGATATGGTTACATGGCACAGAGAATCCAGGGCAAAACAAGAAGAGTATAAAAACAGAAAGACCCAAGTACTATAGCTAACAGGACAAGTTTTGGGGGAAAGTAATTTAGCTAGCACTGGATTTCTGCTGGAAGATTAGTTCCCCAGCATCTCTGAGCAAATTAAACAGGAATACTACTGAACCCACTGTATCACAGCCTGCAGAGCTGCTGAAGGCAGCCCCAGCAGGGTGCTGGAGGTAATTAGCACTGACATACTTCTCTTTGCTCAGTTTTGCTGGCTGAGGACTCTGGTGTCATTTGTTCTTCGTTTCTATGTAAATTGTTTAGAGGAGGGCTGTAAAAACAGCAGGTAGATGTGACTGTAAAGCATTCCCACACCTATTACACAGCTACAGTTACAAATTATGGTTTAATCATCACAGGTACCACCACATCTACAAGGTTTTTGTATGCCTAGAATAACTGATACAGGATCACATAATGTATTACTAGTACAAAGGCAGGGCTAAGAGCCACAATGAATTATTATAGCCATAATACCAAGCTGAAGCGGCACGCGCTCGTGGCAGCGCATTTAACACGTTCACTGTGGTTTTACAGTGTTATAAATAGCAATCACTGTGAGCAGAAGTTGTAGCATCTCCTCAATTCTCCACCCCCACCACCAAACAAATCACTCACGTTAACGTCAGCTTTTATTTGAGCTGTAATCACATGAGGTATTACTTTGATTTAATCCCTCTTGCTTCAGTTTGGTTTTTAAGGAGTGGCCAGTCATATGCGGTTGCATTGTATCCAGTAGTTTCATATTTCACACCAACTTTCAAGGGCTGACATCCCTCATCTTCTTTGGCCAGAAGAACAAATAGATGTGCTCATGCAAATAAGGAAAAGACAGTCTGGCAGCCAGGATTGCCTTTTTCCTTCTTTTTTTTTCCCCTCCCAGCTGCTGGGCTGGCTGTGGCAACAGATGGGTAGATTCTGGGTCCCAACCATTTTTTTCAGTTTTTTGCTGTTTTCAGCTGGTTCTATACAACTTTGCACAGCAAATTTTGCTCCTCCAACCACCATGAAGACAGCAAGTAGCAACATGCATTCAGATCCATGTTTATTTTTTAATATCAACACCATGATGTAACTAAATAATCCTTGACTGGATGTAGTTTGGTGCTCAATTTCCTATGGCCAGCAGAAACAACCACACTGCTGGATTTGGCATGAAGGAGAAAAGGCAGATACAAGCACAAGGTAGGTCAGTGACCCTGCTGCCCATCGGCCCAGCCTGAGGATTTGGGTAGGCATTAAATCTCATCATCATTTCATGACCTCTACGGCCGAATGATGAGAAACCCCTGGCTTCCCATGGGCTTCCAGCATTGCGAGGGTCAGGAGGTCACATCTCTCTGAGGGAAGCTGAGCTGGTGGCTCCCACCAGTGCAAGGGTGGCGACAAGGAACACCACTTGGCATGTCAAGAACCCACATCAGGAGCATTCTTACAGCCCCTCATTCGGTGGACTCATTGATGGACCTGGAGCATGTTTTATGGAGAGGAGGAAGAAGCAGGTAGTACCAGGGCTAATGTAAATTTTACAGCAATGAAGAGTATTTTGACTGGCTTGTAATTTTTTTTTAACTTTGGCTTTTTTATATGTGCTTTCTTACTTTCTTCCTCTCAGCTGGAAGGGAATTCAATGCCCAATTCAAATGGGGTATTATCAACAATTGCATACACACAATTCCATATTTAGCATTCAGAAATGCAAGTTTAATGTTAAGTCTACCCTTCACTAATTTCCTATATTGGCTCATATAAATGCATGTTAATTGGAAAGCTGTTCTTCAATAAATAAAAAAATAATAATCTGTGGTAAAATTCAAGTTATAAAATGTCATGTTATAAAAGTGTTATTTATCTTCAGGAAAATGAATGAAGAAATTTCTGACACTTCTCCTCAGAGAAAGAGGAACTGAACTGTGAAAGTTGCTTATTTAAGGAATTAGACCAAGGACAAATAAAATATAATAGTAATTATTTGGAATACCAAAAGGAAAAAAGTATAGTAAGCCACTGCACCAGGTAAAATATATTTCTGCCTTTAATCATATCCCAGTAACAACTAGCATTAAAAGCAGACATCCGAATCCAGTGAGTTACCTGGTATGATGTAGCTATTCAGTAAGAATCACAACTGTTTTCAGAATTAAATCCCTTTCTGGAGAGATGTTATGCTGAGGACTGAAAGGTGAACTAACAATTTAGGACATATATACAACAGGTCAATCTTACAGTTAGAAAAAATATATAGGTTAAGAAATCAGTAGCACTAAAAATAAATAAAATTTTAGAAAAACCCTGCTTGTACTGTTGATAAAATGTCAGAGCTTGTGAGTCCAGTTCACAGGGCTTATTAATCAGCTACCCAGTTCTGTAGAGCCTGTGCTAAGTTGTCACAAATGATGGTTTTCAAAAGAATTTAGGTCAAGTAAACACTTGGCAAACAGAGATACAGCGGTGAACTCGGAAGTCCATGCACGCACCTCCAAAGCTCTGCGGCAAACAGGAGTAAATGGAAAGCAAAGTGGGCTGGAGTGTGACCCTTCAGCAAACTCCTCACTGCAAGGAACTTCCACCAGCCCAGAAGCTCAGCTAGATGATCACTGTACATCCCGCCACAGAGAACTACTCTGCCTCTCCTTGGTCATTTTAGGAGAGAAGAGGTTTTCCAAGGTACCATGTGCTCAGTTAAGACTGTTTTACGTTGGAAGAAAATATTGAAATCAATTTGATTGTGAGAAGATCTGAGATGACTGCAAATGTGAAATGAGATTACTTGAAAATATGCGGACCAGAAAAGGGCATGGGGCTTCAAGAAATAGGCTTCTTCCAGCTGACACCAGAGGTGCTATATACATATACATCTTGTTTTGCCCATTGTGGGAATCCTGGCATGGAAGCACCTCCACCCACTGTGGATACTGCTCAGCTTTAATTGTGAAATGCCCACCAGTTTTCCAACCATCACAGAAACACAGACCCTGGGCCTGGACATTTGATTCCAGTTTTTAATTCTGTATTTCTATTTCCAGTTTTTAGTGCTTGTCCAGGCACTGCACAGAGGCGTAGGCTGACAGGAGGCCAGACAGGGGTGAGAGGGAAACCCAGTCTGCTCTGGCATGCTCCTTCAGCCACACAGTTGGCAAGCAGCAGCTTGTAATTTTGGCTGTAATTCTGCAGCCTAGCTGTCCATACCATTTTGCTGTGCATGGCGCCAGGCTCCTTGCTTGTGGCAGGGACTCGACTTCTCATCTCCCACTCCCTACCATGGGCTTCCTTGGTTTAGGCTGTCCAGATACATCAGTGCTCTCAGGTTTAAAAGCTGTACAGATGGGGTTGTCTCCAGATAGAAGTGCTGCTAGGTCATGGGCTACCCCAAAGAAACAGAGCACACCCAGGGCCCCCTTTCCTGTATGTTGCTTTTCCTCCAACTTTCCCAGCACAGCCATGGTCATCTTGTGGCTCACCCTGTGTCTCTTCCCAGCAGGAAGGACAAGCTGCTCTCAAGCAAAATCTCAGCAGGAATCCGATCCCAGGATAAAGATGTTGGGCCTAATACAGATATAGCTGTATGATGCAGTTTTTCCTTGATTCTTTTCAATCTCCAACCCTGTGCATCTCCTACAGGACCCACCATGAGATCACATCATTTATTTTCTGGAAGGTGGGAAGCTTTATGCTGTATTTTTAATTGATCTCAGGGCTGGAAATTGAAAAGAGGGAAGTTGAGAGTACACAACAGTTATAAATAAAGCCAAAACCAAAAGCATGTTGCCCTTTCTAGCTCCTGGAGATACACTCAGCACCAAATAGGCAGCTTCTACCTCAACACAATGCCAAGCTGCTGCAGGTTTCCTATCTTGGCTTACCTGCTAACTTTCCTCAGCCAAAATCCCCCTCACCAAAAACAAAGGCCCTTTCTTTAATCTGGAAACCTCCCTAGGAAGCAGAAGGGCACCTTTTGTCCTTCTGTCATCAGGAGCAATGCACAGAGATTATAATCTCCATCATTAACTAGCCCAGTACTTCCTTCTGTAAGATCTAGTTTCTACTTGCTTGCAACCTCCCCAAACTCCAGCTGTCAGGACAATGTCTTCTGCCTTACATGTCTGGCTCAGATTCAGGTATTTTAACAAAGTTTCAGCTGAAATGATCATCTGGTTCTAAGAATACACTTAGCAGACAATACACTATGTGTATCTTGAAAAGATGCACAGTGGTTTTGCTGCTGTGACCATTTGCTTTGGACAAAAAAAAAAAAGAGCCTTTTTACCAGAAAGCAGCAAGCTCAGCCTCCTGCCACCAATGGGCCTTTTGGTGCCACAATCATGAAACTTGTCCAAGATTCCTTTGGGAAAAAAAAAAAAAAAAACAGTTCACAAAGGCCCAGCAGCATGTGCATGTAACAAGCCTAGTATTTAGCAGCTAAAAATCCCACAAATCCTCCATGGACTGCATCGTGTTGCCTGGGCTGTCCAGGTGCTGCATTAAGCATCCAGCTGGAGCAAAACACTGGTTCATTAACCAGCTGAAGCAAAACCAAAATTCCTCACAGATCTCTTGTTAACACAGCAGGAATTTTTATCTATAGAAGGTCTATAGATGTGTGACCCACAGCTTGGAGTGGTTGCACAGTCAGGGATCTGGGATACAGAGCACCAAACAGGGGAGAGTCACACTATGTTTGTGTCATCCCATATTACAGCTGAAATAAAAAGGGTTTATTTGGAGTTCAGCCTTACTGGCTGCATCTATGCTGCTTATTTTGAGGCAGATTTGTAGCCCATGCAAACTACTTACTTTGGGGATTGCTGCCATTTCTCAAGAGGCAGCAATCCCCCAAGTAAGTAGTTTGCATGGGCTACAAAATCCTGGCTGCAGCCTCAGCTTTAAAGGGCTCTGCACTTCCCTAACAAGCTGTGTAACAGTTCAGCAGCTTCCATCTGGTTTGTCAGTCCTACTCTTGGCTTCCTGTAGAAAAAAAATGTCCCTGGCTCATTTGTAGAAGGGACTAAGTGTTGCCCACTTGATGAACAGATACATATGTAGGCAGCCTGAGTACAAGCTGCTTAAAAGGAAAATTTGCACCCAGGAATAAGGTTTCCTAGCCTGAATGAGTGCAGACGTATCTGTATGGAAATAGATCAATTATTGATTTGGAGCTGCATCAGGGCTTTTGTCCTGAGGAAGCAAAATCCTCTGTGTTTGCTATAAATCTAGGGTTTGCTGCTTGCAAAACCTTTAATCTCTTTTCATCACTCCAAGTTAAATCTCTGGTTTTACAATCCCTAAAAGCAGCACCCACCATTTTCCAAAGAACTCTTCAAAAGCCACAAGAGGAAAGAGTAGGTAGATCCCTGCAAAATCACAGCAGGCTTCAGCTCTCCAAGGATGACCATGAGCCCCAGAGGGAAAAGCAGAAGTGTCCAACCTCAGTACAGAGGTGTTGGCCTCTAATCCCATTTCTTCTTCACCTGTTTTTGCCACCACTGCTCGCATGGCCCACAATGCCCTTCAGAATGACAAAAAGGGATCAGTAAGTCTTCACCTAGAGGGAGAAGGCTGAGCAGTCTGCAGGCTATCACCAGTTCCTAAGCAGTTTAGAAGCTGTGTTTTCTGAGAGACAATCATGTAGCCTAACATGAGCAAATTTCAGAGTATCACAATTTCTAGGGCAGGGAAATGACTTCAGATTCACTCCCACAGCCAAGTTAGCCTCCAAGAGTAGAGAGAGCTCATTTCCAGTCAACCATTTCCTGGCAACTCAGCTGCTGGCAGCTCTGGGATAGGAGAAGCCCTGCAACACCCATCTCCTTCAGAAGCTGCTCTTTGCTCCTCACTGTGTCTGCAGAGCCATCTGCTCCTAGCACCCTTGGCTCTTTTCCCCATTATGGAAACATAAGCACATAGTTGGGATTAAGGTAACAGAATTGTGACAAGAATTGTGTCATCCAGATCTGCCCATGGTGTTTTCTTCTCTGTCTTCCATCTTCTGAATGTTTCACATGAATTTTGAAAGAAATTCATGAACTCTTGTTCCAGAGTCCAGAAATCACCACAGTTACTTAGCTGGAGCAAATTCCAGGACTGAGACTCCTATCAGGAGCACCCCAGGTTTCTGCTCACCTGAGCAGTTCTGGGCATGACTCCCTTTCCACAGTCTGCATGAAAGAATGCAAAGGGGGTGAGCAACTTTCCATGAGCATCTACCAGTCCTGCAGAACAGTGTGTGGAAACATAACATGTTCATCTCTTTTTCTGAAGCACTCACTTGGTGCTGAACTACTGAGTGAGGAGATAAATAAATGCATACCTGGCATCAGTCATCTTAGGAGAGACTTCAGCAGCTACAGAGGCTGACTCCTGCTGGAGATGTGCCTTAGGCACCAGCCTGGTAAGAACAAAACTGGTACATGAAGGGTAGGTAGGTATCTAGTGTAAGTGTATCCATTAATACCAGAAGGTGAGTTTCCCTAATGAAGGAAAGAAGCCTAGCCTCAATTTTTTTTTCTGAGTTTGTCTTCCACTCACAGTAAAACCTGCTTTCACAATTTCAAACAAATGTTAGCAAGTACAAGCTGCTGACTTGGTAGACTGTGGTTTAAGAACAGCTTAAATTAAAGAAATAAAAGGCAGAAAGCTAAGAGAAGTACACCTTTTTTCTTTGCAATTTCAAACTGAAAACATCAGCAATACAGATTTTCATGAATGCATTTTCCACATTTCATGAACAAACAAGAAGCCCACACGCATTACAGAGAGGCCATTGTCAATCTTTCTGCCAGCTCAGATTTTTATAAGTTGTTGGAGGATGTCTGACATGCAATGCAAAATCATAATCAGAAGACAGGAATGTTTGGCAATGAGGATGATGCTGTTAGAGCTGCAAGAATGAGGAGGCTGGATGAGAGCTTTAGCTGCAGGGGAAGTTTGGGCTGAGAAATGCCTGCAGCCAAGGAAAGATGGGTGATGAAGGCTCATGAGCTGCAGGAGAAAGCAGGCCAGGTTGGATGGGGCTCTGAGCAACCTGGTGGAGTGAAAGGTGCCCCTCCCCATGGCAGGGGCAGTGGAACTAGATGATCTTTGATGTTGCTTCCAATCCAAACCATTCTATGATTCTGAGAGGAAGCAAAGTTAAGCTCTGCGGGCAGGTGTAGCTACATGCACAATGTGATTACCTAACCCTGGCAAAGCCTTTGTGGGATCAGACAATCAGGACTCCTGCAAGCAGTGGGATGTGCCCTAGAGAATTCACAAGAACTTTAAAAAACAAAGCTGCTGTCCAAAGCCACAGTAAAAACTGCAGTAAATTCCAGCAAAGGTAGCACTGGAAAAAGGAAGAAATGTAGTCTACTTCTCAGTGTTTAGGAATGCAAGTCCTGCAAAGCAAAGTGTTACATAAATTACTGTTAAATCATTAAAAAAGCCCCCAAAAACCCAAGAAAATAACAGAAAAGAAAAGAAAAGAAAGAGAGATTTGAGAATACACGTTCTGTATCCAGTAGTAGTTCAATTATCTTGATAAGTGAAACTGATTCCATTACTACATGGGTGGTAAGCTTGGAGTTTAGCAACACCCAATACACACAGAATATTTTTATGCAAGAATATTTTTATGCAATGCTTTGCAAACTGTCAACAACACGTGGCTTTCCAGCTGATCAACCTTTGCAGACCTTTGAAAATGAGGACATCCAGTGGCTGAATATTATAACTGGGATTTTCATCAAGGATTTATGTCTGGGGTAGAACCTCACCAGTTATGCCAAACTTCTGCCCTTCACAGAGACCTCAAGTAGGTGTGTGTGGAGCAAAGGCTTTTTACAGAAATCCTCTGTGCTGGAATGAATTCTATTTAATTACAGGGCTCATGGTTGTAACAAACTGAGGCAAGCTCAAATAACTCAGCAATACCAAAAACAGATTGTTTCACCCTTTCTTTCTCTGCTTCCCTGTCATCATAAGGCTCATACTGATATTTACATTGAAAAAAACCAAACAAAATAGTAAAAACAATTTAATAAAATGCAAGCTTCCAAATCCCATCATGTTTCTAGTTTGGTCTCTAGGTCTCTTATTTACCAAGAGAGAGTAAACATGGCTGGGAGTTTTAGAAACCCTCAGCACCTAGCCAGTCCCTTTGGAACCAATCTGTACAGCAAGTGTTGTACACCATGCTTTTAGTAATTTAGCCTTAGAAGTAGAAATTTGAATATTTACACCTAGTTCCTATACTACAATAATATTTAAAGACCAGTTGTAGTAATTAATCTAAATTCTAAATACACAGAGTAGGAGAAGAACTAAAATAATAATAATAGATCAAATTCATGCTTTCCTGCCATGAAAGTGCAGCAACACATGAGTCAACAATATCACATTCTAGGACAAGAATATTGTGCCTTGTACAGAACACAGAAGAAGCAGAATGAAAATATGAAAAAAGTAAAGTAGAAAATGGGCCACTAGAGCTTTTGCACATTTGCAGGCCATGCATTCCCCTGGGGAATAGCCTGTATAACATGAATAATATCACTGTCTGCTATAAGAAACATCTCACCCAACATTAGGAACTGAATTTCATTTGGAACTGAATGTCACAGCTCACAATTGCAAAACTGTGCTGAGTTTCCAGGATGAGCTGGGTAAGGCCAGCAAGAAGAAAAACCCTTACCTTGCTCATTGAACAAATGTCACTCTGGACTGTATCTACATGCCCCAGAAGATTTTTCAGGTAGTGCTTCATACAATTCATACCTCTGAACCAGCAAAGCCAAGTGCTTAAAAACAGAGAGGAAAAGAGCACCCCAGACCTCCTCCCACCCTCCATCAATCCATTTCAACATGGAGTGCATGGTGCAGTCTCCACCTTCTGCTCCCAATTCTTTTTTCTGGTCTAGGCTGATTGTAGTTGTACCAATTAAGTCTCTCCACCTGGACAGATGTAACCTGCTGCTCAGCTCACTCCAGCACAAAATGTCATTGCAATTTAAGCCTGTGATACTATAGCCTTGTCCTCTTCTCCCCTGCTCTCTGCTGTGCCAGCCAGCACTAATGCTCATGCAGGCACATTATAGACAGTTCATGCAAGCTGATGCAACTGGAATCCAATCCAGCCACCATCAGTAGCTGAATCTGCTCTCTGAACTACTTCAGTTCCCAATTCCATGGGAGAAGCACCAATTCTATATACTTTTCATCAGTTGCACGTTTTTAGACTCAGGCCACACTTCCAGTCCAAGCTTAAACCACTTAGACAGTGAGGTGCTTTAGGCTTATACCACTATGTCAGAAACTGACCCAGAACTGTGAACAGCAAAAGAGAGGTTTAGCCCTGAAACTCCCCAGCAAGACAACTCTCTCCCACTTTGCCAGTGCTCTTGCAGCCAAGCACAGCCTGGACCATTTCTCAGAGGGCTTCAGGTCAATTTTGATAATCCTGAACCATTCTTAAGCCTAAACCTCTCTAGTTAGGCTTCTAGTAACAACAACAAAAAAAGCTCTTCTCCTTTGGCTCCCCTTCCTCAAGCTCTCCTGTGAATTGGTCACAGCTGTGGGGTAAGAGCAAGCTTGCTGATCCTTGTGGGAAACCAAACCGGTATGAGAAATACAAAGAAACAGACCGGTTTTTTATTTCATTGGTTGGTTTTGAATGCTGAATCAACACAGCATATAGTACATGAGCATTAGATCTGATTGAAGAAAGGAGGGGAAATGTTTGGTCAGCAGTTTGGGAGTCTATTTTTACCAATTTGGCTTGCAGCTTAGTCAGAAAAACACTCAGCTTGGTGCAAAGAAGGTGCCAGGAACATACAGCAAGAGGAGAGAGGGACTATATCAATGCCAGTTTTGATCAGTTCACATTGTTCTATCTTAGACTTGAAAATTTTACAGCTTTTTCATTTGAGAATTATATTTAGAGCTCATAAAAATAAAATGGTGAGCAAAAAGTGTGCTGGGAAGTACAAGGAATTTACTTTCTTTGAAGGAGAGCTGTAGTGTTCACAGATTGACTCTTTAGAATTGTAACACATTTTTCTTCTCTGGCTTGGGGTTTATGAAGAGTAGAATGAGAATCCCACCATGGATTTCTGGACCCTGTATTAAAAAGTTCCTGTATGATAGGTGGTATGTGGGGAGGCCATGCCTGCTGGCTAACAGCATATAAGCTTCTGCATTGAAATGTGGAAGCAAAGAGCATGAGTGAGAAATTCAGATTATTTTTCTCCCCATTACTCTTAGTGTTCTGTGTCTCAAGTATCTTATATATTTTCTGGACCATTAGTGTCATACTCAGCTACTTGATTTTACATTGTGTTGAGAAAACCAGCGCACTAAGCAAAGTCAAGTCAAGGTTCCCAGTCAAACTGAATTGCTCTTTGTTCCTCCACAAAGGTTATTTTAATTACATAAACTTCACAGAGGAGCTCATGAGGCGCACCTAAATTACAGACAGCAGGCAGGGACAGGTGGGGAAAAAGTGGCTTGGAACTCTGAGAGGTGTTGCAACCTCTGCTGGAACTGGCAAAACAACTGAATACCAATACTGGAAGGTCCTTTTCTTCCTTCAAAAGCACTGACACGTTTTTTACATAGAGCCCCTGCCAGCTGACAAGAACTTCATCCTGAAATTAGAAAGATCTTTTCAATTAGCATAGTTTTATGGCTAAACTATCCGGGCTTTACACAAGTTATCTGCATTTCATTGAATTCATTATGAATGCAACCACAAAACATGCACTTATTTCTCCAGAGGCTGCTTTAGATTATATGTTGACAAATTATATATTGACAGATTACACGGTGACAAGCAACTCATCCTCGCATTCCTTTCACCAGCCCATCAGACAGAAACCTCACTGTACGCAGGCTGAAAAATGACAAAACAACCACATTACTTCCTGCTCATCTGTCTAATTTGCTTTCATAGTGCCTGTTTTCATCTGAGACGCATTTTGTCATCCTTTCTACTTCAGGGAGAAAAAGTGTAAGTACGGTAAGTAAAAGAACAACAGCAAATATGTATTTTGATTTTTCCAATAGTACAAAGTTTATAGAGCCATTATTGATATAAGAATCAACCTTAGATGTCTGTGGAAGTGACTAAATACTCCCTCCCCCTTCCACTTCATAATGTATGAAAGCTGTTCTTTTCAGCTAAAAACATTCAGAAAGTTATGCAGCACCTATGGCTCATCCTCTACAGAGGGAAAATATAAATAAATAAATCCCGATTCTCCTTTAATACAAACCGGATGTTAAAACATCATCATTTTGTCTGTATCAGCCTGAGCCAGTGATCTGGATCCAATCCAGTTGTCTGTAAAAGATCCCCCAAAAATATAAGAGAGAATTCCTGGCTATTTCCTGCTGAGGTTTGAAAATAGTGAGGCAACATATGCTGTGTTTTGAAAAGATTCATCCATTCACCAGATTAGCTTACAATTTTGAAGTTTGAATGGATACAAGTTATGCTTAACATATTGAAAAATAACAGATGTATATCACAGACCTTTGGTTTTCCACTTTAATGATAGTGGACTATTTTATTGGACTTAACTGACTGTGAATATTGCAATTCATCTGACTGTTTGAGTGCATATTGCCAATCCTGTGTTTCTCAAGTTCCAGCATAATTTTCTAGAATAAATCCCAACTGCTGCATATTAGCACAGATTTAAGTAGTTCAGCTTTACAGCCATCTCCTGCTGACCGGTTATGGAAACAGCCTCACACAGCTACTCATCCACTGACACCCATTCCACTCCAACACAAGCACCACAGAGGCATTAATAAAAAGATAGGATCTTGCCCTGATGCTCAAAAAACAGATTCTGAAGGGATTATCCAAGCAATGGAAAATTAGTTTTTCCAAGTTCAATCTGCATGCCCATCCACTGCCGTGTTTGGAATCAACATCTCCACTCAGATTTACTCTCCAATCAAAGTCTGGAGGACTCCAGTGGATGACTCTTATTAACATTCCCCTAAGGTAAGCATTACCATCTCTCTGTCATGGCAGCACTGGGTTTCTCTAACTTTCTCAAACACTCATTTTGATGTAAGCTTTATCTCATGCAAACAAGAGATTTTTAGATGACCTTACAACCTGCTCTATTGAGAGCAAGTAAAAAGAGGATTAATATAAAGGGCCAATGAAGCTCCCCATGAAGAGAAGCAGTGAGCCTCACAGTCCCCACACAGATACATTATAGTGTATCTTGAAACTAATGTCACTCTCCATCAACCTTTTGTGCTTAATTTTCTCTAGTGGAAAGTGGCAGGCCATTAGCAGCACACTCAAGTGAATTGCTGGCTCCTCCTGAATGAAACCTGGAGGTTTGCTGCCTGCCACAGCCATGCTGCCAGTCACCAGGCCAGACCACAGGAACTGGTGTGACAAGAGGATTTATTTTACATAGCCCAGATGGAAAATGATGGTGCTCTTACAAGGCATTTGAGGAAGCCTTCCCTCCAGCAAGTCTTCCTCTTATTTAACAGGGACAAGTGACACCTGATTAAATTGCAAAAAATGCAAGCACAGACATTGCTCTCTGGTCTTTGCAGACTGCTACGCTGAGGCCATCAGAGCCATGTGTGGTCTTGTATGGAGACCAACATAGTTACTACTACTTTGAAGTATGCTGTCTCATATAAAATAGCACAATGTTCTTCCTCTGTGAAAACAAGGAAAAAAACAGCCTTTTTTAAACCTGCCAAAAGGCATGGGAGCCAGGGTTAGGTGAGCAGAGGACAGCATATTTATCTACTCACTTCCAAATAGGTACAGCCCACTCATCATCTGAGGCTGTCAGCAGAGCTGCAGACAAGCAATACCTCAGAGCAAGGCAGGTTTGGGCAAAGAGAAAGCTCCCTTTTTTGTAAAGTCCCATTTTCAAGCACAGGAAATTACTTTCTAAACCTGAATTTGAAGCACCTGCTTTCAGGAACACAAGCACCTATTTCACACTTAACAACAAATCAGCAAGTCAAAGTGCAAAGAAATCAAATTTAGCAGATTGAAAAGTATGAACAAACACTTGGAGACAGCAAACACATCCTCATTTTTGGGATTGCTTTGGAATACTTTAGCAAGGAACAGCTGCATCTCTGAAACTAGGAAGCTTTAATTTCCTGTTGGAGTGTCATGAAAAATAAAAAATGCCACTGGAAATACATTTATGGAATTATTTGTAATGAGGAACAGGGAATGGTTTTGATGTTGGAGCTAAACTACGGTGACACCCCTTAAAATAAGAAAAGCATGCATGTGCAACACAAGAGAAGGCAGAGTACACTCTAGGGCTTCTCACAGAGACATTTCTTTGTGCAGCATTGCTATATGGCATCAGGAGCTGGAGGAGGAAGGGTTATGATAAAAATAGGAGGCACAAAGACAGACTGCAGGATCTGGGTGAACACAGAAGGTTGGGGTGGGAGGGCACGTAAGGACACAGCAGGCTTTGGGTAAAAAAAGAGGTAGAAGCAAAACTCGCTTCAAGGAGCTGTCAAGGCACAATGCTACACTAGCATTTTGGATGACAGACTGAAAAAATTTTATATTATTCTTGACCTCTCAGAGGTTTCTCAGATCTTTCAGATTTTCCATGCTTGTGGCTTGGCATCTGTCTTGAGGAAATAAACCCTCTAAGCTGCACACCAACGTTCTCGGAAAGAGGCTGTTGAGGCGGAAATGACCCAAACAATAATTTCCATAATTGCCCAGAGGAGTTACAGAGTCCAACTGTACCCAGCTTCAGGAGGAATCAGGGACCTGGTTCTCAGAGCTTCTTTGCATCACTTGAAACCCTCTGTAACAATCCTTCCTGGGCCATGGAACAGCCACCACGAAGGATGGACAAGTAATGACAGGAGCCATGCTCCAAAAAGGGCACAGGAGATGGGATACACAGCACCCTCCCAAATCCTTCCCACCCTCAGGGCTGCACTCTTGTGGTGACACTGTTAGCCCTTTGCTGTCAAAATTCTTACCACATTCTGTTACCTAATAACTATCTTTAAAAGACTGAATAACCTTTAAACTTAGGTTTAATAAGCATAATAAGGAAAAGGCAGCTCTTCACTCTCTCCCCACAGGTAAGAGCCATAATTTCCCCAGTATCAGCATGCTGACAGAGAAAGCAGGGAATACTAGATGGGCATCCAGGAAGACAGTCAGCACCCAAGCAAAAGTGTCTTCTCTCCAAGGGAAATAGTAGTGCCATAGGAAATAGTCATTTTTTGAGAATTCACTCCTAGAAGAAAAGCATTCTCAAAATAATTCAGCAGATTATTATAAACAAGGGATAAGAGATGAAGCTTCCTATTGCAGAGCAATGAGAAAAATATGGGTGAAAAAGAATGGCTGTCTTCTCACTGAGCAGCTCAAAGATATCAGTGGGTGTTAACTACCAGAACTAAGAATATAAACAGCTGCTGCTAGTCACAGCAGCACTAAAAACATGGTCTGTTACATCCTTGGTTTTTCCCTTAAATCTTCAGAAAAATTCTTTCTGTGCTGTAAGTGCCATAATTTTGAGAAAATTATACCATGTTTTCAATGCTTAACACTGACTTATATGCAAAATATAGCTCAGTCTTATTTAAACAATCTAGAAAAACACTTGATACATTATGCATGAGTTCTTCCACAAAGATCTTGATACAAATTACAGAGAAACAAGATACACTGAGTGTTGAAAGTTTTGATAACACTGAATGATTAAATAGCTTCATAGTAAATCAAACTCTAAGGTTTTCCTGAGGAAACTCTTTCTTATGCTTCTCTCACTAGGCAAGCCAAGGAGGCTCAAGCTCTCAGTAATGAAGAACATGTTGCTGTACCAACAGCAGAGCAAACACAGGTACAGCTTACTGAAGCTCTCCATACCGGGAAACTTCTGGAAAAGGCATTCAATACAGACCACAGACATTTCCCTTCTTAGGGACCCATACCTTGCTGAGAATGTTAAATTTTAACTTCTTAAGACCACTAAAACCTTTTATGATCCCAGTTCACCCTGAACGTCCATGGGATCTGCCGCTCTACCTGGATCCCTATAAGTCTATGGGACCTGACGCAACTCATCCAAGGATATTAAAGAGCTGGCTGATGTCATCACAAGATCTTTCTCAATGACTTTTGAATGGTCTTGGGAATCTGGAGAGGCCCCAGCTGGCTGGAAGCTGGCAAATGTTATCCCAATTTTCAAAAAATGCAAGAAGGGTGAACTTGGAAACTACAGGAAAAGCACGCCTGTCAGTGTATCTTCTATAACTGGCAAAATTATGCAGAATATTATTCTGAAAGTTATTGAAAAACACCTGAAGGATGACACAGTCATCACTCAAAGCCAGCATGGCTTCATAAAGGGAAAGTCCTACTGGTCAAACCTAATTTCCTTTTCCCACCCAGTTGATCAAGGGAAGCCAGTTGAGGTAATCTTGGATTTCAGCAAAGCTTTTGATACTGTCTCTCACAGGATCCTTCTGCTGAATAAACACATCATGTGATGGGTCAGCAATTGGCACATGGGTCAGGCACAGAGGGTGACAGTGACTGGGGTGACACCAAACTGGTGACCTGTCACTGGTGGGGTTCCAGAGGGCTCCATCTTGGGCCCTGTGCTCTTCCACATCTTCATAAGTGACTTGGATGCAGGATAGGAAGGGATACTGAGCAAGTTTTCAGATGACACTAAATTGAGGGGAGCTGTTGACTCCCTTGAGAACAGAGAAGCCCTGCAGAGAAACACAGACAAATCAGACAGCTGGGCAATCACCATCCACAAAGTTTAACAAGGACAAGTGATGGATCTTGCACCTTACCAAAGAAAGGAATTTTAAATGATGCAGCTAATTAATCAGCTGGTGATCAACATCCAGGTCACAACAAAACCTTGTGGCACAGATACCTCCTTGTTATAATGAGGTGCCCAGTGTATCAATTTTGCCTTTTCAGAGCCACATAGAATACTTTTCTCCTTATCTATAGAGGGATTGCTACCTCTGGTCAGAGCCTGTGATCTTCCACCCCTCAGCTGCAGAAGCAAACTCAAGTCTCAGCCTTTCTGGAAACCTGGCGAAGCTGCTTTGTGCATAAGCCTTTGGGACTTGTTTAAAACATTTCATTCTCTCCATGCTTTTCTAAATATCCAAGCCCAGAACTCAGCTGTCAGCACAGCTCAAACATGATACTAATGCTTAATACGCCACTTTAGTGGTTATCTAAAACTTGAGACAGACTAATTATCTAACTTTTAGACTGAAAGATCTAAAAGTATTAAAAAGCACATCAACAAAGTTACCTGTGGGAAAATGCATTTTGCAGAGAGCCAGCTACAGCACATCCATGGGAGAGAAAAGCTGAGAACCCTGAGCATTGTGAAGAGCTGTAAGCAGCAAATGTGCCTTGTCTGGTGAAAGAAACTCATGTAATTCACAGAGCTAGATAGCATAAGGAAGAGGGCTTCAATGTTTGCCCCTCAGAGAGGTCAGCCACTTGAAAAGAGGGAATATTGCTTCCCAACCTGGTCTCAGCAGTTTTTTCCCAATCTTGCAGGTTAGACTCCTTCTTTCTTCCAGAGGCTAGCAGTAGTTTGCTCCTCTTCATCTCTGCCTGAGCAGCTAAGTTTCCTGCTTCTGAAGCAGCATCTCTTTCTGCAGCCTCAGCAATTCCATAAACACAAAGGGATAGGGCCTGGAGATGCCATAAAAAGCTTTGTCTACTGCTGGGATACTTATTTACAGCTCTGTAGGAGGACAGCTACAGAAGATTTTCCAGAGTTGTTCAGCCCTGTCCCTCAGCAAGTGCCATTTTTAGGTCTGTCACCAGGGATAAAAAGAGGGAACTTCTCTGTAAACAGAGTTCACATAACATATGCTGCTGAAAGCTTCCACCAGCACTTCCTGCAGCAAGCACACCATTTAGGGCTTAAGCTACAAAGATGACATTCATGACTTTATAGTTTCACATGTAAAGCAGGAATTTTAAAGTTTTGAGGGGGGAAAAAATAAAACTGCCACCTCCCGTACTATTCTGACCTGAATTCATTTTATCATCAGAAATTAGGAGAAACACTTTGATTCTAAAACTAGATTTCTATGCCTTTACATAGTTGGCAATTTTCTGAGGTTTTGATGCTTAATTTCTGAAAAACTATGACAGTCTCATCATGTATTTTCTTCTAGAAAACCTAGTACCATCCAAGCTCCATTTCTAGCATCATTTTTGTCTAGGGCACACTGGTGAGGATATTGGGTATGGTAGGTAGAGGACTGTTAGACCTCAGATTCCAGGATGTTTGATCTCCAGGCCATCAGAAAGTTGGATTTGGTATGTCCATCTGTGGAATCTGTCCATCAACTCTTCTGGGATTAGTACATTCCTTTATACATCTGGGAATGCTTGGTTTTCATCTGCTTTTTCGTTGTTTTAGATCCAAACTGTCAACATATTATATTTATCTTTTGAAAAGCCTGCAATTCTGTCTCTATAATGTGTGTAGTATCAGAGCCTCTCTTCTGCTAACAATTAGGGTTGAAGTTTTAAAAACAAGCCAAGACATGTAATCAAAGGAATTTTGTACAAAGAATTCTGTACCACAGAATAAAACATAATTCAGCTATGTGAAAAAAATTTAGAGAGGGAGAAGATGGGATAGCTGTGTAAGGAAGCAACTCATGTGTGAAAACCAGAAAACTGAATAAAGCACATTAAAAAATGTTTACCAGAATTTGTAAGAGAGGAGGCAGATACATTGCACATCACTTCCATTAAGCAGGAAGAACAACAACCTGTTCCCATTCTCATGTCAAGCAGCACAACTGCAGGGTGATTCCAGCACTTTCCTGAAAGGTAGCCAAAACAGGGACCACTGAAAACCAAAGGCAAATGATCACACCAAGAAATGCTGAACCCAGCCCCTACACTGGATCAATATGATTGATCAGAAGAACCCAACACCATTCTTTTTCCCCTCCAAATGATTCAGCAGATGGGAAAGGAAATATTCTGGGGGGTGGAGGCAAGAATTGCTCATATGGAAATTAGTGAGAAAGAAAAAAAAAAAGAAAAGAAAAAAAATCACAATACGGTAGGGGTGGCTGAAAAGGGAGACAGTAAGCTGTCTAACCAAGGCCTTCAATCACCCACTCAAAAGCCTCTCCTGTCTTTACAGGAAGAGCAGGGAAAGGAAATAAATAAAAGAATGAGGCACCTCTGACTGGGTGACTTGGGGTTTTGTCAAGTGGTGTTTTGTTTGTTTGGTTTTTTTCTTTAACAGCAGTATATAGAGGATGGTCTTCTTATCCATCAGGGCATCAACATTTCTCACCACACTAAACCTTGGCACACACCTTTTGCCAAACTTTCAGATGGCAAGTCTGAGATCTGCATTGTGCAAGGAGATTTCTTTTCCCTCTAGTGAGGTCATCTCCTATGACTACCAGAAATCCTCAGACATCCCCAGGTACCACACAGCCAACAGCATCATGCTCAGAGCTGTAACCACCTCCCTGCTCACAGGGATCTCAGCTGTGCCTTGCTTTAGCAGCAGCTCAGACAGTACAACAACTGACAACAGCATGCATAGGGCACTACATTGATGGCTACAAACTCTTCCAGAAGGATCATGCCAAACCCTACACCCCATTCTGGCCTTGGCCCAGCACTTAAGCTAACATTTAAACGCCTACAAGGTGCCCAAGAAGAGCTTAGCTCCTGGAATTCACATGCCTTCTGAGCAGGGTCTCATAAGATCGAACACTTCACCTCAAAACTGTTTTCCTTCTGCCACAGGGACTGTTTAGATGGCAACATCAGGCATGCTCCTTTTTTAAGTGGTGTAAAAAAGCCCAAAGCTTTCTTCTTGGGCCCAACCACTAAGAGGATGGAAAATGTTCCTGAATGCTATGAAACAAACACTGTCAGGAAGTGGAAAGTGGTTTCTGTGCTTGAAAGAAAAGAGCTCAAGAGGAAAAGAAACATTATGCATTTGTGGTCCTTTCCACAACAGCAGGGCATTCCTTTTGTGCCCATATTTTCCTCCCATTACTTATTTAATTTTCTAGAAATTAATATGGAAGTTGCTTATCACCTGGAAAAGCATTATGCTGCTGGGATAAAAGGCTCCAGAGATACTGCAAGAGGACTAAGAGCTGCAATGTGTTTTTAGGGTAGAGAACTCCGTCGTGCACTTGTAACATTCTGTCTTTCTGTGAAAATAATCCTTTTCCAAGAAGGATCAGAGGTCTGAGATGAGATGTGGCAGCCAGCCTGGGGAATGTGCAACAAAACAACCAAACATCTTTCACCCATCCAGCAGAAGGAAAGTCATCTGCCTCAGGCCAATATACTCCAATACCATGGGTACTGTTAGGTATGTCAGATGCCAGGAACACATATCCAGCAATCATTCCTCTGTATCTAGGGATGGAAGGCAGGAGACTGCAGAAGCAACTACATTAGCATTCTGGTTCAGATTGAAAGGGTGTACCTTTGAAGTTGGCTTTGAATTTGCCTCCATGATTGATCATCAAGCAGTATCAAACCACAAAAACAAAAACAAAAACAAGATTCCTCACAAAGATGCATTCCCAGAGCATCCCAGCATACTGCAGCCTCAGGTAGGCATTAGTCCATAGGAACAGACCACAGCACAAGCAAAAGAAAAACCCTACACTAAAGTGTGTGTAGCACCAACTAATTTATAGTAAAGAGATTTGCTTGTCTACTGTATTTTCTCAATTAGAAATTATTACACTGACAATCTGATCCCATGAGCACCCTCTGCACATCTCTTACCAGAGCTCTATCTAGAGCCTTTGAAATGAGAGAAAGTGAGAAAATTAAAGTCACCTAATCTTGAAGTAAAATTTGTCCTCCACATAACTCTGCTATCATTGTCAAGGATAGGGAAAGTTATTGCCAATCAACAATGTAATTCTATTAGTTAAAACAACTCTTTATCCTTCAGACTCCAAAGTGGATATTCACATCATCTATATCTATTCTGGATGGCTAGAGCTGTGTTCTCAAATGCCAGAGCCAAAACAATGACTTTGTCTTTTCTTACACAAAAGGATACCACACTTGATAGAAACCTTCAGCTGAATTTAGCTTCTGCCACCAAGTGATTAGCAACAAAGAGTGGTACATTGGTCATTCAGCCAGATTTAAGTCCTGTAAGGAATGCTTCTGGGATGAACTGTTCAGGTATGTATGACAGATGCTGCATTACCTCTCCTACTAGTTAATGCTTGTTTTGATTCCAGAAACAGCAAAAGCTTCCCCCAGCATTTCCAGTTCAACATGCATGTTTTCAACTTCCATTCTTTTTAGTGCCACTGTAATGCATGCAGAAAAACCACAACACAACAGCACACCTGCTGACAACAAACCCCTGTATAAACAGGGCATTTGCACAAGCTGTTATGTATGGGTGACTAAGTTAATGGCTGGAAAAGCCATTTTTAGTAGCACTATTTTTGTAATCTATCTGTAGTACCTAACATATAGGATGAGGAAATTCACACATAAGGTGTTTTGAGTAAGAGACATCAACCTAAAGGTTTCATGACAACCTTATCCTTTGCTTCATGAAGAGTTCTAAAATGCCAAATCCTATGGAAGTACAAAGGAAGAAATAAGACCTACTTGCAACTACTGAGTGCAATTGATAGAGCTTCTCCATTTCTAAGGCATGCCTTCAAGGCAAAGTCAGGCTTACAATTCAGGCAAATTAACTGGTTTAGAAAAAGAAACTACAAAGACATATCTCATTTCTAAAACGAAAACCATTCATAGACCAATGCCAAACTGCAGCAGTCCCTAACTCTTGAAAGGACAGCTATGCAAGACCAAATAGCTTCTGCACTTTAAGACAACAGGCTGCGAGGTTGTGAGCTAGACCTCTTCATGACAGACTGAGAGTAGCAGATCAGAGTGTGTCCACATTTTCTTTCATCTCCACACTTACATACAATCATAGAATCACAGAATTGTTTGGGTTGGAAAAGACGTTAAAGATCATCAATGTCCAACTGTTAATCCAGCACTCTGATCCTCAAATGCCACATCTACACATCTTTTAAATATCTCTAGGAATGACAACACAGCCACTTCCCTGGGCAGCCTGTTCCAATGATGACAACCCTTACAGTGAATTTTTTCCTCATATCCAATCTAAACCTTCACTGGTGCAACTTGAGGCCTTTTTCTCTTGTCCTGTAACTTGGGAGGAGAGCTCAACCCATGTACAACCTCCTTTCAGGTACCCATAGAGAACAATAAGGTCTTCCCCTCAGCCTCCTTTTCTCCACACTAAAGCACCCCCATTCCCTCAGCCATTCTTACAAAAACTTGTGCCCCAGACCCTTCACCAGCTTAAACTCATAAATATATCACCTATAAGGGTTCATATAAACTGATTTGTCATTAGTGTGTACTGACCTTATTTCAATTCAAGTAAGAATGCAGCAGTATGAAAGAACTCAGAGGTTTCAGTATTTATTGCTTATTTTTCACCCATGCAATTTTTCAGAACTATTTTAACTAAAGCAAATTGAACAGTGCTTACATGAACATTACTTTCATTCACTGTAGCATAATATACATACAGTCACATCAAATAAGCTTCAAATACACAGCCTCATTTTATCATTGTCCAACTCTACTCCTCAGTGCTTTCAATGTTTTCTTCATGATTGGTGCTATTTCTTCAATAACAAAAAAAAGAGACCAGTTAGGATTACAGCTATGAGCAACTTAAATTGGTATTAGTCTAATATTAAGCATATATTAGGCAGAAGGTTAAAACAATTAAATTGATCATCTTAGGAAATGCCACTTACTTTTGGTAGGCTTCTTTCCATCTTGAATCATGACACCTGAGCTAGAACTTCTACTGTTGCCAGCACGTATCAGATTTGATAATGTGTTATTTCTGTCTCTCATTTCTGGAATCCCTGTTCTTTTAAAACAAGCAAGTTAAGAAAAAAGTAACATTTAATATCAAGCTACTATTTGCTCTGGCTTATTTTGAAAAAAAATCAAAACCAACAGCCTGATTTGGTATATTTAAGGAACTTTATACATTTCAAAGTCATAGGATAATTCAGGTTAGAAGGGATTTCAGATGATCATCTTTTCCATTTTAATTGTTGAACAAATATTACATTTATAAGATTTCATGTCTCCTATTAGTCTTTAAAATCAAATAATCAGAGTTTGTGACAAATCAAAATGGCCAGCAATACCACTGTGATTCATAATGCCCTGTGCTCTAGTTTGCACCTTGTTTTTCCTCTTTGAACACAGCTTAACTGCTAACTAACTCATTGATAGAAAATGAGAGCAAATGTTTAAAAACAAAACCTCTGTACCCGACTAGCAAAAGGTACAGTAACTAACTAAACATCATATTGGAATCCTCAATCAGCAAGACAAGGACTGAGGCAGATACATACACAGAGCTGGCGCCTCCTGCTAAAGAGCATTAACCCAACACAGCATTTAAGTGTCAGCACAGTGTCACCAAGCGTGGCCAGCCCCGTACTCCTCGGAGCCAGACACCGAGGATTCTGCCAGCACTCAGTACCACTGCACCCTGAGTGAGAATAGCAGCCTGCTAAGGAGCTGCATGACTGCACACAAATCCTTAGCAGGATTGTTTAGCTCCTGCAAGACCAGCCTCTCAAGTGAGAATTTCACCTATACAAATTCTGCAGCTTAAAAAACCAACAGGTCAAAGTAGTGAAGTTTAACTCATTGTGCCTAAACAAACCCTTTGGTTCTCCAGAAGGCAAACCAATGAATCTCTTCCAGCTTCTTTCATGTCTGAGAAAAAAAATCATGCAAGGCTTGGTCTACATCATTCAGCTACTGGTCCAGAGATTACTGGAGCACAAAGGACATATATACTTGTATGCTACTGTACTTGAAGCACCTAAACTGGAAAGGCAGGTCTGTCACAATACAGAATCAACCTCCCACAGAGCAGCTGAAAGCTAAAGTGCAACTCAAAGTGCCTTAAGCTACTGCCTTGGTGAAGGACTATCTTTTCAATGGAAATAGTAACAGTATGGAAAGAACCTTCCAAATCTCACCAGCTGAAGGCACAGTTATGAAAATTTATCTGGTATAGAAGTTGTGTTTAAGAAAATTCTTACATCCAGGCTGCCCTTCCTAACCACATGTAAGTATGCCCTTCCATACTTACAACCACCCTGAGCAGCAAGTCTGACTTAGCTTCTGAAATTCACAGGGAAGAAAAAAAAAAGTATTAAAAGTTCCCAAGGTTCATTCTGGTCAGCTGTATCACACCAGGCAGCTGACTGGGATTTTATCAAAGCAGGAGAACATGTGAGGCTACTAGGCAGGTTAATAGACCCAAAACATCAACAATGGAATTGCCCTAGGATACCAAAGCAGCTTTAGTGCAATCTGGAGAAAAGAAACAGTGTCCACTTACACTCCAGCTGGGAGAGTGAATTCACTGGCACTTGTGAGAAATGTGCAATGACAATGCACACATGCAGAGGAGTACACAAGACTTAAAAGGCAAGTTTGTTTCTAGCTACTAGACACTTTTAAAAGGAAAGTAAATAGAGTTATGTAGAACTTTAAAATTATTTTACAAGCATGATTTTGAACTGAAAGACACAAACTCAAAAGCATAGTACATAGCACTTACTTGCACTTCCCTGTGGGATGAAGCTGGATGACAGGTCCTGCTGCCCCATGGATTTCTTGCTGTCGGCAAAGGTTCCTGGGTGGTTTTGCTGCCCCAATCACATAAGCCATTTTTACTTGCCTTCCTAACATAGAAGCAAGGAACAGAGGATACATGACTTTTCATATCCTTTATGTCCAAAACTCTTTGCATTGCAGCTTAGAATCCTTAGTCCAACCAATAAGGTAAGATTTGTCTAATGCATAATATTTGCAGGATACACCAACGTATTGTATTAACACATCTGTTTATTTTTAAGCAAATTTTAATTTAAGAGTAACAGTGTTTGTCCTTGATGATTTCTCCTGGAAGTACAGCATTAGTACTCACTGCAAAGAAATCACTAAACCAAACATATTGTCAAGATCAGCAGACGAGACTGGGTTTTTTAAGTGGAAGAGCTAACCAGAGATTTTACCTTTTGGTTTCTCAGATTGAGCTGAAAGAATATTTTTTGTAAGGATCTTCAGTTTTTCTTCTCTCTGATTAAACAGTCTCCAGTACATTTCACGCCAAGACTCATATTCCAGAAGGCTCTCATTTTTAAAGTCTCTTTGGCAGTGTTTCTTCCACAAGTGGTCAGCCTCTTTTATAAACATCTAATTTAAAACACAGACATCTTAAATCAGAGATTTAAAAATAACATTTTCAAAAGTACCTATTCTCTGAGCCTACAGACAAAACCCAAACCTTTGGTGGAAGAAGGTGCAGAGCAAATCCCACCACACGTGCTGACAGGTACCCACACTGTGGCAATACCATGCAGGGACACTGACTGCAGCCTGGAAATGACACAGCTTCAAGCAGCAGAGCTGGAGTCAGTGAGCCACACTTACAGGCCAGACTTGTTTCTGCAGCACAGGCTCAGGCCACTCCAGCTCTCAACTTGAAGCACACAGAGGAAAGGCTAACTTGCCCTCCAAAGGACTGCATACTCAGAACATCAATGTCCAAGTGCATCATGGAGCTCAAGTCCCAACAGTGCAGGTAAATCTACCACATACATGAAATCTCACTCCAGCTACTTCCTGGCTGATATGTTTTCCAGGCTTAGTATTTTGTAACTTGAATACAGTTGGTTCTGACTTTCCCAGATATTTCAGTGGTAAATACTATGGTCATCTTTTTTCTTTCTTACTATCAGAAATACTCTTGTATACACACTTAGTCTTTCACTTAGTCATCAGTAGTAACTCTCCTGAATGGTTTAAACTTGAGAAAGGGGGACTAAATAATGACAGCTGAATTCAAGGAAATTAGTATGCAAGATAGAAAACCAGTGCAGCCCATGGAGTTCAGGAACTCTGTGGTTTCCCAAATTTAACAAGGCAGAATTTACCAGATTACATTTCTCTACTCGAAACAACTGCTCTGGTGTGCAACGTGCTAGCACAGGCTCAAGAATTTCAAAGGGCACACCTCCTGCTTCTTGTAGCACTACAAAAGAGGACAGTACTTTCAGCATCTCACTTATTTTACTCAATGGGTAACACCACTCAGTTTAAAAATAAAAACACAAGTTAATTTTAGCAAGCACTAACACAACATCCTATGCCAGGCTATGAAAATATTTAAAAGTCAGCAGTTCCGTACTGACTAGCAGTTATACTTGAGGATGGATAAAGCACCTTTGAATAGTAATTGCCCCATCTTTTACTGATATGCATAATTTCCTCCTCTGCCTATGCAATGAAGAATGTCTTGATCACAATAAACATGGGGGTGAAGGGGCAGAATTTTTAGTTTATCATTTATAGGACATTATTTTAAGTAAACTTGGACCTTTAAAATTGTAACTTTGCAAAACAAAGCTACATTTTAGCACAGTCATCAATCCATTTCTGCAACTGCTTTTCACCCTGCTCCAAGTCACCATTTGAAGGGAGGGACAATATATTTTAGTAGGCCAGTGGTTGGCATGGAGGAAAAAAATCTCATACCCTTATAGTCACAAGTGCTACAAATCCCCTGAAGTACTCACACTCAATATTGTTGTGAAGCATGCGGACACACTGCTCATGCAGCGTAAGCATCTTGGAAAGGCAGACTGCCTTGGAGCCTGAGTAAACCTGCATTTTGGAGTTCAGTCTCTGCCCTGTGAATTGAACTATCTCATTGACTTGCTGGGGTGCTTCTACAGCCGGTACTGTGAATGCTGCAAGCAAAACATCAGGCAGGTTTCACAAGGCTTTAAACATTCAGCTCTGAGATAAACATAAATGACCTTTACTTACATATACAAAGTATTTTCTTAATAAAAAGTTACTGCATTACAGCATGGGACCCTTGCCCCTTGCATGTATTGTAAATTGCAGAAGTCCATTCACCATTATCTAACTCCAAGATGTACACTGCAAGTTGAGCTGCACCAACTCAAACCAGCCCTACATTATTTATCTCCAGTCTACATGAGCTGTATTCACATCTCAATTGCTCTGTTACCCATCCACAGAACTTTACTAATCATTCTGAGTTATCTTAGGGAAGTCAGAAGCTTCAACAGCAGCAATGTTTCAAGATCCCAGTGGTAGGAAGCCACATGAGAAGAGCTGCTAGGGAACCACTGGTACTTTATGCCACCTACCTATAATGATACTAGTGGTTCCTATGCCAAAGCTGGACCTAGTGCCTCATGTATTTGTTCTACCTAAGATCATTTCTGCTAAGGCTTTGCCTGCTCTAAGTACAGACATGAGTAAAGATAAATGGAGCCTGTAGAACAGCCCCTTGGTTTATGCCTTCTCTAAGTCTGTGGTAACCTTCCTCAGTAAGACATTAGAAGGAAGGTCTTGTAACTCCCTTCAGCTTCAACAGAGTTTCTACAGATGAGGAAGTGAGGCCCCTCTTTGCCATGGACTGATGAGCTAATACAGCTTATTGGAAAAGGGGATAAAACATTTCTATGCCAACCTATAAACACCTGCACTATTTCACATTTATCAGCCTTGTTTATTACTTACCTGTAAAGTCTGCAGCACATGGGGGAGATGATTCTGAGATGCCTGGCAGAGTCTTAGGTAGTGGAGTATTAAGAAGCTCTTGGAGGGATGCCACTTTGGCCTGTGCACAGTTAAGGAAAGATTGCTTCAATATTATAAATTCAGGGTTAACCAGGCTTAAAATAAGCTACAATAAACCCCCAAACATTTATGCAAATCCCAAAATTAACTAGGATAACTAGAACTCTTGCTTTTCTACACTAACATTTACTCACAGGATTACTTTGCAGTATATCCTTTTATACTCCACTTACCAACACTATACCACTGAGTGGTATAGGAACTGAGTGGGACATCTGCAATTAGCACATAGAAAGATTAAAGAACAGAGTAGATATGTAGAGCTAACAGGCTTTCAGATAAATCACTACTGAGGCATGCAGCGAATGAGGCAAAACTGCAAGATGACAAAAGCATAATTCTAAAAGACAAGAAACAGCTTTACACCTAGTCCTATCAAGTCTCCTAGATCACATTCAGTAAGCCATTCAGCCTAAAACATTCACAGCTAACTCCCTAAAACAGGATTTAAAGATGCAGCAGCCTGTTATGTATGAGTCCCTATAAATGGATCAGGTGCAACATCTAAATTGCATCTTGGGTGTCCTCCAATTGCAAGCCAGGCACTTACAAATTTTGGGCAAGTCAGCCCAAAATTTGAATCCCCTCACTTTATTTAAGTATCTATAGTAACTTTTCACAACTGCTTGAATATCTGAGGTTTTTCCTCAAACAGTTTATGTTAGAGTATCATACATAAGCCTCTACATTAATATTTCCTCATCTGGGACAGAAGATACCACATTCAGATTGCAGATCTTCCGTAATAAAAAAAGCCTAAAGCTTTCACATCACAATGAAGATATAAATCTGAAGATAACCCTAATTTTCAGTGCACAAAAGGTCTTCATTTAAAAGGTTTAATTCAAACATTTTTTTGCATACATATTTCCTCAGAGGAGCTACTTAAGCTTTTTGCATTTCAAGAGACTAGGACAGCTCAGATTATTGTATGTATAATCTAGTTCTATATGCAACAATGCATTTAAAGAATGTTCAGTTCCACTGCAAACATTAACATTCACTATTAAAGAACCATAGCATCTGACAAAAGGACTGTTCTATACACAAAGAGCTGCAGCAGCCACAAACCAGGACGGTCAAGAAAGAAAGAGGTAGATGTCTTCCAAAGGTAACTGCCTTTGCACTTTGAAAGTCAAATGCAGATTAATTGGTAAGGAGCAAACACCATAGTAATATTGGAAACATTGCTAAGAATACAAGTAATAAATTAAAAACTATCTCTTTTCTCCCCAATATTGTCATTATTGGCAATTGCAACGCAGCTGATACATCAGTCATGCAATCTGTTCCTTCAAATAAACACAGATAAATTTCAGTGAAATTAAAAGTCTAAAGCACTTGTTTGTCTGCTGTTTATCTGCTTTTATCTCAACCCTGTAGGGATTTACCTTTTTACTCGGAGTTTCTGATTGATCACTCTCACATTTTTTTACATCTTCAACTCCCTCTTCTGCCTGAGAAAGTTTTGAAGTCTTTTGTAGTAATGAGCTGTTCTTCTCTTCACTGCACTTTTTTGGCCGTGCACCTGTAGAACGAGCTTTTCTCTTCCTTTTGTTGGTAACCTCATCATAAGTAAGATAAGATTCAAAAGACATAGTAGGGGGTTCAAATTCCTCATCACTAGATGATTTGGCTTGGTCTTTCATGACAAGATTTTGTTTTGGTTTCTTCACACGTTTAGGATTTCTCTGTTTGGAAGCATCCTTACTAGGCTTTTCTTTCAGGGACAATAAGCCTTCATTGGCTGCAGAGGAATGCTGCTTCTTTGAAATTGTCTTTCTCTCTGTGGAGGTGCTCCCTTTGAACTCACTTTCTTTAGCCTGAGAATTGGTATCCTGGGAAGCATGCTTAGAACCACTGCTGCTACATACTTTATTATCACATTCTTTTGGAGACTCACAATTTGTACTTTGATGAGTCTTTTCACTACAAATATGCTCCTTATTCAGCTTTGTAGTAATGGGAGCACTGCTGGAACTTGTAAAGGCTGGTACAGATGTTTCAGGCTTCTCTGAAGGCTTAATCTCCTGGGAAACAGAAGATTTCATCTCACGTTTTTCTTTTTCATTATTTTTTCTTCCCCTGCGATCACTGCAACGATAAAAAAATTACATCCCATTCTCTAGCTGATGCTAAATTCTTAAACAATCTGGTTTTCCAATATTAGTAAAACTAAAAGCATAAAATCACACCATGTGTCAGTGTCACAAAACCCAGAACTTAGTTCTGCACTGTGTTCTTAATCTTCCATTATCAGTACAGAATCACAGAGCTCTTGGGTCCAGCACTGCTAAATATTCAAACAAGAATTGATAGCAAAACAAGCCTGAGCAGGAAAACAAACCTGACAGTACTATCTGCTTATAACATGCTGGAAACCACTTTTCACAAAGCTTCCCTGCATGCTTTATAACAAAGACATTGTGCTTGAAATAACTAGGAGTCAGAAAAATTTACAACATGTTCTGTAGGTGAAACAGATTAACAGGTCAGCCTTTATGATTTACTTATCACAGGTTCTAGTATTTTACTTTACTGTCATTTGAACAACTTCAGATTTAAAATGCACTATTTAGTCAAAGTATTCCCTTGGCTTTCTCAGCTCCACTGTTTGGAACTGTTGGAACTCCATGAAACATACAAAGCAGAGCAGGCCTGGCCATGGCAGTGGTGGCTGCTTCAGTCTCAGAAGAAACTGCATCTCTTCACTGTGTCTCCTCCAGTGCTGGACAGCCCTCTCAGTCCACAGGAACATTACAAGAAAAACCTCTATACAACCACATCACTGGAGAGCTGCCTCCTTTAACCACCACCTCTGGGAAGAAAGAGCAAGTTTCCCAACTTCCTCAAGTGCAGAGCAGTGCCCATCATGGTTTAGTCCTGCTTGCACCAGCTGGGAGCTAAGAACTTGTGACACTCACAAAAAGCAGCTGAAGTCAGAGAACCGACTGGCTAGTTGACCAATAATGGTTTGATTGTTTTGCTCATATTTTACAGCTGCATTCTCAATTCACATTCCAATTCAACATACATATGGCATTCCAAACACCCTTCTAATTTTCCAATCTGTATTTTCAAATTACACTACAATATAATTAACTTCAAAGAAAAAAGTTCACACCTACCTTTTATTTTCTGGAGAAATAAGCTTTTTCCACTGTTTTAACAGACTTTTAGCTACATTCCCAGCAGTGGCATGTTCCCTAAAACCTTTAACTGTTTTGTCTATGCCAGTTTCCTGTTGAAGATAATGCAAGAAAGATGGGCAGAATAAATCACAACTCTCCTCCCAAATAAAACCTCCTCTACAACTGCTACAAACAGTATTAGCCTAGTATTCAGAGCAGTCCTATGGCAAAGAATAAATGCCCTCTTTATACTGCAAACAGAATTGAAGCAAGTAGTTATTTATAACCAAATATGGGGAACAAAATGCAGGCTTAATTCATAAAACTGAGGTAAGTAATTTTCCTCCATTAAATGTACATACTTCAGGAATTGCACTTCTCTCAAATGCTTAAGCCCACAACATGCATCAATTCAAATTTCCTTTAGGCTTATGAAGTACATTTGAGCATATTAGAGAGCATATATGTTGGGCATGGTGTAATACAAAATACATCTCAACCAGCAGTACAGGGTTGAGGGGTCAGAGCAGCAGAGTTATTTTCTCAACATCATTGTGTCTTCAAATCTCATTTGAGTAGGTTTTGTTTAAGCAAAAATATCTTGCAGACTTTGAGTGTTTGTAGAATCACAGGTGATTTTAATAATGTATTATCAGTAAACATCTGATTCACAAACCCTCACTTTAAGATGAGGCAAAATATGGAATTCAGTATGTTCACTGCAACCTGTGAATGCTCTTGCTAACAACTATACTCCTGTGAAGTCTGAGCTATACACGTTACTCCCACATAAACAGCTCAGCCTCCAGAAAGGACTTCCTTAAATTCACTTCAAGTATATTTAGCTTGTATATAATTTGAGCAACCTGATTTGGTAAGTCAGTCATTGCAAACAGATGGAAGAAATCTGGGGGGACTACTTCATAAAGCTATTTATGTTCCTCAAATGCATTAAAAATACATGGAGCCCTCTGCTGTAAGACATCACTTTCCTCTATTTGACTTGAAGGCTTCCATCAAAATCTGTCCCATTATAAAGCATGCAAAAATTCTGGGAACATGAATCATCTGCAGGAACCCTTTGTCATTTTAAACAACTAATTGCAATGTGAGATTATGTATTTTTATTGGAAAACAAAATAAATATTGCTTCATTTCAGTAGAAGTCTGCCTGTGTCTAGGCAGACAAATGCCTTTACCTGAACAGGTATTCAAATATCTTGGCAACTACATTTTTCCTCTTACTCTGCAAAGAATTATTCTCACAAAACCAACATTTTTTTTCTTTTCAAAACACAGACACATTGCTTATAATAGCTAGAAGCTTCACACACCAGTGTGAGAATATCTAATATAGAATTTGACAGGATGCAGCGTGGATGACGATAATAGTCACAGGAATCATTATTGGGGATTCCTCCTCTTTAAATGCAAGAAATGAACTTTAAGCTGCTAATGAAAGACAGGAGAGTTAGACAACTGACTTAAAGAATGGTTCACCCATATTTGCTTTAAGCATTGATTGAAGGCAGTTTTACACTAAAAAGAAGCCAACCTGATAAGCAAAGTGTCCTCTATATGCTCAGTTTCCTATCACTGTTGACATAATACTACATCCATCAAGCTGGATGACTTTTGGGAAATTAATCTAACCAAACAGGATATAAATTTAAAATTATAAAATGAAACATGTTCACCACTTCTACAAATGCACACTCTTGACATTTACATAGTAATTCACTGTAGAAGAGTGTAATGTATTATTACTGATCACTTACCACTAAAATATCCAGCGATAAATCCAAACCTTGTAGTGCCTTAAGTGTTTTTATAATCTGGAAGGAAACATCAGATTTTTTGTTTTAAACAAATACTTGGAAATCTCATTCTGTTCCTCTCATCCTCATTCACATATTTAATCCAAAAACACACAACAGTGTTAAAAGGAACATCCAGTAACTCCTGGAAAACATGAGCACTCCTTTATTGCACATCAAGCAGTGTTTGCAGTCAGTGCTGTGAACCAGTACAGTCCTGCCAACCCCTCAATTTCAGTAACAACAGAAAATCCAGTAAATAGTTTGAATTTACTGCTACAGAGATTACAGTAAATATCAGTAACACAGCAGTAGAGGCTACATATATATGCCTACTCATCCTGTGGCAGTGGCCCTCATTTGCCACAGAGCCAGTACAAAAGCTGCATTGTGCAAAGCCACCAAGCAAAAATCAGCAAGCCTCAGAGTCAGCAGCACTACTCCATCAATCCAGGCCAAGAAAGGACAATAGAGCTGGTGCAAGCCCAGACTGCACAAAATAAGGTTTTGAAAACATAACTGCAATTTGAATTTTAACAAAACAAGCTTGAGCTAGAACAACTGTTTCCTTTTGGGCTGTCAAAGCTTACACCTGTTACCAAACACAACACTTCCATAAAAGCAGGAAAGATTTTTTTCACTTACAAAATACTCATCTTTCCATGAGAAGTGTTTTAATAACATAGAAGTCACATTTATAAGCAGAGTATAGATTTCAACAGCAGTATAACCCAATTTATTTGGCAATGGGTAGCATATAGCATCCCAGAGTCTTGCAGCTAACCATACACAGCAAATTTTCTTATCTTTCTGTCATTGTTTAAGAATGGCATTCCCCAATTTAGAGTTGCCACTAAAATACTCCCAACCACACACATGAAGCTATGCTACAGAGATGACAGAATTAATGTACAACTGAAATAGCAGCATTTCAGAGGGCTTTCACAAAGCCTGAAATACTAGTCAAGTATTTCAGATCATTGACACTTCTCAGTGTAACAGCAGGAACACAAAACGCACTACCCAGAAATCTTCTGACAACAAAAGCAGCTATAATAATTGCAGTACCTGATGAACTGTCATTTATTATATTAGATACTGTTTCTGAAATGGCACTGCAGGAGGTGGAAGAGGTACTAAAAATGAAAAGCAAGCTCAAAGAAACAATTTACAAGTTGCACTCCAGAGATATATTGCTCTACTGTTGCTCTAAGTCTCATTGCTCCTATAATGCATTTGAGTAGTGGAATCCCACACTTGACACTGATCTTCATTGTGTTCAGTGGGCTCTATCTACATGCCTGGCATGCAGCTCTTCTGTAAATCATCCACCCTGAAACAGCACTTCTGAGTCTAAACAAGCACAGCAGAAATGCTTCACAGCCTGGGAAAATGTGAGACAAGGTAAAACATACAGCTAGGACCAGAGGCAACAAATCAAATCTCTCTCAAAAAGTTCAGCCAGCTACAAAATGGCAGGAGACTAAAAAAAAAAAAAAAATTAAATTAAATAATTAATTTTTAAAAAAGCTTCCTTACTAAGATTTCAGAACCAGCAAAAAAGCCATATGAAGTTCTGCTTATCTTAAAATAAGGCAATCCCCAAGAAAAATTGCAATTGCTCACAATGTTGACATAGTTTTTAATGCTTGAGATGAGCAGTGTCAAGTTAGTTCACTTTTATCTAATTAAAAGAATTTATATCCTCATTGATTAAATTTATTTTGCAATGAATAATTAAGTAACCCTCTGCTGACATGTTATATTGTGATATTTAACATGTCTAGATAATCAAGCAATGCAAACCACTGGGAGTAAATCCCATTTATTTTGCCAGAGACAAACCTATTTGTGAAAGAATACTAAGGGATGTTTTCATCAAGATACAGAGAATAGGGGTTTTGAATAGTTTCTCTTGATGGATTTTGGACTAAGTTAACTCATAAAGCCAAGTTTATTTCGGAAGAAAAAATTCAGGAAGCAGGCAATTACTATTCATACAACTTCAAACCAACAGGCTAAATTACAAAAGCACCTAGATGACAAGCATGTTCAAAAGCAGTCAACACATTTTAATGAAAAACAAAACTTGCAAAGTCTTCTAAACTACAGACCACATTGCTCATTTGGGTTACTTGGAATGTGTATCACATTTGGAAAACTAAGACAAAAAACACTGTTTCATTTTAAAAAATAGAAAAAATGGATCAGACACACTGATAAGGTTTTTAGAAGTGATACCAACCACTTAGAAGCAGGGAACAGCTCAGGCTGCAGGGCAATCAGCAGCTCTGCACGTGCAGGACAAGTACAAGACTCTGTTCTGTACCTGGACAAAGTAAATGGCCACATCCAGCCTGTAGGAATCACACATCTCCAAGTTCTTGGGATGTAGAACCAAACTTACTTACAGAAACAATCAGAAAATAAGCAAATAAAATTTGTGGCAAGCATCTGTAGCAGCAGAGAAACTTTGTGTTTATCCTATTTGCTAGAGATCTCTGATTTCTCTACCAAAGACAAAGCACAAATACCAAGCTCCTGTATTATCTATTGGGCTTTGGAGAAAGGTATACTGTGATCCACAAGATACAGCAAAGTCTATCACCAAAACCAGAGCTTGCTAGAAACACCAACTTTGTTGTCCTGATACCTATATATAGTATACCATTATAATTATTGCATAAAATAAGGCAAAATGATGAAGTCTGTTCTGAGCAGGCCTTTAAAAACAAAACAAAGACTGATCTTTCTCTAACCATTGCTTTCACCACAGCATTTGTGGCCTATCTGGCTCTTATCTCACTGGACTGGATCTAGCAATTTCTTCAGGGAAGACCTTCCATATACACACAATACATATGTACCCCTCCACTGGTTTTCAGACTATTTTACCTCACATACCACTATCAGCTATATCCTTGTGGAAAAACTATCTACTTTAAGAGACTGTAAACTTCATAGAAAAAATTTGAAGAAAATTTATCTTCATATACAATTCCTAAACTAGTCTACATAATTCCTAAATTCTGATTTATAAAGAACAATCAAAACCCTATAGGACAGGGTTTTTTTCTCATAAAATACATTCCAAGAAAAAACAAGACCTAGGTCTTCATGCAATATAAACAGGCAAAGCCTTATGGACAAACTCAGAGCTTGCACCTACATAGTGGTGTGAGACAAAAGCAAAGATGACAGTAGGAACAAAAGCAAGCAAAGAATCAGGGAGGAAGGCAAAGCAGGCTGGAATTTGGAAAGCAGAGATCAATGGGAATAAGCAATGGGAAAGAAGCACGTAAGCAAACAAAATTTTCCAGAGCTAGAACTGAAAGCAGAGTGGTAACAACAGCTGCCAGGTGCACTGGGTTTGGGCAATTTCCACTACACCACTGTTGCTCCATCATCCTTCATCCAAGTGCTGTACAGGCTCCTCTTGTTTTCCTCTCTGAGCCTGGAGCCTCAGGAAGGATGTGACCCACTAACAGGCTCCCAGACCATCTGTCCTCAGGGGACAACATTTCTCTATATTAACTCCTGTTTCCTCTCTTCACTCAATAGTTGCATTTCCCTTTCAAAGAGATCCCTATGATTCTTTTGCTTATTCTCTTCTATAACAAAGCCTGTTATATTGACATTATTGACCTATACTGAAATTCTATCAGGTCAATAACTTCTGGCTGAGCTAGACAACTCATTTGAAAGAGTACCAAGACTTTGAGGAAAGCACCTTAGAAAAACCCAACTCTGTCCCAAGCAGATAATCCCTATGTCCTCAGCTAACAAAAAAAAAAAAAACTTGAACAAATACCCTCTCCAAAAAAAAACCAAGCACAGCTGTTCACCTAAAACAACTGCTTAGCTTTGTGTTCAGCTACTAAATCTAATGATCTGTTAATTAACTAAAGGAGCTTTCTTCCAATCATCTTACACAATACAGAAATAAATGTAAATACTAATCACACACTTTACCTTGGATCTTTAGTTTCATTAAGTTATGCTAGCCAGAGCTACAGCCATTCTCTGGCTATCTTATAATCTTTCCAGCTAGACCAGTGTTGTTTTTAAAAACAGTCCTCAGAACAGGACACAATATTCCTGTGATTGTCCCTCTAATGCTATATAGCAATAATAACATAACCCTGCTAAGCTACCCAAAGATAGCATTTACCCCATAAGCCACTGCACTCTACTGCAATTTCATGCTCAACTGGTAATACATCAGAGCTCCAAATCATTTTCTGAGTCAATGCTTTCCAAAATACAGTCTCCTATGCTGAATGACCTATATTCATAGCTCCTAGCTGTGACTTTCCACTGAGCCATGGTAAAACATGTGTTGCTCAAATGAATGTAGCCTACCACATGATCAAATTTGGTTTCTAGAAGGGATTCACTTCATTTCATACAAATGACTTCAGTATGGGTAGCATTTCCCTACAATGTTTGTAGTCTTCTAAATTAAGTAAGTTTCAGCAGCATCATGTCACAAAGAGATGCATAATCACTCTCCTACCCCCCAAAAAACCACCACAAACCCACAACCCAGCATTGTTTCCTTATGAGGTCTGGCACTTATTTTTGGCAAGTGCAGCTGAAATCAGTTTCATGTATTGTATCAGGCCCATGCCACTGCTGCTCTAACCAGCATCATACAGAAGCAAGTCAAATGCCTTGAAGCTTGCCTACACTAATTCACAACAATTAGTGTCAGCCAAACACAATTTGAGATAGATTTGGCAGAGACATAACATCTCACAGAGTGGTATGGATCACAGCACCACCCTTCAATTCTACATCAGGTTCAACACAGGCATCTTAACATCATGCATCATTCCTGTATGATCAATGCCAATGAAGACCATCTCACTGACCTTTAATGCTAACACAGTACTTTTTCCCACACCTTCCCTAGAACCATAAGCATCATTCAATAACTGTTCTTTCCTTTGTCAATTCTCTGAAAACTCAGTGGGTACCTATCAAACCTCACACATCAAGAAACTTTTGAAATGGACAATTGATGTTCTTTGTGGTTATCAAAAACCTTTTAGCAATATTAAAAAGCCCAAAGACAAATATTCTCAGTATGGAACAGAAGTATTTGACAACAACAACAACACTTGCCTACATATACATCTGTGATATTGATTTGCAATTCTTTTCACAAATTTCTAGAACTCACTTTTTTGCCTTTAAAGATACTAACCACATAATTTCTCTTGTTAGATTCAACTTCTGTAAGGAGCACCTTTCATGACTGCCAATTTACAGCTATCAGTTTCTCACTTTCCCTGCCACTCCTCAGGCTGTGTTACCCATAAATACTTCTATTTCACTACACGGTTTTACCAGGGACAGAAGTGCTGCAGCACCACCATTAGCTCCATTTTACACAGCACCTACTTGCAGCTATGCCACATAAAAACATTATCTCTGCTCCCTTAATGAATCCAAATTAGCCAGAGTTGTTCTGATTTTTCCCTTTAGTAGAATGCTTTGAAACTTACTGGTTTGGTATTACTTAAAAACTTATTACTTCTAGAATTATTTTCTTTTCCTTTGCTACCTCTTGTTCAAATAGTGTATCAACACTAATCCCAAGTACAAATTCAGACACTGTAATAGCTGATTGCTCCTGTAGCATATGAAGAGATTTTAGGCTAATTGAACTGCAAATTAAAACTTCTGAAGAAGCACCTACACAGATATTGTCTACATCACAATTCAAGAAGATATGCCATTATATAAGCCAATATTTCTTCTATATGCATACACACATACTTTGAAAACACACTGGAAACATGATTAATAGCTAAGATTCTCATCAACTACCAAATACAATGCCATTTTTACTGCTGCCCTCTGCCTCCAACTACAAACCTCTATCAAGTTATAATTTCTTTGAAGCCCATAAAGATAAAAGCACCCTGTATTTTCAAAGTGAATGTGACCCTCCAAAAATTGAATTTAAAAAAAAAAAAAAAACAAACCAAGCAGAAACCACACCACTGTTTCAAATACACCTTCTTCAGTCAAATATAACTTATTATTTAATAAAACGTTGAGGCCAATTGGCACACGCTATTTAATTCCATTTCCTTGGGAATGCCGGCTGCTGCTCAGAGAGCGGGGCGTGCCTTGGTGTCCCCCTGCCCCACAGCCCGGGGGTGTCCCCTGTGCACCTTGGTCCCCTCTGCCCGTCCAAAGCCCGGTGCAGCCTCAGCACCGGCTCTGATCGCGCTCCCCACTCATCTCTTCCTGCCTCAGGTGTCCCTTAGCTACTCCCCACAGCTACTGAGCAGCCCGGCCACTCTACAGGACTTGTTTCACAACAACAGCTTAGTCCTCCTTGGACCAGGAAGAACAAGGCAGGGCATCAGAGGCCCCGCTCCTCTTTGATGTGTGCCGCTACAACCAAGCAGAAGCGCCTATTTCGCACAGACAAGCTCCTATGAACACAGAAACGGCAGCCCAGCAGCTGCTGCACTGGGCCTCCGGGCCGGGTACCTCCGCGGGCTGCCGCGCACGGCGCAGCCGCTCCTGCAACCCCAGCACGCTCCGCCCTTTCTCCGCCATGGCGCCACCACTCCGCCCTTTCTCCGCCATGGCACCGCCGCTCCGCCCCTTCTCCGCCTCGGCACCGCGGCCGGGGCTCCTCTATCACCGCCCAGCGTTCTTGTAGCTGCACCCGCTCCGCCATTGGCCGTTCATCCCGGCCGAGCTGGTTGTTGGCCGCCCAGTTACCAGCAGTAACAGCGCGGACTGTGTGCTTTCCTCTGTCCCGCTGGGCTCCATTTGATCGCACAGTGCGGTGCTGAGCAAGCGGTACTGAGCAGCCTCAGCGTGGCTGGGGCGAGCCCCTGCAGAGGGGTCAGGGAGCGGCCTGCCCAGGGAACGCCTCGGCGCTGTGCCCCTGCCCGGCCGGGCCCCTGCCAGCCTCGGGAGCGGCCCGGGCGGGCCCTGCGCTGCGTGCGGCAGGTGGGACGCGGACAGTGTCACTTACCTGTCCTGTTACCTGCAGCAGCCCCGAGGCCCGAGGTATCCCTGGTGACTGTGCGTGGCGGCGAGGCTGCCCTGTGGAAGGGTGCCGTGTGTTGGGGTGGCGAGGCCGAGCCGTGAAGCCGCGACTGGCGCCCGCACGCAGCCCGCTGCACTCCTGACTCAGGCTGAAGGGGACATCCTTTTCTTTAGGTCCTGCTGCTATTTTTTTCTTCTTCTAATTTTTTTTTTTAGGGCCTGAACACTTCTGGGCCCCGCAACTTTCAGCAGGGCTCTCCCATGGATTACCTAAAAAGCTTGTGACAAGGAATCAGTCTTTGCTCTGCGTGAGCTGCGCATCTGAAGCGAGATCTCTGCCATGGAGTTTGCTGGGGCTGAGCATGTGCTTGTAAGACTCCCAAGATGAATGAGTCCATCCTAAAACTGTGTGTTTGCAGAATTCCTTGTGAAGTTACTATAGGTGTAATGAAAGCTGGTGCACAGAACACCTTTCACCTTTAAAGTGGTGTTTGAGAGAAGTGTTAAAAAAAAGTGCAGCCAGTCTTAACTACAACAGAATTTTAAGTAGGCAAAAGTTGGTATTTGCACGTTAGGATTGCTGCTCTTGCAAAATAGATCTTACTACAGCTTGGCACACTTTATAGCAAATTCATCAGTAGAGAAACCAGAATAACTGATAGGGCAATACAGTAGGTAGAGCATTCTGGTTAGAAATGGAAAAAATAAATCCAGGTCCCTGATGCAGACTGTCTCTCCAGTTACCATACTCACATTTTTATTTTACAGAAATAATTAACTCATTTTCACAGAATGTAGAGACTTCAGCAACCCTACCTTAAAATAGGCCATTCACAACTAGTCACTCTTCAGTTTTCTGGCCAAATAGTATAACATTATTTGTACAGAGTGGCATTTGTGCAGAAGAAATCTTCAGAAAAATTCAGCCCACACCAGCATTGTGATTAAAGTCATTATTGAGTAGGGAAGTTGAGGGTCAGATTGTCATACGAATTGTGTGATTGAAGCTGGAATTCCCCTGTGTTGTTTGAAAGCCTAATTATCAAACTACTGGATTTCCTGGGATAAAGAAGATGTTCTTGCTGCCCAGTTATTCTGAAAAATAATGATTTCAGGATAGCGAAGACGGTATTTAAAATCTCAGTAGAACACAAAAAATATTTTTAGCCCAGACCTAACTGAAGCATTTTTGGTATTGCTTGTCATAACTGTCAAGAGGAAAGAATTCCAAGTTTACTCAGTCCTTCAAAATTGCAGCCAATACTGATTATTACAAGGATTTGTTTGTTTGGCATTGATGCATGACTCCTCTTAGGAAGAAGTGGGCTTGACATACACACAAATATTGCTCCAAAAATTGCTCTGACACTACACGCTGAAGGGGTGTATTGTACCATCAGCTCTGCTGAAGGCTTGCAAACTCTCTTCTGACCTTTAAGGACTTCCCTATGCCCTACTTCCAGTGCTTAGTGAGTTTCCAAGGAAAGATTGAAACCAGAAAGAGGAATAGGCTTTGTTTGAGCTCAGGGGAAGAGCCTGGTGGAATTTCAGGGGATCGATCAATGAGGCTTGACTGGCAAAACTAGGCAAGGAAGTGGGAGGAAATGATCAAGTACAGGGGAAGGTCTGAGTGACCCACTGGAGCTGGGTGCCTTGCTGAACACAATAACTCAGAGCCACCTCTGTGAAATCAAGCCCTGTGCATTTGTTCCTAACAATGTTGGTTTTACATTAATTTAGAAGCTTTAAAAACCCACATTTCTTTTCTATCTCTTTTTTTAAGACTGCAGTTCCCACTGAAATTCAGTATGCTTCGACAGTTACCTCCTGTCTGTGTAAGGAATTTCATCCTTCCTAAAGGCATTGCTGGTGTGATTATCCAATACATTCAGATTAGTGCAGTTGAAAATCCACCTGCAGCCCATGGGGATCCACAGGGAATGCAGTGATCAGCTCGTGGGGGAGGTGCCCATGCTGGATCAGGGGGATGCCTGGAGGAGGCTGTGATCCAGTGGGAGACCCAAATGGAGAGAGAGAGAGCCCTTGCTTCCAGGCTGGAGCAGCCTGTCCTTGGAGGACTGCACCCCGTGGAAGAGTGACCCACGTCACAGCAGTTTTGGGAGGACTGTTTGCCTGTGGAAGGGACTCACATTGCAGCAGTTTTGGGAGGACTGCTGCTCATGGGAAGAGAACCATGCCAGAGAAGTTCATGGAGAACTGTGTCCCATGGGAGAGACTCCATGGCCTCACAGGGGAAGGACTTTTCTCCCTGAGCAGCAGAAGAAAACCTTGGGTGATGAACTGACCAAACTCCCACACCCTGTCTTCCTGCACTGTCAGTGGGAAGGAGGGGAGGGGGGGGGAACAGTGTTTTAAGGGCTTATTTTACTTCTCATTATCCTCCTCTGATTTTGTTAGTAATTCACTTTGCAACTTAAGTTGAGCCTGGTTTGCCCTTGAAATATTTCTCCCAGTCCTTATCTCACGCATGAAACCTTTGTTATTTTTGTCTACTCTGTCCAGCTGTAGCAGGGGAGGGTGAGTGAGCGACTCCTGTGGGTGCCTGGCATTTGGCCAGAGTCAAACCACAATGACATACTAGATGGAGACTCCCTTTTTACAGGAAATCACAAGGAAAAGGTGAAGGGGGATGACTACAAATTACTCCTGAGGAGATTATGATTTGACACAAGAGGAAAAATTTTCACAATGAGAATCTAATCTCCCCAGGGAACTAAGTGGTGGATTCCCCAAGGTTGGACACTTGTAAGATTTGTAAGAGGGTGCTGGGCCATGTGGTCAAGAAAATGATTTTGCCAAGAAAGTTGGAACCAGGTGATCCTTGGTATTCCTTCCAACCTGGTATTCCACGATTCTATGAAAATGAGGCTTTGTCCTTCGTTTTTTGTAGCTGTGGCCATTTTTTTCAAAAGGAAAGCTGGTTCCCTTGTTGCTGTTGGGAGGGCTGAGTCTTATGTCCCTCTCATCCACTCTCATTTCACACATTTGACTGACTCTAATTTCCTATTCTGTTTTTTCATTCTTACCTTGTGATGTGGCTCCAGCCACACAGTGATGCCCTTTTGTTCAAAATGACAAGTGTTACTTTGCAGCGGTTGTTGTAAAAGCCCATCTGAGCCTGAAGGCAGCCAAATAAATCTGTATGATTAAGCATTATACAAAGCACATCCAAGAGAAAATCTTCCTGTTCTCAGACTTCCACTTCCCCCAGTACTCTTCCCTTCCCATGCAGACACTTGCACTCTTTTTATCTCTCCTGTGGGATGAAATTCTCCTGGGATGTGGCAGTTTGGCTTTATATTATTCCTGAGGTTGCCTGGCAAAGATGCGGAGATAAATTATTCCAGTGTATGGTATAACCCCAAGTCAGGATACACACATGAGAGACAGAAGATCAAAGTTCACATCTCTGAAAATATATCAGGATGTGAGACATAATCTTTGAAAGCTGAGGCAGGTCTTTATGGAAGCAGTGACCTAACTCCACAAAACAGAACATGACTGAATCCCCATCAGCTGGTCTCCTTTCCTCTGCCTGGAGTTAAGCATGGAAAATCTAAGGAAGTGTAAAGTGCCAGAATTTTCATGGTGTTTTCTGGGGGTTATTTTAGGTCATAGAATAATAATAATCATAGAATGGGTTTTGATGGGACCTTCAAAGACCATGTAGCTTCAACCCCCCTGCCATGGGACATCTTCTGCTAGACAAAGTTTTTTAAAGTTCTGTCCAACCTGGCCTTGAACCCTTCCAGGAGTGAGGCATCCACACCTTCTCTGTGCATCCTGTTCCAGTGCCTCACCACCCTCATCATAAAGTGTCTTCCTTATGTCCAGTCTAATCCTGTGCCCTTCCCTAACCATAGGGCTTTCACCCAGGCTCCCAGGTGGGAGCTGGGGAACCCAGTGGTTCACCCTACATTTACCTGAGGCAGTTATTACCTGCTGTAGTTATCTTCACCTTCACCTCCCTTTCCTCCCATGTACCTGTGCATTTGCAGGGTCCAGGCTTGTCCTCCTGATTTCCAGTGGCCAGGCAGCCCAGGGAAGCTGAGCTCCTGTGGCTGGGCAGAGGCAGGGAGCAAGGCATGGAGAGGAGGGGTCATTGTAAAGAGCACCCGAGCACAGGCTCCGGTCTCTCTTGCTCGCTGTGACAGCCAAGTGCCTCACTGAACACCAGTGAGCTGGGACTTAAGTGGCCTCTGATCTTTCTCACTCTTTTTTTCCCCACAATTCCTCTCTTTCTGTGTTCGCATTTTCCAAGGAAGAGGCATTTTCACGGACAGCTCTGGAACAGTATCTTTCTGAGGAGGGTAAGAAGTTTTTAACTCCTCACTTTGATAGTTTTTAGAAGGTGGCATTTTAAAGCAGGGGGGAGGCTGGCTGGTATAAGGCATTGTTTTGGGACCCCAAGTGTCCTTTGGCATGACTGGTACTTAAGCTAAAATAAAGTAGGGGAAAGGAAACAATCATAGAAAACCAAATTGCTCAGTGTTTTCAGAGTTCAGTAACTTGATTTTATTATAGGATTGTTTGATTTGTTTCAGTAGGTTTGCATGTCCCATCACTTACAGTGTTTGTACACTAAGCTACCTTGTGAAATTTCTGCTGATGAAAAAGCGTTTCTCAGGAAAAAAACTTTGGATAGTGAGCATTCTTGAACAGAGAGCTTGAAATGTTGTATTTAAACGAGCTCTGCAATGATTCAATGAGGCAATAAACATTAAGTGCTACATGTATTAAAAATTATAAGTTACAAGTCTCTAAAAATACTTAGAACAACAGATAAGGCTGCCGAAAGAATATGCCCTCACCAACTTTAAAATTGTGACTACTAATATGCAAAGTTATAACTATGTGTGTAACACACAAAGTTATCCAAAAGTTTTGTTTTGCTTCTTTTTCATGCCAACAAATATATGTGACGCTTGCAACATCATAGTGTTTTTGCAACAAAATTTGTGTTAAACAGCCAAGTGTACTAAAACACCAGCTATACCTTCAACTGAACCTGTCTTAAAATGGCAAGCTGCTGGGAGGTTGCTATTCTGGGAGGTGACTCTGATAGGTCTCAACAGATGCAGCCCCGGAATGCAGCCAGAGCGGGGGAGCCGGGCAGCAGCTGACCCCTGCGCTGGCACAGTGGCATGTCAGGGATCACAGCTCACGTCAGCACAGGCTGACACTGACACTCCGGGCACACATGGCCCTCTCCCTCGCCTGCTCTGCACATGGCCGTCACCCAGCAGCAGCAGCAGCAGCAAAAAACTGCTGGTGCTCACAGGCAGCAACCATTCCTTTCTATAATTAAATTACCATTTTGTTACATGCTCTGTGCTTAAGGAAGAAGTGGTGTGCTGAGATTCTAGATTGAAATATTACTGAAGTTTTTTGATTTAATTATCTACAATAAACCAGTCATTTGATTTATAATTAATTAACATAATTTTTTTCATGTTTTTATGACTGCAAGGATCATGTGTAAATTGTTTTAAAATCAACACTGGAGATAAATGCTGTGTTTGAATCTATTTGAATGCTGATCTCCACAATACTGTTTAAATTGTGTTATTGAAGATCAGTGCTTTCCTTCAAGTATATTTGCACATACATATATTTTTTCAAAGTAACTCCTTTGTTACTAGGGGCTGTCTCACATTGCATCTGACAAAAAAGTGTCTCTTTATTTCATTGAGAGCTCACCGAGAGCTGATATATATAATTTAAATATGTGCTCTAACATAAAAATGGGACTGATTCTTACCTTCCCGTATGCAGAACTTGTTTAAAATAACACATCCTGATAGAGTTTGTGTGACATCTTTTCAAATAGAAGTTAGACATCTTCTCCCTAAATCTCCACAAAATCCTAGAAGTGTGACAATAGATTTCAAATTACTGATACTGAAAAGCGATCCAACTATGCTATGTGCAGAAAGTATTTGCACATCTGACACAGGAAATAGAACACTATCAGTCTATAAAACCAAAAGTTACAAAAACCTGGAAGCAGTTTCGAGCAGGACCTAAATCTAAAATCAATATGACATCATATTACAATCCTCTTTCTCTTTATGTCTGATCTGGCTTTTGTTTCTTAAAGAATTTTTCCCAGTCTTAATATTTCCTGCTCAAGTTCTGAACTCACCTGTAAGTCTGTAGCTATGAAGTAAGGATGAACGAAGTTGGGGGCCCATATTTTTCCTATGCTTCAGGCTAATGGATTCAGGTCTAGAACCTGCCTAATTTAAATAAATATATAAATTTGTTATATAAAGTTAAATTCTAAATAAATATATAACTTTATTATATAAAGTTAAATTCTCTAAATGGGTTTGCCAGAATGTAAAATTTGGCAAACCCATTTAGAGAATGGATTTGCCATTCTCTAATGACAAACTCTGGCAAACCCATTTAGATAATTTAACTCTCTGAATGTGGTGATAATAGGTGAATGTTAATTTATGATCTTGTTATTTAAAACAAAAAGGAATTACTGAATTACTTGTAGGTATATTCTTCACAGTTGGAGTATTGATTGTTATTAAGAAGCAGCCATGCTGCAACCTAGAACTTACGAAGGCAGATTATCCTGTGTGTTTGGTTTTGTGGCATTATACATGTTGACAAAAGTTAGATTTGTTGCATAATCCCTTAGCTATTAAATTTCACAACTCTGGTGTTTAATTTTATTTTTAGCAAGTGCTTGGCTGTAATATTTCATTGCAGTCATGGCCCCTAAGAAGAAGAATGTGAAAAAGAACAAAGCAGATATCAACGAAACAACTATCATTGTGGAAGATAGCCCCCTCAGTAAACTAAATGGCTTGAATGGACTCTTGGAAGGAGGAAATGGTTTCAGCTGCATCTCATCTGAGGTTTCTGACTCATCATACTGCCCGAACCTCTTGGAAGGTCTAAGCAAAATGAGACAAGAAAATTTCCTTTGTGACTTGACTATCAGTACCAAAACCAAATCTTTCAATGTTCATAAGGTAGTGATGGCTTCAAGCAGTGAATACTTTCACAACATCTTAAAGAAAGATCCATCCACTCAAAGAGTGGACCTCAATGATGTGTCCCCAGTGGGTCTAGCTACTGTTATCACCTATGCTTACACTGGAAAACTTACTCTCTCACTTTACACAATAGGTAGTATTATTTCCACAGCAATTTATCTACAGATTCACACCCTTACAAAGATGTGCTGTGATTTTCTAGTCCAAGAAATCAGTGTTGAGAACTGTATGTACATTGCCAATATTGCAGAAACATATGGACTAAAAACAACCAAGGAAGCAGCACACAAATTTATTAGAGACAACTTCATTGAGTTTTCAGAAACTGATCAGTTCCTAAAACTTACTTTTGATCAGATTAATGAACTTCTTGCAGATGATGACTTACAGTTGCCTTCTGAAATTGTTGCATTCCAGATTGCAATAAAATGGCTGGAATTTGACCAAAAAAGAGTAAAGTTTGCTGCCAACCTCTTAAGTAACATCCGTTTTGGTACCATCTCAGCCCAAGACCTTGTCAATTATGTTCAAACTGTGCCAAGAATGATGCAAGATGCAGACTGCCACAAGCTCCTAGTGGATGCCATGAACTATCACTTGCTTCCCTATCACCAGAATACACTTCAGTCCAGAAGAACAAGGATCCGTGGAGGTTTCAGAGTCTTAGTTACTGTTGGGGGACGCCCTGCTTTAACAGAAAAGTCTCTTAGCAGAGACATCTTATACAGAGATCCTGAAAACGGATGGAAGAAGCTAAGTGAAATGCCTGCTAAAAGTTTTAATCAGTGTGTCACAGTGATGGATGGATTTCTCTATGTGGCTGGTGGGGAAGACCAGAATGATGCTAGGAACCAAGCCAAGCATGCAGTCAGCAATTTCTGCAGGTAACTCCTATTTCTTTAAAAGGGATGTAGGTATCTGTTCCACAGAAGGCAGGTAGATAGTCTAAGCTGGCTTGTGTCATGCAACATGAACCACTTGGATAAAGAAAAAGGGGACAGTGTAGGGGAGGTATAGATGCTATTCTATATTAAACTTTGAATGAACAGAAATATACAACTGAAGTTATGCAAAAAATTTCACCATGGTTACACATGCACACTGAGAAGTGAGGAAAAACTGAAGAAAACTTATTCCAAGTGAAGGAAATAGATAGGAACATAAATAGGAGGCCATGGGATGATCTAAGAAGACTTCTCAAATTTTTGAAACCTTTTGATGCCTCACAGAAAATTTGGAAAAACACCTTTTAGATATAGCCTTCACTTTCTGTTCATTCACCATATTTTCAACAGCTTTAGTATTGAATTTCATATCATCTTTATTATTATTATTATTATTATTATTATTATTATTATTATTATTATTATCATCATCATCAGGAGTTTAAAAACAATGGTACCATTGCTTGAAGGCTGTTTTTTACAGTGTACCCCAAATAACACCTTGCTTCTAAAATTTTGCAGTTCCTATCTATAGTCATCCTAGACTGCGCTGGTGATAGCAAGGTCAGAAGAGTGCATACACTAACATGCAATGTCACATGGGCAGTAGTAGTTTTTAAATAGTTCAGCCTAAAGGCTGGCAGTGCACAGCAGCTTGAAGCAAAGGCCAGAGGTGGGAAATTTTTTATCTGCCTTTTATCTACTAACAGACTATGGACATGCAATGGCATTACACAGCCACAGTCCTACCAGTGCTTCCTTTTCTGCTCCCAGAAGGAACAGTCTGCTTCTCCTGAGGACACCAGGAGTTAATGAATGAGGAACATTCTCTAAATCAATTTTATTGTGTAATCTACTTTGCAGAAAAATATCTGCTCTCTTGACCTTCTGCCCTTAAGCTATGCCTCACGTTGTCACCAGGAGTTGTGTCCTCAGTGCTGACCTTGGTTGCAGGGAGGAGGTGGGGGAATCCTCATTGTGTCCTTAACCTTGAGCATGTCAAGTCACATCAGTATGTCTGTGGACTTGCAGATGACAATGCTGAATGCTGAATGATAATTAGTGTTTACTTTCCCATTGTCTTTTTCTCATGTGGTTCTCTGGTCCCTTTAGCATGCAACAGAAGTGTGTGGGTCCACTATTGTACTTCATGTAGCATCTTCAGGAGTCATAATTTGCCATTTATTACTTCAAAGTAGGTCATTTAAATGCCAAGGACAAAGAATGTTATTTCAGATAGCAAAGGTGTTAGAAAGCACAGATGCTCTTTCCACATAAAACTCCATGGGAGTGGCAAGGAAAGCATACTCACCATTTAGAAAGCATGAAGAGGGTGCAAGTATAAATCACAACCTAAAGTTTTTAAAAACTCTCTGAGTAAATTTAGATATCTTTGCTGTGGGTGTAAATTGCAAAAGAACTTCTAAAATTTCTGTTGCATCTTGAAATTATCTCTTCCCAGTATTCGAATGAGATTATTGTACAAAATCAAATTACAGAAGAATCAGATTTACTTCTTTAAAATAATACCAGGTTTGAATGATACAAAAATATTTTTTCTCCAATCAAAAGCTAAATTTATTTTGAAATTTAATCAGGAATACCAGTTTCATTATGCTGACTTTTAATAGGCTAAATAACTAACTAAAATTCTATCAACTTTGCTCTTGCAGCAGTGGCATAGGAGTCCTGTGTAATTTAGCAGAGCAGTAAGTAAGACTTACCTTGTTTTCTGAATCCTTTCAGATATGACCCTCGTTTCAATAGCTGGATTCACTTGGCAAACATGAATCAGCGGCGCACCCACTTCAGCCTGAACGTGTTCAATGGGCTCCTCTTCGCGGTGGGAGGCCGCAACTCCGAGGGCTGCCTCTCCTCTGTCGAGTGCTACGTGCCTGCAACTAACCAGTGGCAGATGAAGGCCCCGCTGGAGGTGCCGCGGTGCTGCCACGCCAGCGCCGTGGTGGATGGCCAGATCCTGGTCACGGGAGGTTACATCAATAACGCTTACTCTCGCTCGGTGTGCATGTACGACCCCAGCAAAGACAGCTGGCAGGACAAGGCCAGCCTCAGCACCCCGAGGGGCTGGCACTGCGCAGTGTCCCTTCTGGAGAGGGTCTACGTCATGGGTGGGTCTCAGCTGGGGGGGCGAGCAGAAAGGGTCGATGTTCTCCCTGTGGAGCGTTACAGCCCATACACGGGCCAGTGGAATTACGTGGCGCCGCTTCAAACCGGAGTTAGCACGGCTGGCGCCTCCACCCTCAACGGGAAAATTTACTTAGTGGGTGGCTGGAATGAAATAGAGAAAAAGTACAAGAAATGCATTCAGTGCTATAACCCAGATCTCAATGAATGGACAGAGGAAGATGAGCTGCCTGAGGCCACTGTGGGTGTATCTTGTTGTACTATATCCATGCCCAACACCAAGACGAGGGAGTCCAGGGCCAGCTCAGTCTCTTCTGTCCCAGTCAGTATCTAAAGATAGGTCTAACCAGCAATAAGTAAAAATGTTTACCAGCACAGCAATATAATTAACCCTTTAAGTAGAATTTTTGTGCTCATATAGAAAAAAAAATCATTGGCTTTGCAAATGTGCTTTGTAACAGTGCAAACTGGCGAGTTTTCATGAACTTTAGTACAGGTGGCATGAAACAGCACATTAGGGATAAGATCAATTTTCTTAGCAGGAAAAGAGAGTTAACCCATAACCACAGAATTTCATTTTCTTCAGACTTTGACACTGACTTACTATACTATCTGTGGCAAATAATTTAATTTCTTTATGCCTTGGTTTCCTTACCAGTAAAATTTACATAAACTTGCTTGAGAAGATTGTTATGAGGCTTTTTAATACTAATTTTTAAACTCTTTCAGAATCCAAAATGAAAGTCAAATATGACCAGTAATAAATCTCAGTATAGATCAGAAATGTGCCATGTCATCATAACATTGATCAGTTTTGTTCTTTTCTAAGCATTTTCTATTTTCACAAACAGAAGGGGGAAAAAAAGGCAAATCAAAAATACCACACATAGTATGTGCATACTTTCCTTTTGGTGCAGTGGTATTCACAAAAGCTTCTCAAAGCATTTTCTCCTTCAGAAAGTAGAAAGAGTTCCTCATCTTCTGCCATGAAACCCTTTAATTTCTGTATCAAATGCTGTGACATGGCTTTCAAGATCTGAATCCACAAAATACTTTAGCTCCCATAAGCACTATGGCCCAGCCCCAAGAGGCTAATTTGGGTGCCAGATGGCTCTCCTGACCTCTGTGTACACCAGGCAACATCACCTCATCCTCCTCCTCATGCCAGGGAGATACCCCTCTCATTCCAGGTGGAAAAACCTGGAAGCTGAGTTCATGCCAGGAGACACCAAGGGCTAATGGCATCTGAACACGGGGAGGATGCACAGAGCAAACTCCCTTACATTACCCCATCAAATAACCAGTGGAATAAGGAACAAAGATGGAATAAAGACTTCGGGATCTGTCCTTTAGAATTTGTGTGGAAACAGGAAATCATGGGAAAATTGCCTTAGTAGAAATAAAGAGATACCTTAACACCTTTCCTGCCAGGTGTAGTCACAACAACACCCAAAGTAACCTTCTCTTGGGCATACCATAATGCATCTCCTGAAGCCTTCATTAGAGCCCTTTCTAGGGAGATTTCATTCCAAAGGCTAGACTAATGCTCTTTGTGTTGAAGTTTTCCCAGGAGTCTTCACTCAACTTAGTTTACTTCCAAGAACTTTTCTCCCTGATTTCAGCATGAGGTGAGGGAATTAAGTATGAAACCTAATCCTATTCCCATAGCCAGAGGGATATGCAGCCCATCATGTCCCGTGAAGATTTGATACCAAAGGACTGTTGTCAGCACAAAATGTCTACATCAGCACGAAATGTCTATATCCTTCTTTTGGGGAGGAAAGAGGGAATACAAGGAATTAAAATTATTTTTTATAACTAGAAGGGCACTCACCTTAACCTTTTCATGGAGGCTTCACATTCAGTTTCCTCAGATTATCATTGACAGCTCCAGGCTTCAGTGCCAATGAGAAGCCATGCTCTTAGCGACGCTTATAAGGCAGACAAATTTTTATCTCATTTGCAAAAAGGGAACACTATAAAATTGTCTGTCAGTGCAGATGTTGTCGAGACAAGCATTTTCAGGACCCAAGCTCTTTGTGGCTTTGTTAAAGCTGCATATTGAGGATCAGCATGAGCGTGACATGGTATTAGAGATGAAGTAATTCACTCTGTCGGTTGGGATTAAACTCCATGGTACTCGGTCCTGTTTTCCAGTTCTAACTTAGAGTTCACCTTTGCATCCTGAATACACAATTTGAAGTTTCAAATTGTAATTTTGAGAACTGCATATTATTAGAATATACTGCCACCAATGATTTGTGGTCAGAGTAGCACTGTCATATAGTTTTGATTCATTTAATTGGCATATAGTTGTTCTCTACTCTGTGTAATTCAAATAATAACAAATATGGAACAGTGTAACAGAGTACTCTTACGTTAAGTATGAAAATTCTGTTCTTGCCCATTCCAGTCACCAAAAGCTTTTCCTGAAGGATAGAAAAAAATTCTATTTTCCCAAGTCATGACCATGTGTTCCATATGAATGCATTTAGGAAGTTCTTTAGAAATAACCATCTATTCCAATATTCTTTTGTAATTTTTTTAATCCATCCAGTCCAATGAAGACACTTGTACAAATTCAATTATAACTGTATTCATGATGTAGTTATTTAGTATTTATAATGTATCCATGAGGCTGTATTTACGAATTGAAAAAACAACTGTTATGGCTCAAACAGATATTGGATGGAATTGCCATATGCAAGTGTCTCTTTTTCCCTTTAGTAATTCAGTTCCAAAATGCCATGAATAGTCAGACATTGCGTGCATGCTTTCCTGTTTATGATCTAGCACTTCGTGTACATCAACAGCCATCTTGTTTTTGAGAAGTAAATTACTTATGAATGATGGGCTAAGTGCAATGAAACTTCTCTCTTACTGCTTAAAGGGTTAAAAACTTTGGGGGCCAAATCCTTTTCATCTTACTCACAAAAAAGGTTCCATTGACTTCAGTGGGACTGCTGAATAAGATGTACAGGATTTTGAACTCTTGGCCAAATTCTGGCAGAACAGTAGATGAAAATGTCATACCTAGAGGGAAGACTGCTGCTCTGCCTCCAGTGCCCTTGGCCATGACAAATCCGTGAAGACATGTCCTAGGACAGGAGCCAAATACCACTGGCCATGTGTTCCTTCTGTAGCACAAGTTAGGTACATACTTCAGGCCAAAAATCTTAGGTAGATTAACAAATTGTATTGTTACCAATAGAACACTACAGTTTGGCTTTACATTATTTTCTCTAAACATCTGTTTAGGTTTCAACTGCACATTGAGCCAGGATTTGGCCCTTAATATGTGACACTATTAGCTGGACTTAATATTATGTTGAATCATGCTATGTACTGAGCTATTTGTTACATTTTATGTGTGACCTTCTTTTGTTAGAACTGTGAAAATTACTTGTATGTTCTGTTTTATGGGATGGTGTTCTTTCATTGTCTGGTACCATATATTCAATCTCTACATGTTTAATAATGACATCTCAGTTGAACTTGAAATACTGTGTGTACCAAAAAGAAGTTTTAAAGCGCAAGGAAGTACTGTATGTGGTAATATTAAGTAGAGCACAGGACTTCCAACTGTATGAGATGCAGATTGTTAAAGCACTAGGGATCTTCTTTAATGCTATATTAGTAGTAGGAAAAGAAAACCCAAACAAAACGAATTAATGTACGCTGTTATCCTCAAAATTCTGTATAAAATGCCCACACATTTTGTACTTCAAATAGCTGTGCTTCAAATTCAGATCTGAGAAAGAACCTTTCTTCAGTCTGTGAGAGAAGCAGTTTGCAAGGGTTTATTTTCTTGTTAGTTGTATGGGAGAGAAGCAGTTTGCAAGGGTTTATTTTCTTGTTAGTTGTATGGGAGAGTGTGTTAGAGATTGTGAGGGAGGAACTTACTGTTGGAAAGTTGTGTTGAAAGGAAGATGTTGTGTTTAGTTCTTAATCAAGACTAGATCATAATCATTTAATCTCTTCTTGAAGTTAACCTGCAAGATCATTTGTGGATCAGTCAAGAGTCCAGTAAACTTGAATCCTTCAAAGAGGGAAGTAGGCAAAATTAGCATCAACCAAGCTCAGTGAGGTATGAAAAAGTGCTTTGTGTTGAGATTTCTAACTGGCAGTTCTTGCAGGAAAAAAGGATGCAATTAATGAAATGACTGAGTAAGAATGCTTATATTATCCTGAAACCTAGATTAGTTTATCTCACAGTTTTAACTCTTACCAAATCATACAGGGTTTAGGAGCAGTTTTTCCTTAGCAGCTGGGCTTGGTAATTCTAGTTGCAAACCCAGCAGTCACACAAATAGTTGTATGAGCATGCATACCTTCTTGCATTCAGAGGGACTTCTGCTACAGAAGTTACTCTCAAGGATTTATATTTGGAAAAATAAAATATAAGAACTAAATCCATGAGCAGGCAAACATCAATGTCTAATTAAAGCCAACATGAGGGTGTTATACTGATCATCAGCATCACCATTCACTTACCATACCAGCACATGGCATTTTTTGAGCTCAATTACCCTGTAAGGATAATATTTCCTGGGAATGGCTGTTCAATGAAATCCTATGTATACTCCAAAGGTTTTTTTTTGTACGACACACAGGATGGAAGGTGCTCTAGTCCATGGAAAAACCAAAATGGAGCCACTTAGAGCCATAAGCAAAGTGAGATTTTGTTCCAAGTCCTCAAGAATGTTTAAGAAAAATGTGCTGGAAAGAAGCACCTACTTCAACACATCCCTTTCCATAAGCAGCTTTGCTTATGTTCCATTACTGAGATTTTCATCATCTTTCTGATGAAAAGCAAAGATCAATTTTCAATTGTCTGTAACTTCAATTCTCAGTTGAACTGAATTTTCAGTCCATTTTGACTGTTTAGCCAAGCTGGGACATGTTTTTCAAAGTCTGAATTCACCTGCTCAGAGAATGCAATTGGAACCAGTAGTCCTATTACAGGTTCTTGACTTTTTACAATGAATCCTCTCTTTTGTCAAAGATTTGCTTTCTATAAGTACTCATTGTAATGCACAGATTTATACTTTGGCTTCTCCTTGAAAAAGGAAGATCTTTTGTCTCTTTTAGTTTCTCTTTTCTTATCCATAACTGAGTGACTATCAGAGCACCAAAGAAGATGCACAGATATGAACAGTACATAAAAGCTCAACTGTGAATCTATAAAAATCTCATTGCTGGTGGCCACAATAAAGAAAAGGAAACATTCTGAAATGCCTACTGGATAAAAAGGGTGAAACATCACAGAATCACAAAATATTCTGAGTTGGAATGGACCCATAAGGATCACAGAGTCCAACTTTTAAGTGAATGGCCTGTATGGGGATCAAACCCACAGCCTTGTCAAGAAATGAGTTGCTGGTGCTCATTTGCAAGTGTGACCCTGCACAGAGCTCTGTTCCCAGAAGTTCCCTAAAGAATAAAGGAAAATACATGCAATTCTATACAGCTGGTGTGAGAGATTTGGTTAATACCAGATAAGTTTTGCCATGCAAAAGACATACTTGTCTCAATGAAAATTTTCAATAACAATATAGGCAATTAATAAACTTATGAGGAATAGCCAATTTCTATTGGTAAGAATGGGAACACACACATTTAGATACACTGTGAAAGGAAGATGTTGCTACTCTAACTGCAGTCTTATCAGTTCCTTTATTGACAAGAGAAGTTAAAAATATAACTTATTTGTATAAAGCATTTTCCTGGCTTATAACTGTTAGATTGCTTATACAGAAGGGTTTTCTAAGTGTACACTTTAAAGATGGACTGTGATAACACAAGGGAACATAATACAACAGAAAAAAAATCTGTAAGTGTAATGTGAGAATGTTACTACTTAAAAACTAAAATTTGTGGTGCAGCAAGTTGTCATTAAGAGGAAAACAGCATGTTGGTATTTTTCATTGTGTGCTTTAAATAAAACTGTTGACACATGGCACAAACAAATTATTGTAAAATCAGTTGGAAACTGCGAGACTGCCTTTCTGACAAACGCCTGGTTGCAGTTGAAATATGCTTTGTTTTCTGAGCCCTGGGCTGATCCTTGCTTTCATATCAGCCAACTGGAATGTTTGTTACACCCAGGCATCAAACCACCTTCACAATAAGCTGCACAATGTGACACTGGAGCCACTTTTATTTTTTCCATTTTTTAACAAAGACAGCAACTTGCTTTTTTACAATTAACTTCACAGTCTTTTGTTGTAATCAAAATGCCTAACAAGAAGTGATGATAAATCAGATGTCTGACTAGCAACTGAATATGTTTTCATTTGGATTGTATGGCTAACAGTACCAAAAATAAAAACATCTACATTTCAAGAAAAAAAAAAATTAGTCCAAATTCTGAAGAGCAATTAAGTTGTGCCACAGATGAGAGAGTTTGAGATGTCAAAAATTGTTCCCTGTGTTGCAACACCAAGGACTTGGTTCAAAGTGTGATTCTATAGGTCACAACCTGAAGGGTTACCTGGCCTGTGGCTGTGCAGAGGTTATGACTGTGGGTTCCTAAGATTCCATAATACTCAAGGACACAGAAGCTTTATCCTCTAAAATTTTCTACTTCATTACAGATTACCACAAAGATAACTGCTAGCAAGTATACCAATAGTTATTACAGCCAATATGAAGATGAATAAAGTGAATATGAGTATGAATGAATATGAATGAATATGAATGTCAAGCTATTACAATTATTATCAGCAATCAATAATATCAGTCAATAGTATGGTGTCAGTCAACACTAGCATCAAGCAGTATGGTAGTACACCAAATGACAGCAACAGCCAAGTAAGTGTGCACTACTGCAATCACTGGAGCTTGCCACTGAAACAAACTGATCAACAATAATATAACAGCAAATATGCTTAATATATATAATATTTATTATTATTTATTGCTGAATATTTACATTCAGCAAATTAGCCAGACTTAAGAAGAAGCCAAACCAGCCCAAAAGGGAGGAACAAACTGATCCTGGAGGGGACACACCCAACCATCCCCAAAAGAGGGGAAGAAAGATCCAAGTAGTAAGACAACAGATAGAGTTTCCCTTCAAAACAGATCCCTGACACAGAGCGTGGAGTCAGCCAGCATTCCCACTGAGTCCCAGAGAATGGACAGTTCTTGTGGGATTCAGCTGAGAAGTTCTCAGAGGGACACAACTTTAGTCTGTTTTATAACAAACATTGAATGTGTGTAGGAGATTCTGCTTTGAGAGACTAATAAATGATCTTAACTTCTATTTTTCACCTATAATGGGCAATAGATGATTCTGTTTTCTGATTTTTTTTTTTTGCATCAATTTTATATCTCTATGTTGTTTTCCATTTTCTTAGACAGTAAATTGTTATTACAGTCTCTTGGGTTTGCAGTTATTCCTGGTGCCTTGGGATGTCTCTGTTTTCTAGGTCATTGGCTCTACTTTTCAAGGATGCTTGCAGTTCCCAGGCCTAGTCCTCAGCCTCACAATCCCAGGCTGCCAGACCTTCTCTCTCATGATTTTCAACCAACAAATTTTTCTGTACAGCAGTTTTCCTCTTCTAACCAGGTTGCTCATAGCTGGGAGAGCCAAGGCAGCTAGCTGAGCCTGCTGGCTCTGAACCAGGACCCATGCACATCTGGAGCAGCAGCTGGGCTCCTTGGGGCACCTGAAAAGCCACTGCATGCCTGTGGGTGTGCTTACCTGCACATCAAGTCAGACCCAGTTGTCTCAATATCCCTTGTGCAGATGCCCCAGGTGCTGCAGAGCGTTTCAAATGGCCCTGGGTGTCCAGCTATGGCCACTAAGCCAAGCCTGGAGAAGGGGACTTATTTGCCCCTCTGCTCTCCACACTGCAGTCCAGAGTGAGTGGCTGACCTGTGTGTATGTCCCCTAGTCCTGGCTGCCTTGGACAGTGATGAGGATTTTGAGGAAACAGAAGGGATGATTTTGCTTCAAAATTCAAGGATGGTTTTAAAGAATCAAGCCATAAGTCTGTATCATAAAAACTGCTAGAATTAGACTACAATTAGACTATGATATAAAAGCAAAAATATTTTAAGCAAGTCTTACAAATGCATTATTTGCCAGCATTGCTAAAGTAAACATGAATTAAAGTAGAAACTATCTGGATCCTTTATTTCTTCTATTTGCCTTTTACTTAAGGGCTTGAGAAAACTTATTTTTCTGTATTGCAGTTATATTTTAGAGCTTATTGCGTCATCTTTTCCCTTCAAAAACAGTTAAATAATATGAGTGAAATATTTACTTAGCAAAAGCTGGTTTTCTGTACATTATCCATTATTTTGCACTAGGTCTTGCATAGATTTATGGTGTCCATTATAGCAACTTAAACCCAGTACATAGAGGCCCATAAATTGGTATGCTGCTTGTTTTCATGGAATGCTTATAAGATAAATGTTACTCAATCCTGTGGCACCATATTCTTTTTTTCATTTGAAGGACACCACGTATTTTATAAGTAAAATTCCCAAGTAGCACAAGAAATTCCACCTGAATATGAGAAAGAACTTAACTGTGCAGGTCACTATGCACTGGAACAGGTTGCCCAGAGAAGCTGTAGAGTATCCCTCACTCAAGAATCACCTGGACACAATCCTGTGCCAGGTATGCTAGGATGACCCTGCTTAGGCAGGAGGCTGGACCAGATGACCCTCTGTGGTCCCTTTCAACCTGAGCCATCCTGTGGCCCTCTGATTCTGTAGTGATGTGAGAATAGCTGAGTAGGATCAGAATTCCACTGAATTTAATTAGAAACAGCCAAATCAAACTGACTGCTTTTGTTTTGTGATTGTTGTGTATGGGATTATCATGGGCCAAATGGTAAATTTATTGAAGTTACTTCTCTAAAGGAAGATAATAAATTCAGATTAAAGGTCTGTCAGCCTGCAACTTATGTTCTTTTCATTGAAAGTGGTCACAGAACAAATCACGATTTCTCATTCTGTGTTGGGTAATGCCACCTTTTAACTACGGTGCAAATGGTTATGCTGGAATATCTTTGATAAAGCTGCTCTCCAAATTGTTACTCGGATAACCAGGAACGCCATGTTGCTTTACTGAACGTAGCAAAGCTTGTCTTTCTCAGACTGGCTTAATGTCAGCTGGGCGCTTCTATTTCTTGCCTTTAGTCAAGGGCACAAGGCTTGCCCAGTTAATTTAGTTTCAATCCTCAATTCGGCACCTGATGCTCACACATCCCGAAGGATCATCACTCTACGCGGGATCTTTAAAGGGTTTCGCTCTCCCGAATTGTTCCGGGAAGGAGACACTGGAGGGCACCAGAGGCCGGGGATGGCGCCGGGCTCCCAGGGACAGCCAGGGACGGTCCCTGCCCTGCGGCAGAGCCGGAGCTGACGCGCCCCTGCCAGCCCGGGCCGTGCTGCGGCCGCGGGGACAAGGGGACAAGGGTGTCCCACTGGGGAGCTGGCGGCAGTACCGGGACACAGGCGGAGGGAAAGCCAGCAAGTGCTTATTTCAGCCAGCACTGCTGGCGGCTCCGGGGACGTGGGAGAAAGAGAGGAAGAAGATTCAAGTCGAGAGTTATTGTAAAAATGTGTATTTCAGCAGTGGTCTGCCCACTGTCCCTTCTCTCATGTCCATCTATTGTCCATAAACATCCTGGGAGAAGAGATTCATACGTCTGGATGATCCCAGCAGGCTGGTGCCATGATCCTAAAAAAGCAAAGTGCAATTCAACAAGAATGAGGCGAAAAAATTCCATTTGCTAAAATCAAAGTACACAATGGTGCATAAGGTTTGACAATATTAGCATCAGGGAAATGTTTATTGGATTCAGAATGAATTTGTGGTCACTGCAAGAGAGTACCATCCCTGCTTTCACAGGGAAAAGGACATAGTCTTGACTGGGGAGGACATACATCTTTCATGGTTGAGACTTGGTTTGCATGTTACAGATACATGATCTCACCATCAACCTATCTCTAAGTTTTTCAGTCTCCTCTGTCAGAGCTGTTCCAGTTTGAATACATAACTTAATAGTTACCACCCTTGTAGGGTAGGAAATACATTTCTTTTCAGCTTCCTAAGCCAGTCTGCTAAATGCTGGACAAGTTCTTGCAAGAACATATTTTGCTTTCATCCCAGTGCAGTATGAACACATTTTTTAAATTACTGACATTTAGCAGATGGGAAAAACAGTTATTTCCTATGTTGCTGGGAGAATGGTGCAGCCAACAGATTCCTGGCTCAGCTGCTGCTCTAAAGCTGTTATGCTGGTCACTGCATGCACTTGAGAGTTCAGCCAGTGAATTATGGTTTGCTATAATAAGAATATTTTGCTTTCCATTAGATCACACTCAGTGGAACAACAGCAAATGCACTGAAGCCACCAAAATGGCTCTCAGTGATATTTCAGGGTCCCTTTGCTTCATTGCTGGTGTCAAACAAGTTCTGGCAAAAGGACACCTTGGCCACATTGTCAGAAGTAACAGATCAGCTCTTGTGAAGGAGGAACAGATGTGGCAGGCCAGGTGAACTGCACAGCACTGAGACTGCAAAGGAATCTTAACAAAGCTGAAAAAATGAAAGCGAAGATCATAAATCATCTCTTAAAACTCAATGCAGAGCTCTCTTAAGGTGTTATGTGAATAACAACACCCCAAGATGTTAGCAGCAACTTGAATTCTTCTCACAAAATCCTTTGAAACAAAAGATACACCTGTCTCCTGGATGGAAATTGTTGCAGGGAATCACAGCAAAGAGACTGGTTCATGCAGCAGAAGCAGAACAGGAGGATATGCCAGTTTGGGTCACTATCCAGAAGTGGGATCTGTTCATATGAGAAGTAAGTGTTCAAAGAATTCCCATAGGATCATATCTCTTTGGAAGGGCAGACCACTTAAAAAGGCCAGATCAGTCATGCAAGCCATGAAGCTGAGGAGTTGCAGGTATTAGCTGCTGTGTAAGCTAAATGCTTTCATATCTGCCACTGATCCTTTGAAACACTGAGGACAACCCAAGGTCAGGAAGCATAAATTTAGACATCTATATCTGCACAAGCTATTAAACCTTCCATTACAGGCAGTACAGTCAAAGGTACACTGTCAGCCAATGCAGGCACATAAAGTGATTTATTTGGTCACCCACAAGTCCTGCTGTAGGATAACCCAAGTTGCTCCTTAGGCTTTACTGACTGTATTGGCTCGAGACAAGATTCACACATAAACGTCCAGCACTGCCTGTGTGCTGGGTGGGTGTCCTGTCTGGCACCCAGCCATCCCAAGAGACATGGGTTTCCCTTATGTTTTAAGTGCCAGGCACATCTCAGATTTCTTAAATTCATCCAAAGGCACCAAGATTTAGGCAAATGAATCAAACCACTGGTTTCCACTAATCCATTGATCTCCACAGTCAAAATATAGACAGCAAGCATGTTTATATCTTTAGCTGCATGTAGGCATGTTAATTTAAGAGCCTCCATCTTGATATTATCTGTTTTTCTCTGCCCTTGAAAATTTTGTTGGCTAGAAGTTTCATTTTGAGGCTGTTGTGTCTTTTAATTTTAGAAGCTCTCATGCTTTGTTTCACTCACCTGAAATATGTCCATCAACAGTTCACATTCTCAAGCCTTAAGAGGTTGGTACAGAACAAATACATGTGCACAAAGGTAGCTCTAGAGACTCAATTCAAATTTTCCTAACTCTAGCTTGTCGCAGACATCTTGCATGAAAAATCCTTTCTTAGGATTTTTCCTTGTGGGAAGCTGCAGTTTCAGCAACCAAAAGTAAACAATGGTTATCTGCTGCTGTGGAATGCAACAGGTAGACCCATGATTGGTCTCCTGTAGATGTTTAGATTTACTGACCACTCATGGCAGAGCTGGCTCTTGCTCTCAGTCTGAGACACAGATCTTTGTTATTTATTCTTTCTATTCTTAGCTTAGCTAGCTTCTGAAGAAACCTTTTCCTTTCTATTTCTTTTTAGTATAGTCTTAATGTAACATATATCATAAAATAATAAATCAAGCCTCTGATCATAGAGTCAACATTCTCGTCTCTTCTTCATCCTGAAAACCCTTATGACCACGGTCACACTGGCTTACTTGTGTTTTGCCAGAAAATCCCTGGAAGGCAGCCTTGTGGCCCTCCTTCAGCATACGGGGACAAAAATTGTACTTATGGGGAGTTATGGGTGACGTGGGAATTAATGTGTTTAAAAACATCAGAAAAAAACAGTCAAATGAGTTCAAAGGAATGGTCAGTATTAATAACCAAGGACATGTATGGAAGCAGTCAGACTAGAAGATGCTGAGGGATGAGTTGCTCATTTATATCATGACCAGAAGACCTCTGCTCCCTCTGCAAGAGGATGGCAACAAGGATGTGCCATGGGCCATGCTTCCTTCCACTGTCCCATGAGGAAGATGAGGGTACCCCAACAGAGGTATCATGGACAAGACAGCAACCTTGCAGAAGTTTTATGGAGAAAAAAGCTTTTGACGTTGAGATGAGGATCGGGCATTCACTGATCATCATGCAGCATTGGACTCTGGACCCAATTCTGGTCAAGATCAGCTTGGGAGTGATTGTTCCAGTTCATTTCTTTTGAACTTTTTCTCCCAGCCTGCATTCTTTTATTTTTGCTGGAATGAAACACAAAACAAAACCTGCCTGACATTCAAACTGCTCTGCTGATGACTCACTGACCCACTCCATGGCTTTAAGCTAGCAACTAGCTCACTTGCTGTCTCATTGGTGCCTCCTGAAAAACAGGGTAATGAGTTTTTGCTGATAATGAAAAAGTGAACATGAATTGAATTGTTCCCAGAAAGTAAATTACTAAATAAATATGCATTAACAAGTGATCCTAAGACAAGAATGTGCTTGTGGGAGCAACTGCATTTTCACTGAGGCCAGTCTTGAATAACACCCTACCTTACAAAAGGCTGAGAGTCACTGTGACAAAGCACAAATTGCTACCAAGGTTATTAAGGGGACTCTTTTCATTCAATGGTATCACAGGGATCAGCAAATGATGTGGCACATTCTTCAGTTTTGTTTCCTCCTTTTGTTGTTGTCCATGGCTGCCCCTTCTGCAGGTACAGCTTGATCCTGCTTCTCAATCTCCTTCCACAAACAACTGAGTGCCCAGCTTAACCAGGCAACTTTGCAGGTCTCACTGTGTTTTAGAGACATTGTCATAACAGCTTCCAGACCCTTCAGTTTAGAAGGAACACCACTAACGTTCACACATTCAGGACACAACTAGTACAGTAATATATTCACATTTATTTACTTGCATTACCATAAATTTTATAGACACAGGAAGATGTGTTGACTAAGACTTTCATTGTGCTCAACAAAGAAAAGGTCTGAACAGAAGCACTTGGACTGGGAGCCATGAGGTAGAAAGTAACAGAAAACAGAAACAATCACTCTGAGGCAGCAGTTTCAGGATAGCAACCACTCAATCAAGAGTTTAACGAGCCTGAGGACTTTCAGAGAAAATAATTAGGTGGCCATGGGGTGTTTACAATGACTTTTTCAGAGAAGAGAGAGTGCTTCTTGGAAAAAGCATCAAAAGCATGTGTTTGAAAATTATCAGTTTGGAAATGGAAAATTACTAAATTGCATCATAAGCTGATCAGAGGTAAGGCTTGACCTCTAAATACTGACAGGATTATTTTAGAAGTTGTTTTATTTGAGCAGTCACAGCACACAGAACTGTGGTGAGTTCCTGGGAATAATCATTTAATTCCACAAACAGTAAACCTGGTGAAGCCTGGTTTATTTTGAACTCATGTTTTATTTTCTTACTCGCCCAACACAATAACCTCTCCTAAAGCTCTTTATGACTTTCTCCTCACCTCAGCTGTACTTCTTCAGCATGTTTCTTCTCATGACCTCTAAATACCATCTAGTTGAAGCCCGGACAAGGGACATGTTCTGTCTCGCAGCCTGATACTCACAGTAAGTGGCACAACCACTGCTGGTGAGCACACACTTCAGCTTTGCCTCATTCAATTTCCTTTCTTATATAGAGACAATCTTCAGAAGTCATGTAGGAAATCCCACTATTCTTCATCTCAGATGGTCATCCTAACGAAGCAGAAAAGAGAGAAAGGCACTCTTAGTCCCTGATTCATCCTATCCCAAAATAGACATCTAAATCAGGCCATTTGAATCATGGTTAAACATGCCAGCTGGTCTCCACTAACTGTAAGGGCAACCAAAGGGATTATCTCAGATGAGGACATTGGTACTACAGAAGGCTAAACTTAGGTGAAATGAATCCTACTGTAATTCTTTTGAGCTCTGTGTCACTTCATGATGTTAAAGACTGGTGGTTGGTTTCAAAGCTTTTAGAGTGGGACAGATGGATGGGCACTGTGATTGCTGAGTCTTCCTTCATCTCGACTGAAAAATCAAAAAATCTTCCCACTGGGAAGAGTGAGAAAACAAAAATATATTTGTGTATATTTTCACAGAGGAAGATGCTACATTTTCTACCACTTTTTTGAGCTCTCTCCATCTGCTCAACAGCCCCTGTACATGTGTGAGTTGTTAGAGTGCCCAGCTTAACCTCAAGGCACCTCAATGCTGGTGTCACCACCATCTTCCCACCAGATAAAATCAATGAATGTTGACAGCAAGTGCCAACAAATTGCCCTCTTCCACAAAGGTGAAATTAGTTCACTTACCTTTTTGGTTTTTGTAAGCTTTTCCAGGAATTCATGTATATTTTTCTAGTCGGTGATAAAGAAAGAAGGTGATGAAAGAAAGAAGATAAAAGAGATATATTGGTTTCAACAAGATCAGAATATTTAGTTGTCCTGTATTGCAAAACAGAAAAAACAACAATTTACAACTAAAGGACCTTGAAACTTTTTCTTGCAATGCCCTATTTTTAGGACAGCCCAAGTTTCCACATGCCTCTTTCTCCAGCCCTGGAGCTAGACTGCAAAATCCCTACTATGGGCTAGTGAGTAGATGCAGAGGTGCTCCACAACTCTGACTTGGTTTCTCAACACACAAAGAAGTCAATTTTATGCGACTTCATTGTGAAAAGCCATCCTGAACACACAGTTGTACAATAAATGCTCATGACTTACCTTGTGGGTGGGTGAAATTCTAGGAGAGATGGGCTTGGGCACCTCCCAGCATGTCCTACACACCATTTTGCATAGTCATCCCAGGTTGCCACATGCCCATCTCTGCAATTTTTGTGGCATGGGGCTTGGTGCTCATGTGTGCACCAGCCCAGCACAGGGCAGTAAGGATCAGAAAATTTTCACAAATGCTCACAGAGCTCTGCTGGAGGTCGGTGTCACTGTCCCTAGGTTAACAGCCACCCCCAGGCTCAGCCATCACACATAACCTCACCCTGTGAGGAAGCACAAGCTCCCAGAGACCACCCTGCATCCTCCTGCCTGGTCCCCTGAGAGACAGTTCTCTCCCTTCCCTCGAGCTCTGCCTCCTGTGGGCACACATGTCCACGTGGCTGGATGGAAAACCACATCACAACCCCGAGCCAGATTACAGCTGTGGTTTTGTTCCCATTGGCTGAGACTTCAACTGGATTAATTCCTTTGTTGTTCAGACCAAGCTTGTGCAAACTCAAGGGAGAGGGTAGGAATGAACAGGAGGGAGGCAACACTCTTTTAGTATCAATTCTTGCAAATGTTAGCTTAAAAATACAATTCCCATTCCTGAACCAACTTCTCAGCCCTAGCACAGCAATCCTTTTGAGCCTTCTCTCCAAGAATGTGGAGGGCATAGCTGCTTCTGCAGCTGGGCCACCCTAGTCATACAGCCCTCAAAGAGCAGCTGTTGTTAGAACTGGAATGCAAACTGAAGTGCAAGGAGAGGAGGTTCTGAAAGAGTTCACTTCAGACAAGTCACCAGGTTTGTGAAAAGCTAAACGAAGCAGTCACCTGCCTGTAATGCACAGGAGCCTCATGGCAACCCTCAGGAAACAGTATAGAGCTTTTTGTGGTATTATTTTAATTGTGTTTCAATTTAGTAGTGACTAAGCAACTTGAGAAACTCTCTTTCTTCCCTCTGCAAAAAGAATTAGTATCAGACCATGACACATGTGACGCTGCTCAGTGACACAGGCAAGAGAGACCCAGACAAGGTGCTCTTGCTCCAAGAGGGCTCCTGAATCAGCCTGGCCCTGTGCTGGTGAACTCATGGAAAACGTTGCTGCTGCACAGTGACCTCCCCACAAATACTCTGAGGCTGCCTCCTATCTCTGTGCACTCCCCTTCTCCCCACAACTTTGAAGTGTAATTTTTAAAAAAGTCACCTGAGTTTAATTCCTGAAACTACTTTTTCTCCTGAAACTGTACAAGCTGTGCTCTATGGAGTCCCATAATTCTGTGTACATCTGCATTTTCCACTTGAAGGTTTTGGAAATAATTGATAGTGCAGAAGATTAAAAAACACCAACTCACCAGAGAGAAGAGAAAATACTTCTTGCCGTACTTATCCTTTTTTCTGTTTTAGTATGTTTCCTACCAGTTTTGGTAGGGAAGTGGCAGAGTTGATGGCAAATTTGATCTGTCAATCCAAATGAGGAATTAAAGTCATTTAGGAATAACAGTTGCCACCTGGAAAATAAGCAGAGGACTTAAAAATAATTATGGCTCAATGTATTCATCTTTGCATTCCAGAAGGCTCCCCTTGGTCTCTCCTGAAGATAATACATTAGCACTAGGATGAAATATTGACATGCTTTCAAGCTTTTCACCTGAGATTGAATTATAAGTTACAGATGCTGAGTCATTGGTCTTTTTATTAGCTCAAAGAAATAACATAACATCACTCAAGGATAGAGACCAGACAATTTTTTCCAAAGATAAGAAATGGATTCATTTTCTCTGAAAAAAAAGAATTCTTTATCTTTCTGGCTTAATTTGGTGATGTATCAACAGAAAACCAATATGAATTGATAAAAAGGATTTGTTAATTTATTTTCTTACAGAATATTTGATCCTTTTAGATGATTTCAAATAGCATCATATTGGGTCAGAAATTCCAGACTACCAAGGAATTGGAAACCTGACTTTCACAGCACTGCTGCCACGTATTGATGTAACTTACCATGGAAAACACCCCATATTGATTATATATAACCACAGTATGGCCAAACAACAATACAAAAACACATGCACAAATATTAATTGTTTTAAATTCCAAGCAGCCTAAGATCTAAGCAGAGAGCAGAGATTTTAGGGGAGCCTGAGAACAGCTAAACATTTTTTTAGTTCAGCTGGAAATTGTTCAGGTTGACAGAGGGAACAGGGAACGTGGTCAGTATTTTCTAAAATGCAGCATCTTATGGGTCTGTTATAAAATAGTGGTGTTAAACTTTCAGAAGCAAAGACCCTAGTGATGGGTCACTAATTAACTTACAGTTTGATCCAGGAGAGCTCCTTTATTTGGTCAGTGCTTGCTGAAAAGCAACTAAATATTTCTGTTTATTTTTGGCAATTACATTTACTTTTGGTACCATTCCCACAAATAGCAATGTTCCATTTCAAAGTTGCAGTATCTACTTTTAGATCTCTTAGTATTTCAAAAGGATGAGAATATTTAAAATAAACTACATCCTTAGCGCAGTCAATCAAATATTTCCCCATCAGCTAGGACAGTTTCTATCTTCTGATTCCTCTCAGGTTTAATTCTGTTTTGGATTCTGCTACTGAGTGGCTCTGTAGGTCTTGAAGAAGTCAGTGTGCAAGTGAGACAGCTTAACAAATGCAGAAATCTGAAAGAGAGGAACTTGCTTCCTTCACAAGTACAACATGCAACTGAATAGCAGCTATTGTCTTTATTTTACAGTGCGCAAAATCATGTTCTATTTCTTGACAGAAATTAGTAATTTAGTGTTTTCTGAGTGGTACCATATACAAATCTGGCATCAGTGTCTACAGGAAAAAGTGTCCAGTGGTTCTCCCCTGAAGTTCTTCATTAAACTTTGCAAGACTTCCATACAGCTGAAAATTTTCACTCTTGGTACATTAAGAGTGCCTGTCATTAGAAAATGTTGACAAAAATAGTTGTCATTACTGAGAACAAGACATAAAATACAGCTTCTTTATGGAGGAGTTCAGTCACTGTTGAGAACATGACCAAGTGGGAAATGTGCTGTTTCCTAGGCTGACAGGACTACAACTGGTCCCCTGGGAAGCTCTTTGGTAACTTTGAATTTGATGAAGAATTTCCCACTTGGAAAGGTGAGGGTTGCGCAATATGAGAAACTCCTCAAATTCCAAGGACACAACAAATATGGGTTGGAAGTGCTGGGGGGGCCTTGCTTCCCCAGTCTGTGGAGGTTTATGAACCAAGCAGGGACTGACAGATGTGCCATCCCCACACAGTAAGGCTGCAGCTGCTCTCTGAAGGCTCCCTGTGAAGGCTCAGCCTTATGCTCTTGTGAAGGCTCCAAGGCAAGGATCAGCACGGAGCCAATGGATCAGAACAAGATACACACTTATCACAAAGAAATTATGAAAAGCAAATACCAGACAGTTCTGTGCTCAGTTCATTTCGGCTTCTCCTGGAGCTGGGAATAAGCAAGTTTCACTTATCAGCATATAATGTGTCAAAGGCAATGAGAACACAGATGTCTTAGCATCCTTTTGGCACAGACTCCCTGGGAAGGGCAGCCTGTCTCTGAGTGCAGTTCAAAGGACAGAGGACATGTTATGAATCAAAAGCATCCTAACTTGCTGAGTTAAATGACATAAATGACAAAATGAGTAGTGTATTCAACCATGTATAGAACCATGGCCAGAGGCCCCCACACACCACAGCCAAGCCTTTCCTTTGAGACACCCTTCACAAATGCCTTTGCTGCTCAAAAAGCAAACTGTGCATGGGAGGGCTGGTGCATTCATAGGAGGCCTGCATTTTCACCTTCCCAATTTTGTGAAACTATGAGGTTATTCACACACACCACCCAAGCAAGAATGGCCCTGCACTGAAAGAAATTTGTTATTGCAAAGTCAATACCTTTAACATCATGAAATGCCAGAATTAAGCTTGCCTTTAATGTGGCATCCTGTTGTGTACATATGATGATACACTTTTTAAATTAGACAACTGCATCGTACTTCTTTCGAGAGATCCCTACTTCATTCAGTACACAGGAACAGATGAGATTTCTTAATGAGATTCTAGGCAGGATTTTTATTAGCACTGATCTTCTACACTCTCTTTTGTTTACTGAACTGACTCCCAGTACAGCTCTGAATAGGAAATTGAAAATGTAATATTTTTTGTAATTATTCTCAAAGTTCAAGTCAACTGCAGCTGAGTTCTATGACTCAGTAATCCAAGATGGTTAACTAAAAAATGCAGACTAAGCAAGCTGTGAAAACCTAGTTTTCATGTCTTGTGTCCCCAGGCTGTGGAGATAGCCATGTCCAGCTGCATTTACTGTGGCAGTACTCTTACCCTCATTGAAAGTTCTCCACTCAATCCTAAAAGCTGATGTTTCAGAGAGCAGCATATTTCAGCTCAACCCCAGAAAATACACATTTTTTACTCTCACTGGGCACAGTTACACCAATGTCCTCAGGCTGACTGACTGACTGACTGTTGGATGTGTTAGCACAGTACAGACTACAAAGAATACCTGAAGGTATCATAGGGAAATATGAAGTTGAAAGCTTGAAATTCCCTCTGATCTATGCCAGGACAGACCACTGTATCCAATGCCTACATGCACAGACAAAGAAGAACTCCTTTCTTCAAAGGAAATCTGTTCACCTGAAGGACATAATTTTCCTTGTGTTTTGATTAATCTGTCCACTTGAAGGTGGACCATTCCTCCAGTTTCCCAGGAGACAAAACATGAGGAATGCATTTGTGCAACCAGAAGCACTGGGCTGAGAGCTGCCTGTAAGGCAGTGGCAACTGCAACATGGGAACCTTGACCTTCAGGCTGCCAAGAGGTCCAATATGCTATACCAAAGGAAAAAAACAGCACAAATAGCCCATTTGTTGAAAAAGAAGTGGAAACCATAATCCATTTAAAGGTTTCAGAGGAGAATACTTTAAGGAAAACCAGCAAGTACCTTCTCTGTGTGGGTTAGCTCTTTCACCCATGACTTCTTAACATACCAGCTCTAGGGTGTGTTTCTTTCAAGAAAGATGCAGGTTTTCACATGTAGATGCCCTCCTGACTGCCTGGCATACTGCACCCAGCCTCCAGCCACAAGGCAGAAGGCACAGAAGTCCACTAAATCCTGTTTTGTGTCTTCAGCTCTGTGTGGATGTCCTGGCCACCCTCTGCAGTTTACATCCAGGCAACTGCCTTGCTCCCCAGCACACATGGCTGCCCATGCTTTGGCATGAATTGCCCTTGTGCATGAACTGCCCATGCAACTGATGCTCCCACGTTCCTGCCACTGCACCTGCCCAGCCAAAGCAGGGTGCCAGAGGCAACAGTGACTCATTGCTATGTTCACCCCAAGACATGTTGCGTGAGGAAGACAGGTTCTTGCTGTGTTTTGTTTATAACAGGGCTGAAGCTGTACTTCCCACAGAGCTTAAAAAGTGAACAAGAAAGCCTCAGGTGACATTTCAAGGGAGGACAGCTTGGGAGGTGCCTTTTCTTTTAAACTAACCTCAGTAGAAGAATGAGGATATAATCAGGTAAGTGTCAAAATGAATGATGAATCCACACATCAGATAACTGACCCAGTTTTGAAAGAATATCGTACTTTATTATTTTAGATTGAAAAACAGGATGGTTCAAAACTTAAGGGATTAAAACTACCCCAACTACAGCCAATGGAAATATTTTCTTTCACTTCAACAATCTTCAGTTAATCTGGACAAAAATTTTGAAATGCTGGAGAGATTACTAGTTGCTGCCAACCATTAACTTTCCTCCTTTTCCTCCAACTGAATTATGCCAAACCTTTCATGGGCAGTACGTTTCATTGTCATTTACTTATTTGATGTCTTGCTTTTCTACAGATTTTTGAGAGGAAGATGGAAAGCTGATCTGTTTCCAGAATTTATGATAGGGGGAAAAAAGCAGCTAAAAAATGAGGGAAAAAAAAAAGGAGAAGGAAAGCCTACCTTCATCCCATGGAGCTGGCAAGAGACATTATCACCTGGACAGAGCTGAGGGGCAAGCTTAAAATGTGCCACTACTATTGACCACCCTCCCTCAGAGCAAAGCCTTGTTGCTGGTGTCTTACTGATCTGCCACATTGCAGTCCCAGCTTTATCCACTGAGACCCACGCTGTGAAAGGCAAAACCATAATGACAAAGACAACATATATATGCAGGATGATGCTGGACTGTGCATGAGCAGAATTTGGCCATTTGTTATTCAGGAGTAATGGCACTTCACCACAAAGAACATTAACCACATTTCCATGGCTGTAAAGCTTTTGCTTCATTTTTCTCCTCTTCCTTTCCCTAGACCCAGATCCAGTCACATCCTTTGCATTATCTCTGTGCTCATCAGTACATTTATGCTTTGAGTCAACTCCATATGCTATCACAAATGATTCACCTTTTTTCCAGTTTAATATTCTTCCCAATTCCAGTAATTAGAATTGGCTTGGTGCAGGGTCAGAAAACACAAGCCAGTGCATGTAAGGGGAGGTAGGCCAAGGCAGGAGGAGGACAGGGAGAAGGGCACAGAACCTCTTTAAGTGGAAATGAGCTGTCAGAAAATCTCAAGCCCAAACATGTAACTTTACCTGTGCAGCTTTGCTGCAGACACTTTAATTCCTTGTTATGTGTCCTGCAGGCTGCTCCTAATAGCCATCTGCAGCCTGACAGTAATTATGTAGCCTGGCTCAAAGGATTGAGCAATAATGTGATAAGGTGAACAAAAAGAACTCCAAGAGAAAGCTACCTTTTAAGTATGTTTAGAGGCCTAAAATGTCCAGTAGTATCTACTGAGGTGTTTCCAAAGCACTTAGCCATCCCTTGAGAGCAGCACATGCCTGTTTAGTTGTAGCATCTTTGTCTCTGAGAATCTATCCCTTATCTCTCAACAACCTCCCAGGTCACTTAGGACTGAATCTTTCAGCAACAAACACTGAGAAACAAGTGTGGTAAGACCACCAAAGACCCTGCAGCCCATGATCTATAGCTACGTCCAATAGCATTGTTTATGCACCATGTGGAAGCAGCAGGGAGACAGCAGCTGGGAGCTGTTCCCTCACATAACTCAGTTTCTCACTGGGAAAATGCAGACCTATTCAGCTTATATTCCACCCATTTCTCAGTACCTGAAGCCCTATCCAGAAATACAAGCTGCCAAAGAAAGATAAAAATGGAATGTAAAATTATTCAAATACCTGAACTATTCAATGGAAGGCCAATGTCATCTTTCTTGATATAGCCAGTCTATTTGCAAATTGGCAGTTCAGCCTCACCAATATTTGCTGAGCTAGCTAACAGCATTTTTCACTCAAGATGCCTGGAACATGTTTAGGCTTATTAATAAATTCAATCTTCTGTTACATGTAGTAATACACAGGTTTCTACTTGGGATTTTGAACAACTCTTTCATGACATAGTTAAAGCCTTTTCCTTGGTGGAGTGCCACAGAATTACACAGCTCTGATGAAAAAGAAGATTAAAGCACATTGGAGTCATGAGAAATTTGAGAAGAACAAAGGTTTCTCAGGGGGTGATCCACAGGTTTCTCAGGGGGTGACCAAAACCTGCACACATAGGTACACTAAAAGGGAGGCTATAACCAGCACTGAATTATTTTAAGCATGGAATCTTTTGGCTGTATCTGCTGTTCTTCCTTCTTGCTCTGCTGCTGTATGCCCCCAAGGTTCCCCAAGGGAACCTTGCAGCCTCCTCTTCCTCTTTGTCCCAAGCATGGATCTGTGCAGGGTACAAACCCAACAATGCTGCCTTGGTGCTGCTGCCCAAGAGCCATGGCTTTGGAAAGAACCAGCTGGCAGCAGGAATCCCACAGGCAAAACCTGGGAATCCTGGTGTCAGCACCACAGGGCGTGGGAGAGCTGCAGGTTTGGCAAGCAGATGATTGCTCTTTTACACAACTGTGCAAAGTACAGTTCTTGTGATAAAACATTACAGTTCATGACAGGTTATTTGGGGCAAGGGTTACATTTCCCTGAGTCTTATCTTGCTGCCTGATGCATTCTTTGGCAGAAATGGGAATTTGGACAAAGATTAAAGAAGTTACAGATGTGAACAACTGGGTTACCACATGGAAGCTGTATTGCTGTTACTGGCAGAATTTGGAGACGTTAGAAATCTGAGGCCTGTAATCATTTACAGGCATAGAGAGAAACCAGGAAGTTATTTTCTATAACCCTCAAATACTAGAACAATGGAACCTTGGGGAATTTGGTAATGGGAAGCATGGTTTGGGTTCCAACTCTTACCTGGCAGCGCAGCTCACTGGCTCTGCTTTTATTTCCCAGCCTGTAAAAAAACTGGAGACTGAAAACTGATATTAAAAAATATATAAAAGCTGCTACTAATGCATCTGACTTAGGAATTCTGCTATTTTTTTTTACTAAGGATCAGTACTTTATTCTTAGCTGCTAAACTTTATGTAAAAAATATGTTACAGCTTGAGTGTGGCAGGAAAGATGAGACAGTTGCTAAAGAGAAAAATATTATTTATTTACTCTGCTTTTCAACTAACTTTTGAATGCTCCAACCCACATTTAACTAATATTTGTGGGTTTGAATGTTGCAGTGTGATATATTAGCCTGTCTCAGTATCCTGGTTCTTTACCCAGTGTGCCAATCACCTCTCCCTTCCCCTCCCTTGTCCCCTGCTGAGTGCTGTCCATCAATCCTGGCATTCCAGCAAGGGCCGTTGTATAATTGGCGAAGTTCAAAAGACGCCTCTCAGCCCTGGGGACATTGGGCATCCAGGTGTCATTTGTCCCCTGAGACTCCCCACCCTTACCTGGTTGGTGGGATCCCTACCCCTTCCCTCTCCCTCTCCCTGAGGTTAAAACACACAGCAACCACGCGGTTCAATGGTTCTGTCGGAGCTCTTGCTGGATTCAGAGGCCTGTGTGCCTGGAATAAAGCTCTGGATCAAAACCCTCCAGCAGAACCCGACTCCTTTCCTTCATTTAGCCTAAAGCCTTTCCACCAGAGGTAAACCTGAGCTCCTGCTTGCCTGGACTTGTCCCAAGTGCCAGCTGCAGCACCCAGCCAGCCAAAGGTGTCTCTGAGGTGAAACCACCACAGCTGCCACCTTTGGGCAAGCAGCAAGGGCCAGAGGAGCCCAGGCACGTTCCATCCGGCAATATTGGGATTTAATTCCAATATTTGAAGATTCTTTTCAGGATATGATGATGATGGAATTAGGACTTTTAGGCGTGTTGTCCTTCAAGAGGATACATGTGTAAAAAAAAAATGCATACACCTACACTCCTGCCTGTGGTGGGAATTCAAGTAACCAAGGAGCTCAGTTGCTTTGTTAAGATGCACACTCTCAATTCAGGCTTTTGTAAAGCTTAATTATCAACAGAGTCTTTGGAAGGACTTTGCACTCAGTCCCTGTTCTTCTTATGTCTAAAGAAGAATTTCACTGCTTGTGATATTCACAGTGAATGAAGTGATGCATTAAATACAACAACTCGACATGCAGAGAGGATGAGGAGGAAGCCTTCAGCTCTGCTATCAAGCACCTGCCTTCTTTTATTTTATATTACACAGGTATCTACTAAGAAAAAAAACCCCACAGGTCAGCCTATGGAAAAGAATATAAAGATAATCCTATAATAAAGGGTCTCCATCTTAGAAGATATTGGAAAGAAAATAAACTGGAAAGTAATTTGGAAATTCTTGCTTTCTTTGGAATGCTTTGTACCTTGTGCATGCCATCAAAGAGCCTCTAGGACAGATTTGGACACAGTGACAGCTGAATTGGTAGGAGAGTGCACTTCCAAGGGAACTGGTGGTGGCAGGACAAAAAGGTGAACAGGATGCAATGGGCATCAGTCACCATGCCAGACCACTCTGAGAGGGAGCAGCTCAGCAATGTGCACACAGAGTAATTCACACACTACAACTGCTATTACTGCCAGCAGCATTCATGGCATGATTAGGTATGCCCAAGTCAGACAAGGCACCATAATCATGTCCTGTCCACAGACACAGCAAAAAAATATGTGGGCTACTCAGAAATGAGAAGTTCAAGTTCCTTGCAAAAGGAACATGCTAGTAAAGACCAAAGTGAGAAACAATGTGATTATATTCATTTTTTACATAAATGCATGAAACTTTATAGAATGAAATGCACAATTCATCCTTACTGAAGTAAAAAACTCCAACCCTCAAAGCCAATGGTTATCAATAAAAATTTGCAAAAAAATTCCTAGAAATACACCACTTAAGACTTATGCTACTACAGTCATTTCTACATCAGGCAACAGCAAGAAAAAGAAATTTTAAAGCAATACTGACAAGCCACACCCATGTCTCTCATACACTAATTGAGAAGTTGGCTTGGAGAGGAATAAGCATTATTAGTTAGACCAGAATAAGTAAGTCCCCACTAATCATATTCCTCAATGCATAGCAGGAAGACTTTAACTGGAAGATACATCAGAAGATCCTTCACTTGAATCTTTTCAGTGTCCTGACTTCCTTCTCTCCCCAGACAGATCATTTAATCCAAGTTGCTAGTCAGCAAGACTTTCTGCATCAAGAAATAATTGACTGAGCACAGGTCTCTCCAGTGCCTCAGGAAATCTCTGGAGGCCTCCTCACTCTTCTCACTCAAAAAGAAGCAGATACTGCATCTGCTGCTCACCTGAGTCAATTATACTGGACACAAGTGCCTATCATAATTTAGAGACCTGGAAGCATAAAAATATTTGGTAAAAAAAAAAAAATTCTAGCAAATATACCATTTGAAAACTTTGGAAGACGATTGTTTCATTTGAAGTCTTTTCATTTTACTCAGAGAATAACCCAATATACAGCAATGCCAGCTCAAAAATTACCTTGAATAAAGCTGCTTTAAATTTTTTTTGCAGATGATTCATGAAGTAAAACAAATCTCTCTTTCTTCCTTCTAATAACAGCCTCATCACAAGACGTCTCCTTGTTACTTATTACTTTTAATGACAGCCAGTAAAAAAAAGGATTCTGTAGGAGTGGCCTCACCTGAGTCTACAGATCTTTCATCTCTCCCAGCGGGTAATATTCTCAAAGAGCCAAGCTACTCTATTTAGATTTAGTGGCAGCTGATTTGAATAGCTTTGCAGCTAAACAAAACAAAAAGTGACTTATCCTCTGTGGAGAATAACGGGAACGTGTCAAACAGCTCCTTGCTGTGCAAGTTGCAAGTCACATATTCTCCTCCAATCAACCTACTAAATTACTGGTACACCAGCCTTTCCCCTCAACTATTTCCTTTGAACCATTCAGAAAAGGTAGTTGAGCCTTGGGGCTGGGGATATGAGTGCAGAGTAAACCAGTAACATCATCCAAAGTACTGCCTGTATGTTCAGAAAAGCTTTTTTTCATCTTAAGCGTATCTGAAGTAATTATACATGATACTCAGTGTACTGGAAATAATTATACAGCATTAAGCATGTGGGCAGATATTATACAATGGTGGTTTGTCTTGAAGTCATATTTTAGGTGATGTGCAAATGAACATTTCTGCATGTGATGCTGTCAACTTTAGAATGGCTTAGTCCTCCACTATGGATCACCCCACACTGCCAGAACACATACATTAGAACTGGAGGGGAAAAGGCTTCAGCTGAAGGTGGTGAACGCGTCATAAACAGAGCTGAACTTGTCACGCTGTTATGCTAGAGACTGCAGTGTGAGAAAAGAGCTTACATCTTTATCAGTTTTACTGGTGCCAAAGGAAAATACCTTGATTTTCTGTTACAAACAATGTATTAGCTCAATAGTTGACGAGACTAAGCACACAGGACTGGAAATAGAGCAGATATTGACACTAAAAGAACACAAAAATGAGCTGAGTTTAAATACTGAGAAAGACAGGACACTGAAAATGCACTCTTGAATTGCAGGTCAAAGAGTAGCATTAGTGGTCAGCTGAAGAGTACAGACTGTGTAATAGTAGCCTGCAATATAATAAAACTGATCTTAATTTCAAAAATTTTTGTATGTTGCTGGAAACATTTACAGTGCATTATACACCAGCACACTCAAAGCAGCTGGGACTATACCAAATACCCAGTTCTTCTAGAAAAGTTTCTCACTAACACAGGGCTCTTGCTGTCAGCCAAGGGAACTGAGAGCATGGACCCTAAACAATATAGACACCTTAGCTCAGATTTGTAAGATGACAACATTAACTTTGACTTGATACAAGGTTTGCTCCAGACCCAGGCTCACTGCCCCAAGAGCTAGAAAGGGGCTGACACAGCTGTTGGCTATCAGGTGCTCCTTGTCACTGCCAGGACTCCTGAGGTGCTTCAGCTCTAACTCAAAGCTGTGGAAAAGCTGAGGCTGGATGGCAGCATGATGGCACAAATATGGTATCCTGATATTTTGGTGCAATTGCCCTCAAACATGCAAGGCTTTATCCCCTTAGTTCTGAAATAAAGTACAATTTGGCTTTCACATGAGGGATATGCCTCATCAGACTCTACCACTGCCAAGTGTGAGACTTTTAGCTTCTTGATGTTTCAAAAATAAAAAAGGCTATGGGAATTTTTAGCTAGAAGAAAATATTGTTTTCTTGTCCACCAAACTAAGTCAACCAGCCATCTCCAGGGCTACCATAGTACCAACAACAGCACTGCTTTCAATCAGGCCAGCCTGTACAATTTCTGCTAAAACCATGACTTTTTTTTTAAAAATCATGAGCTCCTAAGAAACAGGTCATTATAAATTGTTGGTAATTTTAACTATTACTCCTTGTTCTGTCAGTGCTGCCTTTTGTGTAGAAACTTATGCCATTAAAATACTTTTGAGTCATTTTACTTTAGTAGTTGGTATCTTCCATTAATGTGTTTCAGTTTTGTTATTCTATTATCTTGGGAGTTTATTCTATCCTTTAGGCACCTCATATCCTGGAATAAGACAAACGGTTCTTGTAAGTATAGTCATTCAGTCAATGAAATATCTAATAATACAGTTCATCCATTAGTGGGCTATATTACAATTTAAATACCTTACTAATTCTCAAAGCATTGGTTTACCACGTACCAGCCCTGCGGCCGATGATGAGCTTTGTGAATGAACAACGAGGGTCCAGGAGTAATGAATTTCTGCTTCTCAACACTTTCCCTTCGTGTTAACGTTTAGCCTTTGGTCTCTTCATTTAGTAAAGATTTAACACTAACAGGCCTTCCTTCTACTTTTTATGGACTGTAAAATACACGCTTTGACACGCCCCCGCATCCTCTTTCCCGACACAATGCTGTTGCAATTCCCTCCAGAACAACCCCCAGGTTACAAACTCATTTTCAACATCTTCACGGGCTGGGCTTACTGCTCGACACCACAGCACGAGGGTTCTGCAGCCGGAGAGATGCCGAGGAGAATCCATGGGGGATGAGGGACGACCTCTCTGGACTTCACTCCACCCACTCCGAGCATCACTCCGAGTTTTCCCCTGTGCTCTGATCTGTAAAATACACACAGGAGCGTTCGCACACTGTCCGCGCTTTGGGGCCTTTCAGTCAGGACCTTTATTTTGGCACTCTCAGGCCCACAAGGGTCCCTCTGCCCCCGGAGCACCAGCCCGGCCAGACGTGCCCCGTCCTGCCGGGGGACACCCTCCCGCCGCCATGTCGCCTTGGCGCGGGCAAGCGGCGCTTCCTCCCCTGTGTCCGGGACGAGGGCCGGGCGTTCGGAGCAGCGGCGCTCACGGTTGCTGCCGGTGACCGAGTCTGCCTCTCCGGACTCGCTCCCTCGCTCGTTGCCCGGCGGCTCCGCGCCGAGAGCGCCCGGGGCCGCCAGGCCGCGCTCAGCCCCGCGCCCGGCACGGCGGGGGCGGCGCCTGCCGGCGGAAAGTGCTGAGTCACGGCCCTGACGCGCGGCCACCGTCACGTGCGGCGCCGGGCTCGGTCCCGCCGCCGCGGCGCCGAGCGCACCCGCGGCACCGAGCGCACCCGCTCTGCTCCGCTCGCCTCCTCGGCCTGCCTCCCTCTCTCCCTGCCAGCCGGCATGGGGCTGCTGTCGCAGGGCTCGCCGCTGAGCTGGGAGGAGACACGGCGGTACGCGGAGCACGTGCGGCGGCACGGTATCCTCCAGTTCCTCCACATCTACCGCGCCCTGCGCGACCGCCACAAGGACGTGCTCAAGTGGGGCGACGAGGTGGGTGAGACCCCTGCGAGCGCGGCCTCCGCCGCGGCCTCCGCCCCCCCTGTCGCGGGCGCAGGTGCCGTTCCGGTGCGGCGCGGGTCGGGCCGTGCTGCCTGGAGCGGGCCCGGGCGCTCGGCCGCGGTGGCCCGGCGGGAGGGGACGTTGCGGCTGCCCGGTGGGGCTTTGTTTACCTCGCGCACACGCACCGCTCGCCGCAGCTCGTTGCGCAGCACGGCTGCCCCGCTGGTACCGCGGCTCTGAAACGCCAGAGACAACTTTGAGCGTTTCCGCCTGGCACCACTCGGTTGCCCGGGCAGCCCCTCGGGAGGTGTATCCCCGGGACGGCGATGCTCGGCAGCACTCGCTCCTGCTCCGGAGTTTGTTTATGCTCTCTCGATGAGTCTGAGTAAAGCATGTCTATGCCTCGAGTCCAAGGCAGTGCCTGCTCGGACTCAGACTCAGTTTTTGGGAGGAAAGTGAGGAAAGCAGGAGCGGGAGTGGGCGGGCGGCTCTGCAGTGGCAGCCCTGTCACCGTGTTCCTCCTGTATCCCTGCGAGAAGGGGACCTGCAGAGCCCTGCTTTATCCCAGAGTTTCCTGGGCGTTTGGTACGAGTCAGCCTGCCTTCTGAACAAGGTTTAGGATGATCGCTCGGGTCATGACTTGAACTTCGTTACAGGTGCTTTGTGCCCGAGGACCGTAACTTTAGTCACAGGTCTTGGATCTGCTGCCTTGTAAACCTGCACTCATCTGTGCCACAGCCTGACGGCACTCTGCAAGGAGCAAAGGCTGCCTCCTCTATTCATCAGTTCCCCAGGAGACACGGAGCAGCTTCACATGCTGTGCTAGAAGCTGTCCTTGTCCGTGGTGTTGGTGAAGTCCAGCATTGGTCAGTTGAAGGTGTTCTAGATGCAGCTGCAGGGAAGTTGGAAGAGCAGAGTAGGATACAAGCAATGTGGGGACTTGGCCATTGCACCTCTGTCTCATGTACAGTTTGCTTTTTGAACAGCAAAGGCGTTTGTAAGAAAACTTCGTTCAGGTAATAGCAGCTGTTCACAGATGCTCTTTGCCAGAGGAGAATGCTGTTCGCTCTTCTCAATGCGTGCTCTCTGAGAGAAGTTCTGTCTTTAAATGAACCCCTTTTATAATTCACATAACAGTAGGGCAAGTGTCAGCGCCCAGAAGTTGCTTCCATGAGTGAGCGGGGGCTTGGCTTCTAAACTCTGTTTAATGAAAGTATGTGTAGTCTACACCACAGAGTTTTGCACCTAGAGTGGTGTGCACTCAGAAAGTTTAAATACACTTTTATCTATCCTTGTCTGACGTTTGTGTTACTGCATGTCTTGTATGGCTAAAGTTATGCTGACAGAAGAGCCTCACAGTCTTGAGTCCAGGAATATCAACAGTCTTCCTGTTGCTCTGAGACTTAGCTCAAGGGTTTTCTCATTAATCTTTAAGAGATGGTGCTCATTTTTCAATGGGTGTTAGATTTTAGTTGTCCTTGCTTTCTCAGGGTGAGATTTCACAAGATAGTTAAGGCTGATCTACTAGCAAGCTGGTTCAGCTTCCTTCCCTGTATTCCAGGCTCCTATTTCTGCTCCCTGCCTTGTGTTGTTACTGGCCAGCTGAGTTCAAAAAGTTTACCCTGGAGAAAACTCTTTTTCTGTTCAGTTTTTTAGGGTGGTTGGCTTTCTCAGCAGAGCTTCAGCTCTTTCACAGGTAGGCCCAACAAGCTCTGCTTAATGTGAGGAAAGTACCAGGAGTGTGTGGAGGAAAGGGTCGAGTACAGCCAGCCCCTGCAGCACCCACAGCTGATTGCTTGGTAATCTCAGATGTATGGTGAGGCTAGACTCTGGGAGCCTCATTCTTCCTTTGGCCCAGGGACCCTACTGAACAAAGTGTTTATGCTCAATAAATAGTGGAGCATGATGTCAAAGGAGATTCACTGTTCTCTTCTACCATGCCCCAGTGTGGCAAGAGACAAGATTTGAAGAGCAGTATCATTGCAGATGTTATTTTGGTAAGGAGCTGAGAGCTGTATTAGAAATGTCTGTGGACATTCTGAGAAGGTCAGGTAACCTGGTTCACTGTCTACCTCTTCATTTTGGCAAATGCTAATAAACTCAGGTGTGCCAATTTTGTTCTGCTGTGTTATGTGGTTATATATTTTTATGTAACATAGCATTTAGGAGTGTGTTAATGGACCAGGTGCTTGTAGCCAGTCTGCTCTTGTGCAAACACAAAACTACCTCAGTCTGTAGCATACTTGAGCTGTGCTGTAGATATGCTAATGTGGAGGGCAGCACATTTGTTTTCCATTTTTCCTCTCAGATAACCTAGTTGTTAGAAAGTGGCGCCACATTTATATGCAGCTTAGATGAATCAACTGACTAATTGGACTGTTTTAATAAAAAGTCTTGTTTGCACTTTGACCTTCATGTATAAAGGTCATAGCCTGAGGGTGTTTAATTGTTTTAAAAATTTATTGAAGATAGAAATCAAGAATGAAGATGACAGCCCTCCTGTAATGGTAGAGATAAAATCAGAATAAACAAAATTACTTTTGTGTTTCTGTGACCGTGTTTAGTGAAAAATGTATCTTGTATATTTTTTTAAGAAATGTTTATGAGAAAAGACTTGACTTCTGTAGCACATGCTGAGTTTGTCTTTCAGGGTGTACGTGCGAATACCTGAAAGGTTGTTCTCCATCTAAGTGATGCCATTGTGTAAAGGAAATACTGTGTTTGCTCACTAGTGTAGATACCAGCCTTTGCTTTGGTTTTGTTTTCATTAGGACTCCCACTTCTCAGTGTGTGTTGTAAGATTCATTACAGAGCTGTGGAGGTCCCTTGGGGTGCTTGTAACCTCCTAAGGACACCATTCTCTGGGGTGCCAAGGGAATGAAACTGTGGGGAATTATCACGTAGTGTTTCTTGGGTGTAAGACAGGAGTGTTAAGGCTAAGTGCTAACAGAGCATGATGGTGGCATCTGTTTTGAAGGGAGTGAGACAGCATCACAGTTTACATTGCAGGGTAGCATTCCCTGGTGCTCCCATCCTCTCCAGAATAAAGAGCTGTAAAGGTCAAAACACTGGTTCTGCTACCTTTGGAAAAGTCAGCTCTTTTATTGCTTGCTGTGTTAATAGAACTAAGAGCTGTTGTCTGTTTTGGGGTAAGTTCTTTTTTACTCCATTTTCCACAACCATGAAGCCTTTGCAATGGTAAAAAACAAAAGCCTACCAAATATGTAACAGAGTAAGTCTTGCTGTAAAAAAAGCTTTCTAAAGGCCTCCTTAAATTTGCATTTGCAGGTAAAGGTCTTCTGCCTCTTAATCATCCTTCTACCTCATTTAAAACTGACAGTTGACCTCCCTGTTTATGCTTGACTTCTCCTGATTGTGGAAATACAAAACAGTGAACTGTCTCATTATCCCTCATCAAACTCCGCCTACTATCATTGCCTTAATGCTCACAAAATTTGGGCAACAATTACATCTGCTGGTGAGACCCTGTCATGCTAACAACAATCTCCTTGTGTTCTCATCTTCCTCTTCCTTCCAATAACGTATGCTTGACCTCCAGGTTGCGGAGTTGTGATCATTGTTTATTTTTTTATTTTTGTGCAGCAGAATCAAAAACCTTTTCAGTACTGTTTCAGAACTCCAGTACAGTTAGCAGATACTATCTGAAATAATTAGTTTGTGCAGCTTGGCAGATGCTAGCCTATTCTGCTGCTTCCCAGTTTTTATCCCAAAAAGCTCTCTTCTGTGCCAGTGTATTATTAGTCTCCTGTGCTGTTCAGCACCTCTTGTCTGCTGATTGCATTCCTCTAACTGACGGGTCTTGCTTAAATTTCCCTTTGGAGCTTAATGCGGACACTTGGATCAGGCAAGTGGAATGGCTGGCCCTTGGCAGAGCTCACTGCTGCTGCTTTGCGCTCAGCGTGCACACAAGTGTAGAGTCACAGCATTTCACACCAAACTACATACCCGTGTATATTCACATGTGCATGTGATACTTGTCTGCCACAGTCTGTAAAGACTGACAAGAGCTGTTTCAGCATAAGAAAATTCTGAGAAAGGTGTGCCCTGAAGGAGATCTCAGAAGGAAGAGATTTAGAAAGCAAGCATGGGCAAAACGTGACAGTTTTATTTTAAAGTACATGTGAATGAAGTAGGAATCTGACTTGCTCAGCCTTGCTTAGTGAAATTGGACATAATGACACTTCTGTTGTGTATGAGTCTTGTTCCCATCAGTGTAGGGACCTAGCACACAGTAAGCATCTTCAGCTTTTTAAAAGTTGTTTTCTTAATAGCAACTTGAAGTGAAAATTTGAGGCCTTTAAATAAAGATTTGATAATGCTGTGTATGAGGCAGCATGACAAATGTACCACTGCACTGCTTGCAAGTTGAAGTCTTACTGAATTAATTCTAGTTTGGTTTTGGTTCTTTGTTTTCTTTCCTTCCTTTTACCTCTTTCTCAGTCCTCTTTAAGCTTCTTTTGATCTTTCTTCTGTACACTCAATTAATTTCTCTCCTTATCTTTTAGTTTTTGAATTATACCGTGTAAATAAGTTAAATGAGAACTAAAATGAACATGTGCTAATCAGCACTTCCTCATGCAAGAAGCAAAGCAGCCCTTCTCAGGAGCTAGGAGAAGCCAGAGTTTTCTTACCAGAATGTCCCAAAGGTGTTGCTTCTGATTAGAAGATGCATGACTCTCTTGAAAGCTTTCTCCTTTTTCGTAATGAAAGGCTAGGCTGTGAAAAGAGCTGTATTTCCTCTTGAGTGATTCTTCCCAGGGAACTAGCTATTGCATTAGTGTCTAGTTACAGTTTCTAGCCTGTTATGGTTTTGGGTGTTTCCAGGGCAGTAGCAGCCTGTAAATGGTATGATTGGAGATGTTACATTACAGTCTGCAGAACTTCAGATTGGTAAAATTATTGCTGCATATTAAGGAAATGAATTTGGGTTCAGATGCACATGGTTTGAGGCTCCAGTTTGCCTGTCACCCTTTTAAAACCAGGAACAAAATCTAGAGCATTTTTAGCAGTGGTGAATCTAGCTCACCAGCTGCATAAAATAAGTACAGGTACTATCCCTAATGTACACAGAGGAAGTTTTCATCATCTCTTTGCTAAAAAGACAACCAGTGAGGCTTGGTGAGAGACAGATATACAGATATACATGCCTAAAAATGTTCAAAAAGAGATAAGAAAGGACCAGAACTGATGAATGAGAACGTTGAGAGAGCATCATGGTGTACAGAAAGGTAGTGTTCATTTCTCATTTTACAAGAAACTTGGCTAACCTAATGGGCCATAAGAGCAGATGTACTTTTAAGATAATTACTTATTTTACAAAGCCTAGATGCCTTGTGGAACAAGATGCTACATGATAGCTTTGAAGATGAGATAGACATTGACTTACATGAACAACAAGAATAGACACTTTATTACACTTTCTTTAAACTTTACATGATGCAAGATGTTTGTCCATCTATCCAAATCACTTAGATAATTGTATAGCGAGTTGTGGGGTTTCTTTAATGTTTATCTAAAACTTTCTAACTAGCTTTTTGTTTTATATGTTATAAATAAAACAGAATTGCAAAAAATAGTTGTTGCATTTTCCAGAATGTCAGTGATATATGGTCTTTTAAAAATACTCATCCAAGTCATTATACAGATTCATCATTAGTACTATGATGATCTCACATTCTCACTTTGTACAAACTGCTGCAGTATACCAGTGTGCAGAAATTGCATTTTTAAAAGCTTTTCTTGGTAATCTTGTGCCTATATTAAAGCTAATGGCAGCCTGAAGTTTTTTTTTTTGCATTCTTGTCATTTTAAGACAAATGCTTTTCGTCTCCCTGTGCCCCAGTGAAATTCTCCAAACAGAATGCATTTTTGATTTTTAATGCAGAACTTCTCATGATGGCCTCTGCCAAATGTGACATGTGCAGATGCATCTCATGGAGCTGTCTTAATTGATGTGCTCAGCCACCGGCAGCTTGGGGGGAAGCAGCACTCGTGAATGTTTTCGTTATTTGTCACATGTCTACTTATTTACCCTTTCTCTCAGAGCTTTATTTGGCTAAATAAGGAGACAGTGGAATTATTTATTTACAGATAGACTTAGTGCTTCCTTCACATCTCTTGTATGGATACCTGCTGTTTCAGATAGTGGCGTTTTCTGGGGCTGGGTCTGAAGGTATGGTTTTAGTGCATCAGCTTATGCTGCTTGACAGCCATGAGTGTGTATGTATGCAACCTCTAAAAGGAATACACTAATGCACAGAAATGTAACTCTTTAAATCTTGACTTGAGCAAGATAGGTCCCCTTAAAGAGTTTTCATGTTTATTCCTTCCCTGGATACTTCGACTGACTGCCTTCCATGAAACTACTTTTTTAATCTGGTTAAACTGGTTTTAATCCTGGCATCAGGGAAAACCTAAACTAAACCCTCTAGCTCTCAAAACATGCACAGTGTGCTAACCCCATGATGGCTGATAATTTTGCTTCATCTCCCTCTGCTTAGCTTTTCCAGTGGCTGGGTGATAAGATGTGTGTGTGTATGATGTAAAGTGCAGCACCAGTGACCTACCTGAGAGCTGTACTCCCAGATGCACTGTGTATGTGACAGTGCAAGACTCATTGTAGTTTATACTGACACACTCTTTGAAAATTTAAATTTGTAATAAATGGAAGCCAGTTTGGAAGGTTCGGGGTCTTGGTTGGTTGGGGATTTTTAGGGCTTTTTTTTAGGAGTTTTTTTTAGTAGTGCTTTTCCCAAAGCAAGCTGCAGTTGGTAGTAAATATTGACCTGCCCCCATAATAAACATTGATTTCCTCCTTCCCAATCTCAGATTTTAATAAGAGAAGTTTAAATTACCTACTGTTTGTATATTTCTGATAAAAAATATTCTGTTCACAGTGTATTTCCTTCTGTGGATATCAGGTGGATTGCTGTGGTTTTATCATGGGACGTTTTTTATTATAATTCCTATTTTCCCTCAGGATCTCTCCTTGCTGTGCAGATGCCTTATTTTAGTTAACAGTATGAGAAAGGGTGAGTCAGAAGGATTAGTACAAGAAAGATTTTATGGTTGATATTGCATGTTTGGTTGTTCAGGTTTTTTATTTTTCTTTTTTATGCCAAAGGTGAATTATAAACTTGGAGCATTTTGTTTCACTGGTGAATAAATAATGTTGTCTTTGCTGCAGAAATCTAAAGTTAACATGATCCTAGTCTTTTTAATAATATTAGCCTCAGGTGTTACATAGTACAGAAGTCAAAGATGACACTTCTTTCTGAAATACACAACATCTTATTTCTTTAAAATCATGCAAAAGGTTATAACTTCTCAATTTTAATTTTCAATAACCCAGCTTCCTGCTTTGTGGTGTGTGCAGAAGGTCCTCTAGTCACGTTGTGTCATGCACAAAAAAATCAGCAGCCCTGATGTTGTCACATGGAGGGGAACAGGCAAGAGTGCTTAACTGTGGCTGGGTGTGTTGACTGAGATTGAGAGCCTCTGCATCCTCTTTGTTTTTTCTATGATAATGTATAATGTGGGATAGCAGTTCTTAACTTTTTCATTATTGTCACTGTAACGTAAAACACAAGTTGTGTTTTGTTTATTGCCACTTCCAATCTGCTTGATCAAAATTAAGCATTTTGGGAATTACATTTTAATCTTGGTTCTCCTGTTGCAGATTTTTGAAATTATTTCTGTGGCAGAGAACATCCATGGTAATCTCATGAGTGTGGAAATGCTTGCCTCATGCCACTGTGCAGTGTGGGGGTTTGATGGCTAGAAACAGGGTAACGAGCCTCTGTGGCACTTCCAAACTGGTTTTCCTCTGAAATTTGCTTCTGAGGGCATTAGACTTATTGTAAGATAGAAAAGATTTCATTAAGGGTACATTACCAGCTGTTTATTTCTGTAGCTCCATGCTTTATCACATCAGTGGTGAGAAGATGAGTACATCAAAAAAACCTACCTTGGGTATTGTCTCCTACATCCACCAGAAGTACTTGTACCTACAGAAAATAATCTGCTTCTTCCATCTAACACTGAAAACTTGTGGCAGAGGTTCTTTATTGAACAGTCAGATCATTAAAACTTTGTTCTTCTTTAGACTGTCATTTCATGATAATGGTATTTTAATGATGCATTAACTGATGAATAAAGATATGGAAGAACTACTTTTTTTCCATAAGTGAGCTTAATAACTAGTGAAAAGGGTATTTTCTACTGCATATCTAAGGCAATAGGCATTAGGTATATATGAGGCAAACTGTACAAAAATACTTAAATGTTGGTAGTGGCTTTTGTTAACAGTAAACAATACCCATGAGACCTCATTGGATGTTCAGGAAAAATTTTCAATTTCCCTTAAAGCTCCAGGCCTGAAAGAAGGTTCATATGAGGGACTGCTAACAATTGTTCCAGTTATGTGTGGCAATAGCTGCCCAGTGGAGGGAGAAAGAAGCTGTCATTAAGATTGTCCTTGAGAAACAGAGTGGTCAGTGAGTCACCTATGATCAGGTTTATTTAGATCACCTATGATCTAATTTATTTAGACAGAATGGTTTGTGTTGTAAGGGGCCTTACAAAGGTGATCATTGGTTGGAGATAATGTTGTCAGACTCCATGCCCTGAGCAAGGACATCCTCCATTACACCAGGTTGCTCAAAGCTCCATCCAAACTGGCCTTGGTCACTTCAGGGATGAGACATGCACATCTGAGATGGGTGGTCAGGAGTGTGGTACAAGGCTAATGCAGGTACTGTTTTTCACACACAGAAAGCATGAAGCAGTGCTTTTTTCATTGCTTTTCTTTTTTTTAAAAAAACAAACTTCTCTTCAATCCATTCTTCTAAACTATTTTCTTCTATTATATAATCTTGGCACCTTACTTCTGAGCTTACTAAGGTCCAGACTCTGTGCTTACTAATGTTTTCATAGGCAGAAGTTCCTCATGGCACATAGTTTGAAAGTTAAAAGGATTTTAACATTTAACACTAGAGCAGAGACTTTGCTCCCATCTATTAGATAGGTTTTGTTCCCTGTGTAGTTAGCATGATGGTGTTAAATCGAGTGTGCAAGGGTGGGTTTTTATATTGGGCAGCAGACCACTGCCAAGGCAAGCATTTGGACGATGATATGTTGCTGTCCCTGCCTTAGGAAGATAAATTACTTGTCGGTAGAATTGCTGTGTTAAAATTTAGGGCTTAACACGCTTCAGTGGTCTTAGGTCTAGGGAGAGAGGTTAGCAAAGCTTGGGGAGAAGGTTGTACTACTGATAGCGGGCACAAAGGACACAGAATTTACAGGCCACAAGGACATTTGGCAAAACTCCCAAGATAAGTAGTAAACTAACAAAGCCAACTCAGCAACTGTGGAGATCAGTTCAAACTGGGTATAAGGTAATCCCAACAGGGAGAGATTCTCACCTCTGTGGTCCACTGACTTAAGAAACCCAGCAACTCAAGAGACATACTGAGCATGCAGACTAATTAGCATGAGAAGCAAGAGAATCATTTAACCAACAGAAAGTAGAATTAATAAGAGAAGTGCGTAACTTGTAGTCAGTGAACTGTGATTTCTTTGCTAAAATGTATAAATGATATAAAGCTTTGATGATAGGAGAGCTAGCAAGCTTTTGTGGGTTATCACCTAGCTCCTTGCTTTGCACAAGTTAGAATAAAGAAATATTCAGCTTTAAGTTGAAACATGGGTGTTTCAGATTAGACATTAGAAAAAAAATTTCACCATTAGGGTGGTCAGGCATTGGGACAGGTTACGCAGGGAGGGGATAAAGTCACCATCCCTGGAGGAGATGTTAAAGAGGCATCTAGGTCTTGCTCGGTGGTATGGTTTAGTGATTTAGGGCCTACAGTGGCAGTGTTGGGTTGACAGTTGGACTTGCTGATCCTTAAGGTCTCTTCTGATGTTGAAGAGTCTGTGATTAAATGGAGGTACCTCATCTTGGTGTGTACATTGGCTGTGCACACAGGGCAACAAGCCCACATTTAGGACAACACCGGCGTAGGTGACAACTTCGGTCCTCCTTGTGCCTTAGAATTACGCCCTAACGTGTTGGTTTTTATACACCTTCACTTTTAAGAAACATTGCTTGTGCAGAAATAATATGTGTAATTATGGTCAAACAACTCAGGCATTCAAACAATTTCAGACATGCTTACCCATTTCCAGAGAGCTGTCTTTCATTTTGCCTCCAGCGCAATTGTTTGACTTAATGAATGGAGAGTGGTTGTGGTTCTCCACAGTTGAAAGGCCTCAAGGTCTCACTTGTATTTACAGAGGGGATATCAAAGAATTTTCAAAAGCCTGAAATTGTCTTGGTAGCCAACTGTGAGAAAAGGTCATAGTGAGTGAAGTAGCCGTATTCCGGGTGCTAGCAAGCTAATGGAGCATAGTGTTTCTTGAGAAGATCCAGCAATGGAGGGGAGCAGAGCTGGCATGGAAGAACTCTGTAGATGCAGTTACATTGCAAGTAATTAAGAGGAAGGAAACCTCTAAAGAGCAGCTTTTCCTTGTGTTGGCTCATAAGTAGTTCTGATACTCCGAGTATTTGCTTTAACTAGGATCATATTTGCTTTTTTAATGCATTTAACTGTGAACAATAATTTGGTTTAAGTTTGCTCTGTGTCGGAACAGGGTGGGGGGCTGGACTTTGGGCTTTTGCTTTGCAATCTTGCTGGCCATACTGTTGTTCCTTTGCCTGGTAAGGTACCACAGAACTTCTGTGAGCCTGGCAGAGCAGGGGTGGTCAGAGAGATTCATCCACTGAGGTTGTGCAAAGCATTGTCTGTCTGCCTGCAGGGAGGAGCTGGGATGCCACATCTTGTCCTCAGCAGCCTTGCAGCATGTGCCAGCCAGAAGACAGAGGTGTGTGGGGTTTGCTGCACGATGAGAGCACTGACTGGAAACTTGGGTCCAGAGTGGCCATGACAGGGTGTATTGTCCTTGCTGGCTCTAAGCAAGGCTGCTGGTCAGCCATCTGCATCAGTAGTTTGATCTGATGTGTATGTTGATTCTTGCTAAGGAGCCTAGTTAAAATTATAGAGAAAAGTGAACTCTAAAGAGCTCAGCAAAATAATGAATTATGGATGTTGGGTGAAGCTCCTCATATTTGGCCTTTGGACTGGAATCTCTGCCAGCATGCTGATTGTCTCAGCTTGGCTGCGTTTCTCTGAACTTTGTTGTGGATAAAAAACATGTGAGAAGTCTGTGAATGATGACCTGAAGTTGAATGTAAGAATGTATGAACTCTGAATTTGTTTCTTTCTTTGTAGCTTTAGGCTAAATCTTTTGATGAGCCTAAATTCCATTCTTTAAGGATGCCCATTCAGTCAGTCCCTCTGTTGTCAAGACACTCTGTGGGTTACTTGGAACTGTTGGCAGCCATCTGAAGTTTTTTCTTTTCTTATTAAAATTAATGGCAGATCATCTGTGTGTTAAGACAGCTTTGAAGATTTAGTCAGTGTTTCTGGAGGCAAAAGTAATAGTTGTTTCTAAAGCTAGATGCATAAATGCAATATATGCACTACTGTACTTGAAATATGAAACTCTTTGATTTTTTGGGGTTTGCCTTCTTGACTTAGTGTTTCTTTACAATTTTGAATTTTATTTTTTTTTTAACTTGCAATTTGGTTTATAGAGAAATACAGTGTTCTCCCCACCAGCTCATTACAGCCACATTTGGAGAGGGATGTCTAGGACAGGAGGCTAATCATAGTAGCATACTCATGTAAAGGTGGACAAATGGTCAACTTTGGGTCTCTCAACAGTAGCTGCAGTTCCTGTGCTCTCCCTTCTGCTACCCACTCCCACAGGCAATATGGGGGAGGCCAGGGACGTGGCAAACTTGATGCTCATTCTGTGTCCATCTGAATGACTCAGACCTGTGGACTCACATACCCCCTCTAGATCAGGCCAGCTCCTAGTGAGAATGATACTTAAACGAAGCAGGAGATGATGTTGAATGTAGTAAGAAACTGGAAGTCCCTGTTTCTTTCCAATATTCAAGGTCAAGTCACACCGGAGAGACTGGTGCTGGTCAATAATTAAATCAGTGCTTAACTATGTTCTGATTGACTATAATCTGTAGTAATGTCAAGTAGATTATTGTGGCATAATACACACAATTGACAAAATATACCATGCAAGAAAGTGCAATCTGCACAGAAACCAGATTTTTTTTTTTCTCTCTAGGAGATTAAAATTTGATCTTAGGAAACATACAGCAAATGTGTATAATTGGTGGGTGAGTCCCTCCAGAGTTTGCCTCTGATCAGATTCTGTAGAATTACAAACACTCTTGGATAATACTGCTTGTGATTTAATCACAAATCTGAAACAAGGATTATATTTTTTGTCATAATGGTAAGCAATAACTCTTCCACGGACACTGAAGCAAACAAAGAACATGAAAACCACAAATCTACTTACAGTGTGCTGTAAAACATGACACAAGTTCCCTGTCTTTTGGCAAGCTGCTCTCCTATTTTCATCAGACTTCTGTACAAAATAGAAATTGCTGTGAGTTGGTATGCTGCAACTTTAACGCATGAGCATCATACGTGAGTCTGAGCTCCTGGGACTGGAGCAGTCACGTTTGTTAAATACCGAGGGATGTGGCTCTAGACAGTGTTGGAAAATGAAACTGAGGAGCGCAGGGCACCTCTGACAGTTGTAGCTGTGAAATTGCAGTCTGAATTTTTAACTCTAAGTCGATGTTTGAATTAGATGATTTCTGTAAGTCTTGGAGGCAGTGGTTCGAGAGCCTTCAACAAAAGGCACTGCCTGTCACCGCTGGTCCAGCTGGGGTTTGAAAGCCCTGAAAGCATTACCAGTGCCCTGGTAATGCATTTCCATGTGTTGACTTCTGTTTTTACATGGTAGGCAACACATCACAGCTGGGGGCTGGTTTGTCTTTTACACTTTCCAGAACATTGCCAAGGATCCTCTGACCTAGAGGTGCTAGCAAATAGAGTGTACCCATAAATATTGAAGGGCTACAAGGTCCAAGCAGCTGTTAGGTTGCTGAGCTGGTAGCATTCTAAAAGTCTTTATGGGAGCTTTAACAGCAAGTGTGCATGGAGATCAGGAAGCTTGAGATGGGGTGTTCCAGGTTTGGCTGCTTTCAGATAATGTCTATTAGGGAAACATATTCTCTAGTGCTGGGATGCAGCAGTGCTGTCACAAGTGGCTTATTGCATCTCGCGTGGGTTGCAGCTTGGAGCAGGGACGGGGGAGAGCTCTGGGGGCAAGGTACACTGCTGGGCAGGAGGAGAAGAAAATGTGGCAGCAAAGCTGAATCAAGCAGGGGTGAAAACCACTGTGCTGTGCCAAGAGCTGGAGTGTCATAATGACAGGACTGATGTTGTCACCAGCAGCTGTGGGCTTTCTGTGGTGCAAATGGGACACAGTGCTAGTCTTTAATAGCTCCAACAAATGATGTGTGTAAGTGGATGTCTTGTAGAATAACTTTGGAGTTTTTTGCTTGTTTGGGTTTTTTTTTTTGTCAGCAGCAGAGACTGTAACTGATGGGATGACAGTGAAATGTTTGTGGGTTGTATATAGCTTGCATGGAGTTTTAATTCCTTCTAGAAATAATTCTGAATATTCTGAAATAATTCTGAATAATTCTAGAATTTAATTCTGTCTAGAAATAATGTGGAGGCAAGTACAAATTCAGGATGTTTTTGGTGAAGTGTCTCCAGTTAGAAATGGAAGGAAAGAAATTTCAAGGAATTTCAAGTCTTTATTCAAGATGAAATAAGCCTGCAGCCATCTTTGCCAGTACTGCTTACTGCATTTGTAGTTAGTAATGTTTTTGAACCTTCGTTAAGTTCAGTGTGAGATATCTTTTTATTTCACTTGATGCTTAAAATTGCATGCCAATCTTTTTGTGCCTGAAAAAAACCTTACTTTTAATTGTTTGTTTTGATTTTATTATTTACAAGGTGGAATATATGTTGGTAAAATTTGACCATGAAAATAAGAAAGTGCGTTTGTTACTCTGTGGTGAAGAAGTTCTTCAAACACTGCAAGACAAGGGGGAGAAGGTAAACCCCAAGTGAGTAGCTGTTTCCAGATTTTTTTTTTAACCCTCCTGTTATGATGCTGTGCAAAATTTTGTTAACCTGGCTTCACATGCAAGTCTGCTTTTGGTGAAACTGTAAACCACAGATACTGATATTTTCAGATAAATCTGGGGATCAAGAAGTGAAAGCTTTTGAGCACACTTGCAGGCAGTCCATGCATTTTTGCTTTGAAATTATTATGCTTTGAGATAACAGATAATGTAATGGTGAACCCACGGAAGTTGCAGTTTGGGTGCTTGTTTTGTCTTGCTCTGATTTTGTGTCTGTGTGCATGCAGTAATCCATGTCCCATAAAGTACATGTGCATGTGTACTTGCTCCTGTATCTCTTGGCTAGAGGAGCAAGTGAGGGCTGTATAGGGGAAGGCTGTTGTCTGTAGGACCACTCTCCCATTTTTGAAAGAACTAGAAGTGTAGATGTAAGAATGGCAGGGAAGTTTTTCCCTATCCTCTCCTGTGGAAAAGCAGCAGTGATCTGTATTTTCTGGTTCTGGTTAAAACCCCAAGAAACAAAGCTTGAGACAGATGCTAAGGGTGACTGCAATTTGGTGTAGGCAAATCCTGGTTATTGTACTACACAGCAACACTATTACTGCCAAACTGCACCTTGCTTTCTTTTCACCACTTCCAACGTATTGGAAGATACGTTGTGTTCCTCTGTCAAATACTAGGAGATTTTTCTTGCAAGTGGTATTAATTTCTGAAATTCTCACAAATAATTCATCAGTGGCTCTTCTTTCATTACAGTCACCCAACACTCTGGAGACCAGAATATGGAAGTTACATGATTGAAGGAACACCTGGACAGCCATATGGGGGAACCATGTCTGAATTCAACACTGTGCAAGACAACATGAGGAAAAGACGGCAAGAGGCTGCTTCTGTACTCAAAGAAAATGAGGCTGTTTGTACAGTGACATCATTTCCAAGGTGACATGGTTGTTGAAGTGTAATGCCATGTTCCCTGTTCTCCTTATACACTTTTTCTCCTTATTGCATATAGCTAAACTGTTCAATGAATACAGAAAAACATTATTTGATTAAAGTATTTTGGCTTTTATGTTCCAGTCATGTTTCCTAAAATTTTTATTGCAATGAGACAAGCAAATAAGCATCTTTTAAATTTTTAGGTTGCTTCTAACCTGTGATGATTTTGTATTAGGAGAGAATACAGAATATTTGTAACATAAAGTGTTACCTCTAAGTAAAGAGTAGTCTACCACCTTGAGTTGATAGAGAAAATTATATAGAAAAGGTTTCTCTTTACCTGTTTTACAAACTGTGTTCTTTATGAGTAGCAGTTTTGCAAAACATGGCCAACATGATCAATTTTTAATACTATTTTTTCACTAAAGTACATGCAAGTGTCTGGTAGTTTAGGGCACCTGGACTTAGTACTTCTATTATACAATACTCTACTTACTGAATCTAGAAAGGAAAGCATCTCCCCTGGGTTAATAATACCCTTACAAAGGATAGATTTCATCCTTTTTATTGTTGTAAAGAGTTCTTGAAGAAATTAAGTTTAGAATGAACTTCATTATCTAGGAGAAACTGTATTTTGTGACATTCTATTGAAATACAATTCTAGGCAGAGATTTATTACATTTGTTCTAACTAGCCTGCTCAGTGAAGTGAATGAAGATAGTTATGCTTATAATGGTATAAAAGTTGCTCTGCAGTAGGAGAGAAGCAGCTGGCCTTACTGACTAGTTTCTTGTGTAATACAGAATGCAATAGCCCAAAATTCTTGCTGAGAGGAGGAACAATACAAAATATGCCTTTGCAGCAGTGGTGCCAAAATATCTGCATGATGCCCCACAAATGCTGTTTTAAGAACATTCTTTGACAAAATTTACTTTCACTTTATTAGAGTTATACTAGATGTAATAAAAGTTTATTTAAATTCCAGTGGCTAAGTAGTTATCAGTAGTTGCAGGTTCCCCTGCAACCTTACAGGTACATTATGTCATCTAATAAATTTTGGACCCAGTCATGCGGGGAATACAGGGAGAGGAGTTGTTAATCCCTTTGTAGATACAGATAAATACTTTTTACATCACTGTAGGAGCAGTACTTTGGACTTCAGTGAAAGCCAGTAAGTAATAAAATGTAGTTTGTTTATGACTTAGGGGTCATTCCAAATATACTTTCATCCCTCAGAGATTGCTCTCCCTAGGCTAGCCTAATTTAGTTTATTATTTCTGCCTTTTGCTGTCTTCCCATTCAAGTCCTTGTTGGTTTGACTGCTGTATTTCTGAGGTTTCATAGGGTTGAAGTTTTTTGCCACATTGTCTCTACAGTAACATGTATGTATGCCTGTGTGCATCTGGGCATGTGCACATGTATATATTAAAATCTGTGCAATTGAAAAGACAAAAAAACTTGTTAGAGTGCTGACAGAAGAAAGGTAAAGAAGTAAGCTTATTCAAATCAAAATAATTCAGTTAAAAGTGAACTGTTTGAAAATGCTTAAATATTAAAAAATTATAGCGTAGATACTAAATAGGTGTCCCTAGTTCCTAAATTTGTGAGCTGCCACTGCTGGGCCAGAAAGTTGTTTTCTTTCTTGGGGACTGGAGGGATGCAGTTTACAGTGTAGCACTTAGGTCGGTGATGAAACTGGCTTTACAAGTTGTAGGACAACTTACTGAAACCAGGAAGAAGAAACAATATTGAACATAAATAATAATCTCAGAAGTGTGTTTCCTGATATTTTGAATAGTTTGTCATTTTATCAGCTAACTTTTTTAAACTATCCAAATACTAGAGCCTTTCAGCACAATCTTTGCCCTTTTTACTGTTCAACATGGAGAAACTAATCTGCTGTTTTACCTCAGCCTTGTCAGATGTTCTTTTGAGAGCTTATTCTTGTTTCAGGTGACTCTGAAACTTAAAATGGAGTTTCCCAAAGGGGAGGGGTGTATTCTGATTAGCTTGCATATCTATCAGCATTTTAGACTTAATAGCTGCAATTTTTCTTTGCTTTATGACTTTCGTCTCTTAGGGGTTTTCAGCATTCTAGAAGTGTTATAAGACTTAGGACATGTGTACCACTTGAAACTACCTCTAATTCTTACAGAGTTGGTTAAGCATCTCTTTTAGAAGGGTAGATGGTTATGAGTAGGGCTGGATAATTGCCTTTGGCAGTCAACCTGTGTCCTCAAGATAAACTTTGAAGCACGGAATGCAGCTACATGTCAGTATTAATAACAAGCACTAACACACTAAAATGTGTGTGTACACCACATAGTACTGAAGTTTCCTGCTTCAACAACTGAAAATGTCCTTGTTTGCTGTCTAATGATAGACTAGCGGGGTTTCTTTTAAAAAAAAGGCTGTGTTAACTACTGTGGAAGGTGGTTGTTGGCTGGCTGTCTACTAGAATCCTAATCTCTGATTATCTGACCATTCTAAAATCACAGTCTGTTTTCATTACAGCTTGGATCTCATTGTTGTGTTACATAGGTTAGGCTGTCCTGGGTTTACACTGCCAGATTATATGCCAACACCAGTAGAAGGAGGAGCTTCAAAATCGCTCTTTTTTCCAGATGAAGCCATCAATAAACATCCTAGATTTAGGTAAGAACATTTGGAAAATTTGAGAAATCAAATATTTTGTCTCTACCTAAATATCATAAACATATCTGCAAATTCTTTACATTACTTGAATAGAGAACACTGTAGCTGGTTGCTGCAGATATCAGAAGGACTTGGATAGAAGTGGTTCTGATGACATGTAGTTTCTTTTCAAAGTGTCTTAAGAAAATTAGTTGTTAAGTTAGAGGAACTTTATATAATAGTTCACACTGTTATGGGGCAAAAAGTGTTGATTTTGCTACTGCAAAATTGTTTCCAGTTTGAAGTCCTGTGCCTAAATGCTTCCATCATGGTTAATCCAGCTCTCCCTAAGGTATGTCACACTGACATCTCTGAACCAGTGGCTTGCCCTAGTTACTGTGAAATGTACTTCTCACTGTAAAGTGAAACTTTGGCCAATGAAAATAATTTTTTTAAAACTGAGCATACCTTTTAACTTGGCCTTGTCTTCTTCAGGTCTGTAGCCTTTTACTGTTTTTTTAAGTATACTACTGTGAAGTCCATCAAAATAAGACTGACTTTACTGAAGAAAAATTCAGTGTTGTATCTTTTACAGTCTATCTTAAAACTAGGAAAAGAAGCATCCTGAAGGAGAGTGCTCAAAATAAATAGAAATTTGACATTCTGAAACCCTAAAAATTGTTTAGAAAGTAGGTGCCAAAATATTTCCATAAAGAGAAAATTTCATATCATTCAAAAAACTTCTTCTTTTGTTGTAGTACACTGACCAGAAACATTCGACACCGAAGAGGAGAGAAGGTTGTGATAAATGTACCAAGTGAGTAAATTCAGTCTTAGCTTTGTTCTTTTTCAAAGTGATTGTTTAGTCTCATGCTCTGAGTTACTGAGTGCCTGTATTTTCCACACAGTATTTAAAGATAAGAACACGCCATCACCTTTCATTGAAACATTTCCTAATGATGATGGAGAAGCAGCAAAGGCAGCTAAGCCAGACTACATATATATGGATGCTATGGGTTTTGGAATGGGAAACTGCTGCCTCCAGGTAAAGTGCATCTGCTTTCAAGATGTTACTACACATTGTCTTCTCTCGACACTTCCCTTTTTAAGATTTGTCCTATGTCTACTTTCACTTTCTTCAACTGATGCATTGTACATCAGTCTGGCAAAAAGGGAGATAAAAGAACAAGTGGTATGTCTAGTATTCTAGTCTTAAAATCCAAAAATGTTGGGGTTTTGTAGCCAGGTTTTGCTAGCAGAGGGGCTGCAGGGGTGGCTGCTGTGAGAAGGTGCTTCTCCCATGAGAAGGAAGCTTTTCCCATGTCCAACAGAGCCAATGCCAGCTGGTCCAAGACAGACCCACCATTGGCCAAGGCTGAGCCCACCAGTGACAGTGGTAGCACCTCTGATGTACATACAGCATGAAGGAGGGGAAAAACTGTGCAATGACACTGTAGGTGAAGATAGGAATGAGAATATGTAGGAGGAACAGCTCTGCAGGCACCAAGGTGAAGAAGCAGGAAGAGGAGGTGTTCAAGGGGACAGAGCTGAGATTCCCCTGGAGCCTGCAGTGAAGATCATGGTAAGGCAGGAGGTTGGTGTTGGAGCAGAGATCCACCTGCAGGCCCTGGAGGACCCCACACCAAAACAGGTGGATGCATGAGGAGGCAGGACCTGTCACCCCATGGAGTACCTGTGCTGGAGCACTCAGTTCCTGAAAGACTGAACCCTGTGGAAGGAACTCATGCTTGAGCAGTTAATTAAGTGTAGCCCATGAGAAGGGCTGTTGTGCTTTAAATAAGCAGACAGACAGCAAATAAGTACCATGCCATTGCTCCCTCCATACACACATATACCCCCTTGGCCCTGGTGGGATGAGGGGCAAATCAGAAAAATAGACTTGTGGGTTGAGATAAAACCAGCTTAATAATTGAAATAAAATAAAAAATAATGACAATGGTGATGAAAATAACAGGGGAGGGAATAAAACTTGAGAAGAAAGTGGTGCTCAGCAGAACAGTTGCTCACAACCTGCTGACAAATGCTCAGCCTGTCCCCAAGCAGCAATTGGCCCCTCCCTGCCAGCTCCCCCAGTTTATGTATTGAGCATGATGCTATATGGTATGGGATGGGATATCCCTTTGGCCAGTTCAGGTCCTAGCTGTGCTTCTTCTTGGCTTCTTGTGCAGCTGCTCACTGGCAGAGCATGGGAAACTGAGAAGTCCTTAAGTTAGAATAAGTCCTCCTCAGCAAGAACTAAAACATCAATGTGTTATCAACATTATTCCCATACTGAATCTAAAACACAGAACTGTACCCAGCCACTAGGAACAAAAGTAATTATCCCAGCTGATGCAAGGACAAAGACTCATGTTGGAGCAGTGAACATGTTCATTGGAGGACTGTCCCAGGGAAAGGACCCCACACTGAAGCAAGAGTGTGAGGGGAAAGCAGGAGAGACAATGTGGGGCAAACTGACCAGAGCCCTCATTCCTCGTTCTCTGCACTGCTGGGAGGGGAGGAAGTAGAGAATTTGGGAGTGAAGTGAATTTTAAGATTTACTTTATATTTCTGATTGTTCTACTCTGATTTGTCTTGTTATAAATTCAGTTAATTTCCCCAAGTTAGGCCTGTTTTTCCTGTGACAGTAAATGGTGAGTGATCTCCACCAAACCAAGTTGGGTCAGTGTTGATCTGCTCAAGGGTAGGAAGGCTCTGCAGAGGGACCTGGACAGGGTGGATCAATGGGACAAGGCCAGTTGTAGGTGGTTCAGTAAGAGAAAGTGCTGGGTCCTGCACTTTGGCCACCACAAGTCCATGCAGAGCTGCAAGCTGGGGACAGAGTGGCTGGAAAGCTGCCTGATGGAAGAGGACCTGGGGGTGCTGGTTGACATCCAGCTAGCTGATCATGAGTCAGTGTGTGCCCAGGTGGCCAGGAAGGCTCATACATCCTGGCCTGTATCAGCAAGAGTGTGGCCAGCAGGAGCAGGGCAGGGATTGTCCCCCTGTACTCAGCACTGCTGGGGCCACACCTCCAGGGCTGGGTCCAGTTCTGGGCCCCTCACTGTGAGCAAGACATTGAGGGGCTGGAGTGAGTCCAGGGAAGGGCAGTGGAGCTGGTGGAGGGTCTGGAGCACAAGGGCTGTGAGGAGCAGCTGAGGGAGCTGGGGGTGTTTAGCCTGGAGAAAAGGAGGCTCAGGGGAGACCTTACCACTGTCTACAAGTGCCAGAAAGGAGACTGTAGCCAGGTTGGGGTCAGCCTTTTCTCTCAAGCAACCAGCAACAGCACAAGAGGAAATGGCTTCAAGCTGTACCTAGGGAGGTTCAAGTTGGATATCAGGAAGAAATTCTTCACAGAGGGGTGATTAGATATTGGAATGGGCTGCCCAGGGAGGTGGTGGAGTCACTGTACCTGGAGGTGTTTAAGGAAATACTGGATGTGCACTCAGTGCCATGGTCTAGTTGGCCAGGTGGTGTTCAGTCATAGGCTGGACTCAGGGATCTCAGAGGTCTTTTCCAATCTAATTTATTCTGTGTTCTCTCCCTGGCATTACTTTGATCCTTAACCTTCTGTTAGGCTTTCTCTTCCCTGTCCAGCAAAAGAGGGGAGTGATTAAATGGCTTTGGTAGATATCTGGCATCCAGCCAGGGTCAGTCCAATACACCAGGTTTATTCACTTGCTCTATGGGGTTTTTTTCTGTTAATATTCAAACATAACTGGTTGACATGCTAAGAGAGTTTCTTGAACTGGTCAAGCTTCATTTGATCAAGCACCTGCTCCTGAAACTCCAGCACTTTTTGAGTGTGAAAGGTCATCCTCTACTCTGCTCATCTTTTAGGCATGACCAAAGGACACTGTGGAGATGGAAACTGAGCTATCTTGTAGGAATGGGAGAGGTTTTTTAGTTACTCATTTGGGTGTTTTCCTTCTTCTGCACCCTTAGAACAGCAAAAGCAGGGAGTGGCAAGAGGTTGTGGGAATATTTTTTAAAATAAGTAGCTTTCTGCTTTGTATAATTTTATTTCATTTACAAACATCATGAACTCCTATATAAAGTTTCTCATTCTTAAATGTTTTTAGCTATCTGCAAAGGAGTTGTCTTCTCACTGCTTGTACCACAAATCTACCAAATCCATGTTCTCTGACTGTGTGCTGGAAGATGTTTTTGATTCTGTTTTCTCTCATTTGAACATGCCCACTTCTTATGTTTTTTAGTAATTTGCCTGAGATATTCCTGTCTTACAGTATCTTCCCTTTAAGTCTAGGTGCTGAATATTGAGTGCTTTAATCCTTTTCCTTTTCTGTTTGCTTTAAATGTTTCTCTGATGCTGGGCACTAACACCTTAGGTAACCACGGTGTATTTGACTCTTGATAAAATGTGCCGGTTGCCACCACAGGCTTGGAAGCAGAGCTAGGAAGAGGCTGGTGTTAACTCTATAGGATTAAAGAAAATTCTCTAGGCTCTTCTTGTTTCATAGCAAGGACAGAAAACCTTATAAAAAGCACTCCCTTTGAGAAACTACAAAAGCTGTACAAATAAAAGTCCTTGAGAGGTGCTACATATGGTTTCTTGTCACTAGGGCAAATTAGGGTGAATCTGATGAGATAGTAAAGTGTACATAATACTGTGTGGTTTTACAAGGTGTTAGTTTGCCATGGTTTGTTTTATACCATCTCTCTTATTTAAGACTAATAAAAGAAATCCAGCCTTATTCAGTCATTGTATGAACTTTAAAAACATTATTAAAGAAGTACTATTTTACTATTGCATACTGCTACATTTTATTATTACATTCTGATAATAAGTGGCCAGATTCAAATTTGGTGGTCCTGTTATCATCAAAGGGGGAATGAAAAGGCTGGCAGCTGCTTCTGTATCAACTGATAATTCCTGATAACTGACTGACTAGAAGAAAGCATGTATTGCCCACCTATTTTTGTAAGGTAGTTTGTAGTATATATACTTCCTTTCATGTTTGGGGGGTGGTCTGTTGGTTTGGGTTTTGTTCCTTTTTTTTTGTAGTGCACACCAAGCTACAACTTGGTTTGATGCATTTCCAGAGGTAAAAATAATGTCCTGATGAGCTTGGGCATGCACTGGCAGTGCATGTAGCCCTTCTGGAAAAGACAGCCATGCCTTTTCCTCCCTAATGGGACAACTGGCCTAGAAACCATGTTGAATCTCAGATTTAATGTGGTTTGAAATAAGCAAAAAAGGAAAGGGGAGGCAAATATCATTGTCTGGGGAAAGAGTGTAGGTGTCCTGTCAACCCACCCCCCCTTCAAGGCTGGCTCCCTGGTGCTGAATGGCCAAAATTAATGATGAGAAATCATGCTTAGCTGCTTTTCTGCAAGATAATACTTAATCTTGTCTTTTAACCACCTGCGTTTTTGTTTGTTTGCTTGGTTTTTTTCTGAAAAAAAAAAAAAACAAGCCACTTGGAGGATAGACACAGAAGGAATATTTTCTCCACAGCACAGCTGTTTTCTAATTTGGGATATTTTAATGAATGTTGGATGAAGATTTAAAAAGACAAACACAAACAAATCCCGTATTTCCCCTATACCACCATCATCAACATCCCCCAAAAAATGCGTCACTGAGGCACCAGTGAACTCAGGAGTTTTGGAGGGATTTGTTGGTTGGGTTATTTTTTAGTCTTACTTGAGATGCAGTTTGGTTTAGTGGCAAGCTGAGAAGAAAATTCATGTTTTGTGTGTCACTCTAATTACTATCCTTGGAAGAGGAAAGCCTATGTACAACTGGAATTCTTCAGGATAGCAAGCAGAGATGTTGATTTAGAGCTGAAGCCTCTTGTATAATGTTATAATAGTGGTACAGGTGTACATTCCCATCTGCTTTCTTCTGATCTGTGAATACATAAACTGCTAAGACCAAGGGAGTTTTGAGACTGATCACTCTGTTCATTTTTTAAATTCATAAAGTGTTGGTTTACAAAGTTTAGCAGGTAAGGTCTGCTACTAGAAATGTGTCTTTTGTTTGATGTGCTCTGAGTAAATTTCACAAAAATATTACAAAGGAGTTACCTATTCCAGTGGCCTGTCTGTGGTAGGGCTTCCAGAGCATTAATGCCTTCTGCAAATAATATTTCTTTTCTGTTTTTTTGCTGGGTTCTAGCCTCTAATACAGAAAAAGCTGTACTTTTTTTTTTTTTTTAATGAAGGTACTTTTTTATGAAAGTTACATTAGACACAGAGATACTCTTTTTTCCCCCCACAGTTTTTCAGGATCCAAAGGCATCTTGAAATGTTGTTTAAAACAGGATTAGCGTTACATAAAACAAACGTTAAATCTACAATAGAGTCTGACTGTTGTCCTAAGTAAGTAGGTTCCTGGCTTACTTCCTGAAGGTGCATTAGTCACCCATGTGTATTCTAGATGTTAACTCATTTTCTTTGATTCTGGCAAGTGTTTGTATATTCAGCCTCACCATAGAAGCATTATGGTCTGAAATCTTTTAATGAACATGGAAATGGCTCAGAAAGAAGCTTGTAATATGAACACTACTGATAGGTGGGGCAGAAATGTGTCCAAGACTTAGGGGGAAAACCCACACAAAACCAAACAAAAAACCCTAAAATTTTTAGTATATGAATTTTGTTATATACTTGATTTTAAATCTAGGAAGACTGTGCTTGTTGTATGATGATAGAAATTTGATAGCAACTGTACATCTTCCAACAGGTAACATTTCAGGCTTGCAGCATTTCTGAAGCAAGGTATCTCTATGATCAGCTAGCTACAATTTGTCCCATTGTGGTAAGTGATGGACATCTGTCAGATGAACTCTTCCTTAATAGCAGAAATAACTATATATTAAAAAAATAATACTGATACTGCAAGCTCACAAATTGGGTACTCTGGGAGAAGACTAGGTTGCCATGTGAATCATGTTAACTATTTAATGTGCAAATGACACCACAAAACAGATAATATCTGTTCCTTCTTGGCCCTTGTGTCTGTTTCTTCCCCTCTCACTCCCACATGCGTGAGACTCTTGTTAAATAGTTTTAGAAATAGATTTGGGCAGATTTCATGAAAGCAAGGCAAGCTTGGTCTTAAAACAATTTTTAATTTTTCAACTGGTGTTGAAAACCCTCTGGTGCTACAGAGGATTTCAGCTTAAGTTGTTTAAATCTGTCCCTTTTATAAGCATGTTGTCATAAACAACTGTTTATAACAGGAGTTATGAAACTAAAGTATTTATCTGATCTGAATGATGAGAAGATCCTACCTCGAGTGAGGTATGTTCCAGCTGTGTTACTAAGGTGCTTGGCCAAACAAAGATAAACAAAATAAAATGATTGCCAGGTGAACTTTGGAAGTGAGCAAGCAGAATACTTGATGATTTGTCTCAAAAGTGCTTCTGCCAGTGTCATTTTTGCATTCCTTGAATGCTGATCTGTAGAGGTGAAACCTTTGGAGAGTGTCAGAAGCCACTTCAGGAATGCCAACCCTTGACCCAGGCGTTTTTCGGAGGCAGCAGTTGAGATATTTCTGGTTATTCAGGCTTTGGCTGGATGTCAAACTGCAATATATATACTTCAGCTCCTTCTGGATCCCTTTCCTGTGGAGTTGTATTTTGCTTCTGGTTCCTTGGCCTGTCCTTTGTTTTGATGCCAGCTGTTCCATTTTAGATGGCGCTGAGTGCTGCGTCTCCATTCTACAGAGGCTACGTGTCTGACATTGACTGTCGCTGGGGAGTGATCTCTGCCTCCGTGGATGACCGGACGCGCGAGGAGCGAGGGCTGGAGGTAAGCCACGCTGCCTCCAAGGCGTCCGGGGTTTTTTGGGCAAAACAGTTCAATCTTCCTTACCAGATTCTGCTTGTGCTCATCAGAAACCCTAGTGAGGAAGTGTGATGGTCTTTGTGGTAAATACAGGAGAGATGGCATAAACACTTGGCCTTGGTTGGTCAGTTTGTGTTAACAAATACATATTTCTAATTAGGTATGGAATCCCAGTCTTCCACAGCTGGCTGAAAAGGGCCTCAGTGAGGAAACTTTCTAATTTATGCTTGAGCCCAAAAGGCAAAAATTGCACTAGATTAAATAGTGGGTGCTGCTGAGTAGTATAAACTAGAACTAAATCAAGAGAGCCAGGTATCAGAACTTGTAGAGTTTCTCTAAGCAGGAATTTCCGTTCAATGCACTTACAAAATTACACAAAAGAAATAATTTTTTTAATTTACTTGAAATATTTCTTGAACTACCTATTTTAAGGGCATCTCTAACAGTGTGCACATAGTGAAACTGTTGGTATGTGTTTAATGCTTTCCAGGTGCTTGGGGTAATGGCATATTACATCAGGAAAACATTTCTACATCTAGAGAATTCTAGTAAATGTGTGATGACTGATTTTTTGCTGAGATATATATGTCTGCAAACAAAATAGTCATAATTCCAGAATCACTTTATATTGAGCCTGTTTAAGACTCGTGCTTTTAATAATTTTAATTGAGGTTGTAGGGTTTTTTTAAATAGGATAGTAATTCTCAACTTAAGTGTCATTAGTGAGCTAAACTTAGGTAACATTGTTAACAAGCTGTTAAAATATTGTATTCTTAAATTATATAGCCACTGAAGAACAACCATTATAGAATCAGTAAATCCAGATATGATTCCATAGACAGTTATCTATCTGAATGTGGTGAGAAATACAATGACATTGATTTGACAATAGACAAAGATATCTACGAGCACCTAATAAAGGAAGGTAAGTGTTTGCTTCATTATGAGCAGGTTAAGAAATATGTTTGCAGTGTGTGGGGATATTTTTTGGTTTTTGTTGTTGTTTGTTACAAACATTGTGCAGCCCTCAGGAAATCATGGGTGATTTCCTACTCAGGAAGTATCTGTGCAGAGTGGTCTTGAGAGTTTTTTAAAAAGGATTCATTTGTAACAGAAACTGTCCCTAATGCATCAAACTGAGTTTCTCAAGCTGGAATTAAAGGTTTATTTTTATGGAGAGAACCGAACTGCTTTAGGAAACATGGCACAGAATGCATCAGAAAACAGGAAGAATGGCAGCCACACCAATACTCAGCTGCCATTTCCAAACAAGAACCTGTTTGGTTTGGGGGTTTTTGTTCTTTTTAATCATTTCCTTCCTTCCTGAAGTCATCACTTTAACAGGATGTGGTGGGCTGAGGTAGCACTTCAGTGTTAGATGTTTTCAGTCTTGTTGAAAAAACAAAATTCCTAGAACCTGTCTTGATATGTATGAATTGTTTGTTTGAATTTTCATTTTGTAGGTATTGACCACCTTTTGGCACAGCATATTGCACACTTGTTCATTCGAGACCCATTGACTTTGTTTGAGGAGAAAATACATCTAGATGATGCAAATGAATCCGACCATTTTGAGGTTATGTCTAATTTAGAGGAATTTAATAAATATATATATATATAATTGCTTATCTTCATAATACTGAATTGGAGGATGGCTATATTAGCTAAGAATTTTTTCATTAATTTTTCACTTCAGGTAGTTTTTTAGCATATGACTTTGCAGTTACAAGCACATTCATTTATTAATTTTATCTTTTATTTAGAAGGTGATGGCTTATACTTTAAATAAAATACGAAGAGCCTAAATTATAGCTATGTATATAAATGTAAAGGGGAACTGTCAATTTTTAAGGCTTCCTGAAACCTGGTTTGTATTTTATTTATGTAGAAATCTCTCTTTTACAGCTTTATGAGGTAATAGCTGTGGTAATATTAGGCCTTTTTAGTTCAGGATGTGTCAGCCCCTCATGAAAAAATAAAGTCAGCTGCATGCCAGTCCCTTAGTATCTTGTGCATAATACTCAACCAAAACAGCATGAGAAAGTACAACATATTTGCTCCTAGGTCGGGTAGTTGTACTGTGGGCTTTAGGAAATTACAGCACTTTACTTTGGAACCCCTTCTGTAACCTCCTGTGCTGTTCCACGGAAAACACCAGGGCTCTAGTTATCTGCTTATTTTTCTTCAATTATATTATAGAATGATGTGCATTTTGATTGTGACAGATTATTTCATGTGCTTTGCAGAATATTCAGTCTACAAACTGGCAGACAATGAGGTTTAAGCCACCACCTCCAAATTCAGATATTGGATGGAGAGTGGAATTCAGACCTATGGAGGTAAGGAAGACATCAGTATGTACAAGAGCACATTTCCTTTTAAGTGGAAAAGTACCAGGCATTCTGCCATCCAGTATCAAACTCCTATTACTTGTGCTGTGTTTTCTCCCCTTTGATTTGCTGGATGCAAGTGAAGTGGACAGCAGTATTTAATCAGACATGGACTGTGGGAATGTAACTGACAGGAGAATCCACTGCAGTAAATCAACGCATGCTAATGGATTTGGGGTGATGGGGAAAGGAATTAGCCTTGTATTAAAGCAGCAGCAAACAAAGCCCCATTTAGCTTCTAGAGACTGTATTTCTCTAGTACATTTCCTGGTACTGAACAATTCCACTGTCACAGTTTTGTTTTTTTCACAAAGTGCTTTTCTTCTATAGTAGTCTGTTTCTAAGCTCTCTGAATTTAATCCTTTTAGACTGGAAATTTAAATGCTACTATACTTCTGTAATTAGAGAGCCTGAAGGTGCAGGTTATTAGTCTTTTGAAGCACAAGTGTGCTTTGCATGGAATTGCAGGGTTGTTTGTTGCAGCCTGTGTGTGCTTTGTGCACTGGAAGTCAGTGCTGGTGGTGGTGTGTGTGGGACAGCCCTTGGCGAGTGCAGCGTGTGGGAGCACGAGTGCCAGCATGAACACCTGAGTCAGACTGCTCCAAACTGGCCTTGCATGAGTGTGTTCCCACCAAAGTAATTGAATCTCTACTTCTTTCCTGTCTAGGTCCAGTTAACAGACTTTGAAAACTCTGCTTATGTTGTGTTTGTGGTATTGCTAACCAGAGTGATTCTGTCATATAAACTGGATTTTCTCATTCCTTTGTCCAAGGTAGGTGTGAAAGATGAGATCTGTTAGAGCTAAATGTAATGCATCAAATCTGATTTTTATCCCCTGCAAGCTAGAAAATAATATTTGTCCACTTACAGAACAGTCATTTTTATCTTCCAGTCAGTTTTCATCTGTACCAGTACTTTGAATTAATTTAAACTCTACAATATTAAACAAATATTTTACTGCTGTCTCATGAAATTAAACTCCTTCCATGCTGTAGGAATTTCTGTGATGCCTAGCATTGAACTGCTGCAGAAATGTTGAGAAATAGCATTGTCACAAGGCTGTTTTGGAGGCTGGGAAAGGGTACGTTTCCCCCATTTTACATGCAGGGGAGAAATATGTGGAACTCAAAATAAAAACTTTGGACTTATTTAACATTAATGTTACCTGTGTCTCATGCTCTTATTCTGTGTTTTGTTTGTATGTAGTGAGTGGGGAGGGAAAGGAGGAGTTCAGCATGCTTAGCATTACACAGTACTTGAGTGGAAACAAATACCGCTGACTCTGGTCACAGCTGTGGCTTGTCTTTAGACAGACAAGCCATGCAAAATGTACTTTTTTCTTAATTTTGCCCTCACAATTGCTGAAATATTGTGTGTGAAACTGTCTTTGCATGTCCTTTTTCTGAGGCACTTGACCAAAACATGTCTTTTTAGATGGATATTCCTGTGATGTTATAGGTAGCTTTAAAAAAGGTCTTGTAGGGGCAGAAGGCTTTTGACACTATACTGGACAATCCTGCATAGCCACAGTATCCTGTGGCTTTTCATAGAGTTTTTTTAATTAAAATGGAGAAAAATATTGAAGTCATAAATTTACAGTAATCATACCATTCATACATGGTATGATTTGGTATGACTTCTAAAAGGAGATGTCAGGGAGTTCAGACTCTATGCATAATGCAGCAATTTAGCAGTTAGATTACATAATTACATTGTTATTTGAGTGTCTCAAAAGCACAAAAATTTTAACTACCAGTTAAGAGTGAATAAGAGATCAGGTGCTGAAAGAACCTGAACAGAATTGCAGGGCTGGGGGGCTTAAAATTGCTTAAGCTTGCCAAGCAATTTGGCAGGTAATGCAACACAGAATTGCACAACCATTGGTAAGCCTGCCTCTTTCAAGTAAAATAATAGGGGGTTATGGGGCTAATCTCACACTAATCTTGGCTGTCTGATTGAATGTGGTTGAACACTCGTCAGCTGGGACTGGAGTTCTTTCAAACTTTCAAAACAACCTGTTGTGTAAATAAGTTTCATAATATAAAGTGAATTGAAAACAAAGGTGTGGAAGGTAAGAAGTAAGTGAAGATTTTGCATAGCCTTTAGTTAAATGTCAGGCAAAGAATTCAGCAAAATATATCTCTTTTTCTGAAGACGATATGGTAAAGCTAATGTCCAAAAGCTGTATTTTGTTAATTAACAAAGAACTTGGACAAAATCTTCCATCCAGAAAGACAGAGCAATGCTTATGTCATTTGCAGAGCAAACGTAGTTTTGGGGACTTTTGAGAAGCCTGAAATTTAGAACTTTTATTGCTGGCAATCTAAGTTTGAATATCTAAAATGTTTGGGATGGAATAGATACAATTCCCATACAAACTTACTTGAATGCTGTTTCTGAACATTTGTTTAATATAGTGATAATTCTTCTAAAGACAGTGATGATTTTGTTAATAAAAGCAGCAAATTATGGCTAGGGAAGTTGAAATTTTCTTCTTCCATACTTATTTAAATTGCATCTAAATATGCAAAGAAGTCTGCCAGAAGGGATATAACCTGTTAATTGTAACTGTTCCTGCATTTTCATCCAAACTGAGATTAGCATAGCATGTTCTAACACAATACCATTACCTATTCTGCTAGAGACCCAGTTTTGTAAAATGTCATCTGTTGGTGGGTTTGTCCTGGACGCTGAAGAATGAAATAAAACTTAGCTTCACAGTTTGGCCTTGTGTGATGAAATAGTAAGAAATATAGTAGATATTTCAACTTATGAAACACAAATGTGACAGTTTGGTAGAATCCTACTGTTCTAAAATGTCACAGATCTCTGCAATATTTTTTTTGCCAGGTGGATGAAAACATGAAGGAGGCCCAGAAAAGAGATGCTGTACGACAGGGAATGTTTTACTTCAGAAAAGATATCTGCAAAGGTACCACATCAAGTAATCTGACACATTGTTGTGGATGTTTAGCACATGTCTTGCCTTTTAACCATTTTTTTTCCTTTCCCTTTGTCACACGTGAAGGTGGAAATGCTGTTTTGGATGGATGTGGCTCTGCACAGAATGGGACAGGCACCGATGCAGAAGAGTACACCTTAATGAGCATTGACACAATTATCAATGGGAAGGTAATAGCCTCTTCTACCTGGAACACATCCTATTCTACCCTCCCAGAAGCCAGACTGAGTGTGTTTTATGCTGATTCTGTTCTTCTTACACAGGAAGGAGTCTTTCCAGGTCTGATCCCAATTTTGAATTCCTATCTTGAAAACATGGAAGTGGATGTGGATACAAGATGCAGCATCCTAAACTACCTGAAGCTAATAAAAAAGAGAGCCTCTGGTATGTTTGATATTTTTGGACATTGACTTTCTTGGCATTTTTCTACTTTCAGTTGGATAAGACTGATGGGACCTGTGGATGTGTTGTTAGCTGTTGAATCATTAGAGCAAAGGACTCGAGTGTGTTCTCTAGCTTAATTTTGATCTTTAGTGTGTAGTGATCCATTTTAGAACTTAAATTCAGAGTAACTGATGGAGTAACAATGATGGTTTAGAGGGTAGTATGTACCCAGTCCTCAATTTTGCTTTTCAACACCATTTACTGCTCTTTTGCCACTGTATTGTCTGTCCACTTTGTAGTAGTTTAAACATACACTAGTCCACTTTGCCCTGTCACTGGAGTGTTGTAAGAGTATTTGAGGCTGGGTCTGATAGCTTGCCTGATATTACTGGTGTGACTGCAAAGCATTCATAAGTGTAAACTCAGGTCTGCTAGACCATGGGACCTAGACTTCAGCTCACTGATAAGAAGGTCCTTCTGTAAGCAGCAACTCCTACAAGGGAGAGCAGAGCTGGCTCTTCCACAGTCTTTCCCACGTTGCAATGTTTTTCAGGACAGGTGTACAATGATTGTTTATGTTTCTTCTTAAAATGCAGCAGTATAATAAGTAAAAGATGCAGGCTAAACTTAATTCAGAACTGTGCTTAGCTCAGTCTGCGCCAACTTTGTAACTTTTTTGGTGTAAATCCCTTGTATAATTGCATTGATGAAAAGTTAGCTAGATGGTTAATTTTAGCCTCCTAAGTCAAGAATGTTTTTCTCTTAGCCCTCCCCCCCCCCCCCCCCCCCCAAGTTTTAAACTAAAGTGCTGCATTCCTTTTTAATTCCTGAAAATTGTTGTAGAAGCTTCTAGGTAAAGACCTTTCCAAAGCTAAGGTGGAAATCAGGATTTTGTCTTATCTGGTAATTCACTACTTCAGCAGTTCTTCAGAATGGTAATATGTTTTTCAACATTCCCTTGTCTGTTGTTTGGGTTTTTTTCCTTCAGAAGAATGATCTTGAGAAAACAAGGAATCCATAACTGTAGCAGGCATTTTCCCTAAGGCCTAGTGACCAGCTGCAGGTGTTCCCCACCAAAGAAAAACTTTGCTGTTTGGTGCAAAGTTGCAGTCATTGCAAAAGTCAGCTCCTGTATTTACACAGATGTAAAAGCTGTGAGAGTGAGGTAGATAAGAGTGTAGGATTTATAGTTCAGGTCATACAAACTGAAATTACTTTTAAATGAAGCGTCTTAAGAACTAGAATTCACAGAATAAAAAAGCATTAGGTATTGTATTACTGTGCCACAATGTTTCTCAGCTGTGAGCTTTGGATTATTCCAGTTTACTTGTGATCTTAAATCAAATGTTCCTTATCCACAGCCTGTTTAGTATGAGTCACATCCACAAAGAGTGGCCATTTTTCAGATTTCTCAAATGGTGAACACAGCACTCATGAATTAAGACCACTGACACCTTAGCTGCTGTGGCTGTAACCTTGCCCTGGCATAATTCATTTGAGCTTCAGTCACCTCCTGTCCTGCAGCAGAGCAGGTATTACCCTCCTGGCCTCTGTATAGCTGGTGTGTGACTGCCACCTCTCAGTGAGACTACAGATTGCTAGGCAGGCAGCAGCTGCTGACCACCACCAGTTATTGATGCAAGCAGTACTGAGGTAGCAGCATCAAGTGGTCCTTGTCCTGGTGTGCTCTCCTGGCTGCCTGCAGTGCAGTAATCACAGAGCTTGATGAGCCTTCACAGATGTGCTTTCCATGATCTTTGCCTTACCTTTCTTGAAGCAGTTACACTTTTGCTCCCCCTAAAGTCATATAATGAGAAATTACACAGTTCTGTGGTATGCTTTTTGAAAAAATTAATTCTCTAGTTTTTCTAGTTTAAATGCTCTTCACAGTTCTTCCATGATACACCTTCTAGGCTTGTGTTGTAGGATCATGTTTATCTACTCACTTGTCATCAGCATTCATAATTGTGTGGACCTCTCCAGTGTATTGTTGCTCCTGAACGTACAACTCCCTTTGCCCCTCCTTGCCTGGAAGGTGTCTCACACCTTTTGGCAGTCAGTGGTGCCATACTCCCATAAGTACTCCTGAGAGCTGCAGGCTGTGCTCCCAGTGCAGGTGGGCAGGGCACAGCGGGGCCGGGATGAGGAGTGCCGGGCTGCCTGGCCACTAGGTGTCCGTGTTGCTGTGCCGGACCCTGCCTGTTCCTGCAGCACTGCGCCTGCACGGCTTGCACTCCAAACCTGTCAGTTCCTGAGCTGCACTCCGGCTTGCACTCCAAACCTGTCAGTTCCTGAGCTGCACTCCGGCTTGCACTCCAAACCTGTCAATTCCTGAGCTGCACTCAGGCTTGCACTCCAAACCTGTCTGTCCCTGAGCTGCACTCCGGCTTGCACTCCAAACCTGTCAGTTCCTGAGCTGCACTCCGGCTTGCACTCCAAACCTCTCTGTTCCTGAGCTGCACTCCGGCTTGCACTCCAAACTTCTCTGTTCCTGAGCTGCACTCCAGCTTGCACTCCAAACCTGTCAGTTCCTGAGCTGCACTCAGGCTTGCACTCCAAACCTGTCTGTTCCTGAGCTGCACTCCGGCTTGCACTCCAAACCTGTCTGTTCCTGAGCTTCACTCTACTCAGCTCCTGCCTCCACTGACTTTCTTGCAGGCTCCCTGCTTCTCGTTGATGTCAGAAAGTTTTCATGTTGAGTTTTAGTGCCTTCAATAAATAATGCCTCTTGAGTAATTTTTTTCCTGCCCTTTTATGTGTAAGTGTAAACTCTGGCCTCATTCCTTAAGAACATTACTTCTGGTTTTTGAAGCACATTTTGATTTCCAGTAACCTTTTTCATTCTGCTTTTCTTTCCGGTACTTTCTGCAATTTTTCTGATTTGTCTTCATTTACATCTGTTCAAAACCACTGCTAGGATATTTTTAAATAGTGTTGGATTCTTTTTACTTTTTACTTGTGTGTTCCTTCATGCTTTCTCTAACTTGATTTCTCTTGCTTTATTATAATATTCTTAAACCAAAGACTTGTGTAGTGGAAGCCGTTGACTCTTCCCACTCTCACAGTGAAGCTGATGTTCTGGTAGCAAGCCATGAAAGTTTTTCTAGGCTCTTTGAGCGTCCCATCAGCCCATCTTAATGTCTTAAAACAGACAGAATTACCTTAAACTTGTATTAGTTAAGGTTTGCTTGCATGCTGCATTCAGGAGCAAGATTCAGCAGCCTGGACCCTGGTGTCCAGCCAGCCCCCAGCTGCAGCTTCATGGGGCTGCCAGTCTCCTGCAAGTGGTGTGTGTCATTCAGTGGCCTTTTACAGAGGTGCTGGGGACCCTTAGGTACCTGCTGACCAACCCAAGAACTCTGGAGTAAAACAGAGGCACTGTGTACAAACCAGAAGTTGGTATAATTGGGAAACAGCCTATTTTTTGCTAGAGTAGCTGCCAGAGGAAGAATAATAAGCCAGGGTTGACTGACCAAAACTAGCAGGTCAGTTGGATGGATCAACTACAAACTTATTCTATATAAATGCAGTAGTGCAGAGGTGTCTGTTGATTCATCTCAGCCAGATTCTCCTTTAAATGAAGTGTTTAAGACCTTTTGCTGTACAATCTGTTGGTAGCACCCATTCATTCTGGTTGCTACTTCTCTCTGCATTGTGCCATTGGAACATCTGAAAGTTGGAAAACTGCACCAGGTAAGTGTCTTTTAGACCATCAGGGAAAAGTCAAGCCTAATTGTGCCTGCCGTTCAGCCATATTTGAAAACAAAAAAGTATAGGAATGTGTTTCTCATGAAAACATGGGTTACTCATTAATTGTGTATATAGTGCACAGAACTCTAGGTGTTCTACTGCTAAATTAGCTGTATAAACTGTGAAATTTCATTTGCTCCTGCCCACAGGAGAGTTAATGACAGTAGCTCGATGGATGAGGGAATTCATCGCGCAGCATCCGGACTACAAGCAAGACAGTGTGATAACTGATGAGATGAATTACAGCCTTATGTGGAGATGCAACCAAATTGCTCAAGGCCAGGCAGAGTGTCCTGAACTACTGGGGGTAGGATTTAATAAGAAACAAAGTGGAAATAAAACTGACTCTTTGTAATGAATGAATGAATGCTTCTTAATAATAAAAAGATTAAGCCTTTTAGCAAAGCACTAGCAAAGATACTGTGAATCTGGTACAGTTTCATGGTGTGAAGACCAAAACAGGGATACTGCACTATAAAATGGGCCAATCTGCCTAAATATTCATTTAAGGCATCCTAAAATAGGCATATTCTTATTGTTAAGGTTTATACAATATACATGTAAATAGTAAAATATTTTTATGATTAACATCAATGTATTTTAATAACATTGTAACTAAGGTTATTGTGAATTAGCTTGTAACTTTTTTATGCTTAATATAGAAAGAAAAATTGTCATGAACAGCTTTGTAAATGTAATGGTACTTGTATATTATATGCATTCCAGTTACTGAATGTTTACTGTAATTTTTTTAACCTGGAATGTGCTAAGTAATTTACCTTATTGTGTAAGAAAAAAAATCCTTCTGGATCTACCTGAATCACAGATACTTCTTCCTTCCATTGGGTTTTTAAAGTATGTAAGAACAGACGAATATATGTGCATCCGAGCTGTTAATCTTACAGTAGTTTCTCAGTTGCCACAAGACCTTCATCCATTTGTAAACTGTAAAACTCAGAGGAGCAGATCTGTCTTTATTCAGATAATGCAAGTCAGCCTGCCTGCAGATGCAGTTATTTTCTTCCCCTCTGAAATAAGCTGCATGCTGTCTCAGTTCAGAAAATCTGCCCGATGATTTCACAAAAAAGTAGTAACAGGAGATGTGTGGAAAGGGAGGAGGAAATGGAACTGGACATACAGCCCTCCTCACAAAGGAACCTGAGGCACCTGCTCTGGACTTCAGCCTGCCTAACTGCTCTTCTCCCACACTGCTGCTGCTCCCATAGTCAACAATGACTGCAGCACAAAACCAAACTTCTGTCCATTCTCCCTGAAGGTTGAGTTTCTCATTTTGTCATTTTTTAAATTATAAATATTTTTGTCAGCACATTTATTTTCTCTAAGGTAATTTATGTAGGTGGCTGGGATTACCTACATAGCTGTAGTTATGGACAATTTAATCCCCTCTAGGAAACAGTTGAAAGAGAAATTTTGGAATGCACTAATCCTTTGAATTGGAAGCTGGTGCTGGGAGTGACTGTAATCTATTTCAATTCAGCCATTGCATCTGTAAATAAAGCAAACTTAAGGGGCCTTTTTGATTTAGCTTCTTAACTGATTTCTAAAAGTGAATTGCATTAGGGGTAGAAGATGCAAAGCTTATGGAAGCATATTAAAATCCCTATGATCTAATGGTTTTTTTTAAAGAACTAATGGAGAAACTGCAGTGAGAGGTGCGCCAAGAAGCTTTTATGTACTGAATTACACTTCATTCTGTGTTCACAGGTGTGCTTTAGAGAATAAAAAGAATACTTTTTCTCTGCAGTGGTGAATTTGTTTTAATTAAGATGTAGGCATATGCTAATTTAGTTTCTGTAACAAGGAAATAAAAATAAAATTTGCAGTATGTGTTGGTCACTTGCATGACTTGAACCCACACTTTTAGATTCAAAAAAGGAGGCGTTGCATAGCTGGCAGGTACAGCTCACGCAGACTTACTTTGTTCACGGTGGGGCTGCTCAGGACTCAGACAAATGGTCTGACATTCCTACAGTGAAGAAGTCCTTGCTATTGTTAAAATTGTAGCATCTGTCTGATTGCACAGCATGAGCCACTATGCTTGGAAAACCCTTAAAAATAGTTGGAATGCTTTTCTGCTGGTACTGCTTCAATACATGTCCTTATTCCCTTTCAGTTGACATTGAAGCATTGAAGTGTCCTGTAAGATAGAGAACATTTTGTCACAATGCCTAAAAAGTTGTGGCTGGAAATTTCCCTCCTGATTTCTTGTGTGCATGTTTCCAGAAGGGATGGGTGAGATCAAACACAGAGCTGCTTCTGTTTTTTGAGACATGCATGTTTGCAGTCAGAGTTACCTTAAACTTGTAGAAGTTAAGGTTTGCTTGCATGTCTGAGCATTGTACACTCACTAGATGAGGAGTTCAGGTATGTGATCCACCCTGTTCTTTATAGTGTGCTGAAGGCTGTCAGCACAAACCAGAGTTGCTGCAGGGACAGGGGGCAAGCTTTGCCACTGTCTTTGAATACAACTTAGAGGTGGCTCTGTTCTATCTGTGCCCACTCTGAGGTAGAGAAGCAAACCCTAGTCCAAGCCTCAAGCCCTGGCTGGCCTTTTGCAGAGAGCATGAGAAACTTCTTTGGTTCTTTGGGCTGTGCATACAGGACTTTTGGTTCTGCAGTCACGAAACACTATAGTGGAAACAATGACCTTTCCATCAGTCATGTGAGCAAAGGGAGGGGAAGAAGTCTCAGCGCTTGAGGTGAATTGTGATTGAGTCCTTGCCCAAAGACTAACTGTGCATCAGTCATGGCACTTTTAGTGATCATTGTGTTGGTCTCAGTTCAGCCCCAGGAGCACCCTTCATTGCCTTCCACTCCATTTTCAGCTAGGAGATTCCATTGTGATCTTCAGAGGTCTGGATGCTATGAAATCTGATTCCAGTTTTCTCTTGCATCAGACTATTTATGTTCAAGTGTCTTTGTTTCTGGGTTATTATAGCCATACTTTTATCATGGCCTGCATCCTTAAAATGTCTCCTTTTGTGTGTGCACAGAGCTCTGCGAGCAGCTTGCCTTTCTCACAGTGGTGCAAGACTGCTCCAGCCTGGGTTCCTCCCTCCACGGGGCCACAAGTCCTGCCAGGAGCCCATGCCATTGTGGACTTCCCACAGGATCACAGCCTCCTTTGGGCATCCATCTGTTTTGCTGGGGGTTCTTCTAGGAGCTGCAGGTGGATCTCTGCATCACCACAGGCCTTCATGGGCTACAGGGAATCTCAGCTCTGTCACCTGGAGCACCACCTTGCCCTCCTCCTTCTCTGACCTTGGTGTCTGCAGAGTTGTTTCTCACACATATTCTCACTCCCCTTCTCAGGATCTCTCTCTGGTCAGAGTGACCCAGAGAAAAGTTAAGAGAGTCTCTTTTCCCAGCCTGGCGCTTGAAGGAGTCAGAGCTCTTCAGTTCTTGGTCTCAAGGTTGTTTATTGTTCCTTATGTATAAAATTCTTTCTCCTGTCCAGCTGAGGTCCACTCAGCAAGACAGTTAGAGGCATTCATCCTGCCCCCGGGGCAGTGTTATGTCTTTATACTAAAAATTACATATACAATATTTACAATTACTTTCCACTACCTATCACCTATGTTAGACAGTGAGCTTCTACTCTAAACCAATCTAAAAGTGCCAACATCACAGCAGAAGATGGAGGCCAAGAAGAAGAAGGAGAAAGGCTGAACACACCCAGATTCCTCTATCTTGCCCTTTGAACCCCCATTCTAAAAACCCCAAAATCTACTTTTTTACCCCATGATAAATTCACTATCATTCTGCTTAAACTGTCGTGGCTTGCAGATCTTCATCTAAGGTTGGTAACTTGCTCCACGGGTCATAATCAAAACCACAGGCATCTTGGGCTCTGTGCCAGGGTCTCTGAGCCCCTTGGCAGGGGTCTTGGCTGCTCAGGATAGCCAGAGGGATGTCCTGGGTTTCAACATCCCCTCTTCCAGCTGAGTGCTGATATGCAGTTTTTTCCATTTCTTAAAAATACTATTCCAGAAGCACCAGCACTGTTGATGATGGGCTCAGCCTGGGCCAGCAGCAGGTCCGTCTTGGAGCCATCTGTCATTGACTCTGTTGCACATGGGGGAAGCTTCCAGCAGCTTCTCACAGAAGCCACCCCTATAGCCTACCCAATACCAAAAGAGGGCCATGCAAACCAAATACAGTGTTCCCTGGAATAAGATTCCCTTAGAAATGGGAATCTCCTGGTAAGGTTCTCCTAGACAGGTAAAGTCAGGAAGGCTTTTCACGCTACAACGCTTTCTGCCCATTCCCTCTCAAGTATGAGGATTCACTCTGTACAGCAGTAAATGCAGGTTTCTGCAGCTTGTGTAGCAGCATTGTGTCTCCCTTTGAACAAAGCAATGTCTTTCCTGAAGAGAAGTGTAACTGTAAATGCTGGCTTAAGAATTGAACAACTGGGCAAGATACTATGGCTTATGTTAAGCAAGAAATGGCTGTAAACTCTTCTCTCAGTCTTCGAAAACGATGTTAATTTAGCCATTGAATTTAGTTATGTATCACAAATTTACTCCAAAGTTACACCCCTGTGACATGACACAAAGGGAAAACTAAAGTCATGCTGACAGTGAGAAAGTAAAAAGTAAATTTTCCTTCACTTCCTAGTGAAGGAAAGTTAAAATAATACCCAGAGCCACATTGTGCCCAAAAAAAGTGTTGGTACATGATGGCTCATCATTGACTTCTAAGAGTTTGTGTTCTGGCCAGAAAAATGCTAGTTTATAAAATATTTAAGCCACAAAAATTGTTCCTATTCTGGAAAAAGTCCAAGCTTCTATTAAATGCAACTAGATCAAAAGTAAGCAGATTTTTATCTGATGGTACAGGGTGATGGTACAGATTTTGATGAAAGATCTTAAGGAGTGCCTTACTGTCAGTGCCTTGACTACAGCCAGTCTGTGTGGCAGTGAGGAGTTGCTTGCTGTGTGTTGCTCTGGCAGGTCATATTCAGAAGAGGTGACTGGGGACAGGGAAGAGGAAAGAATGAAGGAGAGAAGCCTATTGCCATCCTGAGAGGTTCCATTTTTCTCTCTACTCTTTGATTTGTGCTGGGGAAGCATCTGTGCCAAGACGACCTTAAGTTCCCCAGCATTCTTCAGTTAGGTTTCTTCTTTCCCTTCAACCATTTTCTAGCTTGGACTATATTCCTTCCCGTCTGTTCCCATCTTGCATGCACAGGCAGAGCTGGACATCTAATCCTTGCCAGCTTACTCACCACATGGGCATTCTGAGGCCAAGAACTTGGAGTGTTTTTCTTGGCACCACAAGGGACTGGGACGTCTTGCCCAGAGACCGTCACACAGCTGCCTAATGAAAAACAGGAAAGCCTTCCAGCAAAAAAAATACCTCTGCTGAGGGGAAGCAAGACTTGGCATCACCCACATTTCCTACCTTTCATCCCACTCTGCAGCATTTCTGTGTGTTATTCATCCCACTGGCATCAGCTACAGGCATCTGATTCTAAAGAGCAGTAGGACAGAGGATGGCATGGGATGTTAGTGGAGGCAGGCCAAGCTGGCAGCCAGCTCTCCAGACCCCCCAGACTGTGGAGAGCAGGAGATGGGGCTGTTGTACTCTGTCTCAGACGCAAACTGGACCACTGAGCACAAACCACCTCTGCCTGTAACTTCTCACCCTGGCGGGGTGAACCAGAGCAGTGCAATATAAACTCTGATGGGATCCCTGGGCTTTGGCAGCGTGACCATTGCCAGCAAAATGAAATAACCTTGGTACAGAGAGCAGAAACCAGGCAGAGTCCTCACTGGGGTGTGCTCAAGGCACGGGGATGAGGCTGAACAGAGCTCATTGCTAAGGCCAGAGCCAGCCCTAGGTGTCCTCCTAAGGTAAGAGGCACTGCAGTGAGCTGGGAGGAAAACAGCTGTTCTCGGCTGAATACAGGGGAAAAGGAGCCCGAGCCACAGTGGAATTCCAGGTCCAAATCCTCTGTGGATTTATGCCCCAGGTGCTACTCACAGGTTAACCCATGCACTCTTCCCGGTGGGGTTGCACAGCAGAGCAGTGGTTATTCCTCTCCATCCCTGCTCCCTTTCCTCTGGGAAGGGGCAAATGACAGATGAAGCCAGTGGTGGGGCTGCCTGGGGACACCCCAGCAGGGAGCCCTCCAGGCAGATGTGCTTTCTAGATGCCCCATAAGCAGGGCAGACCTCTGTGTGTGTTTAAAGAGCAATCCAGACCAACGTGAACCTTTCCAAAATTTACCCACACAATTGCTGGGAGCAAAACTGCCATGGTCCGAATTAAAACATGCAACATTCCAGTGCTTCCGGACATGACACATCCTGAACAACCGTGTGAGGGGAAGAGGTGAATGCCCTTTTTAAATGCATTTTGCTCTTGCTCTTAAAATAATCATTTGTAGACAACAAACTTCACTCAGTCTTTAAAAAAAATCTGCCCAGGACTCTTTTGAGAATGGCATAAAACAACATATTTCAGATTTTTGTCTTTTTCCCTTTACTTCCAGTGCAGCCCAATTGGCACACATCCTACAGCTTCTTGTGGGGGAGGGATGCAGCCATTTTTAGAGTTGCATATGAAAAGCAGAGCTCCAGAAGGGAGTGCCCACATATCCCTGGAAATTCATTCTGGCTTTCTGCTTCCCACTCATCACAGCACATGTGGTGTCATCAGTATCTGGCCATTCCCACTCAGGCCACAGGGACTCAAAGAGGTGGCACAGTTAGGAAGGGAGAAGGCATCCCACTTAAGTCCCTCCAGCTGTGACTCATGGCATGTTTGGCCTTGCTTCTAATTGATGAAGTGTGATACTTGTTTGCCCTGAACCCCAGCACAGTGCTAGGACAAAACATTTCTCATCCTGCCTCAGAAAATCAAAATCCACAGAACAGAAAGGAAACTTAGAGGATTACAACTGTACAACAAGAGTATCCAGGGAAAATCCCAGCAGGCTGCTGTGTTTCTCACTGAGTGCCGTCTGTACTCATATGTTTGTAAAAAGCTCTGTGTTAGTTTTCAAGATATACCACAGCAAGCTGCTCTCTGGGAAGAGGAACACTTCCTCCAGGACCACACTGGCCAGAGGGGATCATGTGTTAGGCACACCAGTTGTCAGGACATCACCAAATGGTTAACTGTTTCCATCCAGCTCTGCTTTCCTCCTGAAAGAGGGGTTTATCTCCTTTTGTCCTTATGCAGCCAACAGAGTTTTGTAGTGTGTCAAAACTTTGGTGCCAAGCACACTTACTGTTACAATGCCATGCTACAGCACCTCATAGCTAGCATATGGCAACCAAAGGCACAGTGCGGGTCTAGAAGTGCCCACTGGATGATGTGAGGTGGTGAGTCTGATGCTCTAATTAATTGTAATTAATGTGTAAAGCATTTTGATAAATTTTATCATCAAACTGCATTGTCTTTACAACTCTTCCTTGGCTGTGCCTAGAGTTTGAGAGAGATGACATAGTGACAGCCTTGCCCACGCATTTTCTATCTTTTTTCATCAACAAATCATTTTCATGCATTTCATCAACAAAGCATTTTCATCAACAAATGCAGAGTGTGTATAAACTTGGTTTGTCTTAGCTACTTCCTTGTAAACAACTTTTACTGGTGGAGCCCACTGGCTCAAAATCAGCCAGATTGGAGATTTTCCAATACCTGTCATGAAAAAACACCTCTGGGTTGTGTCCTGGGACACTGCAGGTGGCATGTGCCTCCAAGAGGGCGTCATGGACACTTCAGAAATCACTGAACACTAGTGCTGTGTCTTCATGGCACACCTCCAGTTGGAGATCAGCAGCTATGACAGGCCCACCACAGGAACTGGTGACTTAACAGCTACCTTCAAAAACTCTTTCAATGGGGCAGGAAGCACTGACGTAACACCAAGTTCCCAGTTTTGAAACTTGCCTGATGTTTTCTATGGAGATAGGAAAGGAAAAAAATCTGAATCACAACTACCCAGCATATCCCAGCTTCTCTGTCCGAGTGTTCCCAGGGGCTCTGCCTGCTCCAAGAAAAAAAACCTAGTCAAGAGAAACAGCAAAAGATGTTTTCCAGGGGAAAAGGCTAGCTTCATCATTACTTCCCTCTCTGCCAGCCTCACCTTCTCCTTCAGGACCACCCCCTTCCTGCCCCCTCCTCTCCCCAGATAGCACATCTCCCTGGTTGAGTCTCTTGTCTAACTGACTGCTTCTTTTGCTCCTAACTTCTGCCTCCTGATTTTAGCCTGCCTGCCTGCCCCTCTGCAGCTCCAGGTCAGCAGCCCCACACCCATGGGATGCAAAATGGGAGGCTGTGCCTGCTTCCACTACCCAGGTGGTGGAAGAGACACAAAAAACCTGGGAAGGCAGACATGGGCCTGAGCCACACAATAGTCCTCTTAAAATGCCTCATTACTTAACACCATGAAGGAAGACTGCAAGGCTTATGCAGCCTAGACTTGAGGACAGAGTGAACAAGATACAAGCTTGTGTCTGGCTTTTTTTGTCCATGGTTAACGAAAAAAAATAAGGAAAAGAGGGAGGTGTTAAGGAGCTCCAGTTTGTCCAAGTTCAGTTTATCTGGCAGCTCCGATTTCAGTGTGGGCAGAAGAAGACAGGTCTGGTGTAGAGAGTGAGTTGTAAATTGTCTGCAAGGAGACAGGCAAAGGAAATTCTGCATTTATTCAGAGACAGGAGAATAGACAGGTGAAATGGAGACCAGCAGGACATACAGGGATGGTGTGAAGCTGAGAAGACTCCACCAAAGGGTTAACCCACTAATAAAGTGAGGTGGTAGTCAGGAGGCAACCTAAGAGTGGGCATAACAGGAAAAAGTCAGAGAATATTTAAGATTTATATAGCAGGGGGAGTTTAGTAGTGTCTCTGAAACCTGATGGTCCAGGCAAGATAAATCTGGCATGTAATTTGGGATGGAAGACCTTTTCATGTTTTAGAATTTTATCTTTAAAAAAATTATTAAAAAAAAACTTCTCTAATTTTGAGCCTCTCCTTCCATAAAGTGATTGCCAAGGAATGCTTTAATATTCTTACCTCATTAGCTTTGGCACACAGGGAGGCAGGCAGGAACTGCTCTGTGTCTGGCTCCCATGGAACTAGTTTTGGACATGCAGCTAGGCAGACTTTTGCTAGGCTAAGAAAGCCGAGCAATTCCTTTTCCCCAAGAAAAGCTGGGGGTATATCCTCCTTCTGCTTCTTTCTGTGTGGCAGATAGAAACCAAAAAAGAGTGAATCATCACTGAGGTAAAACAGTCAAAATGTCAGGACTTGGTGCTGAAGAGAGGGTGAGGCTGGAAAGCAGCTGGGTCCAACATGACAAATGCTCACTATGCTGATGGCTGTCAGCCATGGGACAGCAGGTGAAGCTTTTGGCAAGTGGCACATTGCCACTGATCCTAATGTGAACTTAGGCTTTTGCAGACTTACAGCAATGTTTTGTGTAGATTGTGAGTGATAAAAGTCCATTTATGGTGACATTTTTTCCAAGATGGGTTGAGGCATCAGACCCCTGCTCATTTATTGTCCTCTACAAGGGTCTGACCTCCAGACTCCTCCCACTTTTGACCTCGCAAGTTTCCCGGACATCTCAGCACACACCTCTCCAAAGAGAGGGGACCACCGAGAGACCTGTGTAGGTCCAGTCACTGACCAAACCAGCGATGCTCAAGTCCCATTCCAGACTGAAGGACTCAGTCTGGAATGAGAGCAACAGGCTATCCACCAAGTGCACTTTCTGTTTTTCCATAAGGGCTTAGCTTCAAAGCTATTATGAGACCCTTGTGGTTAGGGCATTCTCAGAAAGTGGACGTTATATGGTGGTGCTTCTTGGGCATTAGTCACTTTCTCAGGCAATGCTCCAGAATGTCTGGCTTCTGGCCAGTCCTAAGCTCTTCTAGGATTCCTGGGAAATGGGGTTTTCCCATTAGAGCTTGTTGTGTAATCAATGCTACCCACTTACTCCATGTAGCACTGGTTGTGAGGTGTTGAGGGGATGTTTCCATTAAACATCCAGTGTAGGATGGCAATCATGGTGCCAAGAAGTGACAAGCTTCTGCCCCAACAACTTCTGAGGCAGCTCAAACCCCTCTATAGGCCACTAACGTTGCTCTTTCAGCTGGAGTATAGCGGGCCTCTGATCCTCCATAACTCCAGCTCCAAATCCCTAACTGTTGGCCTCTGGTTTCTCCTGAGGTCCTTTGCCACAGGCTCCAGGTGAAGCCCCTTAGTGGAGGGAAGGAATGTTACAGGGACAGTGCTGCTCAGCAGTAGCCAAAACACCGCTGTGTTATCAACACCCTCCCAGCTACCGACGCCCAGCACAGCACAGTGAGGGACAAGGGAACTCTGTCTCAGTCAGACCCAACAGAGATATGCTGCTGCCTCTGAGGGTTTGCATACACACAATCTCCACTCAGAGTACCTAAACCAATTCCTTAACATAGCTTTTAAAGAGTCTCTGGTGGAGTGAGAGGAAAGGATGGAAATTCTCCAGCCTTTTTATTGGACTTTGCTACCACAGAGAACAAAAGAGTGCATATTTGTAAACCTCTGTGTAATACACACTGCGTGGTGTGAGTGTTCTCCCTGCCTAATCTCAAAACACATAAAACAGAGCAAGAGATGGCCAAGGCCAAAGGGAATTTTCAGAAAAATAGAAGGTCTATCATAATGATGCAGACAAAATAATTTAGAAATGTTTCTCCTGAAAATAGGTGTCTGGGGGATAAACATGATTGAATCACTTAAGTAAATTGTGGAACTGATCACCTCAAGAGGTGAAAATATGGAAGGGTTTTCCAGGTGATCAGCAAAATGAATGGAAAGATGTGGCTAGTACTTAGATAATGGCATCATCATCATCATTGTCATTGCTATTATTGTTATTATCTGGCTTAATATTCAGTATTATGGTTACCATTGCCAAGGAAATCCAAATTCATGGGATGTTGGAATGGGGTAAATAAGTCAGGGAAATAAGTCATTTTGTACCAGCTGCTCCTTGTGTTCTTTCCCTAAGCATCCACATCTGCCAGGGAGAGAACATTGGCTTTCTGGTCTGATTCAATTATGTTCTTACAAAATTCAATGTTAATTGAGAAGCAGGCATAGTAGAAAGGACAGACTTCAGCTTATCAGGCAGGCATTGGAAGCTGGATGGAATTCAAGCAGTCACTAGTAGAGTAGGGTGGAGAAGAGAATCGGCAACTGAGAAGAGGTCCCCTAGCAGGTAAACTCCCAGTCACCAGCATGCACATTCCCTACTCCAGTGGGAGCCTTGTCATGCCTGGGGGCTCCTCCTTGGCGATGGCTGAGCTCAGTTAGTGGCTGAGCATGCAACTGAATTAAAGTGTCCAGCTTTCTGGGTGGGCCCTCCAAACACAGGAGCATTGCACAGGAGACAGCCAGACCAGCTGCAGCCCTGTTACTGTGTTCCTTGGCAGCAGGGTGGAGCCTGCCCAGCCCTCTCAGCAGTCACACAGAACAGGCAGGTGCCTCTCCTCAGGTGACTGAGGCCTCTCACAGGGCTACCAGCCCTGTCTAGCAGGTACCTTGACTATGCAGAATGTAAAGAAAGCCCTGCTGTTCCCCACTGACTTTGCCAAGCAGCAGCATTTTCAGCTGCTCTGCTCCATGCTCCTGTTCTAGGTGAACAGGAGTGATTCACATCATCTCCCTAACTACTTAAGTAATGTATTAATCTACCTCTAGTTGCTCTTGCCCATGCCCTGACTACTTTTCCAATGATGTTTTATAACCTGAATAATGGGTACAGGCCACATCTTGGGCAACACTGTTCTAACAGCCTGTTAATATTAACTGGACACTTTGATGGCATTACTTGTTACATGGAATCATGGAATGGATACCCAGCCCTACCCATTAGGCAGAAAATATTTGGGGCTCAGACACAGTCTAAGGAAAGCATAAACGACCTGTCTGGTCAAATATTTGTACAAAAATATATGGTTAGTTTATTCCCTGCATGGTGCTAGCTCATGGTACTGCATGGTGCACTCTGCAGGCACAGCCCACGAGTCACCCAGGCAGGATGCAGCCACACTGTTCACAGGCAGGTAGAATTTAGCTCTATGATGTTGTGGTCTAACCCCAAGCCAGCAGCCAAGCCCCACACAGCCACTTGCTCACTCCCCCACCAGTGGGATCAGGGAGAGAATCAGAAAACGAGAAGCTAGAAAATCTGTGGGTTGAGATAAAGACAGTTTAATGGAAAAAGCAAAAGCCACACATGCAAGCAAAACAAAACAAAACAAGGAATTAATTCACTGGTACCCATGGCAGGTGCTCAGCCATCTTCAGGAGAGCCCCATTACATGTGACAGTGACTTGGGAAAACAGATGCCATCACTCCAAATGCCCCCCCATCCTTTTTCTTCCCCCCACTTTATATACTGAGCATGATGCCACATGGTCTGGAATACCCCTTTGGTCAGTTTGGGTCAGCTGTGCCTCCTTCCAGCTTCCCATGCACTCCAGCCTCCTCACCAGCGTGGCAGTGCAAACAGCAGGAAAGGCCTTGGCTCTGTGTAAGCCCTGCTCGGCAACAACAAAAACATCTCTGTATTATCAAACCTGTGTTTAGCACAAATCCAAAGCACAGCCCATACCAGCTACAGTAAAGAAAATTATCCTAGCCAAAGTCAGCACATGGACACAAGTAAAGCTTACAGGTAAATCAGCCTCCCTATTTCATTTACTAATACAGATGAAGCTTATGTGCCTCCCACCAACTTTGATTGGCAAAACCAGGTTATATCTATAAATTTCACATAATGACACCTTAAATTTCATGTACCCAAATACTTTCTTTGTTTTGTCACCTGACTCTCTATAGACCTAGAGGAATGTTATGCCTTTGGGGTTACATCCAGCACTACTTGATGACATATCATGTACTATACAGGACCAAAGGAGCCCTTCACAGATGAGGAAGCTGGTCAAGCACCACAGCTCCAGGCAATAGCAAAGCCTCAGAAATTTATGATTCAACCTTGTGTAAATCAAGCAGCATTTGAGTCTCATATAGCAAATGGTTTTTTATATACACTGTCTTCACATCCAACTTTTTCTAAAACATCTAAAAGCTACATCCTCACATTGTGTCTGAAATAGGAAAGAGAGGTTCTCATGCAGGGAGGGGGTCTAATATCACTGCCTGTTACCTGTAATGTGGGCAGGATCCTTTCCTGATAAAGGAAAGTGCAGTTCAAGTGCATAGCAATTTGGAAATTAGGGAACAGAAGCACATAACAGTTGAGGTTGGAAGGGACCTCTAGAGATCATTTAGTCTACTCCCTACCACCCTTTTTAAGGCTGGGTCAGCTAGAACACTTCACTCAACACCATGTCCTCATGACTTTTGAATATCTCCACAGAGATTCTTCCAGAGAATCCACAGCCTCTCTGGGGAACCTGTGCCAGTGTTTGGCCAGCCTCACAATAAAAAAGTGTTTTCTTATTTCAGATAGAATTTCCTGTGCTTGAGTATGTGCCCATTGCCTCTCATCCTGTTGATATCTGAGAAGAGGCTCTGCTTCATATTGTCCCATCAGGTATTTATATCCAATAAAAAGATTCCCTCTGAGCTTTCTCTTCTCCAGTCCAAACATTCCCAGCTTTCTCTGCCTTTCCTCACGTGACAGTTGCTCCTGTCCCTTAACCAACTCCCAGATACTTCATGGGACCCAATCCATTGAGGTCATACCTTTCTTGTCCAGGAGAGCCCAGCACTGGAACAGCATGCAGGGGCTGAGCAGAGGGCACGTGTCACTTCCCTCAACATGCTGGCAACACTTTGCCTAATGCAGCCCAGGGTACTATTAGCCTTTTTTGCCATGAGGGAGAATTGCTGGCTCGTGGTCAGCTTGTGCACCAGGATACTCAGGGCCTTTTTATCCCATGTTATTTTCCAGCTGGTTGGCCCCTAGTCTGTACAGGAGCATGGAGCTATTCCTCCCCAGGTGTAGGACTTTGTATTTTTCTTTACTGAGCTCAATGAGATTCCTCTCTGCCCCTTTCCCCAGGCTGTCCAAGTCCCTCTGAATGGAATTAGCTACTCATCACAATTTTGAACCATCAACAAATTTGCTGAGCTTGTCCCATCTCCCATCACCAAAGTTATTAATGAAGATGTTAAGTAATAGCAGTCTCAGTATCCACCTTAGGGTACACTCCTAGTAACAGGCCTCCAGATGGACTTTGTGCCACTGATCACAACCCTTTAAGCCTGTCAAGCCACAGCTGTCAGTCCACCTCACTGTCCACTTACCATGCACACACTTCTCTGCTTGTCTATGAGGATGTTGCAGGTGACTGTTTTGAAATCCTGGCTAATGCCAAGAAAGAGAACATCCACTCATCCACCAAGCCACTCTTCTCATCGTAGAAGGTCATGAGTTTGGATAAGCACAATTTCCCTTTCACAAATCTGTGCTGACTATTCCTAATAATTTTGATCAAACAAGGCTTCTTCCACTTGACTGAAGAAGATCTCAGCTATTACTTTTTTCCAATCCAGTAATCTGTACAAGGCACACACAACTACATAACCCAAGTTGGTGTGTTCACTAGTACAAAATGAATAACCATTCAGCTTCAGGCAGGTTTCTAATGTAGCCCAATGGACAATGATTGAGTTGTGGCAGAGACACGCACAAACACAGAGAGGAAAAGATCAGAAAATACATCATGGTTGGTCCAGAGTGTGATGCTGCTTTTTGAGATTAAGCAGCCAGAACACTGCTGTGTGTGATGGAGCATCATAGGTCTGCTGTGAATATCTCAGACTAAAAGAGTGTAACACTAAAAGCAGAAAGGGATCTTCTCCAAGTAGAAGTTTTTTGGGGCTCTAAATACTGCATCAGGAAGTTTGGGCAGGATGTAAGGAGCATGTCCTGGTGTTCTGAAAGCAGACACCACCAGGAAGGATATCTCTCCTTCCTGATTCCCTGCTACTCCCCAATCCACTCTTACGTTTTGGGGCATACCCAGGATCCATGGAAAAACACAGCACCAAAGGAGTTTTAATAGGTGTTATGCTTCCTCAGATTTGTACCATAAAGCCTGATTGTATCCATGAATGTTTTATGAGGTCATTACCTGTGTCAGGTAACAGATGACACAGGAAGTCACATCAAGAACTTGGTTTTAGCTGACAGAGCATGTGCAATCTCCTCATGTCTCCAATTTGTGATGAACAATGTCCTCATATCCTTACCTCTGCTGATGCTTGCCTTCATCTTCTAGCTTGGTGCCCTTTTCATAGGAGAAACTTTCCTGATCTTCTAAGCACAAATTCAAACACCCTCATTCTTCACAGATTTCCAGTGCAAGACCAATATTCCATATTTCCAATGCTACTGACCTCATATTTCACTCCTCCTCATCCCCATACAGCATTTGTTTAAGAGATATCACACCTCAGAGCAGAGATGTGTTACTTATGAAAACTATGCAGAGCCATGCAAACCTGGCAGAAGGGTATGTCCAGAGCATTTAGAATCAACACGAGGTATGCTGCTAGATGTGGGTTCCCTCCCCTGTGTTGCTGTGGATGCAGAGTTACAGCACTGAGGTTCCCTTGGCACTGCACGGACAGTAAGTGACAGCAGAGAGCCATCCAGCAGGAGGGTTTTGCAACTGGAATGGATAAACAGATTATCTTTCATTTTTCTTGTCTGCTTATCCACTCACTGGTGATGTTGTATAGCCCACATCTGCACTCAGGGCTTGTTTAAATGTATGAAGGCAATACCATTAGAGTCCTTTGCAAATATTTGAACATATTTTGGGTAAAGTTTTGTTCAACATTTTTAAAAGAGGAAGACAGATCAAGAGTACAGCATGCCTCTGTCTTGTCCTGTCCACTACAGCAGTTATTAGTATCCAATGGGTAGAGAGAGAAAGCTGTTTCTGAGGAGCATTTACCCCTTTTGAATGTTGCATTTGAATTGTGCAATTACAAGAACAAGGAAAGCAACAGAAAAATCACAAAAAAGGTGATTTTGATAAAAGGTTCATCCTTTACAAAATCTAGAAGAGATAGTCGGTGACTGCTGAATTTAGGCCTTGTTCTTAATAGTCTGTTTTGCAGAACTGTAAAAAATGGCATAAAATTTCAAATTACTGCAAGAGAGGAAAGTGGTTATTGCTCTGCTGACACGTGCACTTACACACATCTTTCTGGCAAGATAAAATAGCCTGCAGTGTATCCACATTTTAAAGCCTCTTCCTACTACCAAAGGACACAAAAGTGTTGCAAAGTGCTTTAAGTGGTTTCTCTTAAATTATTCTCATCTTCTGGTAGTTAGGATTACCACACACTTTAAGATTTTATGTAAAAACTATTATTTTGTCCTGTTTTCATAGCAAAACCAAAATCTCCTCTTTCTGCAAGCTAAATTTCTTATGGATCCTGGAAGAAAGAGTAAGAAATCAAGAACAGGATTGTGTAGACATTAGAGCTCATTCCTGTGCTTTCAGTAAGGCCCTCTGTGGATGACAAAAATACATTTGTACCTATCATCATATGTTTGGCTTCTTCAGTTGCTGCCTGGAAATAAATATTGCACTAGCATATCTGGTAGTATTGCAAAAAAATCACAAGAGCAGCTCAGGAATATTTCAAAGTTAATAATACCTTGAGCTTGTCTAACAGGCTTACTCAGTGACCTTGGAGCAAGCACTGAACTCTACAGCTGGGAGGGAAAAGAGGGAAACATGGCTTTCAGGAGGAGTTCAAGTGTGCCCCAGCCATGGCTGGCTGTTTGCCACAGCTGGGGAATAGTTCACTGACAAAGATGGGAAGCGCCAATGCCATTTTCCCCAGCAAAGCATTAAAACTGTTTCCCCCTGCTACCAATGCCACTGCTTTTGACCATGCATTGAAAACAAAGGGCATCTGTTCTTATGGATTTAAAAACATATTTTGCTTTATATATAGAAAGAATAAATTGTGTAGTTTTTCTTCATTGTCAGACATAACTCTCTTTGGGCTTATGGCCATGCATGTTCAAACTCCAATTGTTTTCCCTTGTGTTTCCCAAGTGTTATTTTTATAAAGCAGTTGTTCCTCTCTAACTGGATAGCAGCAGAAGTAATTCAGCTTCCACGTGTTGAGAAACAAAGGAACAATGAAACATTCAGCCAAGCTTGACTCAACAGATTACTCTATTTTTTTTTTTAATACTTTCAAGGCAATTTGAAAGGAAAACTGCCCAAGAGCTCAGAGGATTTGGGAGGAGGTACTCTGAGCAGCAACTTTGACTCTCCCGGGAGATTAGGGGCCATATCCTCCCCTCACTTAAGCTCCTGGGAATTGTGCAACTGCCCAAACAGAGCTGGGAGAATAATTTGATGTTTTCTTCAGTGGTACGCTGAGGGTAAATTACTGTGATTAAAGATTTATGTTTGTCAGTTGAAGCTCAGTAATTTGGTATATATATGACAGCAGCTCCAAATTTCTCAGCAGAATAAGCAAAATTCAAGCATGAAGAAACTCTGCTTATGGTTCTGGAGAGAGGTGAAAGAGAAAAGTGGGATCAGAGCCACCAGGTGCCAGGATTTTGGGAGTAAGTGCAGCCAAGGTAGGCAGCCCACAGCTCCCCTGTCTTGCTGCCACAGGCAGCTGCCCAGCCTTGCTTGTAACATTGATGAGTTCTGCTCTGCCTTTCTCAGCCTGGGGCAGTTGTGAAAGAAGACTTGTTATTTCCATCCCTGCAGCCAACAGGTTTTACATGATCATCCTGTGGGCTGACAGCAAACAGGCAGTAGAGGCCAGCTGTCACCTGGGAAGCAGACAGGGCACTTCTGTTCAATTGCCTGGACATACACTTTCTTAGGTAGTAGATGGCACTTACATGCAGGGTCTCTCCTGTCTGGAAGCACACAGCTGTTAATAAGGCTAGGGCCATATTTTAGACCTTGAAAGTAATTTCCAGTTGTGTGATCTGAAACCCAGCAAAATTATTAAGCACCTTGCTCTAAGACATGAAAAAGTGGCAGAGATAGAGAGAGGAGGGCATCACCTCCATGCCTTCAGTCAGGAGATGCAGTAAGGACATGGTGTAGACACATCTCCCTAGCACTCCTAGGACATGCAGAAAAATTCCAAACCTAGCTCAAACTGTTGAAGATAATTTCAACAGGCAGAAGGCAGTCATGTGGGCTGGAAAACAGCCAAGATGATGATTAGCACTGTACAGAAAAAGGCACCAGGGATCAGTAATGATGAGGGCTATCTGATGAGGTGCTACTGGCCTGGGAGCACAGGGTGCTGTGTTTCCCACTGTGCTGAGCAGTTCTCCTGCCATTTGCCCTTTGCACAACTGACCTCAGCTGGAGAGCTGAGCAGAAGTGCTGCCAGCCCCTGGCATCCTTCCCTTCTGGTATTCTGCCTTTCTTTAGCAGGAGGAAGGTTCAGGTACTTGGCAAAGCCAGGGAGATGGTTTACCTTCAGCTGGCTGGACTGCTGGTGCTAGCAAATATATCCAAGAAAGTGAAGTTTACAGCTTCTGTTGCTCTTTTAAAATAAGATATGGTTCTGGGTTTTGCCACTGGTATTTCAAAATATAGAATGTTACAATAGATTTTATATGAATGGATTTATTCTTTATGGTTCTACAGTTTATTTAGGCTGTTCAAATTGCCATCTTTTTTCCAGGCAGTATTTCCTCATTACCATCTCTTCAGACTTCACATGATTTCTCTCTGCTCCTCAGCTCTGCCCTTAGGATAACTTCCTTTTGTTTTCTCACCAGTGTTCTACTAGCTTTCAGTTTTACCTTATGACCTTCTCTTTTGATTCCTTTTTCTCAGCTAACTAAACTGAATAACCAACACCATAAATATTTGTGACTTTGGTGATGCTATATCATGTAAAAAGGAGCGAGGTACAGGAAGGAAGTATATATTTTTAGAAGAAACTGAGGATGTTCTGAAAGTACCTGAAGACAGATGCCAGCAATGCTGGTATTGAAAAAAAAATAGCATATGCAATGGGTGAATGTTTTTCTGATCTGAATTTATCTGAGGGATGAAACATGGTCTGATGGAGGAACTTTGGTCCTAACCACAGGATTTAAGATGACAACGTGACCAGGCAAATATAGTGTGAAGAAAGAGACGTCTGTGTTCCTCTGGTGAACAAGGCCCAAACATCCCCATGCTGGGCTGTAAGGTGGCACTCAATATTCAGGGTTAGAAGAGCACAGACTGACAGACTGGAAGAGACATCAGCCAGTGGGCAGTCAGTGGGGGGAGAAAATGCCAAGCAGAGGTTCGTGTTACTAACACAAAACTGACCTGCAAATGGGCAAGACCAACAGATAAAAGTACTGGATGAGGCTGGAAGCAATTTGGGTCCCAAACTTCTGTTCAGCTCATGTCCATTCAGCCCCAGCCCACTACCCTTCCTGAGAGGCAAGCACAAATCTCCATAGTGGTACAGGCTGAGATGCTGTGGTTGGCATCATGACAGCCACATCTCTCACTGTTTGCTAGAATTTAAATAATTAAATTTGAATTTTAACAAAAATCTGAACCATCTAAAATAAAAAGATACTTGTAGGTGTCTCACCAAGCAAAGCTACTGTACAAATACCATGCCCAGAGAGAGGGCTCCAAATAATGCCAACTGATTTTCTCCCTTAAGGTCCAGCAGATCTGCTGAAGAAGTCTCCTAAGACACAAGACACCTCCCCTACAGTCCTTATTTTCCTTTTCAAGGCCATGCTCAGGACTTCATCCCTCCTGTCGGTTCTGGGAGGCCTGTGCTGCTTTCCCATCTCATGCACACCAGAGAGATGCTTTGCTGCGGCCTGGGCCCCTTGCCCCTGGCCAGGGCAGGGCACATTTGCACCTCAGCTAAGGCTAAAGCAATGTGAAGAGGGCATGGCATAAAATAATTAGTCCCTACACATCTGCTGGGATGTTATCAGCACCTCAAGCCGCCCCTCGGGCACCTCCCCAGGCACTCCCAGAAGAGGAGCGAGCATGAATCAAGCCCAGCACAACCTGTTCATGCCTTTAGCCAAAGCTCCCTGGCCTTGCCAGCAACAAAAAAAACCCACGCCTTGAAGTACCTCAGGGAGTGGCCCGCAGCAGCACATCCTGAGGCAGAACTGACTGTGGAAAATAAAACACGAGCTTCCCGGCAAAGGCTGGGCCATAGCCGGCACCTGAGTCACCGCGGCTGCCCTGGGGTGCCGCCATGGGAGCGCTGTTCCCCTCAGCACGGGGAGCCACAGAGCCGGGGCACCCTGCTCCCCACAGAGCCGGGGCACCCCGCTCCCCGCCATGGGAGCGCTGCTCCCCACAGAGTCGGGGCATCCTGCTACCCGCCATGGGAGTGCTGCTACCCGCCATGGGAGCGCTGCTTCCCCGCCATGGGAGCGCTGTTCCCCACAGAGCCGGGGCACCCTGCTCCCCACAGAGCCGGGGCACCCCGCTCCCCGCCATGGGAGCGCTGCTCCCCACAGAGCCGGGGCACCCTGCTCCCCACAGAGCCGGGGCACCCCGCTCGCCGCCATGGAGCGCTGCTCCCCACAGAGCCGGGGCACCCTGCTCCCCGCCATGGGAGCGCTGCTCCCCGCCATGGGAGCGCTGCTTCCCACAGAGCCGGGGCACCCCGCTCCCCGCCATGGGAGCGCTGCTCCTCACAGAGCCGGGGCACCCTGCTCCCCGCCATGGGAGCGCTGCTTCCCCGCCATGGGAGCGCTGTTCCCCACAGAGCCGGGGCGCCCCACTCCCCGCCATGGGAGCGCTGCTTCCCACAGAGCCGGGGCGCCCTGCTCCCAGCCCTCGCCCCTAGAATCTGCAAGTGCACTCCTCCGCTTACAGTTTTTGCAGAATGCAGAATTTTGTCTGGTAGCTAAAACTGAACTGAGTACAGAATTTGGGTTTTTTCCCCTTCAGAAGACAGGGGGATTTTTTTTCAGATAAAACAGCATTTAAAAGGAAATATGATAACTATAGGGGTTTAAAATAGCTTTTACCCGAAGTGATGTAATTAGTCATGATCCAAGAACAGTTTTCCACACAAAATCCAATTTTTAGTTGTTGTCTAAAATCAATATGAGGCTCATTCTTTCTACTGTTAGAATCAATGGCAATTTGAGTTTAAGAAGAAGATGGATCCTGGTTCTGTAAAAATGTAAACCAGATCTTTCCCTCTTTGCCATGATCTTTTAAAAAAAAGAAACCCATCACACCTTAGCTATGTTAGTTAACTGCATCCTACCCAGGCAGGTTGCTGACACAGTTCTACATGTGGGCAATTTGGTGTGCAATGTTGTGCTGCAAGCACCAACGAGGGATGAGTATTTTATAAAGCCAACATTGCACATCATTCATTTGGGATTTGCAAGCTTCCCCTGCTGATTCATGTCAAATCAATTCTACATACTGTAGAGTACAATGGTGCAGTAAGAAACACTGATAACTATATTAAACAGAGGCACTAGTCTGTGGTGCCAATACACAGAGTGGAGTTCAAAGCCCCACAGTGCCTGTGTGGCCCATCCTGCCACCCCTGGGGATAGTCATCCTTTAAAGCCGCAGCACTGGGAACGCTAAGCCTCCTTGTCAGAGCAATGTTCCAGAAGAAATCAGATGACTGCAGCTTTTAAAGTCAGTCTGGCAGAGACTGGGGTTGAGGAAAGGGCAAGGGAACAGCAAGCACCTTGAAATAAAACACAGGATCCAAGTATAACAAAGCTATGTGTTGGAAGCAGGAGGGGTGGTAAGTAGTCTTGCCCACAGGTCACATCCCATGGAGCTCCTTGTGGATGGGGCAGGACCTCTCTGCAGCAGGCACAATACAAACACAGTTGAGGAGGAGATCTGCTGCCTCAACCCACCCTGGCATCCAGGCACTCATGGGGCAAACATACACTGCTGCTTCAGTGTCAGAAATCTGCCAGCTTTATGAGCTGAAGCACACTTATCTGCCTTCCTTTAAAAAAGACAACTCTCCACTATTAAAAGGCAAAGGTGGACTCAGTTATTCTGCCATTCTGATCTTAATGGGCTTCACGCTGTTGGCATTATTAGACGTGTCTTTACAGTGTGGGTTGAAGCAGAAAGTCTGCCAAGAGTTCCAAAACTATGTGAAGAATGGGGGATAAGAGCCTCTGATGATGAATCTCCTGCTACTGCATTTGTGAGAACAGGGCAGAAGTCTGAGCTCTGCACTACCTTTTCTCTGCTGACAGTGCTCTCACTGCAGGGCTGGAACAAAACTGCAATGATTATAAAAAGTGACACGATCAATGATCCATACAAGGGATATAACAAGGCAACTACCTTGTCAAAATGATATGAGGAGCGGCTATAGCAAAAAAGCAAATAGACTCAGTGATGCTTTTTTTTCCTCATAAAAGTAGGTTGAAAAAACCAGGATACATCAAAGGTGACAGTTCATTGAATTTGGCAGCAGTTCAAAGGTAGAATGTCTTGTCCATACTGTGCAGGGCTCACACCCACTATCTGCAAGAGGTAAGAAACAAGGAGCATGGACACCTCACACAGAATAAAGGAGTGAACTGATTATTCTTCCAAGTTTCAGAGGATGTTTTATGCAGCCCCCTACACAGAAAATGCACATAGTTAATGAGAAACTACTGTAATAAAATAACAACTCCCTGGCTGGCAGGTGGCATAAAGGAATTATGTAAAAAAATACACTCCATTGAGCCTCTAATGCTTTACTGGTGTACAATAAAAAGACAGGAAGAGCTGTTTTTAAAGACTATCCATGTGTGTTAAGTCTGTGCAAAAAGCTTCGTTCAAGTGAAAGGTGAGGAGGGTGTCAGGATATCACCTATCTGGAGCTAAAGCTTCAAAGCAGTTTTTCTCAGTGATAACTGCATCTGGAGTTGAGTGCATTTCAGCTCAGACAATTTTTAACTTGTCTAATTTTAACATGTTAGTAGTGATACTATAATTATGAGAACAGAGGCACTCTCATATACATGCCTAGAAGAGTTGCTGGTGCTGAGCAGAGCTGGTAGCAGTAGTAAGCGTCCTCAGCATACACTGCACTACTTTAGCTCTTGTTAAAATATACCTAAGGGCTCAGGTGCCTGCAGCTGACCAAATGCCTGTGCAGAAGCAGGAACTAAAAGCTCTCAATCCCCAGCAAAAGCATAGCATGGTACCTTTGATCTGCAAAGGTTTAGACTCATGCGCTTCTCTCTCATTTCCAATAGAAAGTAAGAGCACAAACAATTCTGTGGCTTGATGTGGTAATTCATTAAAGACCAGTAATTTGGCATTTCTGAGTTCCAGCTGTTTTGTCCTGACACAGAGAAGCCATCCTGGAGATGAAAGGGTGCAGGGACATCCCACAACAGCCATTCTCATGCAGAGGCTGGAGGCAGCAGTGAACAAGCCACAGCTTGTTTTCTAAATTTTCAATTTTAGAATAACTTAGTGAATAAAATTACTCCAACAATAAAATAAAAGCAGCCTTTAGTCCAACTATACTAAAGCACTTCCTTTTAAATTAAGTTAAGAAAAATACAATTACAAGAATACAGAATGCCTCTAAATTCAATTAGATACAAATTTGGTATTTAAAGGTATCAAATCATAAGAGTACAGCAATTAGACAGTGATACAGCCGAAGCAGAAAATGAGATCAAGTTCAGAAACAAAATACTTTGTCACAGAAATCATGGAAAAGATAAACCTTAAATGCAAGAGACAAAACTGTGGTAGGACTCAAAAAGCAGGACTTGCCTCATTTAAAATGGAGTTATGTGGGAGAAATAAGGACAGACAAAAAACAAGGACTGGTTCTCATAATTCCAATACTTTCATAAAGGTGGCTGCTTAGGGGTGTGGATGCATTAACCTTCTACTCAGGGAAGCAGTCAACATGACCTACATCCATCACATCATCAGTGCCATGAAGCTAAGTAGGATGGATATGGATGTGAAAGGTCACTATGTAGATTCTGACAATAGTGTAATCATGCCATCCTCCTTTTAAAACAGACCAACAAACAAAATAAACCCTAACAATTGTTAGTCAGATATTGCTGCTCAAGTACTGAAATGAAAATTTGTGTCAAAGGATTGGAAACAAAAATTACAGCAGAAAAATAAACAGGTTTTAGCAGACTGCAGCTTGAAAATGCTAAAAATGCAATAAATTATGAAGGCAGGAAGTGGTAAAGAAGACTACAGACCAAATTATGTATCAGAGGCACAGAAAAAATGTTAGGTGTCATCAGAATAGGTGTAAGGCCTAATGAAAAAAAGCATAAAACTAAAAGACAGGACTGTAAGCTCAAATGTATTTATACGTAAAAGACAAGTCTGGAGAAATGTTACATCAGCAGCATTAAAATAATGTTTTGGAAGCAAACCCAAGCATTTTAAGTACTATTTTCATGCTGAAGTAAGTAAACACTTTGTTCAAAAAGAGTTGTGAGGAAGGCAAGACACAAGAAACTAATGAGACTGACCACAGCATTGTTTCAAATATAATTTATTTTCAAAAGTGTCAATCAGGCTTGCTTCTTTGAAGACCAGTCCCCAGGGACTGCAGCCTCTGCTTAAAGCAAGAACTCTTCTTTCCCAGGACCCCATCACGACCTTCTGTGGTCTTTAACATGGCTTTGGTTGGCAGGCACAGTCCCAGCCTACACACTTGGGACGTGAGGATCTGTGGGGCTGGGATGTTCTTTTTGGCTGCTGACCTTGCACAGCAGGAACAGTTCAGTATCTTTGGATATGCAGAGGAAAATCTCAGTCTGCCTAAGGGTGAGGGAATGGATTCAGCCATCTCTAAGACTTTTGCTTGCTTACAACCTCATGATGAGCCCATGAGGCTGCTCTGGATAGTGACCAGGAGTGTACCCAGTCTTTCCCTAGAGCTCCTTGGGTCATTATCAAAATTGCTCCAGGGTATGTGACATTTCTATACCCTTCTCCCATGTAAGTATTTGAAGTGAACTATGCATGCACATAGTGGGAAAGAGTCCCTGCTCTGAGTTTACAGAGAGAGTGGCCAAAACAAGATAAGAGTGAGGGAGGAAGAGAGGAATATCCACCATTTTTGTCTACCCATATCTTGTATTGTTCACAGCTGGGAAAAAACTGCATTCCTAGGAGAATAAAAACCAAACCATCCATCCTTCCCAGGGAAAGACAAAATACTTTTCATCTGACAAGAAGCAGGGTTATGTTAAAATACCTCCCACACAAAACCTGACTAGGATTGGTTGCTGTATCACTCACCAAAGATCACTCCCAATAGCTGGCAGGTTGCTGCTGATAGCTTACAGCTGAGGAGCCCTCCAGGGCCTCATCACAGTTCTCCTGAGGTCCATAGCAGTCACTGCCTTGAGTGGCTCAATCTTCAGCTGCACATCTCCAGAGGGCTCTCTGAAGATGATCAGTGAGAATGGGAAAAACTCCCTAACACCAGTTATTTTATATGTTTCATTTTTAACTTGACTTTTTTTTCCAACTGCCTGTAAAATACATTCTCAACCTCCCTTTTTCCCAGGCCTTGTAAGTGGAGGTCCCAAGAAAGCTGCAAAGACCACAGAGCAAAGGCAGGTTCTGCCTTCCCAGGTGAGAGCTAGAATAATCCTTCAAAGTGGGAAAGGATATCTGAACACTTTAGCTGAGCAAGCAGCAGAGACAGCATATTGGATTTGCAGCTTCTGCTGGGAAGATGGGCAGGGGAGGGCTCAGAGCTGTGTACTGAGGCTTTGGTCTCCTGCAGCCAGGAAGGCAGGCTGCAGGCTGGTCTGCACAGATAGTGAAACTTCAATAAAACACACTATTGAAACAGTATACAATAGTTTTAACTCAGGACAAATGTCCAGGTATAATGGTTTTCTCAAAATGCACAATACATTTTCTATGCACACTTAAAGCTGAAAGAGGAAAGGACTTATATCAGGACCAGAGTGCTCTGTAGGGACACAGTCTCCTCAAAGACACGATGACAGTGATCACTGAATAACTATCCTGACTATCAGGAGTTGGCACCATGAGGTCCACCCACAAAACAGTTTGAATAGATTTAATACTTTAAAAAAAAAATTCCAACATGTAATGACCACCATTCAGATTCATTACATGTTTTCAGACAAACCAGAGCACTTAAATATACTTTCCCTCATCTCTTTTTTTTAAAACATGATTCACTGTTTGCTCTAAGCAGTAAGACACTGTTTTTTCTCAACAACAGGATTATCTCAAACAGTTTACACTGGTTGTGATTAAACAGAAAGGAATAGCAGCATGGAGCACTGAAGAGGGATTGCAAATGCTGCCCTTAACTGATTTTCTAAATCAGAACACCTAATACTCTTCATGGAAATACAGTGTTGCTCTCTTACCAGCTCCTTTATATTGAGTAATATGACAGGTCCAAATCCCAGTCCCAGTTCAGACATTAAGAAGAAAATTGTTGTCGGGCTGCAATGGACAATGATGGATTTATGATTTTTGGAAAACCACACATTGTTTTGAAGGATTAGATGTTGTAATCCGTTCAGCAAGTCAACAAAAATACACCATAGCAGGAACAGGCAAGGAGCAAGGCATCCAATTACTAATGCAAAACAATGCAGTTTATATTTTGTTCACTGTACTGTGATTAGCATTAACTCATATAAAATCACTCTCCTCCAGCCTCCAGCAGAAGCTGCTTTCTATATGAAGTGAAAATAAACTTTCTCCCTAAAGAGCTTCTACTCTTCCCTGCAGATGTGCCCAGATTTTGAGGGGCATACCCAAAGCAGGCAGGGAAGGAGAGAGCTGGGCTGGGCTCATGGGGCTCTGGGGCAATGGGCCAGTGGCACACCAGGGTGACTGTCCCTGCTGCCCCTGCCCGGCACACTGCGGCCACCAGCCAGCCCCTGGGTGGGCCAAGGTGGGCCATGCCCTGCCACAGGCTGGCTCTGCCCCAGAGACAGAGGTGTGGGTTGAGTTATAAACAACTCAAAATCCTGTGGGCAGGGTTATAAACAAGCCAGTACCGATTTCCACCTCTCCTTCAGCTGCTGAAAGAGGCAGCAGGCTGCGGATGGACGGACGGCACTGGCCACGTTAGCTGTGTTAATCACTGTGGAACTCTGCTTTAAGTGACCTCTTTCTTTGTGCCCATGTTGGAAGTACTTGTCATTCTTTCTGTGTCTCCTATTAGCAGCCCCAGAAGTGCCATAGGAGCGAACTAGCTGTTATACAGTGGCAAGATTCTTGGGACTCATTATTTTCCGAACTTGGGGTAATTAAAGCTGTATCAGCATTGACAAGGGTGGACTTCAATCACATTTTCTCCCTCTGAAATGATGAACATGAGAAAGAAGAACATACTAACACCAGTGACAGAGAAAATTCCATCATTATTTGACCTATTTTACAAGAAACAAAATATTTTGGTCTTGTGGGACACTATTTGGGGTAAATCTGGCTCTTAAAATACACTGAAAGTTTGGTGAGTTGGTGCAGGTCTTCAATCCTATTCAATCATTTGCCTACAGTACCGCACACTGCAGGGAGACATATGAGGAAGAGGAAATGCAGAATAGTAACTACTGTTAATGTAAAATGCACAAAAATGGATTCAAACACAGGACCAAGAATTTTTTTCCACTCTAGCCCGTATGAATTTTGCAAAAAGCTAAGAGCAGTTTGAAACGTAATCATGCCTCAGAACAGAGAGTGAATGTGTTCACCCCAGTTCTGTGTTAGAGTCTCAAAGCAGCAGCTTCATCCAGTCACTTGCTTATGAGTCCTGAAAATACAAAATTGTGAAGAAAGACTTGCTTGGAAGCTTTGTCTACAACAGTCAAGTACTTACAAGTTAGACAAAGCTGTACACACAGCATGAGGCATTTGTCATCTGCACAACAGAAGAAAACACCATATTCAGAAGAAATAGATGTTGCAGTTTAAGCCTGACTCTTTAGTCCAGTGTTTGATCTAGGAACAGTAATCACATCCCATTTACTGAGCTGATAAAGAATATGGAGCTGCCACAGTCAGTTTGGATGGATGCCAAGGCAAACTCAGGCAGAACTGAAAAATCCCGTTAAGATGACTGAGTGGCAAATGATGGTTATTTATTCTAATCAATTTGTTAATTTACTTCTGGAAAATCTGGATTAATTTGTTTCTAATCACAACAAGGACCTATTCATTACAGTGTGTATGATGAACCACTACTACATAGGCATAGCTAGGACTTCTAACAATCTTTTTTTTTTAAAAAAAGAAGACAGATTTGGTAACTCACCCCCCAAAAGAATACCATTTGGGCTTGTTTCCCTGGAGCACACACTTCTAACCCTATATCCAGGCTAATTTCAAACACCATGCTGGTGGGTCTTTTATTCCCAGCTCTTTTGTCCTCTCAGTGCTGCAGCTCTCACTGACTTTTCACTCTACTTCCAAATGTTCCAGCTGTTCTCTTCCTACCCATACTCCCAAACAGTAGTATCTATTTAACATTGTCCCTTTGTGTACCATTGATTAAGTGAGGATAGCCCTATCTGTTGAGGCCTCTTTGTCACCTCTGCTGCTGCTGCCACTGCTGCCTAGGCTGGCTCACCTAGGACTTGCCTTTCCACAGTGCTCAGATTCTGCCTCTTCTCTCTCAAAAGGCAGGAGTACAATACAATGAGATACAGGTTAAAATTATATGCAAGGTATAACTTATTTTACATAAGCCCTAGCAATCCTTCTGTCTAAATCCTGCATAGTGTTTCATTTGTCCTTCTTTGAACCCTGAAGCCCTTCCTGAGCAAACATACCAGCAGCAATTTCATCAGTGCTCAGTGGAGAGGTCAATGGTAATGTCTTCACTCCTGACAAACCTGCAGATGCTGCAAGAAGACGAGGATGATGCTGGGCCTCAGTACATCTGCAGCCCAGAATGACACTGGTCAGCTCCTGCCCTTATTAAATGCCAAACATTAGTTCCAAAACATTTGGCATTGTTTGCTTAGTTCTCCCAAATGGGTAATTCTGGAATGACATTTCCCATGCTTGAACATTGCTCTTGTTCTCTGACTGGTAACAGCATGAGCACTTTGGAGAGACCTGGAGAGGGATGAACCAGCAGACCACCTGGCCATCTGGGAGTCTCCCACTGGAGCTGGGCTGGCAAACCCAAAATCTCACCGCCCAGCCTCATCATTTCCTCCATCAGCTGTTGTATCGTCCCTCTCCAGTGCCACTTACTTGGCACACTGGGCATACAGAGTCTCATTAAAACCCCCCCACCAAACATGAAAGGCAAGCTCCACAGTGAAGGGAGGCACAGCAGGAACATGCCAGCCTCTGGTGGGCCTGGGGCATGCTTCCCTGCCTGTGGAATGCAGCGTGGGGACCAGGAATCAGCACATCCCCTTCCTGCACAGGGTGCTGCTCACTGCCCAGCTACACTCCCTGTGCCCCACTCCATCCCCTCCTGCATCTTAAGTTCTTATTTTTTATTTTTAAACAGCCAGATTGAGTCTTAATTATTTAAGCACCTTCCAGATTTAGAAAGCTGTTTTGGCTGTGAAAGTAACACTCACTGCAATCATCTCTCATCAATAAACCATGGAAACAAATGTGAATGCCTGTTGGGAAGGAATTTTATTTAAAGCACACTGAAAAGGGCTTTAAATAAAGTGTGAAAGATGTGAAAAGACCTAATGCTGGTCATGTTTCAGTGAGCTCAGCACATTTTGGCTCCAGTGAGAAAAAATGGGACTTGCACCTTTTACAATTAAGATGGCTTGACTTCTCACAAATAGGAAGGGATGCCTCAGAAACATCCAAAACACGAACATGGGCAAAGGGCCTTCAGCAAGGCACACTCACCTGACAGTTGTGCTGGTTTTCATAGGGTTTGGGTTTTTTTTCCAAAGTGTTAAACACATAGGTAAGGATTTGGTCCTTCAGGGAAATATAGATTTGAGCTTTAAAACAAAAAAAAGAGAGAAAAACTCCTGCAACATCAATCAAAGAGCATTCCTAACATCTTACTCTAATAAAAGAAGTAAGATTAAAGAACAGTGGTGAACTAAATAGGGCAGGAGATCTTTCTCCTTTTTAATGCTTTTATTAAAAATCAGCTTGGGTGGGAGAACCAACGGGTTGCGCTCTCGCTGTCAAGGAGGAGGAAGAGTGCGGCTGTGTCCACCCAGGTCTGCAAGCAGAGCTGGGGCTTCTGTCCTCATGACAGCAGCCAGAGATTCCCACTTTTTCACTTTGACATTTGAGGTCCTCTTTCTAGCCGACATCCTTTAGATTAGGTGAAAGGTAAAAAGGATCTTATCAGACACTGAATTCAGTTCCTCACCTCTAGACATCACTTAGATCTCTTAATTCCTCGTTGTTTTAGGGGTTTTTCCTGCTAGATTTGGTGAGGTGTTTCTACATTTGCATACCAGCCCCGATGTCACCTCCTCCTCACAGTCCCGGGTGCCATTTTCCAGGAAGCAGCAGGGTGATACTTGATGAAGAGGGATTTCTTACCATAAACAACAGGTAATTAAAGAAAAACTATTAATAACGGGTGATTACAGAATGAAATTATTAACCACAAATAGTTAAAACTCCAACTTAACAGCAATTGGTTTAACCTGTTAACTCTGCAACCTTAAAAAAAAATGGACAACTTTTCTACTCATAACAAGTGGCATAGCCTCAGTGTTTACTTTAGTGAGAGATTTTGTCTTATCCCCAAAAGAGCTTAAGGAACATAATTTCTGATCCCACTGGGAAACACTCTGCATTATTGTACTCATAGAATCATAGTATATCCTGGGTCAGAGGGACTCCCCAGGATCATTGAGTCCAACTCCTGAGCCTACATAGGGCACCCCAAGAGTCACACCATGTGCCCAAGAGCATTGTCCAAATGCTTTCTGAACTCTGTCAGGCCGTGCTGTGACCACTGCCCTGGGGAGCTGTTCCAGTGCCCAACCACCCTCTGGGTGAAGAACCTTTTTCTGATATCCAACCTACACCTCCTCTGACTTGGCTCCATGACATTTCCTCAGGTCCTGCTCTGATCACAAGAGTGAAGAGATGAGTGCCTGCTCCTCCACTATCCCTCATGAGGATGTTGAAAGGAGCAGTGAGGTCTCCCCTCAGTCTCCTCCAGGCTGAACAGACCAAGTGACCTCAGCTTCTCCTCATATGGCTTCCCCTCAAGGCCCTTCACATCCTCGTGGCCCTCTTTTTGATAGTCTCAAATAACTTGATGTCCTTTTTATATTGTGGTGACCAAATGTGGTAATTGCTAACTGCTTCCCATAGAGTGGAGATACTTGATCTTGAATAAACCCCATGCAAATTGCTGCTTGACTCCTCTACTTTGCAAAGCAAAGCTGCTCTTTATTTACGTAGCATTTTCATTTAATTAACAAAGAGATGGAACAAACTCTTATGGAGGGGAAAAAATTAAAAGGTCATCTTCCATCATGAGGGAATACATGAGAGAGGGAAAGAAACAAACTGGTTTCTTCCTGTTGGCCATAGGAACATCGAAAACCCTCACTGTTGCCCCGTTAGGACCTCGGGGAGGCAACGAAGTGTCTGGAGAGCATGGACAGAACTTTTCTTCCTCTGTTGAGCATCCCTGCCATTGGAAAGGAGCCAAAGAGGGTGCTTTGAGATTCTTTCCTCAGACATCTGACACTGTGGGGACCTGCTCAGCATATGCATGTAAATTACACAGCAAAACCAGCGGGTTTATTATATGATTGAGTTAAAAATACTATCTACTTAATTGCAGCCAGAGCTTACATTCAAAAATGCTGTCACGTTGCGAAGCCCGTTACTTCAAAACACAGGAAACGCCAAGTACATCTGCCCGGGACCGTTAATGTAGGCCCGCGGCTCACCTCATTATGAGAGTCTTTAATTACATGGTCCGATATTGTTTTTCACAGGGCCCCCCGCTGCCATGGCCGGGCTGAGAGCCCTCAGGGCCCCGCTCCCGGCTCTCGGCTCCCTGCTCCGCGCTCCCCGTCCCGCCCGGGACCTGTTGGACGCGCCGGCCCCAAGCCCCGGGCGGCACGAGCCGCTCCCGAGCCGCCCCCGCCGCCCGATTGGCTCTCTGCCGCCGTGACGTCATAGCGCCCCTCCGCCGCCGCCCGTGAGCCCCCCGCACCACTCTGACGTCACCGTCAGCCCACGGCCGGCGGGGGGGCGGGGCCCGCCGCCCCGCGCCCGCCCCCCGGCCCCGCCCCCGCGGCTCGCAGCGGGACAGACCAGCCGGTGCCGTCCGCCGCCCCCAGCGCCGCCGCCGCCGCCAGGTAGGGCCGCGTCCCCGGCCGGGAGGGAGCGCAGCGCCGGGGCTCCCCGCCCGGAGACGGGATGCGGCGCGGCCGCCCGGGCTCGTAGGGGGATGCGGAGGACGAGGGGGGCGGGGGGCACGGCGGGCGGGGGGCGCCGCTCCGCGGGGCGCGCAACAAGTGCGGCGGCAGCGCTGGCCGTGCGCGGAGCGGAGGGGGGGGCTTGGTGCCCGGCGGGGCTGCGGCCGGGGACGGGGCCGGCAGTGGCGGGCAGGCCGGCCGGCCGGGGAAGGGAGGGGACGGGGCGGCGGAAGGGACGGGGCTCTCGCCGGGAGCGTCTTTTCCCCGGTTTAATCAAAAGCATGATGCAATCCCGCATTGCCATGGATACTGCATCCCGGGCGGCGGCGGCAGCGCTTTCCGCCGTGCGGGGCACGGGGTGGGGTGAAATAACAGGAGCAGGAAGGGAGGAGACCCCGCACCTCAGCCCCGTCCTCGGCCGTAGCTGCCTTGCCGGGGAGCTCGCGGAGGGCTGAGCGCTGCCACGGCTCCGGACAGATGCCCTGATCCGTCCTGTTCCGCCGTGACGGGTGTGCGGGGTGTGCATCCCGCCGGCCCGGCCCGCTGAGGCGGCCGCTGCCGGCCGGGGGAGCAGCCCGGCGGAGAGGCACGGTGTCAGCGGAAGGGCTCGTCGGCCTCGGAAGGGAAGGCTGTTACTTCTCCTTCTTCCTTGAGCTCTTGCCCAGCGCCCCTGACCGCCTTGCTGGGTTAGAACTGGAGCCGCTGCCACGGTAGTTCGGTACTCCGCGAGTCTGAGTGTGGGACAGGGAAGACGCCGCGTTAAATCAGGAAAGAGCTCAGCCCTGGAGATGTGCAGTGCTTCTGAAAGGGGCCGGCCCGTTTAGAAACCTAGGTGTTTAAGGCGTACATGCCTTAGGAAATGAGCAGAAAAGAAAGGGCAGACGACAGAAATGTGTCAGTGTGTCAGATGCCTGGGCAGGGACTTCCTTAAAAACTTTATGACTTTGCTTTTATCTCTTCATCTCCTGGAAGCCCTCGGGTACCAGCAGCATTAGAAGCAGTGCCTGGGGTTATGTGAAGTATTCTCTTGGGCATTGTGTCTTCTCCTTCTCTGCCTGCGTTTGTTGCTTTTCTGCCCTCATTCCTTTCCCCTGATTCCCAGGGATGCAGCATCTGAGGATCCCGCTCCAGAGAGCTTTCCGCTATCGATCTGTGCTGTGAGTCTGCAGACAAAAGGTCAGTTCTGCAGACCTGAGCAGGAGCAGTAGCACCTTGGCTTGCTCAGCACGGGGGCTCCTGGCAGACAAGAGGCGTTTCTCCCTCCCTCCCTCCGGCAGCCGTGTGCGCTGCCCGCTCCGTGCCCCGGCCGCCGCTGAACGGCAGTGCCCCGCACGGCTCATTTGTATTCTCAGTGCTTCGGGTGCTCTCTGATGCCGTGGGATTCTGTGCCATGGCCGAGTTCTCGTGGCTGTGACAGAAAACTCCAGCAAAGAGCTCAGCCGGCTCCTAGCGATGGCGAGGAAAACAAGGCAGGGGCATGGCTGCACTTGGGATGCTTCCCATCAGGAAGTCTCTAAAACCGCTCTGTGCAAATGGAAACACGCCCTGCAGCTGAAACTAGAGGAGGATGAGCGTGCAGGCGTCTCCCGTGGCGGCACCGCTTTCGCCGGAGTTTTGGGCCAGGTTGCTTCCAGGGTGAGGTTATCTCTGCCAGAGCGGCTCCTGCCAGGACTGGCAGCCGCGGCTGGAGTTATCGCCCCTGGCCGCGGCTGGGTGGAGGGCTGGCGGCTGCCAGGTTTTTGTAGATGGGGGCTAGTGGTGCCGCTGCATCAGTATTAAGCTGCTAGCATAGAGGGAGGGGATTCATTTGGTTTAAGTAAGAACTTGTGAATAACGCTGAGGAGTTTTGCGATGTATTTCACTCTTAAGTCCTTCTCGCTCCTTTGGTGCAGTCACAGCCCGAGATTTTCCTCTGCTGTTGAAATACTCCATAGCTAGAGATAAGTCCTGGTGCAGGCTCACCGCTGCTAACAGCAACTGAAGCTGTGTCGGGGAGAGTCAGCCTGTGGCACACGTGATCTAAAGAGTCTGATGCTCTTTAGCAATAAAAGCTGGAATTTTTAATATGAGTATTCATGTATTTGTCGTACACTAGACATAGTCTGCTTTCAGAGCAGCGTGTAGCCAGTGCGTGTACTCTGGCTGGAGGCAGCTGTTCTTGCGCACAGAGGGAGGATTTTACCTTAAACTTGTGGTACCTGGAGATAGCTGGGGTCAGCTGGGTGGAGATCCCTTCCTAACTTTATGTGAACTTAGGAGCAAATGAAAAGGACCACTGTGCTGAGTTTGCTGAAATTAAGCTTGGATTTGCTCTCAGGGATGTTTGTGCCAGCTGATATTGGTCAAGAGCACTAGAAGACATGCCAGAATTTTGCTTGACTTTACTGAATTTCGTACAAAGCACACATTACATATGTAATGCATGCTGGAAGTTCTTTGTGTTTTTTATTCATAAGTAGCTAAGTGAATTTGTCACTCTCCTGTATTTTAGCATTCAAATGCAACTAGGGAGAGCAACAGTGAAATGAATATGCAATGTGGCTTTGTCTTGCAAGCTGGCAAAGGTCTGCCTGATGGTCTCTGTGACTCATGCTGCTTTTTAAAAAACAGATGCACTATGTGAGTTAAGTTAGCCTTTACCTAGCAGCAGCTGATCAGATGGACTATCTTTGATTAAAACTCATGCATATTTGGTACTTAAATATAGCATCATTAATAATACTTAGTTTATGTGCCGTCTGACCAGTCTCTGGGTTTACCTATTGCAGTATTTTTATTAAGTTGATCTTGTTCTTAAATTTCTCAGCATGAATTCTTCTTGTTACATTCTTTGTCTTTAGTACAGCCAGAATTGAAATAAAATATTTTGAATTCTCTAGTGTGATCTCTTCTTTCCCTGCTGACTTTCATTTTGTATTGTTTATAAGAGAAATTAACTGAAAGATAACAGAACAAAAAAAAATAAATTGAAATAGTACTGTAGATCCATCAGGCCTCTGGACAGTTCCTTTATTTGCACTTTTTTTTGCAACTTGCTAGGAGCAGATTTTTGAAAATACGTTTGAAGATTCAGATTTTTGGGAATGATGGTGGAATTGGTAATATTTTAGGATTTCAAACTGATCTGGTGCTCAAGTCCAGCAGCCACAGATGGAGATCCCAGCCTAAGTGATCCAGAACTGCCCCTTTGCAAGCATATTCCTTGTCAGGGACATTCAGTTGCTAATTGGTTAAATGCTCTCAAGTACTGAGCTGACCTCATTCCTTTACCTTCCTCATTTTTGGGGCAGTAAACATTGCAACATCAAAAGCTTCTGTTTCTGCTGAGCTCGGTGGAAAAAAAAGACACCCAGACAAAGGACAAGGTTAAAATACTTGTCTTCTGCCTTCTTCTGGTGGTCTCAGCAACCCTCACTCGGTGGCAGACAAAGCAAATCTCCCAGTTAATGCTGTCTGCATCCCACCTGAGAAAAAATGTTGGGAGAGAAGCAGCAGTTGCCTAGAGTGCCCTGTTAAAACAGGGTCGTGCCTCTGTACTGTTGTCCCCTGTGACCGATCCTCTCGGACCTGGTGCTGAAAGGATGTCAGCAGTGAGCACTCACTCTTGCTGCTGCCTGCCCCGTGGCAGGGCAGGAGCAGTCTGGTGGTGTGGCAGGGTGGGCTCAGAGCCATCTCAGGTGTCACCCTGCTGCCCACATGGCAGGGGACTTAGCTCTCTGGGTCTGGGTTCCACCACAAGGGCGGGAAGCCAGAGTGCCTGTGCTGTGTTCCCTGTGACAGTTCATGCCAGGAAGGCTCTTTGGGACTGAGAAAGTCCTTTGGAGTGAATGGGCTCTTGGTGGTGTGTTTTTGGATTTTTGGGTTTGTTTTGGTTTTTTTTTTGTTCAGGACATGGAGGTTTTGTTTTCTGGCTTTGAACTAGGAGAGGCAGGGGTGCTCTTTCATTGCTGAAGAGAAGAGCCACAAATACCTCTACCTATTCTTTCTTGGCATGTTGTTTTACTCCTGCTGTCTTAAAGTGGATCACAAGCAAAATGTTGGCTCTTCACAGCTACAAAAGCTCCACTTAGATTTGGCAGCTCTTCCTTTAGGGTGAGAAGGCATGTATAGGTAATTATGCTGTTTACTGTAACCTCCCCTGCATAACAACTTATTCATTTTGTCTTCTTAATGTCAATCCTCTTTTGTTACCTTCTGCCATTACCATGTCCTGAATTGGTTGTGTGGGGATGAGATCTATAAAACTGTTTAGATAGGAATACCATGGTGGCTCTTGGCCTCAGTTCTTGCAGTTTTTGTTTTTCTGTTTTTACAATGTACAAAATTACATTCTTCCAGACTGCAGCATAAGCTTTTCAAAGCTGTTTTGCTGTATAATAGACTAAAGAAATTGATGCTTTCTGCATGATACTCAGAGCACACTTCTCCTTGTGCATCCAGACACTTCAAAAAACTGACTATAATCTTTGTAATGTAGTTGCTAATTTGTTTTGTGATTATTAAATGTGCTAAAAATACAGAGATTCCTGCAGTTGATGCACACTAGCATTGAAAATGCTTTTTCCCTTAAATGGAAGAACACACAAGGACAAATGAAAAGAATAATCAATGAATTACACAGAAGCTGGTCTGTTTAAAAACTTTTTTCCAGGTCAGATTGCTTTGCTATGACCTTTCCTAAGGCTGTTTAAATTTGGTATTGCAGCAATACAGTTAAGAGAGCATTGCTTGGGCTGACATCCCTGCAGTTCCTGAGTGCTGATTGGTAAAAGTGATTTATAGCTGGGTTTCTGAGGGCACCAAAGCCTGTTCCCATCATCCAACAGAACAGCATTTAGGTCTCTGTTTGATGAGGGTAATGCAAACAGTGACATGAATTGATTTTTTGATTGACAAATCAAATAAATGCTGCCTTCAGTCTTATTATGGAAATAACTTGTAGTTGCTGTCGACTGTGTATGCATTGGGTCTCCTTATATCTATTTAATGAAATTAATCTCCTGAAATTTATTGCCTTGGTTTCTCTGTTTGTGTTTTCGCATTTAGAACATATTATCTTACAGGGCAAATAAGAGCACAAGAGCAAACTTGTCTGAAGTATGTGGTTGGTAAATGCTTTCCTGCTGTATTGGATGCATTGGAGAATTATTTTCTTGGTGAAATAGTCGACTTGTGTGAAACAGGAATAAACCTTCTTACCAGGTGTAGAGATTTTACAAAAAATGCGTGCTGCTAAGTGCAATTGTCACTTCTCCATGAAGAAATGAATCATCCTACTTATGCTGAGCTCAGTGCTGTGAGTTGAGCTGGCCTTGACATCCCATTGCAACTGGGTATTTTTCATGCCCTTATTAAAACTTTATTAACTGTAGAGTTTGTGCTTCATTAATGATAGTTTTGTTAATGACCAGTGGCATACTGGGCAGGTAGAATTATACAGACATTTCATGAGCTTGTATTTAAGCTAAAGTTGTCTGTGTTTAATTGACCTCTATGTCAAAACTTTGTATCAAACATATGCCTGCCAACTGATATGCTGTGGGCAGTGGCTAAATATGCTGACTTGCCCTAGAATTTTCAGGAGATAAAATTTGCTTGTGCAATATAGCAAATGTGGAATAAACCTTTCTTCCTGCATTTCCAAATTGTGCTCTGCACTTTGATCCCTGCATAACCCTCCTCTTTGAGACTCTGGGTCAGTGATTTGAGCAAAGTGACTGCTCTTCTGTTATCACTTGGAAGCGCTCCTCTCCCTCTTGACCTTGAGAAATCTGTTTCTCTTCTTGCCAGCTGTCTTTGCAGTCATTGGAGGGTAATTGCTTTCTTCCTGTGCACATGTTCAGGCTCTCTGCTTTAAAAACTTGATTTCAAAAAGGAGGTAGTCTTGATTTCAGGTAACATCCCAGCTTTTCTGTATGCCAGTGGGAATTTTTGTTTGTGTCACCTTAAGGATGTTAACAGGGTTAGACAATAACTAACAAGTATTATTTTGCAGAATAATGTAGTTTAGTTTATTAAACCAAATACACCTCATATGTTTAGCTAGTTAATTCATAAGCAAGCAAGTTTACCAGTTGTTTTTTTTTTCCTCCCTCACTTTTTGCTGTTAAAAGTTTGCTGGGAAGCATTTTGAGTGAAAGCAGTATTTCTGCTGTGCCTGTGTTGCCTAAAGAGCCCTTAGCAAGTGCTAGTTGGGGGAAAACGCCTTCTTCCCTTAGATGCCACACAGTTAAGGTTTGGAGCAGACCACAACTTTGTGAAGGAGCAGCTCTTCTGCTGAGTTAAAATCAGCTCTTAGAAATCAATGAAAGAAATTTACATTTGCCACTACTGTATCGTCACCATAGTGGTCTGAAAGTAGAGGTCTAGTCCTTGAGCTGATCCTGTGTCCTCAGGTTTGGGTTCACTTGAGACATTGAAGATTTGGGAAACTATAAGCTTTTGTACCTTAATCTATATAGGCTTCCCTTTAGATATATTACTTCTGTGTACATAATTGAATCAGAAACCTTTAGTTAACCTTTTCCTGAAGGAATATTTCTTGCTCCTGGGTTACTTTTAAAAATGCTAGTGTTTCAAATCATCATTTTGAGAATCATCTCCTTGCCAAACAGTAGGGAGAACCTTTGACTTAAATAACAATAATTAAACCTTTAACTGGTTAGGAGGACGACATTCTTCAATGTTTAACATCGTCCTGCCCTTTAGAAAAAGAAACCTGAGAAACCTTTTTGCATGCTGAAGTTCAAATGTCATGTTACTTCAGGGGCATGGCCTGTGTGCTTGCTGGAAACGCTCTGTGGGGTCAATTCATTCACATGGCTGCTCACCTGCTGGTGAGGAAGGGCCACTGTTGGGAAAGGCACACCAGTCTGGATTTGGCCTTGGAGGACACAGTGAAAGTTGCACTTGCATTTTATGTACGTGCTTCTGTGGGTTGCAGGGCAGCAGATGCTTATGGTGAATGTCTGATTGTGGTTTGGTGGTTCATTTTTGTTTTGCAGTATTGATGTGGAGAGTTTGCTCTTAGCTGATCACAGACCCTGTGAACTGGTGCAGACTCATCTGGTTGTCCTAAATTAGGGTCATGCATTTATCCCTTGCATTTTACATTTATCCCTTGATTCACTTGGTGTACAGTGGCATTTTGGCATGTTGTTAAGGTTTGCATTAATCTTGTGAGCATGACTTTGTGCATGCATAAAGCCTCATTAATGGGGAAAATACTTGTGTTTGTACAGCATGGTGCAGAATGTTCTTTTTTTATCAACATATGTGATAGAATGACAGAAAGTAAGCTGCCAGTACAGTAGGCCTGGCTACTTACAGATTTTTTTCTCTGGGTCTGTAACATGTCTAAGCAGAAAAGCCTCTTTCAAAAGATTTGAGCAAGTTTTTTAGTATTTTTTTGAATTCTGACTTGTTTGCCACCCAGAAGGTGCAGCTTAGACCATGGTTGCCTCTGCAGCCTCTTGTTTGCTCTGGCTGTAGGAGGGGTGGGTGGGTTTGCCAGGCCTCAGCCATGGGCTGGGAAGGTTTATGTGAGTGTCTCCATCACCATCTGCAAGAGCTTAAAACACAGTGTAAGGACTAGAGGAGAGCACAAGTACGAGGGAACACCAGCAATACAGGGTGGCAGATCCTTACACGGAGATTGAGAGAGATGGCACTGAGCAAGTCAGTGAGGAGTACTGCGTTTGTTTGTTCAGCTAAAAAGGAGGAGTAAAATAATAGTAATACAGGTAATCACAGAAAGGCCACTGTGTTTCAGTGTAGATCATTGCCCTGCTAATGCATGAATTGTTGCTGCAATTTTCTTTCTCTACTTTCTTATAAGTAAAAATTGTGCATGGCTGTAAGTCATTTTTAGAGTTGATGGTGTCAGACCACTTGTCATGTGAGTTTAAATAGTAAGAGCTGTGTGTCCTAGTTTCATCTGGAATAATTTTCTTCTTAGTAGCTGGTACAGTGCTGTGTTTTGGGTTTAGTATGAGAATATTGCTGATGACACACTGATGTTTCAATTGTTGCTGAGCAGAGTGTGCTCTAAATCAAGGACTTACCAGTGTTCCATGCTCTGCCAGTGAGCAGATGCATAAGAGACCAGGAGGAAGAACAATCAGGAGAACAGCTGACCCAAACTGGCCAAAGGGATATTTCACACTGCAGAATGTCATGGCTAGTGTGTAAACTGAGGGGAGTTGGCTGGAGGCTCCAATTGCTGTTCAGGGATGGGCTGGGCATCAGTCAATGAGTAGTGAGCAGCTGTAATGTGCATCACTTGTCTTTCTTAGGTTTTATTCCTCCCTCTCTCTCTTTATCTCCTTTTTCATTATTATTATTGTTGTTGTTAATGTAATTGATAATTTTAGTCATTTATTAAACTGTTCTTAACACTCAGGCTTTACCTTTTTCTGATTCTCTCCCCTATTCCATCAGGTCTGCAGAGGGGTGAGCAAGGAGCTGTGGGGTGTTGTTTACCAGGTAGGGTCAAACCATGACACTCTGTCCTCTGGTTTTTGCAGCCCTCATTAGGTTCCCAGTAATTTTTTCTAGAGGCCATACCCAGTTCTCCACTTTTACTTGACAGGTTCCCAGAACCTCTAACTTCTTTATTCTTTTTTTAGCCCTTTGAAAACCATCATCATCTCCCTTTGAAGCACACAAAAGCAGGCTGCAAGTCTGGTCATGCCTTGCAGAATAAAAATAATATCCTTTGGTACTTCTTTGTATTGATTTCTTCTTCCTTCATCACTGCTAAGTGGCTGCATTATGGTGCAGGAAGGGACTGCTAATGTTGTTTTCAAATGCTTCTCTTTTTTTTAAAGTCTATCTTAATTGGCTCATACTTTCTAAATTCAGTGCTCCACTTGTTTAGATCAGAGACTCCAATCTAAATTCTCATTGAACAATTGCAGAGCTATGATGAATTTCCAGTTGTGCAGACTGAATGCTTCTTGGTTTCACAAAACACGTCAGGCTCAAACAATGCATCAGCTCAGGTATCGGTTGCATATAGCACAGTGCAGTTTTCTAAGCATCTGTGGGATTAACTTTGGGTCTTAAAATATACATTTAGGAAGCTGTTAAAGTACAGTTTTGGATCCTGAAGGGTGAGAAACAGAGATGTTTCTCTGTGAGAACACATTAGTGTCTCCAGATTTTAATTACACTTTACTGTCTATGAAAAACAATCCTCTTGGAGTGTTTTATTTACATCCTTTAGTGTTGTGTTGCCTTCAAAGGAGAGATGCATGGCCTTGGAAGGAGATGACCATCTTTGAACCTGCAGTGACTAAGGGGCCAACTGCACTTGTGAAGAAGCCTAGCAGAGGTGTGATGTGGTTTTCCACCCCTCTCCTTAATTTTTTGTTGCTGCAAAAACACACTTTTCACACTTTTGTATGTCTGTCTGTATCTCTTTTTCAGTCTTTGGTTTTAAACTCTGACTCACCCAACACCCTGAAGGGTTGTTTTGCAGAACAGAGGAGCAAGGCTGGGTTTTGCACTGAACCAGTGAAGCTTCATCAGCCATTGGTGGTTCTGGCACATCCTCACTTTACAGCATCACTGCTCTTCTAAGATTCTTATCAAATTCCCACCTAAGCTGTCAGTCATTAACGTGAGAGTAGAATATTAACAAAAGTTTTTGATAGTTTTTAATTTTTGTTTTTTACCCCACCCTTATTCCTCCACCACATACTAGTTCCAGTGTGGGGATATGAACTTGAGCATTTAACTCCCTGGTCAAGAATAACAGGTCTGTTTAATTGAAGGGTCCTTTTGCTGCTGTTTGGTTTAGAGATGACACATCTGTGTGGAGGGCTTGTATTACACAGAGATAAGAACATTGTGGAAAAATAACCTGCAACTATAGGAATGGTGTTTTGGCACTTGAAAAATTGCTTAATGAAAGAGGTTTTTGCACAAAAACATGTTTTACTTTTAGCACACAGTAAAAATAGAGATGTGGTCGTGGTGAGATTCCAGAGGAGAAGACTTTGAGACAGCTGCTGACATGAGAGAGCAATTTAATTGTCTGAAACATTATTCTGTATCCTCCACAGTCTGTACAAAACATGTATGAAATAGGTACACTCAGAATAGTACTCAGAATGTGCTCAGGGTTTACTTGCTGAGCAATTTCTAATATGTTGATATTTTTATAATTAATGCATGGAGTCTTAATATAGAGGCAAAAAAGCACATCTTTTGCCCAGAGTTTAAAGAGTTGCTTTACAAGTGTTGCTGATGAAACACTACTTGATTCTGTCCTTTCACTCCTGGCAGAACATGAGCACTTATACACTGTAAGTAAGGTTTTCACTTTGCTGCAGTCAGCATTGTTTCCTATGTGTAAATCACCAATTGCACAGCAATGTGTTTTTGTCATCTAATAAATGTAATAATAAGCTTTGGGCATCAAGTGAAAAACACTTGGTATTATCAGAAAGTCAAACTTCCAACTGAAATTTAGTCTTGGGTTACTGTGTTCAAGATGTGTCTCAAATCACTGGTAGGGTTGTTGTTTGTTGTTTCTTACAGCACAACATGTTTCTTACAGTATAACATATAAAACTGTGAAATAAAGGAGATTATTCCCCTCTGTCCTCAGGCCAGGGTGTAGTAAGAGGTTTTCATCATATTCACTGTCTGCTTAGCTTTTTATTTCAGTCTTTTTCTCTGTATTTATTTTCATTAGCCCCACTTCTCTTGGAATACTGTGTTTAGATTGAATGAAACATTCAAGTTATCTTTCCTTGAAAGAAACGTTTTGTTGGTTCTTCATGTGTTTGGTCTCTTGATGGTTACCTTTTTCTCCCTTCCCCTGCCTAACCTGCCTTGAGACCATCCTTAGCCCTGCAGTTATCAAGACAGAAACAGGCTAACACATCCTAAAATCTGTCTCTTTCATAGTTTGAACATATCAAGGTTGGGGTTTTTTTTGTTTGCTTTTTCCGGTGCAATAATCTGTCAGTTCCTGCTGCTACAATTATAATTAAGAAATCTTCTAAGCTAGCTCTGCATATCCTGTGTGACCTTTTGTTACTTTGTGCTTTCTTTTTTCTGCAAGTTTTTGTACTTTTCACTAGAACCATTCCTCTATGTAAAATGTTGATTGTCCAATGCATTTTATTTTGGCCTCCTCTTAATAGCATTTCAGAGTTCTGCATTAGACATTCTGCATCTTCCATTGTCTGTCTGTTTCATTTGCCTTTCTTTCTGCTGTGGTTCCTTGCTGGGTGCAGTGTGTTGGCTGTGCTCATCTTCAGCCATGTAGGACCTCTTCATCACCCACATGTTCTCATCGTGCTGCTGCTTCTCCTGCAGTAAATCAGCAGTGGGATGGACCCAGCTGAAAGCTGACCTTCTTGCTTGGTTGGTTTCTTTGGGGCTACCTCAGTTTTTCAGGTTCCTTCCACCAAGGCATGGTGGAGAGTAGGGAAGGAATGAAAGCAGCCTTGCAGCTGTGTCACATCTGTTCTTGTGTGTTCCTTGTTCCTGCACACGCCCTGGGTATGGCAGTATAGATGGTTTGTGGTTATGGTTATAGAGTGGACCAGGCTGAATGCAGAAGCCAGAGCAAGGATCAGGTGATGTGATGACTCTGAGCCTGAGGGCTGCTGATGGGCATGAGCTGGCATCACAAGTGGATGGATGGAGATGCATATCTTTGGGAGAGTGAGTTGCTGAAGATGTTGTTTAAGAGGCTTTACACACATTGTGAGGCAGAGGAGACATGCCTGGTGCCCCACTTTCCAGGGGATTGCTGCCCTACAGAGAATGGGATATCTGCAGGGTTGGGAAGGAAACCTGTCACCTGCTGTTTGGCTGGATATTGCTTTGTCCCCATATTTAAAGCAGATATATTACATCAAGTTACAGTGCTGACCCTGCTGTTGTTCAGTGCTTGTGAAAGTAGGAAGCAAATGAAGCAAAACCATCTGCATCTTGGTGCTGGAGCTGGGGGCTCAGTTTAGCTGTGTTCTTCCTTGGAACAGACTTTAATGGCAGCAGGGTTCTCACTGCACCAAGAATTTGATACCTCTTATTGAAAGAAAAGAGTGGCTAAACTTTGGAGGAAAGGTACCTTTTCCTAGAATTCACTGCCTGACTTCTGCAAGTAACTGAAGCCTTTATATTATGAGCTTGCAGAAAACATCTTGGAAGTTGCCAGATATGTGGAGTTTTTTTCCTCCAGTAGTCTTATTTAAAGTTCATAGAAAGAGCAAGTGATAAGATCACACACAGCTGTACCATTACAGAATTTCCTTTTAATTGTTTGGCCGGTCTTTCTACCCTTAAAGCAAATAATAAAATATAAGAAACCACAGTACTTGCCTCTTGGAGCAGGGTCTTTTGATGAAGTAACATTTCAGAAAGTGCTGCCAAAATCAAACAAAGAAAATGTGCAGGTACCAATGCTTTATTTTCTGTCTTCTCCAGGACTCAGTCCTCTTTCATGGGCCTTTGTTACAGCAATGGTTTGGTACCCCAAAAATTCTCAGCAGAAGTTGGTTTGACATGGGTCTGATGCAGGCAAGGATGTTCGGCTCCTCAGGACTCACCAGGCTTTGCTGTCCTGAGCTTCTATAACAGAAATGCCATCAGCTGGCTGCATGGCTTTGGCAACAATAGCAATTTACAGATGTGTGAAGTGTTGTACCAGAAGGGAAAGCTGTGGGGGAATGATCTGACAAATGCACCTATGCACCTGTAAGAAATCTCCTGTCTCTTTGTTTTCCATCCCCATGCCGGGACATGTTGTCTTCACTTTCAGTACTCCTTCTGCACCCTGGGCAGGAACAAGGTCAAAAAACTTGATTTCTATAGTGTTAGCACCTTTTTCCTTTAGAAAGGCAGTTAGATCTTAAAGGTAGTTGATTTTCTGAATAATGAGCCCTTTCTTTTTTTTTTAATACTGTTTTGAAGACAGGGGGTTTAACAGGGCATATAATGGTGAGGATTCTGTCCTGAGCAGCACAATGCCATGGCATAACACTTGTAGCTAAAGTATTTTTTTTTTAATTTTTACTTCTCAGAATGGTAGGAAAAGGAGGAATTTTTTTTGTACCTCTTATTTAAAGTTAGCTGTCATTCATACCTACCTGACCTCTATTAGTACTGTTTACTTATGTATGATGGTACAGTCTGGCATGATGTTTAGCATCTCAGAATGAAGGCACCAAGTATTGCTACAGCTGCAGCCACACAGGGTTTCACAGGTGTACAGCCAGAACATAGAAAAGTTTTAAGATTGACTTCTCATAGGATGGGTGACTGTATAAAGAAATGGGGTGCATTTATAGTGCCAGTATGCATCCTTTCTTATTTTAGGTAAAATTACAGAAATTAATTTGTATTGAGGAGTGTAACTACTTCAGTGTATTGCATGCAATTTTGTGTGCTGGGGCTCTCCAGAGAATTTCACTTCTCCCACAGCACTCCAGGTACAACCCCACAAGCACTGGAAATAGAGTAAGCACATAAATAAATACTTAACATAGTGTAGCTTGCCTAAGGGTGACTTGTTTGTGTGCTTTTTCAGTGTGATCTATTTTCCAAAACACAAGTGGTCCTCTGAAAGGTGTCAGTTACCCACCTGAACACAGGGGTTGTAGTTTCACATCTTAGGAGGGCATCTTAATTCAGGTTTTATGTGCACTCTTATCCCTGTACAAGTCAGATTTGCATGGTGTAGCATTACCTTTGTGACTGTCATGCTCAGCTTTCATGGTCTTCTAATTCCTCCACTTTTCATTGGATTGCTGTATCTAGTCAGCATGTGAACCTGAGATAACCTTTTTATAGCTAAGCTTTGTTTACAGAATAACTGCACACAGCCATTTTTTGCTCTTTACAGTGTTTCACACATGCAGGAGAATTTTAAGTACTTTTATAAATTAGATGGCAAACTTTCATGTGTCAAACTACTAAATGCAAAGGAGGTAACCAAGAGTTACATATCTCCATACTTTGAGTTTTACTCTTGAGATGTCCCCTGGGTTCAGACCTGAGAGCAGGATTTTGGCAGGAGGAAGTGGGCAGGTGGATGACAAATATTCTTGGTGTTCAGATTTGGTGGTGCAGCTGCAGGTGTTGGAGGAAATGAGGGACATGTGGATGAAAAGTCCCACTTGTCACTCTTTTTTCCTACTTATTTTTAAATTTTATTATGCAGTTATGAGGCATGGGCATTTAAAGAAAAGGTAAGTTGAAGCTTACTGTCTTGAGTACACAGTGCTCTTGAATGCAATGGTCCTGCAAAGCTGGGCTTCTCCATTTTTGTCTTACTGACTGTAGTCTCATTGGTTCTGTTGTTAGAAAATGCAGTGTTTTGACCAAGAAGGCTCATTAAAATAGGCTTTGGGGAATGTAACTTTATTTTTCTCCTCTGTAATCACAGCGATTACAGGAATCCCATTATTAAAGGAGAGAAAAAAATTTCAGACTTTCTTGCAGGTGGCTTTTGAATGAAAGATATGAAACCAGAAATGAAAGGTCTGGACTTAGCTTTTTTCCCTTCATCTTCTCAGCTGTCTTTAGCTTCCCAGGCCTCCTGAGGCTAATTTTCAGTTGTGAGCTGCAGTTATCACAGAATAAGCTGAGGTGAAACGGACCCACAAGGATCATGAAGTCCAACTCCTGGCCCTTCACAGGACCATCCCCAGGAGTCACACCCAGTGCCCAAGAGCATTATCCAGACACTTCTCAAACTCTGTCAGGCTGATGCTGTGACCACTGCCCTGGGGAGCTGTTCCAGTGCCCAACCACCCTCTGGGTGAAGAACCTTTTTCTAATACCCAACTTACACCTCCCCTAGCACAGCTTCAGGCCATTCCCTCAGTTCCTGTCCCTGGTCACCACAGAGCAGAGATCAGTGTCTGCCCCTCCTCTTCCCCTCACAAGGAGCTGTAACTGCAGTGAGGTCTCCCCTCAGTCTCCTCCAGGCTGAACAGACCAAGTGACCTCAGCTTCTCCTCATACAGCTTCCCCTCAAGGCCCTTCACCATCTTGGTTGCCCTCCTTTGGAAGCTCTCAAATAGTTAAAATATCTTTTATATAGTGTGGCACTCAAAACTGCCCCCAGGGCTCAAGGTGAGGCTGTCCCTGTGCAGAGCAGAGGGGGACAATCCCCTCCCTTGCCCGGCTGGCCATGCTGTCCCTGATGCCCCCCAGGACAGGATTGGCCCTCCTGGCTGCCAGGGCACTGCTGGCTCAGGCTCAACTTGTCATCAGCCAGGACCCCCAAGTTCTCAATTACAATACCAGCACAGCTTTTGTAAAAAGATGGAGCTTCAGATTCAAAAAGTAGCTGCTAATAAACACTGCCCATAGTGCTTTGGGGAGGGGGGCTTTGAGCAAAGCTATCTAGCAAATGCTGTGCTTTGGCTTTTCTTACAAAAAGTCAACCTTGTTGCTCTTGTGCCATTTACATATTCCCCCTATTTCATCTAACCTAGTTTGTTACAGACACTCTCCTCTGTTTCACTCTTCTGTTTTCACTTTCTTTTTCTTTTTAATAAAAAGGAAGCAGTTCTTAAACCCTAGGCAGAAGTTCTCTGCAGTGTCATTGCTGTATTGCAATCACAATTGCAATTGCATTTGCAATATTACAATTACAATTGTCAAAATTATTACAATTACAGCAGTTGAAATAAACCTGCATGCTTTGCCTTTTCTTCCTCCACATTTTATTTCTGTAGATGCTCCTTCAGTCTTGGCTGTGTTGCTCTCACAGCATGGGCTGTAAGCTGGCAGCAGTGAGGAGGTCTCCAGGATTGCAGTGCTAGGGTATGGGCACAGTGTGCAGGCACAGGATATAGCCCCTGGACACTTCATTGCAAGAAAATGCATCCTCTTGTGAAAACCATAGTGCTGAGTGATGCCAGATCTGCTGCTGCTCAGGGGGGTCTGCAGCATGAAATGTCCTTGTTTGTAGATGGATGCTGGATATATCCTTCTGGCATGTAGAGGCAGTCATGAACCATTTTTCTCTGATTCTTAATACTTCCATGAGTGTGTTTGTGTGCTTGTTTCTAACTTGCTCTTCCTGCTTGGCCATCACCCTTGGTGTTTTCCCTCTGTCTGAAGTCATCCCATGCCATATCAAGAGCTGTTGAGTGCAAGGGGATGAATTTTGTGTGAGTGTTCTAATCCTAGGACAGTTGAATCCTAATTTGAGCTATTTTAGATCTAATCCTAATTTGAGCTATTTTAGAAGGTGTAAATAAAATTGCAAGAACCTATCATTTCTATTAACTTGCTTATCTGAAGATCATTAGATTCTGATTTCATGAGGTATTGTGTACTGAGTGCAATTAGTTATTCTGTTTTGCAGTATTCTTTCTAGTATTTATTTCTGTTCTGTAAAATACTTTCTTACCACATAGCTGTTTATGTAATAAGGTAACTATTACTGAAGGATTTGAGGGAATGGTATGACAGGAGAAGTAATGTCATGAAATTACATATACATATATATATATATATGTAATTTCATGACATCAGTTCTCCTATATATTACCCCCTATATACACCCCTTCCCAAAGTCTTTCTTTAAACCATGCATTTTCAAATGGTTTGAAATCCCACTGAGGTTTAACTGTTTGAAACTAACTTCTCTCCTTTGTCCCACATTTGTTACACTTCTCTGAATTTTATACAAATTAATTATTTCTAAACTTTTTTTATGCTGGTGCTGCTGGTGAGTGTGAAAGCTCAGAACTGTGGATCCTGGAGGGTTTGCTGCTGATGCCAGGGGGCCAAAAACTTGAATCACATTGCTAAAGATAGAGATTTAAAATAAAGTTTAAAAATATCTTCTTGTATTTTAACAAAATTTAAGTGCAAAATCTGCAGCACTCATGCTTCACCTGGTTTCCCATAAAATAAATATACCTCCACTTTCAGATCAATATGGACTATAGCTTATTCTGAAGTCCTTTCTATTGCTAACATTAAGCGTGGTTGGGCCCTATGAGGGTGTTCAGAAAAGGAAGAAAAGGGTAATCTGGAGGTGGCAGGAAGCTGAAAGGCAAAGGGAACACATTCAAGGGGCAGTTAGGGCTTGGGGAATTGAAAGGAGAAACTGGGCAGCTTTGGCAATGGACAGAAAACGGTGACAGCTTTGATTATCAGTGTTGTCTTCCAGTTCTCAAGCAGCCGAACGTTTTCAATTCCAGTACAGCTACAAAAGCAAACAGCAGTGTGATCACTGGGTTTTTGGAGGAGGGATAGTTTGTACTTTTGGAGGAAGAGGAGTCACCTCTGCAGTGGCAGGGACTGGCAAACATTACTTTAAAGAGAAAACACAAATCAAGACTTCCAAAAGCAAAAGCAAGTGCCTAAATTTAGGCTTCGAAGTCCTAATTTAAGAACAGAAAGTGGCTGTTTTCCAAAAGGCTGAGCAGCCAGGCCTGACAGCACATTTCTCTCAGAAGCCAGAACAATTATTTAGATGCCTATTTTGGGGATTTTATTAGAACTCAAGTTCAGGCACTTAGCTGTGAAAACTGGGATCTGTTTCAGGGAGTTCTTGAGCAGCCGGGTGAGAGCTGGAGGATGCTTCTGAAGGGGAGCAGGCTCCAGTGCTTTGAGCTTTCAGCTTAAAATGTTTTTTGTTTTTTGGTTTTTTTTGCTGCTGTTTGATTTGCTTAAAAGGGTGCCATGGGATAGAAAGCAAACCTTTATACTTTTGTGCATCATCTTTACACCTAGAAAATTACTCCAGGAAGAAACTCAAGAAACACCATCAAAATGTGATGAAGAATTCTTAAATTACTTCATAGCATAAACCCTCTAGAATGCATTTTTGTGGAAAGCGTAGGGAAGAATTTCCTTTGAAGGGCAGAAACTGGTTGAAGTCCTCCAGTATGTAGTAGCCATTTCCTCAGAGAGTAGTTTACATGCATTAGAAGAGCAGGCTGTCAGTGCTGGTAGCCTGTATGAAACACTTTCTATAAATAAATTTTTGAAATGTATTCTACAAGACAAGCATGTTTCTGTGTAGGCTTTAAACTGTATTTTTGATTGTTACACCAATAAGCACCAGGGCTATCAATGCCTGGACTGAGCAGTAGGACAGAGCTTCACATCTGCTGCCCAAATATTTGTGTGGTTGCTGGAGCATGGTGGCTGTCTCAGCTCATAGTGCCAGAAATGAACCCAGGATGCCAAAAGATCCAAAAAAAACCTGTCTGTCAAAATCCAGAGGATTATTGAAAATGTAGTATTATAATGATGTTACTCAATTTGTTGGGGCAAGGTGCAAATTTACCCTTTGTTATATTTGTGTTGCAGAATTAAAGTCCAGTAATTTTGTTTGTTTAAAGCATCAGATAGGGTTTTTTTCTGAATTAGATATTTGGACTTGGAGGACTGAAATGTCTTCCAGACTCTGAGCCAATTTGCCCTGGTCAAGTGCCTTATTGCGCTGGTAAAAATTGGTGGCAGAGAGGATGATTTATTTTTCCATTGTAGAAAGGCAGGTTAGGAAAAAATAACTGGTGTTATATATATAACCTCTATATATAGAGGTACATGTTTTACAAAGCATTGTGTGGCCCAATTGGGTCTTTTTTCCCTGACTGTAGGTACTGAATAAGGCTATTCATGTAATCAGTCATTTTCTACAAGGCCTTTGACACAGTGCCCCACAACATCCTTCTCTCTAAATTGGAGACATATGGATTTGATGGGTGGATTGTTCACTGGAAAAGGAATTGGTTGGATGACCACCTCCAGAGAGGAATGGTCAGCGACTCAGAGTCCTGATGGTGTCCCTCAGCGGTCCGTGGAGGGACCAGTACTGTTCAGTGTCCCCATCAGTGACATGGACAGTGGGATTGAGTGCACCCTCAGCAAGTTTGGCAACAGCCAAGCTGAGGGGTGTGGTTGACATGCCTGAGGTGCCATCCAAAGGGACCTGGACAGGCTCAAGAAGTGAGTCTTGGGAGCCACATGAGGCTCAGCAAGGCCAAGTGTGAGGTCCTGTTCCTGGGCTGGGGAAGTCCACAACCATCAGCATGGTTTGGAGGATGAAGGGATTGAGAGCAGCCCTGCTGAGAAGGTCTTGGGGGAACTGGTAGAGGAGAGCTGGCAACGTGTGCTTGCAACCCAGAAAGCCAGTTGTGTCCTGGGCTGCAAGCAAAGCAGCGTGGCCAGTAGGATGAGGGAGGAGGTTCTGCCCTTCTGCTCTCGTGAGACCCCACCTGGAGTGCTGCATCCAGCTCTGGGGTCCTCAGCACAGGAAAGACCTGGACATGTTAAAGTAGATCCAGAGGAGGTTAGAGAGCTGGAGCATCTCTCCCTATGGAGACAAGCTGAGCAAGTTGAAGCTGCTCAGCCTGGAAAAGAGAAGGCTCCAGGGAGGTCTTATTGTGGCCTTCCAGTACCTAAAAGGGGCCTACAAGGAAAATGGCTACAAACTTTTTAATAGGGACTGTAGGGTTAGGACAAGGGACAATGGTTTTGAACTAGAGGGCAGATTTAGACTAGATGTAAGGAAGAAGTTTTTTCAGTGAGGACATTGGAGCACTGGAAAAAGTTGGTCATAGAGGTGGTAGATGCCCCATGCACAAAAACTTCCAAGATTGGATGGGGCTCTGAGCACCTTGAGTGGAAGATGGTGAGGTAGTTGGACTAGATAAGCTTCAGAGGTCTCTTCCAAACCATTCCATGATTTGTGAATAGTGTGCCTTGTTGTGGGATGACTTGTAGGTAAAGGAGCTGCTGATCTTCTCATGTGTGCGGTCAGCTGCAGAATTTGCTTACCTTACTTTCAGTATTAGGAAACAGGCCAATCACAGTGTTTCAAATGGCCACTGGTTTAATTTTTCTGGGAGTCGATGTTTCTCTGAATTGGGAAACTATTCTAATTTAAAAAGAACCCTTGTAGTTGCTGCTGTTGAAGCAGTGTTTAATGTTGTGTGGCTGTTGGCAGGAGACTTGATGCATTTTCACATGACCCCCTCTCGAACAAAAGCAGATTGTTTCCTTCTGTTTTTCTGTTACACAAATGAGTTCCTTTTGAAACAATTTCTTTTTCTGCAAATTCTGGAAATCGACACCAGGAGTAGTTTTTCCTTTGCTGTGTCTTTTACAATCTGCTGTCGGATAATGCTGGCACAAAAAGCTGTATTGGGGTACCAGCCCAAAAAAGCTGAGACCTCTGTAGAGACCTCCTCCTCTTGGGGAATGAGTTTTCTTTCAGTTTTATGGAGAACTTCAATGTGGACTTTCATTTCTTGCTGTCTTTACTATAGCTAGGCAGAGTTTGTTTCTGGTTTCTAACTTGTTTGATTTACATATATGCATTTTTAGTGTACAGTGAATGTAGCAATGTATGTAGCAAGTCACTTCTGGCATGAGCTTTTTTGTATATTTTAGTACAACAAACCTTTGGTTTTGTACCAGCCAATGCCATCTGAAGCCTTTGCCTGTGAGAAGCAAGGTTAAAGTCAGATGCAGATTATTGGCTGATGCAGTGCTGCATAACTAGGCCAATTAGTACTGGATCAAAAGAGCAACAAATTGTTTAAGTGGGGATCTCAAACAACAAAATGAATCATCCAGCAGAGAGTGGGTTTCGTGGCAATATTTAATAGCTGACAAATGAAAAAAAATGATGAGATGATAAAAAAGGTGCTTTCTCTAAATATCTTTTTTTCTCCTTGTAATTATATACTCATTTCTCACAGCTTTCCTGATGTTTGTGCTTCTGGTGACACAAGTTATGTTTCCTTATTCCTGGGACACCAGTGTGCCAGTGCTGTGGCCATTCACACAAGTGCTCATAGTACCATAGCTGGTGATGTGACATAATCCCAAAAATGCACTTTATTCTGAAGTGTTTGCTTTCTTGGGCTGGGCTTGTTAAGTCAGAAAATAAAACCAGTACGAATTAGGGCTGCAAAACACTTTTAACACTTCTGGGTATTTCAGTCAAGCCCTTTTGTTTGTGCCTGCTGAGCAGATTCCAGTGATGTTCCTGTGGCTTTCTGTAGTCCCAAGCAGTATGACATGGAAGTGAAAGTCTCTTCTGTGTGTCCCTGAGAGCCCTGCAGGGCACAGTGGCTGGTGGTGCAGGCAGAAGTGCTCAGGGAGCTCAGGGAGCCTGTTGGCCTCCTCCTGCCTGGGGCCCTGCAGTGGAGGGGAAGAAGACCACAGAGTGGAAATGCATGACCTAACCCCTTGTATTTGCTTGGTCCCATGGGAAGTCAAAGCCCCTGCAGGCCTTCCAGCACTGGCTCCCAGTCCCATTTGGGACTGGGGAGAAAGCATAATTTGGATCCTGCTTGGCTTTTCTTGTTGGACCTGGATGAAATTGAGGTTTCAGTCCCAGCTGACCAAAACCAGAGGATATATGATTAATTTAACTTGCATAAATCAGAAATCCCCTAGAGACGGGATTTGCACAGGTGGAAGGGAAATATTTATTTAGGTAGAACTAAAAAAAAAAAGAAAATACTAACTTTTTTTTCTTAACAAGTACAAATAAGCTTGTGTAATTGTTTTGGTTGGTGCTGTGGGTATACTGACAGCTTGTGTTGTTTACGTTATTTTCTCATAGCTAACAATTATTCCTAATATTAATACTTTAGGAAAGGAGAAACACCACAAAGTGAAAACCATTCTGTTAGAAGTGGATAAAATTTTATTAATGAAAGTACAGTACAGTTCTGGATAGAAAAGAGGAAATTGGGATAGTTGGGGGTTATTGTTTTGGTTTGGGTTTTTGGTGGTTATTTTTTGTTTGTTTTTTCTTAATCAAGAAGAAAATTACTTCCTCTTCTCTTGGGAACAGCTTTGTGCACAATTGTCCCTGCTTGTGGACAGTGTTGCTGCTTCTTTCCTGCTTTAACTATACTGAGGTACCATAACATGAGTGCCTCCATGTACAGACCAGGTGCTACCCATAAGCAGTGGCTGTGTGAGGACCTGATAGATGACATTTGATCACTCTACTGATGTTGGATGAATTTTACCTGGTAATGTCTTAGCAGTAAGCAGTTTCTGGAACCTGGAGATGCTCATGCCAGGAGATGCTGTATTTTCTCCCTGGACTCTGCAGCCCTCTCTGTCACTGGGTGACTGTTGATCTCTTGGTTTTATGGGCTGTTAATCAGAGCTGTAATCAGTCACCTATCTGCAGGTGATAGCAGAGCCACTGTTTACTTTTTTCCTCCTTCCCTCCTCTTCCCTAGCTGGCCTTGCTAGTTATTTGAGACTCTTTGTTAAAATAGCTTCATAGTCTTTATCTGAAAATTTCAATGTTGCTGGCTTTCTCAAAGTTCAGTCCTCCTCCTCATTGAGGGATCTTTCAAGATACCAGCTTTTATTTGTGTGTACAAAATACAGAACTAGAAAGAACTTCAGGTTAATCTGAGCTAATTATTTTAAGCTTCTGTGCATCTATGACTGTGATTAATAACTTCAGTGGGAAATGTAGCTCGAACACCAGTGACTCTCTGAGACTAGAATAAGCTTTATGTACTTACTGTATGCTGTGAAAGTCCATTGTGTTTGCTAGAGTTTTTGCATATTAGTATTTTCTTTGTTAACCCTAACAGAATGTGTTCAGATGCTGAACAGTAAACTGAGCAGAAAAACTAACTATTCTCCTGAGCAGAAAAACTAACTTTCTCCTTTTCTTTCCATTTCAGTAGGTTGTATAATGGAACTTGTGGATAAAACAATCAATAGTTACTTTGATGTTTGGCTTGGACCCAGAGGTAAGATTTCTCAAAAGCTAATAAATAAATGCATAAATAAAAATAATATAATAAATACATAAATTAAACTGATCTTATTAGAACATAAGAAACATTTTTCCTCTAACTTGACATTGACAGGTGACTACTTTCTTTAGGACCTGCAAAGCATCAAAATGTCTGACAGTGTAATAAATAAGAGTCTATTCAATGCTCCTGATCTTTTGACCTGAAGAGGTCATTCTTACTATCAGTTAAGCTCATGTTGTTTGTCTTAGTGGGTGACTTACCTCACTCAGATCTTTGCTGCTTTTTTGTTGTTTTTTTTTTTTTTTAATTTAGTAATAGCTTTTATTCTAAAAAGGCCACTCTAAAAAATACTCTTGCCTTCATAACTAGATCTCTGGAATTTTTCACTAAAAATATCTATAGTTTTTGGGAAACACTGCTTCTTTGAAACCATTCTTTTTTGAAGAAGCAATAGTTTTGGTAGGTCTTACCCAGGGAAAACTCTGCAGGTGGAGAACTGCAGTCCTGGTCAGTGTGAGGAAGCCAGAGACTGAGGAACCAGGACAAGCAGTGGCCTCATGCTGCGGGCTTGGGTAGGATGGTCCAGTTCCACCTGGTTCTGACCAGGGGGATTAAATGGCTGCATCCTGCACACAGTGTGCAGAGCAGTGCTGCTCAGTGGCATGTGCTTTCTTCTTTTGACTGCTGTAGTAATGCCTTTTCTCTGTCCCACTCAAGATCCAGTGATGGTGCCCCTTCTCAGGAGAAAGTCCACAGGAGATGGAACAAGCCTCTGATTTTTCTAAGTGTGTTTTCTGTTTGCTTTTATTAGTATCTCGGTGCCCTTGTTGCCTCTCTCTCCATACTAAGCCTGTTTATATCAGAACATCCAGGCAATTTAACATATTGCATGTGCTGGCATATGGTCTCTGTTTGCTGTATGAGAAAAATCATGAACCATAAAGGTGGCAAATCCAAACAATTCCCTGCCTTGCCTGCCTACTTTCCAACCTACAGCTTCAGGATCCATGTATGACTCCTTTAAAATTAAGTTGAGACTGTGAATGACAGCAATACTTGAATTGTTCATTCATAGTTTGGTTTACTTGGTTTCAGTACTCTGGGCTGACTTTAGTGAGAAGAGTGAGGTACTGTGCTGTTGCTGGGTGTGGACAACACAGATGTGGTTCAAAAGGACTCATGTTCCAAGTAGTTCCCTAAAATTCTCTGAGCTTTTCCTGAGAAGCTGATGCATTGCCAGCCAGACTGGTTACTTAGGCAGGACTGACTGCTCTGTGTTCCATTGCTCATACAAGGACTCCAAAATTTAATTCTTTCTAATAGCACATACATAAGTCTAATTGTGTTAGGATTGACTGGAAAATAATTATCAGGATCATCACCTATACCTACAGAGGTGTCTGCTTCACTCCTAGGTTTGCTGACTCTAGGAAATAACATGTGTACCATCAGGAAGGGTTGGTTTGAGAAAATAAAGGGGAGAGATTTGTTGAAGCTTTTCTTTATAATTATCTGTGGTATTCAAGTGGGTGACAGTTCTGAATGGTAATGAGTATTTAAAAATAATAGTGGTAATAACTTAAGAATATTTTTGCCTTAGGAAAAGAATTATTTCTGCTTTCTTAAATGCGTAAATAAAATGTTGTTTGTAATTAGCAACGTGGCCATTAGTAAAAGGGCTTGCTGCACTTCCTTTGTCTTTCTTTGGTGTTCCAGCACTGGAATAATTTTGAGTACAACTATTTTTAGTTGTATTGAATTCTCTCCTTACAAAATCTAAGTGTTTGTATGTTTTTGTTTGTTTGTTTCAGACCCCAGAGTAAAAGGATGGCTTCTTCTGGAGAACTATACACCTACCTTTATCTTCTCAGCCTTGTACTTACTAATTGTGTGGCTAGGACCAAAGTACATGCGGAATAAGCAGCCGTTCTCGTGCAGGGGTATTCTAGTGATCTACAACCTTGGACTTACGCTGCTTTCTCTGTATATGTTTTATGAGGTAAGAGAGAGAGGGCTGCTCAGGCTTATTTTGCAGTGTCTGTTTTAATTACATTGGCTCATGTTGAAAGTAGAGCAGTGCCTCTGAATTCGGGAAGCATCTGCAGAAATGGTGCAACCATTTTCAATGTCATTTGTCTGAGGAGAAAACCCTAATTGTAATGTTACCTCTAAGGATGGTGTGAAACAAACCTTGCCTTAAACATCTCTGCTGACCTTGGGCAGCAATGTTTCAAATGCACTTTGCTCAGTCAGTGGAAGTGACGTCTTGATCTTTCAGCATGAACTTGGCTACTCCTTCAGTAATGTCTCCTTGCTCAATGTGATTGTGCTGGTGGACTGTACAAAGTACTTTGTAGCAAAATTGTGGCTTTGTTTGGAGGGCAAAATGTTTTATTTACTCGTATTTAATCATGCACGCACTCCTTGCATCTGTGTCTTTAAGCTTGCAATAGGTTCTTTTGCATCCTCTTAGTTTTGCTGGGAAAAAATGTTGCTGAAACAATGCCACTGTGATTCATCTGTTTCTTTGAGCTTAAAATCTAAACATACAAAAAGATTTCAGACTGAATTGAACTTTCTGTGGACTTATTTCCTTTCATAAAAACACAAATATTTAGGCAGTGTAAAGACCCTACTTCCCAAAGATCTCTTTAGCTACTTATACTCAGAACTGTCTGGTTTTGTTCAAGTGAAAATGAAGAACTATGGTAGTGTAAATAATGATGTGGTCAGAAAATTACTCTTTTGCTTTAATGTACAGAATATTCTGGCACACTTTTAACCAAAGTATTTCTTCTTTCTGTAAGGAGATATTTCATTTTCAACATCCTTTTTTCAATTCTTTCACTACAGTCTTTTCAAATGCTAGGACTAAAACTACTAATCTCTTTTTTTTTTGCATGAGCTTAGAAGTGTATAAAAGCTGTGATTCTCCTTTAAGTTTGTAGTTAATTCTATAGTGTTTTACAAGGTGAGTGTTTAGAGATGAAGTGATTTAAATTCAATGTTATTTCTCTTGTGTAGTGAATTGTCTACTCAAAATTTATTGGGTTGGTTTATTAAGAAATTTGATACTTAATTGTTCAGTTGGGAGCAGTTTTGGATTCAGTAGGTACTTGGAACTACTTGTGTTCTTGATGTGCTTACATTTCTAAACTCCTTGTCAGGGTGTTCTAATCCAGAAAATGTGTGTGTTGATCAGTTTCATTTGTTTAAATGTAGTGTTGATGTTGACTTCAATGTCCATCTGCATTATTTGATGCAGGTATTATTTACAGTTATATAATGATCTGTTGTTTTAACCTCCAGTAATGTTATTGAGAGTTTAGAAGTGCAGACTTTTCTTCAGTTGTACCAAGTGTGAATACTTGGAATAATACTCATAGTTTCTAAATTACTGTAACATTCTGCTCTATTACAAAACCTGCTGGTAAATTTAAACAAGAGAAAATACCCAAACTGTTGATCCTGTAAATGTCTTTTTCTTGCTAACAATAAACTGGTTACCAAGGGAGGACTGTTCATTGTATGCTGAAGAAGTCCTCATACTTGTAACCAGATAAATAGCTTTTATATTGTGGAGCAATGACACAACTAAAATGCAGTGAATATTAAGACCCCTCCTTCCTATATAATGAAATACTTCATGTGAAAATGAGTGTTGCTCTTAATCTAGTATTATCCACATGGAACTGTTTGTTAGTATTGTAAATATACCTTCTCCTTGTAAATGGGCATACACAAAGCTAGAGCATTATGAAGATGATTAAACACATTATAGTGGCAATAAAATGTGGTTGGCAGCACTTACAAGCTGAATTTGAGGGCAAGTGATGCCCTGCAACAAGGAACTGATCCCATAAAAATGCTGCAAAGCAGAGAGCCATGCTGACATAACACCACACTGCTTGATGTTTGCAGGGAGAGAACCAAAGGGCACAGGGAAAAATGGGTTCTTGCACCTCTAGGTATGTTCTCTATCTGAAGTACCTGCACAGCATGTGATACCCTTGCTCATATCTCATCAGTCTTGGAAACTTTCCTTTGAAGGATTAGCCATATATCAGGACTTTACAGTGCATTTACTTGCTTTTAAGACAGAATGATGAGGAACAGCATTCAGAAAACTTGAGTAACTCCCTGTTCTCCTCCTTGTTGTAAGGAACTCTCAAAACTCCATTTTGAGTTTCAGTTGGATTAAATTTTTTCAATCCTACTCTGAGGAAAAATCATAAAATGTCACCATTTATGAACTTGTTTAGTAGCGTGTCTGAAAAGAAGTTGCTTTAATAGCTTGTGTACAGTACACCTGAAACCCTACTTTGAAGTTTTTCCTGAGTTACAGCTATGGTGATTCAGGTCATGATTCATAGCATCACAGCTCAGTTTGCATATTATGTGACCAAAACAAGATGTTAAAGTGAGGTATCCTCCCAGCTGGGATGAAAAGGATGACCTACTTGGTTTTCTGACCTTTATGTCTGAATGATTGTAAGCAGTAACATGGGGAAGTTTAGCATCATAGGATTTGTGTAATTCTAGGTGTTGTGTACTTGGGTCTAAAATCACTAGAAATTTTAGACCTGTTATGTGGAATTCCTAATAGTTTCTGTCTGTGCTTGCTATACCTTTTTTATTAGGATATTTAATGACTTAGCTCGGTTTTGGTACTCGCAGAGAAGAGGACTGCTCTTGTCCCAGACAATGTAACAGACAAGGCAGATCTAGGGGAGCTGGAGAGGTTTTTTGTCTAATTTGTCACATACTTCAGGAGGACAGGATGTTCTTTAGGGACAAACAATGCTTTATTCTGTAAAAATCTACAGTGCTTGGACATTAAGGAGAAATAACACTCTTATGTCTCAGGCGGGGGCATCAAGGAATGGCTTCCTGCGTGGTGGAGAAGGTGCCTAGCAGGGGCTGGCAGTGGGGTTACAGGATTTGGGCTGGCATGGCTGTGTCTGGGGGAGCTGCAGGAGCAGCTGGAACAGCAGAAGCAGCCCTGCTTCCCCCGTGCTGCTGCTCTGTGCTGGGATCACATCGCTGTGACCCATGCCTGTGCAAGGGCCTGTGCCTCTCTGCTTGAGTCTCAGCTGGGAGTGCCAGGTACCCAGTTACACTGCACACAGACCTGTGTTATTTTGGGGGAGTTTGTTAGCAAAACTGGCCAAGTGATCTGGAGTACCTGGGCTTCCATTAGAGAAAACTGGTCAATGATGAAGGCTCACTTTATTAAGTGATCTCTTTACTGTCTCCTTTCTTCATCTGAAAAATTCCCTACTGAATCTTCCTGAGAAAAGTCTTAGATTTTCCTGATGAATGAGGTGTTGCAGGGGACTCTGTGCAGAGGTGCTGTGTCACAGGAGCCATGGGTGGCAGCTAGGCTGCTCTTCCCTCTCCCCTTTCTTTCTCCACCCTCCTGAAGCTCTTATCTCTGCCCTGGGGTAACTGCATTCATGTAAAGATAAAATTCTGTATCTGTGCAGGCATTTGCTTTCTTTGATCAACCTCAACTTCTGTTTCTCTTCATTCTAATCTAGCTGTGTTTTGAGCCTTGTAAACCCATCAGCCTTGACAGTGTGATGCAGTGCTAGGTCCCTTATCTGCCCCTCTCCAGTGAGTCTCAGACTTTAGTTTTATCATGAGAAAAAAACCAAGTCCTCCACAGTAACACCTCTCCTCCACCCAGTCAGACTGGCATAAGTATCCTGGCCTATTTTGGTAGCAGAGGTGATAAAAAAGCATGTGCCACAGCATTTCAAAGAACTCAGCAACAGAATTACAAAATGAAAGCAATAGGAAAAAAGAAAACTTCATTGCAGGGGAAGAAAGTGTGGGTTGTTCCAGCACAAATGGAATCTTGAGCTGCAGGTTTTCCCCTGAGCTGAGGGGCTTAACATTGAGTTTGAGTACCATTTAAATTGGCTTATGAACTGTCTTTTTGTGCTGCTTAGAAACCATGTGAAGTGGTTTGCTCAAGTGCAAATGGCTATAATTGGCCTTTTCTGGACATGTTAATTTCTCAAGAGAAGATTTTCCTGTGGTTGTCCATCAGCAGTGCCATCAGCACCCTGGACTCCTGCCAGCCTGAAGATGAAGGACTTCTGGAGAGAGCAGGCAAGGAAGGAAAGGCAGTCCAGGGCTGTGTGGGCAGAGGAGCCACTGCTCTGTCCTGGGCAGGTTTCACACCTACTGTACAGTGGTGTAAGGAGTCTTGGAAACACTGGCATCCAGGGAGCAGCCCACATCAAGTGTGAGCAAGGACTTAAATGCACTGCTGGAAATTTCCCACCCCTCCTTATTGCTTTTAGGGTGGCAGGGAAGCAGCTTCCTGGGACTGTACACGCGTGCATAATGGAGCCATTTGTGGTCATGTTTCAGAGTGATCTCTTGGTTTTGTTTTCTGAAGCCTTCCAGCATGGGATTAAAGCATTGTGGGTGCAAGAAATAATGATGCCAGGCAAAGGAGCAGCTGGCTAAATGGGGAAGATTATTTACATGTTGTATGTTGCACTGAGTAAGGTTTGTGGGCAGCAACAGCAGTTTGTGGGCAACTGGAGCAGCTTTTAACCAATTAGTTCCTTCTCGAAAGTGGGGAAGGAAATTATTTTTGTAACTCTACTAGCTATTTATATGATAAAATATGCTGACATTTCCTACAAATGTTGCTTTTCTTATGTCATTTGTGGCTGTGAGAGTATTACAGTTCCTAGCATACAATAATACATTCTTTTGTAAAGAAGAGAGTACTCAGGTTGAGGTGAAGCCACTGCTCATAGCCACACTGATGCCATTGTCCCTTAGAGAGGTGGGATCCATGGAGACACCTTTGGTTGCATTACACTTTAGGTGGTGAACCTGAACTGCTTGCAGGAAAAGAGCTGTGGATTCACTATGCCAGCCTTTACTGGGAAGAGGTTTATGGAGTGCAGCATTAATGATGGATGTTGTTTGGATTAATTACAATGTAAACAATGTGATTATCCTTCTATTCCTAACACTTCCTTGAACTATGAGAAGTGTATGAAAACATCTGTAAGCTCTCAACATGATCACAGCACAATGTGGTGTTCTGTCTGAGGGACTGGCGGGCACTTGCAAGGCACGCAGTCTTTCCCTGAGGGGCCTGGTGGTGGCTTGGTGCAGAGCTTGCTCTGGGGCACAGCTGGTCCTTGAGCAAGGTACCACTTCTGAACTGGTGTCCTCTGCAGAGCCCTGCAGCCAGGAGAGGAGTCCTTGCATGGCTGCCTTCCCTTTGTTGCTTGGGTAGGGAAGTGCCTGGCTCTGCTGCTGATGTGCACGGCTGCCCTGCCCTTGCTGTGGCAGGCTGCTATTGATTTATCTCTAATACAAGAGATACTTTCAGATCTGTATATTATTATATAACTAGATGTACGTCTTTTCCCCTAAATCACAGCAATAATACTATCTCAGAAGGTCAAAAATAATGACCTAGGCTGACTGAGTATTTTAAAAGCTAATTTAGGAGTAAAATGAGGCATGAAGGAAATAACATTGGGGAAAGGTAGATCATTTAAGTGATAATCTTCATTGAACCTTTTAAAATTAGCTTCCTGTTCACAGTTCTGAGCAGCATTTAGTCATACCTGTTATTGTAGTCCTTTAATCAAGTGATCTTTTAAAATGACTTTTAGTATAAGGAATTTCTACTGTGGCTTTGCAAAGCTGTTTCTTATCCTGCAGATAGATAAGGCCAAAAACATACAACTTGCTTCTGCCTTTCAGATGTTTTATGAGATACCAGACTTTTTTTTTTTTCACTTGGGAGTTGCCTCAAGTTGTTACTCTTCTCCTCATGCTATTCCCAAGAGGAAGAACATCTTTATAAACAATGTTCAATGATCCCTTCTGTTGAGATACTAAAGGGGATCTTGTTCATGTCTTTGCACATGCTCCCTTCTCCCATTCAAGTCAACCTGTCCTACCATCTCCTACCATCTGTGAAAGGGTGAGAACATCCAACATGGACCTTGTTTCTCTAGAGATTAGGGCCAGCCCCTCCACAGCAGACACCCTGTCATCTGTCATGACTAATAGCTGGTCATTACTCTTTATTGTGACTCCGTTATGTTTGAGGTGTTACTTGTTATGCCAGGAAGTCAGGAAAGCAGTGGCATATCCTGCAGAGGAAGTCACTTATATTGGGAAGGTTGTAATGTGCTTGGCATGAGTGAATTGCTTAAAAAGATCTTGAAGAATGGCAATGCAGTGAAGCATGTGTTGTTAGCTATTAAGGAGAGCAAAGCTGAAAATATGCTTTGTCACATGGCTGAAAAAATTGTAGGCACATCTCTTGAGTATAAAATTTTTTAAAGATGTAGCTCTTTCCAAAAGTAATCAGAAGAAAAATGTATTTACTGAACTTTGGTTATGTACTTTCTCTAACAATGAGATCATCAGCAAAGAAGGAGACTTCACTCTGAAAATACTCACACTGTGGGATAAGTGGGGATAAAATGTTTTCTCCTATTTTTATTCTGGTATACCCCAGTTGGGAGAATTTATTAATTCACCCTTCACTATGATTCAGTCACTGCTTGAAACTTGAATTCAACCTAATGCCAGCCTCAGGTGCCCAGGATTTTCTTGACACCAGATGTCTGGGCAGAGCCACTGTGGAGCTTTGCAGGTGCTATAGAGTTCAGCCTTCTCCCCAGTAACACTTTATTTTTTTTATTTGCTCAGCTGGTGACAGGAGTATTGGAAGGAGGATACAATTTCTTCTGTCAGGATACACACAGTGGAGGAGAGGCCGATATGAAGGTACTGTAATTGAGACTTAGAGCTGGAAATGTTTCAAATTGTCCACTTGAGTGTAAGTGGAGAGCAGAACAGTATTGATTATGCACATTTTGGTTAAACTGTAAGCTATTTTCCTTCCTTTGCAGTACAATAGACAATGCACTGTCGGACATAATAATTCATCTATGATATATTCATGGTTGGTATTTTTGTGAGTAATTATGTGCAAATTTTCAAGAGTCCCAGATCAAAAAATGAGGACCTGGTGTTCAGACTGTATCCAACCACTCTGTGTTGAGACTCCCCTTCTCTTTCTGAGATGTGGTGATGATTTCTTCTGGTCACACTTCTGACCTCTCCTTTACAGAGAGCACTGCAGCACCAGCTCTGGTTAAATATTTTCTTAATTCTCCCAGGACAACCCAGGTGCACAGCAGTAGCCTCCTGAAGCAGTCTTTGTCGTCCTGTTTTCAGCTGTAGCTGTAGATTTGTACCTCGATCTCCTGTGGAGAAACCTGAGGCAGAAGTATTACAGAAGATTCCAGCAGTGTCTTCAATCCTAGTAGTGCAGGACAGAATCTGAATTTTGATCACTTAGATAAGAGTTGAAAACCCCCACAATGTGCAATGCTTCTAAAACTTGTTTCCTCCTTCCAGATCATACGTGTCCTCTGGTGGTACTATTTCTCCAAACTCATTGAGTTCATGGATACCTTCTTTTTCATTTTGAGGAAAAATAATCATCAGATCACTGTTCTGCATGTCTACCACCATGCAACAATGCTGAACATCTGGTGGTTTGTTATGAACTGGGTGCCTTGTGGTCACTGTAAGTACTGGGTTATGGTGGGGGAACATCTGCATCAGGAGCTTTGTTCTGGTGGTCTTTTGATCAAACCAAACATCTCTGGTACCTTCAGCTGTAAGATTTGTTCTGTACCATATAAACTGCTTTGCTGAATTGCAGCTGTTGTAGATGGTTGCAGGAATTAAGCTGCCAGCACAGCCTCTAGGAAAGACTGAAGAATTTGTGTAGCAGTGAAGAAAGACTGTAGACTGAAGAATTTGTGTGGCAGTGTGACATTTATCAGGTGCATTAGCCCATGTCAGATACCCATCAACCTTGCTTTTCTCTATTTTTGCTGTAGTTACAGACCCTTTGATGAAACAATACCCTTTTTCCAGGTCAAGCCAGAAGCTTGTTTCAGCTGTAAAACAGTTAAAAGTGACTCTAAGTCCTTGTATCTGTAAAATTCACTTGAGATATGACTTTCTTAATTTAACCTCATTATACCACTGGCCATAACAAATTATTTCAATTAAAATCTTGTCCCCTGAGCACTAATGAACATGAGCAAACGAATCTTAAGTGGAAAATTTCCATGTCTCTCTTGTCTAAATCCTGCTAACCTTTGGCAATCTGACTTCAATTCTTCTACTGCATGTAGCTGGCATCTAGTTTCTTAACTGCATTATCATGGCTTAGCTGTGGTTAAGATGTGCAGCTTATAGATACTGGCTTTGTTGAACACTCCATTCAAGAGAAACCTTTTCAAACCCAATGGATGTCAGCTACTGGCAGTGCAGACTAAGAGGCTGCATTCCTCAGGAGTCTGGTCTCTCAGCCAAAGAGCATAGAAACTTGTATTTGTTTTGTGTTGTCAGCACAACAGTGAGTAATACTGAACTTATAAAAAGTCTGCATCTGGAAACATGTTCTCCTCCAAGGAAGTCAGTCCTTGTTCATACAGCAATCAAAACTGCATGCACGTGGAATCTATCTTGTGCTCATGTGGTTTGAAAACACTTTTGTGCTATTTCTAGTCGTGTTTGTCTTCTTCCAAGCTTTATGTTCTGTTATGTAATCATAGCTCGATGCAGTTTGGTGTTAAGCTAGAAGTTTCTTTAATGACTAAAGGTGCTGTAAACAAGGACAAACAAAATAGCTAACTTGCAGTTTCTGAAGGTATCTGAAGCTTTTTGGTTATAAATGACAAAATTGGCTCCTGCCTGGAAGGAAGTGAAATCAGCCTAAAAGTAGATGGGTGAAACTATTGATTGTTTGGTATGTGAGTGTTCCTCCTTTTTATCAGTTTCCTCAGTTCCCTTGAAAAACCATAATGTAGATGTAAAAAAGAGTAACTTGAGGAAACAAAACCAGAAGGCTGGTGTAAAGCACAAAGCTGCAAAGCAGCTCAGCTACTCCATTGGGTAGGCAGAATAAAAAACAGGGTAAAAAAAGAACCCTCTTGCTTTTCTTCTAAGAGAAATCATATTTTAAATAGTAACATTTTGAACTTGTTATTTTTGTAGGTTCTATGAAACAGCATGTTCCTTCCTGGTAATGCAGTGTACTTTCTTTTTCCCTTGCCCTTTTTTTAGCTTACTTTGGTGCCACACTGAACAGCTTTATCCATGTCCTCATGTACTCCTACTACGGGCTGTCTGCTGTTCCAGCAATGCGTCCTTATCTGTGGTGGAAGAAGTACATCACTCAGGGGCAGCTGGTGAGTGACTTGCTCTTCAGTGCTTCAGCAGGCTCTTTATTCATGATGAGGTCCTCTTGTCTTTACCAAGTCAGGAAATTTTGGCAGAGGATAGAGGAAGAGAGAATGAGAGCTAGTACCTTCTACACCTAGTAGTGCCTAGATCACCTTAGAAAAGCAGCTTCTGCACGTCTGTTTGCTCTGTTTCCAGGACCATGGGGACTGGGGATGTACATGAATCAGTGCTGAGGTCTGTGGGATCTTTATCCCCCACTCCATGTTGTGTGGCTAGATGCATTTGGGAATTGCAGTGCTGAGATTTCTGGGACTCAGTAGCCAGGGAGGAGGCTTTTCTTACAAGCCCTCTTGAGCTAGCCTGCTCTTCCCTGTGCTTGGTTGGTCAGGCTGGGACAGACCAGAAACCGAGTGCAATGCCATCCACAGCTAACAAGGGCCATTCTAGTCCTGAGGGACAATGCCTTTTCTGTCCTACTTTTGCATGCAGTTGCAAATGGTTTATTAAAAACTATTCAATATTTCTGCTCTCTTTCTGCACTTTAAATGGGCAGATTTTTCTCTTGTAATTCTGTATTGGACTCTTTGTATCAGTTTTCATTGTTTCTAGTGTGTGGTGATGAAGCCTGACCACTGTATGCTGGAGGTGGTAAGAGCAGTGAAATTCAGTAATACAGCACATGCTGTAGTGATACTGCACGAGAAGCAGGTTTCAATGTGTACAACATGTCAGAACACCACAAGGAAATGTGCATGAGTGTTCTCTCTTCCCCATTTTGTAGGGGGGAAACTGAAACCTAGAGATAAATTATTTTTTATATTCTTCCCCCCCACCCCACCCCTTCTCAGAGCTGTAAATAGTTTTAATAACCTTTGCTGGTGATGATTAATAACATTTACTGCCAGCAATTCAGTGTTGATTCTCAACATGTTTTTTTTAGCACTGTTCTTCCTGAAGGATGGCTAAGTATTGTAGTTAAGGGCTCATTATTTTCATGGGAGGCATAGGGTTGCTTTGGTTTGAGGTTTGTTTCTGTTTTTCTTTCCAGATTTAGGCTCTGTTCTTCATCCTGGTTGTTCAAGTGCTACAGAGTGCAGTGTCTTGGTGCTTCAGTTGCTCCCCTGGCTATTGTCATAGCTGCTTTCACTTCCTTGCCTGCTCTGCATGCATAGCTGTTAGGGCAGCAAAATAGCAGAGCAGAACAAACAGTCTTTCCCTTTTAAAATAAACATTCCCTAATCTGGTAGCCTTTATGTGAGGATGAATTTTGCCTAAGGCCCTCTGCATCACATAAGCCCAAACTCTGTTTTTCCAAAAGGGATAATTAAAGATAATTGAACCCTTATCCTCCTCCCTGGCTCCCCAGCTTCCCTGCAGCCTTTACCCCAAACATTCTTCCACTGGAGCCATATGTCAGACAGTTCCTGTCTGTGGGAAGGGATTGAGGGGTCTGTGTGTAGACCAAGTTGACCCCAGGTCTTTTGCAGCTGAAGCAGTGAGATGCAGATCTACTCCATTAGGATGGTAAAGTCAAATCCCACTGAACTCTCACTAGGAAGAACGTGGTCTTTCTTCCTTGGGACACTTATATATCAGTTCTGCCTAAGTTACTCTGATGTTCTAAAATGGAAAAATAGAAATAAACACACTTAACAGGATACCACAATCTGAATGTCTGCTAACTCAGGTTTACAGAGAAAACACTTGCCAAACACACAATATTACATACTATTTACTTGTTTTGGAAATAACTGTTTAGGTTTTGGTCATTCATGTTTTTTTTCCTCCTTCCATTAATATGCTCCATTTCTCTTATTTTTGTTTTCTCTCCCCAGATTCAGTTTGTCTTGACAATCTTCCAGACCAGCTGTGGTGTTGTTTGGCCATGTGCATTTCCTCAGGGCTGGCTGTATTTTCAGATTTCTTACATGATTTCTTTGATTATCCTCTTCACAAATTTCTATATTCAGGTAAAAGTAACATTCATCAACTCTTTCTAGCATTCTGCTGGCTGTATCTCACTGGAAAGCTGTGACAGAAAGATATGCTGGAAATGTCCTTTTGCTATCCTTCACTAATGTGCATTTGTTCTTGAAGTATTACACACTTGTTGATCCACCCCCTCCCTACTTTCAAGCCTTCTAATGCTTTGTACCCATCATTCAGAATGCTTAGTAATTTCAGTGAGCCAGTTATACAAAAAATGGCTTATTGCAACTTTAGCTGCAGGTAAGGGAGAGGAGGAGCTTTATGTAAGACAAAGCTTTCCAGTGTGAAATAAACCAGCAGCATGTGAACCTGTGAAGCACCCGAAGGAATTGTTCATTTCTGCTTTTACAAGGGGAGATGCTTGGTTTTTATCCAGGGAAACTTCCTAAACTCACAACATGCAGAAATATGGATTTTGTTCACTTCTACAGGCACTTTTTTTGTATTTTCATACGGAAAATAAGTGGGTTTAGTTGTGTTTCTACAAATCTGATTTCATGTTTGAACAGATCCAGACTTGGTATGTGTTATTCTGAACAGTTCATAACTGGGCTCTGTACAAAGATGTACAACTACTGTCTGCAGAAAATCAAACCAACAGCCTGCTGCCCCCAGTCAAGCAAACTCTGTTATATGTTTCAAATGTCATTCAAATGTCATTTGAGAGATTTGGGCATTTTGGTTCCTGTGAGAATTATTCATGGGGGGAAACACAGCAGGCTTCCCTGTCTGTTCTTCTGGTACTTCTTAAAATCAGTCCCATGATTTCTATCACTTGCTGCATATGAACATGCTAATTAAACATTATAGTATATTCCAGATATTACTTGATTTTCTTTGTCAATTTTGCTCATATTTTAACTTTTAATTGTTTAAATTCCTTTCATACAGAAATTTGGGGAAATCTGCTTTTGTCAGGCAGCTGAGCCCCTTTGAAAAAAATTATGTATATTTTACTGTCTATAATTTTTAAACAGTCTCCCCAATCCTGTTAGTTTTTGATTCTTGTCTTAGCCAATGGAAATTCCTATCACATTTCTATCTCTGAACTTCACTTTTATTGTTTACCTACCTCTTGTTCTGGCTTTGTTCAAGGTACTGTCACCTGCAGTGCCTCAAACCTCCTTCCTCACATGTCATTTTGAGTATATTCTTATTATGAGTCTGCTCATAAAATTGCTTCCCTTGTTTCTGATTTACTATTAGTATAACACTGCCATCATACTGCCAAGCCTTTTTCTTTTCAAGTGAACTACTCCTCTCACTGTGATGAATGAAAGGAGAAGTGTAGTCTCATACACAAAAAGTGGTTGAGGTTGTTAGACTCTTACCACCGGCACAAGGTCTTTAGAAATGATGAATGCAAGTTTACTTTTGTGTTTCTAGAATTACTGTGAAGAAGTGGTTATTTATATCTAATTAAACAAAACCATGTGTCTTTCCCTGTATTTTAGACTTACAACAAGAAGGCATCCTCGAGGAGGAAAGAGTATCAGAATGGCTCTACGGCCATTGCAAACGGGTACACAAACAGCTTTTCTTCCCTTGAGAACAATGTGAAACAAAGGAAACAAAGGAAGGATTGAAGACCAAACTGAAAAACCATTTTGATAACCCCAACAACAAAATCATCTGATTGTAAGCACAATGAGAGTTGTGCACTAATACTCTAATGGCTACTGTAACTATTCCTGCCTAGAATAGTGTGATTTATGTAGGACTTAACCAGTGCAAACACCCTAGAAACTGTATACAGAACATTAAAGTAGGTTAAAGTTTAAAAATAATTCTGGGCTGTCATTGACCCTGCTATAGACTGTGGAAGGGAGTATTATCATATTATCCAACACTGCTGTTGCCTTACTAGTCAATATGATAGGTGCTGAATTATGATTCACAATTTGAAAACACTGTAATCTAAACCTCCATTTTTTTAACTATAGATCATGCATGTGATTGTAGAGGTAATTTGTATGATGCTGGTTTCAGTAGATAAACACACATGCCTTAAATTAAAAAGCAGGGCCCAAAGCTTATTACTGGTTTAAAAATTAGGGAATGTTTCAACTTTTCCGTTGATTGACTTTTTATCAAAAAGTCACTTAGAAGAATGCATTGATCATTTTACTGTTCTGTGTGTGGTACACGATGCTACGTATCTCTTACTCGATGCAGTGAAATTGGAAACGGCGCATTTAGTTTTGTATATTTGGCTTTAATTGACTCAACAGTCACAAAACAGATGGAAAAGTTATTTTACCTTTTTAATAGATCTTATTTTTTTATTTGAAGTACATCACTAACATAAAAGTAATTGGCGCTTACACAGTCGAGTAAGATTGAAATATTGTCTCTAAAGTTTAGAGCATATACAGGGTGGACCCATCTATTCTTTTCACTTTTTTTCTTTTTTTTTTTTCTTTCTTATTTCTGAGAATTCTTAAATGCTAAATGAAGAGTGGTTTTTAATAAGAAACTGGCAGTTTCAAGTGTTATTACCATAGCCATATCCGTATTTTAGGAGCTACTGTTTAAGTCTGTGACATATCCAAAAGTATATTTAAAAGTGGAGCCAGAAGGATGCTTTTCTGATGGAATTGTCTGTGTGTAAGTTGGTATCTGAACTGTTCTTCATGTAGCATACATTCACTTTCAAAATGTGCCTAACACAAAGATTTTTTTTTTCCCAAATAAGCAAGTTTAAACAGTTAAAGTCATAGCTAATGTTTTTTAAATGTTACTGAAATGTGCTGGAAATGTCTGTTTCTGTAATGTGAGTTGTGTATATCACTGGTAATGTTTTGGCTTGTTATCTAAGGGTTTGGTTTGAGTGCTGGTTAAAGTTACTCCTTCTTGCAAAATCCTGTCTTGCACATATGAGGAGTCAATTGCAGAGCCAATATCTGTTGCTGGTATTCTGGTATCTTCCATGATGGAGTCCATTAAGCTCTGAAAAATTGAATTGTGCAAGACATTCTGCTGGTCATTGCTCAAGTTTAACCATTTGGTTTTTTGATATTTATATAAATGCCAGTTTTAACACATTTAATTGTTTTTAAATATTTTTTAAAATTTTTGCACATCTCTTAAGGAATTAATAAGTTCTCTTGCTAGCCTTGTGGGTTTTCATTCCTTGTTTTGAAGGAGACAGTGTCTGTTATGTTTACATTATCAAAGCTTGTGCGTGTGTCTTCATTTCTAGGTACTGGTTTGCAGAGTCTTTACATAGCTCAGTACAGCAGCTATAATGTTCAAAATAGGCTGTCTAAATGTGCTAGTAATAAACTCTTGGCTCATCTGAATATACTTCATTGTTAATGTTTGACATGGTTTAATCATTAAAACACTTTTGATGATCTCTGCCTGAATTCTGTGGGTCTGTACAGATTCAATGCATTGCCCCATCCTGTGTCAGGCCAAGGAGGAGCCACCACGATATTCAGGGACATTTAGTGTACCAGAGATTTGGCAAGACATTCTTTACAGAAACCTTTGGCAGTTACTAAACACTATTCCCTTGCCTAGCTGTAGAAGTACTGGTCTGTGTGATGGATTTAACTCCCTCTGGGATTACTGACTCATTGAACGCAGAGCAGCCCCAATAGCCTGAGATGATGAGTGCCAGGAGCAAAGCTTAATGTGACTGAGAGGGGCTTCCTGCCTCAGCTGTCCTGTCTGTAAAATGAGGATAATACCTCTCTCCAGAATGAGAGCATTTTTGCAATTTCCTTTTAGCTCCCCTTGTCCCTAGGTGATAGTTTTAGAACTCTCTCTGATTTCAGTGTTTAACATTGCAACAACCCCAGATAGGCTGGTGATGGACATGTATTGGAATATGATCCCAATATTGCCGGATGGAACGTGCCTGGGCCTGTCTGGCCCTTGCTGCCTGACCAGAGGTGGCAGCTGTGGTGGTTTCACCTCAGAGACACCTTTGGCTGGCTGGATGTTGCAGCTGGGCACTTGGGACAAGTCCAGGAAAGCAGGAATTCAGTTTTCACCTCTAGTGGAAAGGCTTTAGGCAATGTGAAGAGGAAAAGGAGACGGATTCTGCCAGAGGGTTAATCCAGAGTTTTATTCCATGGTCACAGATCTCCGGATCTTGGTAACAGCTCCAACAGAATCCCAACTGCATGGTCCTGTGTCTTTTTAAGCCCTGGGGAAAGGGGAGGGGAAGGGGTAGGTGTGCCACCACCCAGGTGGGAGGGGGCAGTCTCAGGGGACAGTGACACCTGGACTGGCCAATGACCCCAGGGCTGAGGGGCATCTTTTGAGCTGCACCAACCAGACCATGCCATTGCTGCAATGTTAAGATTGACAGCACTTAGCAAGGGGGCAAGGGGGAGGGGAAGGGAGAGGTTGGCACACCTGAGGGACTGGGGGAAAGGTGAAACAGGATACTGCTTCACACCGCAACAGACTTGGTAAAAGAGAGCTACTTAAATGGCTGGCTGTCTTTTCCCTTGCAGGCTCTTCAAACAAAAAACATAGACCAGGGAAGTGGGTTTACACTTTGTGTGAAAGGCTCAGAGGTTTCATGCTCTGTTGGTCTCCTCTGGGAGGGTTCTCTGAGTGCCTGAGGTAGTTGCTAAGACAGTTTCCTCTCCTTCACATGCCAATTCAACTATGAAATTGTTGTGTTTCTAAGCAAGGCTCAGTAAGATGCAGTTCTTTGGCTGTTAGGCCATATCTCCAGGAAGTACCTGAAAGGCAGAAGCACCAACCTGGCCTCCCTGTGTGAGCCAGCAGAGATGGGGCTCTGCTTCAAACCTCACCTTCAAGGTTAATGGCACATGGTGACAAAACCCAGTGGCTTTGTCCAGAACTGGCAGGAGATGTGACCTTGGGAACATCAGCAGTGTCTACACCTCTGTGACAAAAACTGTGGCTCCTGGATACTCTTCTACAGTCTCAGCAGCAACTGAAAAGTGAGAGCTGGATGGGTTAGATCAGACATCATCTTGCCATAATTGATGGACCCAAGCACGAGCCTTGGGTTGGCCCACCTGGCTCAGCTTCCAGTGCATCATTGCCTCAATTCCTGATCACTTGTAGTTTTCCTAATAGCTGGGATTGGTGCCTGGGACTATGAGAGAGTCCTTAGAAAGGACTTCTTGTGTTGTAAGGCAGGAGAGCTGAAAAAAGATGAACTGCTGCCAACAGGATGGAGAGGTTTCATGTAAAGCTGGCTGAGGAGAAGGACACAGTTCAGTTATTTGCAGAGAGAATGACCAAGCTACAAACCACTAGGTTGAGATCTTGTGCAGTTCATGAGCTGACCAAATCCCTCCCTGCACTCAGGCTCTACAGCCTCGGTGATGAAATGTTAAGCTTTTGTTCAGCTGTGAATGGGATAGGTAAGCTCAAATGCCAGAAAGCAGCTTTTTTAGGGTGATCCTGCTATTGACATTGAGTGCTGTGTCCTGGATGTGCAAGCCACCTGTGGGCTGGGATTCTTAGGTTGGCAGGAAGAGGAAAAGCAGAGAACAATTATGGAAATCTTTGTGGTTGACCATGTATTTTACTTGATGCAAGAGAGATACTAAGTGTTGGAGCTTATGATAGGACTTATAGCCCCAAAACTCATAGAGAACTGTTCTGGGGGTTGCCTCTGCCTTTGATACTTGGTAGCTGTCTTGTGTTTAAGTTCGTAAAGTGTGTTCCTTGTATGAGACTGCAATGTGTGCTAAAACATATACATTTGTGCAAAAAAAGAGATGTAAAAGTAAGATGGATGCCAAAGAGAAGTATAAAAAAATCAGAGGCTAAATTACTTGAGCTCAAGGGGTTCTGCAGAGAATCCCTTTGAGGCAATGCAGGGAATGATGAAATACAGGTAGAGATCTGTTAGAGAAATGCTGCTCCAAGTTGTAGTGGTACAGAGGATTAACTTATATTGTCACTGTCATCCTCTTGCCAAGAATTCCTGCACCAGCAAAAGTGATTAGTTGTGATCATCAGGATGTTTCACAAACTGATTTTTAGAGCAAACTTTGATTCCATTTTTTATTTTAATCCATTTACTTTAAATAGATGGATATACAAAACAAGGTCCATATGTTTCTCAGTTTCAGTTGAATGCATTTGTATAAGCAAGGGAACCTGGAGTCCCCAGGGCCTCCCATAACATAACAGTACTAGAGGCATTAGTTTTTAAGTCAAAGTATTAAAATAATCTCCAACAGAAAAGAGGGAAAAGAGCAACAAAAGTCCAGTTTAAAAAAAAAAAGTGTATTATGTTTAAATCAGTCAAACTGGGATGTGGAGAGACTCACACGTCTTGTGTTTCAATGATATATAATATAGATACTATATTTTCTATAGGAGGAATGTAAAAAGTCTCTGGTAGATGGTATACCAGTGATTTCAATATGATGATAGGTTTCAGAATAAATGTGAAGAATGAGTAAAAGGAAGTAAAAAGAAAATGGGAAAAATGTAACAGTGCTTTTCTGGAAGTAATCACATCTGATTGACCCATATTGTTTTTTAATTAAAAAAATGCTGTGTAGACAAAGGAAATATCTCTTCCATTCCTCTGGGATAGGTAGTATTTTTAATCTTGGAAATTATTATGTAAACTAGAGGGTGTGGTGACCAGCAACAGGATCCATGGATAAGCAAGGTCAGACTGATGAGCAGGTGCTTTGTCTCAATGCTTTCAGCCAGAACAGAGCCCATTAATAATGTTTTAGGAGAAACCCTGGTGTAAAAACCAGGACTATTTCCAACAGTGTTTGGAGATGACAACATCAGAAAGTACTGTCAGTGCCAGGAAAGATTACATCTCCTACAGCAACTACCTTGATGGCTGGAGTAAGAAATGGAATACTGTAAATCCCCCTTAGGCACCAGTAACAGCTGTTTCCATGGGAGTTAAAGGTGGACATGACTGAAGAGAAGGAAGATATATTTCAAATCATCTCTTCAACAACTTAAAGCTGCAACTGTGGGGAAAAAAAAAAAAAAAAGGAGGAAAAATCTCTTATTTGCTAATTGGTCCATTTTCAGTAGGAGTAATGTGCTAGCATGGGAGGATGAGGCTCTAGCAGGACTTCCTTTTGATGAATACATCAGCTCTCAAGAAAACTGATTTTAAAAGATCTGCTGTACAGAAGAGTTACTGAGATGGGCAAAGAAATTGAGAAGTTCTGCAAAACAGATGTTTAACAAGAACAGTGTTGAGAAGGCATGTAACCTCAGCCAACACGGGTATCACATCAGTAGTTTCAAATTTTTGTGAAGGAAAATGAGCTATTTTAAGTGTATGACACAAATCAATTTGGTATAAGCTACCCAAGAGTCTTCCTAGGCTAGAAATAGGATGAGTGCTTTTTTTGGTGAAATATGGCTCTGGAGCAATTTTCCCATAAGAGTAGTGTGGAGGTCTGGGGGATTGCTTGAAGATGGGTCACTGACCACTTCTAAAGCTGGTAAAACCAGGGATGGGATCCCCTGGCGTGCTGCTCTGCATTCTGGCAAAAAGCAGCTGCTGGTACTCTGAGAAAGTATATCTAAGAAAGGGCAAAACAGAGAGAGGAGAGATGACAGAAGTGTGAGAAACAGCCCTGCAGACACCAAGGTGGGAGAGGAAGGAGGGGGAGGAGGTGTTGCTGGAGCAGATTCCCCTGCAGCCTGTGGAGAAGCCTATGGCAAGGCAGGTACCCACAGTGCAGCCCATGGGAGGCCAAGTGGTGGAGCAGGTGGACGTGCCCTGAAGGAACTGCAGCCTGGGGAGAGCCCATGCTGCAAGTTTTGCCTCGGGGACTTAAGCACATGGGAAAGGCCCACACTGGAACATGAGTAGGAAGGAGGAGAGAGGAGCTGCTATGGACTGATCAGAACCACCCCCACAGCACTTGGAGCATGGAGGAGGTAGAGGAGGTGGGAATGAAGGAGTGAAACAGCCTTGGAAGAAGGGGATAAGGAGTAAGTGTTTTAGTTTTTGTCTTTGTTTCTCACATTCAGCTCTATTTTAATTGGAAATTAATTAAATTATTTTTCCCAGAATCCATTTGGGCCATGACAATTATTGCTGAGTAACCTTCCTGTCTTTATCTCAAACCTCAAGCTTTTCATCTTATTTCTGCCCCCAATCCTGTTGAGGAGGGGGAGAGAGAAGCTGGGTGGGTGTCTGGCAGGTGGCCAAGGTCACCCCATGCCACAGGGACACTTTGTTCTCTTACAAATCAGCAGTCAGGCAGAAGGCAGCTTCCTTGATCAGAAGAAAGATCTGCCAAAGGCCACGAGGTACAGGCACCAGAAAACCTGAAGGCCATTGTGGTACAGCTGGCAGTCTTGTAGATCTGGGAAGATAAGCTCCCTGGAGTGAACCAACTGCTTTGGCTTTGGGGTTTTTTGATTTGGTTTTTTTTTTGGATTTTTTTTTGGTAGTTTATTTGGGTTTTTTTTTTTTTGTTTTGTGGGAGTTTTGTTTGTTTGTTTGTTTGTTTGTTTGTTTTGGGTTTTTAACATTTTTTCTTGGGTTTTTTTTTCCAGATCTAACACATGTTAAAGCAACACATTTTCCAGGAATCTGTCCCATAATTCTTGGAAAGTTTTTAAACGCAGTGTAGGAACCTCCCATGTGCTAATGGAAGGTACTGCAGTGGCACACTGTGTGAAGGAAGCCTGTGTTCAGAAGATCCTGAATTCCCTCATGAGAGGAGTTGCCTCACACCCTTCAGAGGCAGCTGGAGCTCCAGCTCAAACGGGGATGGTCCAGCCACGTGACAAAAAGAAATGCAAAATCATACTCATTGTCACATTTCATTTGGGAGCAGCTGAGACTTCCAGTGAACTGAATGTGTTGCCATAAAAATGCAGTCCCACAGAGTTGTTTACACCTGTGCATTTGCTGCTCCTGCGCTGGTGTAATGGGGAATGCACAACCCCTGGGGCACAACTGCACTTTTACTGCCTGAGACTTGCCTAAGTGGATATTCACAGCATTTCCACCAGGATTAGCCAGCACCAGAGGTAATTTTATGTGGTGATAAACTACTTGGTAAAAATGCTTACAGTGAAATTAAGTGAATTTTTTTCCAAACATACTGAAGCAAGGTATTGTGCTATTTGTGTAATTGGTTAGACATATGGTGTCTCATCCTATTTAGCAAGCAGGAAGCATGTCTTTATCAGCTGTTCTGTCTGCTGCTGGAGGCCAAATGTTTACTAAATGCTACAATCCAATTTTACCAGATGTTGTAGGAAATCAGAATCTCAGCTCACCTACCAGAAGAGCTTTATGAAAATAAAATTTAAAAAAATCTGTAGCTTTGTAGTTATTTAAGTGCCTTTCTTCCTTTAAAATCAATGGCATCTCAATGCTTCAGTGCCTTTCTAAGTCTAACACCTTTCTGTATATTTAGAAAGGATTGTCTCACTGAAAGATCTTCTGTTAATTTATCAAGTTGCTTTGTTTCCCACAGCACTTGGGGTTGGAAGGGAGTGTGAGACCAGCTCTTGGTGTGCTGGCCTGTTAGGGACTTGAGACATCTTTGATGCAAATGCACTTTTGCTCAGTAGAATAGTGATGAGTTTGTGAGAAAGACCAGGAAATGCATCCCATGCATATAGATGGCATAACTATTATAATCTAACTATTATCAGCTGTGCTTCCTTTTAAAATTGTTTGTACAGATTTTTTCAAATCATCATGAAAAAGACTTGTGTTCTCAGAAGTTTTAATAATAAGGTAATAAGTAGTCTTTGCATCTGACTCTGGTTTCCATGCTAAGTAGGTGTGAAGAATTGCTGCCCAGTCCTACTGTATAAAGCTGTACAAGTAGATTTTTAAATGAGTGGGAACTCCTGAAACCAGGCCAGGCAATTTGGTGGTGGTTGCTCTGCTTGGTTTCTTGGTATTTTTGCAATATGCAGTATTTGCCAGAAGCTTCCTTGCAACATAGGAAAATAGGAATAATTAATAACTAATTCTCTCTTGCTCAGAAAGGAACAACATACAAGGTTTCAGAAACCTCCAAAACTATGGGGCCAACTACCTGGCTCCATCCATCCAGAGCACTTAGAATAAAAATTATAGTCAATGTGAGATTTTACTTTTTGAAGTAAAAGTAAAAAAGTCCCAAAACCAAGTAGACAAATACCCACCCCCAGGTGCTCACAACCAAACCCCATTCATCTCACCTTGCAAGGATAATACTAAAACTAAACAAACAAACAAAAAACCCAAACACAACTATGTTCAGCTTTGCCTTCTGGCCTCAAAATCGGAGCGAGTCGATCTAAACAGCATCTGCAGAGGTGTTTTGTCTCTTAGGCAGATGATTTTAAGGAGGCTCAAGAATGGTGTAAGCACAAGCACTGGGGTTTTAAACCTAATCCTGCAAGAGTCAAGACTGGTTAAACCCAGGGCTGATGCCAGCCTGGCGGGCTGAGAGGGGGAAGTGGAGGAGGTGGCAGCGGCACCCGGTAAGGACGGGAGCATCCAGGGCCGCAAGGGGTGCGGGCGATGCGCGGGGGCTGCGCACCCCGGGGGATGCGCTGTGAGCCGATGCCCTCTCCTGGCGACACCTGGCAGGGGACAGCTGGGGACACGCTGCTGCTCCTGCACCCGGAGCAGGAGAATTTCATAGCAAGACACCAGGGACAAATATGCCAGCATTTAGTACAGGCAAGGATGGCAGATCAGTATGTATATAGAGATAGAGATTTCACAGCCAGAGCCTTTTTCCTTGCGATTGCACTGTAGTGTGTTCTTTGTAGATCATGTTTAGCTCCTTCTTTAAAGAGGAGGGCAGGGCAGAGAGGTAAGTATTAGACAAACAGAGCTCCTGACCTGTATTGGAAACATCTGCACAGTTGTTCCTGATAGTAGCACAGATGATCAGACTGCTTTTGAATACCACATACAAGAATAAACCACTGGGTTGTCTTTCATTTCACTGTTGCAAAGACTTTGTAATCAAGAGCATTTCCTAGTGTGGAAACAGGGATCATAAAGGGAGAGGAGATTAAAAGCAAGCATATCCTACATAAGGGCTTTTATAATGCACCTGACCTTGATTGCACAAATAATCTTGGGAACTTTGGCTTTCATGGAAAAGCAGGAACTGTTTTGTTTTGAATTATCAGAATACTGATCTGTGCATCCTGATACCCAGGAATATTTCAGAGCATTTTATAGGTAAAGATGAATTTATGCATTAAAGCAGGAAAGAAAAAAAGAACAAATTCATTAAACTCAGGCCAAATCTCAAATCAAATGTATTTTCTCATTAAAGCTTACCCTGTAATGGTTATTAACATAATACATCACCAGCTGTCCTGCACATACAAGTGACTGGTAATTATTTAAGAGCACTCAGTATTCATCATGCTTTAGAGTAGATAAATTTAGGAGAGCAAACCCCAAAATGTCTGGCCTTGTAAGAAGACCATGAAGAGTGGTGCTAGGACAGCAGCTCCTCTGCATTACAGGAGACAGCATCCTCCCTGCTCTGACACCTCAGTAACAGAAGGCTAGTTTGGAAAAAATGAGGAAACAGTCCAAAGGAAAACATATACAGGAAGCAGAAAACACACAAAATGCTGGGAAAGAAAGCTAATGGGGAGAGAGGCTCTAGCGGGCAAGAAGAGAAGTTTTGAGAAGAGGGACGGGAAGAGAAACTGGAGAATATGAACTGAATTGCTCTCATTTTCAGCAAGGCAAGGGAGACTGTGCAGAGATGAGAATGTGACACCAGATCAGTTTTTCTGACTGGCCACAGTTACTGTCTCTCTCAGCAGTAGGTGTTTGAGTAACACCCAAAACCATCCCTGCTCTCTGCAGAGCAGCCACAGCTCAGCTTGATACAGAGGTAAGTTTCCCTCAAGCAGCATTACGAAATGTGTTCCCTGTCTTTACTCCTTTCTTCCTTTGGCCTTACCTCAGAAGACCAGGTCCCCATCCAGGCATGGATTTGCTTCTTGTGACTCAGTCTGGGTCTGCTGTCACCCTGCTGAGCCTCCTCCTCTCCTCTGCACAGAAACCTGGGGCTGCACTTCCACCACACATGGGGATGTTGCTGTTTGCTGCAAGCATCTTCTCACTAGGCTACCTGGTTGTGTTTTGTTGAGTGGGAGTTCCTCTGCATTTCATAAGCCTTGTCTCCAGACTTGATGGCTCTTGCTAAGCAGAATCATTTAAGTATCTGTAGAGGAAGAAATAGATTGACATCGGAGAGGCATGAATAGCATCCCAATACTGGTGTTGAAACAAGTGCCACAGATCTTTGTGGCCATGTTAACCCTTGATGTCTTTAACAGTGCAGCTTTGTGGGTTGTGTGGGAACACCTCTGTCCTGGGCAATGGGAGCTCAGCAAAAGCTGAGACCAATCTGGCAGGAAAATCAAAATACAGGGCAGTATGGGAGCAGTGGAAGAGGTAGGAAAATGGTTACTAGGCTTCCTCCTCCCCTCATTCCCTCTGATCTGATCTTCCTGGGCCCATCCCCAGCAGCATGCTGGGCTGGATTATCTCCTGAGGAAGTGAGGATGGCCAGCGGCTGCGAGTGAGTTTTCAGTCTGTCTCCTCGTTGAAGCTCCTCCAGTACCATACTGTCCCTTCAGATGCTCCTACGGGGATCTGACAGCTTCCCTGGGAACCCTCCCCCAGGGAATATCACATCCATTGCCTGAACACCAGGTGTCACTGAGGCCCTAAGGTAACATTTCCTTGCTTTTTATTTCAGATGGTATTTTTCAGTTATTTTGTTCAAAATATCGTGGATTTTTTTCTCTATGGAAAAAATATATGACTCCATTTCTGTCAAAGTGATTTATAGAAAAACACAGCACAAAAAATACTCTCCACAAGCAGCACTGAAACATAACTTGAAAGAGAACACACAGCCTTCAGTGTCCAGAAGCCTGCTTGATATTTGTCATACTAAAGCAGCTGTCTATAAAAGCAAGCCTTGTCCAGCAGCTGCTGAAAGAGCAATTCACTTCCGTGGAGCAACTTTTTCTCAGAATAATGATCAGAAACATATTTATGATTGGACCAGAAGTGCACTTTTGTTGCAGAATTGTAATAACTTTTCTGACTATTGAGATGCAGGATCCTCTCAAGGGAAAGGTTATACATTAATCATTTAAGGTATAACATGAAGAAACGAGGTCATAAGGAGACTGAACAAGTTCTAAAAATAATGTGGTGGAGAAATGAAGAAGTCTGCGAGATGCAAAATTAGAGGACATTCTGACTTGACTCTTTTGTCCTTTGAAACTTGAAGATCCCAGATCAAATCCTGACTGGGTCTTTAGGAGTATAAGAACTGAATATGTAAAGGAAGCATCCCAGGTTTAACTTTTAATTGAATGAGGCTGTGTACCCTGCTCACCAATGTTCAGTGAGGATGACCTTTTTTACTAACTCCACTGTACTTTTAGGCAAAATGAGATATTTGGAAATAGCTTGTCTGTACCTAAGATGTCTGAAGTCTTTCAGTTGTCCTCACTTTTTGAGGATGCCTATTGGCAAAGCACCTGTGTTTCTGGGTCCTTTGTCTGCCAGAGAGCATTGAGATTCAGGGAGCTGCAGAGTAAAGAGGGGGACACCTCACTGCTGTTATCAGCTGCCTGAGGGGTGATAAGAGGAGGATGGGTGGAGTCTTCTTGGCAGGGCACAGAAGAAGACCAAGAAATGCAATGGAAGGACAAATGCATAAGTTGCAGCAAAGGAAATTATGATTAAGCATATGGGAAAATAATCCTTCACAATGAGAGCAGTCAAAGACTGGCACAGACTTTCCAGGGAGGCTGATCTCCATCCTTGGAGATGTTCAATGGCTCAGCCCCTGAGCATCCTACCATAAGTTTGAAATTAGCTTTGCTGTAAGGTGGGTGCTCTCCAGAGAGACTCTTTATCCCAAATTATTCTGTGATTGTGTCTGTGCAGAGAGACAGAGACAGACATCTGAGATTTAGTTTACAGGAGGGAAGCAACTGTGATAAAATCACTACTCTGAAAAAGTGGAAACACAGTGCCTTGGACACAGCCCAAATGAAGCATGCCTGAACAGGAGTGGAAGGCTGGAGACAGCTTTGTAGCATATGAACTTTGCATAGATGAACTCTGAGAGTGACTGAGAGAGAGCCTGGTTTGTAACCAGCACTACTGAGCTACCCATTAGTAAGCCAGTGGTGCCTATTTGTTCCTCTCTCTTACAAGGATTCAGTCAAACAGAAGAACAAGCCTTAAAGAAAGGCAAGTTATAAAGATAAAAGAGCAAAGCTGGAAGAGAAATATGTTGCACACTTGGGGATAAGGAAAGAAAATATCACCAAGGGCTTGCAGGTGATGTTTTTTGGAATTTGTTTCACCAAGGGAACAGCGTGCTATCCTTTACTGACAGAAATAAAGGCATTTATCAAAGACATGTTGGCCTTCTTCATCAGTGTTCTCTTGGATTGCAACTGGGAGATGGTGCTGTTCTCTGTGACAGAATGGTGGCTGATGGCACGTACAATCCCCTCTGTTACTGATTACACGGTGTGCTAAAGCATGCATGCCAGCTACCCTCACACTGGCATGCCTCTCAGTGTCCTGTCAGTGCTCGCTGGCTCCAGGCTTTCAGTGGTGCGGAAGACAGCTTTGTTCCTGCCCTGGGACACTTTGTTCTCCTGCTCGGCCGGAGCCCCACAGGAACATTGCTGACTCCTTCCCGTAATTGCCTACACGTGGCAAAGACTCTCAAGATTAGGGAGCCCAAATCATGTTTGGTGCGGTTTTGCTTCCCCCCCCCCCCCCCCTTTTTTTGCTCTGTGTTCTCATTTCGTCCCCAGATAGTAAAAGCCACAGATCTGGATCCTGTTAGGAAAGGAAAGGCGCATGAAGGAGGAGAAGGAGCGGAGAGGGCCGGGGGAGGGGCGCGCTGGGCGCGGTGCGCGCTCAGCCGTGAGCAGGCCGGGCGGTGACTCACTGACCGATACGGCAGCGCCGAGCGCGGGCAGCCCCGCCAGCGTTTCCAGCTAGCCCGAGCATTTACTGCAGCGAAATGATTCCGTGACCTTAAGAAGCAGCCAGGGGCTTTCTCTGGAGACTGCTGGAGAGGCAAAGTAATCTAATAGATGGGAAACTGCACTGAATACATTTTTTTCTCGGTCTTGTTAATGATCTCAGCACGCACAGCTCATTTCAGCCCTCTGAAAATAGCTGGCAAGTTGTTCCTGAGATTTTCCAGTCATTTTAGGGCTGGTATTCAGTTACTGCTGAAGATGATAAGAGATCTTTTGGCTATGTAGTGTAAGCTTCCCAAAGAGATTTTTGAGACCTTTTGTAACATAGGTGTCCATCTCTTACTTATTAAGGTCACTACAGAGCGCTTTCTTCTAACAAAATAAAAATAAAAAAAACGCCCTAAGGCAAAACTAAGGCACAATTTGGGTGCAAACTGCACACAGCTTGGAGTAGAAAGGAGCAATTCAGACAAGCAGTGGGTTTAGGTGAGTTTTGAAGTTTGTTACTCCCAACTTTACATTTCTGGAACATTTTTTAAATTACATGCAACTGTGCTAAATATGAAGGCACAGTACATGAAACAGGAGCTAGTAACATCCAGGACAAGCAGACAGTGTCTGTCCAGAGAACAATTTCAACACCTTATACACGTCCCTTTTAAACCTGTGCTTAGGAATGGTTGCTCAAGTTCCCACATGATTCAAATGGGAACTTGCCCTTTGAGCAGCTCAGGTGACATAGTGATTCCTGGAGTTATGCTGGAGCACACACAGCATAGTGGTGATGGTTTTCTGTTCCATCTCTGTAGAAATTGCTGATTTGTCAACATCCTGAAAGTCAGGCCAAGTCTTCTGCTGTCTGTAGACTACAGCAAAGCTCTGGTTTCTTACCAATGAAGAGCCAGTGGCAGGAAACGAATGCTGGAAAACTGACACAGCGAACTGCTCCACAGCCTTTCACCTGGGAATACTTTGGGGCTGTTCAACCAAAGAAGGGTTTGAAGGTGGCTGGAAGTCTCTTCACTTTGTGAATTATTTCCATAGTTTGTCAAAGACAGGGACAGAAAATGGATGAGAGCAATGTGTAAGGGCATTTTGCATCCTGGACCAGCACAAAGCCCTTTTCCATGTTGTCCTCTGTTTTCTCTCTGTGTTTCATTACATGGTGGGTATGATACTAACAGTAGATGTTTATCACAAATCCAGCCAATTTTTAAATTATTTTCCCTAAAAAGTTGTTTGTTCCGAATAAGATGACTAATTCAAGTTCTTTTTTTTCTTTTGAACAGTTTGTTGAATAGGAGTGAAAGAAGCAGCTTAAACTTTGCATTCCAAGTAGTTTCATGTTTCGACTTTTTTTTTTCTGCTGTTACGTGACTAATAGATGTTGTAATTGTTGCTATAATCATGGCTGAAAAGCCCCTTTGCACAAATTCTTTGTATATAGATAAGTGAATTTTATGGCTTAAAAAAAAAACTTTGGTGAGCTCAGCTGTTGCTGTCAGCAGCAGTCTCCATCTCTGGGATGATCACTCATTAAAGTGATACTCAATCCTCACTTTTCCACATGTCCCTCAGAGAAGCTGCATGACCAAATCTTAATGCCAGTAGCCAGTATTACCCCTTTTGTTGATGTTGCTTTTCTCTATTTTCCTGTACAAAATCTTCTAGAGATTCATTTCTGTGATTTAATTTAAGGGATCAAGAGATATTAGTAATTTTGTGCATCCCAATATGCACAATAGCAGCAAAGGTAGAAGATACCATTTTTATGTCCAAGGTAATTTATAAGAGCATCTCTTGCTTGTACTTACTTAAAACTTACATAGTTCAAATATTTTACATTTTAAATGAGGAGAAGGAACAGCAACATTAAGCAGCAGCTAAGAATGGAAATCATCATTTGCAAAGCCAGAGGACTAAACCATAGTCAATACATGTGGAAAGGAGAGAAGGCTCACCAGATGAAGAGAGGATAGTAGGAATTTGTTTCTGAGCAGGCAGCAGGGTGCAGGCAGTGAGCTTTTGAAGAAGGCATGAAAACTGCTGCCAGTTAGAGCATTAGGACACTATTTTAGCAGCTCTCTTCAAGTTGTAGTTCTTCATATGGACCTTTCCAGATCAATTTGCTGCCTTTGACAAGGTGGAGTCATGCATATACTGTGGAAGGAATGGACAAGAACATTCCAACTTTCTTTGTCTTTCTCACTTTGCAAGAACTTCTGCTTAACAGCTTTGAAGGTAATTGGAAAGGGTGTAAAAAGCAATTTTCATTTATTTATCAACAACAATTAAAAACATGCATTTTTTTGCCACAAAATTAGATGATCCCCAGAGAAGTAAGGAGCTAAAAAGGCAGCAAGAAAAAAGGTAGTTCAGAAAACAGCAGTAAAATTATTCTGGTCTCAGTGCTTTGAAGTGAGTTGTACAGCACCCCAGGCCCATTGTTTCCATAAGGTTAAGATGTATAAATAACACCATAAAATAAGTAGGAGTTCCTGCCATAGGTTGTGAGTGTCCCTGCAGGATTCTGCCCAAACACACAGGTTCCCTGTCTGCTGCTGCCTCTCATTTGTTGCCTTCCTGTTTCTGTGGCCCCACAAAAAACAAGGTCTGGGTTTTCAGGACAGTCAATGACAACTTGCTTCTAATTAATGGACACTGTGCTGTAACTTCTGTCCTTGGTTTCTGCTTTCCCATGCTGATGCCAGTAGCAAGGTCCCTGGTCAGTGGCACCTGGGCCACATTGCAGAGTGTCCTGCCTCGCTGCTGTGACAGATACAAGTCCAGAGACTTCAGTGCAGTGCAGTGCAGAAAAAGCTGCTGGGCTTCTTCTTCATGAAAGACAAGTGGACAAGCAAAATGAAGAGAAAAGGAAAGACAGGCTTGTCCTTCTGTGCTGAGAGGAACAGGAGGTGTAAGGAAACCCAGTGGTGCTTCCAGACTCCTGCTGCAGTTTGTGCCACAGCACGACAGCAGATACTTAGGCAGTCACTGGAGTGTGATCAGGTAATCATCAGATTACCTGAACATTGCTGCTCTGTGTTATTAGATCTGCTGAAAACTGTACTGTATCTAGTTCCAAATGCACAGTCCATCTCCTGAGAGGGCAGTGGTTTCTTTGGAGCAGTCTCAGAACAACTTGCAATACCATGCCATTCATGTGGTTGGGCTTTTACAGCAAGGCTGTACAAACTAGAGCCAGCAGAGCTGAGTAACCCTGGCAGAGCAGCCAGGTAATGTAGCTGCACAGCTTCCAGTGCCTGACCAGCTACCTTGCTTTATGGAGGCATGCCCACTTTTGGTGGAGTGGAGGATCAGTTTGCAGGAGTGCCTGGCAAGACAGTCAGTCATTCTGCAAACATGATTCAATCCAGGCAAGAGCAGAGGTCAGCCTCACAGCTAAAGAACAAACCAGGCATCCTAGGCTACTAGTTTTGCTGCCTACTATTCTATACTAAAAAAAAAAAAAAACAACTACTTGGAAAATGTGTAGGTGTTGTAGATTGTAGATCATTGTCGTGCACTTTACTGTGCACTCTTCAGATAGCTGGGGAATAGGTGAATGTGAATGGAGAAAGAAAGTGAGGAAAGGAACATGACATGGAAAACATTGCTGCTGTTATCACTTCTAGGAAGTGAATCTGTTAGCATGTGAGGACCTTAGCTGCAGTAGAGAGTCTACTCTCTCATTTTCAGAGAACAAGGTGTTGTCTTGTGCCATTGGATTGCATTACTGGAGTTACAGGTATCCTAATATGAATCCATGCTGCCAGTGAAACGAGGTCTGCAACGTGGCTACCACAGATAGAACCAGAGGAAAATACAGGGAAGGTGCACAGGCAAATGTGGGGGTGAAGTCCCACCCACAGGGGTATTGTAGGTGTCAGACCAGCTCACGAGCCTGGGAAACTCAGTTGTGTTCCTTCTCCTGGAGGGATACAATAGCAGAGACAGGCAAAACTTATAAGAGACATTTTTCTCAAGCCAATCTCGAGAAAGAAATAGTAGATGTGCATTAGTGTGATAGATAAGCACCAAATGAGAAAAGGGCATGCTGGCCATAATATTGACAAAGATGCAATTATTATCACCTGATCAGTACAAGCAGGGACTGCCCATGTGGGTGGACAGATCTGTCTGGATTTGGCTTGTTACCAGTTTCCATAAGGCAGAAGTGTAGCTGGCCTTTACAAGTTTTGTGAACAATCTACAAAAATAGTTGCTGGGGACTGCCATGAAGGCCAAGGAGAAAATTTTTGAATACAGGGTATTGGAGGAGCTTTTGTTGGGTTGCAGCAGATGAGACCAATGGCATGGAGGGAGCTGAGATATTCCAGGGTGTGACAATGTCAGGAAGCTACACCAGCCAGGCAAACCTAGGCTTATAGCTGGGATTCTTCTCTCCTAAAATGAACAGAGATAGGACCTGGAACAAAATAAATAATCAAGTGTAATCTGGCACTTCTCAAATTGTAAAAGATCTGATCTTGTGTCTCTGTTAACATTTCCACCAGCCTGCTGTATACTGAGCCCAGCCCAATAGGAAGAGTAGCTGTGATTTCTCAGGAGTAAAGAAAGCTGTGCTCTGTTGCAAAGCAAGTGACCAGAACAAAGCTCAGTTTCCCCACACAGAGCTCCTTCCAGTGCTCAGGCTGTGGAAAAGTGCCTCTCATTCTTGAAAGTATGGCAGACCAAATTAGTTAAACTTTTACAGTTCTGCCTGGACAGTTGAATCTGTGAGATAACATGGTTAGTAGAAAGAGGAACACACACAGGATCTCCACAGCAGCTGATTATCCCAGAATCTGGCTGTTTGAAGCTAGGGCATGGTTAACTGATAGGAATTTATTTTGGAATTACCAGCAGCTGAGGATGGATTTAGTAGATATGATACTCCTCCTGACCACGGAGAAAAGCAGAGCATGCTGTCAGAGCTACCAGAAATTAGTCAGCTCCAACAACTCAAAAATTAGAATGCATATTGCAGCAACAGAGTGGGAACACAGAAAACAGCAATCACAGTGACATATCAAATTCCTGTTCTGAAGCAGAGGGACGTGAAAGACAACTCATTTAGCAATTACACATTCTTTAAATCACAAAAGGGAAAATCACAGAATTGTAAGGAAAAGCACTGCATTCAGTAAGTGAGTGTCAATCCATGAAATGAGATTTTTGCATGCACGTGATGTTCATGCCAGGCAGAACTGCAAAATTAAATGTATTTATACCAGATGCAAAGGCAAGATAAGAAATTGAATATCAGATCAAGAGACAAAAGGACTGAATGCCTTATTCTTTGAAACTAGCAAAATAAGAAAGCAGAATGTCCATAAACTAAGGTAATTTTTAAATTGCATCATAATACTGTCACTAAGAGATTGTAATTTTTAAACATGACCTACAAAAAGTATTCCAACTAAAATTTTAGATGCATAGAAACCAGCGATTCCAGCTAAAGCATGTGAATTTATGATCTTAGTGAAAAAAACCTCACAAAAACAAACAAACAAACAAACCCCACAAAAGAGGACAGATACTTTATATGGTCAGACAGATGAACAAGTTAAGCCAAAATTTTACCCAGACCTACATTTTTTACAGCATCAAAACATTAATTCTGATATATTGCCCTGGTGATTTTGCTTCTGTGGAATAGCTATCATTAATTTTATCCCAGTAAGTTAATATGATGGCTAGAGCATCACACATTTTGCAGAGTGTCTGATATGTTAATACAGAAAAATTAAAGAGATCAATAAAGTAAATAAAAACCTAGACTTCACTGCCAAAGATTTATAGAACACAGCTTTAATAACATGATATCAAGAAATAAAGCGAAATATGCATTTTTATATACTCAAGCATTACAAACAATGATTAAAATGAGCTCAGGCCTCAAACCGTTCACTTGGAGCTATGTTCTTCACATGACAGAAAAAGACACATTCCTAGAATTTGATAGTAAAACACTGGAGAAAAAGAAAAAAATATTAACAGAAGCTAATTCAGATGGGGATGGATATCAGTTTGACTGAGAGGCCTGGCAAAAATATTTACCCTATGCAATACAAGTGTGTGGACATGAACCTCATGTGGCAGAGCCTCTGAAAAATCATGCCCCCAGCTGCATCTCTCTGGAAATAGCCAGAAAAGTAAAATAGAAAATGAAAAATGAGAATATTGCAGCCAAATGACTGTTCAGTTGACACAGAGGAAAAACTAAGATGGTTGCAGGCAGTTGAGTAAGAGCTGTTCAAGAAATTACCATCCCAAGAGCAGGATTTGAATATGCCCTCAGTAGATGGTCCATGTGTCCATCCTTGGTCTGTGCAGTACAGGCAGAAACACACAGCACCTCCCAAGCACTCTGGCAGAGACACCCTGAGTGCCTGAGTAGTAGCCTGAGCCCATGAGGGCAGGAGTGATGTAAGAAAAAGGAGGCCAAGACATGAATCAATGTTTGAGCTTTGAGATGAACTCTGTGCTAATCTGTCTGGTTTACAATCTGTGGTGTAGATATGTCTCTGTTACATGATGTCACAACCAGAGAAGCCTGCAGACTATGTCACCTGAGACAGTGCTCTAGAAAGAGAATGTTTGGAAAAGGTAGGAAACCAAAACTTGTTTTTAAAAGCATTTTTTAAAAATTGTTCACTGAATGTGACTTAAGTAGCAAAGCCAGGAGAACTACACCACCTACAACTGACTTTTTATCCAGAGCAGTCCAGAATTCAGAAGTATGGTAACTGAACAAAAATATGAGCTCATCGTCTGTTACAGATCTCAAGGGCCATTAAAATAAGTTTTGAGAAAAGAATTAAAGAGAAACAAAGTATAAACAAAATCAACCAAGGATTTAAAAGTATTTCTGTCTCAAAATACGTCCATCTTCCTTCTAAGACCCAGATCACAGGGGAGAAGCTTCCACTTTTGGATACTGAATGGTGAAGATAGCATAAGCATTTCAAATGATGTTGAATATAGAGGCAGCCAACTTGAGGATATGTCAGGACAATCTGAAAACAAAAGTTTGTCTCCTTGCCTTATTGAAAATACACAGCATCCCCAGTGAGTGCATTTTTCCACAGGCAGAAACTGTCTTCTCATTTTAAATGACTCTATTTGCAGTGAGTTTATACTCCACATCTGGGGATAATTGTATTGCTTCATCCTGCTGCCACAGTTATCAAACAGAAAGGCTGAACTGGAAGATAAACTTGTTTTTATTTTTAACTTTACAGAATGTATTTGAAAAAAGAAAAAAGTCAGGCCAGTCTGGAGCAATATTCCTCAAGGAGTATCAGTAGCATCTTGATATAAATATGCACATTCCTTGGTTCCTGTGGAGCAGCACCATGAAGCTCTGCAGTAATAGAAGTGGGATGAGAAGCTTGCAAAGGCAAACAGCAGCAGTGAAGCAGGAGAGCTCCCACAGCAGGGTGAAACTTGCAGTGTCAGAGAAAATCATGAACTTGAGGCAAGGCACAAAGGCAGCCATGGAAGATAGTGCAACATAGGCTGTTGGTGGGACAGGTAACTCAGCCCAGGTAAAGCTCCACTGACTGCACCTGATGTCACTTAAAGGTTGTCATCACTGAAAGATGACACCAAAGAGCAAAAGGAAGGCTGATGGAAGCACTGACTAAAGAACCCTCTTTGTGTGCTGGTGAAACGATGCAAGGAAGGAGCCTGACTGGAGACTGCCCTGTGACAGGTGACATCCCCATGTTCCTGCTGGCAGCCAGCAGGACTGCAGAGCTGGCAGCTGGACAGGCACAGCTGCTTTCCTCGGGGGCTGCTCTGCAGGGTTTGCACAGCCCTCTCCAGAGCAGGAGCCTGAGTGCAAGAGGCCTCTTACAGCTCCAGGGCTTTTTCAGTCCTCAGTCTCTTGCTGTAGATGGTTGCTGAAGAGCTGCTGAAATCTATCTGTGCTTATGGTCTGCCAGACTGTCCTTCCAAATAAGATTTCACAGATGATATGGAATTAATTTAACCTATAGGTTCATGTAAATTGGTAATACACATCATTTGTTTTAAAAATTCATAATCCTTTTCCTAAATGGTCAGCACCAAGTACTTGTAAGGAAGATAGAGGAAATTTTCCAAATCCTTGCTAGTTAAGTTAGAGAATATATGGCTTAAATATCTTTCTAAATGTATTGTAACCCATCTCAGATGTTATATAGAAATAAGAATTAAATAGCAGAACTTCAAATATTATTCCTTTCCTATGTTTTTGACTTTGTCTTCCCTTGTGTTCATCTTCCATGACATATCACAGCAACACTAGTAGCAATGCTGTAGCACAAGAGTCTAGAGAAATAAGTAGTGGAAGGCTTTGCCTGCAACTAGTTGAATATGTATGATTCTCTTGAACTTCATTTTTTGTGTGCATTATGATGAAATTATCTGTGTCTTTTGTTAATCTTTAAGGTAATATTTCATTATTGTTTTAGCCCTATTAATATAGCATAAAGGAGAAATATTCCATTTTCTCTAATGAAGAAAATTAAAAATCAATTTCCAAGCCATCTCATTTAGAAAAGTAATTTTAAAAGCAATGAGACTATAATTTTGAATTGTGTAACAAATCAATTCGTGTTTTAGAGCACACAGTAGTCAAGGGTGATTTGTTTAGCAAATTCAACTCAGTTTTCTAATGCAGCTTATATTTTGTTTGTCCTGACCTTACTATCTCCATTTTCATTGTAGCACAGTAGGAAAATACATGGAGACCCAGTGCTTCTTACAGAGGTTTTTATTTCTGATTACTGTGTTCCCTTCTCCTCTGTATTAACATCTCATTTGAACCTGTTGGTTGCCCTCCAAGTACAGTGCCCTCAGTTCAGATCTCTGAATTTAATGCTGACTACCAGGCCCCCTCTGTGGGAGTCTGTTCCCATGGAGGATGTTTTGCTTCTTTTTCCCCACAATCTGAGCCACAACATGAGGCAATGGTGCTCTGACTATGCTGCCAGAGAACCACACAGCCAAACATCTCAAGTGCTCTGCAAAAATCCAGAGTCTTCCTTTAGAGGTGATAATATAACATGAGAAAGTAAGATCACAGGTATTTTATAAATAAGTAAACTAAGGGCATAGAGGCCAATTCACTTTCTGAGGGTCATATATATATGCAGAGCCAGAAATAATAATGAAATAAATTATCCTTTTGAAAGTCTGTGTACTAGACTATCAGGTAGATTTTACTTCTCTCACTACCCAGTAGTCTTTAATAAATCCTTAATTGGCATAAATATAGTGACCTTCCTGAAAACACAGAAACTTCCCAGTTTCCAGAAAGAGAGAACTGATTCACCTTTTCTCTCCTTAGCAAAGGAAACAAAGTTTTTCATGCATGGGATCCTTGAGGATCAAACTCAAAAACATCTCTACATTATCAACCCTGTGTTCAGAACAAATCCAAAACTGCCCTATATCAGCCACTGTGAAGAAAATTAACTCTGCCCCAGACAAAACCAACACAATATTTTATTAAGCTTGGCTGGTACTGAAATTTATAGTAGGGCAGCCACATACTTTAAAAAATTTCAGGGAAAACCTGTTGGTTTTAACAAACATACTTTGGTGGGGTTTTTTTTTCAGTCTGCCATTGAAATAGGAAAATGCAGATAAGCCCAACCTCCTTTTCTATACTTCCCTGGTGCAACTGGTAAGCTCTCAGAGATACCAGCAATATTTGAAATGGTGGAGCACCATTTCTTCTGAAGTGGTAAAGCAGACCCCTCTTTTGCCACCTTTGTCACATGCAGAGTGAGAAATATGTAACAGGTAAGGAGCAACTCAAAAACCACTCAACAGCTGCTGAGCTGTTCAGTCAGTTTGGCTCTGGGAGAACAGAGCCAGGGTTGGATCAGATGTATGAAGAGCCTGTGAGCAGAGTTACATGGCTATAAACCTGGCATGAGAGGAGATTGAGCAAGCAAATCAGATGCCACAAGCACGATTTGCTCGCTGCTAATGATGTCTCTGTAACATCACAGGCTATCTCTAAGCTATATTTTCCACTGCCTTGCTGGCTTGCAAAACTTTTAATGGAACAAGTTTTTCTGGCAGAAGAACACTGATTTTTATCTTTAATGAGCAGCCTCTCTATCATTTAGCTTCAGGAAACAGCTTCCTGGTTGTAAACTGCTTGAGACTGCTGACAGCCAGGCAACTTCAAAAGCAGCCAGGAGCAACTTTCTTGCTGACTTTGGGAAGGAATTCAAAAATGCTGAAAAGTGCAGATGATTCTGTTATGGAGCAGGAGGACTCTGCTTCCCAACATGGAGAAATGACGAGTTGGGATATCAATGACATCAAACTTCCCCAGGTACGTGCCTGTGTCATAGAAATTTATTTAGTTCTGACCAGTCATCTCCACCACTGATCTTAAATGCTTTCTCAGTCATCTATGACTCATTGCCTTTATTCTCTTTGTCACCTCGAGGTATGGGGGAGTTTTGCTAGAAAATATTGAGAAAATATTGACATTTCCATGCATTTCTCCTTAAATGTATTATTGAAAGAGCTGTTGATGCATGAAAAATAGCAATGTTGCAAAGGCATTGTTTTCACTGGTGGATTAGGTGCAGAGAAAGCAGAGGAAAAAAAGATGCCTCCTGCTGTGGGCACTTAATTAGAGCTGTCGAGGATTTGCTTTTTGCCCTGGATAGTGTTTTTGAGAAGGGAGCACAGCACCCACCACTGCCTTGCTACTGTAGGTGTTCAGTCTCGTTGCAGACTGGGCTCCAGCTCCAGAGCTCAGATGGAGGCAAGTCTTTTCACGAGCACCTAGGGAAGCCTTGCTTCATGTTTGCAGAGATTTGCTGGGAGACACAAGAGTGATCTTCCCCTCCCTCTGTCCTTTTCTAGTTCTCTTAGCTAAAAGTTTCAACCATGCTCTCCAGTGAAAGCCCACACACCCTGCACACCAATGTCACCTCCCTGTCCCTCAGCTCTGCGTATTTCTGCCAGATTCCTCCAGCTGCAGTGCTTCAGCATCCAGCTCTGCCTTTCAGCTCCCAGCCCTGCCTTCTTACTGGATCCCAGCCTCCTCCCTACTATAACAGTGTTGTTTGCTCAAAGCCTCCATGTTCCAGAATATCCCCTTCCCTGCCCTTCAGCCCAAGGTCATCTTCACCTGCACTTCAGTCTAGAGGCATCATGGACACCCTTCCCTACACTATCCAGTGGCTACCAGGGGAGCATGGGAATTTTTCTCTTCTTGGTTGATGTTCTTACTGCTGTCATGGCTCTCAGTTCTGGGATTAGCAATTCAAAGGAAATTTCTACTAAGCTTTTGTATCCCTTATAAGAACTTTTCCCTCAAAATCATCATCAGGTATGGTAGATGCTTTACAGCTTTCTGCATTTTACTATATTGACTGTACCCACTGAAGTACACTGATGTGATGTGTACATCACATCACATTTGTGATGGTGTTTGATCACATTACATCACATTTGATTTGGGTCTTTGGAGTTTTTTTCCCAGTTTTATTTTTATTGCTCCTCACTCTGTTGTCCTTGAGGCATGGTGTTTTTTCTGGGTGGTTTTTTTGGGTTTTTTATTCTTTTTGGTTGGTAGGTTGGTTGGTTGGGTGAATGAGAACAAGCTCCTGGCCAGGCCTTCCCAATGCTCTGGGGCCTGCGGGGAGCCACAAAGATCTGTGTTTTTCCTGCCTTATCTCCACTGCTCCCTCCTGACAACCAGCATCACCTGCTGGGGTGCTGGAGTCACCTAGGCTACAGGAAACCCAGCAGGGGTCCAACTCTGCTCAGCTCCTCCACAAGCTTTTGTCTTCCCCAGCCTAAAATGTGGCTTGCTTTTCTGTTTTCACAGCATGTGAGACAGACAGACTGGTTTCAAGAATGGCCAGATTCCTATGTAAAACATATCTATAGCTCAGAGGATAAAAATGCTCAGCGGCACCACAGCAGCTGGGCAATGAGAAACACCAACAACCACAACTCTCGTATCTTGAAAAAGTCCTGCCTTGGGGTGGTGGTTTGTGGTAATAACTGCTCTACCTTGGATGGGAGGAAGATCTACCTGAGACCAGCAATATGTGATAAAGCCAGGCAAAAACAACAGAGTGAGTACAAACATGGCAGTTCATTGTATGGCAGCTCTTAAGTGAACACATCAGAGAAATCAAAGTATAGGATACCCTTTGGATTACCCAGCCTTCCTTCTGTCATTCTTTATATTCCAATGCAACTCTTGATTTGGAACAATGCATTTTACACTTCTTATTGTTGGAGTGTAGTCATCTGCTTATTTTCTTTTTTTTTCCCTAAACATTTGTAAATCTCTATTTTTGCTGGTTAGGGATTGTTTCCCAGCCTTCTCAGGCCCATTAGTGAGGGTACTGAGAAAGCTGCACAGTGCAGGCAGTTCCTGCACTGCCCTGCTATTCCTGCCCACCAGAGTGTTGGCTTCGTTATTGCACTGGCCCAGGAGGCAAGTCTTGCAGGAAAGAAGTTGCTCATAAACTGTGATGACTGGAAAATAGGCCCCACAGTCACGTCACTGGAGCCAGACAATGCAAACAGAGAACATGAGCTGCACACACATTTTTAACAAGACCATTCCAAACAATGTGATTGCTCAGTAGAGTTAGCACATACTGATTTCTGGATCTGATGTACATTTTAGCTAAGAAAGGTATTATTCAGGTGCTCACTGAGGCCAGAACAATGTTCTCTAGAAACACATATGACATTCCAAACACTGACAAGAGAAAAACTAAAAATAAATTATAAGATTGTAATAATATTGTAATAGAAATAATTTTTGAAGGTTATATTTAATAACGAACAGAATAAAGAATAAAATCCCTTCCAATGATTAGTTTGTTTATATTGATTTTTGCTTATGTTTGGAAGTTTTTCACATAGTTTCTCTCAGTGTAATTTCTGAGCACCAAACCAGAAGTGGCAATCTGCCACCAATGAACCATTGTATCACATGGGATTCATCTAACTGGTGTTGTATAGAAAGTGCTTCCCCCTGCCCTTGCTCCAGGGAAATGCTGTCCAAACTGCAATGGACCACTCCAGCTCCTTTCCTGCCGAGGCCATGGTGGTTACCCAGTTACCAACTTCTGGAGGCATGAAGGCCAATTCATATTTTTCCAGGTTGGTATAAAATTACTTAACATTATGCACGTTAATTTTAAAGACTGGTATTTTAAGTTTTATTTTGCAAATTTTTTTTGTTCCAACATATAGGGGTTATTGAATATGACAAAGTCAAATGACTGTAAGGAGAAAAAAATTTCACAAGGTCCTAAGCAACCTGATCTAACTCTGAAGTTAGTCCTGCCTGTGCAGGAGGTTGAGCTAGAGGGCCCTTCCAGCCTAAATTAGCCCATGCTACTATGATTTTACAGCACAGTGTATTTTTTATTTAGGCTTCTGTGAAAACTTGTTGATTTTGAAGTGTTTTGCCTCAGGTACATAGGAACCAGCAAATCCTCAGAAATACCATATTATGTCTTCTCCTTATCCAAGGCACTACGCATAATCATGAGGGAATCTTGGAAGAGGAGATGGTTGTACCCAAGGGACTGTCTATGGAAAATGCCATCTATGTATTATATATAACTTATATCTGGAACACAGTGTATGCAAGTGTTTAAATAATGGGCACTATTTCTGGAAGCTGTAGTCCCGTTTAGTAACATTACCACTTGCCTGCTTTCCACTCTTTCACTTATGTGCAGGCTAAATAAAATTAATTCTCTGTGGAAGCTAATGAAAATTAATGTTCAGGTAAATATGTCTAAACTGTAAGAAGAATTAAAGTGACTGCAGGGAGTTCAGCTGGGGCTCTGTTGGGGGAACTGATAAATGTGGTGCACTGATTTTATTATTTCAAAAGATTTCTACCCTACCCATCCCACTTCATCTGGGATATGCTTATTATTTGAGCTTACAGTAACTAAATCCTATTAAATACAGAGCATTAAATTAGGCCACAATATGTGATTTTGGCCTGTGGTATAAATTCTGTTCCCTTAAGATTATTAACAAGATTGCTTCTACCTTTAATGTACCATAATTACGTTCTAAAGTGCAAAGGAGCTCACGACCACCCACGTCCAGAAACAAAACTAGAAGCAGAAGCAAGAAGATCAATTCAAAAAGCAAAGACAGCTTTTTCTTCATCTTCTCTAAGACTAAAAAGAATCCAGGAGATTGAGGTAACTCTTGCTATTGGTCAATGAAATTTTGGTCAAGCAACCTGTGGTTCAAGGCATGGTGGAGGCTATCTGGGCTTTGGGTCTGGGTGGGAGCAGGCTTTACACCTCCACATTCTCCCATGATCAGGCCAAGAAGGACCAGGGCTGTCCTGAGCATCCTGCTCTCCTTAGTGCTGTCATCCACTGCCAGCAGCTCCTCTCCAGAGGAAATTTGCACCTGGTGGCATCTGGAGATTGCATCTACACTGGTAAACAAAGCAGGGCTGCAGGGCAAGCTAAGTTTCATCACCATTCATGTGGAGCTTCCTGTGCATAAGTTTCTGCCCATTGCCTCTTGTCCTATTTCTTGGCACTACTGAGAAAGGTGAAGGCATGCTCCACCTCTGCTTGTTCCCCTTGAGTTTCAGCGAGAAAGGGGGAAGGTGCATAACCTGTACCTGGTTTGCCTGGTTTGAAGGCAGAAGAGTGCTTTGAAGGACTTTGTGAAGCATTGATGTTAGAACATCTACTCTGATGGGTGTGGAAACATTTGTGAAAGCATCTCCAGAGATCCTTGGGACTGGTGCATGACTGATGGAGGGAATCCCAGTGACTTTCCTGCAAAGGCTGTGTTAAACTCAGTTGTCATCACCAGTATTCACATGCAGTGTGTGTTTTGATATGTTGGGGGGGTGCATTCCCCCAGCCTGGTATTAGAGATAGTAATCCATGCCCTTTCAGCCACAGACAGAGGAGATGATTGCTCTGGGTGGGGACAGATTTCTTGAGTGGACAAGGGGATCTGGGAACCCAAGAAGCAGATAAAATATGCACACAGGAAGTTAAACCCATTTGAATAGAATGTGAATGTAGAAGCTGCAGCTATTTCTACTGGAAATACTCAGGAGGACACTAAAACCCAGAACCTTTTGACACAAGTGCCTGGGAACAAAAGCATACGAAAAACCAGCTAATCTGTCTAATTGTCTAACAAATACAAAAACCATGCTTTTCCTATCACTGGTTTAGTTCTGTCTCCATGAACACTGAAATAGTTTCCACCTAGGAAATATGACTGAGCCATGTGGCTTTCTTTCTTTTATAGCTGAGCCTACTGGTCAGCCTACTTGCTTAGGTCAAGTTTCCTGTAGACATGCCTTCATCTTTCCCTTCCTCAAACATCTTCCTGAGGCTTTCACTTTCAATTGTGTGTGATTAGAAACAGACTAAAGATGTCACAAATGTATAATAGTAGAGCCTGCTTTTCAGCTGTTCTGACTCTGTACAGTCAGACCTAAACCATTTATCCTTGTTGGTTTTCCAGTTCATGGCTCTCCAGCAGGTTTTCCTTGGGAATAACCCATCATATTCATGTTTTGCCAAACTAGCTGTGGTACAACTAACTCAGGAGTCTGATTTGCCACACAGAACCTATGTTGCTCAATCTGCAAAAATATAATCTGAAAAGATTCAGTTTTAATGTGTTCAATCTGGAAAACGTATTCTGAAAAGAGTCAGTTTTAATGTGCTCACAAGAAATCAGGGAGGAGAACTTCAGAAAAAGGTATGAGCCCAAAATAGAGCAAGTGATTTATAGGATGGTCTCTCTATGGCATCTGTGGCAGGTCTGTAGCTGCAGGTGGGCTGGGTCCTACACCAGATTGTTGGAATTTTTTCTCATGGTGAGTGGAGAACAACTGAAAGGCACTTTGCTGCTCCAGCAGTCTGCAAAACCACTATAATTAAATGGATGAAAAAGCAAAATTATAAAGAAGACAGACCTCCAAGCACTCATTAGAAATGAATGTTCTGAAAGGAATTAAAGTTTGCATAATTATAATCCAATAATTGGAGCAATTAAAGAAGTTGTGAAATATCCAGAACAGAAGACCCAGAAGAATAATTATTGTGTGCTGATCCCTACCTGAATGAAATTTCTGTTTGTGGGGTAAAAAAAATGTAAAGATAGGAAAATTTATTTGTTAGAAATAGGGTCTAGTAAAGCTGAAGAATATTTTTGTAGTGAAAAGATCACTTCAGAACAATCAGGATAAAAAAAATCATACTTAGCTTTTCCAATCTGCACAGAAAAAGAAATCTGTGGTGTCAAATATATTAGCATAATTTCATTTGTAGGTCCTTCTTCAGTATATGCTGGCAGTGGACCCAAAGGTCTAAACAACACTTTCAGTGTAAAACAGGCTTTGGGCAAAAACTGGTGAAACAAAAGCAGAGCCAAGAGCTGGGAGCTGTTCAGTTTGCCCCCACAGCCCATGGGCACACCCACTGTGGTGGGAGAGGCTCTGCTGTGCCCTCTGCTTTGTTACCTGTGTTCACAAAACCACAGGATGGTCAAGGTTGGAAGAGACATCTAAGGCCATCAAACCCAACCATCGTGTTAGTTGAGTGCCTTTGTAAGCAGCTCAGAGAGGAGAGGTGCTACAGCACACCTTGTTTTACTAACCCATGCTTTGCTTTCCCAAGTCTCTGACAGGTGCAGTGCCGGCACAGGAGCCTTTGCCTTTGCTTCTTTCCAACCCGGATGCTCACATGCCACCTGCTAATTTCAGGGGACATTTAAGCAAAAGCTCCCAGGAGCCAACGCTGAGCAGCTCCTCTGGGCAGCTTCCATTCCCGAGGAGAGCTGGGGAGGATGGGGCCTCCAGAGAGACACCCACCTGGAGCCAAAGCACTCCCAGAGCCCAGAGGCTGAGCAGTGTCCCTGCCGTGCCCAGCACAGCCCCTTCTCCCCAGCAGTGCACCCACCTCAGCACCCAGCACGTCCTGCCCATGGCAGAGGGTGGCCATGGCCCCTTCAGCTCTGACGTGGGCCCTTTGGGAGATGGACCCTGTGGGACGGAATCCCTGCTGGCCTACGGCGGCGGCTGCCCCTGTGTGCCACCCCCCGCCGCACCTCAGGCAGGGCCCTGCCCCATGGCGAGGGGGGCACGGCCTCACCCACAGCTCCCGCTGCCTCCACGGGGAAGCGAAGGGCACAGGGGTGGGGGAGGGCACCAAGTCTGTCTCAACTACTGCAACAACGACATGTTTCTTAACCTGTACCCATTATGGTGACTGAGTTCAAATGTCCCTGCTCGATCCTCCTTTGGCAATGGGTCCAATTCTCCACTCCTGTGGCAACACAGATGTCAAAGTGCTACCACAACAGGTCTCACTTTAGCTCCTCTTTCAGGCCCCAGAAGGGGCTTTCATACCTGAAGGCTTGTCTTTGTTCCTTTTTATTGAACAGTCTTATTTCCCACCACTGTTTCATGGATCTAATAAAAGCTATCAGCTCCTCTTACAGAGTGCCTTGCTGCCATTCTGGTTTGGTAGTATTTCAACCCTCCTCGATACACAGCTTGTTCAAGCCTGTGGGACTGTGGAAGGTGTGGATGGATGATCTCAAGGACCACAACTATCATGTGCAACCTTCTGCATTCTTCCAGCTTCTTCAAGCAGTCCCTCTTCAGACCTAAGTCCCTGCACTGCACCAGCCTTGGACATGTGTTGTATAAAGCTGGATGAGGACTTCATATGGGATCTCAGGAGCATGGAGTAGGTGGGGAGAATCCTCCTCCTCCACCTGTGGCCACATTTCTTTTGAAGCAGCCCAGGATATGTTTGGGCTTCTGAGCTGCATATGCACATTGCCAGATCGTGTCCAATATACCAACTGCCCTAAATTCTTGTCTGCAGGGCTGGACCCACTTTCATGTATGAATATATTCAAGGTGCCTTGCTGCTTTTTCCAGGCACTTTTCATTTCTTTCATTGCAGACTGTAAAGAACCCTTCAGCATCCATTCCATACATCATCCCCTTTGCTGACCACTACCATAAACTGTATTTCAGCAGGACACATCAGTTCTCTACATTTGTTTAAAAAACTAAAGTGCCAAATAGGAATTTTCTTGCCTGAACTTAATAGCTCAGACACCTTTGGCAAAGATTCCTTTATGTTTTCCCATTACTGACATCTGATGGCTTTGCTGCATGACTGGCCTCTGCTGCTCTCTGAACCGGGTTTCAGGGACCACCAACCTCCTCTGCAGAGACAGGCACTGACACAGAGCCCTGCTGCCACCTCTGCAAGAAAGAGCTGAGGGATGTCATGTACAATGTATGGGGCCCCATTGTCTGGGAGGACAGTATTACAAAACAAGTGGCAATAAAAACTTCACAGTAACTCAGAATGGGATGTATCACATGTTCATCAGATAGGTTCAGTCTTAGCTGTTTTCCCCCCCCTAGTTTTTATATTAGTTGCTAGGGAAACCACTTTCCTGGTGACGGGTGTAGTTCAGAGACATTTACAAGACAAGAATGAATTGTATTTATAGAGTGTTTCAAAATGTTTATTGGAATTTGTGAATGCACAGTGATTTAAGTGGAAAAAATCTAAATGTAGATCACAAAATAACAGTGTACTATAATACATGAAGGTCAACTCACCAAACTTTTTTTTAGTCATTGAGTTACTCCCACACTAATTCCAAACTTGGCATGTTTTTTGATTTTTCAGATCATTAACTCAAAGAAGGAAACTTTGATCAACATTTGTAACAACCTCTAAGACACAAAAAGAGAAATTAATAGGAGCCACGAACACTTGTGCTTCAGGAGGTGAGCAGCAGGATTAGGGACAGGCAAGGCTGCTGGGGCTGGTGTCCCATAGCTGGGATTCCTCAGTCCAGTCACAGAGGTGAAGGACCACACAGGGCATGGCTCCTGCCATGGCCATCTGGCTGTCTCACCTTGTCTCTCCTCTGAATTCCTTGCCTCTCCACTGCAGTGCTGCCAGCATCACCCCTGAGCAGTAGTGCCATTCACAGGTGTGGCTGGGAGGCTCCTTGGTAATTGTTTCCACACCAAAGTTCTATCAGTTCCCCTTACACTCACCGACCACTTCCTCTGTTTTTAGAAACTTCCAGCAAAGGGGATTTGATAACCAATCCTGTTCCATGGCTTCTCTGTTCTAATCCCAGCTGGTAGCATTTTTTCACTCATCTGACTTTCTTTCCTGCAAATCAGCCATTTCTTCGAGTCTTTTAAGATGGGTAGAATCCAGTTACTAAGTTTCACAGGTTTCCTAAGGGTCTATTACAATCAAACCTCTCTACAAGATAATTACTACAAACTTTTCTCCCTGCCTGAGAAGGAGGAGCCTTTTTGTTGGTTTGCCTTTGAGTCTTAATCAAAAGGTTTCCAAAATGAAACCTACTCCAGTGATCTCAGCTCCCCTGAGTAGCTCCCTGCCATAGAAGAGCCATGCCCCCTTGCAGCTTCCATGTTTGTAATCCTGCACAAGCAGGACTGTCCTGCAGTTTGGGGTGACCCAAAATTCATGCAGTGTTCATGCAGCGTTCATCACACCCAGCCTGTTTCCAACAGAAACAAATTTCAGGCTCAAGGAGGACAGGTTCTTAATTTTTAAAAAGGAGGAACTAAACCTTTATGATTTTTCTTAGGTTTGACACAGAAAGTCTTTCCAGATTTATAACCTCCCAGGGTCATTTCCAAGCTCTTGAAACAACTTCTATGCTGGCAGCAACTCCCTCCACTTCAGGTACATTCAGCACAATGGGTCAATATAGCACCAAATTTATTTCTGTTTACAAAGATACCAATCCCATCTCTGACCTTCAGAAAAATTAATTTTTCAATGTGTTTGGGACATGTGAAAAGAAACATATATGTATCATTGCTTTAAGCCTCTTTTACCAGTTCTAAGGTACTGTGCCCAGCTGGGCAGTGATAAGAATAGTAGAATCATAGGATGGTTTGGGTTGGAAGGGACCTTAAAGATCATTTAGCTCCAAACTCCACTGGAATGGGCCAGGACACCTTCCACTAGAGCAGATTACTTAGAGCCCCATCCAGGCCCCCTCTAGGTACTGGAAGGTACTATAATGTCATCCCAGTGCTGCTTCTCCTCCAGGCTGAACAGCCTCAGCCTTTCTTCATAGAAAAAGGTTTTGAGCCCTGTGATCAACTTAGTGGCTTCCTATGGACTCATTCCAAGATGGACAGGTCCATCTTTCTTGTGCTGAGAGCCCCAGACCTTGATGCAGCACTCCAGTCTAGGTGGAGTGGGAGAATCAGAGGTGAAAGAGCACTGGATGCATGATCCTCTGATCCTATACTTAAGAAAATATGATGAATGCTCAGGTTATTCAGATTAACTTCATTAAGAAACACCAATTGATCTGTGAGGATCCACCCATAGGTAACCCTGTGAGCTTGTTCTCTCCTGCAGAAAATGGTTTTCTGCAAGGCCCATGTGCAGCAAAGGATTAGGTAGCCAGCAGAGATGCAAGGAGATCAGGGTGTAGATGATTACACAGGCAAAATGGTTTATTCTGGCTTATTGCTGTTTCTGATGGCTGTAGCTACTGGCAAAGCTAACACAAATCCCCATACATGGCATGGATGATGATACTACATTCCTGAGCTCTTAGCTCTGAAAGCACTGGGCTTAGTATCTAAGGCTAATTCTTTGGGAGCAACCTCTGTGCTTGCTCTGAAGCAAGTATTGTTATATATAAGGGCTCTTTTGAGGCCCTCATAGTATTACAATGTTACTCAGAATCCTACATTAGCCAGGCTGTATTTTACAGAAACCTAACTTCGATGTTTGGAGGATTTTGACTCATGCAGCATTTAAAGGTGAAATAGACACATAATGATAAGGAACTATAGGACTGTGCCCCCTGTTGACAGAGTGACAAAACTTTCCTTTGTCCCCTCTAAAAGGAAAGAAGCTCAGAAGTTTCTCTCCTCGATTCGGTGAAAAAGCCACCTCATAGGCCTAGAGGACTTCCCCTCAAACTTAAGGATAGCTAGTTGGACTGGAGCAAAAAAGTCCCGCCTGGGCAATTTACTAGAAGAGAAGAAGAGAACAAAGAAACTAATTACTTTTGTAAGGTGTTATACCAGGAGCAAGGACCTCCTGCACCTGGCTCAGTTTTTCTCTGTTATTTTGCTTTTTATTAAACCTTTTTGTTTCCAACACTGCAAATGAAGCCATCCTGCTGGTTTTTATGCCTCCAAGGGTAGCTGAGCTATCTTGGGTGTGTTATAGGCCTCCAAGAGGTTATGAGACCTGGCTCAAGGAGGCTACTATAACAAGGAACTACCTACAAGGCAGCAACTGCACACCTGAATTTATTAGCGCATTTATCCTGAGAACATCAGATTGAGAAAGGGTAATGTTTTTGTATCAGTCACAGCAAAGGGAAAATGAGAAAACAGAACAGGGATTTGACCCACATCTCTCCAGCCCTGGAAACATACACTGTGTTTCTTCTGGCTTTCCTCTCCCCAGGACCTCTACCTTTGCATGTGAAAAAAATTGCAGGTCAGACTGAGCAAAGACATATTTTTCTTTTCAACCCCTTGTACAAAGCTCCTGCCCCTGGGAAGATTGGTGAGGCTATGGACTATTTTCTACAATATGGTCCTAAATGTATTTTCTATATTTTTAAAGAAACAAGGTTGTCAAACTTCTGGTGGTAGAGAAAACTCCAGCTGAGGAAGCTTTAGGGGATACATCTCCATTCATTGTAGAGAGCTTTTCTTTCCTTGTGGTCTTTGGGTTATTTAGTAATCTGTGTTTCTGGTATTTCTGGCAATTTTGCTCTGCTTTCCCTCAGGGTAGTAATTTGGGGAGTTTTAATAACTATGGTTCAGAAGTCAGTGTTTTACTTCATTGCAAGCAATATGTAGAAGTGACCCCTGTGGTGGATCTCAGCAGGGACATGGCTGGGAAAAGGCTCTGTACTGAATCAGGATCAGTCAGCATAGATTGCAGGAGTCAGGTTCAACTTTGGGTGTTTAGATGTGCAATTCCAATTGCTATTCATGCTCTGCTTTGATTACTGATTGCATCTGTTTTACCCTGACACCAGCTGACTTCCTTAATTTTTCTTTTTAAATGAACTGTATCATTTTCCCATCCTCCTCTGCCTCTCCTTGGTCCCCATGCCGTGTAAATCCTCTTCCTCCCTGAGCTGCTGCAGTCCCCAGGCACTAAGGGGTTTTTGTCTTTCACAAGGTGAACTTCCCCAACATTGCTCATCTCCTGAACCAGGAGGACTCACCATCAATGCAGGGGAAACAGGTTAGGGAACACTTAAACAAACCCAACATATGTGAGTCCATGGGCCCTGATGGGATGCACCCATGATCACAGAGGAAGCTGGCAGGTGTTATTGTGAGGTCACTCTCAAAAATCATTGAAAAGTCATTGTGATTGGGAGGGTCTGAAGACTGGAAGAAAGTAATGCAACTTTTGTCTTCAAGGAGAATAAGAAAGAGGATCTGGGAAACTACACATTGCCCAGCTACGCCTTGAAATGTGCAAAGGTAATGAAAAAAATCCTCTTCATAACTTTGCAAACACACAGAAGACTAAAAAGTGATTAAGGCCAGTCAGCCTGCATTTATGAAAGGGAAACTGTGCTTAACCAACCTCAGAGCAGTCTACAGTGAGAGGACTGGCTTGGTGGATTGAGGAGAAGGCAGTGGGTATTTTTTATCTTGTCATTAGCCTGTCTTTCAGCACAGTCTTCCAAAACATCCTCAGAGACAAGCTGATGAAATATGGGATTGTTAAGTGGACAGTGAGGTGGACAGAAACCTCTGCTATGTTGGGATTCTGATAACAGTTAGGATCAGCCATAGCTCTTCTCATACCAGAGAGCTGCAGTCTCCAGATGTTTCTGTTTTAATCAGCCATGTGCAGTGTGGCATATGCAGGAAGTTATCTGAAATGTGGCATATGAAACACCCTGGGGCAGCAGGACACAGCCTTTGTGGCCCTGAAGACAGCAGCATCAGCAATGTGGTTGCCACAAGCATGCTTTGCTCTCCTTGTTGTATTATTTGATTTCTGTGAGCAATGTGAGATGATCTCCTGTACAGCATAGATGATGTCTTAGGGAACAGGACAAGTGAGGAAGGTCTTTGGCCAGCTTTTCACTCTGAGCTCATTTCTGCTGTTTCCAGTTAGTAAGTGAGGAAGCTGAACTATCTTGGGGGGGCATGCCTCAGATAAGTTTTTTTCATTTCTCCAAATCAGATTTAAACTTCACATCTTTTGGCAACGGTGTCATCAGTGATGTGGCTTAAATATTTTGTTTCCAAGGGTTGTCCAATCTATTTGTTCTTATGAAGACAGACAGAAGGCTGGGTGGCCTTGGCAGCTTGGTGAGGTTGCAGACTCTCCACACAGCAGATCTTGCCTGACCCCACAAAAAAGGTCTGGTTTGCTCTTTTCTGTAAAACTAATGCTTTCTCAGAAGGTCCTTTCTAGATGCCCACCAAGGGAGTGCTTCAATGTTTTTAAAAAGTTGATCTCTTGACAGCCCTATTCTTATAAGAGAAATAAATCTCATTATTCAGAAAGAAGTGTTAAGTTTTTCTAAGCAGATCTTTTTTTCTTGTCAGTGGGTTTTTCTTGGCCATCCACATCCCCCCAAACAACATACAGCTACTCTTCTCCAATCTGGATCACTCCTTCGTACTGGAAACCCGATGTCCTGAACTCCAGACAGCCTTCTCCCTCTCTCCTGTCATTGCACAGAGTGGATTTATGGTTTTCTACACTTATTCTCAAAGTTTAATTTCACTTGTAGAAGCCTATGCAAAATTTTACCTACTTGACTAAAATCTTGGTCTTACATGGCAGAAATTGTGAAGCTGGGCTTGGCTTCCTCTGCCAGACTCTCCCTTATGAATTCTTTGGGTTCTAGTAATGGAACTGTATTAAATTATTATAAAGATCATTTATGATTATAGAAATAAAACCTGAAAATAGATGTTGTATAACAGGCTTTCTTCCCATGCAGACATCAGAAATATGTCTCTTTCCCCCATTGCCTACTTTCATCATTGGAATTTGGTTCAACTGAATTTTTGGTCCATCTGTCAAATTTATTTCAAAATTGGTCAGCAAGTTCAAAAGCTTTTGGTGGAATCTGTCAGGCATGACAAGATGACAGGTTAACATTAGTTTTGTTAGAGAACTGTAAAAAAGGCTCTACAGAGGCATCTGGACAGGCTGAATTGATGGCCCAAGGCCATCTGAGGCTCAACAAGGCCAAGTGCTGGGTCCTGCACTGGGGTCACAACCACCCTGTGCAGAGCTACAGGCTGGGGGCAGAGTGGCTGGTTCTGTTGGGTCTTTTGGGAAACTTTAACTTAGGCTTACTGGAAACCTGGATAACCTCTTCTCTGTTCAGGTGCCATAAGTTTAAACTTGGTTTAGGTTACAATTTTTCTATAGCAAGAGCTTGATTAGAAGCTGAACTGCAATTTTAAGACAAGAGGATCAGGAATGCTGCTGTGCTGCAGCGTGGTGATCACCAGTTGATAACAATGTGCCTCATTGTTATTTTTTAAAATTCCTGTGGACATTAGTAATGACATGCTGACAATAGACTATATGATTATGGTTTCATAAAAGACTCTGAGTCCTTCAAGAAGAAAGAAGAAAAACTTGATTCGCTGTGTTGCACACACCCAGACAAATATTCATCTTGTCATTAGACTACTTTTTGTGGTAGTTTTTCAGGTTCTACAGACTTTGGTGAGCTGTTACGTGAAATGTTTAAAAAGGCACACTTTTTAAAGAGGGAGTAGGTTTCAAACAAAGTTGCTGGCAACTGTGTTAGCCCCCCACAGTCTTCTCCCTCTATTACCACTGGGAAATGTGGCTGACTTTAATATCTGTAAGTTTATTTTTCTCAGACCTTACTCGCCAGATCACCATCTGTCTAGACACTGTCAATTACTAATATGTGTACTCAAGGCAAGTGTAAGGGTACTCAGTATTTTCTTTCTAAATATTTTTATGATTAAATTTCCAAGGAGAACAGATCTAACCCACGATGTTCATGTTTGTCATTTAAGGCAGATGCCAAATTGTCCAAAAGAAATTGAAGACCTTTGCATTGATTCAAAGTACAGAAGTTGTGAAAAGTACTCTGAACCTCAAAGGTCTTAATGAAGTTTGTAAAACAGGAGCAATATTTTCCTTGGGTATCCCCTCTACTCCCCAAAAAAATCAGTGAGGTGTGGGAAGGTCATACCCATTTGGATAAATCAGCTAGTAAAAAACCCCTAAAGCCCCTGATATACTCTTAATGATAACTGTAATAATAACCTACTATTACAGATAATAACTGTATTACTTTCATACACATTTTTCATATAAATCCTTTCTATGAAGACATATGTGTATTTTACTCTACACTAAGCCACTGAATCCTATTCTCCAACCCTGAGATGCCTGCTCCTCAAGTTGTCTTGAAAGCAAAAGTCAGCTCTTCATGTGAACACTGAGTCAGGAGGCAACCTAAAATGGGTTCTAGGGAAAAAGGAGAAAAAAAATTGTAGGTTTTTTTCCTAGAAATATGCAACTGAGAGCCAATAAAATGTAATGCCCCTATAAAATATCTTAACTGGCCATCCCAGGTTAATAAACTCAAGTGTGAAGTACTAGAAGCTGCCTGAACACTCCTTGCAGTAAGAAACCCCTACAGTATCCTCTTAAAAATATGAGCAAGGATTGCTCCTTTTTGCTCCCCGAAGACAGCAGGTGATGCAACATCAAACTTTGGTGGAGACACACATCTTCAGTTCATGGGTTTACCTCTCTGCTCTCACCGAGGCACCCCATTCATATCCATGTTTACCAGTTTTACAGGGTTTCTGGGGAGGTATTTGTTATTCCTTATTAAAGCTGTTCTAGAACAAATAGATTACTTGCACATACTGCAGGGCAGGATGTCCAAAACCCCCAAAGCATGTCTGTTTGGCCCTGGCTGGGGCCACCAACCTTGCCCCAGCAAATGTAGACTGGACAGAAATGTTCAGAGCAGGGCAGGGACTGAAATGATGACTCCTGCTTTGGGAATGTACACTCTCCTCCAAGTGGCACTTTGTTTCAGTGCATCATCCTTCATCATATAACTGTTCATATTGGCTGCCTCAGATCCCATTTGGAAGCTGTGATTCAGATAATTAAAATCCCTCCCAAGAACTGGCCTTTCTGTTTATTCCCATTCAGCTGTGTTATTGTGAATGTCTTCCTAGTGCAGAAACATCAGGAGATGAAGGCTTGCCAGGCTAAATGTAATGTGTACTGATTGCTTGGTCCATTTCCTCTATTTTTCCTGGAATGTTCTCAAAATTTAAGTTGTAGGGGAAAATAAATATACTTAGTTTATGAAGTAGAAAGAAAAGCTTCACACTGTGGCAAGCCACCTCACGGCACAACAGCAACAGTGTGCACTGCCCCGGGAAACACATGAAGCTGCATCCAAAGCTCTTGTTTACTACTAAGCTGCAATAAGCTGCAGGGGCAGCACTACCTCAGAAATTAAATTTAAATAGAGGAAAAAAATCAAGCTGGCAAATTCCTTTGCCAAAAAAAAAAAAAGTTAAAAAGTTTGCAAACTAAATCTGGCAGAAAATTAGTTTTAGCAACTTCAGCAATCTCTTACCCTCACGGAAGTAGAATTAATTAAAAGTTGTTTACTTAGTGCATAAATTTAGTATGTAAATGCAGGGGTCACGGTGCTTGTATGAAAGGGGAAATTAATTCCTTCAGAAATAAAATGAGTGGAAAAAATGTCTACTCATCTTGGCCTTTCACATTAAAGAAGTATTTAATTTGGCAGGATTTAAAAGTCCTAGTTTCCTTACCTCTGCATCATATCCAGCTGTTCCTCACAGAGCATTCTGAGGCTAAATTAATAAACATCCTACAAGTATCTTCAAAAGATGTCAAAAAACTTGCAGTTGCCAAGGAAGGATGCCAATCCCCAAAGATGCAGGAATGCTGTCTTCAGAAGCAGTCATGCCCCATGATTTTTTTCTTATTCATACTCTGAACATGTGTTCCATGGAGTTGCTCTGTACTGTAAAGTTAACACACGTCTTTTTCTGCCTTGAATGATAGGTACACACCAGCACGGTGCACCTTTCAAATGGGCTACACTACCAGAGCTGAAAGCAGTCCTAGCTAAAAGAGAATGCCACTTTTATATATCCTCAGAAGGTCCACTGGATAAGAGTCTTCTTTCTCTTCCCAATCCTTTGTTTCAGTCAGTTTTAGGTAGGACTTCTGGCTCTAACAGTTATTTTAAAGACTCAGGAACTAGACTCTGAACAGGCCAGAGGCAAGGCAAAGGTACTGACTGTTCCTTTTAAGCAAGAAATTATACAAATTATTTTAATAAGCAAGCTGCTAGTCTTAGCATAAAGGACAAAGCTTGAATCCAGACTGAGCAACAATTAAATGGAAATCTTTGATTTCTCTACAGGTGTTAGCAATACGAAGTAGCATAGGTAACACTAATTTCTGAAATCCAAATTTCACAAATGTATGGCAGCTTTTATGTTTTTCTCGTATTGGACCATAGAAAAAATAGTGATGCACCTCAGTACTTCAGGCATTTTAAAGCCAACACAAGTTTCCAAATACCCTGGCACACATTCCAAGGGAATTCTGAATTTAAAAAAAAAAAAAACAAAAAAAACAACCAAAACAGATTCTATTGTTCTCTTCCATTTAAGAACCTCATGTAAGCACCACACGTTTTTTATATCCTGACCAGCTTGGCTCAGGGCTATTGAGTGACTCAGGAGCTGAACTAGCAGCTGGACAATGTCTACTTGCTGGTCCCTTGCTCAGGGCACTGAATTACAGAGTCTCTTTACACAGAAAGTTTAACTGATGCTAATCTCCAATCAGACTGAGACAAATCAGTTTAACACTTGATCACCTGAGCATCTTCTCTACATGAAACAGTGCACCCTGCTGTCTTTAATTCAATGTATACAAGAGATCTACAGCTCCAAGAATTATGTTTCTGTCACCTTTTGTAGTCTCCCTTTGATTTTTATAAGTTAACTTGTCTCAACGCCTTCAGTAAACTCTTGGGAAAAACGACTGTATAGGTGCACACCTTATTCTTTTATCAAGTTACTAATACAATTAGTAAAGAACAATTTCATAGCAGTAAACTAGTTATACCAACTAATGTCATTATATGATAATTACAAGCACAATAAAACTAAATTATAAAAACACAGAGCCTCTAGTAATTAGAGCCCTGGACTACTGAAAAACACTATACAGAATGAAGGAAAAGCAACTAGTCACCAATTCTTTGCTGAAGCAGGTGCTATTTTAATAGCTGCACAAGAACAAACAGTAATAGTATCTGCTCATTAACCATTTCAAAATACAAAACTAACTTGACTCTTAAATTGCTTATTGCAAGCATATTCATCACATCTCAGTCTCAGAGATAGAAGGCTCAGATAATTTTCTTGGTGAAATTCATAAAATCTCAAAATAATCATTGCTTGAGACTTCTGTTGAATCAACATCTCTATTTGTAACTAGTTATCTTTTCCTTACGCTCGGACTAATACATGGCCAAAGCAAGGAAAAACAAAAGGTCAGAAGAAGCAACTAAGTCTTGGTATGAAAAGAGTTCTGAGTTAAAAGGCTCCTCTATTACATCCAACTTACTTACTGGACAAGGCTGTACCTAAACTAATAATCACTATCACCATCTGACTCTTTTGGCAAAACTTTGACATTTCTCAGCAGGCAGAATCAGACCTTTACCTTTCACCCTCAACAAAAAGTGTAGGTAATTAACAGATTTTCCTGTTTACAAACTTTGCAGTATTTCAGAACCTCAAGCAGATATTCTAAGCAGTTGCTTTTCCTTTGAGCAATGAGAACACAATAGACTCTTTATTAAACATTCTGTTTATGAAGTGATAAGTGAAACAGCAGTCTAGGGACACAGACAAGGTCTTGTAGGCAGAGCCTTATTACAGTAGCTAGAATCATCATCAACTTTTGAGATATACACATCCTTATTGAGAACTCATGTACCTGAAAACTTCTCTACTTTTCTCATATAATCTGTAAGCAGTGTAATAAAAAGTCATTAAGAGGTTAATTCTACCTGTCAATCTGCCTGGCATGTAGTTTATGCATGGTAGTTCATAACTAATCACCATTAACTGTATGACAATAAGAATTTATTGGGAAAATAAGAAATTGCAAGGGATTGCATGTTCAAAATCATAATTTATTGATGTATTTTTTAATCATGTAGCTCCTTGCAAAGATACAGTTTATAAATTATAAAACAAGTATAGTTCTTTCCACAGCTTCCATATTTTAGTCCTGAAGTCCAGGTCAGTATTTTGAAACAAGACGGTCAAAGGTAAATTATGCAAAATGGCTTAAAAAAAAACTACAGTAAAAAGCTTCAGTTCTTCCAGGATCAAAGATACACACATAATAAGCAGCATTACAATGTCTGCACTACACCCCCAAGCGATAAATGCAGGAGAAGCAGCGTACAGTACCTGTACCAGACCTCAAGGAACACTTCATGATTAGCAGTACACAGCACCTGAACATCTACAGCAGCCTCAAAATTTATTTAGTAAAACAAATGCTCAAAGGGTTTACAGCATGTGTGGCAAGGTTAGATGATGGGTTGTAGCAGGTGACAATCATGTCCAAGTGAGCCCTGCTTACCTGTGCATTCACACCAGGCCAGTGCACAAGCAGTACACACCACCATTTCACCCCTGCCCTGTGACACTGCCCAAGCAGGGCCACGTACCTGCAAACTCATCCTACAGTACAAGGGAACAACTCACTGCCTGCATCCCTCTCCCCTCCACACACATCCCGTGGAGAAGGCAGGCTCCACTGAACCCCTACCAAGATCAAATTACACTGATGACAAACTGCATTGGTGGGAATGTACCTCTGCAGTTAAATTTTATATTTTGTGCTTCCTCGCCGTTGACGGTTTTTCCATAAGGTTGATGTCAACAAAATGCCAGATCTTAAAGGCAAACAAAATAAGTTTAATTTAAAGAAAACATTTATTTGAAGTTCTTTTAAGTCACAGACTTTAACAGATGACAACTTTTTCCCTTTTCACATTTCAAGTCTTCAGCAGAGACCATACACACTGTCCCATCAAGAGTGAGATTTTCCTATTGATTCCTTTTAAACGAATCAGTGTCTAGGCAGATGAAGATTCACATTTTAAGCAAACTGATTTAAAATTTAAAAAAAAAAAAACCCAACACAACAAAACAAAACTTTGTTTATCAAATTCTTATCACAGATAAAAGGTGTTTAACACTCATAAGCTTCTCAAAACAAAATCTCAAAACAAAATCCCAGCAATTCACAATCAAATACAACATACTGCCTTCAAGAAATTTCCCAGAATTTTAAAATGCTCCAAATATATACACATTTATAACTTAAGTGCTTATTAGCTACAACCTTTTACTCATGCAAAAGTTGTGAGAGGAGAAGGTGTTTCTTAGAGCGGCTTTTCTGAATATGCAGTAAAACTCTTCACTCGTGCAAAGAACAAAGGGGTGTACATTTTGTCAATGTCGAAAGTAGTAACAGCTGTCTCACCAGTTGATCTGCAAAGAGCGTTGTAAAAGTTAAATGAGACACAAGTTGCTGTTTGAGTCCCTATGTTCCATAGTACAGTGTGTGCATCAAACTACAATTGGAATAAAGTGTCTTTTGTAATGCCTTGTTCTGAAAGTATTTGAATTTTAGCTGAGTAACACTATACAGAATCCACTTCTACATTCATACCTAAGAAACCACTTTCTCTTTCCACTCTTATTATGAGCTCCAAGACCTGAGCAGTACAGAAACTTCATTCTGAAAAGAATGTCTGCAGTATAAATCAGGTAGGACAACACTAGATTTTACAAAAGCAATTTTTCTGTTTATGGAAGTTACCTATACTCCCAGCCCCCAAGTAGTTTTTTTCCTGCATTTTATATTCTCACAGCTCAATAGCTAAGCTATGTTTCTATAAAAACACTGAATATTAAGAACACTGGAAGACAAGGACTAAATCCACCCTAACTGCCAACATCAAACATCTGGAAAGCCAACTTGCCAGTAATTTGAAGTGTCAGGTGCAAGAACAGTGGTCATGGCTCCTGCCTGGCAAGTGATCAGAAGGGCTGGTCACATGCCCATATTCTGCACTGCTGAATTATATAGTTAGAATTAGAATTCTCACATGAAAGTACAGACATCTTTAGTCTGCACATCCACAGTGGAAAAGATATTTATCTCAATGAATACACACTTTCCATACCCCCTCACTAACACCACATTAAGTCATTCAACCCTGATTGAGTTCTGAAATCAAACACTCTGCATAAATCCTTTAAAAATCTAAAAAGCTATAGTTACACTACTTAGGAAACTTCCTATTATCATTAAAACAGGTTACTGAAATCTTGGGATTTCTTTACGTAAAAGTTCATTACATATTTCAAATCAGGACCAGTTACTGTTTTCACTACATTTTGTTAAAGTCACCAAAGTCTCAGACTCTACATTTTCTGTACTTAGTACTGGACAAATTAATGCCACCCATAATTCTACAGTTTAGTATCTTTCTTTGCTCTTGTTCTCCATTTACTCACCTGCAAGTGATGTGACAAGAATGATGTATCCACACAAGTTTGTTGAACCTCTGGCGCCCACTGGAGCACAACTGTAGTCCTACATGGAAACTGTGATCCGTTTCTTGAGCAGGAACTCGGCGGAAATACCTGTATTTGTGGTAATCAACTGGTTTCTGTACAGAGAAATAAGAAGTTTCATGACCTACAAAGAACACATTGTGCAACTATTTATCCTAAGTAACTGTAAGACCAGATTGCTAAAACTCTCATACTTATAAACAAGTACTACTGTTCCTTCAAAATACATAAATGTGTATGTTAATGATGGAAGAAGTTTTCACAGAAAGCAAAAGAAGCATGCAGGACACCACCCAACTGTGCATAGTCACTGTAACACTTCTTACTCTTCAAAAGTTTCTCTTGACTAGCACTGTGGTCATCAGAAGAATTTTTAAGTAAGTTGATCAAATAATTCAGAGTTCAATTAACAAATACTGCTTATATAGTTTTACTAAATGTTGTGGAACATAACTGCACACAGTCAAATCTGTTCTCAGAAAATGACCTGTTCATCCTTCTTTCCCGTTAACAATGCTGACACCTAATACCCCCATATATGGAAACTAAGGGGGAGAACAACTGTTTCAATTTGAACCAGGTATTTATTTGCTGTAATAAATTATTACAGATTTGGGGACAAAGGTAAGTGACATCACCATGCTTATTTATTTGTATTTTATTTTTAAACAGTTTATAAATAATTTAATTTTTTAATTAAATTATTTATAATTTAATTATATTGTGTATATTAATAATAATATTAAATTATTGTGTAAGGCAAATCTTTGGGTCCCTTAAAACACTCAGTCTGAGTAAAATCTTGTAAATCTATTTCTCCTCTATTCTATTTTTCTACCTACCTCTTCCTTTTTCTTCATTATTACAGCAAATACTTTGGTTTGATTGTCTGTTTCCTGGGAAAGGCGATAATGGCCAAGCAAGATTGCATCCGTTCTGGAAAGTTAAAAAGGAGGATAACGTCAAGGACATAAAAATATTCTGTCTCTCAAAAGTGTGATGTTCTTATAATAAAAGTATCAGCCATGAAACAATGACTCACTATATAGCATGATGATACAAACTATTTCTTATTTCCATTCAGTAAAGCCTAATCAATGATATTAAATGGTGAAAACATTTTGGAAACTTGCTTCTAATTTTCCCAAACAGGACAGTAAATATAAGTTAGTTAGTTCTACCTGGCCTACTGCTAAATATTTACAGATTTCTGGTGAATGGCTCAAACCTGTTTTGAAGTTGCAAATGATTTTCTATGTTTTTATGTCCAAATATCAAAAGTACTAATTGCAACATATCCCACTGAAATCTTCACTTTCATTCTGTTAAGGAAGTGTGAGAAGGCAGGCAGTAATGAAATAGTGTCTTTAAAAGGATTGTTCCATCTACTTGCCTTAAAAATTTCAAATCACATAATGACAAAGGAAATCTAATTACAATATGAGGACCCTAAAATGAAAGATACCTTTGCATAAGGATCAAAATTTTTTGTAGCTCTTAGAAGAGAATTATAAACATCTATAACACAATATAAATAACATTGTTTTGCTAAGCCAGGATATAGAAGCTTAAGACAAAAGTAAATAGAAATTGCTAGGTAAAAGCAAAATTAAAACTGCAGAGCCAAATACTTTATTTCAATAACCTTGTGTTTTTAGTCCGTAAGCGAGGAACTATAGATTGAGGATCTTCAGGAGTTGTTAGCATCATAACTTGACCATCTGGAAGGAATCTCAAATACCTGCAAAAACATAATTACACAATGCAAACCTAGAAAATATATTCCTTTCCTGTTTTTTTCTTTTCCTGTTTGTTTGCTTTTAAAATCACAGGATGTTACCCAGAAGGATTTAGAACTTAATTGGTAATAGCATTTCAAAACACATTTCTTCACACGTAACAGAAAACAAAGGAGATCAGAAATCAAAATAGAGTTATGAATATTGAAAGAGGGAGTTATGAAGAGTTATGAAGTTTTGTCACCTCTACCAAAGCAAGGTGGCTACTCTGGCATCAAAACTGACCTCAAGTTTCTCCATTCCTGTCCACTGAGACCAATGCAACAAAATCCCAATTACTGTATCAGTATAAAATTAGTAATGTCCTATGGACTTTTTCAGGTTCTGGAACCTGATTGATTTTTACTCAAGTACTGTAAAAATGTTTGAGACTACAGCAATAGCCATCAGGTTCAATGGTTTCTATGAGCAGTTTCCAGCCTCAGAAGAAACAGCAGAATGAAACAATAAATGCTGGGAGCAGCAAGATGAACAACAGGAAAAAAAACAAGCTAAGGAAACAAATGGCAAGGCATTTACAGCAAGATGAGAAAATTCAGCCTCTTGATTTTTACAATTGATTACACATATGCTAAATGACTGCTCTTGTATAATCACATGTATTCTCTTTGCTAAATTGTGTCATGGGTTGTATCAGAGTTGTAAAGCAAAAGTTGTTCAGGGAAAGAAATCTGTAGGTCAGTATTAATTGTTATAAGCCTTCAAGCTTTCACCACATGGTTTAAGTGAGCATGAAACATGCTTCTAAGCTCATTTCTAATTATCATGGAATTCTATTATTAAATCTATTATTAGATTCTATTTCTAAAACCTATTCTCAAAAAATACACATTGCTTTACACACTGTAGTCTCATTCAGTTTTCCAGAATGATTATTGTCTGTGATAGCCAGGGGTGGATTTAAAGAACTTAAAAGAGAGAAACATTTCACTCACTCATTGTACTACTGCTCTACCTGTAATATTCCACTTGGTGCCATGCTCTGTAGAAACCATCAAGAGACTGTTCTCCTTGACGTATGTATTTTGTCTTGCTGACATATACACCTACAGAAAAGGAAGATACATGAACAAAAACTAAGAATGTAAAATATTTATGATGAAAAAGCCAATAATCTAAAACTTTTGAGTATGGTTTTGTTATTTAAATACATGGAGGTTTTTATTTTCATCCCTTGCACCTTTCCCTTCTATTTGCAGATACTCGACAAATTGAAATGCACAAACTCAGATTAGGTCTATCAACATCACAAACATCAAACCCACCTGACTGTTTCTGTCACACAGTTACAACTATTTCCAAAAGTACAGCTTACCATCAAATCGAACGCGAGGCCTCTCCAGAAACATGTCCCTCCAAGACGCATATGGAAGAAGTTTATTGCAGCTCCTGCCCCATATTTTCAAACAGACTTGATGCCAGATTTCAGGATCTCTAGTGAAAACAAGAAAAAATGAAACCCCATAACTTCCCTACAAACCCTGTTTAGCTTTTATATATCAAAGTAATGCTCTCTTAATTAGCTTGGATGCAAAATTTCTTGAACAAAAATAGCTCATAATTTAAAACCCTTGACTAATTTACTTCATCCTGGAGTGTTTGAAAGCTTTTTCCTCTTCCCAGTGAAACTGAGGAACAGAATGTCATTTTCATCCAAGTACAGAACCACAACACTGCAGCACCCCTGGCACGTCTCTGAGTGGCTATATGAGCATGACAACAACATTCTGGAGACTTTAAACACTAATTTACAAACAAAGTAGAACAAGTAATAATTTCTGCTAGATTTTTATTACAGTAAAGTAATCTATCGCACAAGTAGTAATGTATTGAGAAACTGATTAGCACTGTCAGGAGCTTAACATGAAAATGTTCATGGGAAGGAAAAGCAGGACATACTAGTGCAAAAAAAGAAGTTTCACTCTAGATAAATTATCTACAATACCTGGCACAAATGTAAAATCCTCGACAAACAAGAGATAATTGCTCCAATGATCTCAGATCCAAGTCACTTGAAACCACCCATCGGAAAATGTACATTAGTACTTCCATAGGCAACGCTAAAGAGAGAAAAGAAATCCTTGTTAGATGCAACCTGTAAATCAACAGGTTATTTATAATTCCAGGTTTGACTTTGGACTTTCCATTAAAAATCCTACTTTTCACATTGTAACCCAATGCCAGAGAACAAAAAAAATTAACTTAAAAGGTTACTATATATTAGATATGAAGTCTATAAAGGATCCTTTTGATCCTTTTCAGCTGAACTTCTGAAGGTGATGTAATTTTAAAAAGTTTTCTTTCTGCTATAAAGAAGTCAGTAAAAAAGATACTATAACACAGGACTAGCTGGAAAGTAGAAAGACCAACATTGCTGCTCAAAGACACATCTCCTGAGATCATTTTAGCGTAATGTCTGCAACATCTTGTCTTGACTGGTAAAAAAAGAAAATACATTTTCCCAAGTGTACAACGCACCAGTTATTAAAATAAAATAATGTTTAAAACCCTGTTTTCTTTATGTTTTGATTTACTTCACTGACTCTATTTTCTTTCCTTGACCAGATCAAAGGAGATCAGGCCAAGATTTCAAAGTGCAACTGATAATTTAGGATGCAGAACCAAGCCATCTGTTTTTAAGAGAGATCATAGCTCATATACACTCTCTACAATTTAGATCTCATAAGGAAGTCTCAGGATAACTGTCCTAGAACTGAAGCACTGAAAGTCATTAACCTTCAAAGGACTTTCTAGCTTTGTTATTTAGTCTGACCCTGAAAACATACTTGTTGCAAAAATCTCATACAGAATCAGATGAAATCAAGAAATGTAAAGATGCATAGTCTACAAAACAATTGTTTCTTACTCACACTTAAAAATTGTAGTAACAACTGTACTTGCAAACCAAACTAAAAGAACGGGAAGGAAAACTGGAATACACTTACTTCATCAAGTCCATTCCTAGAAGTTGCGACTTTTAAGTATGCCTCTGATCCTGAAAATCCTACTCAGAAATACTACTTGGAAAAAGCTTGTGTGATAAAGACAAGATCTTGATGAGAACAACATTTGTTTACCTAGCTGATAATGTTTTCTCCTTTGTATCTAGCTACAGAAGTAAATAAAGAGATAATGTATGTGCTTCTTCAAAGGTGACTTTTGAATAAAGGAGAGAAATGTTTTAATGAAGTGAAACATCAATATAAATTCTGCCTCTCAATTCTTAGAGAGTATCTTAACTCTTACCTGAGATGTGGGTCTGGCTGACATAAACTTCAGGCTGACAAAGTTTGACTGAAGATTCCTGAAGAGTTAACTGCTGCTGGAAATCTGTCAGGAGATCTGCCATTTTGTCATCCTCTTTGCTATCCTCAACACTAGAAAAGGGGCAATGCCAACACTGTAATTAATATTGGACAAAACATACCAACAGATGTCCTCATCTTGACATCAATCCACTGCCATACTCCCATTCAATAGAGTTGTTTCCTGTACATTTTTAAAGCAATCACATTTCATCATACAATAAAACAACTACTGAAATATGATTAAGGTCATTAAGACATTGCTGGAATGCCTCTGAGAGTAACAACTGCGGCTTTTTCATTAAATTCCCATCCCAGTTTTTTGTTTTGTATTTCACTTTTTTATTGAAGTTACTGAAGAATTTCTTGACCTCATGAAAAGAAAAATCTTATCTTTTACTTTGTCTAAGATATGGCATATGCAGGAAATAAAGTGTCGTTAAATGAAAGTTGTATTTTGTAATCCTTCTCATGATGTAAGATATTGGAAACAATTAAGGATTATTTTCCACACTCGTGCTATTCACTAAAGAGTGATCCTTGGTGGGTGTATTCAACAGTAATGAAGGAAAACTACTTTTGTACCTATTCTGTAAACAGGCAGAAATAATAAATTTCAGGAGCCAGAACAAGATAGCAGAACATAAACAACAAGCTTGCTACTCATCAGTAAATTTGAAGGATTACTAAGTGATAAAAGAACATTACCACATTAATAAAAGAAATCTAAATTTAAGTTGTATATCACAATATGATCTTTTAATAGCTGCCTGCTTGCTTGTCCCAAATAACCAGAAACGACACAAAACTCCTTGAGCACATCACAAACCACCTTTTGTTCCCCGACTTGGTATACTGGCGATTTAAGAAATCTTACACTCACTTTTTAATACTGTTCAATTCTACTCTAAATAAGCTACTAAAATGAGTTGAGAATATAAGCAAGCAACTGGTAGACCTACCAATGGGTTTTGAAGTATCATAGAGAAGACAATTATGTTTGGGCCTGTCCTAAGACTACAGTAAGAAGTGGCACTGAGCATACCTTCCTTTATTTTGATGAATATGATGGTCAGTCCCAGTACCTACAGGCCACACTGTAAACTGGTTTTTCAAATCTAATTGTGTAATCTGTTTTTTCTCATCAAGACTGTATGAAACACCTACAACAGTAATTTGGAAAGCACAAACTAAAATCTCTCCCAAGAAATACATCTCTACAAGTACTGCTTTTAAAGAGCAGAGTAACAGTTGAGACTAAGGGTTGTTTTTCCCCTCACTGCCACAAACTGCTTGGAACAGTACAGCAACATTTAAAAAACTAAATAAAAATCTACAGAATTGTAGAATCATTTAGGTTGGAAAAGACCTCTGAGATCATCAAGACCAACCATTCACCCGGCACTAAACCACGTCCCTAACTGCCACATGTCACATCTTTTAAATACCTCCAGGCATGGTGACTCAACCTCTTTCTGGGCACTCTGCTCAAGCACTTGACAACCCTTTCTGTGAAGATTTTTTCCCAATATTCACTCCAAAGCACACCCTGAGGCCATTTCTTCTTGTCTTGTCGCTTGTTATTTGGGAGAAGAGACCAACCCCTATGTCAATACAAACTCCTTTCAGGTGGTTGTAGAAAACAGTAAGATCTCCCCTGAGCCTCCTTTTCTCCAGGCTAAACACCCCCAGCTCCCTCAGCTGCTCCTCACAGCCCTTGTGCTCCAGACCCTCCACCAGCTCCACTGCCCTTCCCTGGACTCACTCCAGCCCCTCAATGTCTTGCTCACAGTGAGGGGCCCAGAACTGGACCCAGCCCTGGAGGTGTGGCCCCAGCAGTGCTGAGTACAGGGGGACAATCCCTGCCCTGCTCCTGCTGGCCACACTATTGCTGATACAGGCCAGGATGCCATTGCCCTTCCTGGCCACCTGGGCACACACACACTGGCTCATGTTCAGCCACTGTCCTATCAAGCAGGACCCCACGGTCCTTTTCCAAGAGGCAGCTTTCCAGCTACTCTGTCCCCAGCTTGTAGCTCTGCATGGGGTTGTTGTCACCCAAGTACAGGATCCAGTACTTGGCCTTGCTGAAATTCACACAATTGGCCTTGGCTCATTGATCAAGAATATCCAGATCTCCCTGCAGAACCTTCCCACCCTCCAGAAGGACCACTCCTGCTCAACTTCAGGTCAGAGAGTCTTAATGGAGTAGAGAAAATGATGCTAAAGTAAGAAAATAATCCTATAAAAACCAAGGTTTTTACATGACTATAGCACATGATCCAGTAGTTTTCCTAGTGCACAAATGCACAGCAAAGATTTCATGCCAGCAACACATTCAGATATGAAACTAATGGATGGAAATAAAGCACTTAGCTCATCCTACACTCTTTTATATTAAGTCAACAGCTGCATTGGAGCTGTACATCCTGGGGCAACAAGACTGAGCAAGTAATACGACAGTGACACAGTTGTGCTTTCCTTTTTCATTCTCTCTTTCATTTAATCAAGTTAAAACTCTGGATTTTTTGATGCAGCTATCAGGAGCACCAAGAGCTGCTATGAGTAAGCAAGAATTTGGGAAGCTGTTCCATAAGCTTGTCTACGTTAGGCTGCAGGGGCTGGAACAGAAGTCGTGGCCCTCCTTAAACACAAGTCTTGGGCTCAAGTTAGGGCAGCCTTAAGTCACTGCACAAAGACTAGACTACTCAGATTGCCATCTCTGAGCTTCTAAACCTATTGCTCTACTGAAAATGCTCTTGTTTGGCTGTGTTGGCACAGAACAGATTATTCCTTTGCTTAATTAAGATGCCTATTTTATTAGTATGAAGCTTTAACTAATTAATCTTTCTGTCATCTGAAAATTTGTATATCATCCTAAATCTGAAATCAAAAATCAAAATAGTGACTGATGCTTTTTTTTTTATTAAGTAACACCATAACTATTTGTAATCCTTTGCCCTGACATTAGCTAGCTCCAAACAAGCTTGTTACTGCCTTTGGAAAATATAGTCTACTCAAGTGAGAGTGAGTAAGTTTTCCAGATACTGAGAGACTTACAACTGCATATTACAGCAGAATATTGATATCCTTCAGATAAAAAAATGTAATGTTTTAGTACTCCTATGCACTTAATTAGTAAAATTTCATACTCACCACCTCTTTCCAACTCCATCACCATCTGGGGACCGTGTATAGGTGATCTTAAACTCTATATCAGGTACAAGCTGCATGGCTAGACGATAAAACTTGATGGCTGAAAATAAAGGTTTAATGTTCAAACATATCCAATGTCCATACTAGCTTATCAAAGCAAAGACTATTTTCAGAGAGATAGTTTCGCCTAAAAGCACTAAAAATGTGGAAAATGCCTTTGCCTAGGCAAGCTTGTTCAGTCTAAACTGCTAGGTTTAAATTCAATACAGAAGACAGGAACATTAAAGACCTGTTTTCAAAACTAAAAACCTCATGTACTTTTTCAGAAGAAAGAGTTAGCTCAGCTTTTACAGATTTACCTTAATTACCACAAATTCAACTATGGAGTTGAAAATTTTACACTAGAACATTACGAACTCCTGATGTTGTTTGGTGCCTGGCACTTGCAAAGATTTCCCAGAGAAAGAGGTTCAAGAACATCATTGTGGCAACAAACTTATTTAAGCTGCAGAATGTCTTCCTACTGAGTCAGCTACGTGAATCCTTCTTAATTTAAATTAATTTGATGTATGCACATTCAATCTATTTTAATACTAGTAGTGAAATCATGTATGCATGTATATGTTTCTTTGTATTCTGACACAGTGATACCAAGATCAGAGGGCAATTCTTCTTTAGCTTGGACTCTTAAAACCAAAACTCAAATAGAACATCAGTCAGTGTGGAGCTCAGAATTTGTCTGATGAGTCTGAGAAACTTGAGTTTGGGACTAGTAAATGTTCCTATTTCCTTGAGTTCATGACTGACAAATAGTATCCTCTGGCAGTTAAAGATTGGAAATACCAGGAGCCAGCTAAATAGAGAGCAGTCTCAACTTTAGCATTTCATCCTGCAGACAAGGCCTCTGCTGTACTTAAGCAAGAACAAGCTGCAGCACATAACTGTCTCACAAACATCAGGAATCAGCAGATTTCAGAAGCAGGTTTAGATTCTGGTGACCTGGGCCAGGTCAGCAAATAAAAGCCTGGTCTGAAAACAGATGTCCCAACATGTGCTCAGTAATATATCTGTGTCTGGCATAGGACTGTGCCCCTAAGGTCTCATATATCATATAGATCTAAACTAAAAACCTCATGTACTTTTTCAGAATAAGGAGTTAGATCATATAGATCTATGTGTAGAAATAGTTCAGTTTAGTTTCTCTGAGTTTCAAATCAAATTCAATTGAGAAAGATGAATTCACATTCATGCAATCCACATGTCTGAAACACTTTTGTGACTGGAACTGTTACATATTAGTATTTCTTTCCTGCTTTTTAGTTTTAGGTTTTTTGTTCTGACATTATTTTTTACTGTGCATCCTTTACCAAACACCCACCATATCTTAGCCTAAAGTAATCTTGCCCTGTAAAAACACGTAACAAATTAGAAATTGAGACAACTGATTTTATTAACTACAGGGGCCTCATATTTCTCTCAGTTAATATGAGATATGAAACAACAACCAGAACTCCCTTGAAAATGAAGGAAAAATTCCCATGGTGAAGTGAAAATTTTGTATTCAGAAAGTGGCTGAGTTCAGGAGCTTCCAGAGTGCTCTGAGATTTCTGTATCTTAACTTATTTTGCACCTGCACTTTAAACACAGTGGCCAAGCCCTCTGGTGGATGAGCAGGATGGCACATACATTCTGCTTTGCTTTCTTTCTCATGTGAAAGAACCAGAAAATTGGTATCTCCACTACTGACCTACAGGACTTGGAAGTTAGAACAGTCTTCTTACTCTCTAGACTCTGAAAACTAAATATAAGAAAAAAAGACTTTGAATTTCCATTTTTACTAGTGCTGATAGCAAGAGTGCAGGTAAGCAAGCTAAGCACCTTAAATATTTTCTGACAAACCTCAGACTACCAGATTTGAATGTTCATTGCCAGAATTCTTGAAAAAGCTATTTAGCATGCTGTGTTAATAAAAAAAAAAAAAAACCAAACAAAACCCCCCAAACCCAAAGAGCCCTCTCCAAAAAGAGAAAAGACCAAAACACTCACACAACCAAACAAAAAAGCATTAAAGCAGTAGATTTGTTCACAGCAGAATGATGAGAACTGTGAGCACAGGAATTAGTTTATTGCCTTGATTAATTATTATCCTAATTTCAAGTTGCAGAAGTCACATGAAGAGGCATTCTAAGATACTGTTATATAGCCTGAAAGAAATTCCTTCCTTGATGTCATTTTTACTTTACCTCAACCTTAGAACTGATATGATGGTTCCTTCTATAGCATGTTTGTTTGCTTATCTGAACGATGGAGCTCTCAAACCACTGTTAGCCCATAGTTTAGGTTCAATGGCACAATGAAGATTTGCCCATAAATCACAGGTGTTAAATTTCTCTACAATAAGGGTGTTCGTTGTAGACTTTCATATTACCTTCATAAAGGGCCCCATTTCGTTCTTCTTCCACTGCCTTCAGGAAAAGTTCTTTTGCCTGCACAATAAATTACACAGAGCAGTTCTTTAACTCCTCATAAATACAAGTGCAACATCACTTGACTTAGAATTATTTTTGATCTTACCTACTGTACCTATGACAGAGATACCAAAATAAGTCCATAGAGAAGACATACTCATGTGCTACAAGACATAAGATGACTGAAATTCCCAGTTAACAAACTATCTGTATTCCTGCTGCTCACCCCTTACATACAGTCTTTCAGAAAGCAGATTGTGAAGGTGACACCAAGGCAAGCATAAAGAAAAATCACTGTAGGATTATGTAGACATCAGTATGGAGATAACGAGATAATAACCTCTGCTGTTTCTCCAGATTTAATTCAGCATTAGCTTTTAGAAAAGTTAAAGTGGAACAGTAATACAGACAAATAGAACCTTAATATTATGCATATTTTTCTGTACCTTTTCCTCTTTTGCTATCTCCTGTTTTCCCCTAGCATCGACAGATTTTAGTCCAGGTTCTCTTGATGATGCTCTGCACGGCAGAGGTTCCAACCCATTAGAACTCACACCTGGGGAAAGCTCAAACATCCACTGAGCTCTGAACATCTGGAGCTC